>NC_052149.1:184669180-185869180 GCF_902713615.1 Scyliorhinus canicula | reverse complement strand
TTGGAGGGCTCCCGTTCGGGAACGGCATTGTCGGGGATTGACGCCCGGTCTTAGGGCAGTGAAGGCGGTGAAGGCCAGGAGAAAGTACAGGGAAGGGATATGTCGAGGTCCAGAAAGAAAATGGCTGTGAAAACAGCTGAAAGTTCATCGGGGAGTGGAAAGGTCACTGCGGGGTCACCAAGGAAAATGGAGGCTGGAGCATCATGGGAGGCCATATTGCTTACGGAGGTAATGGCTGCGGAATTCGAAAGGCAGTTTACAAAATACATGGAGATAATGAGGAAGGAGATGAGGGAGGTTTTGAGTGTGTTGGTGGAGGAGGCGATTTCCCCGGTGACGACGGCGGTGGCGAGTGCAGTGGCAGAGGTGCGGGAGTAAGGGGAGGCACTGAAGGAAGTGGAGGAGACATTATTGCAGCATGGTGATCAACTTACGTCGATGAGGAAGGAGATGCGGAAGGTTATGGAGATTAATATGGATCTGCGAGGAAAAACGGAAGACCTGGAAAACAGGTCCAGGCGACAGAATTTGAGGATTGTGGAGCTGCCCGAAGGAGTTGAAGGGCCGAGGCCAACTGAGTATTTTGCTGCGATGCTGGTGGAACTATTGGGGGAGGGGGAGGATCCCTCCCAATATGAACTGGATTGGGCTCATTGATCGTGGAGGTCTGTACCAAAGGCGAGTGAGCCGCCAAGGGTAGTGACTCTGTGCTTCTGTAGGTACAGTGTGAAGGAGAAGGTCCTGTGCTGGGACAAGCAGAAGCGGATAGTGCAGTGGGCTGGAGCTGGTATACGTGTATACCAGGACTTTACGGTGGAGCTGGCGAGGAGGCGGGCTGCTTTCAACCGGGTGAAGAGGGCACTGTACATTAGCAAGGTGCAGGGCGGCATTGTATATCCAGCGAAGCTGAGGGTGACTTACAAGCTCAAGGACTTTTATTTTGGAATGGTGGAGGCAGCGGAGGAGTTCGCGAAGGTAGAAGGACTGTGGCAGAACTGAGAAATTGAGAAATGACCATGTGCTGATGTAACCTCATGGCTGTATTTTCTTTTTTTTTGTTTGTTTGTTTCACTGCATGCGGGTGTATGGGTTAAAGGAGCTGGTGTTGTATATATTTGGACAAGGGAAGTGATGGGACTTTCACTCGAAGTGAGGGCTCTTTGGGGTGTAGGTGGATATGCGGGGTTTGTGCGCTAAAAGGGGATTTTTGGGCTTTCCTAGGGTCGGGCAAGGGGGAAAGGGACTCGGGCGGGGGCCTCCGCGCTGGCCGGTCTAAGCCGGCTAGTGGACGGGAGGAGTTGGGAAGGAGTGGTGGTGGTGGGAGGGGGGGGGGGGGGGGGGGGGTTGACAACTCTTGGGTATCATGTACGGCACCCTTTCAGAGGTTGGATGGCGTGACTATGGTGACTATGAGCGGTCCCGGACTCCTTTTTTCTTTTTCTTCTTTGCTTTTTGCTTCCACCGTGGGAGGGTTTGTTTTATTGGATGCATATATTACCAGGTGGGCCGTTGTTTGCGGTGGTGGGAGGATGGGATCGTTGTTATTGTTAAGGGGATTGATTTTGTATTTGTTACCGTTTACTGTTTGGGGGTGTGGTGTAAATTTTGGAGGAAAATGTGAAAATGGAGAATAAAAACATTTATAAAAAAAAGATACTGGGCGGGATTCTCCTTCGGCCGATGTCGGAATCGGGAAACGGAATTGGGCAGCGAATCAATTCTGAACCCAAAATCAAGGCAGGCGCTGCTTTCACGCCAAATCATAATTCTCCGGTGCCACGACAGCAGTGTCAATGCATTCCACTCCACACATACAGTAAACGCCATTGGCATATCATTAGCGGGCCTGACCCGGTATTCTCCATAGCCTCCGTAAATCTCTGCCTCTACTAGGGGGAATTGCCGACGGCGAGGTCCGCTTGTGTTTTAAAAATCTAGAAACAGGTGCCGTGGCTGATGAGGGAGAGAGAGGAGGTACAGAAAGTGTAGTATGGGCATACGGCCCAGGGTGGACCCACATGGGACTGAGGCGGTGTCCAAGCATGTTCTGCCATTGTCGCCGCCCACAAGGCACCTATCTTGCTGTGCTCCCCACTGGCCACTCACCCTGGCCCCTGGCTCTGCAGAGTGACACCAGCCATATGGGTCCCCATCCCACCACCCCCGCACCCGAGCCCCACCCCCACCCCACCCTCTGCCATACCAACCCCCAGTGCCAACCGAGGCGATCGTGTAGCCTGGTGGACCTGGTTGGGCACGGGGATACACACCATGCTAGCATGTCAACCTTTCACCCCCTGCAGACAATGGATACTGGAATTCAACCAGCAATGGTGGCCTTCCTCCTCATCATTGCAACCGTGGGGGATGCACTGAGGCTGTACAAACTGGAGCTGCTCGAGGAGGAGGATGTTGCAGCAGCGGGGCCTGCTCCAGGGGAACAGGAAGCAGCCAGTGAGCATGAGAGCCAGCTACTCAACAGGCCGAGGAGGAGGTGCTGCACAAAGCCTCGTGTGTCCCGGCAGCGCCTGTCATTCGAGGACTTGCCGGACCGGACATGCAGAAGACTTTGGCTGAGCAGGGGGTAGTGATACATATCTCCCACATCATGGCGCACCTGGCACCACGGGGGAATGGGGGAGGACACATGCTCCCGGTGGCCGTCTAGGTCATGGTCGCCTTGAACACCTATGCAACGGGGTCCTCTCACAGAGTTCCATGCACAGGTGCATCCGTGCCATCATGACAGCCTTACATGGCCAGTTGGCACAATACATTCATTTCAATGTGGACCAAGCCCACCAGGCTGACTGGGCAGCGGGGTTCTCCACCATCGCCGAGATGCCCCTCAACGGTCATTGAATTGGTCCAGGTGCGGCGCCAATTTTGCTGTTGTAGAACTCAGTGAATCGTGCCCTGGCATCAACACTTAGCCTGAGGAACGGAGAATCCCGCCCACTGTGAACAAACCCTTTCTCACTGACAAGTAAGACAGCAGCCGAGTACTGATGGATATATTTCCCTCAGATTGATTCAGCAGTATCATTTGCTACTAGTGTATTCACCTTGCTTTCAGTGGCATGTTTCAAGCAGCCTGGGAACCTCTGAACCCAATTTTAAACTCAAAACTGTGTGAGAATATTACCCTCACTCTGTGAATAAAATATGATAACCAACAGCCTACCTGTTGGACACAACCTGATATACTTGAGTGAAATGTGGAAGTCGACGAGTTGGAGTTGGTTCCCGGCATGCTGTCAATTTCACAGACTTCAACTCCCACTCATACCCAAGCCCATGTACTCCTCCATGTTAAAATGCCCTCCCTGTTTCAGAGCTGCTCCATTCCGATCGATTTGTTGCCACGTTGTAAATGCTGCTGGGAAGAACATCTGCCCCACCTTACCTGGTTGTGAGGGCCTTTCAAATGTGTGCTCGGCTTTCTCACACTGCTCCTCTTGAAGTCCTGCTGGCCATCAAGTTAAGTTCCCAGCAGTTAGATGGCTGAGACACTGGTGGAAGCTTCATAAATTTATGTAAATCATGGACATGTTTAAGCAGTGGGACCTCAATTTCATTTTAACCTGCATCCGAGTGTGGAGAAGCTATCAAAGCTTTCTTGCCTGGTGAAGACAGTTCAGCAGTCACCGGGAGGATAACAAGGACGCTTGGGAAGTTTTATAATGTTGAAGGCAGTCTTTAAATACAAGCTATTGTCATCATTGTTGTCAATGCAGAAGAACAGGAATGATCCTCTGGGCCCACAAGGAAAATCATGCCCCCTGACTCTGACGGCCCCATACCTTGCACCCAGTCCTATTGTGAACTGCCATACAAATTATCTGCTTACTGGCAAGCCGTCCTCTTGTGCCAGCGAGCAGATTCCTGCTGTGTGAATTTCTGTTCCTGTCCGCTGGCTAGGTTACGCTTACCGTCTATTTCGGGCAGGCAGCTGATTAGTGTCATACAGATGTAGCCTGGGTGTTAAAGTATGATTGAGCTTAAAGTTAGGCTTGCGACAATATTTGCCTTTACTCCCATCCAAAACCTGGTGCAGGTTGAAATCAATGCCAATACTTGTACAAATCGTTTTGATATTGCAACAAGAAAAGCAGAACTTCAGAAATATTTTACCCTATTTTGGTGGATTGTAAACATTGCACTGCAGCTGCTAAAATATCGAAATGACCTAGTCCCCAGTCACCATTATTGGATGTTCGCCCCTCGTACAATGGAAAACAGGCCCTCATAGCACTTTAGATGCCACCTAATGGTGATTTTTTTTTAAACTGCAAAAAATACATTAATCATGATCCACATGGTGGTGCTGTCAGCAATATTATTTCAATTTGCTGCAAAAATGAACAATAATCTTTAATAGGAAATCAGGATTTAACGGATCTATATGTGTATAGTAAATTGGTAGTACAGAACTGGAGCATTGCAGTCTTCTACTCATTGGGACAATTGCAAGAAGAGCAATATCTGGGGAAACGATAAGCTGTACAATATGAGGAGAGGGTGCTGAGTGGTTAGCAAGTGATCTCTGACTGGTAGAGGTGTTGTCATGGAGAATGCACCAGGTGATGGTGACTGGCTGATTTTTTATTTTTTTTTATTTTAGAGCACCCAATTATTTTTTTCCAGTTAAGGAGCAAATTAGCATGGCCAATCCACCTACCATGCACATCTCTGAGTTGTGGGGGTGCAAACTCCACACGGACAGTGACCCAGGGCCTGGATTCGAACCCGGGTCCTCAGTGCCGTAGGCAGCAGTGCTAACCACTGCGCCACCATGCCACCCCCTAGTGGTGACTGACAGTTAACTGGCAAGCACTGGTTGAAATTTAAACCAGGCAGGTTGGTGCTGGTTGGTCAAGGCATGACTGGCAGCCTATGGTTGCGCCTTTGGAAACATTACTTCCTCTCATGCCCTCATCAACCACAGTGCCCAGACCTTGTTTTAAATACCACAAGCGAACCGCCTGGCGGTGGCAGAGCATCACGGGGGGGGACCAGAGACTACCAGGTCAGGCCCGTCAATAATATATTAATGAATGTTACTCTACGATTTGCATGCCCACACCAGTGTGGGGTGTGGAACGCATCCACGCCGCCATCGAGACCCCGAGCAAGGTGCTCTATATAGGACACCCGGCACCAGCCTTAATTTACAGCTACACCCGATTCTCCGCCAGATCGCGATTCGCAATTCCAGTGACGCTGGATGGAGAATTCCGCCCCACTTATTCTCCTTTGCTGAAATAGGTGCAATGAGTGCACATGCTCTTTTTGTCTGGGCGGTCGGGTCAAACCAAAGAGGAGGTGGGGGGGGGGGTGTAAAACAGATGGGAGAGGGGGGGGGTTGAAATAGGAAGGGGGGTTGTGGGTCAGGCTGGAGAGAGGGGGATGAGGGGGTCACACTGGAGGGTGGATTAGTCCAGGAGTAGGGGTGGAGTTGGACTGAATGGGTGGGAGGGTCGGACTGGAGGGGCAGGAGGGGGTCGGATTGGGGAAGGCAGTGTTCAGACGGGGGAGAGGGGGGGATCAGGGAAAGTGGGGGTTGGACCAGGGGTGGGGTATTGTCTCTCCAGGGGGGGTCGCACCAGAAGGACGGTTAGTCCAGGAGTGGGGACGTTCAGACTGGAGTGGGGGTTATTAGTCCAAGAGAGGGAGGGTTCGGACAGAGGATGATTAGCGTACTGCAAGTCCAGCAAACTTTGATGCCTGAACAGTGAACCTGTCCTCTAGGAGCGTCAGGTCAGCACCATAGAGGCAGCTGCCAACAATCAAACACTAAAGAGCAGGACTTCACCACTGAGGATTCTCTCGTGACCAAAGGCTAACTGTGTGAATGAGCAGAAGGTAGCTTAGCACGTCCTCCCTAACGTTCCTGCCAATCTGACACAGCAGTGGGCAACATGCTGGAGGTGGAGGGGCTGGAGGAGGCGGAGGGACATGCAGCCTTGTCTGAGGAGGAGGGTGAGGAGGATGAGAAAGTCTGAGAGGGGCTGGAAGACAAGCCCAAGGAGGATACAGAGGATGGGTGACAAGAGTCCGACATGCTAGGATGACCAGGAAGGCCCTCATCATCTCCAGATTCTCCTCGGACGAGGCTGTGTCCGTCACCTCAAAACCCCCTGCAATTTCCCTTCCCCCCCCCCAATTTCCCTCCCTCCCCCCATTCCACCGATCCCCCCATCCCACTGCCCCCTCCCCAACCACCCTGCTTCCCCCTCTAAGGGTCTGTGTAACATAACTCCAGGGTGATAGGCATGTGTCGGCACAGTCAGCGGGTCAATATACAAGGCACAGCAGTCATGATAACTCGCTGTGAGGAAAGCTCTGGTGCTCCTCAGTTTCAGACAAAGTCTGACTCCTGTCTTTCTGCTGACAGCATGCTCAGACTCACCCTCAGAACGGGGTCTGTATTGGAGGCTTTTGATCTTGGACCACTGTGGCCTGGTGGGGAGCAAAGGGCAACAGGGGATGAGAGTGTCGGCAAGCCCACTGTGAAGATTAATGTGCAAGGGGCTTCATATTTATGAGGCATGATATTTTTTAATAATGAACATTCACTGTGATAGATTTTCATTCCTCCAAGCTCGAGATAGTGACTTCCCCCCTTCCCCAGTGTCCATTCAGTGCTCCTCACTCGTCTTGATGTTCCTTGGTTTACTGTTGTGTCTAGGTGTCCCTCGGATGCACATCAGAGGTGGAGGAAGCCTGCTGAATTCCGTGCCCTGTGGCCTTTGGTGGACGTCCTGTGGAGGGCCTGGAGCCCAGGTCCCAGCTGGCTTCCCTGTGTCACTGGCATCACCCTGCCATCTTGTTCTTCCTGCTGCCCTCGGGATGTGTCGGTGCCGGAGGGGGGATTCGGAAGAACTGGAGTCCACCATCGTCTCCTTGGTGGCAGGCCCCGGGTTGGCCTCCAGTGCTTCCTCCTCCCTGACAGTGCCTGTAGGGCCCTGGGAGACTCCATGGGATGGAGGGGCAGCTGAAGTGAGGTCCACAGACCTCTGTGTCATCTGATATCTGACCCTGCCAGCCCTGGCAGCTCCCCATTGCTTGCACCATAATGTTGACACCTTCAGTGATGCTCCTCAGTGACCAGGCTATGCTTTGCAGAGCCTCAGCAATGTCCATCTTGTTTAAACCTCTGGGTTGCTGTAGAGTAAAGGAGACAAGAGTTCCACTTCTCCACAATACACTTATTTCTTTGATCCAACTTCACACACAAATCACCACCAACCAATAATGCCACCTGTAACCCCTTTATATATCAGTGACTTCTATTGGATAATTTACATCAAATTAGTGTTTAATTGGAAGGTCTGTTAACCCATTCCTAACATACCTGCATCGGGACACATTCCTCAGTGACTGGGCCATGATGTCGACGTCCTAAGACCATGTCACAGATCGAGCCATGCCTTGGGCACAATCACTCAAGTCGTGGATGTTGTGCTCCAGGGTTTTCATTGCGGTAGCCACCCCAGTAGTATTGGCCTCAGTGCCACGCATTGTCGGCACCATCGCCCACGTCGAAAGCTTTTGGGACTCATCCAGTCGGCCTTGAGTTGCTACAATGTCACGGACACCCCCTCCCGAATTTTACGGTTGTGTCCTATCATCTGCATCAGCTCTGGGATAACCTTGTCCAGAAGCTTGGTAACTGATTGGGACCCAGCTGTGTCCTAGGATCCAGCAGACCTCCTACTGCTGACTCCCTTGGATGTTCCTGCCTCCACCTGATGTGCATCAGCAAATGTGTGGTGCTCCCCAGATTGTGACCCAGATGCCTGTCCACTAATGTCCCCCATCAAGGTGTGTCTCTGCGCTGGTGGAAGGTGTGGGCGATAGCTGTGACACCTCGCCGGTTGTCTCCACGAAGCGCTCCTCTGAGGTGTTTTCTTGGGTGGCAGGAGGGCTATGACTCTGGATGGCCTGACCTCATCAGATGGAGATCCTGCAAGACAATGGACTTGTGGTCAGTGAGAAGGAAGGATCATTTTGTCTGACATGAACAACTCACTTGAGACAGGTCATCTGGGTGAAGAGGCAGTGGATCCTCACCTCTCTTGTGCGAGCTGGCCTCTGTCGGTCACTGTTCTGTCCTTGGGCAACCCCGTGGTTTCCAGGGCCCGTTCCTCATAGAGGTTGAGGACTTGAATCTCTGAGACTCCGCCCATCATCTTGGCCCTATCCCAAGTATTATGGGCTATCCTCTCCTGCGAGGACAAATGAGGGCATTGTGAACCACATGCTTAATGTGTCGAAGGGTTCTATAGCAGATGGCATCTCTCCTGGAAATGTGCTAGTGGTTGCCAGGGGGTTCTGAGGAAGAAGCAAAAATATCAGAAGTGGGGAGCATGCAAGGAGGCAGCCTGTGGATTGGGGGGGATGGGGGGGACAAGGGGGTTTGGGAACATGAGGGTGGCAGACACAACTGATGCCAGGAGAGAGGAGGTAACTTCCCCTTGCAGCTTGTTGGAGGTTGTTTGTGTTCCGACATTGGACAGCGCTCCTCCTTGTCATGCTTCTTGCACTCACTGCAGCTGCCACTGCCTCCCAGGCAGCGTTGCTGACCCTGCTTCTGCTCCACGGACCCTCTTGGGGGAACAGGGTGCCTGGCCTTTCATCCCCAGTGAGGTCGGCATTCCCAAAGCGAGGAGCAGGTCTGCGCACTGCCTTACTTGTGTGGACTGGGACTGAGTGGTGAGGGAGCGTTTAAAAGTAGCTCGCCCTTGTTAGCGGCGAGCAGTGAGGCGCGAGTCGGGCGAATCAGACAGCGAGGGAGCCAGGCATGTCGAGAACCTCATGAGGGCTCATTTTTGCACCAAGCCTTGAATGCTGTGGTAGTATGACTAGAGGTCCAACGGTACCTGGGAGTGCTGAGCCACCATTGGTGGAGAAGGCTCGCTGCTCATTGGCCCAATGGTTTGTATTTCATTGGTCAGAGTGTAAGGTAGGTCCGCCCAGTGAGGCGGAGTATAAGAGCCCGTGTTTCCCAGCAGCCAGCCTTTTCTCTACTCGAGCTGCTGGGGAAACATCTTGTCGATGAAAGCCTTCAATTCGGACTACATCCTCGTTTCAGTAGTTATTGCGCATCAAATACAAGCCGTGATCTCGCCATTGCAGCCGTCGTGAAACTCCCCGCCAAACACACCCAAAACGGGGCACATCCAAACTGCCACATCCTTGAATGGCTTGGCAGAGCGGGCAGTTCAAACATTCAAACAAGGCATACGGAAACAGACCGCAAGCTCCCTTGACATGAAGCTGGCAAGGATCATGTTCCTTTACTGGACCATGCCTCATATCACAACTAGGGGGGCACCAGCAGAGCTATTAATGGGCAATGCCCCTGAACCCACCGGAGCCTGACGCTGCCAAGTCTTGGCAGGAAGTTAGAGTCAAAACAGGACATTCAGGAATACCATGACCACCGGATGTCTGGGAGAAACTTTAATCTGGATGACGCAGTATATGTCTGGAATTTTGGTGACAATGGCTATTGGCTCCTGGGTTTCTGTTGGTGAAAACAGGGTCCATTTCTCACAAGGTCAGAATTTGAGAGGAGACAGTGCGGACCCTCAAGGGCACAGAGCCCGGCTTGGAGGCAGTCACGTCAGGCACATTGGTACCTCCACCACCTGTAGTACCACTATGTGGACAGAGGCACAACCCACCGTGGATCAGCATCCAGACCGTCAGGATGAAGATGACTCAGCCTCGCATATGGACACGAAAGCATCCGCACTTACGGACGACGACACGACTGGAGCTGAACCCCCGGCAGTGTCCTTTGATTGCTCGGCCTGGATAAGACGATCAACAAGTTGCTACACGCCACCCTATCCAGCCTGACCATTGGCAGAGGCGTAACCACGTGTGTGGCTCAAAGGAGTTCTCTCCCAGCGCTGGGCGGGAATGTGGATTTGAGGTTAGAGTCAAATCAGCCATGATTTTATTGAATAGCAAATTAGGCTCGAGGGGCCTACTCCAGCTCTTAATCCCTGTGTTTGTATGTATGTACCTCAGTGCACAAATAAAGTTTAAAAGGAGACATCCTTAAACTTTAAAAGAGACTTCTGATTATAGATCCTCTCCTCACCAGTTTGGCTGGGTGAGAAGGCTGCAGTTGTTTTCTGTAATATCATAGAATTTACAGTGCAGAAGGAGGCCATTCGGCCCATCGAGTCTGCACCAGCTCTTGGAAAGAGCACCCTACCCAAGGTCAACACCGCCACCCTAGCCCCATAACCCAGTAACCCCACCCAACACTAAGGGCAATTTTGGACACTAAGGGCAATTTATCATGGCCAATCCACCTAACCTGCACATCTTTGTGACTGTGGGAGGAAACCGGAGCACCCGGAGGAAACCCACGCACACACGGGGAGGATGTGCAGACTCCGCACAGACAGCGACCCAAGCCGGAATCGAACCTGGGACCCTGGAGCTGTGAAGCGATTGTGCTATCCACAATGCTACCGTGCTGCCCCACTTGGGGCAGTGTTCAAATTGCAACTGAGATCCGACGGCATCGTCAAACACTAATCTCCAAGTTTAAATAGGAACCCTCGCCTTTGTCATCTGTTCAAAAGGGCAAGTTAAAATCATGATCAGCTCAAAGAGGTTGGGAAATAAGCAGGTAAGTCACCTGAGCCATTTTAACTTCTCCCAGACTGATAGGGTTAAATTGCCCCAATTCTTTTCCTCCTCTTGTTCATTTTATCCAACTGTCCTTTTTTAGGTCATTTGACACTGTTGGTTCCAGCTCTGGTTTGCACCCTACACCGTGGCTTTGTTTTTGGACCAAGCTCTGAATATTAGCTGCAGGCGGGGATCCCCGATTCAGTTAAATTCACTCGTGCTGCAAAAGCATCAGACACAGGCAATGAGAAAAGCGTCAGCAAGCAGAGCAGCTGTGATGCCAAGCCCATGCTCACATTGCCATAGATGATTTCCTGCCCCACTGGGATAAAACGTAAGAATGTAGGAGCACAAAAACAGGAGTAGGCCTTTCAGCTCGTCAAGCCCGTTCCTCAGTTCAACAAGATCATGGCTGACCTGAAATCTAACTGCATATACCTGCCTTGCTCTGTATCCCTTTCTAGCCTTGTCTAGAAAAAGAACTAACAATCTCAGATTTCAAATTATTCTTTGAGCTAGCATCTACTGCTATCTGTGCAAGGGAAAGTTGAATGCCCTTCACGAGAAGAATTATTTCCTAACTTTCCTCCTGAATATTCTGGCGCTGATCTTATGGTTGCATCCCCATGTCCTCGCATCGCCTGCCATCTGAAGCAGTTCTATCTACCCTATCGAATTGTCCAAAATTCTATATAACCTCAATCAGATCATTCCTGAACATTCTACAGAGCAAAGAAAACAAGCCTCGTCTATGCAATCACTTCTCACCATCTAACCTTTGGAACTATTGTATAATTCTGGTGAATTTGTGCTGTACCACTTCCAAGATCAGAATATCCTCTTTAAGGTGTGGGGTCCAGAACTGTGCACGATTACTGCCATTGCATTTTCTGTTTTCTTTTCCTTACATTAACTTTAGTGAGTTCCAGTCCTTGATGTGTCACTAATTTCCTTTGAATATCAGGTACACTACCCTATTTCTTTACTGTGAAGGCTGGCACAATGTAATTACTCGGAAAGTCTGTCATTTCCTTATTTTCATTCACAATATTACCACCATCTGTTTGAAGGAGGCACATTATCCTTGACTACTCAATATCTTTCCACTATAATTGTAAAAGCCTTTTGTGTTCATTTTGACATCCCTCACAAGTTTCTTTTCATATTCCTGCTTTGCAGCTTTTATTATCTACTTTGTCCTACTTTGCCATTATTTAAATCTATCCCAGTCTCCTGGATTTACACTATTCTTTAGATTCTTATAGACACTGGCTGGGATTCTCCATCTGAGTGACCTAAGTGTTCCCGTCTGGACTGAATAACGTGCGATTCGCGTTTCCGTTGGGGGCTCTATTCGTTCGGCAATTCAGGACATGCAAATAGGCCAGAACTCTGCCAACACAAATTGAAAGCAATTCCCAGCGGGAGGTGTAACCACTGGGGCCAGAATTAGCGCTAAAGAGTCTGACAGCTAGAGCTCTTTTTAAACGCCCCACTTACCACACATTCACTGTAGCCACGAAGATGGCGCATCGACCTTCCCCCAGATTTGGGTATCTGAAGTGAGTACAGGATGGACACGCTCTTTCCCAGGGTGGGCCGCAGGCTCAAGCCCGCTTTCCTGAACAGCACCTGGGAAGTGGTGGCAGAGGCAGTCAGTGCTGCCAGTCTCACCAGGAAGAGACAGCTTGTGATCCTGAGGTGTGGGTGTCACTGGTGAGGCCTCTTTCCTGAGAGGGGCAGAGAACCAGGGAGCGTTCCAAAGGCCATGGTACAAGTGTCCTTTATTTGGGGTGAACTGTGCTAAACCCCTGCTTTCTCTGCAGTTGGGCAGTGCTTCTGAGGAGTTCCAACACCTGATGGGCCACTGATTAAACTTGGCCACGCCTATCCCCTTAATGATGCAGCTGGGGTATGCGGGTTTCCAGAGGGGCGGCCTGGGTGGGCTCCAACATTACCAGATACCTTCTGTACATTCACAGGACACAGTGAACAGTCAGCAGTGTGAGCATCCAAGAGCTTGGAAGTAGCACCAAAGGGGTACATTTAAATCCATAGAATGGAGCAATGGTGGTCTGAGCTGGACCACACCAATCCTGATGGGAACAACCCAAGTTCATGGACCTGGAGCCAAGACATTCCCTGCTACTACAACTGGCCACCACCGCCCAGCAAGCCCGACAAGCTTTGAGGGTTTTTGAGAGTCTTTTTAGCCTCCCATTCCCCCTCATCAGCCGTAGCCCCCAGGTCCCACTTGTAAATACTTAGATTCTGCCAAAGAGGGGCGGAATATCATGGAGGGCTGGAGCAGAAATGGCCAACCCACTGATGATATTTAAATCCAAGTAAATGACAGTTTTGGATAGATCGGCCGGCGCAGGGTGCAAACTTTGATAACACCATCAACGAGGGACCAGAGTATAGTAACAAGATCAGCATCGGGCACAAAATGCGATTTACCCATTGCACGCTATTATCAGGGGCTGGGCACACTGGGCTAAATCGCTTGAAGTGTTGGCTAGTGTAGGCTTGAGAGATGAACAGACACTTCCAACACTGATGAAGGTTGAACTCAATTTTATTAACTACTTCTAACTAACTAACACACAATGACTGTGGGTCTAAATGATGCTAACTTAAACTAGAGACCTAAGCCTTGTCCGAACCAGTTGATTCTCTCAGCATGTGTTGTGAGTTCATGCTGGGCTGAATGAGTTCCTGTTACACTCAGAGGCAACACCCAGAATGAGCGGGAACCGTGGTGCCCTCTGCTTTTATAGTTTGTGTATTCTAACTGGTGATTGGCTGCGGTGTTTGTACATGTTGATTGGTCCCTGTGTGTGTCCATCAGTGTGTGTCTGCACCATGGTATATTGGTGTATATTATGACATCGCTGGCTTTCAAAGCTGACCAAGGTAGGCCAGCAGCGCGGTTCAATTCCCGTACCAGCCTCCCCGAACAGGCACCGGAATGTGGCGGCTAGGGGCTTTTCACAGTAACTTCATTTGAAGCCTACTTGTGACAATAAACTATTTTCATTTCATTTTTCATCCGCCCAACCGCTATTCTCACTGCCAGTGTCAAAAGTGGAGAATTCAGCCATTATTCTTTGGGTTTATATGAGCTTTTGCTTCTTTTGTCAATTATGGCTGTTTTATGTGATAGGTCCACTGTTTACCTTTTAGGAAAGTATATATTGGTCCTCTATTAAGCAAATTCTTTTTAAACATATTTAAAAACTGTTTTTCCCAACAACAGTTTTGATCAATTTGTTATCGATCTCTGTCACATGCCCTGAAAGTTAATCTTGCCAAAATCTAGAACTTCAATTGCTGTTAAGTTTCCCCTTTTCAAAATTAATATGTAGGTTCTCTGTTTTGTCCACGTTTGAACCAAGGCTGTAATGAGATAGGAGTCGGGTTGCACTGGCAGAACCCATACTGAGTATCAGTGAGCAGGTTATGAGTGCAGTAGAGGCCAGGCGTGATCTCCTCTACCCACGTCCAGTAAAAAAACCAGCCAGCAAAGTCACCAACCCAGAATGGGAGATGGTGATAACGGTGGTCAGCGCTCATGCCCTGCAGAAGAGGACAGCCGTTTGATGCAGGAAGAGGATAAATAAACTCCTTCTGCCAGGGTAAGTCACCCTTCTCATCAACTCACACACCCATCACATATCCACAGGCATCTCATTCACTGCCAGCTTAAGGGACACCACCACTCACTCCACCAGACATATCTTCATCTCACTTATGGATTATGTCCTCATCACCTTGCTGGTCCTGTCTGCTGTTTCTCAGGCCCCTGCCATGCACTAATCACCTCACCTTTCTGTTACAGCCAGGGCCGGCTCAAGGCACCGGCAACATGGGCAGTCGCCCGGGGCGCCATGTGCTAGGGGGCGCCAGAGACTCGGGTCCCGCGCATGCGCAGTTGGGCCGGTGCCAACCAGCGCATGCGCGGTGGCCGCCCTCCCCCTCGGTCCGCCCCCCCGCCCCGCCCTCGGGTCCGCCCCCCGCCCCGCCCCCCCGCCCCGCCCTCGGGTCCGCCCCCCCCGGCCCCGCCCTCGGGTCCGCCCCCCTCGGCCCCCCCCCCCGGCTCGCCCCCCCCTCGGCCCCCCCCCCCCGGACCCGCCCCCCCCCCAAAGGGCGCCGAAGTTCAGCTTGCCCGGGGCGCCAGCAACCCTAGGGCCGGCGCTGGTTGCAGCCACATCTGGAAAGCAGCAAAGGGAGTTCAGCAGCCAGGTTCTCAACGCCAGCCATGAGAGCACTGCAGAAGCAGAATTCACAGACCCCCAACATTCAGGGCCTGCCACTGTGTTTGTTCACCCATACCTGTAATGTTCTCTGTATGCATGGATGGCAAAGTCTTTGTAGTTGAAATGGTCAGAGAACATACGGCTTTGTAAATGAACAAAACTGTTTATTAATTAACCAAAACACTAAAGGGTTTCTATGATGTCTACTAAGATTACGGTTGGATACGATGGCTAAATATAAACAACTATGATTAACTGTTATTAATTACTGTTGACTCAGAAGCTGCTCGATCTGTGACTGCAGTCTGTGCTTGCTGTCCAGCTTGTAGCTCTCTGTCCTGTCCAGGAGAATATGTCTCCCATATGTGGGTGCCTTCCAGTGACCTTCTCCTGTCGCCATGCCACCTGTGGTCAGATGCTAGAATGCATCCTGTCTCACCATGTGGCCATATGTGGGTGCCTTCCAGTAATCTTCTCCTGTCATCACACCACGTGTGGTCAGATACTAGAATACTAATCTATATATACAGGCACTAATGTTTACATATGGTTTGGTTATTATATTATATACATAGATGATAGTTCACATATCATCACAACTCCCTCCACCAGCAGTAACACATACCTCGGTGGGATCTAATTCTGAAGTAGCCTCAGCAATACAATCTGGTGAGTTTAGCACACTTCCAGATCCACAGCAGATGGAGGCAGGACGTCCCAGGGTTCTGGCACTTAGAGGATTGTTGGAGGCCAAGAATCTGCTGAGTCCCAGTCAGATTGCCTCTGGAACCAGTCATGCCTCAGTTGCTGCAGTTCCAAATGGCAAGGGAGGGAAAATCAGGAAGGGATGTCTGGTACACTCCTCAGATTGAAAGGCTGCAGGGAGGAGTCCATTTAACTTATGTCTGAGGTGATTGTGCCAACACTGCAACGCAACAAGGTCAGCAGAGCTAGCGTGGCGTCTGCAGTGGAGACTTTAGTACGAGAACTTTGTCTTGTTTCGCTACAGCACATGCACTCTATTGTGCAGACACATGCTGAGATCCATGGGTGTCAATGCGAGAGAACAGCATGGATTCTCCAGCTCATGCCAGGTGCATCTCTATTCCAAGGAGGAAGCCAGGTGCCCTCGGGCACCCATAGGGTGCAGAATCAGCTGATGTAAACCCTGAGCATCCACGCAGGTGACTCTGGCTGTGTCCCACCTATCTGAATCCCCTCTTCCTGTGACAGCTTCTGCTTCACAGGCTGAGGAGGGTGGCACTACCCCAAAAGCAGACCATGGCCCTTTAGGTCTCAGTAATTGTACCCTTTCTACGACATCTTGTTCTGAGGTGCTATGTTCCTGTAGTCCCAATCTGAAAACTGGATTCCTACACCAAATAAAGGCAGAGTGCTCAATCCAGGGCTTCCTCCATGTGCTTTGTGGAATATTCCCAGCACACTGGTGGCGTCCCTTCACAGTGACTGAACACATCAGTCATACCTGTTTCTCATAGGGAATGAGGATGTCTCCCACAATGTAAAGGGCTGGCGTCACTCATTCTAATCATAGTCCACATGTTCTCTCTGCACTTTGAGCTGCGGCTGGCCCCACTATTCTATCTGCCTCAGCCTCCTGTGACACCGAACTTAAAGGGTACAGCTCTGAAGGATGATGTAAGATCATGAGAGGTGAAACTTTCGCCACTGTATCACCATGATATGACCATAGTCATTGAGAGCAAGCGAGCTGCCATCAGTCAGGAGAGCAACACTCACAGAAAGCATATGAAGATAATGAAGTGTCCTCACTGTATGTCCTCATTATTCTCCATGGATCTAGCGGCAATGAACACATCCCAAGCTTGTCTGCCTCATGTGGACATTGCAGTTGCCTTTTGGCTGGCATTCTCCCCCTTGAATACTTCCTCAGCTTCATCTCCATCGACGTCTTCCTCATCAGAGGAAACGTGCCAATCCTCCATCTCATCCAGGCAGTTTCCTCCCGCCGTTGCAGCACCAGGTTGTGGAGGGTGCAGGAAATGAACATGATGTGTGACACCCTCTATGGATTGTTTTGCAGGGCTTCACCAGACTGGTCCAGGCACCGGAACCTCTCCTGATGGTCTGCTCCACCAAAGAACGAGTTTCAGAATGAGCCTTATTGTCCCTTGCCTCAGCAGCACTCTGTGGCCTCTGCACAGGCGTCTTCAAATTTGCCACACCCTCAGTGGCTGGTTCCTGCAGCTGCTGTGAACCCTGAAACATGCCAGGGATCTGAGAGCAGCTGAGAATGTAGGAGTCATGCACATTCCCTGGGAATTGTGCACACACCTGGAGGATGTATTTGGTGTGGTTGCAGACCAGCTGAATATTCAGCAAGTGGAAGCATTTGTAGTTCACATAGTTCACAGCTTGATGCCCCGGAGATCTGAGTGCCATGTGAGTACTGTCAATGGCATCCTGCACCTGTGGAAAGTCAGAGATTTGTACAAAGCCCATTGATCTTGCATCCTGGCTCGCCTGATCTCGAGCGGAATGGACAAAGTTGTGTGCCCTTGCGAAGATTGCCTCCTTCACCTCCCGTGAGTCAGGTCTGTGGTTTCCCTGGAGTCAACCCTCCAGTCTCCTCCAAGTTTTTCTCCTGGTCTACCCTGTGGAGCATTCCTCCCATTACCCTAGAGTCATACCCCCGTTACCCTGGAGTCTGACCCCCGTCACCCCGGTGCATTGGAGTCTTCCCCCGGTACCCTGCACCCAAACAATCTTCCCCGGTCTCCTTCAACAAGTCCATGGTATCTTTCCCGTGTTAGCCTGGTCTCCCACAAGTCTAAGACTGGTCTTCCTCAAGACGTAGGAAGGTCGCTCCGAGTCTGAACCAGTATCCTGAGTCAGGCCCCCTTAATGCGAGGAGCCACTCGGTGATTGTTGCACTCAGCTCTAAGTTCCACTCAGAGGGGTGCTCGCCAGGTGCATGCCTTTTGAAGCCAGTTGTGATTCGCGCCATTGTGACAGCTCGCCGCCGGGGATGGATTATTCGATGGGAGGGTTTTATGTTGGGAATGAGCTAATGTTCCCCAATGCTCAAATCAGAGTTGGAGCTTGAATTGCTTAATAGACCGCTTGATTGTTTGATAGACTACACATATGAATAAAGGGGATAAAGGTGGCACTGAGAAAATGATTGTAGAATTGAAATTGAAGAAGTGAAGACTTGCTTTCCAGTTTTTATTACTGAGACACCATTGGAATTAAACATTTTGTTCTGGCACATGGGCCTGATAATGAGATGCAAATGTATTCAAATAAGGTTCCCGTGTTGAACAGCAGGAAACTCGGGTGGCCACTGAAGGAGGGAGGGGGCGATCGCGACAAGCTTTCAGTTTGACGTAAAACATAACTTTAGCCTTCTCGCGATATTTTGCATTCCTGCCGCCAAACCCGCCCGGCGCTAAAGGGAGCAGAAAATCCCAGCCAAGGACAGGGGCAAATTTTAACATGCAAATTGGGTGTACATCTGTAAGTATCTTTGCAGCATAACCATTCCATTAATGTATGATTTCCAGGTTTCCTGATCAATTAACATCAGTGGGTACAATTATCTACATGAGATGCTTTCAACAGAAGTCAATGGTTTCAGTCTGCCCAGTATTTAACTGGAGTCAATTCCTGCTTATCCACTACAAGATGTCAGACAAACTATTTAATAATTTAGCAACAGTGGGCAAATAGGGGGCGTGGTAATTAGATACAGCTCAATGTACATGTGAAAATTAAGACGGTGCCTTCAGGTGATCATAGGAACATAGAATTTACAGTGCAGAAGTAGGCCATTTGGCCCATCGAGTCTGCACCGGCCCTTGGCAAGAGCACCCTACTTATGCCCGTGCCTCCACCCTATCTCCGTAACCCCCACCTAAACTTTTGGACACTAAGAAGCAATTTAGCATGGCCAATCCACCTAACCTGCACATCTTATGAACTGTGGGACCTTGCGTGGGTTTCCACCCGGTGGAAACCCACGCAAGGTCCATGGGGCTGTCACATATACTTGAGAAATAGGAGAAGGCAAGGATAGATCCTTGGGTAACACCAAAGGTACTGGTACAGGAGTAGGAAGAGAAGCCATTGCTACCACCAGAGAGATAAGAATGAAGTTAGCGAGTACAGTCCCATTACAGCTGGATAGTGATAAGAGGCATTGGAGGAAAATGCTGTGGTTAACCAGGTGAAATACCGTAGTTTGCCTTTGTCAAAGTCACAGCAGATGTGATTTTTGACTTTGTAAGAGCCATTGAGGTACTCTGGCAGGATGGATATCAGATTGGAGGGTTTCAAAATGGATTTCTGGAAAAGTGAGGCACGGATTTGGGAGACAATAACACATTTATGAATTTAGAGTGGAAAATATGGTTGGAGACGTGGGGTAGTTTGCATGGACGTTGGTGTTGGCTTTGAGTATCTATCACGGCCATCAATTTTAAGTCAAGGCTTTTATTCAGAACCTCCTTCAAATTTGATGGTTGGTACATGTTTCTGGAACTTGCCACTGTCTATCTGAATAATTATGTTTCTCAATTCTGAGCTAAACATATGTAAAATAAATCCAGATAATTTAGAACAGTACAGCACAGAACAGGCCCTTCGGCCCTCGATGTTGTGCCGAGCAATGATCACCCTACTTAAACCCACGTAACCCGTATACCCGTAACCCAACAATCCCCCCATTAACCTTACACTACGGGCAATTTAGCATGGCCAATCCACCTAACCCGCACATCTTTGGACTGTGGGAGGAAACCGGAGCACCCGGAGGAAACCCACGCACACAGGGGGAGGACGTGCAGACTCCACACAGACAGTGACCCAGCCGGGAATCGAACCTGGGACCCTGGAGCTGTGAAGCATTGATGCTAACCACCATGCTACCGTGAGGCCCCATATTCAACCTCATGCTACCGTGAGGCTACCGTAATGCAACATATTCAAATAAATTAGAATATGAAGACCTCAAAATCATTCCTGCCAGGGACCTTCTCTGCTAGCTACATCCTCCTTATCAGTCTCAAAGCTGTCTGTGCAGCAGATCAGCTGATATATAAAATATGTTGGCTTTTGCATTCCAAATTACCTCCTGAAAAGTTGAACAGTTCATGGTTTATCTTGTTTACAAGACTTTAAAACAAAAATAATCTGCACTGGGGAAATTCCCTGGGGCAGGGTGGGGGGGGGGGGGGGGGGAGGGGGTGATGTCTCCCCCAATCGGTTGCCTTTTAAACAGCCAGGTACTGAGCTCCAGAATTCTCTCCCTAACCTCTCCGCCCCTCTCTCCTTCTTTAAGACGCTCTTTGAAAGTTGCCTGTTTGATCAAGTAAGTTACGTTGTTGTGTCAAATTGTACTGCAGTCGCCCTAAATGAGTTGAAAGCATTTTAGATGGTTTTACAATTCAGATTTATATCCTACAAAAGATGAGCATCGGAAGTCTGAACTATTCTCAATGAAGCGTGCAAAATTGGGGACATGATTCAAGTATTTAAATTGGCAGGAGCAACAGATCAACAGCAAATGAATGCATTCTTTATACACTGGGGAACATGAGGGTAGGAGATCAAGGAGTCTGTATATGTCAAGGTCATTCGGCACATTGGGGCACGTGGGAGTGAGAGGTGAGGGCAGTGAGGTTGGGAGGGGGGTGGGTGGTGAAGTCAGGGCATGGTGACAAAGATCAAGAAATCAGACTGTAAGGAATGGAAAAGAATAAAAGCATGAAAATAAAATATCAAATCCAGAAGGAGACGATAAAGAGTGCCGAAGAGGATTGGAAGGTGTTGACATTTAAGAGATCAGCAAAGGTCTCTGAGAAAGGCTGTAAAATTTCGCAGAATCACAGACTTGTTACGGTGCAGAAGGAGGCCATTCGGCCCATCATATCTGCACCGGTTCTCCAAAGGAGCATTATGATTTAATCTATTCTCCTACCTTTTACCCGTACCGTTGCACATTGTTTCCATTCAAATAATCATCCACTGCCCTCTGGAATGCCTTGACTGAACCTGCCTCCCCACACTTCCAGGCCATGAATTCCACACCCAAAACACTTGCTGTGCGAAAAAAAAAAAAATTTCTCACGTCACATTTGCGTCTTTTGCAAATAGCCCTATCTACTCTGTCCAGCTCCCTCATGATTTTGAACACCTCTATCAAATCTCCTCTTAGCCTTCTTCTCTCCAAGGAGGATAGTCCTAACCTCTCCAATCTATCCTCATAACTGAAGTTTCTCATCCCTGGAACCATTCCTGTAAACCCTGCCTTGGTAAACCTATAGATAGAGATCTTTTCCAAACTTCAAACTGCTGACCTGTAGCTTCACCTGGCAGAAGTGTAGACTGGAAATTCAGTCCTGCACTGTTCATGGTCTTGTGAACGTTTGAAATGAATAAGTGTGGCAAGCACCCAAATTTCTGAAGTGAGTTCCTTGGAGGAAAAGAGGGCAGACAATTAAGTTGCTTTGTCAAAGTATAATGGGTAATTTCAGCGGGACACCCATGCTCACAAAGAATGTGGATCAATAGGGCCAGACGATTTCCATGACCTGCACTTTCTGTGGAAAAACAGGTTCAGGGAATACATGGAATCAACTATAGACTTAACTCTTACCTCATGATATGAGCAGAAATATTCATTCCGGTTGATTTACAATTTAAATAAAAATTATCAATTTTTGTGAATTGTCAGAGGATAAAACATTAAGTGGATATAAGTTATATGTATCGATTTAAAAGAAACTCGACTTTCATTCCATTTTTATTTAAACTGTTCCAAAAGGTTTGAAAGAAGATACCTATTGATATTTACTTCCCAACATAGCGAGATAATAAAATGAGCAGTGCCAGTCAGCAATTACTAGCAGAATCTGTATGATGCAGAGTCCCCACTTCTTTAGATACACTAGCTACAAAAGAAAACACATGCACACAGCATTTGATAAGAAGGACCTAATATCAATACATAATTTAACAATATGATTATGGTAAACTAAACTCCATTTCAGCTCATCAGCGTGGGCAAAAGTTTTCAAACATGGACAGTCTGATATTTCTTTGCAGAACATTTTCAAAAATATTTTTATTCATTCTTTGCAGAATTTAACACTGGGTTGGATTTCCTGGCTGAGGTGGGCTGCGAAATGTCATGGACATTGTGCTGTTGCCTCCCTTCATGGGAGCTGTAGGTGAACCCATCCACCCTTGGGCTAATTGAGGCTCTTAAGTGGCTAATTAATGGCCATTTAAGGAACTGATCCTGCACAGGCCAACGGCACTGACCTTTCTTTTAAAAAAAACATGGTACGTGTTATGTTCAGTTCCATTCACTTTGCTGTCACCTTTCCGCACCTCTCGACGAACATGGCACAGTGCAGAATCCCATCATTGTTGGGATTGTACGAATAGTGGAAAAGGCAGCTTTCACTGTGCTGACTGGTGGTGCACAAGGGGGAGAATGCCTTCTTAATGCACTTCCTGGCCCATAGTAGTGCCTCCCCCATGGTCCCTCCATCCCTGGTTCTACTTGTCTGCCCCATCACGCAACCCACTTAAGCCCTTCAACCCCTCACTCTTGCTGGGGCCTGCTAAATGTACCCCATCGGTGTCCGGTGGCGGTCATGGTGTCAGTAGTTGCACCAAGGGCAGCTCCTGCTCGAAGGCATAGAAAAGAGCTCTTTTTACCCAAAATTGGGAAAAACTTCGATGGCAAAGTGTAGCTGAAGTTCGGAGGAGAAGTACCCCCCCCCCCCCCCCCCCCCCGCATGTGGCATGTCAGCTGGTTACCAAACCCGGCAGAAGAAGATGAAAGACCTGGCCAAGGAATTGTGGTGCAACAGGCATTGGAAAGATGGCGGAGGGGGAAGGGCCAGTACAGGTTGGAAAACCCCAGTTGGAACAGTTTATGGCTTTCATCAGGGAAGAGTTCCGTCAACAAGGAAAGAGATGTAGGACGTCAGATCGAAGGCCATTGAAGGGGCTGTGGCACCCCTGGAGGGCTTGATGGAAAGGGTCGCAAAGTGTTTGGAGGTACAGGGGTCGCAGATCCAATAGCTGGAGAGGGTGATGTCGGTCCACAGCGTTCGGGTGGTGACATTGGAGTCAGAGATGGGGCTCTCTTCCACCTTTGCAACACGCTGAGAGAAAGGTGGAAGAGCAAGAGAACAGGTCGAGAAGGAAGAACCTACTCATCGTCGGCCTGCCTGAAGGAGTGGAAGGTACAAGTGCCATGAGTTACCTCTCAAGGATGTTGGCAGGGCTGATGGCGGAGGGGGTGCTGGACAAAGCCCTGGAGGTGGATAGAGCGCACAGATTTCTGAGGCAGAAGCCAAGAGCAGGGAAGCCGCCACGGGTGGTGATCATCAGACTGCACAAGTTCGTGGAAAAAGAGAAAGAGTAGTGGGCCAGGCATGAGCGGAACTGTGAATGGAAGAGGAACAAGGCCCAAATATACCGGGACATTGGAGCTGGAGTGGCAAAACGGAGTACTGGATTCAACAGGTGGAAGACGGTGCTGTGTTGGTGGCAGATCAGGGGCGAAATTCACCGAAGTCCATCATGACGCCCTTGACCGGCGGGCAAAAACAGCGCTGGTGACTCAGGCGTTGGGGCCCGCTTATCAGCCCGAAATCTCCCGTCCCGAAAGGGCCAGCAGCGGAGTGACGCTGTATGTGTCAGTTTCACCCGCTGCGGAAGTGGCGCGTCGGTTGACATCGGGCAACATCATCAACGCCGCCCGGCGTTGGGGGGTAGGGGTGGTAGGGGGGGTAGGGGTGGTAGGGGTGGTAGGGGTAGGGGTGGTAGGGTGGTAGGGGTGGTGGGGGGGTAGGGGTGGTGGGGGGGGTAGGGGTGGTAGGGGGGTGGGAGTAGGGGGTGGGGGTAGGGGTTGGGGGGGTGGGGGGGGTGCGGGGGGTAGGGGGTAGGGGTGGCAGAGTCCGCAACCAACACGACTGGAATAGATGTGAATGCCTTGGTTTTTTTTTAAATGGCGAATATATTGTGCTGCGTGCCTATCTGAGAGAGAGAGAGAAAAAAATTTGCTGCACTCTTGGTGATCCTCATTATTTATTACTCCAAATGTTTGAACTTAATTATGCCATCTTGCAGAACCTTGAGTTCCCTACCCCCCCACCCCTACCCCTGCCCCCCACCCCTACCCCTACCCCCCCACCCCTACCCCCCATCCCTACCCCTACCCCCAACCCCTACCCCTACCCCAACCACCCACCCCTACCCCGACCCCCGGCACGCGATGTAAGTGATTTCACTCTCTCTCTACACAAACCCCCCCCCCCCAAACCCACCGGCACTCGAGGTAAGTGATTTATCTCTCTCTCTTCCCAACACCCCCCCCCACCCCCAACAACCCCCCCTACCCCTACCCCTAGCCCCCTACCTCTACCCCTTACCCCCCTAGCCCTACCCCTACCCCCCCTACCCCCGGCACGCGATGTAAGTGATTTCACTCTCTCTTCACAAACCCTCCCCCGAAGGGAGATTATCTCATTTAAGGCACATGAGATAGGGAAAGGAGGGAGGAGTACGGGTGTTTACTGAATGAGATAGTCAACATAGACAGGGATTATTTGAGGGCGCCCACCATGGATTGGCGAGGAGGAAAAAGCTATAGCAGCAATTTGATAGGTTGACGGCAGGGAGGGCGGTGGGGCAATTGCGTAGAGCAAGGTGGATGCAATACGAGTACAGGGAGAAGGTAAGTCAAATGCTGGCACACCAACTGCGCAGGCAGGCCGCGTCCAGGGAAATATTGAGGATAGGAAAAAGATAGGAGAGGTGTTGACAGAGCCAGGGAAGACAAATGAGACATTTAGGGAATACTACAAGGACCCGGGGATAAAGAACGACATGGGGCAGTTTTTGGATGGGCTGGAGCTTCCACAGCTGGAGGAAGAGAAGAGGCAGGCGCTTGAGGAGTCTTTAGGGCTGAGGGAGGTATTGGACAGTATAAGGGGTATGAAGTCGAGAAAGGCCACATGGTTGGATAGTTACCCGGTGGAACTTTGTAAAGAGTTTGCAAAGGAACTGGCACTGCATCTGCTGGGGGCGTTTAGTGAGGCACTGGAGAAGAGGGAACGGCCGCAGACGATGACACAGGTGATGATCACATTGATACCAAAGAAGGGGAAGGACCCATTAGAATGTGTGTCATATAGACCCATATTGCTGTTAAACACAAATGTAAAAGTGCTGGCTAATTGGCAGTGGGGAGGATGGAAGGTTGTGTCCTAGGGGTGGTTGCGGAGGACCAGGCAGGCTTCAGAAAGGGCAGGTAGCTCTCCTGTAAGAAAAGACAGCTGTTAAATGTGATTATGACCCCAGCGAGAAGGCGGGTACCGGAGGTAGTGGTGTCCTTAGACGCGGAGAAGACATTTGACCGGGTGAAGTGGCGGTACCTGCTCAAAGTCCTGGGAAGGTTTGAGTTTGGGCCAAGGTTTGTGGCGTGGTTGCGCCTGTTATATGTTTTAATCTTTTTTTTTATTGTCACAAGTAAGTTTTACATTGACACTGCAATGAAGTTACTGTGAAAGGCCCCGAGTCTGTTTGGGTACACAGAAGGAGAATTCAGAATGTCCAGATTACCTAACAACATGTCTTTTTGGGACTTGTGGGAGGAAACCGGAGGAAATCCATGCAGACATAGGGAGAACGCGCAGACTCCACACAGACAGCAATCCAAACAGGGAATCAAACCTGGGACCCTGGAGCTATGAAGCAATAGTGTTACCCACTGTGCTACCGTGCGACTGTGCTATATGACATCAGTGGCGAGTATATGGACAAACGATATGAGCTCATGGATCTTTGAGTTACACAGGGGAACAAGGCAGAGGTGCCCGCTGTCGCCGCTGCTGTTCGCGCTAGCAATAGAGCCCCTGGCAATGGCCCTTAGGGGATCAGCAGAGTGGCAAGGGATCAGGAGGGTGGGGGGGGGGGGGGTAGAGATACATTTGGGTGCCGGAGAGACAGTTACGGAGGGCAATCCTCGAATGGGTCTGGTGCTGGAGTTGCCCTTTTTTTTCGCGCTTGTTGTCATAATAATCGCTTATTGTCACAAGTAGGTTTCAACGAAGTTACTGTGAAAAGCCCCTAGTCACCACATTCCGGCGTATGTTCGGGGAAGGCCACGAAAAAGGCCATGAGGCAGGGAGGTGGTGAGCCAGCCGGTCAGGATTCGGAAGCAAACCATCGTTGAGGGGAGCAGGGTGACTCGACCCAACGCCCGGGCTGGGCAGGCCTTAGCCAGGCAGCTGAGACAGCAGCAAGTAAAGGTTGTCGAGGTGAGGAGTGAGGTGTCGTCTGGGTCCTGGTGAATTGGCGAAAGAAGCTGCAAGGGAGGGAAGTGGCGAGCTAGCAAACCAGCCAGTCTGGAAGCAAGCTATCGTCGAGGGGAGCAGGGACTACTTAACCCCCTAGGCCTCAGTTTCAAACCTTTCCCAGCCGCTGTCATAATATCCACTCATGTCTATCATGAGATGCAGTCAGGCAGTGATTGACACACAGGATAACCAATGAGCACACACGGCACAGAACAACCAATCACCAGACAGGACACCACCACTATAAAGCCCACAGGGCATTAAGGCTCTCCCTCTCTCACAAGACACAGCTAGAGAGATAGTCACAGTGCACAGGCCAATGAGCATCATCACCATGTGATAGCGAGCTAGTCTGGTCAAGCCAGTAGGAGGTTATCAGTTAGGTTAATAGAGTATCAACCCACAGCAGATTATGTACAGTAATCAACAGGTTCAATAAAACAGTGTTGGACCATCTCCTGTGTCGGAAGCCTGTTTCTCGTTTTACTGCATCCAGTTGCAGTCGATGTTAGACCAACACAGATAACACATCATGGTAGCAGAGAGCTATTAACTCTAACGAACCTACCTTGAGTGAATCTGCAAAGGCCAGCACGCAGCCATCCAGCGGCATGGAAAAGATCCAACCTCCTCCGCAACTCCGGATCTCCGGCAATCTCGGCACCAACTGGAAAGTCTTCAAACAGAAGTTCCTCCTATATATCGAGGCCTCCGACCTCGAGGCAGCATCGGATTCCCGAAAGATCGCGCTGTTCCTGTCGACTGCGGGGCGGGGGACCACGCCATCCACATCTATAACTCGCTCACGTTTGCCGATGGCAAAGACACGACGAAGTTCAAGACAGTTCTGCTGAAATTCGACAGCCACTGCGACACTGAGGCGAATGAGAGCTTTGAACAGTACATATTCCAACAGAGGCTTCAGGGTAAGGTTGAACCTTTTCAGTCCGTCTTGACCCATCTCCGCATCCTAGCGCAGTCATGTAATTATGACTCGATGGCTGATTCCATGATCTGGCATCAGATTGTTTTCGGGGTCCAGTCCGACTCCCTGCAGGAGCAGCTCCTCAAAATCAAACAGTTGACCCTCTCTGTCACCATCGAAACGTGCGTTGTCCATGATCATGCCAGCAATCATTACTCCCGCATCAGGGCAGCAGAAAATGCAAAACTAGTCTCCCACGAGGCAGAAAGGGTGCAGGCCATCGCAAAAATGTAAGGCCTGAGCATCGAGGAGAGTGGCTGTTTCGCGCTCTTTTCCCGGGTCCCTACGCATGTGCGCCACAACCGGGTGGACGACGAGGCCGAAGACCCCGATGCGCATGTGCGAACGTCAGCCGACCGCACTGCGCATGCCCGATGGCACATGGAACGTGCTGAAGTCAGCGTCATGACGTGTCCAAATTGTGGCTCCGCCCATTCAATGCGGCAATGTCCAGCCAAAGGAGGGCGATGTCTACAGTGTGGAAAGCCTGGGCATTACGCAGCATTCTACAGGTCTGCTCCACCGACCAACAGCCAGCAATCCCAGCTACAGCGCAGACATGTCCGCTGCATACAACAAGGCATGCAGGATTCGGATCCCGACAGCCCAACTGACCCCGATGCTGACTCCCTCGAGTCTCCATACCGGGTGTTCATAATCACCACACGCGAGCTGGCCTCCACCGTGCCTGCAAACCGCCTTTCAGTCCTCACTGTGGATCCTGACGACGAGTGGTGTGCTGTCGTCAGGGTTAACCAGTCTCGCATCCGATTTAAATTGGACACTGGCGCATCTGCAAACCTCATATCACAGTCGGACCTCGACAGCATCTGAGACCAACCTAGCATTCTTCCACTAGCCTGCCAGCTCCTTGACTACAATGGCAATGCTATAGCTGCCATTGGATCGTGTCAGCAAGGTGTATCTCATAAGGCAATCAAAGTGATGTTACGGTTCGAGATCGTCCGGCCTGACAAGGCATCCCTACTCGGTGCTCGCGCATGCAAACTCCTAAATCTGGTCCAGCGCGTCCATGCCATGTCCTCGACACCGGCGACTGCCTTGCCCAATGTAAATCTCCAGGATGAGATAGACGACATTCTCACGCAATTCCACAATGTGTTTGATGGAATGGGAACTCTCCCATATCATTACAAGATATTGCTCAAACCAAATGCCATCCCAGTCATCCATGCACCTCGCCGGGTGCCGGCTCCTCTCAAGGATTGTCTGAAAACGTAGCTACGAGAGCTCCAAGACCAGGGTATCATCTCAAAGGTCACGGAACCAACAGACTGGGTCAGCTCCATGGTCTGCGTCAAGAAGCCCTCTGGTGAACTCCGCATTTGCATTGATCCCAAAGACCTGTAGAGCAACATCATGCGCGAGCACTACCCGATCCCAAAGCGTGAAGAGTTAACCTGTGAGATGGCTCATGCCAAATTCTTTACCAAGCTGGACGCCTCTCATGGGTTCTGGCAGATACAGCTGGATGAGTCCAGTCAGAAGCTGTGCACGTTTAACACTCCGTTCGGCAGGTATTGCTTCAACCGCATGCCTTTTGGTATCATTTCAGCTTCCGAAGTATTTCATCGCACAATGGAGCAAATGATGGAGGGCATCGAGGGGGTGCGAGTCTATGTGGACGACGTGATCATCTGGTCCATGACGCCCGAGGTTCACATCGCTCGCCTCAAACAGGTTTTCCAGAGGATACATGAAAACGGTCTCCAGCTCAACAGGGCCAAATGCTCATATAGCAGGTCCGCTATCAAGTTTCTGGGTGACCACATTTCACAGCAGGGTGTGCAACCTGACGCTGACAAGGTGCTGGCAATCAATGCCATGAAGACCCCAGAGGACAAAAAGGTGGTCCTCCGCTTCCTCGGGATGGTGAATTTTCTCGGGAAATTCATTCCCAACATGGCATCCCACACCACAGCCCTCCGGCATCTCATAAAAAAGTCGACAGTGTTCCAGTGGCTTCCCGCACATCAGGCGGAGTGACTTGAGCTGAAGGCGAAGCTCACCACAGCCCCAGTACTGGCATTCTTTGACCCAACCAAGGATATCAAGATATCCACAGACGCAAGCCAGGACGGCATTGGGGCGGTGCTACTCCAGCGAGACGACTCCTCGTCCTGGGCTCCAGTGGCATATGTCTCCAGGGCCATGATTCTGACCGAACAATGGTATGCCCAGATAGAAAAGGAGTGCTTGGGTCTCCTGACAGGAATAGTCAAGTTTCATGACTACGTATACGGCCTGCCAAAGTTCACAGTGGAAACAGACCTCAGGCCTTTAGTCCACATAATCCAGTGAGCTTAACTTCGGTAGTAGGGAAGATGCTGGAATCTATCATCAAGGAAGAAATTGCGAGGCATCTGGATAGAAATTGTCCCATTGGGCAGACGCAGCATGGGTTCGTAAAAGGCAGGTCATGCCTAACTAATTTAGTGGAATTTTTTGAGGGCATTACCAGTGCAGTAGATAACGGGGAGCCGATGGATGTGGTATATCTGGATTTCCAGAAAGCCTTTGACAAGGTGCCAAACAAAAGGTTGCTGCATAATATAAAGATGCATGGCATTAACGGTAAAGTAGTAGCATGGATAGAGGATTGGTTAATTAATAGAAAGCAAAGAGTTGGGATTAATGGGTGTTTCTCTGGTTGGCAATCAGTAGCTAGTGGTGTCCCTCAGGGATCCGTGTTGGGCCCACAATTGTTCACAATTTACATAGATGATTTGGAGTTGGGGACCAAGGGCAATGTGTCCAAGTTTGCAGATGACACTAAGATGAGTGGTAAAGCGAAAAGTGCAGAGGATACTGGAAGTCTGCAGAGGGATTTGGATAGGTTAAGTGAATGGGCTCGGGTCTGGCAGATGGAATACAATGTTGACAAATGTGAGGTTATCCATTTTGGTAGGAATAACAGCAAACGGGATTATTATTTAAACGATAAAATATTAAAGCATGCCGCTGTTCAGAGAGACTTGGGTGTGCTAGTGCATGAGTCACAGAAGGTTGGTTTACAGATGCAACAGGTGATTAAGAAGGCAAATGGAATTTTGTCCTTCATTGCTAGAGGGATGGAGTTTAAGACTAGGGAGGTTATGTTGCAATTGTATAAGGTGTTAGTGCGGCCACACCTGGAGTATTGTGTTCAGTTTTGGTCTCCTTACTTGAGAAAGGACGTACTGGCGCTGGAGGGTGTGCAGAGGAGATTCACTAGGTTAATCCCAGAGCTGAAGGGGTTGGATTATGAGGATAGGTTGAGTAGACTGGGACTGTACTCGTTGGAATTTAGAAGGATGAGGGGGGATCTTAGAGAAACATATAAAATTATGAAGGGAATAGATAGGATAGATGCGGGCAGGTTGTTTCCACTGGCGGGTGACAGCAGAACTAGGGGACATAGCCTCAAAATAAGGGGAAGTAGATTTAGGACTGAGTTTAGGAAGAACTTCTTCACCCAAAGGGTTGTGAATCTATGGAATTCCTTGCCCAGTGAAGCAGTTGAGGCTCCTTCATTACATGTTTTTAAGGTAAAGATAGATAGTTTTTTGAAGAATAAAGGGATTAAGGGTTATGGTATTCGGGCCGGAAAGTGGAGCTGAGTCCACAAAAGATCAGCCATGATCTAATTGAATGGCGGAGCAGGCTCGAGGGGCCAGATGGCCTACTCCTGCTCCTAGTTCTTATGTTCTTATGTTCTTAAAAGGATTTAAATGACGTGACACCTCGGCTGCAGCAAATTCATCTTCGTCTCCGCCGATATGACTTCGAACTCGTCTACACACCGGGTAAGGAACAGATTCTCGCGGATGCCCTATCCCGATCAGTCACCACGCCGTGTGAACAGGGCGACTTCATTCGCCACATTGAAGCACAAGTACAGCTGTGTGCCAGCAACCTCCCAGCCACTGATGAATGAGTTATACAAATACTCGAAGAAACTGCCAAAGATCCCCTACTGCAGCCCGTGATGAAGCACCTCGCCCATGGGTGGCAAAAGGGGCAGTGCCCCCAGTTCTTCAACGTTAAGGACGCGCTGACGGTTGTTGAGGGGATCCTTCTTAAACTAGATAGAACCGTCATTCACCAAAGCATGCAAAACATGGTGCTCAGACAGATCCATGAGGGTCACCTGGGGGTTGGGAAATGTCGACGCAGAGCTCGGCAGACAGTTTACTGGCCTGGCATCAGCCAGGACATTGCCAACACTGTCCTCAACTGCACAACATGCTAAATGTTTCAACCAGCTCAGCCCAAGGAAACACTCAACAGCACGAGATCGTGACTTCTCCTTGGTCCAAGGTGGGGATAGACCTCTTTCGCGCCAATGGGCGTGATTACGTGCTCCTGATCGACTACTTCTCCAGCTACCCGGAAGTGGTGAAACTGTTGGACCTCACGTCCAAGTCCGTCATCAAAGCCTGCAAAGAGACGTTTGCCAGGCATGGAATACCACTCACGGTAATGAGTGACAACGGTCCATGTTTCGACAGCCAAGAATGGTCCGACTTTGCACGATCCTACCACTTTAGTCACATCACATCCAGTCCCCATTACCTGCAATCAAACGGGAAGGCCGTGAAAGGCGTGTTAAGCGGTTACTGTGCAAGGCTGCAGACTCAGCCTCGGATTTCAACCTGGCGCTCTTGGCATACAGGGCAACCCCTCTGTCGACTGGTTTGTCTCCGGCGCAGTTGCTCATGAACCGCAACCTGAGGACGACTGTTCCAGCCATCCATGTTCCAGACCTTGACCACCTCACGGTGCTGCAGAAGGTGCAGCGATCCAGGGCCCAGCAAAAGATCACGTATGATGTTCATGCCACGGATCTGCCTGCGCTGGCTCCAGACGATGTTGTTCGCATTCAGCTGCCTGAGGGAGGTTGGTCAGCCCCAGCTGTTGTCGTCAGACAGACTGCTCCCAGGTCTTTTGTTGTCCAAATGGCTGATGGCTCCATTTTACGGCGCAACAGGAGGGCGCTGCGTAAAGTTCCCTGCCCATCACCCGACCACACTTCTCCGCGTGTCATCATTCCTCCTCCGGACATCTTTCACCACGAGGTCACCGATCTGGCAGTAATCCCACCTGTCCACAAGGCCACCGAGATGGCAGCCATCCCGCCTGTCCAGGTGCCGGCGTCGCCCCCCCCCCTCTATTTCTGTGGCGATCGACAAGAATTTGTCGCCCACCACAAAGACTGAATCTATAGACTTAAATCTTGTCAATTTTGTTCAGTTTGCTCTGTATCTGCACGATAGACACCTTCCCATGTACATATGTTCATTAATTCCCCCACTTGTACATAGTTATGCATGCATATGCAGCCACGTTCCAAAATTTATTTTAAAATGGGGAGATGTCATCATATCCACATGTATATCATGAGATGCAGACAGGCAGTGATTGACACACAGGATAACCAATGAACACACACAACACAGAACAACCAATCACCAGACAGGACACCACCACTATAAAGCCCACAGGGCATTAAGGCTCTCCCTCTCTCACAAGACACAGCTAGAGAGATAGTCACAGTGCACAGGCCAATGAGCATCATCACCATGTGATAGAGAGCTAGTCTGGTCAAGCCAGTAGGAGGTTATCAGCTGGGTTAATAGAGTATCAACCCTCAGCATATTATGTACAGTAATCAACAGGTTCAATAAAACAGTGTTGGACCATCTCCTGTGTCGGAAGCCTGTTTCTCGTTTTACTGCATCCAGTTGCAGTCGATGTTAGGCCAACACAGATAACACATCAGCCGTGATCTCAACATAGTACAGAAATGCCAGGTATCAGTAAGTGCCATTACTTACAAAGTTATAGACTGTCTTTTTAAAAAATGTTGTTTCACATATTGAACCTGAATTTTTGTCCAGACACAAATTGCGCTTAGGACCAGGTCTTAACAAACTAACTATTTCAGAGGGGTTGTGTGATCGAACTGAAAACGTACAAGCAAAATAAATGGCTATTTTCCTAATTAGCTGCTTTGCAGGGCAACCCCGTTGTAGATTAAATGTTAAACTTGTTTTTAAAATTTTTTTATTGGATTTCCTCAAAACCTTTTGAAAGGCTGAAATTCTGCACTGTTTGCAAATTCCTCTCACAGGGATAGAAACAGGTATAAAACTGCGGGGTGGAGTCAGACGACTCATTCACCGGAATGTCTGTCAGCACTCCCAACGGAGCAAACGGCAGCTTCAACTTCGCTGTTATTGTCTTTATTATCTCACTTTACACCCAATGAAGCTGAGTAACATTGCGACCTTTAGGTCCTCCGTGTCTGATTTTCTGTGGGAAACAAATGGGCTCTTTCTTCATTTGAATTACATGTTTCATAATCCTCATCGAACACATTTTTGGAACCGGGCTGCCACTTCCTCCCTTATGATTTTTAATAGAAAGTATGGCACAAATGGTCCCCTTTACAAGCAACTAGGAATTCTTGGTCATTTTGCCTGACTGTAGTTCAAATTTTGCCCGCGAGCAGTGGCCCTGGCCAAATCGGCATACTTCAAAATTCCCGTTCCATGGAGCCCAGGCCCTACTCACTTCAATGCAAGCAAGTCTTCCCCAATCGTTGGTATTCTTATTCACTGTTGCTGCTAAAAAATGTTGTTAAATCTTCACATCAGCGGCAGTTCCTCACTCGACATTTGTGAGTGTCCAGTCTCGAGAATCTTCCATTGCTCCTGATGCCATTCCACTGTTAGGTGACGAATTCTTCTTTTTCAGCGTTTTCTTTTCCTGCCTCAATCCTTGTCGACAGTTTTCTCTGGCCCAAATCCTCGTCGATTTCTCTTCTGTTATATTGCTCCATTGCCGCAAAGAGAAAAGGTATGGAGATGCCAACACCTGCATAACCAGCAGGAATGTACTCTCTGATACATAACAGATTCATTGCAAAATTGGGTGTTTCCCAATTCCTGAGAAGATTGGTGCGAGATTCCCTGGAAGAGTCAGTCTCTCATCATTTGAGTTTGGCACTGAAGAGAATATAACTTGACGTCAAAGCGAATTTGCAAAGTGGTCCAATAGTGGGGAAGGGGGTTTAAATATCCGGAGTACTCGGGGGATCGGGAGGGCAAAAAAATAACCTTGAGTTGGTTTAAATGTTGAGGGAGCAAAGGCTCTGAGCATTAAACATTCAATGGTCTGGAGCAGCTACGTTTGCGCATGTGTATAAACTTGTATGGATGTGGCTTTTTCCTTGACGAGTAAGCTAAGCAGTATAAACTAGGTAATGCCTAGGTAGAATCTGGCTAATAATCCAGCTACTGATCTTCGACCAGCAATTGAAGTACAAATGCATCATGCAGGTCTATTTCAAATAAAACTGTTCACAAAACTGAAAATGTTTTAAGTGGACCCCTGGAAACAGATCATGTAAAATGTATTAAACTGCTGTTTATTTCAAGGAGAAATAGAAACTGTTCACCCACATTAAAAAATATATTTATTTTGCAGTATCTTCATATTCCCCAGAAGCCCTTGGTTAAGAAAGCCTATATTATCTTGTTATATTTAATCTAGTTCTAATTTATCACATCTTGGAAAAAGCTGATCCAGATAAAAATGTAACTAAAAATGCCTACAAGTACAACAAAGAATGCGAATGCCAATCTTATCTTGAAATTCTCTCTAATATACTACAACCGTTGATCTACCAATGTCCATAGTTTTGTACTTAATATGGGGCGGGATTCTCCGGTCACTGATGCCGAAACCACATTCGGTGATTGGCCAGATAATTAATGTTGGTAGCGAAATCGGGGGTGACGCCACTTTCGCGATGCTCCCCCCTCTCCAAAGCAGCATACTCTAGGGGTACGCCACATGTCGTATCAATGGCCTCAGGATGTTACCTGAGGCCCACCCCCGATGCTTCACCCCGACCAGTCGGGTTCCCGATGGCGTCGGTTGTGTGTGCTATTTTCTGTCGGTAACTCGGTGTGGCGACTGCAGACGCAGCCCAGCGCTGCCACAGTCAGGGGAGTGCCGCTCCGCGAGGAAGGGGGACTTTGCCAGGGGCTGGGGCCACTGTTGGGGGATGATCCAAGGCTGGCGAGCCTGGCCAAAGGGGGGCACTATTTGGCAGGCCAAATATTTGCACGGCTGGCGCCAAGTTGCACGGCGCAGCTGCTGCAGGCCGCCACTGTGCGCATGCGCGGCCACGGACCCGGCAATTCTCTGGCCGTATCGGCAGCTAGAGCCGGATGTTCTATGCTGCCTGCCTGCTAGGCCCCCACCAAACAGAGGATCGGTGGCCATTTTGCACCGATTTTCCAGTCGTAAAACGCCAGCGTTACCGCGCTAGCATCAGGACATATTCTGAAAATCGGAGAATCCAGCCCTTGGTATCCATTTAAAATCATGTCTTTGAAAGATTTCTTTGAGAAGAACATGCTTTTCCATGACTCCCAGAACCATGGATTGTATTTACAGATAGGTTTTGATTTGAGGGGCACCATAATCTATATTACATAGCATTAACCACAACAGGAACTTCTCCATTTATATCAACGCCCTTTTCGTAAAAATATTGAGACAATAGAAAACAGTTACATTTTCTGCAGAAATGCAATCACTTGCATTCCTTTCATAAGGTGCAAATTAACTGCATTGGTGGTTGCTGCTATTTATCCATCATGGCTTTAAACTTTAAACGTGGATTTCAATTCAGCGATTATTCATACAGGTGTGTTTGTACAAGTTAAAAAGCACTAAAGCAGTTAAGCAGTGATCAATTTGTGTATTTTTGTGGCTTGCGCCTTTATGTTCTGTGGGGAGAGGGTGGGCGGTGTTGGGAGGGCTATGACATAATTAGGGAGGAGAGCCCCAGAAACGAAGGTGAGCACTGGGCACCACAAAGTGGAAGTCCACTACTGCACTACAGTATTGGGAGCAGACACTGCTCCCAGTGGGACTGCTGGTACTGGAGAGTTGCTGACCTGTAATTAGCTGGCAACTCTCTGATGCAGAACTTCCTCTTGCTGAATGGCAGAACTCCTGCCTCAATGTATCTAATGGCCAGTTGACCGTCAAATGGCTGTGGGTGACACTGCCAAGCAGAGACTGGCTTTCCCCTAAATTATGCGCATGGGGAATGGTCGGGTAAATTCCAGCCCAATATTTCCACGCTTCCCATTTCTCACTAATTATTTATTTAATTTCTACTAATTACAAGGTGCTTTCTACGTCTTGCCACCTATTTGCTTTTATTTTGTTTGATATTTTGCACATTTCTTTTGCATGGCTTCTCTATCCTTTTTAAGTTGTTCTTACATTGTACAGTGTTAGGCTAGAATGTCTATTAATTTTTAATCCAACGTCTGAAAGCAAAATGTTTCACTTTTGCCGTAAAAGGAAACAAAGTATGATTGCTTCAATGTTAAAAGTAATTTGCAGGCACAGTTTACTCTTGCTGGCTGAGCAAACACCAGTTTTTAATGTTCTATATTAAGCTGCTAGACCAGCAGGGGAGAACAGACATCAGTGTAAATAATAATCAGAGCCTCCTGGAAGCATGAGAAGCGGAGTTCTAAAAGAAAAGCAAGGTGGCTAGCAGGGAGATTAGGAGCAGAGACTACAATACGTTATTTCTTTCTTGAACGCTGTATCTATCCCTTAACAACAGGAAACATGATGTGAAGCAGCCTTTTAATATTTATTCAGGATAATAAGAATAAAGTAACCTTTATTAATGGTACGAGTAGTGATGCCTGAACTCAGTACTTGAAAGATATTAACAACTTCTTGCTTGTCCGCACCTCTAGAGCATGATTAACATGGATGCCCAAGGTCACCAAGGGCTCTTTAGGGCATAATACCTGAAGAGAGAGAGAGCGAAAGTCTTACAATTGCAGCAGTAAAGCTAGATAGCTACTTGCATTGTTCAGTGTCGTGAATGGTACATATCATTGGGTGGAAAATTGAATATGGAAATACATTCATTCTGTTACACAAAGAAATTAGAATATGCACATATTTGACGTTCATTTCTCATTTACACCAAAACTGCTACCTTAGGTCTCTGCCTGTCAACATTTTCATTGCATTCCACTCTGGGCACAATTTAACCACCGCGTTGCGCACAGCACGGATCTGGACATACTGAGTAAGTAGCGGGAAAAGCCAAAATCCGTCAAATCAGTTTGCCATCTAACTGACCTGCTCCCGATGGCGAGTTCTGGATCACGCCCAAATATCGCGAGCATATCATTGACCCCAATTAGCAGCGATTTTCATCTCATTCGCGAGATTGAAGTTGAATGTAAAGGCCTCCCGGGAATTAACCGGCTCCCCGGCGTCATTTAGTACTCCTTTTAAAAAACGTGAAGCTGGCGCAATGGCTGCTGAGGGGATCTGAGGAAGTGAGTCATCATTTCTGTTTTAGGACAAGCAGCTCAAGGGCTCTGGAGCTGCAACCCCAGTGCTCTGATTTCTACGACAAAGTTCTGGACATCATAGAATTTCCAGTACAGAAGGAGGCCATTCGGCCCATCGAGTCTGCACTGGCTCTTGAAAAGAGTACTGTACACAGGTCCACATCTCCACCCTATCCCCATAACCCAGTAACCCTACCCAACACTAAGGGCAATTTTGGACACTAAGGGCAATTTATCATGACAAATCCACCTAACGTGCACATCTTTGGACTGTGAGAGGAAACCGGAGCACCCGGAGGAAACCCATGCACACACGGGGAGAACGTGCAGACTCCGCACAGACAGTGACCCAAGCCGGGAATCGAACCTGGGACCCTGGAGCAGTGAAGCAATTGTGCTAACCACTATGGACGTGATGACACATTCTCAGGCTTATCCTCTGTTTCTGTTGAGGAACCTGCACCTGTGAGGCCTTCAAGCCATCTTTAAATATTGTGGATACCCATAACAGGGTTACCTGCAGCTGCTGCCTGTCTTCCAGGAGAGAGCCCTGTTCTTGGTTATATGTTGAAGGCCACTTTAACTCCCTTTGACTGTGAGCAGTCTCTAGCTGTACAGCTGACGGCTATTGCTAATAAGCAATTGGCCTTGTTAGTTGTGAGAGCATTTCACAGCTGTAGGTTGTGTTTACTGCTTACTCCTGCTGTTGGCTGCAGATGCCTGGAGGTTGCTTTTGCTGTTTCCTTCCTTTTCTGTAGCCAGAAAAAAGAATATTTTTCTGAGGTACCTGGGTCATGGAACACCGGGCCCATGGGGATGTATGAGTCCAGAAGACAATCCGGTTTGAAGCAAGAAGATGCTGCAGGACCTGGTGCGTGACATTATTCCAAATGGGCCACCTGTTAACACTGTTGAAGAAACGCTTTTGCAGATTCCTGACGCCTTTGTTGCTAGTGTGATGAGTGCTGCAGGTAAATGGCACGTCACCATGTGTTACACACGCTGGAATTCAAGGATGTTCAACTGATTGAGCACCGGTGGGATATGTGGAAGCCGGGATTTGGCTCCTCTGAGATTGGGCCATGTGGGAGGGCCTGCACAGCTGTGGCTACTGGATGGAGAATGGCACTGATAGGTGGAACAAGTCACACATTGATTTATATGACAAAGTTCTGGACATAGAACATAGAACATAGAACAGTACAGCACAGAACAGGCCCTTCGTCCCTCGATGTTGTGCCGAGCATTGTCCGAAAACAAGATCAAACTATCCCACTCCCTGTCATTCTGGTGTGCTCTATGTGCCTATCCAATAACCGCTTGAAAGTTCCTAAAGTGTGATGACACATTCTCAGGCTTATCCTCCGTTTCTGTTGAGGAACCTGAAACGGGTGACACACCCTCTGCGTCATCTTGCTCTGCCAGTTCTGGCACCTCCCTATTTTCTGCACCATGATGGTGATGCCCTCAGCAATGATCCTTAGTGTCTGGGCCATGCTCTGCAGTGTCTCAGCAATGTCCACCTGCATCTGGAACACTTTTCTCAGCAGCTGGCACATGATGTTGAGGACCTCAACCATGGTCATCACAGCCTTGGGCACCCCCACTCAAGACAATGACCTCATACTGCAGGCATTCCTCTGCGGTCACCACCCCAGTGGTGTTGGCCTCGGTGCCACACATTTAGGGCAGCACGGTAGCATGGTGGTTAGCATAAAATGCTTCACAGCTCCAGGGTCCCAGGTTCGGTTCCCGGCTGGGTCACTGTCTGTGCGGAGTCTGCACGTCCTCCCCGTGTGTGCGTGGGTTTCCTCCGGGTGCTCCGGTTTCCTCCCACAGTCCAAAGATGTGCGGGTTAGGTGGATTGGCCATGCTAAATTGCCCGTAGTGTCCTAAAAAGTAAGGTTAAGGGGGGGGGGGCGTTGTTGGGTTACGGGTATAGGGTGGATACGTGGGTTTGAGTAGGGTGATCATTGCTCGGTACAACATTGAGGGCCGAAGGGCCTGTTCTGTGCTGTACTGTTCTATGTTCTATGTTCTATTGTCAGCACCATTTCCTTCACCTGCAGATTTTGGGACTCCTCCAATCGACCATTCATTTACTGGAATGTAACTAACATCCCCTCCTGAATCTCACAGCCGTGTCCTAGCATCTGCCATCAGCTCTGGGATAACCTTGTCCAGAGGCTCAGCATCTGACTGGGACCCAGTTCAGTCCTGGAATCCAGCAGACCTCCGACTGCTGACTGTCTTGGATGTTCCTGCCTCCACCTGATGTGCTCCTCACCAGATTTTCCCCCAGAAGCCTGTCCACTAATGTCACCCACCAAGCTGTGTGTCCAACCACCTACAGGAGCAAGAGAGGGCGCGGGTCATGCATGTTACCCAGGCCAACACCACACAGGTGGCACCTGCGGTGGAGGCGTTGGGTGCGATGATATCATGGTTGTGTTGCAATTCACCGACTGACCACTAGGAATCTCACCAGCATATAAGTGAATGTAAAGTCAGCTGACCAGACACTTGCTGAACAAAGAACAAAGAAGGAAACAGCATAGGAACAGGCCCTTCGGCCTTCCAAGCCTGTACTGTTCATGATACCACCCTTGGCCAAAACCCTCAGTACTTCCTAGTGCCGTATCCCTCTGTACCCATCCTATCCATGTATTTGTCGAGAGGAAGTAAAAGAGAGAGCTAGCGTGTACATGATTTTGCTGTTGTTATTCTGTTGTCTTGTATATAATTTACCCCCAGTTAATGTTAATAAATTGTTTATAACTTTAACTACAAGTGTTGTTGCAATAAATCAGGCCATCCAACAAGAACATTATATCGGCCACTGGTCAAGATGTCCAAAGCCTAGGTGCCTGTGCGGGTGGTGGCTGAGATACAGGATAGGGCTGCCATGTCATAGGCCGCCATGTACCAGGGCCACATAGACATCGCTGCGGCACTCCAGAGCATGGCCCAATCAAAACGGGCCATGGCTGCGGGCATTGAGAGCATTGGCCTGGCTGATCTAAACAAGACACAACGGAAATGGCACAGGCCCTGAGCAAAGTGACACGGCAGCTGAGCGACGTGACACAGTCCCAAAGTGACATTGCCCAGTCCCGTGCTCCATGGCTGCGAGCATGGAGACTCCGATTGAGAAAAGAGCAGGCCTCTTATGGCAGAGCCCCCGTAGCTTACTCCGGCCACATCCTCACCCCATGGAGTCACCTAGGAGCCATTAGGCACCCCGAGGAAGGAGGAAGAAGTGAAGCCTGCAGGGGATGGTGCCGGAACACCACAGCACCTCTGAGTTACCCCACCTGGCCCTGGCGCATCCGAAGTGCAATGGGCAGACCAGGGTGGCACCACGCCAGCTAGGACCCTGGATGACTGCTGGGCCTGTCCAGGCCCGGTCGCTCCAGAAGACGGCCACAAAAGGCGACTAGGTCACAGGGCGGGTGCCAGAGCTGGCCGCTTCCGCTCCTGATGTACCACCTGGGGACCCACATAGACAAGAGTGTTTGGGCACATAAGGCCAGGAAGTTAGACACCAGTTAAGTTGGCACGGGTGAAACATATAGGTTAGCGATAGGAGCTAGGGCACAATATCTGAATATAGCACATTAAATACCTGTTCACCAACGTTCAGAACTGCCTTTGTGCTCTGTCTGAGGGGTGCAAGGGATGGGCTGGATGCAGAGGATGGGGGGTGGGGGGGTTGGGAGCCGGTGATGTGGGGTGCGGGCTTTGAAGGTGGGCACGGACCAGGGCTCCCAGGGCAGTCGGAGGCCATGCCCCGGTGTCGCCCCCGGAGGCGGCAGGGGACGGTGCTACATATGTGGGGGCACCATGTGGTAGGGCCCAACTGGTGAATGACCCACTGCACGCCACCCCTTTAACCAGTCCCCAGCCCCACTATGCTATGCCACCCCCATACATAGCCAACCCCCACCCCACAGACCCTGCCCACACCACCATCCCAAGGGCTCGATTGGACCATGCGATGGAGTGGCCAGTACGCAAGCAGGGATCACCCTGGCGGATGGTGGAAAGTGCTACCGAATGCAGAAGTCAGACTTTCTCAAATGATGCGGAGCATCAGAGCTCATCAAGGAGTGGGTCGTCCTCATCCTCCATCCCATGGACTAGACGTGCTGATATTGCAAGCCCAGGGCCCACACCCTGTAGTGATTAAAGCATCCCGTGGCCCTGTTGCACACATTGTGCAGCCTCCTGTGCCTGCCCGGGCCACAGGCCCTGCCCATACTGACCCTCCTCTGCATCCACCTCGTTGGGCGAGGACGGGCATTCTCCCTCCCCCTCAAAGTTGTGGAGGATACAGCAGGCCACCACGATAATAATCTTTATTAGTGTCGCACTGCAATGAAGTTACTGTGAAAATTCCCTAGTCGTCACACTCCGGCGCCTATTCAGTACACTGAGGGAGAATTCAGAATGTCCAATTCACCTAACAAGCATATCTTTCGGGACTTGTGGGAGGAACCCTGAGCACCCAGAGGAAACCCACGCAGACACAGGGGGAAAGTGCAGACTCTACATAGACAGTGAGCCAAGCGGGAATCGAACCTCGGTCCCCGGCGCTAACCCCTGTTCTACCTATGGGAGACCCTCCTGGGCTATATAACGGGTTACAAAGCGAAGCCCAGCAGTATCTCTGGCAGCAGCGCACCCCTCCCCGATGAACTTAATGCATTCTATGCTCGGTTTGAGCAGGTAACCAACAATCCGCTGTCGAGTGCCCCAGCAGCCCATAATTCACCCATACCCACCATCACAGCTTCCGAAGTCAGATCGGCCTTCCTGAAAGTGAACCCACGGAAGGCGACGGGCCCGGACGGGATCCCTGGTCGTGCACTCAGAGCCTGCGCATACCAGCTGGCAGAGGTATTCACAGACATCTTTAACCTATCCCTACTTCACTCCGAGGTCCCCACCTGCTTCAAGAAGACCACCATCATACCGGTACCAAAGAAGAACCAGGCAACATGCTTCAATAACTACCACCCGGTGGCCCTGACGTCAGTTGTAATGAAGTGCTTCGAGAGGTTGATCATGAAGCGCATCACCTCCATACTCCCGGAACGCCTTGACCCACTTCAATTCGCATACCGTCGCAACCTGTCCACGTCAGACGCCATTTCCCTGGCCCTACACTCATCCCTAGAGCATCTCGAAAACAAGGACTCCTACATCAGACTCCTATTTATTGACTACAGCTCCGCCTTCAACACCATAATCCCAGCCAAGCTCATATCAAAGCTCCAAAACCTCGGACTTGGCTCTCCACTCTGCAACTGGATCCTTGACTTTCTGACCAACTGACCAGAATCAGTAAGAATGAACACCAACACCTCCTCCACAATAATCCTCAATACCGGTGCCCCGCAAGGCTGCGTGCTTAGCCCCCTCCTCTACTCCCTGTACACACACGACTGCATGGCAAAACTTGGTTCCAACTCCATCTACAAGTTTGCTGACGATACGACCATAGTGGTCCGGATCTCGAATAACGACGAGTCCGAATACAGGAGGGAGATAGAGAACCTAGTGGAGTGGTGTAACGACAACAATCTCTCCCTCAATGCCAGCAAAACTAAAGAGCTGGTCATCGACTTCAGGAAGCAAAATACTGTACACACCCCTGTCAGCATCAACGGTGCCAAGGTGGAGATGGTTAGCAGTTTCAAATTCCTAGGGGTGCACATCACCAAAAATCTGTCCTGGTCCACTCACGTCGACGCTATCACCAAGAAAGCACAACAGAGCCTATACTTCCTCAGGAAACTAAGGAAATTCGGCAGGTCCACATTAACTCTTACCAACTTTTACAGATGCACTATAGAAAGCATCCTATCGGGCTGCATCACAGCCTGGTATGGCAACTGCTCGGCCCAGGACCACGAGGAACTTCAGAGAGTCGTGAATACCGCCCAGTCCATCACACAGACCTGCCTCCCATCCATGGACTCCATCTACACCTCCCGCTGCCGGGGGAAAGCGGGCAGCATAATCAAGGATCCCTCCCACCCGGCTTACTCACTTTTCCAACTTCTTCCATCTGGCAGGAGATACAGAAGTCTGAGAACACGCACGAACAGACTCAAAAACAGCTTCTTCCCCACTGTCACCAGACTCCTAAATGACCCTCTTATTGACTGACCTCATTAACACTACACCCTGTATGCTTCAACCGATGCCAATGCTTATGTAGTTACATTGTATATCTTGTGTTGCCCTATTATGTATTCTAATGTATTTTCTTGAATTTTGTTTAATTCCCTTTTCTTCTATGTACTGAATGACCTGTTGAGCTGCTTGCAGAAAAATACTTTTCACTGTACCTCGGTACACGTGACAATAAACAAATCCAATCCAATCCAATCCAATATAGAAGGGCCCCTCCAGAGCGTTCCAGGCACCTGAGCCACATTGTCAGGACACCGATGTACCGGTCCATTACGCTCCTTGTCGCTGCATGGGCATTGTTGTAGCGGTTCTCCGCATTGGTCTATGGCCTCTGGACAAGTGTCATCAGCCACGACCGCAGCAGATAACCCCTCTCACCCAGACGCCACCGCCTCACCAGGGGTGCACCTCAAAGCTGTTGGGTACCGTTGAGTGCACTAGGATGAAGGGGTCTTGCATGCTGCCTGCTTTTCACTTTTCAGGCACTGTGGTGGTATGAATGTGAGCACTGCCATTGGTGCAGAGCATTGGTTCCCCATTGGCTCTGGCTGGTCATGTGCCTCTCATCCGATTGGCTGGGACTAGTCATGTGACTGCTCACCAATTGGTCGAGAGGCAAGTAGACCCCGCCTCCGAGGTGGGATATAAGTACCCAGGTTTCCCGGCGGTCGGCCTTTCTCTGTAGTCGACCACCGGGCTAACAACTAGCTGATTAAAGCCACAGTTTGGATCTTCATCGTGTCTCGAGTCCAATTGATGGTACATCAGGCACAGACGGGAATGATGTGCAACTCGTAGTCAGAAGCCAACTGCAGATTCATGGAGAGATACCCTTCCAGTTTTGGAAGTGTACTCCCTCATGCGGTGGTGCTCGAAAGTGACTTGCGTCCTGTCGAACATACCCTGGACCTGGGGCATTCCAGCGATATGGAGTACCCCGCTTCCCTTGTAAGCTTGGCTCATATTGAGGTTGATGTATTGTGCCGACCAGGCAAACAGGGCCTCTGTGACGGGGCAGATGCACATGTGCACCGTGGTCTGTGAGATCCCAGACAGGTTCTCACTCTGTGCCTGGATGGACACCATTGCATAAATTATCAGGGCAACCGTCACCTTGACGGACACCAGGAGTGTGTGTCCTCCCCCATACTCCCATTGCAGGTGCGCCATGATGCGGCAGATGTGCCAAACAGGCTCCCTGGTCAGCCAGAGTGTTTGAAGACACGCCCGGGATGGCACGTCCTCGAATGACATGTGCAGCCTGTGCACCCGAGGCCAAATGCGATGCCACCTTACCACCTCCTCCTCAGCCTGATGGGCTGCTGGCTCTCCATCCTCACCAGCTGGCTTCCGTTCCTCTGGGGCAGGCTCCGCTGCTGTAGGGTCCACTCTGAGCAGCTCTTGCTCATAAAACCACACTACGTCCATCAGGGCTGCGGTGGCCAGGCAGATGCCAACCATTCCTGGTTGGACACGGAAATCCATTGTCTGCAGGGGGTTAAATGCAGACATGTTAGCATTTGAAGATGGCCGGTGACGCTCTGTGCGACCACTGGCCACGGCAGGCGGTCAGTAGGGTGCGCAGCTGGACAGCTGCCGTGCAGGCCACGGCAATGGCGGTCCATGCCTGGACACCCCAATCTCGGGGAACACCTGGAACCTGGGGGGGGCACCCCAACCCCATGGACCAACCCCTGGTTGAACCCCGCAACACCCCCGGCCCTGGTGAGTGGCCCCCACCCCCTCTTAGAGACCCCCCCTTCCAGGACCTCCACCAGTCACCACCCCCAACCTCCAAGAGGCCCCTTCTTAACCACCCACCCCACCCTCATACGCCCTCAACCCTCCTTTCATTGACATGGTCCTCCTCGGGGCAGTGCCATCTGGGCACCCTTGCACTGCCACCCTGGAAGTTCTGCAGGCAGCTTGGTAGTGCCAGGGTGCCGAGGTTCCACGGAGAATGCCTGGACCACCCTGCACAGTCCCTGACCACCAAGGGGCTTCCGATGGTTTGGAACACCCCACATGTGTGGGCCAGCACTGAACCGTGCACGGCTGAGGACTTCTGGGGAGGCTGTTAGATGTTGAGAGGCTGGTAGATCCCGGGTGAGTAGGTCTTAGAAGGATTGTGGTCTACTTAAACAAGTGCAGCTAGGTCCGCCCATTGTGACCGGGATTCTGGTTGAGTTGCCTCGCTGAACTTGAGTAGATCCCACGAGGCGTAGTGGCTGTCGGGAAACCCTTTTCACCTGGCATATACCAGGCACGCTGTGGTCCTGGTGGGGCGGCACCTGGCCGGTAGATTGCGCCCTGGATTTTATGAAATTGTTACCTGCCGGATGTCACTATCTAAAGCAATGGAACTGGAAATGTTTAACTGCAACATGGGCACAATTATAGAATAGAATACCCAAATGTAGAAGGAGGCCATATGGGCCATGAGTCTGAAGCGAACCTGGGTCCCTGGCGCTGTGATGCAGCAGTGCTAACCACTGTGCCGCCATGCTGGCATGTATTCTCCCTACCTAAAGCTCCATTCTCAAGTTTCTGCTTTTCCACACTGGATTCTTTGCTATCGATGGAGTTTCCTTCAATAAGTGATGTTCTGAGGTTCGTAGCTGCGCTGCTACAAATCCTTCACACATTGTTATCCTCAGTTGTTCCTGTAGACATTCCTATTTCCCATCGCTAACTATTGCTGGTTGAAAGAAAGTTACAAGAAGTTTGGACCAGAATAGCTAAATAATTTGAGATTATTGAAACATAGAAGATAGGAGCAGGAAGAAGCCATTCTGCACTTCAAGCCTGCTCCGCCATTCTTTCAGATCATGGCTGATCATCCCACTCAATAGCCTGATCCTGTCTCCCCCCCCATATCTTTGGAGCCCATCCTCCCTAAGTGCTATATTAACTGCTTCTTGAAAACATGCAATATTTTGGCCTCAACTACTTTCAGTGGTAACGAATACCACAGGTTGACCACTCTCTGTGTGAAGAAATTTCTCCTCACCTGTGTCCTTAATGTTCTACCCCATATCCTCAGACTGTAACCCCTGGTTCTGGACACAGCCACCGTCGGGAACATCCTTCCTGCATCTACCCTGTCAGTCGTGTTAGAATTTTCTAGATTTCTATGAGATCCCTATCTCATTCTTCTGAATACTTCCAAGCATTAAACCTTTAAAATTACACTTACCATACTTTATTTTATTAACTTGCTAATTTCCTGATTTATTTCCAGTCTCGGGCCTTTTCTGTTTTCTTTCACCATCACCTTTTTAATACCAATTTCCACCTAAAGCCATTTTCATAGAAGTGTCATGTGTACATACATGCTGTATTATCTGCACTTTTAAACAGGTGATCTAATAAAAAAATACCCCCAAAATTGCTGAAACAGTCACTATTTGGTGGTCAGCTATTATCCAAAATTTATCAGGAAGCCAACATCATATTACAGTGGCACTCACTCATCTGTTAATTATTATTACATTGTGCCCAGTGAACTATGACATTAACAGGAATCAACTGCCCAAGGTAAAGAAAAGAATTTTCGACTCAACCACCATCAGTGTTCAATTTACAATTTATAACAGTCCATTAACTTTTTGCAGGATACATGCAAAATTCTTGAAGCAGCTTTGATCACCTCACAGCACAGTAATTAGTTTAAGTGTGGTTGCCAGAGTCAACGCAACAACAGGGTGAAAATGTCATCAGGCAGGCTTTAAGCTCTTTCATTTCAACCAAATGTTATTGCTCTTTAATATGTTTTCATCAAAATCTGATTTCTTTTTTCATTTATTTTAACAAGATTCAAATTGTAAATTTGTTACATTGATAGATCTGTTTCTAAAATTCTGTGGGTTGTTGAACCATTTTGATTTATTCTGAACGTGCGACTAATTGTAATTTTCACTCATTTGCTCAGGATTATTCAGTAAAATATACTTTGCTCCATTATAATGAGGCCTAATATCAGGGTTTCCATCGAGCCTCACAATTTGGGTTCTGGGCAATAACCCTGCCCCCTCCATCCCACCCCCACCGTGCACTCAATAATGGGCACATCCAGATTGATTTGAATAAGATTTTGATCAATCGACATTGGCCAATCACACTGTCTGTTAATTTTCTTTTATCTGCTTGTAGGGTCACTCTGTCATCTATGTCAAACTCGGAACAATTTTCATCTTTCTTTTTTGCTTAATTGTTCAAGTTGCTGTGGTCAATTTTCATTTTTGTTTTCCCAGAGACATTATGCAAAACTTTTCTCCAAATTTCAGTTTTCCTTCCAATTGTACTCGAGCAAAAAACATATTCCAGCAAAGAAGAATTGCTTTCATAACAGCTTCTCATGTGTTCTGCTATAAATTCCTAAAAGTAAAATTTAACACATAACAAAGAGGTTCAATTTACATTCATTTACCATTCCTCATGCATGAATATACTCAAAACATATCACAAGAGGGGGAAAAGACTGAACATTTAAAAAGAGCACTATTCTAATATAGAGGAGGTTGACTAACAGAGCTGGAGAATGATGGAAGGGAAGGATTTCAAGTTAAGTCTTTAGAATGGTTAGTCAGAGGGACCAAAAGTTTCAGAGAACAGGAGTTAGAGCTGAATTTTTCCAGCCCTGTAGAGACAGGCCAAGAGGTGGGAGAGTTGGCAATATGGTGGGCGAGGGCATCGGGACAGGAGCTGAATGTCTTCCCATGGCTACGGCATGTTGCCAGTGATGGGGAGTTCAAGAGGTGGCCAGTTGAGCTGCTGAAGAGTCCAATTAAGGGCCACCACATCCCACTCCCCACCATCATCCTAGACATTTTGCCCAGGTCAAGTGGGTCTCCCACTGTGTGGGGAGAATGTCAGATAAACTCTGGCAGCCTCCCAGCGGATTCTTCGAGGGTGTGGGGGTGGTGGTGATGCCTCTTAGATCGGTAGTCCATGGTCCACAGAGGAGCCACCAATGACAATGGCTGCCCCTGCATTCAAAGTGGCAACGCCAGAACAGCCACCCCCACGCCCATGTAGGTAGGTTTGGGTGGTTAGACTAAACTTACTAACATATTGGCTAAACAGTCAGTTTTATTTCATATCACTATATTAACAGAAATCGGTGACAATCAATCCTAAAACCTTGATTGAGGTAAGTATTTGTGTATGTGGGTAGGGATTAAGTTATGGACTTGATTCATCCTTTTTCGTAATGCAGAAAGTGAAACACAATTTTTGTACTTTAATAATAATAATCTTTATTGTCACATGTAGGCTTGCATTGCAATGAAGTTACTGTGAATAGACCCCTAGTTGCCACATTTTGGTGCCTGTTTGGGTACACGGAGGGAGAATTCAGAATGTCCAAATTACCTAACAGCACGTCTTTCGGGACTAGTGGGAGGAAACCGGAGCACCCGGAGGAAACCCACGCAGACACAGGGGGAATGTGCAGAATCCGCACAGACAGTGACCCAGCCGGGAATCGAACCTGGGACCCTGGAACTGTGAAGCCACAGTGCTAACCAGTGTGATATGTGCTGCCCATCTAATGGCTGTCTTTTGACAAAGGCATTGCAAACTTGAATAATGCCTGCAAGCCTAAAGCTAGATACCATGGTATTGTCAACACTATTCAGGTTGTATCAGTGGAAATGAATAGGTTCTTGTACAGCATAAATAGGACTCAACTTACTGTCGCACGGGTGTCTTATCAATTTGGAATCATAATGAAAAATCAAATTAGGCTAGTAACAGTCAGAGCTAATAATAAAGCCAGTTTGGCTCGGAGAGATGGTGTGATAGTCAGAAAGGGGTTAAAAATGGAGTTCCGTAGAGCTTCAGTGCACAGAAAAAAATTGAACATCCGAGAAGCGAAATCTGGTGGTGTGAAATACCAAGAACAGAGGGCGATAAGAGACTTTTGTGTCAACTGCCACCAAACCTCGATCATAAAGAATAATCAAAAGATCCAGAAAGTCATTACCTGAAACTTGTTAAGTATAATTTTGCTTTCTAATAAACTTTCTGGAATTACTATCTATGTATTCTGTTGCCTTAATTGATTTAGTCATGTCAGGACAAGAGTTAAGGGCAGGCTCCAGCTTCCCCAAAGAAACTCAGTGATCCCAACTCATCCTTGAGCTGCAGCCTCAGCAGTCTGCTTGCACAGACTAGGAATTCTTCAATGTGCACCCCTAGGAATTTGAAGCTGTTAACCATCTCCACCTCGACCCTGTTAATGCAGATAGGGGTGTTTACAGCTTCCTGAAGTCAATGACCAGCTCTTTAGTTTTGCTTGCATTCAGGGATAGATTGTTGTTGTTGCACCACTCCATGAGGTTATCTCCCTCCTGTATTCTGACTCGCCGTTATTCGAGATCCGATCCACTATGGTCATGTCATCAGCAAACTTGTAGATGGAGTTGGAACCAAATTTTGCCACAGTCGTGTGTGTCGGAGGCTAAGTACACAACCTTGCGGGGCTCCGGTATTGAGGACTACGGTGGAGGAGATGTTGCTGTTTATTCTTACTGATTGTGGTTTGTGGGTAGAAAGTCAAGGTTCCAGTTGCAGAGTGAGGAGCCAAATCCTAAGTTTTGGAGCTTTGATATAAACTTGGCTGGGATTATGGTGTTGAAGGAGGAGCTGGAGTCAATAAATAAGAGTCTGATGTAGGAGTCCTTGTTCCCAAGATGCTCTAGGGATGAGTGTAGGGCCAGGGAGATGGCGTCTACTGTGGACCGGTTGCTGCAGTATGCGAATTGCAATGGATCAAGGTGTTCTTGGAGTATGGAGTTGATGAGCTTCATGACCAACCTCCCGAAGCACTTCATTACGATTGATATCAGGGCCACCAGACGGTAGTCATTGAGGCACGTTGCTTTCAACTTGAGGTCGGTAAGAAAGCTATCAAAGGACTCGCCCTTCTTCTGCAAGCGTGTTCTAAATATATACCACTCGAAAGTTGCGTTCATTGTCAGAGTACAATGCTCATTGAACCTCTTAATGATGGCATTTTTACCATCTTCCTTCCGTTCAAAAACAAATGTGTTGGAAATCTCTATTGCCTGGGGACCTGCTGCAGTTAGCAATAATGCTATTTTTTGTTCATTCGGCTGCACTTGTAATCCTAAGGCTGCCACATATATAAACTGTTGCTTAAATGCATGCCAATTGACATCTACATTACCAGTTACTCAAGGATACTGAGGCGTTTTCAAACTATCCATCTTCTTTAGTGTTTAGTGTTCTCGGATATTTCTTTTGATGTTCCCCATTTGTTTTTATTTGTAACACCGTTTCCAAATTTGAAGGCTGTGTCTTTAAAATGTTCACACTTCAGATCTTCAGTTTGTAGATCACCACTTCTGGTACCATGTTCTAGTGCATGGACAATGATCGAGTTGGCACACCAAAGAACATCTAGTTTGAGTCTAGTCAAATGTATTACTGTATAACAAACTGTGGGTTGGAAACTAATACTAACAAACTGGAACAATCACAAACATAACTAACCACGGCGACTTCTCCTACAGACTCCCCTTAGGTTATAGTGTCAAATGGTATAACTTGCCTGCCACCTAATGGTCAGAGGTCAAACATATTTATATGTTTTCAACTGATATGAAAACATAAAAAAGGAACGAAACCGGACGGACCACTCAGCGTGTAACCAGGCATTGGAAACGGTAACGGCAAACTCAGACCTGCCGACCCTGCAAAGTCCTCCTTACTAACATCTGGGGGCTTGTGCCAAAGTTGGGAGAGCCGAGTTGTATTGATGATACGAAAACACAAAAAAAAGGAACAAACCCAGACGGACCACCCAGCATCGAACCAAGCATTGGAAACAGCAACAGCAAACTCAGCCCTGCCGACCCTGCAAAGTCCTCCTTACTAACATAGAACATAGAACATTACAGCGCAGTATGGGCCCTTCGGCCCTCGATGTTGCGCCGACCTATGAAACCATCTGAAGCCTATCTGACCTACACGATTCCATTTTCATCCATATGTCTATCCAGTGACCACCTAAATGCCCTTAAAGTTGGCGAGTCTACTACTGTTGCAGGCAGGGCGTTCCACACCCCTACTACTCTCCGAGTAAAGAAACTGCCTCTGACATCTGTCCTATATCTACCACCCCTCAATTTAAAGCTGTGTCCCCTCATGTTGGTCATCCCCATCCGAGGAAAAAGACTCTCACTGTCCACCCTATCTAACCCTCTGACTATCTTATATGTCTCTATTAAGTCACCTCTCAGCCTTCTTCTCTCTAACGAAAACAACTTCAAGTCCCTGAGCCTTTCCTCGTAAGACCTTCCCTCCATACCAGGCAACATCCTAGTAAATCTCCTCTGAACCCTTTCCAAAGCTTCCACATCCTTCCTATAATGTGGTGACCACAACTGCACGCAGTACTCCAGGAGCGGCCGCACCAGAGTTATGTACAGTTGCAGCATGACCTCGTGGCTCCGAAACTCAATCCCCCTACTGATAAAGGCTAGCACACCATATGCCTTCTTAACAGCCCTATTAACCTGGGTGGCAACTTTCAGGGATTTATGTACCTGGATGCCGAGATCCCTCTGTTCATCTACACTACCAAGAATCTTGCCATTAGCCCAGTACTCTGCATTCCTGTTACTCCTTCCAAAGTGAACCACCTCACACTTTTCCGCATTAAACTCCATCTGCCACCTCTCAGCCCAGCTCTGCAGCTTATCTATGTCCCTCTGTAACCTATAACATCCTTCAGCACTATCCACAACTCCACCGGCCTTCGTGTCATCTGCAAATTTACTAACCCATCCTTCAACACCCTCTTCCAGGTCATTTATAAAAATGACAAACAGCAGTGGCCCCAAAACAGATCCTTGCGGTACACCACTAGTAACTGAACTCCAGGATGAACATTTGCCATCAACCACCACCCTCTGTTTTCTTTCAGCTAGCCAATTACTGATCCAAACCGCTAAATCACCTTCAATCCCATACTTCCGTATTTTCTGCAATAGCCTGCCGTGGGGAACCTTATCAAACGCCTTACTGAAATCCATATACACCACATCAACCGCTTTACCCTCATCCACCTGTTTGGTCACCTTCTCAAAAAACTCAATAAAGGTTTGTGAGGCATGACCTACCCTTCACAAAACCGTGTTGACTATCGCTAATCAACTTGTTCTTTTCAAGATGATTATACACCTTATCGCTTATAACCTTTTCCAATATTTTACCCACAACCGAAGTAAGGCTCACAGGTCTATAATTACCAGGGTTGTCTCTACTCCCATTCTTGAACAAGGGGACAACATTTGCTATCCTCCAGTCTTCCGGCACTATTCCTGTCGACAAAGACAACATAAAGATCAAGGACAAAGGCTCTGCAATCTCCTCCCTGGCTTCCCAGAGAATCCTAGGATAAATCCCATCTGGCACAGGGGACTTATCTATTTTTACACTTTCCAAAATTGCTAACACCTCCTTCTTGTGAACCTCAATCCCATCTAGCCTGGTCGACTGTACCTGAGTATTCTCCTCGACAACATTGTCTTTCTCCAGTGTAAACACTGACGAAAAATATCCATTTAACGCTTCCCCTATCTCCTCTGATTCCACACACAACATTCCACTACTATCCTTAATTGGCCCTAATCTTACTCTAGTCATTCTTTTGATCCCGATATACCTATAGAAAGCCTTAGGGTTTTCCTTGATCCTATCCGCCAATGACTTTTCGTGTCCTCTCCTCGCTCTTCTTAACTCTCCCTTTAGTTCCTTCCTGGCTAACTTGTAACTCTCAAGTGCCCTAACTGAGCCTTCATGTCTCATCCGAACATAAGCCTTCTTCTTCCTCTTGACAAGTGCTTCAACTTCCTTAGTAAACCATGGTTCCCTTGCTCAACCACTTCCTCCCTGCCTGACAGGTACATACTTATCAAGGACACGCAGTAGCTGTTCCTTGAATAAGCTCCACATTTCGATTGTACCCATTCCCTGAAGTTTCCTTCCCCGTCCTATACATCCTAAATCTTGCCGAATAGCATCATAATTGCCTTTCCCCCAGCTATAATTCTTGCCTTGTGGTATATACCTATCCCTGCCCATCGCTAAAGTAAACATAACCGAATTGTGATCACTGTCACCAAAGTGCTCACCTACATCTAAATCTAACACCTGGCCGGGTTCATTACCCAGTACCAAATCCAATGTGGCATCGCCCCTTGTTGGCCTGTCTACATACTGTGTCAGAAAACCCTCCTGCACACACTGCACAAAAACTGACCCATCTATAGTACTCGAACTATAGTATTTACAGTCAATATTTGGAAAGTTAAAGTCCCCCATAACAACTATCCTGTTACTGTCGCTCCTGTCGAGATTCATCTTTGCAATCCTTTCCTCTACGTCTCTGGAACTATTCGGAGGTCTATAGACAACTCCCAACAGGGTGACCTCTCCTCTCCTGTTCCTAACCTCGGCCCATACTACCTCAGTAGACGAGTCCTCAAACGTCCTTTCTACCGCCGTAATACTTTCCTTGATTAACAATGCCACCCCCCCCCCCCGCCCCCCCTCTTTTACCATCTTCTCTGTTCTTACAGAAACATCTAAATCCTGGAACCTGCAAAAAACATTCCTGTCCCTGCTCTACCCATGTCTCCGAGATCGGCACAACATCGAGATCCCAGGAACCAACCCATGCTGCAAGCTCACCCACCTTATTCCGGATGCTCCTGGCGCTGAAGTAGACACACTTCAAACCAGCGTCTTGCTTGCCGGTGCCCTCTTTCGAACCCTATCCCTGACCTCACTACTCTCAACATCCTGTACACTGGGACTACAATTTAGGATCCCATCCCCCTGCTGAATTAGTTTATACCCCCCCCGAAGAGCACTAGCAAATCTCCCCCCCAGGATATTGGTACCCCTCTGGTTTAGGTGAAGACCATCCTGTTTGTAGAGGTCCCACCTACCCCAGAATGAGTCCCAATTATCCAGGAAACCAAAACCCTCCCTCCTGCACCATCCCTGTAGCCACATGTTCAACTCCTCTCTCTCCTTATTTCTCACTTCGCTAGCACGTGGCACGGGTAACAACCCAGAGATAACAACTCTGTTTGTTCTAGCTCTCAGCTTCCATCCTAGCTCCCTGAATTTCTGTCTCAATTCCCCATCTCTCTTCCTACCTATGTCGTTGGTACCTATGTGGACCACAACTTGGGGCTGTTCCCCCTCCCACTTAAGGATCCCAAAAACACGATCAGAGACATCACGAACCCTGGCACCTGGGAGGCAACATACCAGCCGTGAGTCTCTTTCGTTCCCACAGAACCTCCTGTCTGTTCCTCTAACTATGGAGTCCCCAATGACAAGTGCTCTGTTCCTCTTCTCCCTTCCCTTCTGAGCAACAGGGACAGACTCTGTGCCAGAGACCTGTGCCCTATTGCTTACCCCTGGTAAGTCATCCCCCGCAACAGTATCCAAAACGGTATACTTGTTATAGAGGGGAACGACCACAGGGGATCCCTGCACTGCCTGCCGGTTCCCTCTCCCTCCCCTGACGGTAACCCATCTACCTTCTTCTTTTACCTGAGGTGTGACTACCTCCCTATAACTCCTCTCAATAACCCCCTCCGCCTCCTGAATGATCCGAAGTTCATCCCTCTCCAGCTCTAGTTCCCTAACGCAGTTCTCGAGGAGCTGGAGTTGGGTGCACTTCCCGCAGATGTAGCCAGCAGGGACACTCGAGGTGGCTCTTACCTCCCACATTCTTCAGGATGAACATTCAACTGCCCTAGCCTCCATTCCCACTGAACTAACTTCCCAACTACTGAAAAACCAAAAGAAAACAAAAACAAAAACTTGTTAGTTTAGCAATCCGACGGACAGAACTTTTTTTTTGGTTAGAGGAGGAGGATGGGTGGGAGACACTACCCAAGTAGTGTTTCGGGTAAAGCAACCACACAAATATGTACCTCACTTACCCAGCAGTCCCACATGCGCTCCGCCTATAGACGAATTAAGTTTTTAAATTAAACAATCAGTCACTCACCTTCCCGGCAGTCCCCTGGACAGCACGCCCTCTCCTCCTGCTGCTGAAACACGCCGCTCTACCCGCTCTCACTATGTCCCCGCCGCTCTCACTATGTCCCCGCCGCTCTCCTCGCGCTCTTTTATCCTGTGTCCCCGCCGCTCTCCTCGCGCTTTTATCCTGTGTCCCCGCCGCTCTCCTTGCGCTCTTTCACTATGTCCCCACCGCTCTCCTCGCGCTCTTTTATCCTGTGTCCCCACCGCTCTCCTTGCGCTCTTTCACTGTGTCGCTGCCGCTTTCCTCGCGCTCTTTCGCTGTGTCCCCGCCGCTCTCCTTGCGCTCTTTCACTATGTCCCCACCGCTCTCCTTGCGCTCTTTCACTATGTCCCCGCCGCTCTCCTCGCGCTCTTTTATCCTGTGTCCCCGCCGCTCTCCTCACGCTCTTTCACTATGTCCCCGCCGCTCTCCTCGCGCTCTTTCACTATGTCCCCGCCGCTCTCCTCGCGCTCTTTTATCCTGTGTCCCCGCCGCTCTCCTCATGCTCTTTCACTGTGTCCCCGCCGCTCTCCTTGCGCTCTTTCACTGTGTCCCCGCCGCTCTCCTCGCGTTCTTTCACTGTGGGGCTTGTGCCAAAGTTGGGGGAGCTGTCTCACAGACTAGTTAAGCAACAGCCTGATATAGTCATACTCACAGAATCACACCTCACAGACAAAGTCCCAGGCACCACCATCACCATTCCTGGGTTTGTCCTGTCTCCACCTAGCAGAGGTGGCAGCACAGTGTTGTACAGTCAGGAGGGAGTTGCCCTTGGAGTCCTCAACATCTACTCTGAACCTCATGAAGTCTCATGGCCTCAGGTTAAACGTGGGCAAGGAAACCTCCTGCCATGTACCGACCACCAACAGCTGATGAATCCTCCACGTTGAACACCACTTTCAGGAAGCAAGTAGCAAAGATGCAGAATATGCTCTGGGTGGGGGACTTCAATGTTCATCATCAAAAGAGGCTTGGTAGTACCACTACGGACTGAGCTGGCCGGGTCCTAAAGGACATAGCTGCTAGACTGGGACTGCAGCAGGTGGTGAGGGAACCAAGAAGGAAAAACGTACTTGACCTCATCATCACCAATCTGCCTGCTGCAGATGCATCCGTCCATGACAGTATCGTTACAACTGACCACTGCAGTCCTTGTGGAGACAAAGTCCCATCTTCACATTTTGGATATCCTCCATCATGTTATGTGGCGCTTCCACCGTGCTCAATGGGATAGACTTCGAACAGATCTAGCAACTTAAGATTGGGCATGATGGCACAGAGGTTAGCACTTCTGCCTCATAGCTCCAGGGTCCCGGCTTCAATTCAGGCCTCTGGTGACTGTGTGGGGTTTGTACTTTCTATAAGTTCTATAATAATCTTCATTGTCACAAGTAGGCTTACATTAACACTGCAAGTAAGTTACTGTGAAAAGCCCCTAGTCGCCACATTCCAGCGCCTGTTTAGGTACACAGAGGGGGAATTCAGAATGTCCAAATACCTAATACCACATCTTTCGGGACTTGTGGGAGGAAACCGGAGCACCCGGAGGAAACCCACAGTGATACGGGGAGAACGTGTAGACTCCGCACAGTGACCCAAGCCAGGGATTGAACCTGGGACTCATGTTGCCCATGTCTGCGTGGGTTTCCTCTAGGTGCTCTTGTTTCATCCCACAGTCCCAAGATGTGTAGGCTAGGTGGATTGGCTATGCTAAATCGTCCCTTAATGTACAAAAAGGATAGGTTCTTGCACAGGGATAGGGTAGAGGTGTGCTCTTTTCAAGGGCCGGTGCAGATTCGATGGGCCAAATGGCCTCCTTCTGCACTGTAGATTCTATGATTCCATGGGCATTGTGGGCCATCAGAAACAGCAGGATTGTATTCAACCACAATCTGCAACCTCATGGCCCGGCATATCCTCCACTCTACCATTACCAGCAAGCCAGGGGATGAACCCTAGTTCAATGAAGAGTGCAGGAGAGCATGCCAGGAGCAACAGGCATACCGAATAATGAGGTGTCAACTTGGTGAAGCTGCGACACAGGACTACTTGCACCAAACAGCAGCAGCATGTAAGACAGAGAGCTAACCGATTCCACAATGAATGCATCAGATCTAAGCTCTGCAGTCCTGCCACATTCAGCCGTGAATGGTGGTGCACAATTAAACAACTTACTGGAGGAGAAGGCTCCACAGATATTCCCATGCTCAACGATGGAGGAGCCTAGCACAAATGTGCAAAAGGCAAGGCTGAGTCATTCGCAACAATCTTCAGCCAGACGTGCCAAATGGATGATCCATCTCAGTCTCCTCCAGTGGTTCCCAGCTTCACAGATGTCAGTCATCAGTTAATACGATTCATTCCATGTGATATCAAGAAACGGTTGAAGGAATTGGATACTGCAAAGACTATGGGCCCTGACAATATTCTGGCAATAGTACTGAAGTCTTGTGCTCCAGAACTTGCCGCACCCCTAGCCAAGCTGTTCCAGTACAGCAACAACACTGGCATCTACCCGGCAATGTGGAGAAGTTGCCCAAGTGTATCCTGTACACAAGAAACAGGATAAATCCAACCCAACCAATTACCACCCTATCAGTCTACTCTCCACCATCAGCAAAGTGATGGAAGGAGTCATCGACAGTGCTATTATGAGGCACTTACTCAGCAAAACCTGCTCACGGATGCTGCGTTGGGTTCCTCCATGGTCACTCAGCTCCTGATTTCATTACAGCCTTGGTTCAAACTTGGACAAAGAAAGCCAAATGCCAGAGGTGAGGTGAGAGTGACTGCCCTTGACATCACGGTAGCATTTGACCGAGTATGGCATCAAGGAGCCCTAGTTAAACTGGAGTCAATAAGAATAAGGGGAAAACTCTTTGCTTTTTGGAGTCATACCTGACATAAAGGAAGATGGTTGTGGTGGTTGGAGGTTAATCATCTCGGCTCCAAGACACCACTGCAAGAGTTCCCCAGGGTAGTATCCTAGGCCCAACCATCTTCAGCTGTTTCATCAATGACCTCCCTTCCCTTATAAGGTCAGTAGTGGGGGTGTTTTCAGATGATTGCACAATGTTCAGCATCATTCGCGACTCCTCAGGTAATGAAGCAGTCCATGTCCAAATGCAGCAAGACCTGGACAATATCCAGACTTGGACTGACAAGTGGCAAGTTACATTTGTGCCACACAAGTGCCAGGCAATCACCATTGCCTACAAGAGAGGATCTAACCACTGCCCCTTGACATTCAAAGGCATCACCATCGCTGAATCCCCCACAATCAATATCCTGGGGGTTACCATTGATCAAAAACTGGACTAGCCATAGTAATACTGTGGCTACCAGGGCAGGTCAAAGGCCAAGAATCCTATGGCGAGTAACTCACCTCTTGACCCCCGACCCCCCCCAAAGCCTGTCCACCATCTACAAGGCACAAGTCAGGAATGTAATGGAATACTCTCCACTTGTCTGGATCAGTGCAGCTCCAACAACACTCCAAGCTCAACACCATCCAGGACAAAGCAGCCTGCTTGCTTGCTCCCCCTTCCACAAACATTCAAACCCTCCACCATCGACAAAAGTTGCAGCCATATGTACCATCTACAAGTACACTGCAGTAACTTACCAAGGTTACTTAAACAGCACCTTCCAAACCCATTACCACTACCATTTAGAAGGACAAGAGCAGAAGATACCTGGAAACCCCATCTGGAGGTTCCCCTCCAAGTCACTCACTGCCTGACTTGGAAATATATTGCCATTCCTTCACTGTCGCTGGAGCAACGTCCTGGAACTCCCTCTCTAACAGCATAGTGGGTGTACCTACGCCTCAAGGACTGCAGTGGTTCATGAAAGCGACTTACCATCACCTTCTGAAGGGCAATTAGGGATGGGCAATAATGCTGGCCAAAACGGCAATGTCCACATCCTGTAAATTAATTTTTGTTTAAAGTAGGCAATTCAGCCCTTTGAGCCTTCTCCGCCATTCAATTAGATTATGGTTGATCTCTTCCTGGTCTCAAATGCACCTCCCCACCTGTGCCCATCTCCCTTTCACCCATTTTCTAAATCAGAAAAGCGTCGTTGGCTTTTATGGAGGTCTCCTAGCCCCTGCATGAAGAGGGTGGGGGATTCGGCTATCGTGAACCCGGATCACACTCCACACCTTGTTGTCTTGGTTCTACTCAGGTCCCTCTCAGTGCTTGCCATGGAGGTTGGATATGGCATTGTTAGCAGATAAAGGATTTTGCAAATTATATATCCTCCACTATTGAGGAATATATCAAGTTGAACAAGAGCAAGTCTAGCTCTGTGCTAGACTTGACTCTAGGAAGCCCTTAATGTGGTTATTAGAGGGGAGATAATCTCCTATAAAGCACGTATGGAATGAACTGCAAGGGTGGAGCGGCAGAGGCTGGTGTCCTATCCAGAAAAAATAAATCAGCATAATTCTACCTGATCAATTATGAAGCCCATCAACCTCCTCCCATTCATTAGTTGTATTGTTTTTTTTATAAATTTAGAGTACCCAATTCTTTTTTTCAAATTAAGGGGAAATTTAGCATGGCCAATTCACCTACTCTGCACATGCTTTTGGGTTGTGGGGGCAAGACCCATGCACACACGGGGAGAATGTGTAAACTTCACACGGACAGTGACCCAGGGCCAGGATTGAACCTGGGTCCTTGGCGCAGTGAGGCTGAAGTGCTAACCACTGTGCCACCCTTCTACCCGTCCCAATCATTAGTTTTAGTGATGCATGGAGTTATCAACAGTACTAGCAAGTAACAAATATTTTATTAATAATCTGATTTCCATGCTCAACTTGGATTCACTTGGCTCCAGACCTTACCACATCTGATCTGGCCCCAAAGGGGAATGCAGAGGACAGGTGACTGTCTTTGACATTAAGGAATCATTCAATCAAGTTTTGCACTAAGGAGTCCTGGATCTAATGAGAGAATTTTCCAGTGGTTGGGAGTCATACCTGGTACAAAGGAAGTTATTGTCGAAGGCTAATCATTATAGCCGTAGGCCATCATTTTACTAATTCCCTGGGAAAATGCCCCCAACACTACCATCTTCAGCTGCATTACCTTCCTTGTCATAGCTGTTCCCTGATGAATCTGTTATCGGTGTCATTTAGAATGCTTCCAATAAAGTAGCCTGTGTCAGATTTGCACCATACACAAATTTAGTCAACCTAAGTGGTACAAATATCCACACCCAAAAAGGGCCCAAACAGTTCCCTCTTGATCTTCAATGGCACTAAGCATCATTGATCATGTCCCCAACCTAAAATGTCTTCCCCCGATACCTGTTTTTCATATCAAAATTTCTCAGTCTTGGTCTCATCTGTCCCTATGATGCTACCTTCCACAACACTGCTGCTGACATGTCTTCCTTTTTCCTCAAACAGAAATTCCGCCCCCCCCCCCCCCCCCCCCCCCCCCCCCCGCCCGCCCCAAGTGATTGGCAGGGCCATAAACTATGTCCGGTCCATTTCCTGCACTACTGCCCACACTCAATCCCCTCCCTCTCAGAACCAAAATAGGGTTCCCCTTGTCCTCACTTTCCACCTCACCAGCCTCAACGATTTGGTTTTATTTATTGTTAAAAAGGTATACTTCTTCAAAGGAAAACCTGATTTTTAAAAAATATTCAAATATAAAATGACAAAGTTACTAAATCCAACTACACTTCTCCAGATTACCACTCAAGCGATATTATTTTGCATAGCGTATGTTTATTGAATCACATGAAAAAATTGGGAATTATCAACTTAAATATTTTTGTACAGAGACAACACAACAATACAAGCATTGTTACGCTATTGCGTTATTAATGAAACCTCATCTTGCACACAAATTTTAAAAGATTAACAGTACAATTTGAAATTTGTAACTGGATTTAAAACATTTCTTTCACCGATTTAAACAAATATAAAAGTCCATAACACACTTTCCTGTACCCACACTTAAGAGAAGCAATTCATTCTGTAAAGTGTCTTATTATTTATTTTTATTCATTCTTGGACTATATGGTTTGAAAAATATGGTGATGAAACCTTCACATAAAATACACCATATGTTTTGCAACTTCTTGAACAAAAATTACAAAAACTTTGTAATTTCAATGTATAGAAGATTCCAGAGTATTCCATGACTTAAAGAAATTTTGTTAAGATCAAAGGTCCAACATTATCTCCAGTTTCCAGATTGTGTTTCACGTGAGCACCATCACAGTAAGGGAACTGCAAAAGACAATCACAGATCATTAGTTAAGATCAACTGATAAGTATACCTTCCCAATCCTAAAACTACTCAAGATTAATAAAACTTAGTGAAGGTTAATTTTAGTGTTTCCTGAAGAAACAAAGTACAAAGCATTTATATTTTGTTTAAAAATTTCTCTTGGTTTGCCAGATTATTTGCTTTTTACTTTCAACTTCATAATTCAATTTACCAGGCATGTGAAAATATTTTATAATCAGTTACTGGGAGTGCAACAAGATTGATATGTGGGGCTCTCTTACTACCAACCTTTTGAGAGAGCATTCGGCATTCAGTTCTGCCCGATAAAGTGGGTATAGACAAAGCTCGCTAGGTATGCACAAAAGAACAATCACGACGGACACAATGTTTGCTATATATGAATTGTCTCATGCCACAACCATTTAAAATTGCAGTTTTTCTGTAATTGAGCTAGTTCACATTATTAAATAACATCCCTGATGTTGTTGCAACAAGTTTTTAAAGTAACTGCATTTACAAATATGGTGGGTGAATAAGCTTTCAAATTGTGTCAAGTGCCAGCAGCAAGGTAACGTGAGCCACCAACACTCCCTATGCTGTTATTCCATCAAAGATTCAGGGAACCAAACGACAACCTGAAAACGGCATCATAGTTCAATCTGATCACTGACAGATAGCCAGTATTCAATATCCTGATTGGCTAGAAAAACTATAAGTTAGCCTTAGAAAATCATTTTTTCCCCCCCATTTTTAAAAATAAATTTAGAGTACCCAATTATTTTTTTCCAATCAAAGGGCAATTTAGTGTGGCCAATCCACCTATCCTGCACATCTTTTGGGTTGTGGGGGTGAAACCCACAAAGACATGGGGAGAACGTGCAAACTCCACACGGATAGTGACCCAGGGCCAAGATTCGAACCCGGGACCTCAGCTCCGTGAGGCAGCAATGCTAACCACTGTGCCACCGTGCTGCCCCAGAAAATCATTCTTAACCAATCGGAAACACTTTATACTTTTGAGCTCCAGTTTAATCTCAAAAGATAAAATGGTAAAGCTAGAAATATAGGAGAAATCTGCAGAAAACAGTAATGACAAAAGTGAATAAGATGTGTAAAATGTCACATAGCAGAATTAAAAATGAAACTGATGTTTATTGTGGAAGCCAGCTGAAGAAGCAAGATTGATAGTGGAGGGCACCTCCAAGGTTGAAGGAAGCAAGACTGAAGTAAATCAGAAAGCAGTAATGATTTGATATCAAGCTTTGCTTTGAAAACAGTAGCTAATGTTCCACCAGCAATTGACCCAAAACATGCTGCAGAAGTGGTACTGGTGACTTGGGTATTGCTGTGAGCAGTATGTGATGAATGCAAGAAATTTATATATATTGTGTTTCATATCTGTTGCAGTAAGGTTTTTTTAAAAGCCCAAGTTCAGAGAACAAAGAATATTACACCACAAGAACAGACCCTTTGGCACACCAAGCATGCACCAATACAGATTCCTTACTTGGACCTATTAATTATTGCCCAAACGATCTGTATTTCTCCATTCCTTGCCCGTTCATGTGTCTATCAAGATAGATCTTAAACATTGCGATCGTGACTGCCTCCACTGGCAACGTGTTCCAGGCACATACCACCGTCTCCGTGAAAAACTTCCCTCGCACATCTCCCCTAAACTTTCCTCCTCTCATTTTGAAACTGTGCCCCCTTGTAATTGAGTCTTCCACCCTGGGTGTGGTAGTATGACTAGAGGTACTACGGTACCTGGGAGTGTGAGCTGCTATTAGTGTAGAAGGCTCGCTGTCCATTGGCCCAAATGTTGTCTTTTCATTGGTCGAGAGGAAGGTAGCTCCGCCAACGAGGCGGATTATAAGAACCCGTGTTTCCCAGTAGCCATCGTTCTTTCTGTACTCCTGCTGCTGGGCACACTTCTTGTAGATTAAAACCTTCGATTCGGACTATTCCTTTGTTTCTGTGTTCATTGATCGCGCATCAATTTAATCTACAAGATTTTAAAGGATGGAGCTCCGCATCAAGCCGGAATGTCTACAACACAGCCCCCACGTAGTGAATGCAACAGCCACATTTAAGCACTGGCTGGCTTGTTCAACAGCTACTTTAGTACGGCGGAGGAGCAGGAACTACACATCCCCCACTCGTGCGTCGGCACCGCCATCTACACGCTCATCGAGGACACGACCGACTACGACGCGGTCATGGACCTGCTCAAAGGACACTTCGTCCAGCCGGTAAATCAAGTCTACGCTTGGCACTTACTAGCCACAAGGCAGCAGATCCCTGGTGAGTCACTGGACGATTTTTACCATGCCCTCCTTGTACTGGGGAGGAACTGCGGCTGCCCACAAGTGTCTGCTAATGAGCACACGGAACTCCTCATCCGAGACGCCTTTGTTGCAGGCATGCAGTCCCCACAGATCCGCCAGAGACTATTAGAAATAGAAACCTTGAGCCTCACGGAGGCACTGTCCCTCGCTACCTCCCTAGATGTCGCAAACAGAAACGCACGCTCATACACCTTCGGCCGCGCGGCGGCCCCCTGAGCAGCATGGAACTCAGCGTCTCTCTCCCCCACGGACTTGGACTTCCCCCAGGCCTGCCCCGATAAAACCCGCGGGGCCCCGCTGATATTTTTGCGGTCAGGCGAAGCACCCCCAACAACGTTGCCCATTCCGTTCTGCAACCTGCAAGGGCTGCGGGAAGAAAGGCCACTTTGTGGCCGCCTGCCAGGCCAAGGCGGTTGCTGCGGTCCCGGGCAGCGACCGCGGGACTCCCGTTTCTTTCTCTCCAGGGGCCCCGTACGGCCCACGGACCTCGCTGCCCCCATCCTCCAATGCCACATTCGACCTCTGGCCGCTGCCATTTTACATCTCCGACGCCACGTGCGACCCCCGGCCGTGGCCATTTTGTGTCTCCGACGCCACGTGCGGGGGATGGGCGCTGCCATTTTGTTCACCCCCCACCATGTGCGACCGACGGGTGCTGCCATCTTGGATCGGCTCCGAGGACCCCGCGGGTGACTACTCACTACCCGATGAAGACTCCGACTATCTGCCACGACTTGCTTCAGTCACTCTGGACAGGTCTCGACCCCGCACCCTCTCTACGGCAACAGGATACTGCTCAACAGGCACGAGACGACCTGCCTGTTGGACTCCAGGAGCACGGAGAGTTTTGTCAACCCCACCACGGTAAGACGCTGCGCTCTCCCTGTCTACCCGGTCAAGCAAAAAATCGCCTTGGCCTCTGGCTTCCATTCAGTGCAGATCACGGGGTGTTGTATAGCGGACCTCACGGTCCAGGGGAGGGAGTTTAAAAATTACAGACTCTACGTCCTCCCCCACCTCTACATGGCCGCACTCCTGGGGTTAGACTTCCAATGTAACCTCCAGAGTCTAATATTTACATTTGGCGGCCCTATGCCTCCCCTCACTGTCTGCAGCCTCGCGAACCTCAAGGTCGATCCCCCGTCCTTGTTTGCAAACCTCACCCCGGATTGCAAACCTGTCGCCACAGGAGCCGATGGTACAGTGCCCAGGACCGGACCTTCATCAGGTCAGAGGTCCAACGGCTTACGAAGGAAGGGGTCATCGAGGCTAGCAACTGCCCCTGGCGAGCACAAGTTCCGGTGGTAAAGACCGCAGAGAGGAATAGGATGGTCATAGACTACAGTCAGACCATCAACAGGTTTGAGCAGCTGGACGCTTTTTAAGGGTTCCCTTCGGTGTCACAAACAGGGTCTCGGTCTTCCAAAGGGAGATGGACCGAATGGTCGACCGATACGGTTTATAGGCAACCTTCCCGTATCTCGATAATGTCACCATCTGCGGCCACGATCAGCAGGACCACGATACCAATCTCCGCAAATTCCTCCAAACCGCAAAGCTCCTGAATCTGACTTACAACAAGGACAAATGCGTGTTCAGCACCGACCGCCTCGCCATCCTCGGCTACGTAGTGCAAAATGGAGTGATAGGCCCCGACCCGGAACGCATGCGCCCCCTGATGGAGCTCCCCCTCCCCCACTGCCCCAAAGCCCTCAAGTGCTGCCTCGGCTTCTTCCTCATATTACGCCCAGTGGGTACCCAATTACACCGACAGAGCCCGTCCCCTCATCCAAACAGTCATGTTCCCCCTGTCGATGGAGGCCCGCCAGGCCTTCAGCCGCATAAAAGCGGATATCGCAAAGGCCACAATGCGCACTATCGACGAGTCCCTCCCCTTCCAGGTCGAGAGCGACGCGTCCGATGTAGCTCTGGCAGCCATCCTCAACCAAGCGGGCAGACCCGTGGTCTTCTTCTCCCATACCCTCCATACTTTCAAAATCCGCCACTCCTCGGTCGAGAAGGAAGCTCAGGCCATAGTAGAAGCTGTGCGACACTGGAGGCAGTATCTGGCCGGCAGGAGGTTCACCCTCCTCACAGACCAATGGTCGGTGGCCTTCATGTTTGACAATGCACAGAGGGGCAAGATAAAGAACGACAAGATCTTGCGGTGGAGGATCGAGTTGTCCACTTACAACTACGATGTCTTTTATCGTCCGAGGAAGCTGAACGAGCCTCCCAACGCCCTGTCCCGCGGCACCTGTGCCAACGCACAAGTGGACCGCCTTCAAGCCCTCCACGCGAACCTCTGCCACCCAGGGGTCACCCGCTTCTTTCACTTTGTAAAGACCCGCAACCTGCCCTACTCCATCGAGGTGGTCAGGACAGTCACTAGGGACTGCCACATCTGCGCGGAGTGGAAGCCGCACTTCTACCGCCCCGTAAAAGCGCATCTGATAAAGGCTTCCCGTCCCTTTGAACGCCTCAGCATGGATTTCAACGGTCCCCTCCCCTCTACCAACCGCAACACGTACTTCCTCAACGCGATTGACAAGTACTCCCGCTTCCCGTTCGCCATCCCCTGCCCCGACATGACCACACCCACCATCATTAAAGCGCTCCACACCATTTTCTCTGTGTTCGGATTCTCCGCTTACATTCACAACGATAGGGGGTCTTCCTTTATGAGTGACGAATTGCGTCAATTCCTGCTCAGCAAGGGCATTGCCTCAAGCAGGACGACCAGTTACAATCCCCGGGGTAACGGACAGGTCGAGAGGGAGAACGGTACGGTCTGGAAGACCGTCCTTCTGGCCCCACGGTCCAGAAATCTCCCAGTCTCCCGCTGGCAAGAGGTCCTCCCAGACGCCCTCCGCTCAATCCGGTCACTACTTTGCACATCTACCAATCAAATGCCTCATGAACGCCTTCTTGTCTTCCCCAGGAAGTCTTCCTCAGGGACCCCGCTCCCAACCTGGCTGGCTGACCCCGGGCCCATCCTGCACCGGAAACACGTGCGGGCGCACAAGTCGGACCCGTTGGTCAAGAGGGTCCAGCTGCTCCACACGAACCAGCAATACGCGTATGTGGAGTACCCCGACGGCCGACAGGACACGGTCTCCCTACAGGACCTGGCAACCCGCTGGATCCCCGCCATCGCCCCCGGCATCAGCCCCCCACCCCCCAACCTCAACTGCTCCCCGCCAACCTCCTCACCCGCGCTGCCTAGAGGACCAGACCCCCCCCCCCCCCCCCCCCCCCCACGGCCCGGCCCTCGCCAGCTCCGTCTAGGGGTATGGAAATATCCACGAGGACTGGATCATTGCTCCCGGAGTCATGAACGCCCGCATCTCCAACGAAGCTCCGCAGGTCGCAGAGGACGTCCAAGGCCCCCGATCGGCTGATTGAGTCGATATGAACTGTTAATGGACTTTTTTTTTTGTTTGTTCTCTCGTTTTCCAACTCTGTAAATAGTTACCGTGTGCTAACATGTCCCTGTATATTTACGGGCCAGTGGGCAGCCACCGTTGGAGCAGTATGATCCCATATCACTAGTCATACTACCAGTATCTTATCCCACCCGCATGGGACGCCCCCCCCCTTCCCCGGCTTCTCAAAAAGCACCCCCCCCGGTTTCTTTCTCAACAAGGGGTGAATGTGGTAGTATGACCGGAGGTACTACGGTACCTGGGAGTGTGAGCTGCTATTGGTGTAGAAGGCTTGCTGCCCATTGGCCCAAGTGTTGTCTTCTCATTGGTCGAGAGGAAGGTAGCTCCGCCTACGAGGCGGAGTATAAGAACCCGTGTTTCCCAGCAGTCATAGTTCTTTCTGTACACCTGCTGCTGGGCACACTTCTTGTAGATTAAAGCCTTCGATTCGGGCTACTCCTTCGTTTCTGTGTTCATTGATCGCGAATCACTGGGAAAAAGCTTCAGACTATTCACCCTGTCTATACCTCTCAAAATGTTGTCATCTCAATCACGTCTCCTCTTCCAAAGTAAACAATCCGAGTTTATTCAACCTCTTCATATCTAACCTCCTCCAGACCCGGCAACATCCTGGTAAACCTTCTTTGCACTCTCTCCAAAGCACCCACGTCCTTCTGGTAGTGCGACGACCAGAACTGCAGGCAATATTCCAAATGCGACCCAACTAAAGTTTTATGCAACTGTAACATAACCCCTTGTACTCAATGCCCTGATGAAGGCAAGCGTGCCATACCTTCTTGACCACCGTATCCACCTGCATTGCCACTTTCTATGGACCTCAACGTCCAGATCCCTTCATATGTCAATGCTCCTGAGGGTTCTGCCATTTACTGTATAATTCACACGTGAATTTGATCTTCCAAAATATATCACCTCGCATTCGTCTGGATTGAACTCCATCTGCCATTTCCCTGCCCAACTCTTCAATCTGTGTATATTCTGCTGTATCCTCTGACAGTCCCCTTTACTATCTGCAACTCCACTTATCTGCAAACCTGCTAATCAGACCATCTACCTTTTCCTCCAGATCATTTATATATATTACAAACAACAGTGCTCCAAGCACTGATCCCTGTGGAACACCACTAGTTACAGATTTCCATTCTGAAAAACTCCCTTCCTCTGCTACTCTCTGTCTCCTGTTGTCAAGCCAGTTCTATATCCATCTAGCTAGCACATCCCAAATCCCATGCGACTTTACATTTTGTACCAGCCTGCCATGGGGGACCTTGTCAAATGCCTTACTAAAGTCCATGTAGAAGACATCCACAGTCTATCCCTCATTAATTAATTTTGTCACCTCCTCAAAAAACTCCATCAAGTTGGTAAGACATGATCTTTCCCACACAAAACCATGTTGCCTATCACTAACAAGTCCATTCGCTTCCAAATGTGAATAAATCCTGTCCCTCAATATCTTCTCCAACAGCTTCCCCACCACTGACATCAGACTTACTGGTTTATAAATACCTGGATTCTCCCTGCTTCCCTTCTTAAACAAAGGGACAACATTGGCTATTCTCCAGTCCTCTGGAACCTCGCCTGTGGTCAAAGATGATTCAAAGATATCTGTTAAGGCCCCAGCTATTTCCTCTCTTGCCTCCCACAGTAACCCGAGATATATCCCATCTGGGCCATCAGGACTTGTCTCCCTCAATGCATTTTAAGATGTCCAACACTTCCTCCTTCATTATGCTGACATGTCCTCAAGTATTCACATACCCATCCCATGTCCCTCTCCTTTGTGAATACCGATACAAAGTACTCATTAAGGATCTCATCCACTTCCTCTAACTCCACGCATAACTTACCTCTTTTGTCCTCAAGTGGGCTTATTCTTTCCCTCTTGCTCCTTATATATATATATATATATATAAAAATAAAAGGCCTTGTTATTTGCATTGACCCTGCTTGCCAATGACATTTCAAGGCCCCTTTTAGCCCTCTTAACACACCATTTGAGTTTGTTCCTACTTACCCTACATTCTTCAAAAGTTGTCTCTGCTTTTAGTTGCCTAGACCTTACACATGCTTCCTTTTTCTTTTTGACTAGTCTCACAATTTCCCCTGTCATCCATGGTTTCCTAATCCTGCCATTTCTGTCTTTCAATTTCGCAGGGACATGCCTGTCATGCACTCTAATCAACTGGTCTTTAAAAGACTTCCAATATCAAACGTGGATTTATCCTCAAACAGCCACTCCCAATCCACATTCTCCAGCTCTTGCGGGTGTCACAGTAGCAGTGGTTTGCACTGTTGATTCACAGAGCCAGACTCCCAGGTTCGATTCCCGGCTTGGGTCACTGTCTGTGCGGAGTCTGCACGTTCTCCCCATGTCTGCGTGGGTTTCTCCGGGTGCTCCGGTTTCCTCCCACAAGTCCCAAAAGACGCGCTGTTAAGTGAATTGGTCATTCTGAATTCTCCCTGTGTACCAGAATTGGCGGCAGAATGTGGCGACTAGGGGATTTTCACAGTAACTTCATTGCAATGTTAACATAAGCCTACTTGTGACAGTAATAATGATTATTATTATTACTCTGTTGTAGTTGGCTTTCCCCCAATTTAGCACCCTCATTTGAGGGCCATTCTTGTTCTTATCCATGAGTATTCGAAAACTTACGGAATTACGATCACTATTCCCAAAATGTTCCCCTACTGAAACTTTGGTGACCTGGTCGGGCCCATTACCCAATACCAGTAAGGCCCCCTTCCTGGTTGACTATCAACACACTGTTTCAAAAAAATCTTCCTGCACACACTTAGCAAATCGTTCTCCATCCAAACCCCTGACACGAAGGGAGTCCCAGTCAATAGGGGGGAAAATTAAAATCACCCACCATAATAACCCTATTTTCACATCTCTCCAGAATTTGATGACATATCTGTTCCTGTGTATTCTGCTGGCAGGATTTCCTGTGGTTGCCATGGTCGCACACAAGGCAGCTCCTGCTTGAAGGCACAGGAAAGAGCTAATTTTACCCGATACAGGGTGGAATTTTGGTGTATTCTGCTGGCTGTTGGGAGGCCTATTGTACAACCCCAACATTGTGATTACTCCCTTCCTATTTGTGAGATCAACCCATAATACCTCACTGCAGGATCCCTCCAAGATGTCCTCCCTAATCACAGCTGTGATATGTTCCTTAACCAGTAATGCAACTCCCCCACCCTTTCTGCTACTTCCTAAAACATCGATATCCTGGAACATTAAGCTGCCAGAACTGTCCCTCCTTTAATAATGTCTCCGCAATAACAACAATACCATAATTCTCCACATTAATCCAGGCTCTAAGTTCATCTATCTTACCTGTCATACTTCTTGCGTTGAAGCAAATGCACTCCAGACACGTCCAGACCCGCTGAGTTCATCGACCTCCCCCGCCTGCTCTCCCTGTAGCAATATTTTTCTTATTCGCAAGCTCTTCCCCAGTCTCTAAACTGGCTGGCCTGCTGCTCCGGTTCCCATCCCCCGCCTTACTCATTTAAACCCTCCTGAGCCATATTAGCTCAGGTATACATTTGTTGCAGCATTATTAAAGAACCTAGGTGTAAGTTTAAGTTTTTCCTGGTGTTGAAGAACTGATTAACTAATAATTGTAAAGCTGTTTTGTTTGATGCTGATATGGTTAATTCAGTGTTTTAAATTGTTTTTAACATAAAAGATACCTGTTGGTCAATCATCACTCCTGGGGTGAAGTATCCATTCCTCACAGTTTTGCAAATTAAAATGTGCTTGGGGTTCTTGTCTGGCATCCTAACAAATGATGAGGTCTGGTCCAGTATCTTAACAGGTGAAGGCACACTATTGTGCTATTTACCTCACAACTGTCCACAGATATCTAGTAAATTTCCAGTTTTCTGGCATCTATTTAAAGCTGACCCTTTCTATAGGGAACCTGTGGAGTCTGTGATCAGGGCAGGGAGCAGGGAAATTTTTCAACCAACTAATCAGATTGATAAATCCTGGCAGGCGATAAAGCTGGAATTTTTATAAAAAGAATATAAATTACATTTAAATAATATTTACATATATATACACATGTATATTTAAATCTGCCACAATAATTTTCTTCTGGGGAGTAAGTCCACACTTGTGACATAAATCTTTCAGGATCAGAGAGGTTTTCCAGCATTAATTGTGAATTCATTGTTAAAGACTCAGGGTGCGATCTACCGCTGGAATCAGAGCGGGACAAAGTTGGTAAATGCCAGGAGAGGCCTCCCCCAATATCCCCAACAGTCGCAATGCCTTGAGAGATCTAACCAGATCTCGCAAGGTGTTGCAATCTAGGTTCCGCCTATTGTTTTAAGTGGATTTAAGAACCCACTTAACTGTGCTGACCAGATCTAACTGGCTCCTGACATCTATCGGCCTCCCCAAGGAGGCCCAGCTGGATGCCGATTAATACTGACCCACATTTGGTGGAAAGTCATCTGGGGGGGTCTCCAAGGTTATTGAAGGCCCCTGGGTGATCAGGATTCTTCCTTTGACATGCTGGCACTGCCAGACTGGCACCATGGCATTACCAGGGTGCCCAGGTGCCAGAGTGGCACTGCCATGGATCAGGGCCAGAGGAGATCCATGCCCAAAAAAGGAAAGAGAGAGGGTATGAAGGTTAGCGGTGTCCAGGCGGGTATAAAGGGACCTCTGGAAGGTAGGTGGCGGCGGCTGGTGGGGCGCACCTGTAAGGAGGTGTGAGAAGGTCTGATAAAGGGGAGCCCTCAGTGACCCCATAGCAGGGTGCCCTCACTTGGGGGATATGTGGGATAATGCCCGTATGTGGGGGGTAACGTTACCCATGGGTGGGGGGGTATTAGGGACCCTCAAGATCGGGGCACCCTTTCAAAATGGTGGCTTGATCGCTGAGGAGCTGGTCTGGTCAGCGTGTACAGTTCCCCAGTGATGAAAAAAATTCTAAGTGTGGGCTAGCCCAGAGGGAAATTCCCCAGGGCCCCAAAAATGACTGAATGTGGTTACATAGTAGGAGGGAACTCGCCGACAGAGCAGAAGAGAAACACCAACCAAACCCACCTAAAATGACACTTTGGACATGGTCTAACGGCCGTGTCATGCCGAGTGAGAATCCGCGCGAACCGGTTAGATCGCAGGTGGCGGAAATTGGGAACTATGCCAGGCACTGATCAGCTTCTGATCTAAACGACCCGCTCCCATTAGTGAGATCCGGATCCCGACGCAGTGAAAAAAAACAATTATAACCAGTTAAGGCCAATCTCCATCCCATTAACAGGAAGGACCCCCTATTCAACGATCTTCCATGGTCTAACCGGCTCCCCAAAGCCCCTATGCTGGGGTGCAAGGGGTCAAGCCCCGCGGGTCCAGAATGCCACACCCTGGATAGTATATACCCAATACAAGGGCAGCTCTGGCTGCTGCCTGTCCATCCTACTGAACACCCCTGGACAGAACCCTGTTTGTGGTAATTTGGTGAAGATCGCTTAAACTCCCACTGACCATGACGGCCGTTGGCCGCACAGCTGAAGACTATTGCTGAGAGGGAATTGGCAATTCTAGTAATGTGAGCGCTTCACAGCTCCCAAGTGGCTACAGGTTGTTTGTGCTCTGTGCTCCTTGCTTTTTGGCTGCAGAACTGCTTGAAGACCTGTGTTTTGTTTGTTGTTGCCTTTTCTGCTTCTGAAGCATGGGATGAGGCAAAGGAAGGTTTGTGAACTACTACCAGTCTGAAAAAGGGAAGAGGTGCATTCTCACTCCTCTGTTTTGTTTTATGTTGCTGTGGCTTCAGGTACTGACTGTTCCTGCTTTGAGATTCTGCTACTGGAAGCTGCCAGAGGAGGAGAGGAGGAAGCCTGCCTGCTACTGCAATGCCTGGGGCTATGTTTCTGCTTTTTGACCAGGTGTGAGGCAAGGGGAGGATTTTGGTTGGCCCACTACCAGTGGCTGGAAGAGGAAGATGGAAGAGGGTTTGCTCTTGCAGTTTATTGATATCTTCGCTGGAATATTTTGTTTATTGACTTTTGATTTTATTTACTGACTTAGGTCTGGAACTATGTATCACTTGTTAATGTGATCAGATGCCGGTACCGCAGGATGGATGGGACAGTGGGGGGCATTCCACTGAGCAGCTCGAAGGTTGTCGGGATGCCTTTGTGGACTACTGGTGGCTTTTTGTGTTAGTGGCTATCTGCTGTTCCCGGTTTGGGAGCCATGCAGGTTGCTAGTGTTATTTTTTTGTTTCCTTTTGTGCTGTTGTTGGCTTATGTTTAATTGGTGGGGAATTGTATGCTTCATATTGTTATTGTTGTTTTTTTGTTTCTCACTTAGCAGCTGTGTGCTTGCTAGTTACAGCCCCTGCTTCTGTAGCCGGGGTATGGCCAGCTACCTGTGCTAAAGGGGAGGTGCGTTCTCTCTTTCCCTTCCGCTTTGCTCCATGCCAGTACTGGGCGTCCTCCCACTGATATGGGCTTCAGCTGGGGCCCGGGGGTGGGGGAAGACAGTGCACTGGTTCAGTTGCTGGTGGCTTTGTTTTCTTATTGATCGTTTATCAGTTTTGTTTGTGGTGGACAGTTGGCATTTTGATTGTACTGTTGCCTTTTTGTGGTTTGTGTTTGCTCTGTAATTTGCTTTGACTTTTGTACAATGGCATCATTCTTGGACTGAACCGTGCCCCCTCTTGGGAGGGGAGGGGTGTTCTCTCTCTCTTCTGGCATGTTCTGTGTTGGTGTGTCTTTTTCCAGTGGACTGTGCTGCTTGTTCTTACACACATACACTCTTACAGGTATACAAATGCAGATATTTGCTCATATACTCCTTCACACATGCACACTTTCATCGGCATGCATGCACTGTTTTCTACATGCTGTAGTGATCTGTACATCTGCACATACACCAGGGACTACAGACAGACGTAACAGCCACAGCATCACTAGAGGGCAGCATCAGAGACGGGTCCAGCCGAAGGGAGGATCCGCCTCTTTCAGAAGCACAGGGCTAATGAGCAGCAGCAGACAGAGACAGCTCAGCATCGGCAGTTTACCTCAGCTTCACTGGTCATACCTCTTGACTGTATTATATCTAGTTAAGCTCTGGAAACAGAACGAACCCATTGAATAAAGTATTTGTGTTAACTGGAAGTCTACAATCTTTATTCAGACTTAGAGAATAACATACACGCATGCTTTCCTGCATACTTGTCGGGCGCCTCTCCACTGCTGTGGGGGTGTGTGCGTGTGCTGGCTTACATGCTTGTGGCTTTGTTTCTTGTTCATTGTTTATTGGGTTTTGATTATGGTGGATAGTGGGTAATTTAGTGAATTGCTGTTTGCTCTGTATTCTGCTTATTTTTTGTATTATTGTTATTAAACTAAAATATACCCAAGTAGATACCTGCGGGTAGGCACGCCATGTCACAGACGAGTGTTACTGCCTAGCATTCCAATCATAGAGGGTGAGGCCTGGACACAATGCCTGAACTCCAGAGGCATCCACACCACAGAAGCAGCAGCCAACATTCAAACACCCAAACATTGGGCCGCAACACCTGTGACATCCCCACGACCAGAGGGTATGTTGTGGACCAGTGAGGGAACCAACACCCAGTCCAGGTAACGTTACAAGCAGGTGTCTTGGAAACAGGATCTGGGGTCCGGTGCCAAGGGGCCTCTGCTGCAGCTGGGGGGGGGGGGGGGGGGGGGGGGGGGGGGGGGGGCATCTTCAGGGCATGTTGGATGGCACCCTGAGGGATGGCAAGGGATGTAGGGGTGGGGAGGCAAAGGGGGCCTGTGGGTCCCGAGGTGGAAGCCATAGCTCTGTTGTTCTCTCATCTTCTCCAATTTCTTACAGATATCACATTATGGATGATATTGTGGACCCAGCAGATGCCATTGACAGTGGAGGTCTGGCAATATCTGGTCTGAGAGAAACATGAGAGGATACAGGGAAAGATCCCATGAAAGGTTAACAGCAGGATTATAAAATGCAAATTCTTTCTCACAAGCAGGCTTAGTAAACATACAGGATTCTTGTATTAAGCTAAAAACAATGGCTCACACCTTCATTGAAAGTAACTATCTTAGGAAGCATCTGGAAAAGCATGGATGAGAGTTTCAATTGAATTAAGTGACGAATGTTTAAAACAGGCAGATCTTTCAAGTCATAACCAAGTGAAATTTTAGCATACAGCTAAAAGCAAAGGTTTCACACCTTCATTGAAATTAACTCTCTTAGTAAACAGCTGGAAAGGAAAGGATGATGTTCAGTTGAATTTGGTGTCAATTCTAAGTGTGAAATTCTACTAATACCAAGTAAATTAAAAGAAAATTGGAGACAGCCTGTCTCCGAGAAACATAATTTAAAGTCAAAATCAAAGGCAATGTTATGAGCTGGGGACAATTGGAAAACCAAATTATTGAAATCACAGGAATTAAAAGTAACACCTCTATTGAAACCAAAGCATTTTGAATATCACAAACGAACTTTGAACATCACAAAGGACAATGTAATCAGATCTGAGAGGTGAGATTATGCCCAAAATGAATAATTAGTTGTATTAGAATGTTTAGATCAAAGATACTTTTTAACAATCAAAGTGAAATAAGTTAATTGACAATAAGGTAATAAAAACTTAATTGTTAGAAAGAGAATATAAACCCAGGGAGCAGGAGCAGAAGCAGAAGGAGAACCACAACTCAGAGAGAGAAGGAACAAGAGAAGCAGATTCAGCTTTCACAGCTCGGTCATGGGAAAGATGAGACAAGCAGCCGAGCTTAAACAGCTATACATCTAAGGAAGACTAGAATTTAAACAGGAGTCAGAGTCAGCTTAGAGATAGCTAGCAGAGTGTGGTGAATGTAACATGGTAATTCACACTGTATCTTTGTAAGCGCAGTAGCGTTATCCGACCACTAGGGGAAGTAGCTCTGGGAATGCTCAGGAGCTTGTACAGGGCTCCACCCTTGGCTCTGCCCCCGACTCCTCCACCTTGTGCTGATGTATAAATACCCTTGTCCAGAGTCAGCCTGCAGTTCACCGAGAGTTCATCAACGGGTAACAGGCTGGCTCTGTAGTAAGTAGATTAAAACCTATATTCATATCGGAAAGCACGTGTCTGGTGAATTGATGGTTCCATCAATTTAATCTACTTAAGAACAGTCAAGATCGATCATGGAATCGGCCCTCAAGCCTGGATCTCGACCCGCAGGATGCAGAGGCAAAAGATATCTTCTCCCACTGGCTGTGGTGCTTTAAGGCCTACCTGGCAGAAGCGAGCACAGCCGAAACGACAGAGGAACAGAAGCTAAGTCTACTGCACGCGAGGGTGAGCCACCGAATCTCTACGCAACTAAACTCGGCCGGTTCATATACTGCAGTGCTAGCGGTACTCGATAAGATATACGTAAGGCTCATTAACGAAGTTTACGCACGCCATGTGTTCAGGACTAGCCGCCAGCGGCCTACAGAATCACTCGCCGAATTTTTAAGGGAACTCAATAATTTGTCAAATGACTGTAATTATCAAGCGGTTACCACGGCTGAACACAGAGAACTTGCTGTACCCGATGTTTTTGTAGCGGGCCTCAGGTCTAATTATGTGCGCCAACGACTGCTGGAAAAGGGGGCCCAAGACTCAGAAACAACTGTGGAAGCTGCGACCATGATAAAGGTCGCCTTCCACAGCCTTAACTCGTTCCCCGCGGACCCAATCATGAGCCCCTGAACAGAGACTCCCCCAGGCCTGTGCTACGCGGCCGCCCAGCCACCATGCTGCCCCAGCCAGCCACTATGCTGCTCCAGCCAGCCACTATGCTGCTCCAGCCTGCCGTTTCTGCGGCCAGAACCAGCACCCACGGCAGCACTGCCCAGCCCGCAACACGACCTGCAGTAGCTGCGGGCAGAAAGGCCACTATGCAAGAGTGTGCCTCGCTAAAAGGGCCCCAGCATCCAACTCCCCAGCGGCACAAAGTAAACGCTCCGCACTCCCGCAGGGCCAGAAACGCTGCGGCCTATGCCCCGACTCCGCCCCCTCCCGCCATGTGCGATCCATGGGGGCCGCCATCTTGGCAAACCTCCACCACGTGGCCGGCCACGTGCGACTCATGGGGGCCGCCATCGTGGACGCCATCTTCCTCGCCGCCCGCCACGTGCAATCCACGGGCCCGACCTGCATCTCCACGCTCGGACAACTCATCGGAAGAGTACGACTATGAACTCAGAGGGCAGTCATCACGGGGCCACTCCAGCACAGCTGATCGAGCCGCCGACTACCCGCAACTCAGCGCAGTCACTCTGGACCATTCACGCCCGAAGCATCTGCGAAATTCGATGGCAGAGGTCCAAATCAATGGGTACAAAACGCAATGCTTCTTCGACTCCGGGAGCACTGAGAGCTTCATACATCCAGACCTGGTAAGACGCTGTTCGCTCCCCGTTTTCCCCGTGCGGCAAACTATCTCATTCGCTTCAGGCTCCCATTCAGTCCAGATCCAGGGACGCACCGCCGCGACACACAATCCGAGGCGCTAGCTACTCGAAATTCAAACTCTACGCGCCACTCTTATTAGGCCTAGACTTTCAACGTAACCTTAAGAGCTTCACCCTCAGCTTCGGCGGGGCCCTGCCCCCACTCACTATCTGCAACCTCGCTACGCTGCGAATCTCCCCCCCCCCCCCCCTCCTCTCTTCGCCAATCTCACAAAGGACTGTAAACCCATAGCCACTCGTAGCAGGCGGTACAGCCTGCAGGATAGGGTATTTATCAGAACAGAGGTCCGAAGGCTTCTCAGTGAGGGGATTATAGAGGCCAGCAATAGTCCCTGGAGAGCTCAGGTGGTGGTCATTAAGACCGGGGAAAAATTCCGCATGGTTGTCGACTATAGTCAGACCATAAATAGATTTACGCTCCTCAACGTGTATCCCCTCCCCAGGATTGCAGACATGGTAAACCAGATCCACGGTGGATCTGAAGTCTGCATACCACCAGCTACCAATCCGCCCTGGGGACCGCCACTACACGGCATTCGAGGCCAATGGCCGCCTCTTCCATTTCCTCCGGATCCCTTTCGGCGTCACTAATGGGGTCTCGGTGTTCCAATGAGCAATGGACCGAATGGTGGACCAGTACAGGCTGCGGACCACGTTTCCGTACTTGGACAATGTCACCATCTGCGGCTATGACCAGCAGGACCACAACGCCAACCTGCACCGTTTTCTCCAGACGGCACAGAAACTGAATCTCACGTATAACAAGGAGAAATGCGTTTTCCGCACAGACTGGCCATCCTCGGCTATGTCGTGGAAAACGGAGTCCTGGGCCCAGACACGGACCGTATTCACGCCCGAGAACTCCCCCTCCCCCATTGCCCCAAGGCCCTCAAACGGTGCTTGGGCTTCTTCTCCTACTACGCCCAGTGGTTCCCTTAATATGCGGACAAAGCCCGCCCACTCTTTAGGGCCACACGATTTCCCCTGTCAGCCGAGGCACGCCAGGCCTTCGACGGCATCAAGGAGGACATCACCAAAGCGGTCATGCGGGCGGTGGATGAATCCACTCCATTCCAGGTTGAGAGCGACGCCTCAGAGGTAGCTATAGCAGCCACATTAAATCAGGCAGGGAGACCAGTCGCATTTTTCTCCCGTACCCTCTCCGCTTCAGAGCTCTGACACTCCTCAGTCGAAAAAGAAGCACAAGCCATTGTGGAGGCTATTCGTTACTGGAGGCACTACCTCGCAGGTAGGAGGTTCACCCTCATCACCGACCAAAGATCGGTTGCCTTCATGTTTGACAACTCGAAGGGCAGCATGGTGGCACAGTGGTTAGCATTGCTGCCTACGGCGCTGAGGACCCGGGTTCGAATCCCGGCCCTGGGTCACTGTCCGTGTGGAATTTGCACATTCTCCCCGTGTCTGCGTGGGTTTCACCCACACAACCCAAAGATGTGCTGAGTAGGTAGATTGGCCATTCTAAATTGCCCCTTAATTGGAAAAAATAATTGGGTACTCTAAATTTATTTATTTTTTTTAAATGTTTGACAACTCGCAAAGGGGCAAAATTAAAAACAACAAAATTCTGAGGTGGAGGATCGAACTCTCCACCTACAATTACGATATTAAGTATCGACCCAGGAAGCTCAACGAGCCTCCGGATGCCCTATCCCGCGGGACATGCGCCAGCGCGCAGATTGACCGATTGAAAGTCATCCACAATGACCTCTGCCACCCGGGGGTCACCCGGCTCGCCCACTACATCAGAGCCCGAAACCTGCCTTTCTCCAACGAGGCCCAGGGACTGCCCGATCTGTGCGGAGTGCAAACCGCACTTCTATAGACCAGACAGGGCCCACCTGGTCATGGTTTCTAGGCCCTTTGAACGTCTCGCGATTGATTTCAAAGGGCCACTCCCCTCAACTAACAAGAATGTTTACTTTCTAAACGTCGTAGATGAGTTCTCCCGTTTCCCATTTGCTATCCGGTGCCCCGACATGACCTCCCACACAGTCATTAGGGCCCTGCATAGCATCTTCACCCTGTTTGGTTTCCCCAGCTAAGTACACAGCGACCGGGGTTCGTCCTTCCTGAGCGACGTGCTGCGTCAGTACCTGCTCGACAAGGACATTGCCTCGAGCAGGACTACCAGCTACAACCCCAGGGGGAACGGGCAGATGGAGAGGGAGAACGCGACGGTCTGGAAGACCGTCCTACTAACCCTCCGGTCTAGAAAGCTCCAAGTCTCCCAGTGGAAGGAAGTCCTCCCAGACGCACTCCACGCTATTAGGTCCCTTTTGTGTACAGTGACCAATCAGACCCCTCACGAGAGGCTCTTCATTTTTTCCAGGGGCACTACCACGGGGGTCTCACTTCCGGCATGACTGAGGACACCGTGGCCCGTACTTCTGAGGAAACACGTCAGGGCACAAAAGACCGACCCCCTTCTTGAAAAGGTGCGCCTGCTCCACTCCAACCCCCAGTACGCATTCGTCGAGTTCCCTGACGGCCGTCAGGACACAGTATCCCTCCGGGATCTGGCACCCGCCAGATCCAGCGCCCCCTCTACCCCCACAGAAGGACCCCTTACCCTACACCCCATGCTGCTGCCCCCTCGCGCTCCCGAGCCAACGAGCTCGCTCCACCAGTTCTGCGCACCCACGCCGGCCAGCCCCAACGCCCCCAGTCCCCGGTCGAACCAGGAGAGTATGAAGCTCGGATACAACCCTCCCTGGACTCAGCCATCGTACCCCAGCACACAACACCATCCAGCCACCGCAATAGGCTGCAACCCCGGTGCTCCGCAGATCACAGCGGACAGTTTGACCACCGGACAGACTGACTTTGTAAACCACCACCCCCGCCGGACATGATTATTTTGCAGGGGGTGAATGTGGTGAATGTAACATGGTAATTCACACTGTATCTTTGTAAGCGCAGTAGCGTTATCCAACCACTAGGGGGAGTAGCTCTGGGAATGCTCAGGAGCTTGTACAGGGCTCCACCCTTGGCTCCGCCCACAACTCCTCCCCCTTGTGCTGCTGTATAAATAACCTTGTCCAGAGTCAGCCTGCAGTTCACCGAGAGTTCATCAACGGGTAACAGGCTGGCTCTGTAGTAAGTAGATTAAAGCCTATATTCCTATCGGAAAACACGTATCTGGTGAATTGATGGTTCCATCACAGAGCCAGCTCTTATAGCTCAGTACATGGGATCGACAAGACACAGCAACGGAGCTAACCAGTGAATACATCTCAAGATGACCAGACTTTAAAGAAGATTGATTGTCAAGTTGGGCCTGAAGGTCCCTTCAACCAACCAGAAGGATCCAGAAGCAAGATCTTTTTACCTTTCTGTAAAGAAAGTGTTTGCAGCTTTTAAAAGAAAAAATATAATAATAAAATAACTTAATTTAACCTGAAATAGTGCTTATTCCAAAAGTCTACTTTACTTACTTAGCAATGCAGGACCCAGGACATCGATGCTACTAAGTGGTAAGTAGATAAAATCTTCGGTGAAGGAATGAGTTATACCAGGGGATAACTTGAAAATATAGTTTGACCTGAATAGCACCACCAAAGCCTGCATTCCGGAGTCAGGGAGTGAGAATCCCTGTTCGCCATTTAGAATGTCGGCACTTTTTGGTATAGGGTGAATTCTGAGAATAGTGGTGAGTTTTCAAAAACAAGGTGCTGGAGAAGGCAGCAGAATTAACAGAGGCTTAGGGCAGTGGTCCATGTGCAAGGGCCCGCACCATACCCTGAGGACCACCCATCAGGCCAGGGAGGGGCCCAGATGGGGAATCTGGCGAAGACCCAAAGTGTACAGGCATCACTGGTCTTTTGAACAGCATGTGCCGCAGGAGACTCCGCATCAACAAGGAAACGGTGCGGAAACTGTTTTATGTCCTTGCGGACTTGGCACATCGTGGGGGAGGATACCTGCTTCCAATGACTGTAAAGGTCACTGCACCCCTGACATTTTACGCTTCAATATCATTCCAGGTCTTGAGCAAGGACTTGCGTGGCATTTCCCAACCAACGGCCCACAAGTCATGGATGCCCTGTTTGCTCGGGCAGCCGACTATATCAACTTTGACCTGGTCAAAGCCCAACAAGATGCCCAGACATCACTGGGATGCCCAGGTCCAGGGTTAATAGATGGCACGCATGTTACCTTGTGCTCACTGGGTGGTCCGGAAGCGTCCTTCATCAACAGGAAGGGGTTCAACGCTGTAAACGTGTGCAACCACCACCTCAAGATCATGCACATGTGCGCACGCTTCCCAGGGAGCGGGCACGACAGCATCCTTGGGCAGTCCAAGATCCCTGGCGTCTAGGGGCTGGTTTAGCTCACCAGCTAAATCGCTGGCTTTTAAAGCAGGCCAGCAGCACGGTTCGATTCCCGTACCAGCCTCCCCAGACAGGCGCCAGAATGTGATGACTAGGGGCTTTTCACAGTAACTTCATTGAAGCCTACTCGTGACAATGAGCGATTTTCATTTTTCATTTCATTTTTCTTTGAGGGACACTCTAGGATGGCTGGTTGGCTCTTGGGAGGATAAGGGGTACCCGCTGAGATCCTGGCTAATGATGCCATTACGGAGGCCAGAGACCATTGTGGCGACCCGCACTGTGGCCACCTGGGCTATCATCGTGTGGTGCAAAGGATTTATTAAAATACTGCTCCAATGCCTCAACCACTCTGGTCGTGCTCTGCAGTACACCCCCTGGAGGGTCGCCCACTTTGTGGTGGTCTGCTGTGCCCTCCAAAACCTCACACAACAGCAGGGCGATGTGCTGGAGATGGAGGAGGAGGCACATGCGGCCACATCAGAGGAGGAAAACGAGGACAGCCGGAAGGTGGAGGACAATTAGCGACAGCGAGAGTCCGGCACGCCAAAGGACCAGGGAGACCCACTTCCCACTGGACATGGCTTCACCCTTCATCTAACCCCCTTCCCACCGCCCCTCCACACCCGTGCGCCCCCTCCATCACCCAGTCTGCCTCATACGTCCCCCTCTGACAATCCCCCCATCCACTCATTACTTGTCCCCTTCCCTCACACCCCCTAATCGCTCTGTTCCATCTTCCGAGGGTTTGTTTTACATCACATCAGGGTGATGGGCCTGTGCTGGCACTGTCAGCGGGTCAATATGCAAGGCAGGAGGGTGATGATAACCCTCTGTGAGCTGAACACTGGTGCTCCTCAATCGGTGCCATAGTTTGACTCCTGTCTTTCTGCCTAGCGTGCGCTCACACTCATCACCTGCACACGGTACGCCTTGGGGGAGGGGGGGGATTCCTACGGCCATTAGCCTGGCGGGTGTCCTCTGGGGGCGTCGGGGACCGGAGGACCCCACCCAACTTGGTGGTGCCACCGTGTTCCACACGCTGACTCAGATGCGGGAGGGAGGGGGGCGGGAAATCAGGAGAGCAGGTGACCGCCGTTGTCTCCCTGGAGGGAGGCTCCAGATTGGCCTCCAGCTCTTCCTCCTCGTGGTCAGTGCTCGTAGGATCCTAGGGGTCACCTTGGGATGGAGGAGCAGCTGGATTGAGCTCCAGGAGCCCCTGCGCCATCTGGATCTGCCAGCCCTGGCGGTTTCCCATTGCCTGCACAGTGGTGTCAATGCCCTCAGAGATGCCTCTCTGTGACCAGGCTATGCTCTGGAGCGCCTCAGCAATGCTCTCCTGCGACTTGGACATGCTCCACAGAGCCTCGGCAAGATCCACCCGAGACTGAGACACGTTCCCCTGTGACTGGTACAGGCTGTGGTGCGTCTCAGCAATGCCCACCTGAGATTGGGACAATGTCCACATTGCCTCTGCAAGGCCCACCTGTGTCACAAACACATCCCTCAGTGACTCGGATATGCTGTCAAATCATTCAGCCATGATCATTACTGACTGAGCAACTCCTTGGATACCACCACTTATGGCGCTGACATTGTGCTCCAAGCTCTCCACTACGGTCGCCACTCCAGTGTTGGTCTCGGTGCCACGCATTGCCAGCACAATCTCCTGTGCCCATAGCCTCTGTGACTCCTCAACTATGGATCTGCTGGAGTGTCGCTGACATCCCCCTCTGAATTTCAGAGCTGCACCCTTGCGACTGCATCAGCTCCGGGATAGCTTGGTCCAGAGGCTCAAATCTGACTCCTGTAATGCAACTTACTTCCAACTTCTGTCTCTCCTAGATGCTCATGCCTCCACCTGATGTTCATCAGCAACTCTATGGTGCTCACCAGATTGTGCTCCAGAAGCAGCATGTTGGGGGACCAGCTGTGCATGGGTAGGGTGTGCTGGTGGGTGCCAGGGTGCGCTGGGGCACACATGCGGTATTGTGCTTGGGGTTCGTGGGTGGGGACAAGCAGGACCGGTGTCATGGGGCCGATGCCAACTCACCTGTGCAGCCCGGTGGAGGTCATTTAGCTTCTAGCAGCACTGGGTGGCGGTCCTCCTAGTGACACTCCCCAAGCTGACGACCTGTGCCACTGCCTCCCAGGACCCAATACCCAGGAAATACCAGTTCTGTTCATAGCTCCTGAGATGGAAGCTTGATGAGCTCCAGCAACTTTCAGTACACACAGTGGAACCTTTCAGCCAGATCAAACAATTCAAATAAAGTTCCAAACACTTTTCCTTGCCTCTTGACACGACTACCCTCCACTCCACTCTCTGGGTTGATTATTGAGGGTTCCTATCTCTCGGAAATTGAGTGACATCTACCTTGGGGCCTTCTCTCATAGCCTTAATAAGCTTAATCGAAGCTTTAGTAGGCACAAGTTTGGCTTGTCTCTGCACCCTTTCCCAACCTGCGCAAAATGGCTGCTGTTGGCGGCAGGTCTTTTAGTTGCACTGCTCAGTCACCAATGTTATTGCCAGTCCATATCCATTCCGTCTCAATTCCGGATAGGAAAATCCAGCCCTGACTATTGAGTAATCAAAAGTAAGAGGCAGCAGCTGTCGATTCCACTTAGGAGCACCATAAGAAGCTATTTGAAGAACTGAGAGAAATAAGATTTAACATCCCAAAGGAACTGAAAAATGATGTAATGATTAAGCCATTAAACGGAGAAAGAAATACAGCTTAAATAAGGTCTGACTATGCAGTTTGAAAGACCTGCTTGCAGAAAGGAATGAGGATTGGAATAGATTTGGTAGATGACTGAGCTAAATGAAAAGTAGGAAATTGAGAACACACATTGAAAGAGTCAAGAGAATGAATAATTTGAAAGTAAACTATATAGCCACAAGCATTGTATTGAATGGAGATCATATGATAACTTTTGTCGAAATGCACAATACCAGTGTGATGAAATGGGTATACTTTACATTTTGTGTAAAGATTGTGTCTGTGTGCGCCCAGGGTTAATCAAAGGAGAGGTTTATAGAACATAGCACAGCACAGAACAGGCCCTTCGGCCCTCGATGTTGTGCCGAGCCATGATCACCCATGGGATGAGCCATGGGAGGAAACCGGAGCACCCGGAGGAAACCCACGCACACACGGGGAGGACGTGCAGACTCCGCACAGACAGTGACCCAGCCGGGAATCGAACCTGGGACCCTGGAGCTGTGAAGCATTTATGCTAACCACTGCGCCACCGTGCTGTTTGGAGTCAAATTGTCTGTGGAGTATAATAAGGGATGAAAGAGTAAAGGTGTTACTGCTTTACATTTGTAATGAGGTTTTATGGTGGGTTTTAATTTACAGGTAAACAGAGTCGGTTTGAAATTTACATTTGGGATTAAGTGTTGAAATTGCTGAGATTATTATTGCATTTCAAAAAAGGTTCAAAGGTGACAAGGAATATTTGCATTTTACAGGAAATTTGTGAGTAATCCAGGGTAGACATTTTAAATTTTACTGATCCAAAATAGAGGGAAACATGCAAGGTTCCCAAATATTAAAAACCAAGTTCAAATGGATTTGTGAAGACAATGTAAAGCAAACCCAAAAAGGTGAAATGGGTATTTCCGAGAACAGGTTTTCAGCTGGAGTAGTGAAGAAAGCCCACTGAAGACCAGTTTATTTGAGTTGTAGTTTCTGAAAAGCTTTGAACGTTGTTAATTGAGAAAAGCAACTTGCAAAGTAGTTTGTTTGAATTTGTTTTTGCAAACCACATCAACGGCCTTTGGTTCTGGAAGTCGCAGAATGCACTTCTATTTGCAGTGAAAAGTAGTTTCACGACTTGGGTAACATTTCCTGGATTTTACAATTGCAAATCTCAAAGGCCGTTGCCAAAATGTTAGTTTCATTGCATACCTTATGTGAGTCATTTTGGGGAGAGGAGGGGGGTTATATTATAAGCTCTTTTCTAACTGCATATTTTTATCTTGTGTTTAAATTTTATATTTTTTTAAAGAATACTGTTATTGGAAGTTTTCCATTTCACAGAGAAGACCAGCAAATATTCATATACAATTGACAACCATTGTAATTGTTAGTCGGTGTCTCCTTTTATACAGTTAATGAAAATAAAAGAATAGCAAAAAGAGTGGGGGGTCTCACGATAAGCAATGAGCACGTGGCACTTTGGTGCACACCCTCCTCCGCAGGACGACAAGAACAGAGCTACACAATATAAGTGATCCCTTGTGGGGTAAAATGCAACCAATCTGGATGTAACTCAGCATCCCAAGACCTCGGAGCAATGAAAAGATACTCCAAAAAGGGAGGACAACAGAATACCACCATCAGAACAAGATATATCTTGACAGTGCACACTCTCACATACAGCAGCCAATAAGCCGAGGCTCCCTACACAATTGACCTCATTCCTCTGAAGCCAAATCAGCTTTTCAGCAACTGCAACCATTCAGGCCCCACCACCATCAAGAATCATGAGGCCCGGCCCATCAAGTCTGCACCGACCCACTTAGGCCCTCACTTCCACCCTATCCCCATAACCCCTCCAACCTTTTTGGACACTAAGGGCAATTTAGCATGGCCAATCCACCTAACCTGCATGTCTTTGGACTGTGGGAGGAAACCGGAGCACCCGGAAGAAACCTACGCCGACACGGGGAGAACGTGCAGACACCGCACAGACAGTGACCCAAGCCAGGAATCGAACCTGGGACCCTGGAGCTGTGAAGCAACAGTGCTAACCACTGTGCTACCATTTTCTAGCAAGAAAACTCCACCGTCAAGGAGAAGAAGAATTGCCAAAACATCCATCAACAGGATGACTTGGGATGGGATACAACTCTCCTCCTTCTGACACGGTAAGGGTAACCCTCGAGAATCAAATAGAGCAAATCAGGACCTGTATCAGCACCTCACCCACCCAGATAAAGAAAGGAAACCCCAAAGAGAGAGGAACAACAGGATTAGCCAATAGGTGTTAGTCATGGTCTAGCAATGTATACTTTCGCAAAATGGATACGAGGAATAAATCAGCCTAACCTCATAATCAATAGGTTATTGCACCTCCAGGGGAGACCCAGCCTCAAGAAGGAGCACAGTCTGGAAGTCCCTATATATGACCACTTGGAGGAGGGCACCCTACTCCTCCATCCAGCTTAATCTCCAACTGAAGAAAGACTCAGGCCCGCAGCCAACAGGATAGTATCTCCCCAAGGAAATCATATCTAACAAATAGCTGGTTCCAGCAGCAGTTGTATTTTAAAGATTAAAAATCTCCCTCAGTAAAAATGTAACACTGAACCATCATAGTGTAGGCCTCTAGGCACATCTATTGAAAACTCAACATTTGCTGTTCATAAAAGTTCTGCTCAAATTTTGATAAAGGGCAATAAAAATGAACATTAAACATTATTCTCAATTTAACTATATAAGCAGGAATTATTATGAGCTGGTCTGGAATTTTCTCATACAATCTCCTTTTCCAGCTTTACATTATAAAAGGCTGGCACAGTTGTTGTAAAGGAAAGAACTTGCAGTGATATAGCACTCTTCCCCATCTTCAAACAGCACAGTGGTGCCCAGCCAATTAAACATTTATTGCTGAAGTGATGCCATTTCAAGGAAGTTTACAACACTCCCAGTGTAAAGCTTTGCCTACCAGGAGTGCATATCAGCAATGGTGATAGTTTTGCAGCCATGGAACTGTATGATCCTCTTAAAATTACCCCCATGATTTTAAGGGACATTGTTTCAAATTTATAAAAAACATTCTTTTTAAAATCAGAGGAAAGTTTGGACCAAACATCTTGTATTATTTCACTCAAGAGTTGGGGCAATCTCCAACTTTATTTACAGAATAATCTTGGCGATATTGCACATCGATAATGGGCTGTAGACTAAACTATGTGACATTGGAACACTTTGGTCTTATTTTTCTTAATCACTTATAAAAGAATCTCTGTTCAGTTGCAGCAACACACTGCCAATGCTGTCCAAAGATAAAACCCTGGGCAACCTTACTTATTCAGATTTGTTCCTCATACTTCTCTTAATGGTTAAACAACAAAAATCACTAACCTTGTCAGATCTCCAACATCTGCAAAAGGCTGTTTTATCACCCAAGTCTTCTATATCAAAACTATCAACCACCTGAGCAACATCTTTGTTGATTACTTTGTTCACTCTGCCGTTTTTTCCTATTTGACTTGTAAACATTCGATACAGGAAGTAGCCACTAATGATTACTCCAAAACTTAGTGGAAATACAATCCAGTAAGCTATAATTAGAAAAATATTACATTAATGCTACTTAATCAGATTTTAACACAGTACAGATTATCTAACATTTTCTTTAGTGCATATCATTCTATCAATTTAACACAGTTTTCCAGTAATTTAAGCAATTACAGATTTATTTCCTCCTTCACCAGGATGCTAGATGGCCACTAGTCAACTTTGTTTTTATGCAACAGCTCACACCATCCCTAGAGGCCTGAAAACTTTCTAGTTTGGGAAAATGGATCATGCAAAGTAATGTAACTTTAGCACGTAACTTTACACTTAAATTCAAGGTGTAAATATTATATACACAATATTTTTGAAAAATTAAATTTCTTTTACATATATGCAACATCTTAAAGTGGGAATTTGGGCCAGAAAACCAAGTGCCTATTATTGACAAAAAAAATTTGCAAGGCCATGGAGCAAGCTTAGTTCCCCGTGCATATTAATGCCAATCACATTTCCCAGGAAAGGCCAAAAATAAGGACATTATCTTCTGCCGAAAATGTCTATAAAACTTTAATCTTAAAGCCATGTTTTAATTGAAAAAATTCTGATAAATCATTATACCGCTACTATGTTTATAAACTAGTGGTACAGTTTTGATCTGCTTTCGTTTCATTCGTTCTTAAAACAAAGTTCTGCATATTAACCTACAAGAGTAGCTTATTTTTTGATGACCAGAGGCTGCTTTCCCCCTTTGAGGTAGAGAACTGACTGGTGGTGGTTTAACCTGAGGCACACCACATTTCAGGCGAGGGGCAAGGTTTAGAAGGCGGAACCAAATTAGCGTCCAGTTCTAAACCCAAGCAACTCAAAAAAAGTAAATGCACGTTGTCTTTTCTCAAGGAAATGCATTTTACCAGTTTAAATTTAGAATTGATTACAATACACCAGGTGATGCATTCGTGCTCGAACGACCGCAGGAAAACAATACAATAATAAATTCTTCTTTCCTCCTTTGGAGGGGCAGATGAGATGTTAGGAGTGTGAAATTTCACATAACAGAATTGAAATGATTGTTCTGGTAGGACTGGAGCAAAGTATGCGGTCACGCGGTTAGAGTGGGTTTAAAATAAAACAGTGTGGGGGGGCAAATAACGCTTCTCATGAAATAATCCAGCCGGGAGGTTATTAGTTTATATCCCTTGGCCGCGGGAAAGGGAGTAATTTGTTGATAACATGAATGTGGCAGTTGCCCAATTTCCTGCAGGCGGTTCGGAATGGAGGCGCGAGCGCACACACACATTTCAACGGCAAACCGCCGCTCTCCGCCTCCCCCGCTCCTGCTCCCGCTCCCGCCACGGCGGCCATCCCTGTCGCTCTGCCCCTCCTCCGGTGTAAACAGCCCGGAGTGACCCTCCCCTCCCCGCAGACTTGTTACGGACCAACCCCCCGCCAGTGCTGCAGGTGGAGGAGCTGTTGTTCCGTCACGTGGATTCCAAGGCAACCATTTGAAAATGATCTGGCACCGAGACGACGGGCCGATAGGCCTCCCTGTGTGTCAATTCTCTCTCTTCTTCCCTCCCCTCGTTTCTATGAACAGACAGGGAGCCTGAGGCCGCAATCTGTCAGTCACAGGTGCCCTCCAGAGTTGAGACTTTGCGGCCAACAGGAAGGGCTCCTTGTTTCCATGTGCCAGGCAAGTGGCACTTGTTTTATGTGCATTACCCACCCTCCCCCCTTTTTTTGCCTACTGGCTGGTAGCTCACTAACTCAATCGTATCCAATCTGATTCTGTGTCTGCGCTTTTTATATTTCCTCTCATATATTTATTTACGTGTGCCCACGTGAGTTTATTGCCACACCAATGGGGTGCCCCTTGTCTTTGATAATGATACTGTCTCTTATAAGAAAATTCTATCCTTCCAGATAAATATTCGGTTGACTGAATTCACTCCACCACATCTTTCTGATGTTAGTAATGCTCTATCACCCCCTTCAAGACCCTCCAGATCAAACATATTGGGTGGGATTCTCTGTTGGCTGACGCTGAAATTGGGAAACGTGATTGAGCGGAGAATCGGTTCTGATGCCGAAATCACGGCGGGCGCCGATTTGACATCAAATCGCAATTCTCTGTCGCCTCGACAGCGGCATCAATGCGTTCGAGAATGCATGTATAGTAGATACCGTTTGCATATCATTAGCGGGCCTGGCACGGTATTTTCTGAGGCCTCCACAATTCTCCGCCTCCAATGGGTCGAATTCCTGACGGTGTGGTTCACTTGTGCTTTTAAATATCGTGAAACTAGTATGGTTGCTGAGGGAGAAAGAGAGGAGATAGGACAAAGAGAGGTGCAACCGTGGGCTGCCAGGCTGGACACTGGCTTTGGGGGGGGGGGGGGGGGCTGCCAGTGCTTGGGGGTGGGGGGTTGCTGACAGTGGAATGGGCCAAGTTGCAGGGTGACACCCTACAGAACTGCGCCATTGCTGCGGCCTGCAAGGCAGCCATCTTGCTGCGCACTCTACTGACCACCCACCTTGGCACTTGGTTCAGTAGAGTTACACCAGCTGTATTGGTGCCCCAACTCTGCCCCCCCACCTGGTCACCACCCGACGGCCCACCCAGAGCAACGGCCACTGTAGCCCGTACATGGGCCGCGGAACATACTGCTGGTAAGAGCAGTGCCAGCCGATGGTACCCGTGGCATCAAGAACGGGTGCCAGGGCCAGAGGACCCCTGGTGCCGGGCAACAAAGTGGCTGGGGGTGTGGAGATGGGGGGGCAGACATGTGGGCGCAGATCCCGCAGTACCAACTGGGGCAACCATGTAGCCCGGTGGACCTGGTTCGGCACGGGCACGCACCATGCTAACATGTCGGCTAACACCCACCGCAGACGATGGATATTGGAATTTAACCAGCAATGGTGGCCTTCCTCCTAGTCGCTGCAGCCCTTGGGAATGGCATGCGGCTGTACGAGCTGGCGCTGCTCGAGGAGGAGGAAGCTGAAGCAGTGAAGCATGCAGCAGCAGTGCATGCAGCAGAGGGACAGGATGTAGCCACTAAGGATGGAGAGCCAGCCACCCAACAGGCCGAGGAGGAGGAGATGTCAAGGAGGCGCCTGTCATTCGAGGACCTCCGGGACCAGGCATGCCGTCGAAGACTCGGCTGAGCAGAGAGACAGTGCAACATATCTGCCAGATGATGGCACACCTGGCACCATGAGGGAGGACATCTGCTCCCCGTGGCAGTCAAGGTGACGGTCGCCCTGAACATTTACGCCACGGGGTCCTTCCAGGTGGTGAGTGGTCCCCCGTCTGGAATCTCACAGACCTCGGTGCACAGGTGCATCAGCGCCGTTGCGAAGGCCCTAGATGCCCAAGCAACTCAATACATCTATTTCAATGTGGACAGAGCCCACCAGGATGCCCGGGCAGTGGGGTCCGCCTACATCGCCGTCATGCCCTGGACCCAAGGGAAGATCGACGGAATGCATGCCCCCATACGAGCACCTGCAGAAGAAAGGCCGCTCAATACAAACTGAAGGGGCACCACTCGGTGATATGTGACCATGAGCTAGGCATCATGTACGTCTGCTCCCGATACCTGGGCAGTGTGCACATCACCTTCATCTTGGCACACTCGACGATTCCTGACATGTTCAAGTGCCCAGATGCCCCTCAGGGATTCGATGGCATTGTGTGATGGAATGTGCAGCTCCTATGCAGTGATCACCCAGGTGGGTGGTGGAAAGCGCTAACATGGGCACGAGTCCCATCCTCCCCCACATCCTCCTCCTCCAGATCATTGTCCCACTACTGCGCAATGTTATGGAGGACGCAGCAGGCCGCCATGATGCGGGCGAATCTCTCAGCATCATACTGGAGGTCCCCTCCAGAGCTGTCCAGGCACCTTAACCGCATCTTCAGGAGGCTGAAGCACCGCTCAATCACGTTCCTGGTCGCTGCTGGTCATCATTGTAGCTGATCTCCGGGTCAGCCTGTGGCCTCCGGACCGGTGTCATCAGCCACAACTTCAGTGGATAGCCCGTCACCCAAGAGCCAACCCCTCAGCCGGGGGGGGGGGGGGGTGTAGTCTGAGGTACCGCAATGTTCTGGCACCTCCCCTGCGGCAGTCTCCGCCACGGGCCCCATCACCTCCTCCTCCCTCGGGGTGCCCGGTGACCCCATGGCTACTCCATGGGGCGGAGGTGCAAGCGGAGGTATCCCCTGAGGCTCCCCGCCACCAGTGTAGCCACCTGGGTTGGCCACTTCCCGAGTTTAAAATGGACATTCGCTAAGAACGCAGGGAAAAATGGACAGGCTTTGAAAAGCAAGAAGAATGCAAAGTGTCCTGTATATTCGAGTTGCAGAAAGCAGACAGCACTGAAACTGTGGGCAAACTACGGCCCGCGGGCCGCATGCGGCCCACCAAAGGTCTTTATGCGGCCCACCAAGATCAAGTCATTTAAAAAAAAAAAAAATTTTAATTAAAAATTTTTTTTTTTAAATATAAGGTTAATGGGGGGGGGGGGGGGGGGGCTATTGGGTTACTGGTATAGGGTGGATACGTTGATTTGAGTAGGGTGATCATTGCTCGGCACAACATCGAGGGCCGTTCTATGTACTGTTCTATGTTCTATGTGAGGTGCCCAGAATCATAACCGGGTGAAGCGCCATTTTTGAAAAGTAGAGAAAAAGAGGGCTAAAGGCAGGATGCCGCCGGGGGAAGCGCTGAGGTATATGCCGCACGCTAACTGGTTACAACCGGGACTATTAATTAATATACTATGCGGCCCTTTAAAATTGTGAATTTCTGAATGTGGCCCTTGCACGGAAAAGTTTGCCCACCCCTGATCTACATATTAATGAGCGATCCCCGGGAACAATAGCAACAGTTAAAGATAATCGAGGTAAAGCCAGACTCCTCGGCGCCAGCAGGAGCCAACACAAAAGAAGCCAACGGACACTTAGGAACCGCCCAGCGATCAGGGCCAGTATTGGGGAAATCAAACCAATCGATTGGAACATAGTCCAATCAATTGGAGTCAGGTATGGGGTCCACCCAAAAAGGCGCAAAGCCCCTGAGGACTATAAAATAGAGTCCCCAAGTTCAATTTGGTCTTCTTGGCACTTGGCTCTCAGCGAGGAGAGGCCAGCCTAACAGCTTACATAGAACATAGACATAGAACAGTACAGCACAGAACAGGCCCTTCGGCCCTCGATGTTGTGCCGAGCAATGATCACCCCACTTAAACCCACGTAACCCGTATACCCATAACCCAACAATCCCCCCATTAACCTTGCACTACGGGCAATTTAGCATGGCCAATCCACCTAACCCGCACATCTTTGGACTGTGGGAGGAAACCGGAGCACCCGGAGGAAACCCACGCACACACGGGGAGGACGTGCAGACTCCACACAGACAGTGACCCAGCCGGGAATCGAACCTGGGACCCTGGAGCTGTGAAGCATTGATGCTAACCACCATGCTACCGTGAGGCCCCTATTCTCACGGCCCCTTCTTGGCAGCTCTCAAAGAACTCTTGACCGTGACTCTCAACTCGGAGAGACTTGCCTAGCAGCTGCACCAACAAGTAAGTGTCCAGTCAATGCACACTACGAGATAGGCGCTCCTGACCCTTAGTCCATACCAGCTGGAAGCCTGCAGTCTCAGGATCGAACAAGAGGCCATTGTTCCCTCACCCAGTAGGTTCCTTTTCCAAAGCTAAGTATTGGCCTTTAGTGGTAGAAATAGTCTAGTTCTGTAGTATTTTATGCATGAGTAGCGATTGACTGTGTATATAATAAATGTGTTTTGATTTGAACCTTACTAACTGGTGTATTGAGTTATTGATCAGCACTTGAACTTGAACCTCATGGTGGTATCATAAAGATACCTGGCAACTCTAGAGCAAGGTGATTAAACAGAGCAAACTAAATGTAAAGCACACTCACCACAAATTAGCAACACCTGGCACTGCCAGTCCTGGGGTCCCACTCTGGTCAGAACCGAGGTCTGCATGCTCGCGGCCTTGGAGCAAGGAATGGACCATCTCCGTCTGGGACTGTGTCACATCACCCTTTAACCGTGCCTTTTGGGCCTGTGTCACATCAGCCAGTGACTGTGCCATCTTTTGGGAATGGGCACCACCCTCTGTGTCTGCGTCACGTCGGCCAGCACCTGGGCAAGGCCGCCGACATTCCCAGCACCTGGGCAAGGCCGCCGACATTCCCAGCGATGGCCTGCTGTGACTGGGTCACGCTCCGAAGCACCGCTGCAATGTCCAAGTGGCTCTGACACATGGCTGCCCGTGAGGCAGCAATCCTGTCCTGAGCCTCAGCCAGTGACTGTACAAATTGTCCCAGGCCTTGGACATGCTGATCCATAGCCGAAACAGTTGCCCCTAATGCTTCCACTGCAGACGCCACCCATGCGGTATTATTGGCCTGGTTGGCACTCATGGTCGGCACCATCTCCTGCATGCAGTTGGGGTCTCCAACTGCACTTGCAGGCACCGAATGCTCACCTACGACTCCTCATGTAGTCCCAGGCTCTGCAACTGCATCTCCACAATTGATGGGACTGTCTGTTCCAGAAGCCCGAAACCCGTCTGAACAGCAGCTCGTTCCTGGGGACGACCTGCCTACCGACCGGCCTCCCCCCAGGTGTTCCTACGTCCGTCTGCTGTACCGGATCAGCTGCTTGGTGCGCACAAGAAAATGTCCCAGGAGCCTCTTCACTAATGTGCCCAGCTGAGGTGAGTGTCTCTGGGATGGTGGAGGGTGTTGGAGACAGCTCTGACGGAAATCAGTGTCATCCTCAGACTTGAACTCCAGGGTGTCCTGCATCTTGGGCCGAGGGCTGCCGTCCGGGCTGCTCTCATCGTTAGTGCACGACTCGCGGGATGTGTGTCGGGGGTTCTCCAGCTGTGGCACTGGCGGGGGTGGGGGACACCAGATGGACCTGCCCCATCTCCAGGAGGCCCTGCAAGACACAAGACAAGACGCGTGATTAGACTGTGGCCTGGGGTAGGGGTGGTGGGGAGGGTTGTATGAGGGTGATAGTAGTGGTGAGGGTGGAGGTAGGTTGACACACGTGTCACGGGGAACTGCAACGCAGCAGGGTCTCACTTCCTCACCCACGATCGAACTCCACCCCAGCGACCTCCCTTTCCTCCAGGCCGCCCACCACATCCTGGGCCCTCTACTCTGCCATGGTCAGGGGCCGCAGATCCAGAGCTCTCTGTCCAGTTTTCTCCCACTCCCGGCAGTTGTTGGGGGGGACAAACAGAAAATCACTGTCGGCTGACGCATGCAGTTCAGGGGATGGGTAGCTGATATTATCAGTGGCCAGGGCACGGCCATGGCAGCCGATATGGGCATGTGGTGCAGGATGGGGATTCGGCTGCCCTCCGGATTGGGGGGGGGGTTAGGGTTACAGGTGTGTGGGACAGGGTTAGTGCCAGGGGCACAGTGTTGCCTGCACACCCTGGCTGCACCGAAGAGGTCATGCAATTTTCTCTGGCACTACTGGCCGGTCCGGACAATGTTACTGATGGTGTTCACTGCCTCTGCTACCTGCGCCCAGGCACGGCGAATGGCGGCGGCTGGCAGCCTTCTTCCTGGGCTGGGGTACAGGATCAGTTGCCTCTCCACCACGTCTAGGAGAATCGCCATCTCGGTGTCGGTGAAGCGTGGTACCACACGTCTTGCTGCCATCTTGTTGGCTGGGATGGTGTGTGTGGGGAGTGAAGTGTGTATATGCGGCTGCAGCTTGTCAGCTTGAGTGTCAATTGCGGAACCGGCGAATCCCGCACCATTTCTCATTGGAATCGATTGTGTTCCACTTGGGGCTGATGCTAGCCCCTTTAACAGTAGCTGACTCGGTCCAGGTACAAAGCCATTTTTGCTGCCGTGGAACTCCACGAATCCTGTGTCGGAGTCAACACTTAGTCTCAGAATCGGAGAATCCAGCCCATTATTTGTCAGATTTTACTGATGCCACCTGCAGCTCAATTGCTAGCACACACACCTCTGAGTCAGAAGGTTGTGGGTTCTATGATTGGACTTGAACCCAAAAATCAATCCTGATATTCAAATACAGTACTGAGGGTGTGCTACACTGTTAGAGATACTAAAAGAACCCATGGCACTATTTCAAAGAAGAGCAGGGGAATTATCCCTTGTGACCTGGCCAAGATTTGTCTGTTAACATCACAAAAACATTGACACATATGGGCATTTGCTGAGTACAAGTTAGGTGCCGTGTTTACTTCATTATCAAAGTGACGACATTGCAGAAGTACTTAATTGGTTTTAAAATGCTTTGGGAGGTGCAGTGGTTGTGAAAATGGCTACATAAATGTTAGTTTTTCTTTTCATTAAATGCAACGACATAGATGCAAATCATTTTAATTAAGAACTGAGGCCAGGATTCCTCATTCCCCGCCACTAAGATCAGGCATCTCACGTCAGTCCATAAACGGGAATGGCGCCAGGCAGCAGACCAGTCTCCACTCCCGTTCCGCCAACTGTAGCCACTCTGTGCCAGCAGGAACATGCAAACAGGTGATTTGCATTGATTTCAATACAATTAATGGGCTGGATACCCAAATCCATCCACCATCCACCCCCTGGTTATGCTCTGACCTCCACAACAGGAACTCCATTGAGCTGGCTTTGGTGTAAGTGCTGCCAAGCACTTACATCAAATGGAACCTGAAAGAGGTCAAGGGTGTCAGCCCATTGCTCATGGGCCCCTCTGCCGCTGCCAAGCAGCAGAGGGAGGGTTCGCCAAGTGTCGTGGGTTTGACCCCGGGACCCTCCCATTACCTCTTTGCTCACTGAACTACATTGACTTCCAGTCAAGCAACATCTTGATTTTAAACTTATCACCCTTGTTTTCAAATCCCTCTACGGCCTCAGCTATCCCTATGTCTGTAACCTCCTCCAGCTCCACAACGCTCTATGATATCTGTGCTCATCTAATTCTGGTTTCTTGTGCATCCTCTATTTTAATCACTTCACCATTGCTGGCTGCACCTCCAATTGCCTGGGCCCTCAGCTCTGGGATACCATCCCTATACTTTTCTGCCTCTCTGCCTCACTTTCTCCTGCAAGACAGTCCATAAACTCTACCTCTTTGATCAAGCCTTTGGTTATCTGACCTAATAGGGAGGAATCTCTATCTTGGGACGCCTGGAATGCGTTCCCTGATGGGACGGAGAATCGGGTATAGGGAAAGATAGGGATCGGTGCCAGGCGCCGTTCCAAACATGATGCTCCGATTCCCCCTGCTGGCGGTGTAAACAAGATCCATAATGCGTGCTGGCCGCCCGCAAATTAAATAATGAAAATTACCCCCCTGACTGCCGAACCCCCCCCCCCCCCCCCCCCCCCCCAAGAAAAGAGATTCCTGTCTGGAAGCTAGAGAGCAGTCCAGACAGGGGTAGTGAAAAGAATTACAGCTGTAACACTGGAAGCTCCACGAGTCTATTGCTGGAAGGAGAACATCTGGTCCATTAGCTTGCAAGCCATTCATAACTTTTTATTAGTGAGCTGTGGTTGATAGCTTTCACACACCATCTGCAGTTTTTATCGATTCATTTGCCTTCACCATTCAGTGACTCTAAGTGGTGAAACCCCAATATTTACAAACACTGACCACATCAAAGAGAGGAAAGTGCTTTGCATTGCAATTACTCAAGCATAGTATCATAGAATTTATAGTGCAGAAGGAAGCCACTCAGCCCATCGAGTCCGCACCAGACCTCGGAATTAGCACCCCACTTAAGCCCACACCAGTAACCCCACCTATCCTTTTTGGACACTAAGGGCAATTTAGCATGGCCAGTCCACCTAACCTGCACACCTTTGGACTGTAGGAGGAAATCGGAGCACCCGGAGGAAACCCACGCAGACGCGGGGAGAACGTGCAGTCTCCGCACAGACAGTGACCCAGCCGGGAATCGAACCTGGGACTCAGGAGCTGTGAAGCAACTATGCTAACCACTGTGCTACCGTGCTGCCCATTGGAGACCATTGGAACCCAACCTTGAGAATCCCACGTATTCCATTTGCATGGCATGGAATACAGAACTGCATGCCAGTTTACAACCACAAGGAGATCATAAAACTGGAGCAATTCAGCTCTGGCGGGAGAACATCACTGGCAATGCCTCAGAATGTTTTATTGTGTTGACTGCATGATACAAGTTGTTGTTGATATGGGCAGATAGATCTGGATGAGCTTAAATTTATGGAGGGTGTATGATGGGAGGCAAGCAAGGTGTGTATTGAAGTAGTCAAGCCTAGAAGGAACAAAGGCATGGATAAGAGTTTTGGCAGCAGATAAGCTGAGGCAGGACTGAGTCAGATGATGCTACAGAGACAGAAGTGGGATGCTCAAATTATGTTATTGCCAGTGATGCCCACGTCGCATGAATTCATGTATTTTTAAAAATAGATTAAAAATAACCATTTCTGTTTATTATATTAACAATTTGTACTGGTTTTTCTCCACTATTAGAATCAGGTTTATTAAATTTGGTTTGATATTTTCACCAGTATACCTTAAGGTTTAAAGTACACAATAAAATAGAACAAACTTGACAACTTTAAGGAGGGTAGTTTGTCTATTTCTGTTGATTTAATGAATATTTTTTGTTTGAATATTTTCCAGAAGTAGTACAAATCTATCAGCACAATCGTCGCTACTGAGTTAATCGATGTGAATTTAGGTGTTATAACTACAAATTTGAAACCGAGGAGTACAGGACTATCCTAGATCATAGGAAACCTCTTGAGTGGATTTATTAAACATAACTGCCACGTATGTCTCAATTGTTGGACCAATATATCATGGAAAGAGGAAGTAAAAATAAAGCAAAATGCCAGGTGGAGATTAATTTTGGAAAATAAGCTGCAATTGCCTTGTTAACGCTCTGACATGCTTGTGATTTTTAGCACTTAAAAGGGACTCCACACCCTCAATGTAAGCTCATTTACCACCATAGGCAGCACATAATCAATTAACTATCTTATCTGTTCATCTATCTAGACCTACAATCTATATTAGTAACTTAGATGAAGGGACAGAGTGTAATGTATTCAGTTGCTGACAATATAAGCTAAGTGGGTAAACTGTAAGGATGGCACAAAGGGCTTGAAAGTCCCTTGGGTAGCACGACTTTAGAGATCAAGCTCCAATTTGTGAGGTGTTTTGCACTGCTGGCTGCTTCCTGCATGCTGCTCTGTGAGGAGAAGGGTGCAAGCAGAGACTTCCCCAGAATGTGCCTGAAGGATTTGGATCAGTGCTCTACTGAAATCACAACCCAACTGGCCGATGTGATGCAGGATCTCTTAAGTTGGGCAATTCTAGTCTCAGCAATGAATTTGTAGATTTAAAAACTCTTTCTATTTCAAAATGTAAATTTTCGAGACCAAATTTCTTCAAACTTTCCAGCACCTAAATTATGACCAGAAGGCCATCTACTGACGCTAATGTCTTCTTAAAAGCCTTTCTGTTTATATGACGGTGGTTTATGCAGTCACTGTGACCCATCAATTAGCTTGTTGGGTTTGCAACCTTGACAGTGTTTACAACACTATGATTCGAGGCTCAGTCAAAACATCTGGGTCTAATTAGTAGAATCTGAGGGTGGAGTCCATTGAATTTGTTTTTTTAATATTAAATCAGGTTTTGTCATCATTCAATGGTATGTTTTAAGAGTAATTTTCCTACATAGAATGTTATGGGGCTTGTACAGCTCAAGGTTCAATGCAAAAATTGTAAATGGTCTGTTAATGCACCCTGACAAAATAACTAAGAGTGGAATGGAGAAGTTGCAAGGGAGAAGGGTTTATGTCGATGAGTGAGAATAATAGCTTTCTGATGTTGAGTTGGAGGATTTTACGATTCATCAGGATTGATGCACTGGACATAGCAGTACTGGTGGACCTTAACAAACTGCCAACTGTTGTACTTGCGACCCGTTTACTGCAGCTAAACTTTCCCGAGTCAAGCTATTCCAGTACAACAATGACATTGCCATCTTCTATCCACAATAAACTGGTTAAATGGTGATTGGAGGATAGCTTGGGGGGATCAGGGGTAGCCAGGTCAGTGGGATAGTTGGGCAGCGGTGGGGGGTGGGTGGGTGGGGAGCGGAAAATCAGAGGGTTAGTTGGGTCAGGTTATGTTCATGTTTGAGCCATTAAAACATGGACAAAAGAGCTTAATGCCAGAGGTGAGATGAAAATGACTGCCCTTGATATCAAGGCAGCATTTCACTGAGTATTGCATCAAGGAGCCGTAGCAAAATTGGAGACAATGGGAATAAGGGGGAAACCCCTCTGCTGGTTGGAGCCATACCCTGGCACAAAGGAATATGGTTCTTGTGTTTGGAGTTAAATCATCTCCGCTCCCAGGATATCACTGCAGGAGTTCTTCAGGGTAGTGTCCTTGGCTGAACCATCTTCAGCTGCTTCGTCAATGACCTTCCTTCCATCATGAGGTCAGAAATGAGGATATTCGCTGATGACCACACAATGTTCAGCACCATTTGCAACTCCTCAGATACTGAAGCAGTCTATGTCCAAATGCAGCAGGACTTGGACAATATCCAGGCTTGTGCTGACAAGTGGCAAGCAACATTTTCGTCACACCAGTGCCAGGCAATGGCCATCTCTAGCAAGAGAGAATCTAGCCATCGCCCGTTTAAATTCAATTGCATTACCATCTCTGAATTCCCCCACTATCAACATCCTGGGGGAGTTACCATTAACCAGAAACTGAACTGGAATAGCCACATAAATACTTAGGCTACCAGAGCAGCCAAAGGCTAGGAATTCTGTGGCGCGTAGCTCACTTCCTGACTCCCCAAAGCCTGTCGAGTATCTACAAGGCACAAGTCAGGAGTGTAATGGAATACTCTCCACTTGTCTGGATGAGTGCAGCTCCAACAACATTTAAGAATCTTGCGACCGTCCAGGACAAAGCAGCCTGCTTGATTGCTATTCCTTCCAAGGTGGCAGCCATGTGTACCATCTACAAGATGCACCGCTGGAACTTCCCAAGGTTCCTTGGATAGCACCTCCAAACCCACTACCATCTGGAAGGACAATAGCAGAAGATACCTAGGAATACTACTTGGAGGTCCCCCTCCAAGTCACGCACCATCCTGGCTTGGAGGTGGATCACCGTCTCTTCACTGTCACTGGGTTCAACCCCTGGAATTCCCTCCCTAACAGCACTGTAGGTGTACCGACACCTTTGGGGCTGCAGCAGTTCAAGAAGGCAGCTTACCACCACCCTCTGAAAGACAGCTAGGAATGGGCAATATGTGTTGGCCTAGCCAGGAACTCCCAGATCCATAAATTAATAATACTGTAACTTGAGGGAGGGGGTGCTGCAGTGGGAATCAGGGTGTCAGTAGTATTAGTTACCCAAGAGTTAAAACAGGTTTTAATCCTTCTCGGTTTCCTTGGAAGTTTATTCTGTTAAACAGTTCAGAACCATTTGAAGTCTCTAACTCAAACTCAGTGTTTCTCAGGGTAATTGCCCATCAGAGGTTCAAACAGCCTGGGTAATAACCACATAGTACACCATCTTGACGGTAAGGGCTACACCCAAGGCACAGCCATCCAGAGATCAGAAGTTCTGGGCAATTATTTTGAAGGCAACTTTTATTTTGAAGACTTTAAACTACAGAAAACAACATCTCCCTTTTAACTTTTACCAGAACTGAAAATCCCGAATTACGGTTAGACTTCACATCACACAATTGTACTGATGACAGTACAATTTAATTATTAGCTCTTCCTTTACTCACTTGATAATTTTTAAGCCTGTCTTTCATAGTGAGGTTTTTCCTGAAAATTCCCCATCTAGCTCAAGCTAGGTGAATCTTCCAGCCTCATTTTAAGTCCTCAGAAATTGATCTTCCAATCTGAGCCCAAACTCCCACCCACATTCCTGCATGATGAACCATAGATGTTTTCTGACTTCAGCTGTGTCTCTTGTGAATCCCTACAGACTGTCTTGTCAAGGAATTCAGGGATATCTTATAGAACTTTGTAATCCAATTCTACAATGGCTTCCTGTGCACCCTTACACTTTCAAAGCATTTCTCTATGACAACGTGAATCCTATAAACCTTGTACTCATATACAAATTAGTCATCCTTTAGTCCCCAATTCTAACTTATCTTTGAAGTAAGTAGTCAGTTTAAGGTATAACTGTTTATACCTTGACATTCTTGACTCCTTCTGGGTATTGGGGACTCACAGTCTCTATCCACTGTCAACACAGATGCATTTGCCATTGCCTACGGATGTGAACTCTTCACCTTCTTCCCAGTAAAATGACCTGGGGCCCCCTTTAATTTTTAACAAGAGTGGTGAGGCCGTGGAATGCCCTACCTGCAACAGTAGTGAACTCGCCAACATTGAGGGCATTTAAAAATTTATTGGATAAGCATATGGGTGATAAGGGCATAGTGTAGGTTAGATGGCCTTTAGTTTTTTTTCCATGTCGGTGCAACATCGAGGGCCGAAGGGCCTGTACTGCGCTGTATCGTTCTATGTTCTATGTTCTAAATCATCCTGGTTTGCTGTCAGCAGAATTCAGAACAGGTCACATGATCCCCTTTATACTTTCATTTTACCCTATATTAAACACAGTACCAAACCAATCTTATAAAACTTTGCACTTGTCATATAAACATCAGTAGATTGTTGGAAGGGATTATTAATAGCTCTATCCCCCGCACCTGCGGGAGATGTTCACAGACTCGCTAGCTAGGGGCACACTGCCACCCACGTTAGCACAGGCCTCAATCTCGCTGATACCTAAGAAAGACAAAGAACCAACGGAATGTGGGTCATACAGACCCATCTCTCTGCTGAACGCAGACGCCAAAATACTGGCCAAAACCCTAGCCTAAAGGCTAGAAGACTGTGTACCCGAAGTGGTCGCAGAGGACCAGACGGGCTTCGTCAAAGCTTACCTCGAACATCAGGCGCCTGCTGAACGTGATAATGACTCCCTCCGGGGAGAGAACACAAGAGGTGATCGTCTCCCTGGACGCTGAAAAGGCATTCGACAGTCGAATGGAAATACCTCATAGAGGTCCTGGAGCGGTTCGGGCTGGGAACAGGGTTCACCGCTTGGGTAAAGCTCCTATACAATGCTCCCATGGCGAGCGTACGGACCAACAATACCAACTCCCAATACTTCCAGCTGCACAGGGGCACCAGACAAGGATGCCCACTGTCCCCGCTGCTGTTCGCACTAGCAATCGAACCGCTAGCAATCGCGCTCAGGGCAGCAAAACATTGGAGGGGGATCTGAAGGGGAGGCACAGAGCACAGAGTCTCACTCTATGCAGATGACCTGCTCCTCTACATCTCGGACCCACAGAGCAGCATGGACGGAATCATTGCGCTCCTGAAAGAGTTTGGAGCCTTCTCGGGCTACAAACTCAACATGAGCAAAAGCGAGATCTTCCCAGTAGGGTGGCAAGGGGGGGGAGGGGCAACACTAAAGGGGCTGCCGTTCAAACAAGCCCGACAAATTCCGCTACCTGGGGATCCAAATAGCCCATGACTGGAAAGGGATCCACAAATGGAACCTCACCAGTCTGACGGAGGAAGTAAAAAAGGACCTGCAAAGATGGAACACACTCCCACTCTGCCTCGCGGGGAGAGTCCAGACGATCAAAATGAATGTACTGCCCAGGTTCCTCTTCCTGTTTAGATCTATTCCGATCTACATCCCCAAGGCCTTTTTCAAAGCGCTGGACAAACTAATCATGGTGTTCGTATGGGGGGGTGGGGGGGGGGAGGGGGGTATGCTAGGATCCCAAAGAAGGTCCTACAAAAAACAAAATCCAGGGGGGGGGGGGGGGGGGGGCTAGCCCTCCCAAACCTACAATTCTACCACTGGGCGGCAACAGCCGAGCGAGTAAGGGGATGGATCCTGGAGCCAGAGGTCGAGTGGGTGCATGCGGAGGAGGCCTCCTGCATGGGGACCTCCCTCCGGGCCCTCGCCATGGCAGCACTCCCATCCCCACCCAAAAAATACTCCAGTGGTGACAGCCACCCTCCAATCCTGGAACCAACTGCGACAGCAATTTGGCCTGACCAAAATGTCGGACAAGGCTCCCATCTGCAACAACCATAGGTTCACACCAGCACTGACTGACGCCACCTTCAAAAGGTGGAGGGAGGACGGAGGGACACTGACAGTCAGGGACCTATACACGGACGGCAGGATCGCAACACTGGACGAACTGACAAAGACATTTCGGCTAGCCAGGGGGAACGAGCTACGGTATCTGCAGCTCAAAAACTTCTTACGAAAGGAGACAAGGACGTACCCACAACCGCCACGACAGACACTACTGGAAGACCTACTGGACGCAAGTATCCTAGATAAAGGGAACTGTAGCGACATGTCCAGCAGAGGGCAGCAGAGCAGAGCTTCTGATTGGCTGTTCCAGGGAGATTTGCATACGTGCAGGGCGGTCAGCGTAAGTTGAAGGTGCACTCGAACAAGTGACCCGAGGAGTTCGACGGAAGGCAAGCATCCAGCAGAGGGCAGCAGAGCAGAGCTTCTGATTGGCTGTTCCGGGGAGATTTGCATACGTGCAGTGCGGTCAGCGTAAATTGAAGGTGCACCTGCACAAGTGACCCGAGGAGTTCGACGGAAGGCAAGCATCCAGCAGAGGGCAGCAGAGCAGAGCTTCTAATTGGCTGTTCCGGGGAGATTTGCATACGTGCAGTGCGGTCAGCGTAAGTTGAAGGTGCACCTGCACAAGTGACCCGAGGAGTTTGACGGAAGGCAAGCGTCCAGCAGAGGGCAGCAGAGCAGAGCTTCTGATTGGCTGTTCCGGGGAGATTTGCATACGTGCAGTGCGATCAGCGTAAGTTGAAGGTGCACCTGCACAAGTGACCCGAGGAGTTCGACGGAAGGCAAGCATCCAGCAGAGGGCAGCAGAGCAGAGCTTCTGATTGGCTGTTCCGGGGAGATTTGCATACGTGCACTGCGGTCAGCGTAAGTTGAAGGTGCACCTGCACAAGTGACCCGAGGAGTTCGACGGAAGGCAAGCATCCAGCAGAGGGCAGCAGAGCAGAGCTTCTGATTGGCTGTTCCGGGGAGATTTGCATACATGCAGTGCGGTCAGCATAAGTTGAAGGTGCACCTGCACAAGTGACCCGAGGAGTTCGACGGAAGGCAAGCATCCAGCAGAGAGCAGCAGAGCAGAGCTTCTGATTGGCTGTTCCGGGGAGATTTGCAAACGTGCAGTGCGGTCAGCGTAAGTTGAAGGTGCACCTGCACAAGTGACCCGAGGAGTTCGACGGAAGGCAAGCGTCCAGCAGAGGGCAGCAGAGCAGAGCTTCTGATTGGCTGTTCCGGGGAGATTTGTATACGTGCAGTGCGGTCAGCGTAAGTTGAAGGTGCACCTGCACAAGTGACCCGAGGAGTTCGACGGAAGGCAAGCATCCAGCAGAGGGCAGCAGAGCAGAGGTTCTGATTGGCTGTTCCGGGGAGATTTGCATACGTGCAGTGCGGTCAGCGTAAGTTGAAGGTGCACCTGCACAAGTGACCCGAGGAGTTCGACGCAAGGCAAGCATCCAGCAGAGGGCAGCAGAGCAGAGCTTCTGATTGGCTGTTCCGGGGAGATTTGCATACGTGCAGTGCGGTCAGCGTAAGTTGAAGGTGCACCTGCACAAGTGACCCGAGTAGTTCGACGGAAGGCAAGCATCCAGCAGAGGGCAGCAGAGCAGAGCTTCTGATTGGCTGTTCCGGGGAGATTTGCATACATGCAGTGCGGTCAGCATAGGTTGAAGGTGCACCTGCACAAGTGACCCGAGGAGTTCGACGGAAGGCAAGCATCCAGCAGAGGGCAGCAGAGCAGAGCTTCTGATTGGCTGTTCCGGGGAGATTTGCAAACGTGCAGTGCGGTCAGCGTAAGTTGAAGGTGCACCTGCACAAGTGACCCGAGGAGTTCGACGGAAGGCAAGCATCCAGCAGAGGGCAGCAGAGCAGAGCTTCTGATTGGCTGTTCCGGGGAGATTTGTATACGTGCAGTGCGGTCAGCGTAAGTTGAAGGTGCACCTGCACAAGTGACCCGAGGAGTTCGACGGAAGGCAAGCATCCAGCAGAGGGCAGCAGAGCAGAGGTTCTGATTGGCTGTTCCGGGGAGATTTGCATACGTGCAGTGCGGTCAGCGTAAGTTGAAGGTGCACCTGCACAAGTGACCCGAGGAGTTCGACGCAAGGCAAGCATCCAGCAGAGGGCAGCAGAGCAGAGCTTCTGATTGGCTGTTCCGGGGAGATTTGCATACGTGCAGTGCGGTCAGCGTAAGTTGAAGGTGCACCTGCACAAGTGACCCGAGTAGTTCGACGGAAGGCAAGCATCCAGCAGAGGGCAGCAGAGCAGAGCTTCTGATTGGCTGTTCCGGGGAGATTTGCATACGTGCAGTGCGGTCCGCGTAAGTTGAAGGTGCACCTGCATAAGTGACCCGAGGAGTTCGACGGAAGGCAAGCATCCAGCAGAGGGCAACAGAGCAGAGCTTCTGATTGGCTGTTCCGGGGAGATTTGCATACGTGCAGTGCGGTCAGCGTAAGTTGAAGGTGCACCTGCACAAGTGACCCGAGGAGTTCGACGGAAGGCAAGCATCCAGCAGAGGGCAGCAGAGCAGAGCTTCTGATTGGCTGTTCCGGGGAGATTTGCATACGTGCAGTGCGGTCAGCGTAAGTTGAAGGTGCACCTGCACAAGTGACCCGAGGAGTTCGACAGAAGGCAAGCATCCAGCTGAGGGCAGCAGAGCAGAGCTTCTGATTGGCTGTTCTGGGGAGATTTGCATACGTGCAGTGCGGTCAGCGTAAGTTGAAGGTGGTTTGTGAAGGGGCTGTTCTCGAGTGACCCGTGCCACGTGCTAGCGAAGTGAGAAATAAGGAGAGAGAGGAGTTGAACACGTGGCTACAGGGATGGTGCAGGAGGGAGGGTTTTGGTTTCCTGGATAATTGGGGCTCATTCTGGGGTAGGTGGGACCTCTACAAACAGGATGGTCTTCACCTGAACCAGAGGGGTACCAATATCCTGGGGGGGAGATTTGCTAGTGCTCTTCGGGGGGGTTTAAACTAATTCAGCAGGGGGATGGGAAACTAAATTGTAGTCCCAGTGTACAGGATGTTGAGAGTAGTGAGGTCAGGGATAGGGTTAAAAGTTTGAAAGAGGGCACCGGCAAGCAAGACGCTGGTTTGAAGTGTGTCTACCTCAACGCCAGGAGCATCCGGAATAAGGTGGGTGAGCTTGCAGCATGGGTTGGTACCTGGGATCTCGATGTTGTGGCGATTTCGGAGACATGGGTAGAGCAGGGACAGGAATGGTTGTTGCAGGTTCCAGGATTTAGATGTTTCTGTAAGAACAGAGAAGATGGTAAAAGAGGGGGGGTGTGGCATTGTTAATCAAGGAAAGTATTACGGCGGAAGAAAGGACGTTTGAGGACTCGTCTACTGAGGTAGTATGGGCCGAGGTTAGGAACAGGAGAGGAGAGGTCACCCTGTTGGGAGTTGTCTATAGACCTCCGAATAGTTCCAGAGATGTAGAGGAAAGGATTGCAAAGATGATTCTCGACAGGAGCGAGAGTAACAGGGTAGTTGTTATGGGGGACTTTAACTTTCCAAATATTGACTGGAAATACTATAGTTCGAGTACTATAGATAGGTCAGTTTTTGTACAGTGTGTGCAGGAGGGTTTTCTGACACAGTATGTAGACAGGCCAACAAGGGGCGAGGCCACATTGGATTTGGTACTGCGTAATGAACCCGGCCAGGTGTTAGATTTAGATGTAGGTGAGCACTTTGGTGATAGTGATCACAACTCGGTTATGTTTACTTTAGCAATGGGCAGGGATAGGTATATACCGCAAGGCAAGAATTATAGCTGGGGGAAAGGCAATTATGATGCTATTTGGCAAGATTTAGGATGTATAGGATGGGGAAGGAAACTGCAGGGGATGGGTACAATCGAAATGTGGAGCTTTTTCAAGGAACAGCTACTGCGTGTCCTTGATACGTATGTACCTGCCAGGCAGCGAGGAAGTTGTCGAGCAAGGGAACCGTGGTTTACGAAGGAAGTTGAAGCACTTGTCAAGAGGAAGAAGAAGGCTTATGTTAGGATGAGACATGAAGGCTCAGTTAGGGCACTTGAGAGTTACAAGTTAGCCAGGAAGGACCTAAAGGGAGAGTTAAAAAGAGCGAGGAGAGGACACGAAAAGTCGTTGGCGGATAGGATCAAGGAAAACCCTAAGGCTTTCTATAGGTATATCAGGAACAAAAGAATGACTAGAGTAAGATTAGGGCCAATCAAGGATAGTAGTGGAAAGTTGTGTGTGGAATCAGAGGAGATAGGGGAAGCGATAAATGGATATTTTTCGTCAGTGTTTACACTGGAGAAAGATAATGTTGTCGAGGAGAATACTCAGGTTCAGTCGACCAGGCTAGATGGAATTGAGGTTCAAAAGGAGGAGGTGTTATCAATTTTGGAAAATGTCAAAATAGATAAGTCCCCTGGGCCAGATGGGATTTATCCTAGGATTCTCTGGGAAGCCAGGGAGGAGATTGCAGAGCCTTTGTCCTTGATCTTTATGTTGTCTTTGTCGACAGGAATAGTGCCGGAAGACTGGAGGATAGCAAATGTTGTCCCCTTGTTCAAGAAGGGGAGTAGAGACAACCCTGGTAATTATAGACCTGTGAGCCTTACTTCGGTTGTGGGTAAAATGTTGGAAAAGGTTATAAGAGATAGGGTTTATAATCATCTTGAAAAGAACAAGTTGATTAGCGATAGTCAACACGGTTTTGTGAAGGGTAGGTCATGCCTCACAAACCTTATTGAGTTTTTTGAGAAGGTGACCAAACAGGTGGATGAGGGTAAAGCGGTTGATGTGGTGTATATGGATTTCAGTAAGGCGTTTGATAAGGTTCCCCACGGTAGGCTATTGCAGAAAATAAGGAAGTATGGGATTGAAGGTGATTTAGCGGTTTGGATCAGTAATTGGCTAGCTGAAAGAAAACAGAGGGTGGTGGTTGATGGCAAATGTTCATCCTGGAGTTCAGTTACTAGTGGTGTACCGCAAGGATCTGTTTTGGGGCCACTGCTGTTTGTCATTTTTATAAATGACCTGGAAGAGGGTGTAGAAGGATGGGTTAGTAAATTTGCAGATGACACGAAGGTCGGTGGAGTTGTGGATAGTGCTGAAGGATGTTATAGGATACAGAGGGACATAGATAAGCGTCAGAGCTGGGCTGAGAGGTGGCAGATGGAGTTTAATGCGGAAAAGTGTGAGGTGGTTCACTTTGGAAGGAGTAACAGGAATGCAGAGTACTGGGCTAATGGCAAGATTCTTGGTAGTGTAGATGAACAGAGAGATCTCGGCATCCAGGTACATAAATCCCTGAAAGTTGCCACCCAGGTTAATAGGGCTGTTAAGAAGGCATATGGTGTGCTAGCCTTTATCAGCAGGGGGATTGAGTTTCGGAGCCACAAGGTCATGCTGCAGCTGTACATAACTCTGGTGCGGCCGCACCTGGAGTACTGCGTGCAGTTCTGGTCACCACATTATAGGAAGGATGTGGAAGCTTTGGAAAGGGTTCAGAGGAGATTTACTAGGATGTTGCCTAGTATGGAGGGAAGGTCTTACGAGGAAAGGCTCAGGGACTTGAGGTTGTTTTCGTTAGAGAGGAGAAGGCTGAGAGGTGACTTAATAAAGACATATAGGATAGTCAGAGGGTTAGATAGGGTGGACAGTGAGAGTCTTTTACCTCGGATGGTGATGACCAACACGAGGGGACATAGCTTTAAATTGAGGGGTAATAGATATAGGACAGATGTCAGAGGCAGTTTCTTTACTCAGAGAGTAGTAGGGGTGTGGAACGCCCTGCCTGCAACAGTAGTAGACTCGCCAACTTTAAGGGCATTTAGGTGGTCACTGGATAGACATATGGATGAAAATGGAGTAGTGTAGGTCAGATAGGCTTCAGATGGTTTCACAGGTCAGTGCAACATCGAGGGCCGAAGGGCCCGTACTGCGCTGTAGTGTTCTATGTTCTATGTATGACCGACTGGTAGAAAGGGCCAACACCGTACTGGACGCAACAAGAAAGAAATAGGAGGATGACCTGGGGATTGAGATAGGGTGGGGACTCTGGAGCGAAGCACTGCATAGGGTCAACTCCACCTCCACGTGCGCAAGGCTCAGCCTGACGCAACTAAAAGTGGTACATAGAGCCCACTTAACAAGAAACCGTATGAGTAGGTTCTTCCCGAAGGTAGAGGACAGATGTGAACGGTGCCAAAGAGGCCCGGCCAACCACGCCCACATGTTCTGGTCTTGCCCCAGACTTGTGGAGTACTGGACAGCCTTCTTCGAGGCTATGTCCAAAGTGGTGGGGGTGAGGGTGGAGCCATGCCCGATAGTGGCGGTCTTCGGGGTTTCAGACCAGCCAGATCTATTCCTGGGGAGGAGGGCGGATGCCCTTGCCTTTGCCTCCCTGATCGCCCGCCGTAGAATCCTGTTTGGCTGGTGGTCAGCAGCACCACCCAGAGCTGCAGACTGGCTGTCCGACCTCTCGGAATCTCTCCAAATGGAGAAAATCAAATTCGCCATCCGAGGGTCAGACGACGGCTTCCACAGAACGTGGGAGCCATTCATGCAATTGTTCCGGGACCTGTTTGTGGCCAACGAACAAGAGGAAGAATAGTCGGGTGGCCAAGAATCAGGGGAAAATGGACGTGAATCGGGGGAAGGTAGCCCGGGGAGGGGGGGGGGGGGGGTGGAGGGGGAGGGCTACGGGTTCGTTATGGGGGTTTGATGGCACCCTCCAGACCAGGCAACATCCTGGTAAACCTCCTCTGCACCCTCTCCAAAACCTCCACATCCTACTGGTAGTGTGATGACCAAAATTGTGTGCAACATTCCAAGCGCGGCCTTAAATATCTGTTGATTATTGCCTTCAACCTCATGTGCTTAAGCATTACCTTCTTTTACCCTGTAAGTGCAATACACAACAGGATAAAAAGAACTCTGGTGACGAGAATGGATCAGAAAAATTATTTTCGAAGAGAAAAAGAAAATTGAAGCATTCAAAGTTTGGCGTTGAGGCAGATCAACAGTAGGTCAATGATTGCACCTGCCTTTGGACCGCTAAGGTTGTTGGGCATGAATTAAAAAGGAAAGGTCCATCCCTTAAGTTAAATCTGGCACCCCAAGGAGTTCAGGCTGCAGAGCTCCCTACACGCAGTGGAGTAAGACATGGAGGTAGAGTAGGACTAGAAAGAAAATTCTTGTATTGCAAGCTGCTACAATCGACTTGTTAAACATTATTAACTAGACCATTTATATAACAGAAGTTATGAGCAGATCCTGTTATCATTGGGAAAAGGCAGGAAAATTTGACGCCATGGGCCCATCTGAGGAAGAATCTGAAGATTGGAAGTCATATGTAGAAACATTTCCCTACTATATTCTAGCCAACAAGATTTCAGAGGATATTATGATCCCTGCTTTCCTTCACATTGTTGGGAGTAAATTTTTAATTTACTCCAAAGTCTGGTCTCGTTCAAGAAACCTGGTGATCCTTGGGGTTTCAGACCAGCCAGATCTATTCCTGGGGAGGAGGGCGGACGCCCTTGCCTTTGCCTCCCTGATCGCCCGCTGTAGAATCCTGTTTGGCTGGCGGTCAGCAGCACCGCCCAGAGCTGCAGACTGGCTGTCCGACCTCTCGGAATCTCTCCAAATGGAGAAAATCAAATTCGCCATCTGAGGGTCAGACGACGGCTTCCACAGAACGTGGGAGCCATTCATGCAATTGTTCCGGGACCTGTTTGTGGCCAACGAACAAGAGGAAGAATAGTCGGGTGGCCAATAATCAGGGGAAAATGGACGGGAATCGAGGGGTTTGTTCTCATGGTTTTATGCTTATTTCTTTTTCTTGTTAATTTATTGTTTTTGTATTGGAGGGGAGGGGTTACTGTTTTTCTCTGATGTGATAAAATTTGTTGTTGAAAACTTGAATAAAAATTATTCCAAAAAAAAGGAAGCACAAAGCCGCAAGCGACAGTCTGATGGCAAGCTAAGGCCCAAAACCAAATTGTAAATAAATGCCTATAAACATGTGCCTCGGCCATATTGGGGAATATAAAATATGTATGCCGGTTAAAGGGGGTGGCCACAGTTGTTATTATGAAGATGCTTGTCTGTAAATATACATGTTAATTTTTGCGTGTTTTTTTTCTAATAATTTGTAATTTGTTGGATATAAAATATGAAAACTCAATAAAAAACATTTCCAAAAAAAAATTAATAGCTCTATCAAGGAACACTTATTCAACAATAAATTGTTCACAGTCTTGACTTAGAATTTGACAGAAGAGTTGAAAACCAGAGGAGGGGTAACCTAGCTACCATCAACATCAAAAGGTGACTAAGTACCTAGGAGTGAGTATGGCACCAAAGAACTCTGTCAAAACTGAAATTGGCAGAGGTCAAACCCTCCAGTATAATACACAGAATAATGGTTGTTCTTATGGAAGGTGAATCATTACAGCCTTAGGGCATTGTTATAACATTCTTCAAGGTAATTCGACCAAACCATCTTATACTTTATCACTGACTTTCTCTCAGCAGGAAGGAGTACATAAGGCAATCACTAGAATGGGGTTGGTTGAGGGCAAGAGGAAGAGAGAAAACAATTTAAGACACTTGTTTGATCTTGATCTTGAAAATGAAGAGCCAGGAGTTCCTTATACGTTTGAAGTAAGGGTGGAGGTGCCAGGAGACAGTCAATGATGGAAGCAAGATTCTGGGATTTTCCATTGTCTATAGGCAATTATGCCAAGGAGAGAAAGACATTATGTGGTCAAGTCAGATACCCTTTGCCCTGAAAGAACTCAGATTTAAAAGTATGGTATAACATTAAGTTAAATGACTGTACAGAGGATTGTGTCAATCTATAGAAAGCTTCAGAATAAATTTTGCAGTACACTTAAATAAAGGATGTGATGGACCGCTGGTGGTGATGACAATGAAAATAAATACCATTTGCTGAGAGGTTAACCTCCAGCTTTGACAAAGCACCACATTCAAGTCCTGACAGGTATTTGAATTTATGGAAAATGAACTGAAAAAACCTGACACCTGAATTTATTCTATGTCAAAATGTGTCAGGCAGCATGGTTTTGTATGGGGAAGGTCACGTCTCACCAACTTGATTAAGTTTTTTGAAGAGGTGACAAAGAAAATTAATGAGGGAAGGGTTGTGGATGTGGTTTATATGGACTTTAGTTTGACAAGGTCCCACATGGCAGACTGGTACAAAAACTAAAACCACATGGGATTCAAGATGTTGCTGGCTAAATGGATACAGAACTGGCTTGGTTATAGAGACAAAGAGTAGTGGTGGTAGGGTGTTTTTCTGAATGGAGATCTGTAGCTAGTGGTGTTCTGCAAGGATAAATTCTGGGACCTCTGTTGCTTGTAGTATATATAAATAGTCTGGAGGAAAACATGGGTGGTCTGATTAGTAAGTGTGCAGATAGATTGGAGACTTGGGCACAAAAATGGCAGATGAAGTTTAATCCAGACAAATGCGAGGTGATGCATTTTGGAGGATCAAATCTAGGTATGAATTATACTGTAAATGGCAGGACTCTTAGGAACATTAACATACAGAGGGATCTGGGTGTGCAGGTCCACAGTTCCCTAAAAGTGGCAACACAGGTGCCAAGGTGATTAAGAAGGCATATGGCATGCTTGCATTCATCAGCCGGGGCATTGAGTACAAGAGTTGGGAAATCATGTTGCAGCTATATAAATCCTTGGTTAGGCTGCATTTGGAGTATTGCGTGCAGTTCTGGTCACCACATTATCAGAAGGACGTGGAAGCTTTGGAGTGCAAAAAAGGTTCACCAGGATGTTGCCTGGCCTCGAGGGTGTTGGCTGTGAGGAGAGGTTGAATAAACTAGGATTGTTTTCACTGGAAAGACAGAGGCTGAGGGGAGACCGGATAGAGGTCTACACAATTATGAGAGGCTGGACAGGGTGCAGTCAGAGGCTTTCTCCAAGAGTGGAAGTGTCAATTACAAGGAGGTACAGGTACAAGGTGAGAGGGGGAAAGTTTAAGGGAGATGTGTGGGTTAAGTTTTTCAAGCAGAGAGAGGTGGGTTCCTGGAACACGCTGCCAGAGGATGTGGAAGCAGGCACATTAGCAACATTTAAGAGGCTTCTGATGGGTACAGGCTTGGAGGGCTGAAGGGCTGTACTGTACTTTTCTTCGTTCTTTGTAACAGAAAAATATTCAGAGATTTTCCAACTGCGTAAGTAACAACTAAAAGAAAAAAAGACTTGCATTTATATAACTGTGTTCTGGGCGACACAGTAGCACAGTGACTAGCACTGTGCCGGGGCCCAGGTTTGATTCTCGGTTTGGGTCACTGTCTGTGTAGAGTCTACATGATCTTCCCATGTCTGCATGAGTTTCCTGTGGGTGCTCAGGTTTCCTCCCACAAATCCCGTGCTTTTTAGATGAATTGGACATTCTGAATTCTCCCTCAGTGTACTCGAACAGGCAGCGTAGTGTGGCAACGAGGGGATTTTCACAGTAACTTCATTGCAGTGTTAATGTAAGCCTACTTGTGACACTAATAAAGATTATTATTATTCTGACCACAAGCCATCTCAAAGTACTTTTAAAAAAGCCCTTCATTACCTGTAAAGTGTAGTCACTGTTGGAATGTAGGAATTGAAGCAGACAATTTGCACTCAAACTCTCATTAACAGCAATTCACTGGGCTAAATCGCTGGCTTTTAAAGCAGACCAAGCAGGCCAGCAGCACGGTTCGATTCCCGTACCAGCCTCCCTGGACAGGCGCCAGAATGTGGCGACTAAGGGCTTTTCACAGTAACTTCATTGAAACCTACTCGTGACAATAAGCGATTTTCATTTTTCATTTAATCTGATAATGACAGATCATCTGTTTTTGTGATGTTGACCAAGACACCAACTGTATCGTTCTTTGAAATAATGCCAAGGGGCCAAAGTTTATGAGCTCTTCACACCTGCCTTGGAGAAAGTCTGATGTGTCCCTCAGGCCCAATTTTTGCTCTGGGGATGGGTGGTGTGTGGGATGAAGCCAGGCCTGCCCGATCCCCTCCCTAGCCATAGATCAGAGGCAACACTGGAGCTGCCAATCGCTTTTCTGGGACCTCGTCCCAGTTCTTTCCTTAACACTTTAGGCACCTTGCTCTCACCACCCTTTATCCCCCACCCATTTCCCATGCCACCTCCATGCTATCATGCCAACCTGTTCCCCAGCAACCCCAGGGCCCCTTATAGCTCCCGTGCCAACTATCACAACACCCTTTGTGGTCAATTGCAGCCCCACTTTACCCAGGGTCATAACACAGGTGAAATTAAAGTTGGTTAAATATCCACTGTCTTTGGTTTGATTCCGATGAAGCACAGTCACCAGGTTTATAAATTTTAACAGAAATAATATTTTATTATTTAACAGTAATTATATTAAAGGGGCAACAATACAACTAGTTAACTACTATCTAATTCCCAACCCACACTTTCTAACTCACCACACACACGCAGACAACATAGAGGAAAAGGCTGATGGAGGGGGAAGAAAATAATGCTAAAAAATAAAAGATAAGGATCTTTAACATCAGATGGATATCTTCCAATTAATTCCTTTCTCCAGGATAGGCCTTCAATTGGATGTTATCTTTTCCTTCAGCTTGTACTGGTCTTCACTGGAGACTTGCAGAGCCAGCAGGCAGCCAACAGCCGAGAGAGAGGGAGTAAAAACACAGCTCCTCACTTCAAGGGTCTCGTGTCTTATGCCGAGTTGTCTCTGAAAAACCCCACCTGGCAAGAACCAATCACTGTCTGTTGCCAAGCAGAACACTGCCCCTGGCCAACCCATTGGACGCTAGCCAACCATCAAACCAAATTCCTCCAATCTGCTGGGTGCCAGAAAGTCTGGGATTTCCTTTCCCAAATGCAAAACTTGAGGAGAGAGTGTTCCAGTTGTCAGGCTATTTGAAACTTTGAATTCTGTACTTTCTCCGCTCGACTTAAAGGTATACCTCATTTAGCAATCCCCGGACCAAAAAAAAATGAAGATAAAATGAGAACAAAGGAAATCAAAAGAAAGGACTCGAACACAACTTAATGCCAAACCATCCCCCACCACCCTTTTCCCTTAGATACTCCATGAAAACTCAGCTAGCATCCCATAAAGGTCTAAATATTTATTACAATCTTTACTATAATTAATAACAACCAGTCCCATTCATAAAATCCCATTCAAAATATTATATTCCCTTCAAGTACTTAATTCATTATCAAATGATAGAGGCTTGTATTCATAACTCCACATCAAAGACAACTAATCCATTAATAACCTCTGAGCTGTCAATCAAACTGTGAACCTAAGATTCCTGCTGAGATAATGCTGTTTGGGAAAAGCAGCCAAGCATTACTAATGCCATAATGTCAAAAAAAGCTATTGTTACTACTAGAACACTTTTTTTCTACTCTCACACATGGGAGTACGCCACACGTCATCGGGATGCTCTGCCCCCGATGGGCCGACTTCCCGACGGTGTGGGACACGTGTCCTCTCAATGTTCGTGAACCTGGCGTGGCAGCTGCAGACTGTGTCCAGAGCCATCACAGTCTGGGGGTGGGGAGCTGTTCTGCTGGCTGGTGGGGGCTTCTGTGGGGGCTGGGAGGACTGGTGGGGGGGGTGTTTTGGGGGAGGCGAGGGGGTTTACAAGGGGCACTATCTGGATGTACGGGCCTATGACGCCATGTTGTGCAGCGCGGCCACGGGCTGGCCATTCTGCGTCCGTATCTGCTGGTAAAGCGGGGGCTTTATGAGGCGAGCTGCCAGCCAACCCAGTGGGCGGAGCATCAGTGCGGGTGGGGCGCCGACATTTTGGTCAAAAGACCAGACGCTTCCTCCAGACTTAGCCGCAAAATCAGAGAATCCAGCCCATTATCTTCACCTTGGTCTAGGCCGGGAATTGTTCTCCATTCGCGCCAGCAGGTTGCTGGCCCATTTGCATGTCCTGACTTGCTTATCGAATATCGCCCCCAATGGAAACATGAATCACACACAATTTAGTCTCGGCTGCAACATTTAGGGCGCAATCCAACAGCCACCTCACACCCGATTTCTCGTGAGATTTACTTGGCTTGCCATGCCTTCCGAGAGCTATAGGGATGTCATCAGGTGTTGCAATGGGCAAATTTGCATATTGAAGTGAGCTGCGAGTCTCATTTTAATTTGACTTGCCAGATCTCCCTCAGGCGTTGGGATCTAATCCCTTCGCCTCGGAGACCCCAGGTGAGTGCTGTTTAGCATTGGTCTGCACAAACGGGGGCACCAGTGCAACGCACTTGGTTGATAGGGAGGGGAGGTCTCCTAGAGGATTGGGAGGCTCTGGATGGTTGGGCACTGGGCAGGGTGGTACCCTGCAACCCCCGATGCCACCCAGGCACCCTGGCCTGGCATCACAACCAGGATGCCACCCTGGCACTGCCTGTGTGCCAGGTGGCACTACCCGGCTGGCATTTTGCCCACCCCCGGAGACCAGGTCCAGGAGTGTCCTGCCCTTATTAGGTGGGGTGTGGGGTAATTGATGGCCCCTTTAGAGGTGAGTTGGTCATTGCGTGGGTCATGTTGTGGGCTCTCTAGATCGCTAGCGAGCAGAGATGCTCAGTGCAGGAAATGAGACTAGGGGCGGTCTCAGCGGGGCATCCCCTACTGAGGCCCTGAAAATAAAACAGAGTCCCGTCAGATAGCTGGGTCTCTCTCAACACTGCATGCGCTGGGAAATACCCGGCTAAACACGCTCAACACGGGACTCTGTTTTATTTCCATTAGAGCGCACCCTTAGTCTCCCAAGTGGAGAATTCCGGCACTTCTCTCTCACCCTTCCTCCCTTTTAGACCAAGTAACTCACAATCTTGGGGCCGATTCTCCAATATTGGGCCCAAGAATTTGCGCGTCGTTAACGCCGTCGAGTTTCACAACGGCGCGAACCCGGCCCGGATATGTCTGATTCTGACCACCACAGGGGGCCAGCACGGTGCTGGAGCAGTTCACGCCGCTCCAGCCTTCTCGCGGCGCCAAATAGGCGCTGCGCCAACCCGCACATGCTGCGCATGCGCAGTTGGTCCACGCCATCCTGTGCATGCGCGGAGGACTTCTTTAGCGCACCGGCCCTGACTCAAGATGGAGTCGGTGTTTAGGGGCTGGCCACACCAGAATGTAGGCCCGGGGGGTGGGGGGGGGGGGGGGGGCGGAGAGGCCGGCCCGCCGATCAGTGGGCCCCGATGGCGGGCCTGACCCCATCGGAGCCCCCCCCCTCCCTCCCGGTGAAGGAGCCCCCCTCCCCCCACACAGGCCGCCCCCCCCCCCCGACCGTTCCCGCAGAGTTCCAGCTGGCAGCGACCAGGGGTGAATGGCGCCAGCGGGACTCTGTCGTATCAAAGCGGCCGCTCGGCCCATCCGGGCCAGAGAATTGGCGGCCCCGCCAATTCCAGCGGCTCGCGGCCAACGCTGCGCCAAACGCGCCGCCGCAAATGCCGCCGATTCACCGCACTTCGGAGAATCGCGTACTGGCGTCGTGGCGCGGCGATTCTCCGGCCAGCGGGGGGCTTGGAGAATCGCCCCCCATATGTTCCAATGAATGGCTTCACTAAAAGCCAAAATTTAGTGAAACACCATTTATGAGATTCAGATGAGGAAGGCGTTCACATAGATTCTCATTCTTATTTGTTAGAAGACCATAGATAGAGGTTCAGGTGTTAGATCATAGAACGGGGGCGGGATTCTCCGACCCCCCCGCCGGGTTGGAGAATCGCCGGGGGCCGGCGTCAATCCCGCCCCCGCCGTGTCCCGAAGTCTCCGGCACCAGAGATTCGGCGGGGGCGGGAATCCAGCCTGTCGGCGGGGCCCCCCCCCCGGCGATTCTCCGGCCCACAATGGGCCGAAGTCCCGCAGCTGTCATGCCGGTCCTGCTGGCGTGAATCAAACCACCTACCTTACTAGCGGGACTAGGCGATGCGGGCGTTCTGGCCCCAGGGGGTGCCCCCACAGTGGCCTGGCCCGCAATCAGGGCCCGCCGATCGGCGGGTGGGCCTGTGCCGTGGGGGCACTCTTTTCCTTCCGCCTTCGCCATGGTCTTCACGATGGCGGAGGCGGAAGTGACCCACTCCTCTGTTCATGCGCGGGGATGATATCAGCAGCCGATGACGCTCCGGCGCATGCGCGGACCTCCGCCGGCTGGCGAAGCCACTTCGGCCCCAGCTGGTGTGGCGCCAAAGGCCATTCCCGCCAGCCGGCGGGGCGCCAACCACTCCAGCGCGGGCCTAGCCCCTCAATGTTAGGGCTTGGCCCCTAAAGGTGCGGAGACTTCAGTTCGCGCCACTCCATCCTTCCGGGACCCACCGCCCCGCCGTGTAGGGGAGAATCCCGCCCCTGAAACATTAACTCGGTTTATCTCCACAGATGCTGCCAAACCTTATTACTTCCAACCTGTTCTGTTTTTATTTCAGATTTTCAGCATCTTCAGCATTTTGCTTTTGTCATGGCGTGGCTGGAGACTGTATGGACTGTTACACATTAACAGCTCACTGGTAGATCTCACATGATATTGCTCACAAGTGGGTCAGAGATTTAGGAAGATCAGATGGTATTAAGCAAATCAGTATTGATCAGAACTGAATATGGATCTGGGAGCTGTCTGTACTGAACATCAGGGTCCAGCTGTACTTTTAAGATGGATACCCAGGGGTTGGGACTAATTACTGAGACAACTCCTGGCCTTCCAGCTGCATAGGCTCCCGGAATATTGGGGCAGTTATTGGGATCTAACATCATTGAGAAAGATTGCGGTTCCTGAGATATCAGGAAGGAGGCTTGGAAGCATTGGGAAGGTTACAGGACCAGGAATACATCTTAACTATAGGATTAGGAAGTACCAGGAATGCAGTTCAGCAAACTGTGAGTGGCGAAAGAAGGGACAAAATCTGAGATGAGAGATGTTGAGGTCCAGTAGGACTCAGGAAATAAATTTGTAATATTGGGTGGGGTTACTTGGATATAGTAGTAGTGAAAAACAGTGTCTAAAAACTATTGCCGGAATATTGTCAGGGCCCATAGCCTTTGCAGTATCCAGTGCCTTCAGCTGTTTCTTGATATCACCTGGAGTGAATCGTATTGGCTGAAGGCTGACATCTGTGATGCTGGGGACCTCCGGAGGAAACCGAGATGGATCATCCACTCGGCACTTTTGGCTGAAGGTTGTAGCGAATGCCTCTGCCTTGTCTTTTGCACATGTGTGCTGGTACAAATTGTCCTGATGCATTGCAGTGTCTGCAGCTCAGTCATCAACTCAATGAGTCTGAGCCAAAGCTCCTCAAACCACGGACACTTCCAGCAGATGTGTTTGCCCTGGATCACACTAGTGTCCAGGAGCCCCCACATTCTGCAGTCGCAACACATCACCTGCCTTGCCATCTTAATATGTGTTAATTACATTTATTACTTTTTCATTGATTAATTTTAACTGATAAATCGTTCTATTCCCAATAAGCTTTACTACTGCTACTACAAAATCTAACTACTAATAAAGCCTTACAGTTACCAATAAATTGTACCTATTCTTAAAAGATAAGTGAGCAGAACAAGCAAAGTTCTCACCAGTCTCTTACCGAGTGACACCACACTTTGATTTTCTCCAAATGCGACAGTCCGGAGACAGAACATAAAGGGCAATTCAGGTGATATAATTATGTTATAGTTGTTTTTTTAATTTAAAAAATTGTTTAAAACTTTCCTTTCTAAATTATTAATAGTTCTGAAGAAAGGTCATGAAAAAATGTTTTGGATGAAGGATGACTAAGTAATCTGTTTGCAAATGCTGCCTCCTAATGGCAAAACCAAAGAACTACATCCACAAACCACCAGAAAGTGAAAAACTCACAAATGTGACTGGACAGAAGTCACCATATCTGGATACAAATAACATTGAAAACCCATTGGTACTTTTGGTTTGGGATTTTAGAATGGAAAGATGACAGGATATTCTAATAAAATCAGTAATCTGTCAATGATGATTTGATTTTAAAATATTTGATATGGGTTGATAATTTGTTGGCAGCTTGGAGACAATGGGGAAAATTGATAGGGTGGTGTTCACTACCAGTGTCTGTACTGTGGCCTCAGCATTTTACCATATACAATAAGTCCAGATTTAATGTTATAGTTGCAATCCTGAAAATCACAACTTAAAGCGGAAAACCCTAAAGTTATTCACATTTTCATATTCAAACCAATGCAAAAGCAGTGGTTAGGTTCTGTCGGCCCCTCCTAATCATAACGTCAGGTGAAATACTTTACATAGCAACATGAAATAAACTTTGAAATATAAAATATTGTAACCTTCTACTTACTTTCCGCTTGCTGCTGATCCTGGTCTCAGGCCCTCCTTGTTGTTGCGGACCCTTCCTCTCACTGACTCTCTGCTTGCAGCCTCTCCCCGTCCCTGACCCAACCTCTCGTTGATCCTTCATCTTGTCGAACCGCCCGCTCACCGTTTTCCTCTCTTGAGCCCTCACTGTGACTAAGGGTTCTGGAGATAAGCAGTGAGGGGCAGGAGGAGCAGCTTCATCTTGTAAGAGCTAAGTTCTCCTCAGAAACAGAACATTCCAAGGGCAGCACGGTGACGCAGTGGTTGCCGAGGGCCCAGGTTCAATCCCGGCTCAGGGTCACTGTCCGTATGGATTTGCACATTCTCCCCGTGTTTGCACGGGTTTTGCCCCCACAACCCAAAGATGGGCAGGCTAGGTGGATTAGCCACGCTAAATTGCCCCTTAATTGGGAAAAATGAATTGGGTCCTCTAAATTGAAGAAAAAAAACAAAATTCTGGACAATCTCAGCAGGTCTGACAACATCTATGGAGAGAAATGGGAGCCAACGTTTCGGGTCTGGATGGCTTTTTGTCAAAGCACAGAATCACTGTTTGTCATCCAGACTCGAAAAGTTAGCTCCCTTTTCCTCGAGATTGTCACGTATTTTCTGTTTTGGTTTCAGATTCCAGCAAGCAGTAATTTGCTTTTAAGTTCTGTTCAAGGGGGTTTGTGATCAGCTTCACCCTTTCTCATCAGAAATCTGGTAATAGATCCCTGATCCTGACAATGAGATTACTCATGGATGGATTCAATACGTTCTCGATCCTGAACTAGACCGGCAGATGATTCCTCTCTGCCCTGGTAAAGCCAGCAGAACAGGGATCTCGCTTACTCTGCCTCCGCCCATGCTATGAATGTGAGAGCCACTGCCTGTGCCTTTTAAACCAGGGAAGAGTTGGAAGGAGAGAGCTGCTGGCACCAAGAGTAAGGAGCTGAGTGGGTAAGAAGCTAGGAAACAGCAGCATTGATCTGCGTCCCCCAGGTTTAATATTCCCAGAACTGCGGACACCAAACCGACATCAGCCCTGGGCCCTGGGGAAACAGTGCTGACAGCAACAATATCTTAACAGCCCATCAGGAAGCTGCAGCACACCACCTCACAGCCACAACAACTCAGCAGTCAACTTATCCAGGCCCCAACACTGGAAAAGCCAGTTTGTTTATAGAAGTAATTTACTAACCATTGTGTTAATGTCATTTCTTCCCCCCCCCCCCCCCCCTGTTTCTCAGTTACAGTCCAACACACCCTTTGTATCTCATTCTCTTCAGCTGGTTCCCAAACTATTGTAGAAGCTAAGTATTTGGGCAGCACGGTAGCATTGTGGATAGCACAATTGCTTCACAGCTCCAGGTTCCCAGGTTCAATTCCGGCTTGGGTCACTGTCTGTGTGGAGTCTGCACATCCTCCCCGTGTGTGCGTGGGTTTCCTCCGGGTGCTCCGGTTTCCTCCCACACTCCAAAGATGTGCAGGTTAGGTGGATTGGCCATGATAAATTGCCCTTAGTGTCCAAAATTGCCCTTAGTGTTGGGTGGGGTTACTGGGTTATGGGGATAGGGTCGAGGTGTTGACCTTGGGTAGGGTGCTCTTTCCAAGAGCCGGTGCAGACTCGATGGGCCGAATGGCCTCCTTCTGCACTGTAAATTCTATGATTTAAAAAATTCTCTGATTACAAGTTGAAGCTGCTCTCTCTCTGCCTCTTGCCACTCATCTCCAGAACCGTTGCTCACAGCAAGGGTTCAGGCGAGGGATGTGACGAGCTGGGGATTTGACAAGAGGCTGGGTTAGGGAGCACCAGATGCTCAAAATGGCACCTATTGGGTCATGCTCCCTATGTCAGACCCAAAACAACAGAACATTAAAATGAAACTTGCAATGAGAATTCAGACCTCGTTAACTGACCAAGGTTAAAATGAAACAATGTTTAAACAGGGCGATGCTAAATCGGGACTTGCTGTATATCAGTGACTTGGTTGAAGGAATAGAGAGATGTGGTTTGTAGGTGGTTTGTAGCAAGTTATGTAGATGGGAGGACAAAGTTACAAAGGGACATTAAAAAATCAAGTGAGAATCCAAAACGCCTTTAATGTCATTCACTTGGGATTGGAAAAAGACAAATCAGAATTTTTTTTAATGGGAAGAGACTAGAAACTGTGAAAGACCAAAAAATGTGGGTGTCAACGTACACAAGTCTCAAAAAGCAAGTTGACAAATTTAAAAATGGAATGTTGACCTTTATCTCAGGGGGTTTGGTGTGCATAAATCAGGAAGCTATGCTTCAATTGTACAAAGATTTGGTCAGGCCCCATCAGGTATAGTGCTTTCAAACCTTAGGAAAGATATATTTGCCTTGTTCACCAGAAGAATTTTATCTGGGATTAAAGAATCAAATTATGAGGACATATATAAATTTGTCTTGTATTCCTTTGGGGTTAGTAGATCAAGGTTTTTAAACAGGGGCTCAAAAGAGTATATCCAGCAAAACTATTTCTTCTGAGAGGGTAAGTGATGTTTGGTAGCCCAGAAACTGAGCATTGCTGAAAAAACATGCCTCATTCTTTTCAGCAAATCGACATAATTGATCTCGCTCTAATTTTAAATTTAGGAGTGAAATCAGAATGCACTTCCTCAAGCAAAGGGTGATAAATATCTGGAATGCTGTCCCCTCCAAAGAAGTTATGGATGCTAGGTGAATTGAAATATCAAGACTAAGACTGATAGAATCTTGTTAGGTAAGGTATAAAATGACATTGACCTATAGATCAGCTATGACCCAACAGAATAACAGAACAGGCTTGAGAGTCCGAAATGCTTGTTCCTGAACTTGAATAAATCAATTAGGTTTAATAATTTAGCATTCTATTTGAAGTGGATTCAGTTTTTTTTTATTGAGCAATTTGGAAACATTTAGTTGCTGACACTTATTTGGTTTCCAGATCTGTGGCAACAGCTGTTGAAGGGTGTTGTGTATTGAACTTGCAGGATAAAAGAATGTAACGTTGAAGCACGTGGGGTTGAACACAATAAACAGCAGAGGTTTAATAAATGGCTGTGAACTGTACAAAGGATTGATCTCAACTCCGGCAAAGCCCGCCAAGTAGCCAATGACATCATGGACCACCACGTGACCATACACGAAGACAACAACAACCCACATATATAACATTCCTCCCTCTTTACTTCTAAGGTCGAACACAACAAATAACTATAGTATTTTTATGTAGTCACTAAGACATATACACAAGGACAGGCATTAAATGACTACACAGGAGTAATACAGTTAATAGGAAAGACGGTCTGGTGGGCATCTATTTCAGGGATTTGGTTGTCCTTGACATTAGAAGTACTCTTCAGAGGATGTTTCTATCCTGGAAGGCGCTACAGGCTCTTTTGCAGAAGGAAGACTGGCAGCAGCAGCTGATTCTTCTGCAATCTCGGTTTCTGCCACTTGACCAAAAGTCGCAGTGTAGCCATCTGGGATGGCCACTTTCAGTATAGAAAATGGACACTCGCAGAGCCTATAGGGACAATACTAAGCAACAAGCAGGCACAGAGCATGAATGTATATTTGGAAGACAGTCAGCAGACGGAACCGAAACTCTGGATCGATTTACATATTGATGGCCCATCTCCGAGAAACAAAGGACGAGTGCTCAGGTAGCCGATACTGTTGCAGACAGTCCGGCGCCACTACCCCAACCAGAAGACGCAAACAAAGCAAGGCCAACGGCCACTTAGGACACATCCAGCCATCAAGGCACCCGCACCTTGATTGGCTTAGACCGATGGCAGTGATCAAGAAGCGGCCCAATTAATTGGGACCAAGTTTAAGGCCCGCCTAAAAGCGTGTGAAGCCCCTCCTATAAGAAGGAACCCCCACCAAAGGTTCAGCCTCTTGGATTTGGCTCTCAAGCGGAGAGACCCTTCCACCAGCATCACCAGAAGCAGTAAGTTCAAGTTCAATGCTCGCTACCAGACGGACGACCTTAGCTGTACTCCTGTTACCTCTTCGAACCCAACAGCCTCAGATCCGAACAACGGCTATTGTTCCTCTGACCTAAGTGGGCACCCAAAGTTAAGTATAGGTGTTAGTGATAGATTTAGTTTAGCCTGTAGTGTTATTGTGCATGAGTAAATCATACTGTGTGTAAATAAAGTAGTATTGACTTTGAACTAACTAACTGGTGTATTGGCTCTTTGATCGGTATTCGGGTTGAACCTTGTAGCGGTATCGAGCCTGGCGACTCTGAAAGGGGCAGCACGGTAGCATTGTGGATAGCACAATCGCTTAACAGCTCTAGGGTCCCAGGTTCGATTCCGGCTTGGGTCACTGTCTGTGTGGAGTCTGCACATCCTCCCTGTGTGTGCGTGGGTTTCCTCCGGGTGCTCTGGTTTCCTCCCACAGTCCAAAGATGTGCAGGTTAGGTGGATTGGCCATGATAAATTTCCCTTAGTGTTGGGTGGGGTTACTGGGTTATGGGGATAGGGTGGAGGTGTTAACCTTGGGTAGGGTGCTCTTTCCAGGAGCCGGTGCAGACTCGATGGGCCGAATGGTCTCCTTCTGCACTGTAAATTCTATGGGCAGCACGGTAGCATGGTGGTTAGCATAAATGCTTCACAGCTCCAGGGTCCCAGGTTCGGTTCCCGGCTGGGTCACTGTCTGTGCGGAGTCTGCACGTCCTCCCCGTGTGTGCGTGGGTTTCCCCCGGGTGCTCCGGTTTCCTCCCACAGTCCAAAGATGTGCGGGTTAGGTGGATTGGCCATGCTAAATTGCCCATAGTGTCCTTAAAAGTAAGGTTGGGGGGGGGGGGGGGGGGGGATTGTTGGGTTACGGGTATAGGGTGGATACGTGGGTTTGAGTAGGGTGACCATTGCTCGGCACAACATCGAGGGCCGAAGGGCCTGTTCTGTGCTGTACTGTTCTATGTTCTATGTTCTATACTCATAATTAGGATTAAGAAAGGTGACCTTTATTAAGCGCCATATTTATAGCAAGTAAACAGAGCAACAGCAGTCACACAAGGCAGTTCTGGCATACACGGTACTAACACATTGATGCATGTAGATAACAACTGATCTGTAAGTCATCTCCACATTAACTCATCTTTAGTTTGGACTGTGTAGGAAATAGGACCAGTTTGGGCCAATACAATTGCAGGAACCCACTTCTCATTAGTTAGTAGTACAGCCAACACCTGATGGAAGGAACAGTGCTCCAAAAGCTTGTGATTTCAATTAAACCTGTTGGACTTTAACCTGGTGTTGTGAGACTTGTTACTGTGCCCACCCAGTCCAGTGCCGGCATCTCCACAACTTGCTGAAACAAGCATCTTTTAGCATTACCTTCTCTTCTTAAGATTCTGCGCTTTACTATCCCAGATGGCTCCTGCGGTAAGAGGAGATCAAACGTGGTTCTCAGTTTCCTCTTCTGTAGTATTAAAGCTGGGCAACTCTTAGTAGTCGTATGCATGGTGTTGCGATATGTTGCCAAGAAATTGTTTAGGCGGCGATGTAATGAAGCTTGGTCCCTGGAGGCGCTCGGTGCATGTTTAAAGGACTGGACAAACCTTTTGGCTAAATCGTGCATGAATGGGTGGTAAAGTGCTGATTTTATGTGTTAGATACCATTCATTTTTACATAATCCTCTTAACTCCTGAGCCGTGAATTATGGACACTCGTCGTTCACCAATTGTTCTGGTTTCCCAAATCTGGCAAAAATCCTTACCCATGCACATGAGTGGCACAGTCTTGCTTTTTCACTGTCCAAGTATTGATTCCAGGCCACGAAAGGTAGCTCCGTGCGAGTTCCTTCATTCAAACTACCTGGGTGTCCTCCATGTAATTGTTTCAATACTCTGTCACAAGTTTGGAGGAATTATTACCCTCATCCCCCACAACAGGCATCATCCCTGTACTGTCAACTCGGGTTTTCTAGAAATATATGGCTTTAATTCAGGATGCATTCCCACTATCCTCCCTTTTAATACAATTTCCAGTACCTTCCGATCCGGGATCATTTCTGGTATGTCGTTCGACATGAGCTGCAGTCACTGCAACGTGTCCGAGTCCACCTCCTCCTCTGCTATCCTGGCTGAGACCGTGAACACTCCCGCCCAGAATCTTCTAAATTTTTCGCAACCCCAAAACATGTGCGCGTGATTTGCTAGCCCCCACCCTACACCTCTCACGCTCATCTGCTACCCCCTGAAAGAACCCACTCATTCTTGCCCAAGTCATATGCACCCTGTGCAACACCTTAAACTACGCCAGGCTCATCCTTGCACAAGACGTTTACCATACGCAGTGCCTCACTCCATACTCCCCAATTGATCTCCTCTCCCAACTCCTCTTCGCATTTCTCTTTAATCTTCACCACCCGCTCGCCTCCCTGCTCCCCCAGCCACTTGTATATATCCCCAATTCTTCCCTCCTCTTCAACATCCGGAAACAGAAGTCGCTCCAGCAGGGTGTATCCTGACACCCTAGGGAACTATCTCCAGACCTTTCGCGCAAAGTCCCAAACTTGCAGATACCTGAACTCACTCCCCCTCAGCAGCTCTACCCTTAGCTCCTCCAGAATGCCGAACCCTTCCTCCAAATACAGATCTCTCACCTTGACCAGTCCCACTTCCCTCCAGTTCCTGTATACACTATCCATCCCTCCTGGCTCAAACTCATGACTCTCACAGAGCAACATTAGCACCGACATCCCTTCCACCCTATATTGCCTCCTCAACTCATTCTATATCTTCACTGTGGACTGCACCACCGGGCTCTTTGAATACCTACTCGGAGCCATTGGCAATGCTGCCATCACCATAGCCCTCAAACTAGACCCCTTACAAAATTCCTCCTCCATCCTTACTCACTTTACCCCTTCTCCTTCCCACCACTGCCTCACCTTGTCCACAATCACCGCCCAATAATAATGGAGCAAGTTCGGCAACGCCAACCCCCCCTGCTGCCTCTGTAGCAGGGTGCTCCCCACCCTCGGCACCTTCCCGCCCATACAACGTCCAAAATGATCGTGTACACTTTCCGAAAAAAGGCCTTTGGTATAAAGATCGGGAGCCTGAAAGATAAACAAGAGCCTTGGCAGAATATTCATTTTCACCACTTGGACCCTCCCGCCAACGTTAAGTGCAGTGTATCCCACCTCTTATGATCCTCCCTGGCCTCCTCCACCAGCTTTGTTAAGTTCCACGTTCATTCTATTTTGGAACTACCCAAAACCAACATGATTCACCTTGAACTTGTTAGGGGTGAAAATATTCACACGAAGGCCTGAGTATAAGTTAAAAAAGCAGTTTATTATGTTAGAATTCTGGGAGGGAAGGTCTCAGACTCCGCAGCCTGTGACAGCACCTTCTCTCATTTGAGCTAAAGCTCACACGGGTTAATATGGACGACAAAGATTGGTGGATTTGGAGGTAAATGTAACTGGTCTGATTAGTAAGTTTGCGGACAACAAAGGTTGGTGGAATTGCAGATAGTGATGAGTACTGTCAGAGGATACAGCAGAATTTAGATCGTTTGGAGACTTGGGCGGAGAGATAGCAGATGGATTTTAATTCGGAAAAATGTGAGGTAATGCTTTTTGGAAGGTCTAATACAGGTAGAGGATATACAGTGAATGGTAGAACTCTCAAGAGTATTGACAGTCAGAGTTTGGGGTGTATAGGTCCACAGGTCACTGGAAGGGGCAACACAGGTGGAGAGGGTAGTCAAGATGACATACGGCAAGCTTGCCTTCATTGGCCAGGGCATTGAGTATAAAAATTGGCAAGTCATGTTGCAGCTGTACAGAACCTCAGTTAGGCCACACTTGGAGTATAGTGTTCAATTCTGGTCTCCACACTACCAGAAGGATGTGGAGTCTTTAGAGACGGTGCAGAAGAGATTTACCAGGATGTTGTCTGGTATGGAGGGCATTAGCTATGAGGAGAGGTTGAATATACTGTTGGTCGTTCTGGGTGAGTGTGCTTAACACTCAATTTGGCTGTTTCTTTACTTAGCTCTGGAGTCGCCAGGTATCGTTAAGATACCGCCACAAGTTCAAGGTGAAGTTCAAAGCAATAAAACCATACACCAATTAGTAAGTTCAAACAACTGAGTTTATTATAATACAATTATAATAACTACCCATGCACACGCTAAAAGGATTAAACTATTCCTACCGCTAGATAAACTAATACTTATCTCGAAGGAACTGCCGGGTCAGGGAACAAGGCCTCTTGCTCTGCTCTGGTCTGCAGACTTCAGGTTGGTATAAGTTAAAAGGGGTCAGGAGTGTCTATCTCTGGTAGCGATCGTTGTGAGACACTTACATGCTGGCGGCTGCTGTCCAAACCTCTCTCTCTCTCCTTCAGGGTCTTCTTGGCAAAAGCTGGTCGAGGTGCTGGTCCACGGAGGAGCGCTGGTCAAGGAGAGAGGAGGGCTGGACGAGAAGACTGAACCATGTGTGGGACCTATCTTTTATAGTTCCCAGGGATCCGCGCCCCTTTGGGCGAACTCCCTTACCTGCTTGGAATCGATTGGGTCTTTTCCCAATCGATATGTTTGAATCCGCCCAATACTGAGGCTGTTCCTTAGCTACTGGGCGGGCTCTCAGGCTCTTTGTTTTTGAACCTTGCTGGTGCCTGAGTGTCTGGTATCCTTTACAATGTTGCAGTTGCTTCCCCATTTGTGTCCATTGTCTCTGGAATCGTTCCATTAACATGCTAATTATCCCGGTGATTGCCTCATTAGTATGCGGAACGTTCGTTTCGGTGCTGTCTGCTTTCTTAGCAGACAGAATCCACACCTGCTAGGTGCAGCCTGCTGGCGCTGCAAACATTGTCCATTTTATCCTATATGCTTTGCGTTCCTCCATTTTGTATTCAGGGAATGGCCACCAGGATGTTGTCTGGCATGGAGGGCATTAGCTATGAGGAGAGGTTGAATATACTCGGTTTGTTCTCACTGGAATGACGGAGGTTGAGGAGTGACCTGATAAGAGGTCTACAACATTTATGAGGGGCATAGACAGAGTGGATAGTCAGAGACTTTTTCCCAGGGTAGAGGGGTCAATTACGAGAGGGCATAGGTTTAAAGTGCGAGGGGCAAGGTTTAGAGGAGATGTATGAGGCAAGATTTTTACACAGAGGGTAGTGGGTGCCTGGAACGCACTGCTGGAGGAGGTGGTGAAAGCAGGGACGATAGTGACGTTTAAGGGCATCTTGACAAATACATGAATACAATGGGAATAGAGGGATACGACCCCGGAAGTGTAGAAGATTTTAGTTTAGACGGGCAGTATGGTCGGCGCAGGCTTGGAGGGCCGAAGGGCCTGTTCCTGTGCTGTACTTTTCTTTGTTCTTTGTTCTAAATATACAGATTCAAGGGGCGGAATTAGTTTGTATTCTCATTTACATACAATCAATCAACTATATTCACGTCGGGCAGCATGGTGGCCTTGTGGTTAGCACAACCGTCTCACGGCGCTGAGGTCCCAGGTTCGATCCCGGCTCTGGGTCACTGTCCGTGTGGAGTTTGCACAGTCTCCCCATGTCTGCGTGGGTTTCGCCCCCACAACCCAAAAATGTGCAGAGTAGGTGGATTGGCCACACTAAATTGCCCCTTAATTGGAAAAAATAATTGGGTAATCTAAATTTATAAAAAAAAACTATATTCACGTCACACTTATTACATGCAGCTAATCATCACATACATGGTGAAAGTGGGTGTTGTCGTACCCGCCCCTCACTTCATACAGAAGTCATTCAAAACTAACATAATGATGTGTCCTGTCTACAGCGGGGGACCTTGAGCTTATCAAGGATACATTGCAAGTCTTGTTCTGTGAAGCTGTTATCAGCAGCTGTTGGGACACTCTCTGTACATACCCACGCTTGGGTCTCATGAGACAGTTTACAGGGAATGTGGCTTGTTCAGCCATTTTGTGTCATTAATATCACAAAATAGCTAACAGCCATTTTCTGTCTTTTCTGATATTAACAGCATTGTGTATACACTATCTATTTCTACAAATTGCCTCTTCTAAACAGACATCTAAGCCAAGAGTACCTTTTGTTTCATCAGAACTATTCAAAAGTAATATAGGAGCACAAATGTAGTTACGGGGCCACCTGTAATTTATATCATAGTCCAGTATCACAAAATGCCCTCCAACAAACTGAAAGTATATTTAGCATATTTATATATATATTTATATTAAGTATAAATTCCTCGTCCGATTGATGTGCTCGGTCTTCACTGTTTATTCTTATTTGCTTCTTCTACACTGCGAATTCTCTTGGTGTAATTTGTTTTGTTTCTTCATTTAAGATTGTTCTTCTTTGTCTTTGAACGTTCCTCTCTGAAGAAACTTTTTTACTCTCGCAAGCTCTTGCTGTGTGGCCAATTTTGCCACTACGTTTGCATTGGCTCTCCTTGCTCCAGCAATCAGTATGTGAATGACCCATTTTTGCACAGCATTAATGCGCCTATTGCTGAGTAGGCTTCCCCTGGGCGGCAGCAGTTTATGGACCCTCATGCATGCTCCAAGCTAGGAAGCCTCCTTAGCAACAAGCTCCATTGAAACGGCTATCTCTAAGGCTGTTGTAAGACTTACAGGGCCGGCTCAAGGCACCGGCAACTCGGGCAGTCGCCCGGGGCGCCATGTGCTAGGGGGCGCCAGAGACTCGGGTCCCGCGCATGCGCAGTTGGGCCGGTGGGCCGGTGCCAACCAGCGCATGCGCGGTGGCCGCCCTCCCCCAGGGCGGCCCCCCCGGGTCGGTCTGCTCCCCCGCTCGGTCCGCCGCCCCCCTCGGGTCCGCCCCCCCTCGGGTCCGCCCCCCGCCCCCCCTCGGGTCCGCCCCCCCCTCGGGTCCGCCCCCCCCCGTCTCCCCCTCGGCCCCGCCCCCCAAGGGTGCCGAAGTTCAGCTTGCCCGGGGCGCCAGCAACCCTAGGGCCGGCGCTGAAGACTTAAATTTAGTTATGTTAGTAGTCTCCTCTGAATGGCCTCATTCCTCAACCCACAAACCAAGTGATCTCTAATCACCAAATTCACAATACTCCGCGAGGCACTTTAGGGTCGCGACAGCTGTGCTATATTCTCCCCTTCTAGATAATTCCTTTGGTGAAACCAAAACCACCCCACGATTATTAATGTTGGAGGTGAATAATGGTCTTAACCAATTATTACGTTTCATCACCAGGTTTCTTTTTTTTAAAATGTTTTTTATTGAGTTTTCATATTTTATATCCAACAAATTACAAATTATTAGATAAAAAGAAAAAAAAACACGCAAAAATTAACATGTATATTTACAGGTAAGCAGCCTGTATAATAGCCATCATAATAACAACGGTGGCCGCCCCCTTTAGCCGGCATACATATTTTACATTCCCCAATATGATCCGAGGCACATGTTTATAGGCAATTATTTACAGTTTGGTTTTGGGCCTTAGCTAGCCATCAAACCCCCATAACGAAACCGTAGCCCTCCCCCCCCCCGGCTACCTTCCCCCGATTCCCGTCCATTTTCCCCTGATTCTTGGCCACCCGACTATTCTTCCTCTTGTTCGTTGGCCACAAACAGGTCCCGGAACAATTGCATGAATGGCTCCCACGTTCTGTGGAAGCCGTCGTCTGACCCTCGGATGGCGAATTTGATTTTCTCCATTTGGAGAGATTCCGAGAGGTCGGACAGCCAGTCTGCAGCTCTGGGCGGTGCTGCTGACCGCCAGCCAAACAGGATTCTACGGCGGGCGATCAGGGAGGCAAAGGCAAGGGCGTCCGCCCTCCTCCCCAGGAATAGATCTGGCTGGTCTGAAACCCCAAAGATCACCAGGTTTCTTGAACGAGACCAGACTTTGGAGTAAATTAAAATTTTACTCCCAACAATATGAAGGAAAGCAGGGATCATAATATCCTCTGAAATCTTGTTGGCTAGGATATAGTAGGGAAATGTTTCTACATATGACTTCCAATCTTCAGATTCTTCCTCAAATGGGCCCATGGCGTCAAATTTTCCTGACTTTTCCCAATGATACCAGGATTTGCTCATAACTTCCGTTATATAAATGGTCTAGTTAATAATGTTTAACAAGTCGATTGTAGCAGCTTGCAATACAAGAATTTTCTTTCTAGTCCTACTCTACCTCCATGTCTTATTCCACTGTGTGTAGGGAGCTCTGCAGCCTGAACTCCTTGGGGTGCCAGATTTAACTTAAGGGATGGACCTTTCCTTTTTAATTCATGCCCAACAACCTTAGCGGTCCAAAGGCAGGTGCAATCATTGACCTACTGTTGATCTGCCTCAACGCCAAACTTTGAATGCTTCAATTTTCTTTTTCTCTTCGAAAAATAATTTTTCTGATCCATTCTCGTCACCAGAGTTCTTTTTATCCTGTTGTGTATTGCACTTACAGGGTAAAAGAAGGTAATGCTTAAGCACGTGAGGTTGAAGGCAATAATCAACAGATATTTAAGGCCGCGCTTGGAATATTGCGCACAATTTTGGTCATCACACTACCAGAAGGATGTGTGTGGAGGTTTTGGAGAGGGTGCAGAGGAGGTTTACCAGGATGTTGCCTGGTCTGGAGGGTGTTAGCTATGTGGAGAGCCTGAATAGACTCGGAATGTTTTCATTAGAATGACGGAGGTTGGGGGGGCGACCGAATAGAGGTCTACAAGATTATGAGAGGGATGCATAGAATGGACGGGCAGGCACTCAATCCCAGGGTGGAAAAGTCAGTCACCAGGGGCATAGGTTCAAGGTCCATCGGGCAATGTTTAGAGGAGATGTGCGAGGCAGGTTTTTTACACAGAGGGTGGTGAGTGCGTGGAACGCGCTGCCATTGAAGGTTATGGAAGCAGATACATTAACAGCATTCAAAAGGCATCTCGATAAATGCATGGATAGGATGGGTATAGAGCGAAACGACAGAAGGAAGTGCTGAGGGGTTTGATCGGCACAGGCTTGGAGGGCCGAAGGGCCTATTTCTGTGCTGTATTGTTCTTTATTTTTTATTAGATCACTGTGAACTGTAGAAAGGCTTGATCTGGACTCCGGCATAGCTCACGAAGTAGCCACTGACATCATGGACTATCACGTGATGATACGCAACAACACACATATATAAGAAAAGGTTTGGCATGGTTTCTACACTTGTATGTGTACAGTGGATGCTGAATAACAGTTAATTTCTGAATCAGTGGACATGGATGGAACTTTATGGTCTTCTTCATCTGTCTCAAACTCGTTGACTTCAGAGTATCACTTAACTTATTTGTTTTCCCACTTATTCTCCATTTACAAATTAAAGCTGAGAGATCAGACAGCGGTGAACCAACTGGGCATCACCAACTGGGAGTGTAAATAGTTTGACTAGGTGAGCTATGGTTCATGGTGACTGGAGGTTGCTGTCCATATTAGAAGGAGTTCTGTAGATATTATGGATCTTTACTAGATCTACATTTAATGTAGCTTAACATGGCAATCATATTGTTTATTTACTAATTCAGGCCAAGGAGGAAGGTATGTTGTGTATCAAAGCTTTTATTAATTTAAGGATTAGTGAAATCTAGTCGCTGTATACAGTAAGATAGGTCTCCATCTAGGACCTCAGTGAAATGCATTGAAAAATTGAATAACATGACAGATAACAAGACCATTATTAAAAGGTCAACCCACCTCCTCATTCTCTTCTAACATAGTTGCGGTTTATGTCGGATGTTCGTTGTGTACTTTCACCAGAAGCTGAATGGATTCTTCAGGCATATTATACTGGCTTCTCAAATGTATTTCTAACCTTTTTAAAGCTGACATTAAAAGATTAGAAATTTATGAAACGTGTTTCTGGAGAAGGATGCAGTAGGTCAATTGGAAAGAGCTCAAGGGCAATGGTTCTCAGCATGGTGATGAAGGAAAGGCCATAGCTGAACGCTATCGAGAAAAGGGCCCCATTGGATGGCTGAAATCTAAGGCATAGAAACTTGCGGAAGGAGGCGATTGATGCAAGATTAGTGGGATGAAGGCCAAGAGGCAGAAAGAGAATGATCATGTTAGACAACTTTAAATTGAAAATGGGAGGTTCCTACAACCTGAAGAAGGTGCAAGATCACAAGGTGTGGATAAACGAGCAGAGGACGTGCCCTTCGCAGAGCACTACTATTTTTGAAGGCATGAATGGATTGGAGTATTACACAATCGCATGTTCTAGGGCACAGAGTCGAGAATTTAAGATGGCCAACATATACTACAGCCATATTTTGGTCTCTATGGGACTGATAATGCCAGCAGGATAGATGTGCATTAAGTGTGGGCAACCCATAAGCATGTGGTGTGTTCAACACACAATGTACCGTACCTGTGGTTCTGGATGCCATTTCATTGAACAGATGTTCACTCATTACAACCCTAAAAAATGTTGAAATTGGGGAGGGGGAGACAATTGACCACAGAATGTTGATTTTAAGGGATTTCATCTTTTAATATGCTGGACCCATATTGCCGTTAAAACCTTTGATTAACACTGAACTTGCTCAATGCACAAATAAAATGCATACTTCAATCATGTTGGAACTTCTTCCATTCAGAAGAAATCTGCTTTGTCGATACAACAAATCTAAAACGAATGCAGCAGTTTTTCCTGCATAATGGTTGCTTTAATTGGCTTCATTGCAAGGAAAGTTTCACTCCATCTTCTATCTGGATGTGTTTGTCAAGATAACGTTAAATAACTGGAGCCTGGATACTACTAAACAAGGGTGGCAAGAGGGTGTTATTATAGAATTTACAGAATCATAGAATTTACAGTGCAAAAGGAGGCCATTCAGCCCATCGAGTCTGCACCGACTCTTGGAAAGAGTACCCTACTTAAGCCCACGCCTCCACCCTATCCCCGTAACCCCACCTCCCCTTTTTGGACACTAAGGGCAATTTATCATGGCCAATCCACCTATCCTGCACATCTTTGGACTGTGGGAGGGAACCAGAGCATCAGGAGGAAACCCACGCAAACACGGGGAGAATGTGCAGACTCCATACATACAGTGACCCAAGCGGGAATCGGACCTGGGACCCTGGCGCTGTGAAGTAATTGTGCTAACCACTATGCTACCGTGCTGCCCCAACATAACCTCCCTGTTTTTAAACTCCATCTCTCTAGCAATGAAGAACAAAATTCCATTTCCCTTCTTAATTACCTGCTGCACCTCAAACCAACTTTTTGCGATTCATGCACAAGGACACCCAGATCCCTCTGCACAGCAGCATGCTGCAATTTTTTTACCATTTAAATAATAGTCCTAATTGCTGTTATTCCTACTGCAGCCATCTAAGATGGCCACCTGCAAAGAACCATGGGAATTATGGCCAACCCAGGACTCAGACAGAGACAGAGCCTATGTGTATCTGAAACACAGGTAACCAGGCCTGATTGAAACCCACGCTCATTTGCATTTTAATGGCCCATTTTCCCAGGACAATAGAACTCCAATCAAGCAACCGGTACAGCCACAGACTGATCGGCACCACTCCCTTTACTCAGAAAGCCCAACTGCCAAGGTCAATGACCGCTAAGGACGCGCCCAGCTACCAAGGCACCCACCCTGTATTGGCCTAGACCGAAGACAGTGATCAGAGCCCTGTCGAACTATTGGGTACAAGGTTAAGGACCACCCCAAAGAGCGCAAAATTCCAGAGGGATAAAAGAGAGCACAGCCATGTGTTCTGTCTCTTTTGGATCGAGCCTGTGCCAACCCAACTGTGGCAGGAACAGCCAGCCAAGTTCAAGACCAACGATTGCTACCTGACGGATGAGCCCAGCAGAGACAGAGCCATTTTCTTCGAACCAGCTAAGTGAAATCCAGATAAAGGCCGTATCAATTTGCACAGTGCCGGTCGCCCTGAAGTTAAGTATCGGTTATTGTAGCTGGTAGGTGCAGTTTAACTCGTAGTAGATATTGTGTTTGCATGTCGAGGTAACTCTTGTGTATGTAAATAAACCATCTTTTGAACTAACTAGCTAGTTGTGTGGTCATTTGATCGATATAAGGGAAGGCTTGTGGTTCATCAACATTATCATTAATATCAGCAACAGTATTGAAATGAAATGAAAATTGCTTATTGTCACGAGTAGGCTTCAAATGAAGTTACTGTGAAAAGCCCCTAGTCGCCACATTCCGGCGCCTGTTCGGGGAGGCTGTTACGGGAATTGGCGATGCTGTTGGGATCGAAAACTGGCAACACTACCAAAATGGATGACCTTACATTTACCAACATTGTCCTACATCTGCCAGACCTTTGCCCACTCACTTAAACTATCTACATCCCTCTGCAGACTTTCAGTGTCCTCTGCACACTTTGCTCTACCACTCATCTTAGTGTTATCTGTGAACATTATCACATTACACTTGTTCCCTAACTCCAAATCATCTATGTAATTTGTGAACAATTGCGGTCCCAACACTGATCCACTAACCACTGAAAGCCAACCAGAAAAACACCGATTTATCCCCACTCTTTGCTTTCTGTTAGCTAACCAATCTTGTATTCATGCTAATACATTGCCCGTAATGCTGTGCACCTTTATCTTATGCAGCAGCCTTTTGTGCGGCACCTTGTTGAATGTGTCAGAACAGAGGAACAAACAGCCCGTGTCTCGCTCAGCTGAAGCTGTTTGGTGAAGAAAACACATGATCAGGAGACTGCTGAAGGATAAAAGAGTCATACCGGCTCCCTGGATACTTGGCACAAACATGCATGTTGCTCTTGCAGTGATTGCAGACTAGCTGCCTATTAAAGGATTGGAAGCCCTTCTGATCCTTTGTGCTAATAAACCTATATTATTGTAATCAATCACCCCAGGATCTGTGGAAATCCTGTGGGTGAAACAAAGGAGCCAGCCCTCTGGGTTTGGCTCACCTTATCTGTATCAAGGTAGATTTATTTGGCAGCCTTATGAAACAAGGCATGAGTGATCTAGGTGATGCACTTTCGGCTACAGATAGTGAAATCCTGCAGATGTCGGCAACCACCTGCAGCAAGAACCTAAGCATTCAAGAGGCATTGTTGTTTGGATATGCCAGAGGGGTTTACCCTTGGCCTATAGATCCTGAGCTAAACGTTGATGTGTTGGGTAGGCTGGGTCTATGTGAACTGCGTTTGATGCAGTGTAGCGAGAGACAGACTTCCAACACTTAGTGAGATGCAACACGATTTTATTTAACATCTAACTATTTTACATGCTTAACTGTGGGTTGACAGTATGCTGACTTGACTGGAGACCTGAGGCTAGCCTGACATCTACCACCGTCAGATAGTCCTTGAAATTGTAAAACTGGGGACACTGTCCCTTCTGCCAGCCATTCGTGAGGTGCTGCATCACTCGCTGGAGCAGAGGACCCCTGGCCATTTCCTCACGAATTTGAATGACCTTCTCATCAGAGGCCGGAAAGTTGGAGGCACAGAATTGCACCTGGGCGTGGATTTGACATCTGATGTCAGTCTGCTCACACAGTGCGGTGATAGACCTGGAGAGGGCAACTGCAACAATGAGCTCTATGTCTGGGATGTAGACCAGGTCAAAGTCGAAGCGGCGTAGCTTGAGAAGGATGTGTTGTAACCATGGCGTCATGTCATTGAGGTCTTTTTGGATGATGTGGACCAATGGCCTGTGATCCGTCGCAACCGTGAATTTAGGGAGGCCATATACATAGTCGTGGAACTTGTCGATTCCCGCTAGGAGGCCCAGGCATTCCTTCTTAATCTGAGCGTACCATTGCTCAGTGGGCGTCACAGCTCTAAAGGCATACGCAACTGGGGCCCAGGAGGAGGAGTCATCCCATTGGAGGAGCACCCCCCAATGCCATCCTGGCTCGCGTCAGTGGCTATTTCTGTCTCCTTGGCGGGGTCAAACAACGCCAGCACCGGGGCTTTGGTGAGTTTTGCCCTCAGCTCACGCCATTCTTTCTCATGAACGGGCAGCCACTGGAATTCCGTTGACTTTCTGGCGAGATGGCGGAGGGCTGTGGTGTGGGACGCCATGTTGGGAATGAACTTCCCAAGGAGGTTGACCATCCCTAGAAAGCGGAGGACCGCCTTCTTGTCCTCTGGGGTCTTCATGGCGTTGATTGCCGAAACCTTGTCAGCATCTGGCTGCACGCTGTGTTGCAAGATGTGGTCACCAAGGAATTTGATTTTTGATTGACCGAATGAGCATTTGGTCCTGTTGAGTCGGAGGCCATGCTCGTAGATTCTGTGGAATACCCACTTGAGGCGATCGATGTGTTCTTGAGGAGTTGTGGACCAGATTATGGCATCGTCAACGTACACTCGCACCCTCTCGATGCCCTCCATCATCTGTTCCATTATGCGGTGAAATACCTCTGAGGCAGAGATGCTGCCAAAAGGCATTTGGTTGTAGCAGCAGCGACCGAACGGGTATTGAATGTGGACAGCTTGCGACTGGATGCGTCCAGCTGTATTTGCCAGAACCCCTTGGAGGTGTCCAGCTTCGTAAAGAATTTGGCATGAGCCATCTCACTGGTTAACCCTTCTCGTTTTGGTATCAGGTAATGTTCCCTCATAATGTTGCAGTTTAAATCTTTGGGATCGATACAGATTCGAAGCTCCCCTGACGGCTTCTTGCGCAAACCATGGAGCACACCCAGTACGTGGGTTCCGTGACCTTTGATATGACACCCTGGTCCTGGAGGTCTTGCAACTGCTGCTTGAGGCGATCCTTGAGGGGTGCCGGCACCCGACGCGGTGCGTGAACCACAGGGGTGGCGTTTGGTTTCAGCAGGGTTTTATATCGGTATGGGAGTGTGCCCATACCTTCGAACACGCTATGGTACTGCGCTATGATGTCATCAATTTGAGCCGGGAAGTTTTCATCAGGTGAGGCCGTCGCCTGTGAGGATGACATGATGTGGACTCGCTGAACCAGGTTCAGGGGTTTGCAGGCCCGAGCACTGAGCAGGGATGCTCTGTCAGGTCCTATGATCTCAAATCGCAGCATCGCTTTAAGTGACCTATTGGAAACTCCGAGTTGGCATGAGCCACTGGCAGCAATGGCATTGCCATTGTAGTCAAGGAGCTGGCAGGGCAGTGGAAGAATGCTTGGTCTGACGCGGATGGTGTCGAGATCGGATTTTGAAATGATACGCCGGTGTCCAGCTTGAAACGGATGCGAGTCTTGTTAACTGTGAGGCCAGCACACCACTTGTCGTCAGGATCCACGCATAGGATTGGGATTTGTTTCACCATCTTTGAGAAAGGCAGCGCATGCTTAGTAATGATGCCCACCCGGAATGGGGATTTGAGGCACTCGGCGTCAGGATCTGGTGTGCTGTCGGGGTCTGGCATGGCCGGCTGTATCGAACGGATGCTTCTGCGCTGTGGCTGGGATCGCTGGATGCTGGGCAGTAGAGCAGATCTGCAAAGGGCTGCGCCGTGGCCAAGCTTGCCACACTGTAGACACCGTCGTGATTTTGCCGGACATTGCCGCTTTAAATGGGGGGAGCCACAATTCGGACACGTCATGACGCCAACGTCAGCGCGTTCTTTGCGCCAACGCACATGTGCAGTGCGGTCGAATGACGTACGCACCTGCGCAGGCTGGTCGTCGGTCTCGCCGTCCCCTCAGTCATGGCGTGCATGCGCTGGAGCCCAGGAAAAGCGCGCGAAATGGCCACTGTCATCAAGACTCAGGCCCTGCATTTGTGTGATGGCCTGCACCCGTTCTGCCTCGTGGGGGTTTAGCTTTGCCGTTTCTGCCGCCCTAATGTGGGAGTACCGATTGTTAGCGTGCTCGTGGAGAACGCACGTTTGGATGGCCATGGTGAGGGTGAGCTGCTTGACTTTCAGCAGATACTGGTGAAGGGAATCGGAGTGGACCCCGAAAACGATCTGATCCCGGATCATGGAATCAGTTGTTGAGTCATAGTTACATGACTGCGGGAGGATGCGGAGATGGGTCAAAAAGGATTGAAAAGCTTCATCCTTACCCAAAAGCCTCTGCTGAATAACGTACCGTTCAAAGCTCTCATTCACCTCAATGTCGCAGTGGCTGTCGAACTTCAGCAGGACTGTTTTAAATTTCGTCTTGTCTTCGCCTTCAGCGAATGTAAGGGAGTTGTAGATGTGGATGGCGTGGTTCCCGGCTGTGGAGAGGAATAGTGCGATCTTCCTGGCGTCCGATGCGGCCTCGAGATCGGTGGCTTCGAGATAGAGTTGGAACTTCCGTTTGAAGATCTTCCAATTTGCATCGAGGTTGCCGGCGATGTGGAGCTGCGGAGGAGGGCGGACGTTGTCCATGTCATTGGATGGCTGATTGCTGGTCAACGCTGATTAATGCAAGGTAGATCCGTCAATTCTCAGCACCCCACTCCTGGGACAATGATGTGTTGGGTAGGCTGGGTCTATGTGGACTGCGTTTGATGCAGTGTAGAGAGAGACAGGCTTCCAACACTTGATGAGATGCAACATGATTTTATTTAACATCTAACTATATTACATGTTCAACTGTGGGTTGACACTATGCTGACTTGACTGGAGACCTGAGGCTAGCCTGACCAGACTTACTGACTACCACATGGTGTTTGCACTGGCTAATGCTTACAAGCTCTGACTGTCTCAGAGGCTGGATCCCGAGAGAGCGGGAAAACTGGTGCCCTCTGGCTTTATAGTGGTAGTGTCCTGTCTGGTGATTGGCTGCTGTGTTCTGTGTGCTTACTGGTCATCCTGTGTGTCAATCACTGCCTGTCTGCACTCCATTATATACATGGATGTATATTATGACACAGGTATTGCCCCTTTTAAAGTGCAGCCAAGTGTCTATATAACCTTGTTTCCATCCAGCTGCATGTGGGCGTGCAGAATGCAGTTTCTCCTGGAGATACTGCCCCTGTTGGTATGGCTGCTGGGCTGAAGCAAGCTGCTGCTCCTCCTCTGCGATCCAAACTATTGCAGCGTAACCGGCTCTCAAGTTACAGGGAAGTCTTACAGTTGGAATCCAGCACAGTGGACACAAAGCACTTGAAAGTAACTGGACAAAGATGCTATTCTCAAAATAAGGAGTGAATTCAGGCTGAAAGAATGACCATCAGTGCTCGTCTTTCACTCTGGCTAACCGCGAGCATGGCAGTTTCCATCTTTATAGTGTTGTTAGTAGGTCGTTTTTAATCGAGGGTGACTTCAAGAATGCTGAGATGTTGAAATAACATGTAACCCATGCAATGGCTGGGATATCAACATTCCAGTTGTCATGTGAGTGTCCCTTAAAGAAAGGTTTTGTATGACCACATGATTTGTAGCACGACTTCAGTGATGTCATTTGGGGGTGGAGCTGGGCTATGACTGTCAGCTGAGAGGGGGATTAGTGTTTGGGTTTCAGTTTTGCTTTGGACTGCAGAAGATAAGCAGTGTTTCTCTGTTTTTTTATTTCAAAGCTGTTCCAAGGAACTGAAAGCACATTGGGTGCAGCAAGCTGCCTTGGTAGCTTTAAAGGTAGAGTTGCTTTCCAGAAGGAGTTTTGTGTCTACTGGGTGGAGGCTGGACCAGAATGTCAAGGAAAGGACCAGTCCCATTCAAGTGAGATTACAGTGTGCTGGGCCACGCCCTTGTAAGGAGTTTTGCTTTATTGGATTTTGTATTGAATTGGAACAGCTACTAAGGGAGATTCATTCAGGGTTATATACATAGATTACTATAGCTGTCGTGCTTTCTATATGTTTGCAATTGATAACAAATTCTTGCTGTGTTTTATATATAATAAACTTTGTTTTGATAAAAGTGCCGAGGAAGTCTGATGACTCACACCTGAAGTGAAGGTTCTTGTGCTCATCTTAGTCAAATTCAACATAAACGTTATAGGTCAGGTGAACTTCATAATATACTTTCGAGTTTCTAAGCCCCGCCCCATAACACAGTTTAAATGCTTTAATTGGCTTTTCCTAAGCGTTTATTAGAACATAGAACATACAGTGCAGAAGGAGGCCATTCGGCCCATCGAGTCTGCACAGACCCTTTTAACCCTTCACCTCCACCCTATCCCTGTAACCCAGTAACCCCTCTGATGCACTATCAATTACGACGAGACGAGAGTAGAGAGTAATTGAGGCTTTATTACTCAGAGATGTGGAGCCTCCTGCAGCTGCAGCTGAAATGGCTGCAGCTCGGAGAGCCCACACATTTATACCCACCTACTGGGCGGAGCCAGCAGGCAGGGATCTACCACCATACCTGTAGTATAGGGGCCTTACCGTAATACCTTCGTATGCAGTATACAATACAACAATGGTGAATACCACATTCAGCACCTGTTAAAAAAAGAGTCCAGCGGGAGTGGTGGAAACTATTTACATGCAGGTTGTTAAAAATATTTACAGGTTGTTTAAAAATTAAGAAAGGGTCTACAAATTTAGACCGTCAGGCGCCTTGGTCCGTCGTTGCGAGCACCGCAGGTGTGGTGTTGATTCAGGTGTAGGTTCGGTCGTCAGTGACTCCGGGAGCGTGTCGGCCTCATCTTCATCCACAGGTGGGACCAAGGGGAGGGCGGATTGTCCTGGAGCGGGGGCTGTGGTGGGCTGCGCCGGGGGGAGGGAGGGTGGCGCCGGGGCAGAGGGGAGGGGTGTGTGGGGACCCAGCTGGTGCCAGGTCCCGGAGGGAGACTGTGTCTTGGCAGTCGTCGGGGTACGCCACGTAGGAGTACTGCGGGTTTGCGTAGAGTAGTGTACCCTCTCAACCAATGGGTCCACCTTGTGTAGCCACACGTGCTTACGGAGGAAAATGGGTCCTGGAGCTGCCAGCCAAGTTGGGAGCGAAACCCCGGAGGTGGACTTCCTAGGGAAGGCAAAGAGACGTTCATGGGGAGTTTCATTAGTCGCAGTACACAGGAGCGACCAAATGGAGTGAAGGGTGTCGGGGTGGACCTCCTGTCAGCGGAAGGCCTGGAGATTTCTGGACCGTGGGGCCAGCTGGACGGGAATCGGTCCACTTGTGCGCTGGCACATGTATCTCGGGATAGGGCATCAGGGGGCTCGTTGAGTTTACCGGGGTGATACAAAATCTCGTAGTTGTAGGTGGAGAGCGCGATCCTCCACCTCAAGATTTTATCATTTTTGATCTTAACCCGCTGTGTGTTGTTAAACATGAAGGCAACCGACCGATGGCCAGTGAGGAGAGTGACTCTCCTGCCGGCCAGGTAATGCCTCCAATGCCGCACAGCTTCAACAATGACTTGGGCCTCCTTTCCGACAGAGGAGTGCCGAATTTCGGAGGCATGGAGGGAGCGGGAAAAGAATGCCACAGGCCCGCCTGCCGGGTCAGAGCGATGTCTGATGCATCGCTCTCGACTTGGAAGGGTAGCATCTTGTCGACCGCGTGCATTGCGGCCTTGGCGATGTCGGCCTTGATACGGTTGAAGGCCTGGTGAGAATCAGCCGTCAGTGGGAAAACGGTGGAGTTAATGAGTGGGTGGGCCTTGTCTGCATAGTTAGGGACCCACTGGACGTAGTACGAGAAGAACTCCAAGTATCATTTGAGGGCCTTGAGGCAGTGGGGGAGGGGGAGTTCCATGAAATGAAATTAAATGAAAATTGCTTATTGTCACGAGTAGGCTTCAATGAAGTTACTGTGAAAAGCCACTAGTCGCCACATTCCGGCGCCTGTTCGGGGAGGCTGGTACGGGAATTGAACCATGCTGCTGGCCTGCCTTGGTCTGCTTTAAAAGCCAGTGATTTAGCCCAGTGTGCTAAACCAGCCCCCCATGCGATCGGGGTCGGGCCCTAGAACTCCGTTCTGGACAACGTAGCCAAGGATGGCTAATCGGTTAGTGCTGAACATGCACTTCTCCTTGTTGTAAGTTAGGTTGAGGAGTTTGGCGGTGTGGAGGAATTTGGAAAGATTAGCGTTGTGATCCTGCTGGTCGTGGCTGCAGATGGTGACGTTGTCCAGGTACGGGAAAGTGGCCCGCAGCCCGTATCGGTCAACCATTCAGTCCCCGTTAGTGACGCCGAAGGGAACCCTAAGGAAATGGTAAAGGCGGCCATCCGCTTCAAATGCGGTGTACTGGCGATCCGCCTTGCGAATGGGGAGCTGGTGGTGGGCAGATTTCAGGTCCATTGTGGAGAAGACCTGGTACTGTGCAATCTGATTGACCATATCAGATATGTGAGGGAGGGGGTACGCTTCGAGCTGCGTGTACCGATTGATGGTCTGACTGTAGTCAACGACCATCCTGTTTTTCTCCCTAGTTTTCACCACTACCACTTGGGCTCTCCAGGGGCTGCTGCTGGCCTCGATAATACCTTCCCGCAGCAGCCGCTGGACCTCAGACCTGATGAAGGTCCTGTCCTGGGCAATGTACTGTCTGCTCCTGGTGGTGACGGGTTTGCAATCCAGGGTGAGGTTCGCAAACAGGGAAGGTGGGTCGACCTTAAGGGTTGTGAGGCCACATACAGTAAGGGGTGGTAGGGGCCCGCCAAATTTCAAGGTTAAGCTCTGGAGATTGCACTGGAAGTCCAGGCCGAGTAGCAACGCAGCGCAGAAGTTGGGTAGGACGTAGAGCTGGAAGCTGCTGAACTCTACGCCCTGGATGGTGAGGATGACGGTGCAGTACCCCCGGTTTGCCACGGAGTGGGATCCGGAGGCCAGGGAGATTCTCTGGTTGGTGGGGTGGACTTACCGTATCGGGGTGGATGAAGCTCTCAGTGCTCCCAGAGTCCAGAAGGCAGGAAACCTTGTGCCCGTCGAGCTTCACTGTCGTCGACGCGGTTGCGATGTTGTGCGGTGGTGTCTGGTCGATCGTGACAGAGGCCAGACATGGCTGGTTGGCGGCGGTTGCAGGCGACGAGCGGCCCGATGAGGTGTCCGACAAGCAGGGATCCTGAGGCGGGGAAGATGGCGGCGCCCACAGAACACACATGTCCTTAACATGGACATGGAACAGTACAGCACAGAACAGGCCCTTCGGCCCTCGATGTTGTGCCGAGCAATGATCACCCTACTTAAACCCACGTAACCCGCATACCCGTAACCCAACAATCCCCCCATTAACCTTACACTACGGGCAATTTAGCATGGCCAATCCACCTAACCGGCACATCTTTGGACTGTGGGAGAAAACCGGAGCACCCGGAGGAAACCCACGCACACACGGGGAGGACATGCAGACTCCACACAGACAGTGACCCAGCCGGGAATCGAACCTGGGACCCTGGAGCTGTGAAGCATTGATGCTAACCACCATGCTACCGTGAGGCCCTAAAGGGGCGGGCAAGATGGCAGCGCCCATGGGCCGCACGTGTGATGTGAGCAAGATGGCGGCGACCACGGGCTGCACGTGGTCTGAGGTGAGGAAGATGGCAGCACCTGCGGGTCGCACATGGGGGGTGCCAGGGCAACAGTGGCGACCGAGCGGGTCTAGCACACAGCAGCAAAATGTCCTTTCTTACCGCAGGCCTTGCAGAGCGCGCTCCGTGCCGGGCTGCATTGTCGGGGGTGTTTTGACTGTCCGCAGAAGTATCACTTGGGTCCCCCGGGGTTGTGTGGGTGAGGTCGCTGATGAGGTGCACAGTAGGGTGTTCGCTGGCGGGGTCCACGATGTCCAGGAGGGGTGGGCAGCGCGGTCGGGGGCGTATGCCTGTGTATTGCGTGAGGCGACTGTGAGCGAGAGCGCTAGTTTCTTGGTCGCCGCGAGGTCAAGGGTAGCCCCTTCTAAGAGTCGCTGGCGGATGTAGGCCAACTCTATGCCTGTAACGAACGCGTCCCTAAGTAGCAGATCTGAAAGTTCAGCGGCCGAAACGGCCTGGCAATCACAATCTCTCTAGGAGTTGCAGGGCATGCCAGAAATCTTCCACAGACTCACCGGGGAGTTGATGCCGCGTGGAGAGGAGGTGCCAAGTTCTGCACACATGAGTACGGCCTCAACCGGGACCTGGGATTCATGTCGCATTATATTCACCCCCACCATCTGGCCTGGGCTTGCAAAATCCTACCAACTGTCCTGACTTGAGACAATTCACACTTCTTTAACCTGTTATTACCCCTCTCTCCAGTTGCTCCGTCTGGACCTGTAGACTTAACTACCTGCAAAGACTCACGTTCAAAGTATCATTTTGCATCTTTGACTTTGTCTATATATATGTTTCTGGAACCCACCTCTTCATTCACCTGAGGAAGGAGCAGTGCTCCGAAAGTTAGTGATTCGAAACAAACCTGTTGGACTTTAACCTGGTGTTGTAAGACTGCTTACTACCACTTATAAATGGGGAGAAAAATCAAAAAGACCTTCTGTGCACGGGCGGGTAATGAGAGGAGAAATGAGGGCTGTTTAAATTAATCCCTCATGTCCGTAACACTGCCTAAAGTACCTTCAGCTATTTTTAGTCAGATGTTTGATCTATGAGGGAGTCGAGCATTATGAGGCACAGGCAGGAATGTGGAATTAAGGCCACAATTAGATCAGCCAAGATCTTAATGAATGTTGGAGGAGGCTTGAATGGCCAAACAGCCAACCCGTTTGCTACATTTGTTTGCAAGTTTTATCCTTTTCAGTTTCTCTACTACCTCCTCCTTTACTGTGGCATTGCATCTATCTTTACTAACAAAAATGCTGCCAACGTACTCATTAAGGGCTTCAACCATGTCCTCTGCCTTCACTTCTTTTAATCCCTATTTGGCCCCACCCATCCTTTGACTGTACTTTACTATTTAAAAGCAGGATAAAAATAAAGAAATAGGATATGGAGAGCCATTATTAGTAGCATCTATGGTCAGCATAGTGTTTAGCTATGTAATATCGATGTCGACCGTTGCAAAGATTCTCATAGCTGATTCTACGTGCTGGCAAGTAAGGATGCATCATGGTGCCAATCAGCATGAGCAGCAGCTGCTGACCTCCTGAAGACGTGGCAAGAGAAGAAACATGACCAACAGCAGCTTGTCAGCCTCAAACGGGCTGTTTAGGACTGTGATCACAAGATGAAAAAAACAATTAACTTCTCTGAATTCATTCATCCAGAAAGATTCAAAGATTCTCCCATTGTAGCATTCGATTTCTTAAAATTATTCCAGGACTTTCTCCCTCATTATTCTATCTGGAAATCTATAGACACCTACCGTGCTGAAGGCGATCATTGGACCCATTGAATCTGCACTGACCCTCTGAAAAAACATCCTAAGTCAACATCCTCGCCCTATCCCCGTAACCTGCACATCTTTGGACACGAAGGGACAATTTAGCTTGGCCAATCCACTTTGGTCTGTGCGAGGAAACCGAACACCCGGAGGAAACTCATGCAGAAACTGGGAGAGCGTGCAAACTCCGCATAGTCACCCAGGACCGGAATCAAACCCGGGTCCCTGGCGCTGTGAGGCAGCAGTGCTAACCACTCTGCTACCATCCTTTCATACATTTCTCCAAATGAGAAAGAATGATCTTCCTAAATTAACATTGTACCGGTCTGTGCCTCTGCCGATCTGTCCTACACATTCTGGTTTTGCTATTCCCTGACCTGTATCATTTACCACTAAAAGTTTGGCTCTCAAGAGATCTCCTTTGTAGGTACTCCAGCCCAAATTTCTACAGCCTTTCCATGTAACTTTATACTCAGACCAGAACTCCACTCTTATTTCCTCTCACTGTAGGAAAGGCACTGTAGGAGAGTCCTATGCTAACCCTCTACAAGTTTCTCCCTACAATCTCATTTGACGTGCAGGGCAGATGTGAAGCAAAAATATTATTCCTGATACTGCTGGAAGGAGAAAAGTATAGATTTTCTACAGACTTTAGAAGGCAGGAAAATCTTTCTGCAAAAATGGCTTAAGTACAGCAGTTTTGCTGGGAGAGGATTGGTTTGGTATAGTTAACTGAAAGGTCTTCCAGATTCTAAGATGCATCCGAGAGGTTCATTTAACAGAAATCAAGGCTTTAGAGGAAGACTGTTGGACATCAAGAACTGGAAGCCCCATAAGTCAATGCTGCAAGCTCTCTGGAGGGAAGTAAGAATCTGAAATCTTTACAAGTACTCAATTACATTACAGGAGCATCTTACTCTCAAATATTTTCCCCAAACCATCTGGATGTCAGGAGAATTTACTTGTATCGTGGTCAATCTGTGGAAACGCTCATGTACGTTTTATACTCAAAACCACTCTAACAACTCAGTCTGCCACAAAGGCTACGCTTTAATTACATTTCATTCATGTGATTGTCAGAGACGCTTCCTTCCATAAGTTGTAATGCACCCCATATAAAGCTGCCTGAAAGTACATTCACCCTTATAGTATCTCAAACAATCAAGTGGCCAACAATCAAGAATATCTACTTTCCTCTAAAGAGTGGCTTATAAATGCCAAGAAAATAGAACTAGTATAAGAGTAGTGTGATGGGAATGTCCCTTCAAGAACTGTTTGTCTTCTCAAATGGCTGGAGTGATGTAATTGTGTGGGTGGAGCTGGCTTTTACTTTCGTTTTGAGTTGGGAGCCATTTGTGGCTCTGAGTTTTAGTTTTGGTTTAGACAGTTGGAAGCTGCATTCAGGCAAAGAAGGTTTATTTTGGTCTCTCTCTCTCTCTGTATGTTAAAACGTGTCCAATTCACTTGATAATTTAAAAGTCATACCTGTTTTCTGTAAAGAATTCATATCTACTGTTTTGGTACGAAGGGTTTGTCTGGTATTGGATGTTGTTATCAAGTTGAAACAGCAGAAAGGGAAGTTATTAAAGGTTATATAAATATAGAGTACTAAAGACTGTGTGGGGGAATTTAAGTTTGTAGATGATAAAATATGCTTACTGTGTGTTTATAAAATGTTAACTGAATTCGTAGAATAAACTTTATTTTTGATTAAAAGTGCTTAACAAGTTGCATAACACCTGAAGAGTAGGCCCTTGTGCTCCTCATTAATAAACAGTTGTAGGTCAGGTGAACTCCATGAGATACTTTGGAGTTTTCTAATCCCTGGCCCATAACAGTAGTACCATGTAGAATGTGCCAGTGGGCTCTGAGAAGCAGTGGTAAAAGCTCCAAGGACCCACCATGAAATGTACAAGTTGAACTTTTAACACCCAGAAACAGGTGTCTTGGGCTTGGATAAGATGTTGAATTTTATAAATCTCACACGTGACCCCCAACTCCCGTTACCTATTCCAGAACTAGCTGCACCCTTAACCAAGTCATTCTAGTCGAGCTGCAACACTGGCATTTGCCCCGTAATGTGGGAAATTGCCCAGTTATATCCTGTCCACAAAAAGCAGAATAAATCTAACCCAGCCAATTACTGCCCTACCAGTCTACTCTCGATCATCAGCAAAATGATAGAGGGACCTACTCAGGAATAACCTCATGGATTCTCAGGTTAGGGTCATCCAGAGCCATTCAGTTCCTAATCGAATTACAGCTTTGGTTCAAACATGGACAAAACAGCTAAATTCCAGATATGAAGTGAGAGTGACTGCCCTTGACATCAAGGCAGCTTTTGACTGAGAATGGCATCAAGGAGTCCTAACAAAATTGGAATTAATGGGAATCAGCGGAAAAACTCTCCGCTGGTTGGGGTCATACCATCCACAAAGGAAGTTAGATGTGGTTGTTCATGGTCAATCATCTCGGTCCGAAGACATCGCTGCAGGATACTGTCCTCGGCCCAGCCGTCTTCAGCTGCTTCATCAATGACCTTCCCTCTATCATAAGGTCAGAGATAGTAGTTGTTGAAAGGCAGCTACAATAGCAGAACCAGTTTTTGTTTAATTCACTCAAAAACGCAATATCGTAGGAGTGGCAATGTCAATAATAATGGGAAACAAGACAGGCACATTTATGGATTTCTGTGCAATATTTTTTAAACTGATACTCATTCACATACCTGCAGAGAAAGGTAAGCTGCGGAAGACAGCATCTCATAATTCATCACAAGCAAATTTGATAGTGTTTCACATTTATGGTTAAAACATGCCATAAGTTCTGACTGTTATCTGTTGAAATAAATCTCCTTGGCAATTAATAGTTTAAGATATCTGATATTCTTTTAAAATTAAAAACACATTTAGATACTTATTTTCTAATAATGAGAGAAAAAAAATGTTCGACCGACCAAAGCTGAGAGTTTCATGTGTCTTTATTGAGCCGCATGTGGCTTAAGAGCCCCTGTCCTTTTTTAAACAACAGTGCAATGCTTGCTTCTGCACTATATCTGTAGAAAAAGAGGATCTAGAAATGGATGGTCAGAGGCTCTGCCATTTCCTCCCTTGCTCTACAACAGCCTGAGATACATTCCATCCAGATATGCTTATTTATCTGCTTTCAAAGATGCTAAACCCCATAATTCCTCTCTCACTATGTTTGTGCCTTCCAGAGATCACACTCCTCCTCAACTACAATATATGCATTGACCAATTCCTCTTCTGCAAAGACAATGGGTAGGGTTCTCTGTTTCAGAAAAGTTTTGACGCCGGAACTGAATCGGTGGACTTCCATGACAACTAAATTGGCGTCGGTCCCGGAGCAATTTATGATCTGTTAATGGGTTAGCACTGGTGCAACGTGGAACTCAATCGGTTCCAATGAAAAATGGCTGTCCAATTCGCCGAGGTCGGGATTGCCCCTCAAGAGGTTGACAAGCTGCATGAGTACTCAATTCCCCACACACATTCACCCCAGCCGGCAAGATGGCAGCATGGAGAGCGGCACCTCGGTTTGTTGATGCAGAGCTCGAGACCCTGCTGTACGCCCTGGAGCAGAGGTGGGCCGCCCTGTTCCCTGGGATGGGAAGGAAGCTGCCACCACTGCTGTACACTGTGCCTGGGCTCACATGGCAGAGACAGTGAGCACCATGGGCCCCACCAACAGGACCGGCCAGCTGTGCAACCTCTTCAGGGAAGACAGTAACGGACCCCCATAGAACCCCGACCGGAGGGCGACCTAACCCCACCTGCCAGCCGCATGCACGCTCCCATCCTGCACCGCATGCCAGCACACATACGGCCTGCCATGGCCTGGTGCCCCAAAGGCCAGCCCGAGACACCCCGGACCACCAGTCTTGAGACGATACTGACTTTCCACAACAGCTGTCTCCAACATCCTCCACCATGCCATCGATGCTCACCTTGGTTGGGCATGTTAGTGAAGAGGCTCCTGGGCAGTATCTGGTGCGCACCACACACACACACACAGTGATACGTCAGGTGGAGGTAACAATCCCCAAGAGAGCGGACGGTCGGAGGACGGCCCGATCCCAGGGACTAGCTGCCTTCCAAATGGGTCCGGGGTTCTGGAAAGGGCGGTCCCATCGATTGGGGGCATGATAGCACAGTGGTTAGCACTGTTGCTTCACAGCGCCAGGGACCCGGGTTCGAATCTTGGCTTGGGTCACTGTTTGTGTGGAGTCTGCACGTTTCCCCGTGTCTGCATGGGTTCCCTCCCGTTTCCTCCCACAAGTCCCGAACGACATGCTTATTAGGTGAATTGGACATTCTGAATTCTCCCTCAGTGTCCCTGAACGGCCGCCGGAATGTGACGACTAGGGGCTTTTCATATTAACTTCATTGCTTTGTTAATGTAAGCCTACTTGTAACAATAAAGATTATATATTTTTTAAAATAGAGCGCAACGACCCTCACTCCACCGGGTCCTTATCCTTCTGTAACGGAATGGTTGCATCATTGTCTCCGGCAGAGTACCAGTCGATCAGCAACTTTTTTTATAGAAGTCCCCCGGGAACCCGTCCAGCCCCAGCGCTTTACCGGTCTGCATTTGCCCAATTGCCGTTCTGACCTCCTCTACCCCCAGCAGTCCCTCCCTCTCTTCCTGAAACCTCCAAAAACCTCAGCATATCTGACTCCTCCTCCGGTGGCTCTGACCTATACAGAGTTTTATAGAACGTCTCAAATGCCCCATTAACTTTATTCGTAGCCGACACTAGCTTACCCACCCGAGTCCCAAATCTCTATGATCTCCCAGGGAGCCACCTGCCGCCTCAGCTGACCAGCCAAAATATCTGCGAGCCTTCTCCCCATACCCAAACCGACCTCTCCCTGGGTAGCAGGTCAAATTGCGTCTTCTTTCTATTAGCCAGAAGCTCTGGCGTCGGGTCACTTGCATACCTGCCATCCGCCTCCAATATCTCGTCCACCAATCGCTGGCACTCCTCTCTCATCTCCCTATCCTTCTGTGCTTTATACAAAATTATCTCCCCTTGTACCACCTTCAAAGCCTCTCACATGACTGAGGGCGACACTTCCCCATACTTGTTGAACTCTACATATTCATCAATCACCCGACCCATCTTCACACAAAATCCCAATTCTGCCAATAGCCCCACCACGTCCAAACTCCACATCGGCCACTGGGCCGGCCCCCATCTCCAAAACCACATCCACCAGATTTGTAGCATGATCTGATAACCCTGTTGCAGAATATTCCGCATTCCTCACCTCTGGCAGCAGGTCTCTCCCCATTACAAAAAAAGTCTATGCGTGAATATACGTTATGCAGTGGAGAGAAGAGGGAGTATTCCCTGACCTCACGGTGTAAAAACAGCCAAGGATCCACTCCACCCATCCCCAGCATGAATGGTGCCAATGCCCCCGAGGGGGCCAGCGACTTTGGCTCCCCCCCCCACTCAATATTAACTGGTGCTTTTCCATATCCAGTATCGCAGTCAGCATCCTGTGACTAAACTCCGTATCATCCCGATTTGGGGCATACACGCTGACCAAAATCATTGACTTACCCTCCAATGTCCCCGTCACTATGACATACTTGCCACCCTGGTCCGCTATCGCCTTCTCTACCTGAAACCAAACTCTTTTATTAATGAGTTTTGCTACCCCCCAGGGCCCTGCTATCAAAGCCCAAGTGGAATACTTGGCTAACCCACCTCTTATGGAGTCTGACATGGTCCCTTGCCCACAGGTGGGTCTCCTGCAAAAGTACTGCATCGGCTTTCAAATTTTTAGATGCGAGAAAACTCTTGCATGTTCCTCTAGGCCCCCAAACCCTGCATGTTCCATGTAGCCTATCAAATTGGGGATATCTCACCTCCCCCTTCAAGTCAGCCATTTTCTTCGCAAGAGCAAAACCAGAGCCACCTGCCCAACCCCACAAATGGGACACCGTCCGACTCCCTGTCACCATCAGCCTCGCTGGGTAAACCACGCCAAACAGTACCCCACTCTTGAAGAGCCGACTCTGCCCTGTTAAAGGCCTCCCGTCTTCTTGCCAATTCCGCTGCAATGTCTTGATAGATGTGCATACTGTTGACTATCCGTCGCACCACTCGAATTTCCTTGGTCTACCTTCGGACCCGCTCCTTTGACTGATAGCTGTGAAAATACACCATTACCTCTCATGGTGGTTCATTCCTCCCATGGCTTTGCCCGAAGCGACCGATGGGCCCGCTCCAGCTCCAGATAGGGGGACCCTGATCCTCCTCCCCCATCAACTTCCTGAACATCAACTCGAAGTATTCAGTCACCTCGGACTCTCCATCCCCTCAATCAGCCCCACGTACGTGAGGTTTTGCCATCTCAACCTTTCAAGGTTGTCGACCTTTGCTCTCTGGCCCATTACATCCCCCACCCTCTGCAGCTCATCATTTACTGAGGCCAATTGATCACTGTGCAGCGACAATTCATCCTCCACACCTTTCCACACCTCGAATGCTGCTACACTGTCTCCAATGTAATTTCCACCACCCCCTTAACTGGTACTAGGGCATCATCCACCGACTTTGAGGGTCTCCATCATTTCGCTCCCATGCATCTCAAATTCAATAGCCATTACCTCTGCCAGCTCGTCTACCGCAATAGGCGTGGCCCACCCGATGCACTTGCCTCCACCATCTTGGGTCCTCCTGGGCTCCGCACCTTGCTCGGCTCTTCCGACGGATTACTACTTCTATCTTTCTTTATTACATTTTTTCTTGCATCTTTTGACATCCTCGCGCCAAATACTCTCGAATGGGATGAGTCTGTCCACCAATTACCACCGAGAAACGGGTAAAAAGAACCGAAAACCAACAACTCTGGCAGCAACTACCTTTCGTGTGACTTTCTTCCACATGTCGCCACCGGAAGTGCCCCATATGGCCTTATTCATTTTCATTCTTTCTCAGGATGGTTTCTAGAATGAATATTGTAACTCCGTCTTTTAAAAATATATCCCTTATATCCACTGAAAACCCTGTTACTAGGAATGCTGAGCTGCCATCTTTAAACCATGCATCATACTTACAGATGCCCATCTGTGCCTGCAGCATTGGCTTATTCACTTAACTTCTTCCACTGAAGTAAGTATCATTGATGATTGTTAACTCCTCTGTAATTAACGTTCCAACCTGGGGATTTCTGGTGGCGGCAGGTAGGAGGAAGCCGCACGTTGGAGGGCTCCCGCCCGAGAATAGATTTTTCGGAGTTTTGATGCCCGGTCCCAGGAGCAACTTTTGATTAAACAAGGGTAGGAAGGCATAGAGAAGAGAGATGTCCAAATCTCAAAGAGAAACGGCTGCGAAAAAGGGGGCTAATGAAGGTCTGCCGGGGGGTGGAAAGGTCGGCTCAGGAACTGGAAGGAAGGCGGAGGCTGGGGCGCCGGGTGAGGTCACACTGCTCACTGCGGAAAGGATGACTGAGGTGATAGCCGTGGAACTTGAAAAACAGTTCACATAACACATGGAAGCGATGAGGAAGGAGATGGGGGTGGTGTTGAAAGTGCTGGTGAAGGAGGCGATTGCCTGGTGAGGGCGGCGGTATCGAGTGCAGCGGCTGAGGTGCGGGAGCACGGTGAGACACTGAAGGAAGTGAAATGAAAATGAACTATCGCAACACTGTGATCAACTCACCTCGATGGGGAAGGAGCTGCGGAGGGTGATAGAGGCCAACAAGGGTCTGCGAGCCAAAATGGAAGACCTGGAAAATAGATCCAGGCGGCAGAATCTGAGCATCGTGGGTCTGCCCGAAGAGGTGGAAGGCCCAAGGCCGACGGAGTATTTTGCCACGACGTTGGCGGAATTATTGGGGGAGGGGGAAGACCCTCTCGATAGAAATTGGATCGGAATCATAGGTCGTGGAGGCCTATACCAAAGGCCAGCGAGTCACCAAGAGTCGTGACTGTTTGTTTTCGTAGGTACCGCGTGAAGGAGAATGTCCTGTGCTGGGCAAAGCGGAAGCGGGAGGTGCAGTGAGCTGGAGCTTGTATACGCATATACCAGGACGTTACGGTGGAGTTGGCGAGGAGGTGGGCAGCCTTCGGCCGAGTGAAGACGGCACTGTATAATAGCAAGGTGCGGTGCGGCATAATGTATCCAGCTGAGTTGAGGGTGACCTACAAATCCAAAGACTTTTACTTTGAGACGGTGGAAGCGGCGGAGGAATTTGCAAAGGCAGAAGGGCTGTGGCAGAATTGAGAAATGGGACTGAGGATTGGTCTTGTACTGAGGGCAGGGGGTTGGTAGGAGAGTATGTAGCTGTATGTAGCTTTATTTTTCACTGCATGTTTTGTATGTACTAAATGAGTCGACACTGTCTATTGAGACAAGGTAAAAGTTGGGACTTAAGAGAAAATGTTGGAAAATCTTAGCCGGTCTGACAGCATCTGTAGGGAGAGAAAAGAGCTAACGTTTCGAGTCCGATGACTCTTTGTCAAAGCTAACAGACAGAAAAAGTGGGAAATATTTATACTGTGGAGTGATAATAAAAGATGAGTCAGCCACAGAAACCCAGGGAAACCGGGTGCTAATGGCCACAGAAACCAAGGGGAAAGAGTGCTAATGGCAGTCCCCAGAGAGAACAAAAGATGTGAAAGGTCAAACAGCAGGGAAACTAACATCAGAGGATGAACTGTAGATGTGGGGGGAGGGGAAGGGGGAAGCAAAAAGGAGAAAGGTGAAGGAAAGGTGTATAAGATTGGGGGGGGGGGGGGATTAAATATATATTAAGAAAGAAAGAAATGGTAAGACGCTTAAAATGAAATGAAAACAAATGGGTCGAGGTGGGGTAGAGTTGATCATCTGAAGTTGTTGAATTCGATGTTCAGGCCGGAAGGCTGTAGCGTGCCTAACTGGAAGATGAGATATTGTTCCTCCAGTTTGCGTTGCGCTTCACTGGAACATTGCAGCAGGCCAAGAACAGACACGTGGGCATGGGAGCAGGGTCTTTTGTTAAAATGGCAAGCAACAGGAAGGTCAGGGTCCTGAATGTGCACAGACCGAAGATGCTCAGCAAAGTGATCACCCAGTCTGCGTCTGGTCTCTCCGATATAGAGAAGACCACATTGGGAGTAGTAGATCAAATTGGAAGAGATGCAAGTGAAACGCTGCTTAACCTGGAATGAGTGTTTTGGGCCTGGGATATTAAGCACGGAAGAGGTAAAGGGGCAGGTGTTATACCTTCTGAGATTGCATGGGAAGGTGCCATGGGAGAGATACTGGGTATGGTGGAAGAGTGGACTCGATTGCATTGGAGGGAACTGTCTCTGTGGAATGCTGTCAGAGGGAATGAAGGGAAGATGTGTTTGGTGATGGCATCACGTTGGAGTTGGCGAAAATGGCGGAGGATTATGCTTTGCATACAGAGGCTGGTGGAATTAAATGTGAGAATGAGGGGGACTCTATCCTTGTTCTGGGAGGGAGTGGAGGGGGCGAGGGTAGTGGCGCAGGAGATGGACCGCACACTGTTGAGGGCCCTGTCCACAACTGTAGGTGGGAAATCACGGTTGAGGAAAAAGGAACACATTTTCGAAGCAACATTTTGGAAAATGGCATCATTAGAACAAATGCGACGGAGGCGAAGGAGTTGAGAGAAAGGAAAGGAGTCTTTACAGGGTGTAGGGGCGAAGAGTCCAGGTAGCTGTGGGAGTCAGTGGGCTTGTAGTGGATGTCGTGTTAGGTACACTGGTCTAACACTGGCTGCAACTGGATGCAGCTTAGATCAGAAAGATACGGGACTTCCGGTGGCGGCGATGACGTAGGAAGCCGCACATTTGGGAGCTCCCGTTTCAAACGGACTTTTCGGCTCTTTTTAGAGCCCAAAACGGAATTTTTTCGACGTCTCCCGGTGGGAGAAGGTGTGCTGATCGACTTTCTCCGCATTTCATGACTCGAACTCAGAGTGGTAGGGGGGAAAAAACGGCAGCAGCTCCCCAGAACAAACGGGGGAAGTAATCCAAAATGGCGGCCGGCGGAGCACCAGAGGAGTGGAAGCAGTGGGCCCACGAGCAGCAAGCTGCTCTCCTGCGCTGTTTTGCAGATTTCAAGGCTGAGGTACTGAGCTCTCTGCAGGAAACGAACAAAAGGCTCTCGGAAATTCAGATGACCCAGGGTGCTGCCATCAAGGCGCTGCAGACGCAGGCCACTGAACGAGAGAAGGAGGCCGTGGTCCTAGTGAGTAAGGTGGAGGGGCACGAGGCACTCCACAAGAAGTGGCAGGACCGCTTCGAGGAGCTTGATCACCGCATGAGGTGGAAAAATCTGAGGATCTTGGGCATTGCGGAGGGGCTGGAGGGGTCGGATCTGACAACCTACGTGGCTACGATGCTGAACTCGCTAGTGGGGGCCGGATCTTTCCATCTGCCCCTGGAACTGGAGGGGGCCCACAGGGTACTGGCCAGGAGGCCTAAGGAGAATGAACCCCCGCGTGCGGTGCTGGTGAGGTTCCACCGGTTCAGTGATCGGGAGTGTGTGCTGCGCTGGGCCACGAAGGTGAAGAGCAGCAACTGGGAGAATGGGGTAGTACGGATCTACCAGGATTGGAGTGCGTAGGTGGCTAAGCGGCGGTCCGGGTTTAATCGGACGAAAGAGGTGCTCTACAAGAAGAAGATAAAGTTCGGAATGTTGCAGCCTGCGTGCTTGTGGGTAACTTATTTGGACCGGCATTATTATTTTGATTCCCCGGAGGAGGCGTGGGCCTTCGTGCGGACGGAGAAACTGGACTCGAACTAGGGGTTGGGGGGTCGGTTGTAATACTTTATTGCTGGTTTCTGCTGTTGCTGTGTTCTCTTTTTCCGTATTTTTGTAATTTTGATATTTATTGGCGTGTTGTTCTGTTTGTTGTTGTGGGGACATTGTTTGAGTTTTGTATCTTGCGGGGAGGGTTTGGGGGGGTTTGTTGTATTCTATGTCGGGTTGGGGGTATGGAGTGGGGCTGGTATTTGGGAGTTGCGTCAGAAGGGTGTGGTGGGGCAGTGCAAAAGCGCGGGCTTTCCTCTGGTTTCCTCCGGTGCGGGGCTGGGGGGTGGAGACGATGACGGGGGGGGGGGGGGGGGGGCCTTAACTGGTTCTTCCGCGCGCTGGAGCGGTGCCTGGAGGAGGGATAGGATGGGGGATGATCCCACTCTGGGAGGGGTCGGGTTTTTGGCGGGGGTTTCCGGGGTCAGCAGAAGTTAGCTGACCCACGGAAGTACAATGGAGGACGGTTCGCGGCTAGGAGGGTTCCTAGCCTGGGGGGGGAGGGAGGGGGGGGGTGGAGGGGAATACCGGGTTGCTGCTGGCAGGGTCAGGAAGGAGCTGGAGGGGGCTGGGGGGACAGAGGTGAGGGGTTGTCACTTTGGGGGCTGGGTCGGGCGGGGGGTGCTGGCCTGGGGCGGGCAGTCGACGGGCTATGGCTCGTCGACGGGGGAGGGGGGCGGGACGCCCTCTGATCCGGTTGGTCACCTGGAATGCGAGAGGATTGAATGGGCCGGTGAAGCGGTCGAGGGTACTTGCTCATCTGAGGGGGCTAAAGGCAGATGTGGCAATGCTTCAGGAGACCCACCTGAAGGTGGCGGACCAGGTCCGTCTGAGGAAGGGATGGGTGGGGCAGGTCTTCCACTCTGGGTTGGATGTGAAAAACCGGGGAGTGGCGATTCTGGTGGGGAAAAATGTGTCGTTTGAGGCATCTGAGGTGGTGGCGGATAAGGGAAGTAGGTATGTTATGATTAGGGGCAGGCTACAGGGAGAGAAGGTGGTACTTGCTAGTGTGTATGCCCCAAATTGGGACGATGCAGCTTTATGAGGCGTATGCTGGGACGGGTCCAGGATCTAGAGGCGGGAGGTCTGATTATGGGGGGGACTTCAATACGGTGTTGGATCCTTCACTGGATCGGTCCAGCTCTAGGACGGGTAGGAGGCCGGCGGCTGCCAAGGTCCTGAGAGGGTTTATGGACCAGATGGGTGGGGTGGATCCATGGAGGTTTGTGAGGCCGAGGGCACGGGAGTACTCTTTCTTCTCCCACGTACATAGGGTCTATTCTCGGATAGACTTCTTCGTGGTGAGTAGGGGACTGATTCCGAGAGTGGAGGAGGCCGAATATTCGGCCTTTGCAATCTCCGACCACGCTCCGCATTGGATAGAGTTGGAGATGGGGGAGGTGCGGGACTAGCGCCCGTTGTGGCGGTTGGATGTGGGGTTGTTGGCGGAGGAGGAGGTGTGTAGGAGGGTCCGGGCAAGTATTGAGGGGTACCTCGAGGTGAATGATACGGGGGAGGTCCAGGTGGGGATGGTCTGGGAAGCCCTGAAGGCAGTGATTCGTGGGGAGCTGATATCCATCCGGGCACACAAGGAGAGGAGCGAGAGGAGTGAGAGGGATAGACTGGTGGGAAAGATGCTGGAGGTAGACAGGATGTACGCAGAGACACCAGAGGAGGGACTGTTGGGGGAGAGGCGCAGCCTACAGGCTAAATTTGATTTGCTGACCACTAGAAAGGTGGAGGCACAGTGGAGGAAGGCACAAGGGGCAGTGTACGAACATGGTGAAAAGGCGAGTAGGATGTTGGCTCATCAGCTCCGCAAGCGGGATGCGGCTAAGGAAATTGCTGGAGTGAGAGATAAAAGTGGGAATGTGGTGCGGAAGTGGATAGAGGTGAAGGAGGTGTTCAAGGACTTTTACGGGGAACTGTACCGGTCGGAGCCAACGGTGGAGAGGAGGGGAATGGAGAGGTTCCTCGACGGGCTTTCTTTTCCGAAGGTGCAGGAGGAGCAGGTGGAGGGGTTGGGGGCGCCGATTGAGCTAGAGGAGCTAGTTAAGGGGATCGGGCAGATGCAGTCAGGGAAGGCGCCGGGGCCGGATGGGTTCCTGGTGGAATTTTATAAAAAGTTTGTGGACCTAGTGGGCCCCTTGCTGGTGCGGACACTTAATGAAGCATGGGAAGGGGGGACTTTGCCCCCGACGATGTCGCGGGCGCTGATTTCGTTAATCTTAAAGAGGGACAAGGACCCCCAACAGTGTGGTTCATACAGGCCCATATCTCTCCTCAACGTAGATGCCAAGGTGCTGGCAAAAAACCTGGCCACCAGGATAGAGGACTGTGTGCCAGGGGTTGTATACGAGGACCATACAGGGTTTGTGAAGGGAAGGCAGCTGAACACGAATGTGTGGAGATTGTTGAATGTCATCATGATGCCGGCGATTGAGGGGGAGGCTGAGATAGTGGCGGCGTTGGATGCAGAGAAGGCCTTCAATAGAGTGGAGTGGGGGTACTTATGGGAGGTGTTGGGGAGGTTTGGATTTGGTGAAGGGTTCATTAGATGGGTGAGGCTGCTATATGAGGCCCCGATGGCGTGTGTGGCCACGAATGGGAGGAGGTCAGAGTACTTCCGGCTTTACCGAGGGACCAGGCAGGGTTGCCCCCTGTCCCCCTTGTTGTTTGCATTGGCAATCGAGCCGCTGGCAATGGCGTTGAGGGATTCAGGGAGGTGGAGAGGTTTGGTGCGAGGTGGGGAGGAACATAGGGTGTCATTGTATGCCGATGACCTGTTACTGTATGTGGCGGACCCGGTGGGAGGGATGCCGGGGGTGATGGAGCTGCTAGCTGAGTTTAGGACCTTTTCAGGCTATAAACTAAATCTAGGCAAGAGTGAGGTGTTTGTGGTGCACCCTGGGGACCAGGAGGAGGGAATTGGTAGGCTCCCGCTTAGGAGGGCAGGGGAGAGTTTTAGGTACTGGGGGTGCAGGTGGCCAGGGACTGGGGGACTCTTCACAAGCATAATTTCACCAGGCTTGTGGATCAGATGGAGGAGGAGTTCAAGAGGTGGGACATGCTGCCATTGTCGTTGGCGGGGAGGGTGCAGTCCGTCAAAATGATGGTGCTTCCAAGGTTCTTGTTCGTCTTTCAGTGCCTGCCCATCTTCATCCCCAGGGTCTTCTTTAGGAGGGTGACTAGCAGTATTTTGAGCTTTGTGTGGGCACATGGGACTCCGAGAGCGAAGAGGGTTTTCTTGGAGCGAGGGAGGGATAGAGGCGGGCTGGCGCTGCCCAACCTTTTGGGGTACTTTTGGGAAGCCAATGTGTTAATGGTGCGTAAATGGCTGATGGAGGGAGGGGCGGCGTGGAAAAGAATGGAGATGGCGTCATGTAGAGGTACGAGCGGCCATTGCCGCTCTCTCCTAAGAGGTATACCACGAGCCCGGTGGTGGCAGCGACCCTAAGAATCTGGGGACAGTGGAGACGGCATGGGAGGGAAACAGGGGGCTCGATGGAGGCTCCATTTGGTGGAAATCATCGGTTCATCCCAGGGAACACTGATGGGGGATTTAGGGGGTGGCAAAGGGTGGGCATCAGTAAATTGAAGGACCTGTTTATTGGCAGGAGGTTTGCGGGCATGGGGGAACTGGAAGATAAATTTGGGCTCCCCCAAGGGAACATGTTCAGATGCTTGCAGGTAAAGGCGTTTGCTCGGCGACAGGTAGAGGAGTTCCCTTTGCTGCCTTCGTGGGGGCGATGGACAGAGTGCTTTCGGGGGTGTGGGTCGGGGAGGGGAAGGTGTCTGACATTTATACGGTAATGCAGGAGGTGGAGGAGTCGTCAGTGGAGGAGCTGAAGGCTAAATGGGAGGGGGAACTTGGGGAGCAGATAGAGGATGGGACTTGGGCGGATGCCTTGGAGAGAGTTAACTCTTCCTCTTCATGTGCGAGGCTTAGTCTCATCCAATTCAAGGTGCTGCACCGGGCCCACATGTCCGGGACTAGGATGAGTAGGTTCTTTGGGGGTGAGGATAGGTGCACCAGGTGTTCGGGGAGTCCAGCGAATCATGCCCATATGTTCTGGGCATGCCCGGCACTGGAAGAATTCTGGAAGGGGGTGGCGGGGACGGTGTCGAGGGTGGTTGGATCCAGGGTCAAACCAGGGTGGGGACTCGCGATTTTTGGAGTTGCGGTGGAGCCAGGAGTGCAGGAGGCGAAAGAGGCCGGTGTCCTGGCCTTTGCGTCCCTAGTAGCCCGGCGGAGGATCTTGCTGCAGTGGAAGGACGCGAGGCCCCCAAGTGTGGAGGCCTGGATCAGTGACATGGCGGGATTTATAAAATTGGAGAGGGTCAAATTTGCCCTGAGAGGATCAATACAAGGGTTCTATAAACGGTGGCAGCCTTTTCTGGACTTCCTGGCTCAGAGATAGGTATCTTGGTCAATAGCAGCAGCAACCCGGGGAGTGGGGGAGGGGGTGTTCATTATTATAGTTTCTATTTTTTTTCTCTACGTTTATGTAACTTACCATTGTGTTAATTTAAGTTGTTGTTAATATGTTGTGTTGTTCATGGAGGAGGGGCGAATGTTTTTGTTATTGTTGGTATTTTATTATGGTTCGATGTTGTTGTATAAATTCAAAATTTTTCAATAAAAATTATTTTTTTTAAAAAAAGATCAGAAAGATACTCCAGACCTTGAAGTTCGTTCAATCAGGTTTATTGATCTAATAGCACAGTTCTCTGTGAGTTCGACTCTCTGCTAACTGAAGTGTGGTTACTCTGTCTGACTGAACCAGGCTAGCTCTTAACCATTTGGTGGAGGTGTGAGATTGTAACAACACCCTTGACTGACTCTCTCGACGTTCATCAGTGGAAAGAGGCGGAGTGCGAGTGCCTCGTGTCTTTTATAGTCAGGTCCCACCCGAGTATCCCGATTGCTTATTGGTCATGTCCTGTTCTCTGTGTCCATTAGTTGCTTGTCTGTATATCATTATGTGTGTGTGTCTGCCTGCATATTATGACAGTGGATATTAGTGGATAGTCTGTTACCGGAAATGGGGACAGAAAGATCAAGGAAGGGATGGACAAGGCGAAAGTGATGGAGGGGTGGAAACTGGAAATGAAGTTGATGAATTTTTCCAGATCTGGGCGAGTGCATGACGCGGCACCAAAACAGTCATTAATGTATCGGTCAAGGAGTTGTGGGAGGGGGCCCGGATAGGCCTGGAACAAAGAATGTTCCACATACCCCATGAAAAGGCAAGCGTAGCTAGGACCCATGCGGGTACCTTTTGCTACACCTTTGATTTGGAGAAAGTGGGAAGTTGTTGAGAGGCAGAACAAGTTAAGCCAGGCGGAGGAGAATGGTGGTGGATGGCAATTGTCCGGGCCTCTTTTTGAGAAAGAAGCAAAGAGCTCTCAGGCCATCCTGGTGTGGGATGGAGGTGTAGAGCGATTGCATATCCATGGTGAATATAATGCGGTTAGGGCCCACGAACTAGAAGCTGTTAATATGACGCAGTGCATCAGAGGAATCCCAGGTGTAGGTGGGGACGGAATGGACCAGAGGAGTGAGAATGGAGTCAAGATAAGAGGACATCATTTCGATAGGGCAAGAGCATGCTGACACAATAGGCCTGCCGGGACAGTCCTTTTTGTGGATTTTGGGAAGTAGGTAAAAGTGGGCTGTCCAGGGTTGGATGACTATGAGGTTGGAAGCCGTAGGGGGAAGGCATCTGGAGGAAATGAGATCGCTAACGGTGTTGGAGATAATGGCTTGATGTTCAGTGGTCTGGTCACGGTCCAGGGGGAGGTAAGAGGAAGTATCTGAGAGTTGGCGCTCAGTCTCTGCGAGGTAGAGGTCAGTGCGCCAAATGACAACTGCGCAGTGAAGCCCCCTTTGTCGGCAGGTTTGATGACAAAGTCGGGGTTAGACCTGACAGAGTGAAGAGCAGAAAGTTCGGAAGGAGAGAGAGGTTCGAAGGGGTGAGGGGGGGCGTTTCCCATGCAATCTCAGAAGGTGTAACACCTGCCCCTTTACCTCTTCCCTGCTTAACATCCCAGGCGCAAAACACTCATTCCAGGTTAAGTAGAGTTTCACTTGCATCTCCTCCAATTTGGTCCACTGCTCCCAATGTGGTCTCCCCTATATCGGAGAGACCAAACGCAGACTGGGTGATCGCTTTGCTGAGCATCTTCAGTCTGTGCGCATTCAGGACCCTGACCTTCCTGTTGCTTGCCATTTTAACAAAATACCCTGTTCCCGTGCCCACATGTCTGTTCTTGGCCTGCTGCAATGTTCCAGTGAAGCTCAACGCAAACTGGAGGAAAAACATCTAATTTTCCGGTTAGGCATGCTGCAGCCTTCCGGCCTGAACATCGAATTCAACAACTTCAGATGATCAACTCTACCCCACCTTGACCCATTTGTTTTCATTTCATTTCAAGTGTCTTTTACCATTTCTTTCTTTCTTAATATATATTTAATCCCCCCCCCCCCCCCAATCTTATCCACCTTTCTCCTCTTTGCTTCCCCCTTCCCCTCCCCCCACATCTACAGTTCATCCTCTGATGTTAGTTTCCCTGCTGTTTGACCTTTCACATCTTTTGTCCTCTCTGGGGACTGCCATTAGCACTCTTTCCCCTTGGTTTCTGTGGCCATTAGCACCCGGTTTCCCTGGGTTTCTGTGGCTATAACTCATCTTTTATTATCACTCCACAGTATAAATATTTCCCAGTTACTCTGTTAATTTTGACAAAGAGGCAGAGGACGCAAAACATTACCTCTTTCTCTCCCTACAGATGCTGCCAGACCTGCTGAGATTTTCCAGCATTTTCTCTTTTGTTTCAGATTCCAGCATCCGCAGTAATTTGCTTCTATTAAGAGTTGGGACTTTCCTTTGCAAAGATGTTTTTTTGGGGCTTGTGTGTTTATGCTGGGGTTGTGTGTTAAAGGGGATTTCTTTGTTTGCCTGGGACCAGGCCCGGGGGGAGGGGGGCGAAGGAGACCCAGGTGGGGACCTCCACACTGGCTGGTTCAAGCTAGCCAGTGAAGGGAATGAGGTGGGGGGAGGGGCTGCAGCCATCAGAGCCTGGTAGAACAGGTTTCGATGAGCCTAGCTGGGGTGAAAAATTGGGGGAAGGGACCGATACCGGGTGAGGTGTTTTCAAGAGGAAGTGGAGGGGAGGAGTCTGGGAAGGGGTGGGGAGTTTGCAATTCATGGGTGTCATTCATTGTACACTTTTGGGGATTGGATGGCCTTGAATATCAGTGGGTGGGGAGGGGGGGGGGGCACTATACATGTTGATGGTGACCATGGGCGATTCCAGATTCCTTTTTTTTTCTTTTTATTTGAGGCTTATATTGTCATGCGGGCTGTTGTGTGAGGGTTGGTGGGAGGATGGGATCGTTGTTGTTAATAAGGGGTTTGACATTCTACTGTTAACTTTTTATTGGTGGGGGTAAATCTTGAAGAAAATGTGAAAAAGGAGAATGAAAACATTAAAAAAAAAATTAATGTTTTAACTTTTGTTTCCTTTGCTTTCCACACTTTTTGGCTAATTTTCAACATTCCATTTCCAACTTTGCTTCTCTTCCTTTCAAATCAGGGCTCATGTTTCCCACTGCTAGGTTGTACCCTTTCCAATGGAATTGGTCTTGGCTTTGTTGAGGTCAGCCTATCCAGCTTGTTCGGGTCCCATTTCTCCCAAAACCAGACCAAACAAATGCCCTCTGAATCTAAAGTCCTCCCTCTTTCACCATCTTTCCAGCAATACATCTGCTCTATCCTCCTATTTCTACTCCTGGCGACAAGCACAAGTATAATCTGGAAAGTACAAGCTTTGAAGTCCTGCTCATTAATTAATTTCCTAGTTCCCAAAATCTTCTCCCTCTTTCTGCTCGTCATTGGCATTGATATGGGCCATGACCTCTGGCTGTTCAACCTCCCCACCCCAATGTTCTGCAGCTGCTTAGTGACATCTTTGATCCTTGCACTAGGGAAGCAATGTCCCATCTCAAATTTAAGCCTGCAGCAACAGAATCCCTTTCATTAAAATTAAACCACCAAGGGTGCTGTGAACTTGGCAATGTCTGCATTGCCCATAATCACCTTCACCAATATTCTGGATAGAGGACAACAAATACTCAGAACTTTGCCACTACCTGTTTGGTCCCCCTTATCTTACGGTCCTCTTTTCCCTCTCAGGTTGCAGGGTGATCATCTCCTGAAATACACTTCTTACATAGGTTTCAGTCTTGCACATGTTTTCAGCTGCCACTAAAGCTCCAAAATCTGGAGCGTGAACTCCTTCAGTCGACGACATTTCCTGCATACATGCTGATCCAGGACACAAGAAGCATACTGGATTTTCTCTCTGGCACAAAATGGTGGTTCTGAAGTATCTTACCATTCCTCTATTGAGAAAGTCTTTTAAACGTGCATTGTAACTCCTGCCACTGACTGGAATGGCAACAGAAACAGCATGCACACTCAGCCCACAGTGCAGCCACCAGTGTGTGTGTTATTTTGCTCCAAGGCCAGTTTAACACTACAGAAAGGCCAGTTTACACATTAAATGATAGTTTTCCAGATTGAACAAGTGAAGCATTTGGAAAGGGTTTGTGCAGTGAATTCCTTCTACACAGCCCAGTTACTTGATAACAGGACTCTATATCCCAGAGTCTAGGTTTGGAGCCCCACAATGGGTGGTGTTTTTTTATTTTGAATAAAATGCTTAAGTTTAATGTTATTTATTTTTCTTTTAACTAATGGTGACACTTCGCTATTAAGGCCACATGGTTTTGGGGCGTGATTCAGCGACCTCGTCGTGCCCGACTTGGTGAAGTGACGAGGCAGTTGAATCTCACGAGAGGCCACTTGAGAGATTCATCCGAACATCACGAGACATGACGATCTGCATCTCGCTGGAAGAGATCTAGATATATTATAGAGAAATACAGCATATATATTTAAATGATCGACAAGGCTCATTTAAATATGCATGTGCCAGATTATCCCAGCACCCGGCAACTAACTGCCTCTCCAACGAGGCATGAACCAGGCGTCATTTAGTACTGATCCACACAAACATGGACCAAGCATAATGGCACCTGGGGAGCTTCCCAAGCCTTTGGAGACTCCTGGTGGCCTCCGGCTCTCCCTCTAGCACCATGGCACTGCCAGCTTAGCACCTTTCATTATGCTTTCTTTTACTCGGTCTTTTCTGTGACTCTGTTCCAATTATGGCAATCAGTGAGTTTGCCTCCTTTCTTTGTTACCTATGTCCGAATGCTTAGAGTCGCCAGGTATCGAATGATACCACAATTTTCTACCGGCTATCGATCAAAGAGCCAAATACCAGTTAGTTAGTTCAAGGGTACTTTATTTACACACAATTGGTCATGCAACGTAAACACTACTAGTTAACTACACCAATCAACTAAGACAACCTGTACTTAACTTCGGACACCCGGCTTAGGTCAGAAAACAGTGGCCGCTGTTCAATTCTGGATCTCTCGGGTTCGAAGGAGTAATTGCTGCTCAGCTGGGCTCATCCGTCTGGTAGTGGGCGTTGAACTTTGACTCGCTTCTGGTGTTGCTGCGATTGGCGATGGCCGTGACCGGGGTACCAAGGCCAAAAGAGAGCGAACATATGGCAAACTCTTCTTATACTTAGGGGGTTTTTGCGCTCTTTTGGGCATTCCTTCGATTTGGGCCTTACTAATTTGGTGATCCCTGATCACTCCGTTTGATTCTTTAACCAATAAGTTGGTGGGGACCTGGATGGCTGGGCGTGTCCTAAGCGGTCACTGACCCCATTGTTTGCGTTTCTCTTGAACAGGGAGTGGCGCCAAAATGTCTGGGACTGTCCCGGTTGCTTGAGTACCAGTCCTTTTGTTTTGGTGGAGATGGGCCATCAAATGCTAATTGGCCCTATTACCATGTTAATTGGACGGAGTTTCAATACCGTCTGGACTTTTGCTGGCAAATATGCATTTCAGGCTCTGAGCCTGCCTGAGTCTTGGCTTGTCCATTTTACCCACCAGGCTTTGCAAGTTCCTCCGCACCTAGTTGGACGTGGCCATCCCAGATGGCCACACTTTGCACTGCCACCGTGGCACTGCTAAGGTGCCTGTGGCATGTCAGGGTGGCATAGATATTGCCATGGCGCCCAAGTGATAATGCCAGGGTGCCAGAATGTCACTGCCAAAGTTCTGGGCCTGAGGGGCCATGTCCATGAGGGGGGGGGGGGGGGGGGGGGGGGGGGGCGGGTGATGAGGGGTAGGTATGAAAGGGCCTCAAAGGTTGGGTGGGTAGACTCGAAACGGGGTGTTTGGAGGCCTGTGAAGTGGGGGGCCTCAGCAAATCCATAGCGGCGTGTCCTCACTTGGGATGGGTGGGGCGGTTAATGCCCATGTGTGTGTGTGGGGGGGGGGGGGGGGGGGGGGGTTGTGCGGGTTTATGAGCTCACTCATTTCAAAATGGAGGCCCAATCTCTGAGGAGGCGGTCTCGCAGCGAGCTCAACTCCCCAGTGATGAAAATATTTCAAAGTGTGGGCTAGACTGGGGGGAAAACTCCTCAAGGTCCAAAAATAACTACGTATGGATGAATAGCAGTGTGGATCTCACCCAAGAAGCCAGCGAGAAGCACCCTGCCAAACCTGCCTAAATTGGTTTAATCGTGCCCTTCATTTCCTTGGGACAATGGGCAACAATTGTTTCTAGGTGGCAGTTTGGCAAATATTTTTATGATGTGGTTAAACAGTGGCCTTGAGAAACCTGGTTGAAGGAAGGAAAGGATAACTTCAGAGAACATGTCAAGTGCTTTTATAACACTGCTTGTGGGCCAGGAGGAGTGTTTCTCTTTTCTTACCACCCACCACTCCTTCCCATCAGATACCCCTGCCCCTTGCATACTCCCAGGGTCTTCACAAATCTGCGCCCAAGTCCTCTTCAGCTGACTGGAAATCAAGCCTGACTGAATTCTGGATATGAGGCCCGTCAATAAGCCACATGTGGAATCAAAACTCCATACATGTGGAAACCAATCCAAGATTCCATCCCACATCCACTTAAATGTAATCCAGTCTGTCCTTTACCTTTTTCACCAGAACAAACTTTTGTCTTGTTTCCAGAACATTCTCTGGTTGCATCACCTTTAACTGTCATGCATCCTCTCCTACAATTCAGAGGCTTAAATATCATACTTTGCTGTTGATCTGCCTGAAGATCACAGTTGTACTGCCAACATAAAAATGGGATTTTTACAATCTTTTTCCTAACAAAAGTGAATTGTGCACATAATATTTTTCACATCTCTGGAATGTGACCAACCTGGCTTGATCAGCACATCAAACCAGTCTGAAAGAAGTAATAGCCTTGATTTAAAAAAAAGCACGTGTACCATTTTAAATGACACTTTGCCATATTTTAACCACAATAAGGGAAGATTCTGTCTTGTGCTAAGAATAGCAAAATCACGAACTGGACAAAAAAAGACTCACCAGTCACCTCATGTTCCCTTGCCTTTGAATTCTACAATACAGTTACTCTCAAGGACCCGCTACTTATACCTCATAAGAACTAGGAACAGGAATAAGCTATCTGGCCCTTCGAGCCTGCTCCGCCATTCAATGAGATCATGACTGATCATTGTCGACTCAGCTCCACTTTCCCACCCGAACACCATAATCCTTTATTCTTCAAAAAACTAGCTATCTTTATCTTGAAAACATTTAATGAAGGAGCCTCAACTGCTTCACTGGGCAAGGAATTCCATAGATTCACAACCCTTTGGGTGAAGAAGTTCCTCCTAAACTCAGTCCTAAATCTACTTCCCCTTATTTTGCAGCTATGCCCCCTAGTTCTGCTTTCACCTGCCAGTGGAAACAACCTCCTCGCATCTATCCTATCTATTCCCTTCATAATTTTATATGTTTCTATAAGAACCCCCTTATCCTTCTAAATTCCAACGAGTACAGTCCCAGTCTACTCAACCTTTCCTCATAATCCAACCCCTTCAGCTCTGGGATTAACCTAGTGAATCTCCTCTGCACACCCTCCAGCGCCAGTACGTCCTTTCTCAAGTAAGGAGACCAAAACTGAACACAATACTCCAGGTGTGGCCTCACTAACACCTTATACAATTGCAGCATAACCTCCCTAGTCTTAAACTCCATCCATCTAGCAATGAAGGACAAAATTCCATTTGCCTTCTTAATCACCTGTTGCACTTGTAAACCAACCATCTGTGACTCATGCACTAGCACACCCAAGTCTCTCTGAACAGCGGCATGCTTTAATATTTTATCGTTTAAATAATAATCCCGTTTGCTGTTATTCCTACCAAAATGGATAACCTCACATTTGTCAACATTGTATTCCATCTGCCAGACCCTAGCCCATTCACTTAACCTATCCAAATCCCTCTGCAGACTTCCAGTATCCTCTGCACTTTTCGCTTTACCACTCATCTCAGTGTCGTCTTCAAACTTGGACACATTGCCCTTGGTCCTCAACTCCAAATCATCTATGTAAATTGTGAACATTTGTGGGCCCAACACCGATCCCTGAGGGTCCCACTAGAGGGACACATGGATTTGAGATTTTGCTGCACCTGGTACAGAGGATACTATTGCCAATATTTTTAAATGAAATGTTTTCTACACAAGGAATATTTGTGACTAAGTTTTGATTAGACGGTCTGCTGTGTCATTATGATTTGATTTAGCTTCTCCATATGAAAGAAGATGAGCATGGTACATAATATAATTTGTGCCACAAGATGGCATCAGACTACTTAGTAAAATAAAATACTGCAGAACATATTGTACACTTCAAATTTTCTATTTCATCTTGATTACACTTCATGTCAGGATTGACACAAATAAATTTCATTATTGACTCCTCCACCATTGCTATACGATCAGACTGCTAATACTGAATGAACAAAATTATCCTCTCCCTCCAAACTCAGTTCCTTAGCCACTGACTCCATCCTTCTCCCTGGCTACAGTCTTAGATTGAGCTAGTCTGTTCACCACCTCAGTGTCACATTTGACCCCAAAAATTAGCTTCTGATACCATCACCAACACAGCTTATTTCCATGTCCATAACAATGCTCAACTTAGCTCATGCCGAAACATTCATGCACGATGACCTCTAGATTTGACTATAACAAGGACTTCTGGCCGCCACCTGCATTCTATCCTCTGTAAATTGAAGTAATCTAAAACTCTGTCCTCTGCTTCAAAATCACACCAATACGTGTTCACCTATTATCCCCATATTTGTTGACCAATATTGGCTCCCTGTCAAGCAAAGGTTTTCATTTCAAAAAAGTTCTCATCCTGGTATCCAAAACCTTCAGGGCCTATCTCGGTAATTCCCACCAGTCCCACAACTCGGATAGCTGCATTCCTCTAATTTGTGCCCTTGAAAAATTTGTGGCCACACCTTCAGTTGCCTCGCCACTCAGATCTGGAATTCCAACTCTCCACCTCACTTTGCTCCTTTAATACGCTCCAAGTGTTTGGTCATCTGACCTAATATTTCATGTGGCTCAACTTCATATTTTGTTTTATTATCTGAAGTTGCATGATCTGTGACCTAACTTCAGACATCCACCACCAGCCTTGGAGAACTTGATACTTTTGGATAACAAAAAATATATCAATCTCAGATTTAAAATGTATAATTTACACAGCATTAATTCCCAGCTATGGAAGAGTCCCAAACTTCTATCGCCCTTTGCAAGTAGATATTTTAAAAATATGCTCAGAGAACTAAACTCTCAAGCTAGCAGGAAGTTTGTTATCTTCTATTCCTGTTAATAGCCTGGACTTTCCTCTCAGCAGCAAAGTGCCACTGTAGGCACAAAAAATACCGTACTTAATTTGTCCGTCGTCTGCAGCATGGTTCCAGCAGCTAACTCATGAAGGTCTAGTTGCAAAGAGTTTTTTCTTGGCAAGCCACATTCCCATTAACAGATGTCATTCAGTTGCACCGCAACTGCTGTACTTGCACGTTTATATAATCGCTCCTCGCAATTTAACTCTTGGAACCCAGGTTGGCTGCACTCCCCCAAGGCCAACATAACTTTCCTGCGGGGGAAGTGCCACAAACTGCTCAGGTGTGATCTAACAGGACTTTGTACAGCTGAAGGACGACTTTTACATCTCGTCTTCTAATCCTCTGGGTACAATAGCCAACAGTCCATTAGCCTTTTTGGTTATTTCCTGAGCCTAGTCATGACATTTTAATAATGTAACTGGACCCTCAAGTCTCTTTGGATTTTCAGTTTCTAAATTTGCACCCTAGTCTAACCTTTATAGGTCCAAAGTGGATGAACTCCCACTTGCCTACATTCAAATGCATGTTCTAATTCATAACCTATCAATCTTTCTTTGTAATGTTATGCTTCCATCTATTTTGTTCATATTGCCACATATCCGTCTAATTGGAAAATCTAGCTATGTGGCTTTTTAACCCAATCATTTAAAGGATTAATAAATCTGATGAAGCCTCATAGCACCAGGGACCCAACTTCGATTCCAACTTTGGGCAACTGTCTGTTTGGAGTTTGCACATTCTCCCTGTATCTGCATGGGTTGCCTCTGGGTATTCCAGTTTCTTCCCACAATCCAAAGATGTGCAGGTTAGGTGGATTGATGATGCCAAATTGCCCTTTAGGGTGGGATTGCAGGAATAAGGTGGTAAATTGGGCCTGTGAAGGATCTGTGCAGACTCGATGGGCCAAATGGCCTCCTTCTACACTCCAGCGATTCTATGATTGGATGAAACTAAACACGAATCAGAGGACACCCACTGGTCACCTCCTGCCATCCTTCCTAAACTTTTCCTCAATCACCCTCCTCTCAAGATCCTTCATAAAAAAACCCTATTCAAATAAAGTTTTTGGTCACACATGCTACTACCTACATCCGTTTTTATCTAGTTACAGCTTGTTAAAGTACTATGTTTTTTTACCTTAAATAACACAACACAAAAATAGGAGCAGGAGTCTGTCGAGTCTGCTCTGCCATTCATTATGTTCATGACTGATCGTGGGTTTCAGCTCCATTTTCTTGCCGGCTCCCCATATCCCTCAATTCCAAGACACCAAAAATCTGTCAATCTCAGCCTTAAATGCATTCAGCAATAGAGAACTCCAAAGATTAACAGCACTTTAACAAATTTCTTATCTCCGTCTTAAATGATCAGCCCCTTATCCTGAGGTTTAGATGCCCTGATCAGCGAGAAACACACTCAGCATCTATCCTATCAAGCCACCTCAGAATTGTGTAGGTATCACCCATTTTTCTATCACCAGAGAACATAACCCCAATTTACTCAGCCTCTTCTCATAGGTCAACCCCATCATCCCAGAGACCAACGTTTGATGCATCACCTCCAATGCAAGTATATCCTTTCTTAAATATGGAGCCAAAATTACACTGTATTCAAGATGTTGAATCAGCAAAACCCTGTGCAATTGCTGCAAAACTTCTTTATTCTAGTACTCCAATCCCCTTGCAATGAAGGTCAACATGTCATTTGCCTTCCTAAGTGCTTGCTGCACTTGCATGCTAACTTATGAATTCCTTGATGTGGAGATGCCGGCGTTGGACTGGGGTGAGCACAGTAAGGAGTCTTACAACACCAGGTTAAAGTCCAACATGTTTGTTTCAAACACTAGCTTTCGGAGCACTGCTCCTTCCTCAGGTGAAATCACCTGAAGAAGGAGCAGTGCTCCAAAAGTTAGTGTTTGAAACAAACATGTTGGACTTTAACCTGGTGTTGTAAGACTTCTTACTATGAATTCCTTGTAAGAGGACACCCAAGTATATTTGAACATCAACATTTACAAATTTCACACTTTAAAAAAAAGTGTTATAAACCCCGAGGTTAAATGCGAGGGTATCCCAAAACCTAGAAGGGTAACTTGGAACACTGGTTATTAGTGGTGTATATTTTCAAGTTGGCATAATGTGAGAAAGATATGCAACTAAGGAGGAATAGTCCAATCTTTCTGCGTTCAATGAATAAAGAATATGTATTAACTGGAGAAAAAATACACAATAAAGACTATAATATACTACAACAATATACTACACTAATGGCTATCTATACATAATCTTACAAAATGACCCCTTGTTCCCAATTACCCAAGTTTCCTGAACACTGAAAACAGCCCCTTTTCTCCCCAAACATCCAACTATACAGGCCAAATCCAGCACATAATTGCCATCCCCACAGATTATGTTCCAGGTTTGAGAAAGCCGTCTTCAGTGTTCAGCATGAGATTAGTCTGTTCCGAGTTTTGATTTTAAACAGCAGCCTTTCAACAACAGCTTTGGTTTGGGAGAGCCTGCTTTCTGTAGCTGGATGTGGCTATGGTGGTTGCTGCTTCTCTACCCTTTTCTCCAGCTATCTTCCGAAGGATATATTGTTTTTTCTCTTTGATGTTACCCACCCTATGGACCAGGCTTTAACCATGCAAGTGCCATTTCCCTTATCTCTCCAATTTAAAGTCATCTCTTCTATACATCATTGTTTTTCCCAGGTCACTTAAATACCAATTTGGATCTCAAAACAACCCTTCGTGTCTGCATGGTGAGCACAAGAATAGTCTTGTTTCAAAAGTACAAAAATTATCAATCTCCAGTCAAAGACCAATCTTCGTCTCGGCCACCTTGAATAATGTCACAGCAGTACTTAAATGTAGCAATATTGAGATGATTTTTTGTTGTGGTATGGAGTTGATGGCCCCTTTGACTTTAATAATAGATAGAAAAAATAGCGGAGAGTCTTAAACAGAACTGTTCGATTTGGGAGGGGAGTCATGGTGCAGGTCTTTTCCAAAGTCAGCAACTTGTCAAATAATTTTTCTCTGTTCATAATGGGAAAATGTATATTTTCTAATTCATAGTAAAATCCATAACATACATACCATAGATTGGAACATGACGTTGACCTGGAGTATAAGCCAACCCCATTTTTGGTGCCAGAATTAGTGATTAGGCTTTTAGTTGTGAAAACTATGCACACCTCGGAGACCAGAAGTCAGGAACTTGAACTCCTAATGGACCCGAGTTTTTGCACAAATGCAGACTGGACGCGGACCTGAGCAGTTCTTCAATTTTTGCATCCTTAGAGCTCAGGACATCTGCAAAAACCTGAGCACCATTGCCGGTGTCATGGACGTTTGGCTTTAAGAATTGGGTGTTTATCAAATAGCTGCAGTGATGTCCTTGTGCGGTGGTGCTGAAAGCTGTTTTGGCTTTGTGTTTAATTTCACTTTCAGTTGGAGAGCTGTATTCAAAGCAAGCAGATGTGTAATGATATCTCTCTCTACAAGCTAAAGAATATCTTCAGCTCACTTGATTTCAAAGTAATATCTGTTTCTGTAGAGAATTTAAACCTGCTGGCTTTGTTAAAAAGGGTTTAACTTATGGATGTTGCTAGGAAAGGTATTAAGGGTTACCTATAGAGTATTATATCTGTGGGGTTACACATGTTGGTATTTTATAAGATGTTTACTGTGTGGTTACAAAATGTTAACTGGGTGCATAGAATAAACATGGTTTTGTTTTAAAAATACTTAAAATCTCTGTTGCATAACACCTGGAGAGTGGCCCCTGGTGTTCGCCATAAACAAAATCTATTCAAAGTCGTGGCTCAGGTGAATTCCATGATATACTTTTGGAGTTTTCTAAACCCTGGCCCATAACACCCAGGCAGAGTGACAGGGACAGGTACCAAAACAAGACTGCCCAAGTGGGGACAGGGACAGAAACAGACACCAAAGAAAAAGTAGGTAGCAAACTTTGAATCAAGGCAACTCGATAGAAGGCCTAGAGATCCAAGAAGCCTGCTAAAGGTTTGTGACTCCATGCTATGGTCCATTGGGGCAAAGACTCCCCTTTAGACCAGTAGGGTTCTGCTTGGCACAGTCAAAGAGCATAAATCATGCACCAGTTGGTACTCCAGGGCAGGCTCAAGAATCTAGAGAGATGAGGTTGTAACCCTCAAAGGTAAACTATTGTTGTTGCCATCTAGCGTGGAACAATTTTGGGAGAATTCCAAGGTTAGATCTTTGAAGGTGAAGACTAGAATCCCTTGCACACAGGAGACAAAGTTTTGGTGAGATTGGTTGACTGGGTGAGTTGCAGAGAAATCCATGGACTGCCATTTACTGAGTATTGTCGTCCGATCACCAATGCATCTCTCGAGTACATGCCAGATATTGTAAATTGTCTGACCTTGTAAAGTTTATTTTTGTTTGTTCAAACCCCATGCAAGATTCTGGTTTAATGCAATGGGCAAGTACCCCGAATCTCAAACTTGGTCAACTTCAAACGTTATTGGTTCCTAGCCAGATCTTACCAAACACCTGGAGGTCTGGTTGTAGATCAGAATGTAAATTGAAGGCCAAGAGATTTCAAATCCACAGACAATTACAAATGCTGGGGTCAAAGCTGATAAAATTCTCACAGTAAATTTTACCATCGATTGTCAATTGCTTTGATATTTCTGGAAAGGGAGGATTTATCAGTGATTTGCATCAATTAATCAAAGTTAGGTTAAGTGCACTAGCAAAAGAGTTAGGGCTCAAAAAGCAGGAATAATTGAGGTAATAGTACAACATCTGGATTGGAAGAAAAAGGGTAATCCAGGTAGCAATTCAGTTACAGATGAAGTAACGCGAGAAAAGAACAAAGTAAGTGGAACCACAGAAATGCTTCAAAAGAAAGAAATCAGGTATGAGCTGGCTCGAGGTAACGCTTAGGTTACAGAATAAAAAGGAGTCGATGGGCGGCATGATGGTGCAGTGGTCAGCACTGCTGCTTCACGACGCTGAGGACCCGGGTTCGATCCCGACCCTGTGTCACTGTTCGTGTGGAATCTGAACATCATGTCTGTGTGGGTCTCACCCCCACAACCCAAAGATGTGCAGGGTAGGTCAATTGGCCACGCTAAATTGCCCCTTAATTGAAAAAAAAAAAAGAATTGGGTACTCAATGTTTTTTTACATTTTATTTTTAAATGTTTTAAATGATAAGGAGTCCAGTAGTTTGCATGAGGAGTGAATCCCACGCCAAACTTTTATATACCTGTTTCCTGAATTCATTGAAGAAGGAGTTGACAGATATTTTATCTGATTTGAAAAGGTGGCTCCAAAGTTAAAGTGGCCAAAGGATTCATAGACTCACTTGAAGCATTTTGGTCAAAATGGCTCTGGATGTATATTCTTGTCTGTCAGAAGAACAATCGTCTAATTAAGAGGCAGGGCAGAACGGCCTCCTCCTCCTATGTTTCAGAGGTAGTTAAAACCGCAGTACTTAATGATTACACAAACTTGCCCTTAAAGCATAGTTGCAATTTTGGACTTAAAAGACAATAAAATGTTTGCAGAATTTGCTGGGGAGAAATATTGTGGGACTGGTGGTTTCAATCACTGAAGTCGAAACATTTTGAGCTAATGATACTGAGAATTTCAGAACAATTAAATAGTGATTAGGTCACACCTGGAAGAATGTAGGGCTAAGTTATAGAAGTAGTAGTTCTGTCAGATGGATACAATATACCATGTAGACTTCAGGGGAGGTGGGGGGTGCAGTAGGTTTCCATTTGTAAACCCACAGTAAATTTAAGATTCTAGCTTTATGGAAAAAGCAGAAGTTGTTCCAGTCAGTGTAAAGGAAAAAAAGGATGCCAAAAAAGTATTATTTTCTTGCCATAAGACAGGGCATCTCAAAGGCAATTGCTTAAAGTTGAACAGTAAACCAATGACAGCAATATGAATGCTAATGGAGTCTTAAGACTGTATCAGAAAAGGAAATGGGTATTAAAACCACAGTAATTGCACAAGTGAAACACGTTCCCTCAGAACCTATTAGAAAGGGGGTTATAGTTCAGGGAATTCTTCCGTGACTCCTGTGGGCCATGCTCCTGGAAGTTGAGGTTTTGTTCTCTTCCTCCTCCAACAAAACAAATCAATATCTTTGTTCAATGAGGCTGATGGCTGTTGATACAAATGTGTTCTAGATGGTTTGAAGGAAAACATTTTTCATAGATATTATGGGATTTATGAACCTGCTCCCTTGTGTAAAGTCAATTTGTGAAGAGACCTAGTAAATGGAATTGTTAATCTGGCAATTGTTCCTAGTTTACTTGAATGGGTAGATTTTATAGTAGATAATGATTTTACTAGTGTAGATGGCAACGTGGTGACGATGGTTTTAGCCAGCCCTTGATCATGCTATTCTTGCCAAACTCCAAAAAATTATTGTGGCCAAACAGTAATTATTGCAAATTACAAGCATATTTGTGTAGAGAAACAACTTTTTGCATAAAAGAAGAATGTTAATGAGTAACAAGAACAATTGAGTGTGAGCACAGGAAATGGAATTGCTGATGAATCAGAACAGTAAGCTCACGGAGAATTAAAAACGAACACTGATGAATTGTTGAAGCTTCATTATGAAAAGAGCAGCTTCATTGTGAAAAGAGCAATAGGCCTCGAACTCCAATATGATTTGAAGAACAAAAGGGGGTACGGAAGAGCTAATCCAGAGTTTGAAACAGATAAGGAAAATTGGATCGAATGAATAAATAATGAAAGACTCTAAAGGGCAATCGGAAACCATAGAAGATGCCAGAAGAAACTGAATGCCCAGGTGAAGTGGGTAAGCTTCCATATGGTTGCTGCAGATAACTGTGAAACAAAAATAACTGAACTCACCAGAGTAGTTGCTGGGATGTATGATGAATGAAAGACTAACAGGCTTTGAAAAAAATTGGAAGATAAAAGCGTAAACAAATACTTGGATAAAATTGTGAACAAGTTGCGAAAAAAGGTGAAGGCTCCATTGTTGAAACAATAAGACTATAAATTTGTGCAAAAGGCTGCAGAACATAGCTTGGAAAATTACTTGAATGGAGAGAGGAAAACTCCCTCAGCACAAGTTAGTTCATTCAAAACAATGAAGAGAAAATCTGTAATGGAGGCAGTGCTTAAGGATAGTTTTAAAGCTGGTTGCCAATAAGTCAACCTAGAGACCCAAACAATCTCTCTCTCTCTCTCTTCCCCCCCCCCCCCCCCCAACAGTGACACAACCCCTTATGGCCAACAGAATAAAATTAAAACCCAAGGTTAATTAAATATTACCATGCTGAAAAAAAACAAGTTATTTGCAGGAGTATCTGTGGAAACCCATGACCATGGTCGGTTGGATGGTTAAGGATGGAGTGAAGTTGGGTTGCGATTGACAACATGTGGATCAGGCACCCCAGTGGCCAATGCAAAGAGCAGAGATTTGGTGTGAGGCATATATATCTGATGAGATCAAGAGGCACCTGCAAAGAAAAACACCCAAATTACAATGAAGCTGAAATTAGGATGGGAGCCTCAACAAACCAGTCAAAGATCAAATGGAGCCAGCTGGGTGGCTGGGAGAAGAAATCTTCGCAAAGACTCAAAATATGCATGTGGCCCTGCTTGATGTTTTGGGTGCACCAAATTGTGGGATGCTATTAGAACATAAACCATTCAAGGTGTTCAAAAAAATCTAGAACAACCAATTTAATGGATGGAGAGGATGATGATGATTTGTTGCAGAAGGATGAATCTGAAAGTAAAAGTGCTACCATGTGCGAACTTATAAAGGGCAATAATTTGAAGCGAAAAATTGAATGAAACCTTATGGTTATGCCATAGCTGAATACTTAACTATTTGGATGCTGAAGACCAATGAATTAGACAAACATGCTTGGATTGTGATTGAATGTATCCTTGCAGAATTACTTCATTCAATAAAATATTTAATTCAAATTAATGGAATGTGTTTTTTTTTGTACATTTCAAAATGACAACCACTGACATCAACGGGACAGCACAGTAGCGCAGTGTTTAGCACTGCTGCCTCACGGCGCCGAGGCTCAAACCCGGGTTTGATCCCAGCCCCAGGTCTCTGTCCGTGTGGGTTTGCACATTTGCTGAGTCTCTGCGTGGGTCTTACTCCCACAACCCATCAACACCAGTGGGTCACATTTTATACTTGGCATAAAAGCGGACCTCCATTTTGGAATGATTGAGATTTCAAAGGTTAGCTTAGGTCGCAGTGTCTACGATATGGAAAGAAACAGAAGGATAAAGAAAGAGTATAAGAAGAGAAATAACAGAATTTTTATTGACTCTGCAGGAACACAAACTAGATGAATAAACAATAAGTTTAGAGAACAGAAAAACTAGCAGGGACCATAGACAAAGAAGAGTTCAAAATGGTTCTGTTTTACCATAAGACATAGGAGTGGAAGTAAGGCCATTCGGCCCATCGAGTCCACTCCGCCATTCAATCATGGCTGATGGGCATTTCAACTCCACCTACCAGCATTCTCCCCGTAGCCCTTAATTCCTCGCGACATCAAGAATTTATCTATCTCTGCCTTGAAGCCATTTAGCGTCCCAGCCTCCACTGCACTCCGCGGCAATGAATTCCACAGGCCCACCACTCTCTGGCTGAAAAAATGTCTCCGCATTTCTGTTCTGAATTTACCCCCTCTAATTCTAAGGCTGTGCCCACGGGTCCTCGTCTCCTCGCCTAACGGAAACAGTTTCTTTGTGTCCACCCTTTCTAAGCCATGTATTATCTTGTAAGTTTCTATTAGATCTCCCCTTAACCTTCTAAACTCCAATGAATACAATCCCAGGATCCTCAGCCGTTCATCATATGTTAGACCCGCCATTCCAGGGATCATCCGTGTGAATCTCCGCTGGACACGCTCCAGTGCCAGTATGTCCTTCCTGAGATGTGGGACCCAAAACTGGACACAGTACTCCAAATGGGGCCTAACCAGAGCCTTATAAAGGCTCAGTAGCACATCGCTGCTTTTATATTCCAACCCTCTTGAGATAAATGACAACATTGCATTCGCTTTCTTAATCACAGATTCAACCTGCATGTTTACCTTTAGGGAATCCTCGACTAGCACTCCCAGATCCCTTTGTACTTTGGCATTATGAATTTTCTCACCGTTTAGAAAGTAGTCTATGCTTGGATTCTTTTTTCCAAAGTGCAAGACCTCACATTTTCTCACGTTGAATTGCATCAGCCATTTCCTGCACCACTCTCCCAAACTGTCTAGATCCTTCTGCAGCCTCCCCACTTCCTCAGCACTACCTGCCTGACCACTTTTCTATAAGTAATCATCAACAAGGGTGACAATGGAAATCAGAGCATATTTGAAATGGGCTGAAGCAAAAGACAGGCTTCAATACAGGATTTTAAAGCAGTCAGGTATACATTGACCTCGGAGCGAGCTTGCTCACACATGATCAAATCGCCCACAACCTTCTAAAATCCATAGATGCAACCCTAATTTGCATGATTTCTCCTGGTAGCTCAACCCTTGGAATTCAGACATCATTCTCATAAATCTACACCGCACTCCAAGGCGAATATTCCCTTCAACGGTGTGGTGCCCAGAATGGATTACATGACTTCAGTGCGGTCTAAACTAGGCAGGCAAAGATCATGGGCCCAGATTGAGTGGTCACCAGCCAGGAATTCATCACATTTGCCACCAAATCTCAAGACATAAGAACATAAGAACTAGGAGCAGAAGTAGACCGTCTGGCCCTTCGAGCCTGCTCCACCATTCTATAAGATCATGGCTGATCTTTTTGCGGTCTCAGAACCACTTACCCGCATTCTTGTCACATCCCGTTTATTTTTCTTTAACCAATTCCTTTATTTTTCAAAAAAACATCTACCCTATCTTTAAATATATTCAATGAAGTAGCGTCTACTACTCCTTTCGGTAGGGAATTCCATACTTTAACCACCCTTTGAGTGAAGAAGCTCCTCCTTGATTTAGTCCTAAATCTGCTCCCCCTAATCTTGAGGCTATGCCCTCTTGTTCTACTTTCACCTACCAGTGGAAACATCCTTTCTACTTCTATCTTATCCATTCCCTTCAAAATTTTATATGTTTCTATTAGATCCCCCCTCAACCTTCTGAATTCCAGTGAATATAATCCCAATCTACTCAGCCTCTCCTCATACGATAACCCCCTCAACTCCGGAATCAGCCTGGTGAACCTCCTCTGCACCCCCTCTAGTGCTAGCACATCCTTTCTCAAGTGCGGAGACCAAAACTGCACACAGTACTCCAGGTGTGGCCTCACCAGCACCTTGTACAACTGCAACATTACCTCTCTACTTTTAAACTCAATCCCCTTCGCAATGAAGGACAAAATTCCATTTGCCTTCCTAATTACTTGTTGCACCTGCAGACCAACCTTCTGTGACTCATGCACAAGTACACCCAGGTCCCTCTGCATAGCAGCATGCTGCATCTTTTTACTATTTAAGTAATAATCCGTTCTATTGTTACTCCTACCAAAATGCATGACTTCACACTTTTTGACATTATACTCCATCTGCCAGACCTTTGCCCACTCACTCAATGTTCCTCTTAAGGTTTTACAGTCCTCAGTACACTTTGCTCTGCCACACACCTTCGTGTCATCTGCAAACTTGGATACCTTACACATAGTTCCCAACTCCAAATCGTCTATATAAATTGTAAATAATTGTGGTCCCAACAGCGATCCCTGAGGCACACCACTCATCACTGATTGCCAGCCAGAATAGCACTCATTTATTCCCGCTCTGTTTCCTGTTAGACAACCAATCCTCTATCCATGCTAGTACTCTACCCTTAACACCATGCATCCTTATCTAATGCAGCAGCCTCTTGTGCGGTACCTTGTCAAAGGCCTTTTGGAAATATAGGTACACCACATCCACTGGGCCCCCTTTGTCTACCTTGCTCGAAATGTCTTCATAGAATTCCAAGAGATTCGTCAAGCATGACCTGCCCTTCATGAATCCATGCTGCGTCCGTTCAATGGGACAACTTCTATTGAGGTGCCCTCCTATTTCTTTCTTGATAATACTCAAGCATCTTCCCCAAAACAGAGGTTAAGCTAACCGGTCTATAATTCCCCATCTTTTGTCTACTTCGCTTTTTAAACAGTGGGGTCACATTTGCTGTTTTCCAATCCTCTGGGACTGCCCCAGTGTTCAGCGAATTTTGGAAAATTACCGCCAGTGCATCTGCTATTACTCCAGCCATCTCTTTCAGTACCCTGGGATGCATTCCATCAGGGCCAGGAGACTTATCTATCCCGAGCTCCATTAGCTTGCCCAACACTTGCTCTTTCATGATAGTAATGGTTTCCAGATCCTCACCTACCTTCTTCTCTCAGTCAATCGCTGGCATGTTATTAGTGTCCTCCACTGTGAAGACCGATACAAAATATTTGTTCAATGCCTCCGCCATTTCATCATATCCCATAACTAAATGACCAAGACATAGTGTTAGTTTTCAGCATAGGACCTACAAGACGTACAAATTCCACAGCTTCTCCTTGGCAGTTCTCCTTCATTACTCCATCGACTCCCTCATGCTCTGAATCTTACTGTGTCAATTTCACACCCAGTACCATTTCTCTAAAAGTCTGTTAATAAATTGAATACATAATTATACAGGAATATGTGGGTGAAGGAAATGGCGGCTGTGAGGTAATGCTTTCCATGTTGCATCGTGCAGCGTACCAGTTATGTCAAACAACCTATGCTGAGCCTTTACTAGTACTTTTGCATAAAATTCCATAGGCTTATTTTTGCCTCAAAACTAGTAAGTTAACTATGATCTGAAACACAACTATGCAAATTACGTAGAATTTTGCTTTATCAAGTAAGTTGTAAAGTTGTTTTGGAAGTAGGCTGCACGAGGGGCAATCACGCTTTATTTTGCAGAATTTCACCATCACCATTAAAACCAATTTGGGAGCAGGAGGGGGAATGAAGACAAAGATTGCACGCACTAACAGTAAATAAAAATACATCTTCTTTAATAAACTACCTTCCAAGGTATGGTTTTCTAAGTTAGCAAAAGTTCAAAAATTCAAGTTCACTGTTTCCATTGTTCAAAGTAGAATATTTAAGTCCAATGAAGTATTTGTCTGGTCAGCAGTTTTTGTATCACTGGCAGTACTCCGGGGTTATAACAGATTTATGAATTGGCAGCTTCACTATTGTTAAATTTAACCAATTTAAGTTAATTTAGTTATAATGTTGTTGGTTGTGCTCAGGTTTTGAAATTCAATAAAAATACTTCTGGTTAGGTTTCCCCACACATGCAAGATATACATAATTACAGCTGGTGCCAAAAATATGGCAATGCATTTGAGAGCAATGGTCGACGGGCAGTTGATGTACTTTCTGAACGAAAAGTTCAGTCAGCAGAGGGAGGCCCAGGAGGACCTGGCGAAGGTGGTAGACCCAGTGAAAGCAGGAATTCACCGGGTGGAGCTGAGGCTCGAGACCCAGGCGATCCAGAAGGTGGAGGAGGCAGTGAGGGAGCACAAGGAGCAGCTTACACATTGGCGGCCGAAATTTGGATGTTGAGGGAGACCCAGAAGCGACTCAGGGAGAAAATGGAGCATTTAGAGAACCACACCCGAAGACAAAACTTGAGAATTGTTGGGATGCCAGAGGGCAGTGAGAGACTGCACACTGGTTCTTATAAAGCCAAAATGCTGAAGCAGCTAATGAGGGAGGGGTTCTTCGATGGGCTGCTGGAGGCCGAACGGGCACATAGTGCACTGATGAGGAAGCTGCAGGTGATGTGCCGCCAAGGGCAATAGTGGTGAGACTACATCAGTTCTTGGACAAAGAAGGTCTTGTGATGGGCCAGGCAGACGTGTACCTGGGAGGGTAACGAGCTCCAGGTACACCAGGACCTGGGTGCCGATCTGGCCAAGAGGAGAGCTGGATTCAACCGAGTCAAGGCTGCCCTCTTTAAGAAGGGGGTGAAGTTCGGGATGCTGTACCCGGCCCGGTTTTAGGTGACCCACAAGTATTATTTTGGAACACCAGAGGAGGCAATGGATTTCTTGAGACACAATGGACTGGCCGGAGAGTGAGGACGTTGAACTTTGGAGGTGAGAGGAAATGCTGGTTCTGTCTTTTTTGCTTCATTGTTTTGTTTCATTTTGGGTGATGGTTAGGGGAGAACACTCAACTCTCAGGGGTTGTTTTTCTTTCTTGTGGGCTCTTTGGTGGGATGCTGGAAGACTGTGAAGGGAGAGTACACCTTTTTACTTAATTGTTATTTGCACTATGGAAGTGTGCGAGCGTTGGGGGGGGGGGGGGAGAATTAGTGAGGTGGTAAGACATTTGGCGCCATCAATTGGGGCCACCAGGCTAGCTAGTTCACGGGAGCACAGTGGGTGTAATCAGGTGGAGAGTATTAGAAGGGGATGGGATTGTTGTTCTGTTTAGGGGAGATGGGGGACGGGACTGTTGACAGGGGTGGGGCTGTCGAAATGCAATAAGGAGGGAGTTGGTGACAGTGGACACCAGAGGGTGAGCCTGGAGAGTGGCGTGACATGGGTTGGCCCAAGAAGGGCTATAATTGGTCGCCAGGAAAGGGGCAGGTGCCCCCAGAAAGACGGGTACTTGGAATGCGAGAGGGTTGAATGGGCCAGTCAAACTCGTGCACACCCAAGCTTAAAGGCATTTTTACAGGAAACGTATTTGAAGACTGGGAACCAGCTTAGGCTACGGAAGGGATGGGTAGGGCAAGTCTCCCATCCAGGACTAGATATGAAGTTGTAGGGGGGGGGGGGGTATTGATAAATAAGTGAGGAATATAGTAACAGATACAGGATAGAAGGTTAATGATGCCAAGCAGGAAATTGGAGGGGGTTCCAGTGGACTTGGTAAACGGTTATGCTCCAAATTGGGATGATGTCAAATTCATGAGGCGGGTGTTGGGGGAAGACCCCAGACTCGCACCGGCTGTTTATGTGGAGGGATGCTTTCATAACGTTATCGAGCAGAGATTGGACCGTTCGAGTCCGCAGTCGGGCAGAGGGTTTCGGCAGTAGCAAAGGGGTTCAGGGAGCACATGGGTCCGGGGGGGGGGGGGGGGGGGGGGGGGTGGACCTGCGGAGGTTTGGCAGACCGAAGGCGAAGGATTTTTCATACTTCTCCCATGTGCACAGGGTGTACTCGTGGATCAATTACTTTCTGGTGGGCAAGACTCTGCTGGCAGGGTGGAGGGTGGTCAACTCGGGATACTCGCCGATTATGGTCTCCGAGTACACACCACATTAAGTGGACTTGCAAGTGGACTGGGGGGGGGGGGGGGGGGGGGGGGGGGGGAGAATGCTGCAGCACCCACAGTGGAGTTTAGACGTGGGGTTGCTCGCAGATGAGACGTGAGAGTGGGTGAGACGCTTTGAGGGTATGTGGAATTGAATGACACGGGTGAGATTTCAGTCGCCGCTTTATGGGAGGCACTTAATGCAGTGGTCAGGGGGAAGTTTAAATCGATCCGGGCACGTAGAAATAGGTCGGAGCAGACAGATGGCTCGGCTGGTGGATGAAATTCTGCGGGTGGATAGGAGGTACTCTGAGGCCCCAGAGGCAGAGTTGTTGGAACAGATGGAGTTTGGGTTGGTAGGCAACAGGGTAGGCAGTGAGGCCATTACAGAGGGCCAGGGAGGTGGTGTATGAATATGGGGAAAAAGCAGGTAGGATGCTGGCTCACCAATTCAGGAAGCAGGAGACATTGAGGGAGATCGGAAAGGTGAAGGATGGGAGAAGGGTGGTTTTGGACCCGGTGGGAGTTAATGGGGTTTTTGAGGAATTCTATGAGGTTATACGAATCAGACGTCAAGGCAAGAGGAAATGCGGTGATTTCTGGATAGGTTGGAGTTACCCAATGTAGAGGAGGACCTGGTAGAGGGGCTGGGGGCACCCATTTGACTGGTGGTGATGATGGAGGGTATGGGGGTGATGAAAGTAAGGAAGGTCCCAGGTTCAGATGGGTTCCCATTTGAATCTTATAAAAAAATTTGGGGGGATCTGTGGCCCCTGCTGGGAGAAGCGAGAGCTCCCTGCTACGTTATCACAGGTTTCGATATCCTTAATTTTGAAGGATAAGGACCCGGATCAGTGTGGGTCCTCCCACCCGATATCGCTGCTAAATGTGGGTGCCAAATTGTTGTCAAAGATCTTGGCCTCGCAGATTGAGGTTTGTGTACATGGGGCCATGGGGAAAGGGGAGGCCGGTTAGCGAGCGTTAGGCACTTATTGAATGTGATAACGATGGCTTCAGAGGGACAAAATGTGGAAGTGGCTGTCGCTAGAGGCAGAGAAGGCACCAGTAGCGGGTGCAAGGACGAATCGGGCAAGTTTGGGGTATTTCGGGCTACACTGTGGGACAAGGCAGGGATGCCCACTCTCCCTGTTGTTTTTTGCCTTGGCGATAGAGCCACTGGCAATTGCACTTTGGGCATCAAGTAGTTGGGAAGGGATAGCGCGAGACCGCAGGGGGGTGGAGCATAGGGTCTCGCTATATGCTGACGATCTGCTGCTCTACATGTTGGACCCACTGGGAGGATCATGAACATTTTAGCGGAAGTTGGCCGATTTTCCGGATACAAGTTAAACATGGGGAGGTTTTTCTAATCAAGGCAAGGGACAAGAAAGAAGGTTGGGCGAGCTGCAATTTACATTGGTGGGGACAAACATTAGGTACTTGGGCATCCAGGTGGCGTGGGGATGGGTACTACACAAATTGAATTTGGCTCGATTGGTTCAGCAGATGAAGGGGGATTAAGAGATGGGACGTGCTCCCTTTTGTCACTGGCGGGGCGAATGCAGATCGGGAAAATGACAGTACTCCCGAGGCCTTTATCAGGAAACTTAACATTATGATCCCGGAGTTTTGGACGGGGAAATTGCCACAGGTAAAGAAGGTGTAAAGAATGGGGACGTGGGAGTGTGGACTGGCTTTGTCAAATATCATGAACTATTACGGGTCAGCGAATATAGCCATGATTCGGATGTGGGCAGTGGGGGAGGGTTTGGTGTGGGAGTGGATGGAGGCAGCCTTTTGTAAAGGCACAATATTAGGGGCATTGTTGATGGCGCCTCTGCCACTCTAGCCGGCTTAAGTACTCCACGAGCCCATTGGTGGTGGCAGCCCCGAGGGTGTGGGGACAGCGGCAGCAACATCCGTAGTTGGAGGGTGCTTCGGTCTGGGCACCAAATTTCAGGAATCATAGATTTGCACCGGGGGTGGGGGGCTTTTCGAGTCCAGAGGAATTGGAAGAGGAATGTGAGCTGCCCAGCAGGAATGGGTTCCAGTACTTAAAAGTGGAGGATCATGTTAGTAAACAGGTGTCGTCCTTTCCCAACCCCTGCCGCCCTCAGGGCTGCAGGACAAGGTGCTGTTGAAAACAGGAGTTGCGAGGGGCGGGTGTCGGACATCAATAAGGAGTTATGGATTGGGGAGGGGCGTGGGCTGCGGGGGAGAGAGAGAGAGACAGGAACTGATAGGAGAAGTTAAACGGAAGTGGGAGGAAGAGCTGAGAAGGGAATTAGAGGCTGGGTTGTGGGAGGAGGCGCTGACGAGAGTGAATGCATCTTCGTGCTAGGCTTAGCCTTATTCAAATCAAAGTAGTCCATAGGGTGCATTTGGCAGTGGCCAGAATGAGCAGGTTCTTTGAGGTGGAGGAGGCCAGGTGTGGGCAGTGCACGGGGAACCCCGCAAACCATGTCCACATTTCTGGGGCTTGTCCGAAGCCGAATGGGTTCTGGCAGGGGCTCGCAGACATAATGTCAGAGTGCTGAAGGTTGCCCCAAGTCCAGAAGTGGCGATTTCTGGAGTGTCAGAAGACCCAAGAGTCCAGGGAGCAAGAGAGGCCGACGTTTTGGCCTTGCCTTCCTGGTAGCCTGGAGATTCATTTTGCTGGAGTCGAGGGACTCAGGGGTGTGAGTGAGCGGCCTCGCGGAATTCCTGAGGCTGGGAAAAATCAAGTTTGCCTCGAAAGGGTCAGTGGGGACTTTTGCCTGAAGATGGAAACCGTTAATCGACTTCAAGGATAGTTAAGACATCAGCAGTGGGGGAGAGGGAATGGCGATGAGGTGTTATTTATCCGTTACAAGGTTTCCTGTTTGTTCTCTTTTTTGGTTTTGGCTGTGTTTAACATAAATATATATTAATATAGATGCCTGAATAAAAATATTTTTAAAAAAGTTCAATGGTATGTTGGCCTTCTTTGCAAGATTTGAATACAGGAGCAAGGATGTCATACTGCAACTGTACAAGGCCTTGTGTGAGACCATACCTACTGAGTACTGTATGCCATTTTAGTCTCCTTACCCAAGATAGATATACTTGCCACAGAGGCAGAGTAGAGAAGATTCACCAGATTGATTCCTGAAATGGCAGGATTGTCATACAAGGACAGATTGGGTCGACTAGGCCAGTATTCATTGGATCAAGAATGAAAGGGGATCCAATTGAAATGTCATAAATTCTGACTGGGCTGTACAGACCGGATGCAGGGATGATGTTTCCTCTGGCTGGGGAATCTAGAACAAAGGGTCACAGTTGCAGGGTACAGGGTAGGCCATTTAGGACTGAAAAGGGGAGAAAATTCTTCACAAGAAGGGTATGAATCTATGGAATCAAGTCACTGAATATATTAAAGAAATATATTTCTAGATTCCAGGTGTCAACGAGCAAGGGGATAGCACAGGAGTGTGGTTTCAAGATAAAGGATTATCCACGATCATAGAGTGGCGGAGCAGGCTTGAAGGGCCAACTGACCTATTCTCGCTCCTACTTTCTATGTTATACATGCGGTTAGTACTCACTCCAGCCCCTTCAACAAAACATACAAGACTTTTATGCTTTCACTTTAAAGCACAATTTATTTTGTCCTCAGGTGGAAGGCAATTGGTAGTTTTGGCTTCAGTTTGTAACTATTGACTTTTACAGTGATCTAAAGAATTGAAATTACAAGTTAGCAGAGTGTATTATGCAACAAAAGATTTGGATAGGACAAATGGATCCCACTGCAACTCGCTATGCAACCTGTTCATACTAGAGAACAAATAATTTTTTGAAAAGACTACAGGGATGAGAAATATTGAATTTAAAATACTAATGTAATTTCCCTTGCTAGTAGCTCAAGTTCTTACTCACAAAATAGGCTTGGAGCTTCAAATTTTGTCCTGGTCCATTACAAGCACCTGAATAGTATGTCAGTATGCTAACCAAAGATTTCATGGCCTGAAACTTTACTCCTCGCCATTCTGAAATCAACAAAATTCTCCTAAGAACTGTATTCCAAGTGCATTTAAACATAGCATCCTCTCAGCTCTGGAAACAGCTGGTTATTAGGCCCTCCTAAATAGAGGAAACATCAATGCAATGGTAGATATTTTTATGGCTAATTCATTTCTCAAAGTCTGATCGACCTTATACCCTCTGCACATACATCAAGACATGATAGGGATTTAATTTTCTCTGCATCTTATAGTAGTCAAGGAAAAGTGAGCTAGGTGAAAAGGTCAAGGAGGAAAAGAAAACCAAGTACACAAAATATACAAACGATTCTAATCAAAATTTGATGTTTGAATTCCTGTCTTCAGTTATTTAAAAGTACTAATCATCTAAAACAGAATCCAGAAATTCCACCCACCCCCTTCCAAGGAAGATACTTGTTCCCAAGATGTACCGAATTTTGGCAAGATGTTACAGAAAAGCATTTTTCGCTAGACGGAGGCTAGCTACCAGTGGTTCTTCAAAGTTGCACATGGTCTGTAAATGCTGGAACAGGATAATTTCTGTAATAGCAAAGACTGATTGAAAATGTGGCTGTAATGCTGGTGCTGACAAAATGTTAGAAGAGTTTCTATAAATATTTATTTCCTCCCTCTTCAAAATGCACACCCAAGACTGGTTTTACATGCAAACTACAATACAAAGTCAGATTTTCAATGTTAATTTGGGATGCTATCACGCAGAGGATAATCCACGTCCATACACTCACCAGACAATTAGAGTGTATTGAACAAAGGTTTCATGATATGTGGACAGTTCATATTTGAAAGATTTTAAAATAGCAGAGCCTCAGCAAAACCAAGGAGATGCACAATTTTCCATCCCAGTGTACCTGACTGGCTGAACAATGTAACTACTTCAGGCCCAATCTATACATACTACTCCCTTTACCAACCATGTAAATATTTTCAAAAATATACACAAGCTGTTGCACAAGAAAGGCTGAGGCGCCCAAATGGCATAACTGTAGATGGTCTGTGGTGATAAGCCAAAACCGTGGCCAGGAACAAACCTATTGTGACTGGAGTGTAATTTGTAGTGGTATAAAAGATGGAGAAGCGTAAAGGCTAATTAAAACACAATGAAGTCACAATTCTTCTTCTTCAAATACGCGCTGGAATAATTTGTTACTACTCCAGGGAACAGAAATTAAAAGCAAAATTTTATATAAATTTTATATTAACAGATTTAATGATCAAATCTCTAAATCAGTAGCCATTTTAAATATACGGATGAGGACTTGAACTTTGCCAGCCTTTAAACTCCGCCTATTTTTGTTCAATGACTTCCCATCATAGAATCTCTACAGTGCAGAAGGAGGCCATTTGACCCATTAGGTCTACACCGACCCTCCAAAAGAGCACCCACATAGGCCTACTCCCCCGTCCTAGCCCCGTAAACCCACCTAATCTTTGGACAATTTAGCATGGCCAATCCACCCAACGTGCACATCTTTGATTGTGGGAGGAAACTGGAGCACCCAGAGGAAACCCACGCAGACACAGGGAGAATGTGCAAACTCCACACAGACAGTGACCCAAGCCAGGAATCGAGCCCAGGCCCCTGGTGCTTTGAGGCATCAGTGCTAACCACTGTGCCACCTCGTCGTCCATACTGACTTGAAGTTGCACTGGTACCTGTGAACATTTAAATCACAACTGTATGGGTCAGTGAATTGCAAATCCAGCAGTATAACCATGCTAAAGTGCCCCGACAATGACCAATCACAGTTTGGTTATCTGCTCTTACTGTTTAGACAGGACAGGAAAATGAAAGAGCATTGACCATGTTCCTTTAATGGTTTGGATTTGATAGCAATACTCTAAAATGCAAGTATGTGTAAAAGTAACTTACAGCCTCACCCACAAGTTACATTTAAAATAAACTTGTATATTTTTGTACACATACACAAAAGGGGTTAGAGATAAACTAATCAGCATTTGTCTATAAAAATCATGATGATTTCAGCCTGGTTATATGGCAATACCTTCTGAACAGCTGGATATCATTCCATATCGTTGTAAAATCTACCATTTCAACACATTATCCAGTCTTACTCTTAAAAGGGTTTTTAAATACTTGCAAAATAAACTTCTTAATAAAATCACCTGGAAACAAATGTTGGGGAAGGAGGGGCAGGGTCCAAAAAACATGACAACTTGACAAAAAAATTAGGCCACTGAATTTACTAAGTCAGAGTAATTATTGAGCCTGTGATCGCGTTAACGTATAGGACATGGTTAAGTAGGATAGTCATCGAATTGATGCAAAATCTTCAGTGCTATAAATCAACAGTTATGTACAGTAGCTGCAGATGTACCTCCCAGACTGCTGAAAAAACATGGCAGACCTCTTAAAATCTGGTTTTGATTTGCAGTCACATGATCCAGGTGAAATGCATCCAATGTAGCAAAAGGAAATAAAAGGTGGCAATAACAGAGGCTTTGGCCACAACCCGCCAATCCTCTCCTTAGAACAAGCGAAACAGCGAGAGGTCTATAGGGTTGAAAATTTTACAAGGATTGAATGTCTGCGGTAGGGAAACAATAAATTGCGGGGGGGGAATCTGATTGGGAAAACTGTGTTAACGACAGCCAGCATAGTTAGTTAAAGGGCAAATCTGGTTGCCGAACTTAGTTTGAGTTTTCATGAAGTTTGCTGTTGATGTGTACAGAATTTGGCAAAGAAGATTTATTTGCAAAAGTGAAACCCATGGAATTAAAAAAGGACTGTGGCAATGCAGATACAAAATTAGCGAAGAAACAGAAAGCAGAGAGCTGTGATGAATGACTGTTTTCCAGTTTGGAGAGAAGAATAGTGCGCTGTTGGTAATCGCCCCACCTCCGCCCGATCCCGCGAGTATCTGTGCCCTTTTTGATATATCAACGACCTTGGCTCGAGTGGACAGGGCACAAAGCTTGTAGATAACAGAACTTGAAACTTAGTAAATGGTGAGGCAAATAATAAAAGACTTCAGGAGGGCATACAGAAAAATAGAAGTGTGAAGAGATCATTTTGATAAGCAGAATGACGGGCAATATAAACTGAATTTTAAAGGAGATGCAAGAATAGAGACATCCACGCTACAAACACAAATCTTTGATAATGGCTGGACTGTTTTGAAAGTGTTGGATTCTAGGCTTGATCTGGAGGACAAATATACAAAATGCAAGGAAGTTCTGCTGAACCACAAGAAAACATTTGTTAGGACCCAGCTGGAGTACTGTGGCCAATTCTGGGCACAATGCTTTAGGATGTCAAGGCTTGGAAGATGCAGAGAATTTACGAGAGTGGTACAATGGATGCAGAGATATTAGCAAAGGTGGGACTAGTCTCTTTAGGAAAGATTAAAAGGAGATTTAGGAGAAGCATTCATATTATTGAAGGGGGTTTTGATAGAGTAAACAAGTAGTAGATGAATTGGTAATCAAAGGAAACAGAATTTAAAGGCGACGGATTGATCCAAAGACAGAGTTTTTTTGGAAAACATGCAGTGACTCATGATCTAGACTGCACTGCCTGCAGAGAGTTAGAAAATTCAATAAAGGTTAAAGAGGAATGGGATAGATAATTTTACCTTTTTCACAGACTGCCCCAAAAAGCTAATCCTTCCTCCAAGAATAAAAGGATAGAAAAAAAAGTTAATAGAATTCAAATGAAACTTTATCTTGTGGACAGCATCTTCAATGTACTGCAGCTATAGCACATCTGATGGATCATAGGTGAACATGCAAGGTACATATGGCAAAAGTCAATTTCCAAATCCAGATCAAAGTTTTACATACATCAGAATATTTCATGAATTCATTGTGCAGCTGCAAGATCTGTGCAATTACACACTTGCTGCATTAATGAAGATCTGAAAAGCAAGTTCATCAGGTCCTAAACAAATTTGAAGGGAAAATGACCCAAGTATAGTAGGCCAAATGCCCACTCAAAAAAACATGGTTTTAAGATACAAACTTTTAGCAGCCGAGATACAAATCTCCACCACGTAATTACCAGACTTGAGATAGGATGATTCTAACAAGTTAGTCACTGCAACAGAATGTTACCATAAAACATAATTGTGGATTAAGCTCACTGCTTAAACTTAAGTACTACCACTCAAAATTACTGAAGATGGCAGTGGTCAATTTGTCTTTTATCCTGTTCAGAAAAATACTTAATGACTTTAGTAATCAGTTTATTACACAGATTAATCATTTTGAACATACAAGCTCCAGGAGAGCCTTTGGGTCATTAAATATACACAAGTTCTGTCATGAATTTTTACCCTTACATCCAGATGAGGCTTCTAAGATTAGTTAACAAAAACAAAAAAAAATAATTAGAGCTATTAGCTACTCATTCACTGTAAGCCAAATATAAACCCAAAAAAGGTATAGGAAAATTGAATGACTGGCTAACTAATAGCTCCAATTCATTAACTGTTGAGGGAGACGATTCAAATGGCTATTCAATTTCATAGGACACAAGTATGCTTTCAACTTTCCATTCCAACATTTAACTAGAATGTAGATTTGCATTCTTCAGCGTAAAAATTGCAAAACATTAAACAAATTAAAGTTCTTCATTCTATTTTTCATAACCATTATGAGTTTAAAAGAATTCCAACATACATCTTATAAAAGGAAAAGTTCCCATCCCCGGAAGCACTTAAACCCTGAATTTTTAACAATCTTGTCACAATGACTAGGAATGCTTTTACTCTCACAAAAATGTTATGATCGAAGAACTGGACATTAACACTTGCTTTGTAAGTAGTCAGAATTTCAAACAATTGAGAAAGGGGCATTTCTATCAGCTGTTCCAAATATGTACACAAAACAACGCAGCACTGCTGGATCAGGTGAACATGTGCACAGGGGAAGAGGCGTGGGCTCAAATAAAGCAGTCAAATGGAAACCAAAGAAATTTGTTTTGCAAGTTCCCCCAGCTGTATAAGAGGTTCGTCAACATTTTAATGTAATCACATTGCATACTTCTGAGTCCATTCCCGAGCTATTCTGTTATACCTAGAAGAAAAGAAATAAAAAGGCACTAAATTCAAAAAAACTTCAGCAATTTTTATTTGACCTTTGTACAAAAGAGAGCCATTTGCCCATCGTACCTGTACCTTGAAAGAGCTGTCCAAATAATTCCGCTCCCTGGGCCTTTCCCCATACTTCCACAAAGTTTGATTTTTCAGTATATATTCAATTCTATTCTTTGAGTTATGATTTAATACTGCAGGAAGTACACTCACCAACAAGGGCTTAGTTTCATTTAGACTGCATACCTCACCAATATCAGACTAAATTTAGGTTGGACATATAGTTATTACAGTTAGTGCTCTAATCAGAAACATTAAAGTTGTGAATTTGGTGCAATAAAACAGGTGAGATGAGGAGAGAAAAAAAAATTCAGAAACCAATTACACATTGTATCTGGTTGCAAGGAGTCATGGGGACAGTTCAGAAAGATCAAAATCTTTAAGCAGGAGTTGAATTTTGAACAATTTAGGTCATTAATCTGTCAAGCCATGTGAAACAGTATTTTGTTTCATAAATTAAAGAGATATGAACTACCACTCTCCATTCAGCCAATATTCCAAAACATAATAGGGCAGCATAAAACCAAATGAGTAAATAAAGTGGAATCTATGGAAACACAACAAGCAATGTTTACTATTATTCACACAGAATTATGAGTTTATGGTCAGTCTAATCAGAGATTCACATGATGCATTCTAAATACTTTTAAAGCAGCACTCCCTGTTCTGGACTACACAAGTTACTTTGCTTAGCTGGTACCTTGAGAGTTGAATCACCCGAATCATAATACTCACTTTTCTCTATCTGTTTTGTAGATACGTGCAATCTCAGGCACTAGGGGATCATCTGGATTTGGATCACATAACAGTGAACAGATGGACAAAAGAACTGAAAGAAAAAGTTTAAAATTTAATTTGCGATATGCAATTCCAATATATGGTTTACCTATACGATTTACAACATAATTTTAAAAGTTTAAATAAACTTATGAAAGTTATTGAAGAATGGCATATTTTAGCCCAACCTATAAAACAAATAGCTGGAACTGAAGCTGTACAATACCTCAATCTAAAGCATATGGCACAAGGATGAACTAATTTTCATTTGGCAATTATTTTCCATCACTGGAAAGGGTAGCAACTGGATAGGTCAATGTGACATTATAAATTTAGAACTAAGTTTAAATCTTCATTCTGTAACCATTGGTAAAAATATCAATCCTCTACAAGGAAACCTGGAAGTAAAAATAAATAAACTGAATGCCACTCCTAAAGATTAATTCTATAACTCAATTTGTGGAATAATAACATGTCAAATTTCCCAAAGGGTTTTAAATTTATATTTTTTGTTACTGACACACTATAAAATTGATTTACGTCCAGCCATTATACAAAACAGAGCATTTGTCATATAAAGGGGCATTTGCTTTATTAGGTTGTGTTAGCCGAGTTGCAGCATTTTAGTTTCCAATTCCATTCCTTTCCATTCCATTTGAGCCATTTTGAAAAAGTAACATGTTCCTTTTAACATGTTATATAGTCGTGCCTCTAATAAGCATTCAGTTATAGAACATAGAACAGTACAGCACAGAACAGGCCCTTCGGCCCTCGATGTTCTGCCGAGCAACGATCACCCTACTCAAACCCACGTATCCACCCTATACCGGTAACCCAACAACCCCCCCACCCTTAACCTTACCTTTTAGGACACTACGGGCAATTTAGCATGGCCAATCCACCTAACCCGCACATCTTTGGACTGTGGGAGGAAACCGGAGCACCCGGAGGAAACCCACGCACACACGGGGAGGACATGCAGACTCCGCACAGACAGTGACCCAGCCGGGAATCGAACCTGAGACCCTGGAGCTGTGAAGCATTTATGCTAACCACCATGCAACACTTGAAAGTCATGACGAGGCCATTTTGTCACCATTTTGGAAACTAGTGGCAACAACATTACCAAGCTCAAAATCCAGCAGAAAAATTTAAATCCATTATATTTTTGCTTTACACTTTCATATTCTAGTTTGATAACAATTCGAGCCCCTCATGCTAGATAATTCAAAATGTGCCCGCAGTTTAGCATTTCCATAGCTCCATCTTTCTAGAATGGCATCTCTTCCTCACCCAAGTTATTCGCTGCCTTGCCCATTAGCAATGTGTATTCCTTAATTTTTTTTAGCCAATTCTGCCTCAACTGGATAATTTGCTTGTTTCAAGGTTCAAAACTGTCATGTACAAAGTCCAGAAAATTATTTGAGCTTTATATTTTGGATACAATTCCTTTCCCAAGTCTTGTCAATTCATTACTTACTCCACTAACCTTCCTGCAGTTTCTTCCATTTGTTTGTTTTCCCCAGTTTGCTATGCCCAATTTTTCCATGAAGTTTAATGCTATCTATCATATGCAAATGTCAAAATAATAATAACCAACAAATTCTAAATTTAAAATACTTACTGGGAGGGTTAGTTGAATTTAGGGGGATCTGGCCTGGCTAAACTGGAATCAAAGACAGGTGGAAATATAATGGAGCACTGGGTACCCCAGTTTTGGATACAGTTCAGATACATTCCCACAAGGGGGAAATAGAAGGAAAACCAAAGTCTTTCTTAGAAGCTCAATGATAATACAAAAGAGAGTCAGGCCGATATAAAAAGTACAGAGGGCATGTGAGAAAGGAACAAAAAACAAAAGGGCTGATGAGAATAGATTGAGGGGAAACATGAAAAAGTTAGATAATCTCACCCTCAATCTGGAAACAGAGCAAGCCATCGAAGCGCTGTAAAGTCAAAAGGCTCCAGGACCAGGTGATTTTTCTGTTGCCCTTTATAAAAACATCCCCTCCTGCTGATTTCCCCTTCTCACCTCAGCCTTCTCAAAATTGCTTTCTCTCAGTAATCTTCCTTTTACTGTAAATCAGAGGAATATCTCACTATTGCTGTAAAAGGGTAAGGACCCCCTAGTGCAGCAGCTATCAGCCCATTTCTCTGCTAAACATGAATTACAGGATATGACTTCCCCTCCCTTTCAAGCCCATTTTGCCAACCATTGTCTCTCCTGATCAATCTGACTTTATCCGACAATCAGTGGGTTTAGAGGGTTTTGGCAAAGGTTGGTATCATGACCGGTACAGGCTTGGAGGGCCAAAGGGCCTACTCCTGAGCTGTATTGTTCTTTGTTCCTTTTATCCAAAGGCCTTTGATACATATCAACAGTGAAGGAGCTTTTAGAGGGCTGATTAGGGACTAAAATGCAGTTGCATTTGTGAAAGCAGAAGGCATAGCTATGGTACTGAATGAGTACTTTGCACTGGTATATGCTAAAGACAGACACTGTACAAAACTTTTGGCAAATGAGTTGCCTGGCAAGGTGGCTGGTAGTACTAAAACAAGATAGGTGACAGAATGGATAATAGGCCAGCAAGACTGCAGAGAAAAGGGTAGAAGAATAAATACTGGCCCAATTTTCCAATCTTCTTCAGATACATAGACAATGCCAAAAAACAATTACAAATGGTACATCATTGGCAGCATGGTGGCGCAGTGGTTAGCACTGCTGCCTCACGGTTCGATCCCGGCCTGTGTGGAGTTTGCACATTCTGCCCGTGTTTGCGTGGGTCCCACCCCCACAAACCCGAAAATGTGCAGGTAGGTGGATTAGCCATGCTATATTGCCCCTTACTGGGAAAGAAAAATTGGGTACTAAACATTTATTCAAAAAAACAAATACTACACCATTGTTCAAAAATACGGTGAAGGGTAAATCTGACAATTATAGTCAGTTTAAGTCACTGGTGGGCAAGTTAACAAACATTATAAGAAAATCTAAAGCCACTTGGACAAGATTGAATTAATAAAGCAGATCCAGCACAATTGGTGCTTGATTAACCTGATTAAGTTTTTTGATAAATAGCATTGGTAAAAGCAGCATAGATGATGTTTGCATGTACTTTCAAAGGAAGTTAAAATATTGGACTTATCAAAATTGAAGCCGAAAAACCAGTAGCAGCATTGGTACAATAATTTGTTGCAGAGACTGTTGGAAAGGAATTGTATCCAAATTGTATATAAATGGTGTTTGACACAAAGGGGAAAATTTAACATGGCCAATTCACCGAACATGCACATCTTTGAACTGTGGGAGGAAACGGAGAACCCGGAGGAAACCAACGCAGGGATGAGGAGAATGTGCAAACTCCACACAGGCATTCACCCGAGGATGGAATCAACCCGGGTCCCCGATGCTGTGAGGCAGCAGTGTTACCACTGTGCCACCCCCATGAGGACAGATAAGCTCATGGAATAGTCAGCCTGAAGTGAAAGGTGACACTGGTAGGAAGAAAGGCAGATAAAAGACAACAGATCTGGGAGTGTTTGCACACAAATCTTTGATGGTGGAATGTGTAGTTAACAAAGCACAAAAGGATGGCAAGCTTTATTAACACACTCAAGTGTACAAAATTAATGAAGTTATGCTAAACCTATATAGAACACCTTGTGTCCCTTTAGAAAGGATGCAAAGGCTTTGGAGAGGATACAGAAGAAATATAGTAGAATTGTTCCAGGCATGAGGGCAGTATGGTAGATGCCCTCAGAATGGAAAAGACCAAGAAATTTGATAGATGTTTAAAATCACAACTGGTTTAGTTGAAATAAATAATTCAATTGATAACTAGAAGGCTCAGATACGGTAATTAGCAAGAACAAAAAGTCAATATGCTGTTACGATAGGGAGATGTTAGAAAATTGGATCCGGAAATGGGATTGAAGATGTAGTGGGAAATTTAGGGATTAAGAGGGTAAAACTGCTAGCTGAGTCAGAGGTGTACCCCCACACCCGGCCTGAGTAACATTGTCCCATTCCGACTTAAACCCATTAATGGGAATAAACAGGATACCCCTGTTCAGCTGGGTTGATTCACTCAAGATACAGTGTCTTCCGGGCCACCCTGACATCACCCATTACAAAGTCTGATGGCCTCTTGGGGAGGTTAACTGTACATTTATCGCATGGTCCTGTTCTTTTTTGTAAACATGAGTGGGCAATCAAAAACCCAGATAGCAATGATTTTTAAAAAATGCTTTTTATTGGGTTTTTGAACAAAGTATATTTACCGTTACGTACACAAAATAGAATACATACATAGGGGCTGGGCAGGGCTTAGAGAGATAAAACAAATCCTGTTTTGACCAGGTGGGAGCAGATGGATTTGGCAAGCCACTGAGAGAGGTGGTGAAAAACTTCCACAGAGACAGGCTTTCGAAAAGCGGTCTGGGGCTCTGAAGAAGCTACACTAACAACAGAAATATATTCTGTAAATGCAAGTGCCATGGTTGCCTGTGATAGATCATAGAATTTACAGTGCAGGAGGCCATTCGGCCCATCGAGTCTGCACCAGCTCTTGGAAAGAGCACCCTACCCAAGGTCAACACCTCCACCCTATCCCCATAACCCAGTAACCCCACCCAACACTAAGGGTAATTTGGGACACTAAGGGCAATTTAGCATGGCAAATTCACCTAACCTGCACATCTTTGGATTGAGGGAGGAAACCCACACACACACACAGGGAGGATGTGCAGACTCCGCACAGACAGTGACAGTGACCCAAGCCGGAATCAAACCTGGGACCCTGGAGCTGTGAAGCAATTATACTATCCACAATGCTACCGTCTGCCCAAGTGGAGTTGAGAGCTGTATGTTCATTTTAACTGATGCTTAATGGGAAATCATACATTAGGGAAGATACGTGCAAGCTGCTCTGGTTAAGTTTGAAGTTCGAAAGTTAAATAATTTTCTTTTCTGTTAATAAAGTTTTGTTTGTAAAAATAACCAAGCCCTATTTCTTACGCAATCACTCCTGGAACGAAAAATCGATCTTTATGCATCTTACAAAATTACAAAAACGTTGCAGTTCTGGTGCATCTTAGCCACTGTTGCGATCTGACTAGGTGTCTGTAATGCAATGTGATTTGGAAAGCACTGCTTAAAGCGGTGGATTATTCAACAACGGAATTGGATAATTCCTCAGGTAAGTGCCTGTCCTGTTTTCTACATGAATGACCTATCCCCTTCCAGAAACATGCAATCACCCCATTTTATCTCACATAGCATGTCAACAGCCTCCATTTTCAATTGATCATCTTGCACTACCTTTAGCATGATGCCACCACAAAATTATGGAGGAGATGTGAAGGAACCAATTTTTCAACTACATTTTGAAGTACTCTATCATCCCCAATACCTGTGCCCTTCATAAGCAAGTTCAAAAGTTGAAAAGCCTACCCAATATTCCCACTCTCCAGGGTCCCCAAACAGCAAGTAAAATCGTGATTTACTTGTAGCTTTTTCCATCTTTGCATACTTTACTCGCTGCTCATGATATGGTCTCCTCTACACTGGAGACCAAAAGCACTTCTAGTCCACAAACGTGGGAGCTTCCAGTCACTTGCCATTTTAGTTCTCCATATCACTCCCTGTTGACCTCTTTTCCTTGGCCTCATGCATGGTTTCACTGAATCGCAAGTAACAGCACCTCTGCTATCAATTTGGCAATTTATAACTTTCCAGGATCAACATTAAGTTCAACAACTTCAGATCACAACCACTTCTCTCCTCCCCATCTTGCAGCCACTGCATCCAAGATAATAGTTTTGATGTGATCTCTCACAGCTTCTCCAGACCTATCTTTTGTAACTTGTCCTATTATCTTTGCACTATCAACCATCTGGTCATTTAATGACTCTTTACACTGCTCAGAGGATTTCCCTGCTCTCTTGTCCGCATGCACGCAACGCAACACCCCCCGCCCCCCAAACCCCAGGATGACGCAACAGGAATACCAACTTATACTATGCATATCACGATTGTCCCCTTGTTAGACTGGCCACTCAGGTGAGCAGTGAATGGCAGGTCCCCCACAAAGTGCATCTAGCCAAAAGAACTCACCAGAGTCACAGCATGCGAGTACAGCCCCCAAAGAAGAGGGTAGTGCCTGGGCTGTGCCATGGGGGTAGAGAATGGCTTTTCCTCAGGGTGTTCCTGTTGAGCCTTCCCCACCAGCAAAACTTTGTGCGACCTGCCCCTTCCATTTTTTCCCTCAAAGTGTTTAATGGCAGGAAAAAACATATTTCCCCACCTGAGAACACTTCGAAAAAGAAAACAAAAATCTTGTCCTTTGTCTAAAGGTACTACTGAGCCGAGTATTTTCAGCATTTTCTGTTTTCATTTCAAGGCCAATTTGCTTATCCTGCAAGTGATCAATCTGGTCAAAATAGAGATTATAGAAATAAATGGTTTGTACTTATTAGATGAAAGCTGTCAACATCCCAGGGGATAGATCCTATCATTTTTCTTTAAATGGTCTTTAAATTTTACATATGATTAGGATTTTTGACTCTTAAGGAGCATATATATTGACATTTTGTTTCTGGTTAACTGCAAATGGGGTCAGACATTATGAGTCAAGAGAGCCTAGCCGCATGTTTTTCAGTGCACTGATTTGGCAACTGTGTTGTTTGGACTAGAACTATTGCCCGGATCTACAAAGTGTCATTTTTTTCTATGGGCAATGTTTAGGTAAGTACTGCAAACAGTATAGTAACTAGGTAAACAAAAAGGACTAATGGCATTCTGCAACACATGTGCTTCATGCTGCTTCTACTGATTTCTGAATCAATGATATATCCATTCAGCTGAACAAAAAGAAAATGCCATGAAACTTCTTGACAACATAAATATCAAATTAAGCATACAGTCAACATGGTGGTTTACAGTGAGAAAATATTCACTTTCAAGAATGATTCTGGACTCCACATCACAAATACATGTAAAATGGAAATCATGTGCTACAATAGCAGAACATAGAATGAAGTCAATGAAGTGTATGCAACAGTAATTTGAACCATAACTCTTGGAAAAATCAGATTTCGCCCAGATCGTAACATTACCCAGAATTCCAAACTACCGGACGATATATAACAAATAACAAAGAAAAGTACAGCACAAGAACAGGCCCTTCAGCCCTCCAAGCCTGCGCCGACCAAACACTTCCGGGGTCCATATCCCTCTATTCATGCATTTGTCAAGATGCCCCTCAAACATCACTATCGTCCCTGCTTCCACCACATCATCCGGCAGTGAGTTCCAGGCACCCACTGCCATCTGTGGAAAAAAGAAAAACTTGCCTCGTACATCTCCTCTAAACCTTGCCCCTCGCACCTTAAACCTATGCCCCCTAGCAATTAACCACTCTACCCTGGGAAAAAGTCTCTGACTATCCACTCTGACTATGCCCCTCATAATTTTGTAGACCTCTATCAGGTCGCCCCTCAACCTCCGTCGTTCCAGTGAGAACAAACCGTGTTTATTCAACCTCTCCTCATAGCTAATGCCCGCCATACCAGGCAACATCCTGGTAAATCTCTTCTGCACCCACTCCAAAGCCTCAACATCCTTCTGATATGGTTGCCACACTATACTCCAAGTGTGGCCTCACTAAGGTTCTATGCAGCTGCAACATGATTTGCCAATTTTTATATTCAATGCCCTGGCCAATGAAGACAAGCATGCCGTATGCCTTCTGGACTACCTTCTCCATCTGTGTTGCCCCTTTCAGTGACCCTGTGGACCTGTACATCTAGATCTCTCTGCTGAGGGTTTGAGGGTTCTACCATTCACTGAACATTCCCCACCTGTATTAGACCTCCCAAAATGCATTACTCACATTTGTCCGGATTAAACTCCATCTGCCATCTCTCTGCCCAAGTCGACAAACGATCCAAATCCTGCTGTATCCTCCGACAGTCCTCATTGCTATCTGCAATTCCACTAAACTTTGTGTCGTCCACAAACTTACTAATCAGATCAGTTACATTTTCCACCAAATCATTTATATATACTACGAACCAGCAACGGTCCCAGCATTGAACTCTGCAGAACACCATTAGTAACAACTCTCCGATCAGAAAAGCACCCTTCCATTGCTACTCTATGCCTTTTACGACCTAGCCAGTTCTGTATCCATCTTGCCAACTCACCCATGATCCTGTGTGACTTCACCTTTTGTACCAGCCTGCCATGAGGGACCTTGTCAAAGGCCTTACTGAAGTCCATATAGACACCATCCGCTGCCCTACCTGCATCAATCATCTTTGTGACTCTTCGAAAAATTCTATCAAGTTAGTGAGGCATGGCCTCCCCTTCACAAAACCATGCTGCTTCTCACTAATACGTCCACTTGCTTCCAAATGGGAGTCAATCCTGTCTCGAAGAATTCTCTCCAGTAATTTCCCTACCACTGCCGTAAGGCTCACCGGCCTGTAGTTCCCTGCATTATCCTTCCTACCCTTCTTAAACAAAGGAACAACATTGGCTATTCTCCAGGCCTCCGGGACATCACCTGGAGACATTGAGGATCCAAAGATTTCAGTCAAGGCCTCAGCAATTTCCTCTCTTTCCTCCTCCAGTATTCTGGGGTAGATCCCATCAGGCCCTGGGGACTTATCCAGACGCCCAACACCTCGCCTTTTTGGATCTCAATGTGACCAGGCTATCTACACACCCTTCTCCAGACTCAACATCCATCAATTCCTTCTCTTTGGTGAATACGGATGCAAAGTATTCATTTAGTACCTCGCCCATTTCCTCTGGCTCCACACATACGATTCCCTCCCCTGTCCTTCAGTGGCCCAACCCTTTCCCTGGCTACCCTCTTGCTTTTTATGTACATGTAAAAAGCCTTGGGATTTTCCTTTACCCTATTTGCCAATAACTTTTCATGACCCCTTTTAGCCCTCCTGACTCCTTGCTCAAGTTCCTTCCTACTTTCCTTATATTCCACACAAGCTTAGTCTGTTCCCAGCCTTCTAGCCCTGACAAATGCCTCCTTTTCTTTTTGACGAGGCCTACAATATCTCTTGTCATCCAAGGTTCCCAAAATTTGCTATATTTATCCTTCTTCCTCACAGGAACATGCAGGTCCCGAATTCCTTTCAACTGACATTTGAAAGCCTCCCACATGTCTGCTGTTGGTTTACCCTCAAACATCCGCCTCCAATCTAGGTTCTTCAGTTCCCGCCTAATATTGTTATAATTAGCCGTCCCCCAATTTAGCACATTCATCCTAGGACAACTCTTATCCTTGTCCATCAGCACTTTAAAACTTACTGAATTGTGGTCACTGGTCCTGAAATGTTCCCCAACTGAAACTTCTACCACCTGTCCGGACTCATTCCCCAATACCAGGTCCAGTACAGCCCCTTCCCTAGTTGGACTATCTATATATTGTTTTAAGAAGCCCTCCTGGATGCTCCTTACAAACTCTGTCCCGTCCAAGCCCCTCGCACTAAGTGAGTCCCAGTCAATATTGGGGAAGTTAAAGTCTCCCATTACAACAACCCTGTTGCTTTTACTCCTTTCCGAAATCTGTCTGTCTATCTGTTCCTCTGTCTCCCGCTGGCTGTTGGGAGGCCTGTAGAAAACCCCCAACATTGTGACTGCACCCCTCTTTTTCCTGATCTCTAACCATATAGCCTCGCTGCCCTGAGGTGTCCTTCCACAGTTTAGGTGTGATATTCTCCCTAACCAATGCAACTCCTCCATTCCTTCTGCATCCCCCTCTATCCCCACCTGAAACATCTAAACCCCTGGAACATCTAAATGCAATTGCCATAGCATTTGCTTCCTTTCAATTGCATACTCGTGATTAAATAACTATGCATTTTTTACATTGGAAGCTGTAAAAAACTCAGAATTTAATAAGTACAAATTACAGTCAAAATGGCCCCTTCTGTTTCAAAGGATATACAGAAATAACGAAGAGTTAAAGAGCTGCAGAATTGTCAACAAAACAACAATACAAGAAATACTATGGTCGCCAAAGTGTACATCATTCCCCTCTCAACATGAATAACAATTGCCCATAGCAAGAAAAAGATCAGTTAAAAATATTACAAAATACCATAAAATGTAACAAAAGATACTTGCACTGCTTTGGTTTCTATTAGAACATATGCTATAGCATTGAAGGCCATATAGTGTGTGCCAATTTATATGAAGAGCAATCCAGTCAGTCCAAGTTCCCAGTTCTTTGTGTCCCTGCATTTCTTTTGCCAATTCCCATTCAAGGTCACCACACAATCTGTATGCGTCACCCAATCAGGTCACGGATTCCAAATCATAACCACTTGCTGCGCTAAAAAGTATTTCTTAATGTTGCCTCTAGTTCTTTTGCCAATCACCTTAACTTTCTCCAAAGGAAAAAAAGCAAATACACAGGCAGGCATCACTGATGTCATTGTCAATAGATGGGGGAGGCTCTCTGTGGGCAAGACTACTTGTTCTATGATGCATCAATATACTCTGCTCCACTTGATGCCACAAGAAAGAAAAACATGGCTTCAGTACTCAACAGAGGTAAAATTATGTTAATCAGCAAGCTAGTTTTTTCTGAAAACTGGAAATGGGGTTTCAAATGTATCATTAGTAATCTCAATCCCACATACTAAAAAATTTGATTTATTCAGTTATTTAAGCTATTGGCAAGACAACTTTTTCCAGTAGTCATCCTATCCTAAAAATATTACTAGTACTCAACTAGGTTTTAATCTTAAAATCATGGACTACAAAGCATAATTTCCAAGTTTAATTGTTCAGATTTCTGGACCTACAGAATTTAATTCAATGCACATACTGTAATGGCAATGCATTAGTACCAATCCAAACAACTTGATGCAATAAAATGAACCAATTGGCAAATAAACCAATTCAAATGGATGGGATGGTAGTGGTAGTGCAATATGATCCAAGTTTAACCGGATAACTGTAGATACGCTGGTTAATTACTGAGCAGATAAAGATTTGAGTAAAACCTTTACAAAAATGTGCCTCGTATTTTCATAGTATGGTGCATTTACAACTGCAAATAAAATTTAAATTTCTGACTGACAATGTGGTCACGTGCAAGTACTTAATGACAAAATGTTCTGCGGTACCAATTCAAACATAACTTAACATTACATTAACAATTGACCATGGCCTTTTCCTTAACATGCCAAATTTAAATTGGCACTTTCCCAGGAAATACAATTTCTGAACAAGGACAACTTATTTGGGCAAGTAATGTATTTTGGTCAGCATTGATTAAAAATGCAACACATGACTGATTAGGCCCACAGATTTTAGTTTATATGCAAATTCAGTCCACAATATGGCTCTTAGTAGTAACTCTACATTGGCTAAAGTTTCTATTCTAATTCAGCCTCAGGCTGACAGTTTCAAAGATCAACAAAGACGGACTTCATATTACTACTTCAGCAATAAATAGGAGGATTTCTCAAGTTGCAATTTTGTGAAGCAATTCAGAATTAAAATGCAACGGAAAAGCAACAAACTCCTTAAAATAACATTTGTGTTCTATGAAAGGCTGCATCTGCTGTGGGCATTTGTTACAACAAACAAATTGTGCGCTACTGTAAAATGCATTTAGCATTTGAGAGCAGAATGCTTAATATGTTAGAGCATTTACAGCTGGGTGCAATATTAACAGTTTATTTGCGACTTGAGGTTAGTATTTGAAGAACATATTAAAGGTTTCTAACTAAAAAGATCCAAATACCTTTTGAAATAGTTAATGCTGGGGACCATTGCGACCGTAGAATATCAAGACAGATGCTGCCATTACTGTTAATATTTGGATGATAAATTCTTGTTGTAAATGCAACCTAGCAAGATACATATATACATATAAAAGTTACTCTCATCACCAAGTCAAAGTCACATTTTTAAGATACTTAATGCAAACAAGTATACTTGCCTTCGGTGGTTTAAAGGGGTAATCTGTGGGAAAGTGAATGGTCAAGAAAAATACACCACCCTGATAAGGACTGTCATTCTGTTGAAAAAAAGGTTTTAAAATGAATCCAACGATCCTTGTTTAAGTTCCCACCTAATTCCTTATGGTTAACAGTAGTAACGTCAACTCACCGGTCCCATTATTGTGGCTTGCCAATGGAACACTGCAGAAAGAAGTTAAAAATCTTAAATCATATATTAGTGTTGCTGTAAAAGACTCAAGATTTATTTAAACAAGTTTTTTTGCCCAACTTAGAAAGTGTACTTACTGTCATCACCAACTGGACCTGCTGAACACTGTGCTGGTGGATCACGGGCCAAGTCATTCAACTCCTAAGGGAACAATTGAATAAACTTCAATATACTCATTCCATAATTAGTGGAGAAGACGGTCCACTTATATGCTGAGGGTTTATTTTATCCTGCACTGGCCTATACAAGTAGCATATAAGGTTACTGGTCTACAAATAACATTTTTCACCCCACAGCACTAACAAAATTCTTAAACTTGTTTAGGTAATAAAATACCAGGAGTAAAGTATAATAATGAGATTATGAAAAGTTACAATTTCGACTTGAAACTGAAATCAACGCAATACTCAAATTATCCTTCCAACATGCCAGGCAACGTACTGTTCCCTCAGTCCTGCACCAAAGCATTACTACAGATCAGATGCTGGTGGGGCTTCAATGCACAACTTCAACCCTGCATGAGTTTAGCTTATGGGCTCCTGCCAGAGGTACTGCTGCACAATTGGAGGCACTACCTTTTGTGGGAGACATTAAATGGTCCCATTTGCTTTGAGTTGTCAGATTCCACAGCAGTATTTTGAATAAGAGCAGAGGCATCCTCACTGGTGTCCTGGCAAATAATTTATCAGCAACAAGGAAGATGGTCACATTGTTTGTGGCGCTTGCTGCATGCAAATTGGTAACCCCATTTCCAAGTTACACAGGATGTCTGACCGCCATGTAAGAGGCTACATAAATACAAGTCTTTTTCCTGAAAGGAGCCATTGTGAAATTCAGATGTATATGCATATACCAGTAGGCATTCCAGGTTATTTCGCAACATGGAACTACTCAATACAAGTTTTTTCCCTCTGTTCTTTTCATGAAGACAGCTGGTATTAGATAAAGGGAGATCACCTCACTTCCATGCAGTCAAAGTAGTTCATATCTGACGTTTATTTTGGCCAACTTCTGAGCTGCAAACCACACGAGGTCCAAACTGCAATGAAAACTTCTCCCAAACCCCCAGATAAAGTGAAATCCTAAGTTCCACCCTCTCCATGATAACATAGCTTGCTCTAGCTCATCCGCAAACCAACCGTGAAGCTAATTATTACTCCTCAATTGCAATTTCTCTAGCTAAGTAAGCCCACCTGCTGATTTATAGCTTTATCGCTTCTATTCTGACAATTAAATAAACATGGGTAACCTTTTGAACTGAATTTTTTTTAGATGTTCTGGCAAGCACTAACACCCAGCATTTTAGTTACCTCAACTTCCAAACAATAATTTTCCCAGAACTCACCATTCCTTCTAAAATATTAACAGGAACCATGAACTAAAGCAATGGCAAATATGGCATGTGGTTATTTGCCTTATAATAGCTGGACGGGGTGGGGGGTGGGCGCAAAACTCTTCGCATACGTTTTGTAACTGCATAATCAAGAGTGAACAAACACACTCCTATTTTGTAACTTACAGGATCTTGGGCTGCTCAACCATTTGTGGTGGTTATGGCTGCTTTTTTTTTTTTACATCTTAGCATCACTGTCCTGCCTTACTCTTAATTTTCAGATCCAAAAATCTATCGATCTCTGCCCAAAATATGTAACTGAGCCTTTTGAGGTGGAGGATTCCAAAACTTTATCATCTAGATTAGAAGACATCAGCTCTAAATAGCCAACCCCTTTATCGGAGACTATGTTCCCTAGGATCTGGAATTCCAAGACAGGAAAAATAAACTCTTAGCATAATCATGTCAAGCCTCCTAAATCTTTATAGATTTAACTGAACATCTCATTCTTCTAACATCAGGAGAACAGCTATCCTCATCCCAGGGATCAAGAAACCTTAGTTGCATCCTCCCCACGTAGGCAGAATGGCCTATTTTGGCTCTTACATACAAGACCATAAGATGTTCAAAGCGAAGATAGACAGATTTTTAATCAGTAACGGAACCAATGGTTATGGAGATAAGACAGGAAAGTAGAGTGAAGGATTATCATTTCATATCAGATTTGATCTCATTGAATGGCAGAGCAGACTTGATGGGCTGAATGGCCGATTTCTGCTCCTACGTCTTAAGGTCCCAGGCAAGCATAACCTTACTTGGGTACAGAAGCTAAAACTGTACATAGTACCGGAGGTATGGTCTCACCAAAGCCCTACTGCAAAGACTTATATGTTCCTACTCCAAACGCTTGCAATGAAAACACAACATAGCACTTTCTTGCTTGAACGTATTTGTGTACAAAACCCTCTGAACATTTATCACTTGTCTTAGAAGATTTAGTAAAAGGCAAACATAAATAAGGATTCCACAAATTCTCATAACAAAGTTAGGATTCCACAAATTCTCATAACAAACAGTTGTGTGGATCTAAACGGCCAACCACATACCAAATATGAAATTGGAGTAATTTGAAACACCAGCAAAGAAATGCTACAAACAAAATCATAGAATCTTACAGTACAGGAGGGAGACCATTCAGCGCATTGTGCTTCTGCCAAATCTTTGATAAAGCAATCTAATTTGTCCACCCCATCTTACATGTACATAGGGGCTGGTTTAGCTCACTCAGCTAAATCGCTGGCTTTTAAAGCAGACCAAGCAGGCCAGCAGCACGGTTCGATTCCCGTACCAGCCTCCCCGGACAGGCACCGGAATGTGGCGACTCGGGGCTTTTCACAGTAACATCATTGAAGCCTACTCGTGACAATAAGCGATTTTCATTTCATTTTCATTTTTCACCATCCCCGCAAATCAATTCCCAAGTATTTGTTCAACTGCCTTTTGAAAGGTTCCCATGGAATTTAATTCCACCCTTTCAGATAGACACTTGACAAAATTCCCCACTCCACGACTTTTGTTTTGCTAATTATTCCGGATTCATAATCTCGGAATACTAACCATGTTGCCAGGTGAAAGGTTTCTTACCTGCTTGTTCAATCAAAAGCCTGAATTTTGAATATCTCTATCAGGCTCTCTTCAAACCTTTTTGTATCAAGAATTGAAATGCCAAATTGTAAGTTTACCAGTTGAATCTACTACCACTTTGAAACTCATATTCATATGACATTTAAGAATAGGAAGCTAGGTAAAGGTGGAAGGGTAGTGCCGTTAAGTAAGGATGGTATTTGTGCAATAATTAGAGATGACCTTGGTTCAGGAGCATCAGTTGGGTGATGGGAATAAGGGAAATAAGTCACCTCATGGGAATGGTCTACAGGGCCCCTACCCAGTAACCAGAATGTTGGACAAAGTTTACAAGAATATTTTTTTAAAGTTTGTTTATAGGATGTGGATGTTGCGGTCTAGAGCAGCATGTATTACCCATCTCTTGGGTCATTGAGAAAATGGTGGTGGGGAGCTGCCTTCTTGAACCACTGCAGTCCCAGAGATGTATTCCAGGATTTTGACCCAACAACTGTGATATATTTCCAAGTTAGGATGGTAAGTGACTTGGAGGGGAACCACCAGTTGGTGGTGTTCCCATGTATCGGCTGCTCTTGTTCTTCTAGGTGGTAGTGACTGTGGGTTTGGACGGTGCTCTCCAAGGAACCTTAGTGAATTCCTGCAGTGCATGTTGCAGATGGTACACACGACTGTCAGTTGGTGGTGGAGGGGAGGGAGTGAATGTTTGTGGAAGGGGTAGCAATCAAGTGGGGTATATTGTCCTGATGGTGTCACGTTAGAGTGTTGTTGGAGCCGTACTCATCCAAGCAAATGCAGAGTGTTCCATTACACTCCATACTTGTGCCTTGTAGATGGTGGAAAAGCTTTGGGGTGTCAGGAGGCAAGTTACTCACCACAGGATTTCAAGCCGTTGACCTGCTTTAGTAGCCAGTTTATATGGCTAATCCAGTTCAGTTTTTGATGAATGGTAACAGTCAGGATGTTGATTGTGAGGGGTTCAGCAATGGTAATGCCATTGAATGTCACGGGGCGATGATTAGAATAGCTTTTGTTGGAGATGGTCATCACCTAGCACTTCTGTGGCAAGAATATTACTTATCATTTGTCAGTCCAAGCCTGGATACTGTCCAGCTCTTACAGCACATATGGTACTGAACATCTCCACTTCTGGCTTGGTAATGGAAAAAAGTCATTGATGAAGCAGCTGAAGATGGTTGGGCCGAGGACACCAACCTGAAGAACTCCTGCAGTGATATCCTGGAATGAGACAATGGACCTCCAACCACCACCCTTTGTGCCAAGTTGCAAAGGATCCCCCCCCCCCCCCCCCCCCCCCTGATTCTAACTAACCCGCTTGGGCTCTTCCTGGAATTCAGATCTTTTGTCCATGTTTGAAACAAGGCTACAATAGGGTCAGGAGCAAAGTGACTCTGGCAGAACCCAAACTGAGCCTCAGTGAGCAGGTTATTGTTAAAGAAGTTCTCTTGATAGTGCTATTGCTGACCCTTGCCAACACTTTACTGAGAGTAGACTGATGGGTCAGTAATAGCCAGGTTAGATTTGTCCTGTTTCTTGTGCACAGCATATACCTGGTAATGTTCTGTATTGCCAGGTAGATGCCAGTGTTGTAGCTGTACTGGAACAACTTGGCTAGGGGCACACTACTGTTGCCAGAATATTGTGAGCCCATGGCCTATGTAGTATCCAGTGCCCCCAGCCGTTTCGTGATATCACAGGGAGTGAATCAAAATGGCTGAAGACTGACATCTGTGATGCTGGAGACCTCCGGAGGCCACCACGATGGATCATCCACTTAGCTCAGGGGTATAATGTGGGAAAATGTGAAGTTGTTCACTTCGGCAGGAAGTAAAAAAAAAACAGGATCACTTAAAACAGAAAACTGCAGAATTCTGAGGCGCAGAGGGATCTGTGTGTTCTAGAGCAAGAATCACAAAAACATGCAGGTACAGCACATAATCAAGGCTAATTGAATGATATTGTTTATTACAAGAATTGAACATAAAAGGAGGTATGCTTCAGTTATAAAGGGCATTGGTGAGACCGCATTGAGTACCATGTGCAATTTTGGTCTTGTTTAAGGATGCAAATGTGTTCAAGGCAGTTCAGAGAAAGCATCAAAGGGTATAGGGAGAGTCTGGAAGCATGGCGCCAAAATAAGAGAATCGTATTGAAAGGCAGAGCAGGCTCGAGGGGCCTCACAATCTAATCCTACTGCATTTGTAAGGTCTCGAAGACTGAGAAAAGACAAAGTTCTAGAAGAATATACTTTAACTCGAGTCAGGAGGGCTAAAAGAGGTCATGAAAAGTCCATGGCAAACAGGATTAACAAGAATCCCATAGCATTTTATACGTATATAAAGAGCAAGAGGGTAGCCAGAGAAAGGGTTGGCCCACTCAAGGACAGAGGAGGGAATTTATGAGTGGAGTCAGAGGAAATGGATGAGATACTAAATGAGTACTTTGCATCAGTATTCACCAACGAGAAGGACTTGGTGGATGACGAGTTTAGGGAAGGATGTCATGTCGATATTAAAAAGGTGGTGGTGTTGGGAGTCTTAAAAAGCATAGAGGTAGATCAGTCCCTAGGCCTGATGGGATCTACCCCTGAATACTGAGGGAGGCAAGGGAGGAAATTGCTGGGGCCTTGGCAGAAATCTTGTCTCCTCATTGGCAGGTGAGGTAGCAGAAGACAATTCTGTTCCTTTGTTTAAAACAATCCAGGAAATTATAGGGCGGTGAGCCTTACGCCAGTGGTTGGGTAATTATTGGAGACTCTCAGAAAAAGGATTTACTCACATTTGGAAACAAACAACTAGCGACTTGCAGCATAGTTTTGTGATGGGGAGGCTGTGTCTCACTAACTTGATCAAGTTTTTTGAGGAATGACCAAGATGATTGATGAAGGAAGGGCAGTGAATGTTGTCTATATGGTCTTCAGTAAAGCTAAGGTTCCTCATGGCAGACTGGTACAAAAAGGTGAAGTCACGCAAGATCAGGCGAGCTGGCAAGATGGATACAGAACTGGCTTGGTCATAGAAGACAAGATAGCGGTGGAAGGATGCTTTTCTGAATGGAAGACTGCAACTAGTCGTGTTCCCCAGGGATCAGTGCTGGGACCATGTTGATCATAGTATATTTTTTTAAATGATTGAGGAAAACGTAGCTGGTCTGATCAGTAAGTTTGCAGACGTCACAAAGATTGGTGGAGTTGCAGATAGTGAAGAGTATGATCGTCTGAGGATACACAGGATATAGGTTGGTTGGAGACTTGGGTGGAGAAATGGCAGGTGGAGTTTAATCCTGAAAGATGAGAGGTAATGCATTCTGGGAGGTCTAATACAAGTGGGAATTATATAGTAAATGGCAGAACCCTTATCTGCGAAAGGATGTTCTTGCTATGGAGAGAGTGCCTAGCATGGTTTACCAGGCTGATTCCTGGGATAGCGTATACATAAAAACGTATAACAGGATAAGACAGGGTACCTTTGGAAAGAATGTTCCTGATGGTGGAGGAGTCCATAATTAGCTGTCATAATTTGAGGATAAAGGGGTAAACCTTTTAGGACTGAGAGGAGAAATGTCTTCACCCAGAGTGGTGTATCTGTGTAATTAACTACCACAAAAAGTAGTTGAGGCCAAAAGATTCTGTAATTTCCAAGGCGGAATTAGATATAGCTCGTGGCTAAAAGGATCAAGAAATATGAAAGGGAAGGTTGGATCACGGTATTGAACTTGATGATCAGCCACGATCACCGGGTAGCACGGTAACACAGTGATTAGCGCGGTCGCTTCACAGCACCAGGGTCCCAGGTTCGATTCCCGGCTTGGGTCACTGTCTGCGTGGAATCTGCACATTCTCCCTGTGTCCACGTGGGTTTCCTCCAGGTACACCGGTTTCCTCCCACAAGTCCCAAAAGACATGCTGTTGGGTAATTTGGGCATTCTGAATTCTTCCTCAGTCCCCCCGAACAGGCGCCGGAATGTGGTGACTAGGGGCTTTTCACAGTAACTTCATTGCAGTGTTAATGTAAGCCTACTTGTGACAATAAAGATTATAATGGATGGCAGAGCAGGCTCGAAGGGATGAATGGCCTACTTCTGCCCCTATTTTCTATGTATGTTTCCAAGTACGAGTATTGACAGGCAGAACAATCTGGGCGTACAGGCCCACAGATCACTGAAAGTGGCGCGCATAAGGTAGTCAAGGAGACGTATGGCTTTCATCAGTTGTTGCATGGAGTATAAAAATCAGCAAGTCATGCTGTACCCGTACAGAACCGTGGTTAGGCCACATTTGGAATTGTGTACACAATTCTGGTTGCCACACTACCAGAAGGATGTGGATGCTTTCGAGAGAATACAGAGGTCAACCAGGATACTGCCTGATCTGGAGCATATTAGCTATGAGGAGGGGTTAGATAAACTTGGACTGTTTTCACTGGAACGACGGGGGTTGAGGGGCGACCCGATAGAGATTTACAAAGTTATAAGTGGCATGGACAGAGTGAATAGTCGGATGCTTTTTCCCAGGGTGGAAAAGTCAATTACTAGGGGATGTAGGTTGTGACGATGGATATGGAGAGGATGGTTCCTCATGTGGGTGAGTTTAGAACTAGGGAGCACTGCTTTAAAGTTAGGGGTCACCCTTACAGGACAGAGATTGGGGGGAGGGGAGAAAGATTCTCAAGAGGATTTTGCGACTCTGGAGCTCTGCCTCACAAGGCGATCGAAACAGGGTCATTTAATATTTTTATGGCAGAGGTAGATAAATTCTTGTTAGGCAAAGGAATCAAAGGTTCGGGGCAAATGGGAATTTGGAACTCGAAACACAAAAGAATGGTGGAGCAGCTTAAGGGACTGAATGGCCTACCTCCGCTCCTATTTCGTATGCATATTTTGTTGCTCATTTTGTATGTCTATTTTTTAAAACAAAAGCTGAAGGAGACAACAGGGTAGATAACATGCAAGATAGAAGAATAGTGCACATTTTGAACTTTTGAACACAAACAGCTGAAAGATTTAGAATTAAAATTCTGTGTATAAAAGTCACCATCAGTAGAAATTGAGGTGTTATTCTTCATTTCTGCTGTCCAGTCCATGGATGAAGGGTCCAAACCCCACTTAACATCAACCGTACATGATTAACTATGGCATCAATTGTTATTAAGATGAATGTGGCCATGGCAGGTGCTCAGAATTTTAAGATATTTGAATGTTACTGGGCAGTTAAAGTGAAAGTCAGGACACGAATTATATAGAAAACTTCACATTAACCAAGAGAAATAGCAGTGAAGAATGGAGTAACTGGATGGGTTGTTTGCTTTATTGACAATTTTACTGAAATCACCGAGGTGCTGTAGAACAAGGTTTGTCTGGAAGGGAGCCTGGCCTACCAAAGGGTGGGTCACGGTACAGTCAGGCTGGTCAAAGGAGTTCAAGAAGTAGGAGTTTTGATTAGTCATTCAGTACATTAATTGAGAAATCATGCTCCAAAGTCATTCCCAACAGACCAGGTTAAAGTGTTAATTTTCCAAAAAGTCCAAAATGGGTCAGTGGCCTTCCTCTGTGGTCTAAAATTATATGACAATAGATGGATATTTTAATATTGCAACAGATAAAGGTTGACTATTGAAGGAAGCACAAAGACTTTAAAAGGTATTTGCCACAGATTGGCCTTGTCAAAGGTATAGCAGTTGCGTGACCACAAGGGATTACAATATTTTTCCGCCACGATTGAATTGACGTAGGGTGGCAAGTTCATCAAGTACTGTGATTAATTAATCATTGGCGATCATGCTGATCATTTCTTACATTTGATAGTTTCTTACAGCCGCCATAATGAAGAACAAAGAACTGATTGCTATTCAATCCAAACTTTGTGTACAATAGAACATAGAACAGTACAGCACAGAACAGGCCCTTCGGCCCTCGATGTTGTGCCGAGCCATGATCACCCTACTCAAACCCACGTATCCACCCTATACCCGTAACCCAACAACTCCCCCCATAACCTTACTTTTTAGGACACTACGGGCAATTTAGCATGGCCAATCCACCTAACCCACACATCTTTGGACTGTGGGAGGAAACCGGAGCACCCGGAGGAAACCCACGCACACACGGGGAGGATGTGCAGACTCCGCACAGACAGTGACCCAGCCGGGAATCGAACCTGGGACCCTGGAGCTGTGAAGCATTTATGCTAACCACCATGCTACCGTGCTGCCCAATAGAAACAAGTGCAGCAAATCCAGCAATAAAGTAGCAGGAAAGGGTAGGCAGACTAATTAAAATTAACCAGGATTTATGAATGTTGTTCGACTGTTATACCAGTTCACCGATGGTAGCATCCAGAACTGCAGAAATTCAAATGTTAGAATTTGTTCAAACCAATCTCCCCGCTGAACTAGTTGGAGTAGAATGGGCAACAGATAATAGACAATGCCAAGAATTGAATGGATATGGGAGTATGAAATGTATTTCTGCTCCAGCTGAACCAGTTATTGAAAGCCTTCAAATTTCTGGGCATTTGGAGATAGTATTCAAAGGCAGGCATAAAAACTAATAGTTTGTAAAGAGAAAAAGATTGATATCAATGAATATAGACCCCTTCGTCAGAAACAGGGGAATTCATAACAGGGAACCAAGAAATGGCTGAGGAATTAAATTCGTACTTTGCTCGGTCTTCACAAAGGAAGACATGAATAATGTACTGGAGGTTCTGAGAAACACAGATTTTACTGAGGAGCTGAAGAAAATTAGTATTAGTAGAGAAATAGTTTTGGGGAAATTAGGGATTGAAGGCAGGTAAATCTCCAGGATCTGATAATATTCATACCAGAGTAGAGGAAGTAGCCCTAGAAATAGTAGATACATTGGCGGTCATTTTCCAAATTTCTTTGGACTGTGGAATGGTTCCTACCGATTGGAGGATTGCTAATATAACTCTGCTATTCATAAAGGGAGGTGGAGAGAAAACAGGGAACTATAGATCAGTGAACTCAACATCGCTAGTAGGGAAGTTGCAAGAGTCTTTTATCAACGATTTCATAGCACAGCACTTGGAAAGCAGTGGTTATAATCAGACAAAGTCAACATGGATTTACAAAAGGAAAGTCAGAAGTCTGCTTTGACAAAGAGTCATCGGACTCAAAACTTTAGCTCTTTTCTCTCCCTACAGATGCTGCCAGACTTGCTGAGATTTTCCAGCATTTTCTCTTTCGTTCCAGTCAGAAGTCATGCTTGACAAATCTACTGGAATTCTTTGAAGATGTAACAAGGACAGTTGACCAGGGAGACCCAGTGGATGTAATCTATTTAGACTTTCCGAAAACTTTCGACAAGGTCTCACATAGCAGATTTCTATATTAAGTTAAAGCATTAAAGATTATTAAGTTGGAATAACTGGGTCTTTTTCCGATTGGCAGACAGTGACTGGTGGGATACCGCAGGGATCTGAACTAGGGTTCCAACTGTTCACATTATATATTAATGATTTGGACGAGGGAACCAAGTGTAGTATCCCAAATTTGTACATGATACAAAGTTGGGTGGGAGGGTGAACTGTGAGGAAGATGCAGAGATGCCCGAGTAGGATTTGGATAGGCTGAGTGAATGGGCATATGCAGTATAATGTGGATAAACGTGAGGTTATCCGCTTCGGTAGCAAAACTAGGCCAGCAGCTTATTCTTTGAATGGTGTAAATTGAGAGTTGGATACTTAGCGAGATCTTGTGTCCTCATGCATCTAAATTGCTGGAAGTACACGCGCAGGTGCAGCAGGCAGTGAAGGCGGCAAATGGTATGTTGGTCTTCATAACAAGAAGATTTGTGTATAGGAATAGGGATGTTTTACGACAATTGGGGAAGGGCATTGGTGAGGCCACACCTGGGTATTGTGCGCAGTTTTCGTGTCCTTATCGGAGGAAGATGTTTTGCTGTGGAGGAAATGCAGCAAAGGTTCACCAGGCGGATTCCTGGGATGTCGAGACTGTCATATGAGGAGAGACTAAAATCAGTTGGGATTATATTCATTGGAGTTTAGAACAGTGAGGGGGCTGGGTGTGGGGCGATAAAAGTCTAACATGATTAGACTGGGTAGACTCAGAAAGAATGTTTCCGATGGTGGGGGAGTCCAGAACTAGCAGTCATACATTGAGGATAAGGGGTAAACCTTTTAGGACCGAGAGGAGGAGGAGACAACATTTCTTCACCCAGCGAATGGTGAATCTGTGGAATTCACTCCCACAAAAGTAGTTGAGGCCAACACATTGCATAATTTCAAAAGCAATTAGATGTGACTCTTGGGGCTAAAGGAATTATGGGGGAGGGGTGGGGGTAAAAAGGAAGGCGGGATCAGGGTATTAAACTTGATGGGTCATCCATGATCATATTGAATTGCGGAACAGTTTCCAAGGGCTGAATGGCTTATTTTCTCTGTTTCTGAATGGCTTCCTCCTGCTTCTATTCATGTTTCGATTATTCCTTACAGAAGGAATATAAATCGCATTTTCGGATTAATACTTAAACATGATCTGCGAGACTGTAATAACAACAATAATAATCGCTTATTGTCACAAGTAGGCTTCAATGAAATTCCTGTGAAAAGCCCCTAGTCGCCACATTCCGGCCCCTGTTCGGGGAGGCCGGTACGGGAATTGAACCCGCGCTGCTGGTCTTGTTCTTCATTACAAGCCAACTGTTTTAGCCCACTGTTTTGTGTAGAGATAACAATTAAAATGAAGACAACCCATTCTAAATTGTGCATCAATTTGACTAGTTGTTTATCAGTTTTTATCATTTGGTTTCCAAATACAGGGGGCAGTTAGTCAAGAGGCCAGTAAATAGGGGGTGGTTAGTCAAGAGGCCAGTAAATAATGAAACTGTAGGATCATCATATCTGATCACTTAAATGACGATGTCTACTTAAACCACGGTCTTATAAAAAAAGGTAATTTGGCAAAGCTATTGGTTGAGCAGAGGTAGAACTTTCGCCATCTAAGGTTACAGATGATGAGCAGAAGGCTAAACTTTTTATTCATTCATGGGATTTGACAAGGCTGGCACTTATTGCCCATTCATAACTGCCCTGGAGATGGTGGTGAGCTTGTTTGTTGAACCACTACAGTTTAAGTATAGATACACCCACAGCGCTTCTAGGATTGTGATCAGAACAGTGAAGGAATGGTGATATATTTTAAAGCCTGGATGGTGTATAGATTGGATCATATAAAATATAAGCAGGAGGCGCGTTGGCTCTGCCATTCAATGAGTTTGCGGCTGATCTGATTATGGATCAACTTCACTTTCCTATCTGCTCTGCTAACCCTTGCCTCTCTTATCAAACAAAATCTGTCCACAACAGTCTTTAATATAGTCAAATGACCCAGTCTCCACTGCTCTCTGGGGAAGAGAATTCCACAAACGACTGTCAGAAAAGATTCTCCTCTTCCCCTTCCCATTTTTAAATTTGTGGTCGCTATTTCTCAATTTCCCACAAGAGATCCTCCATCCTCTGAGCAGCCACCCAAAGTCCCCCAGGAGCTTTATCCAGTTCAAAAAGATCACCCCTCATTCTTCTAAACTCTCATGAGTATAGGCCGAACCTGCTCAATCTTCCCTCTTGGAGGGAAACTTGCAGGTGCACCTGCTGCTCTTGCCCTTCGAGGTGGTCATGGGTGCAGGTTTGCAAAATGCTGTCAAAGACGACTTGGTAGATTGCTGCAGTGCATGTTAAGATATACGGTACACATTGCTGCAATCATGTACCAGTGGGAAGGAAGTGAACATTTAAGGTGGTGGATGGGGTGATCAAGCAAGCTGAGAGTATGGGCAGCTTTGTCCTAACTGTGTTGAACCTCTCCAGTGTTTTTAGTAATAATATTTTTAAAATAAATTTAGAGTACCCAATTAATTTTTTGCAATTAAGGGGCAATTTAGCGTGGCCAATTCACCTACCCTGCACATCTTTTGGGTTGTGGGGGCGAAACCCACGCAAACATGGGGAGAATGTGCAAACTCCACACGGACAGTGACCCAGAGCCAGGATCGAACCTGGGACGTTGGCGCCGTGAGGCACAGAGCTAACCCACTGCACAACCATGGTGCCCACTTTAATAATAATAATCTTTATCAGTGTCAGAAGTAGGCTTGCATTAACACTGCAACGACGTTACTGTGAGAAGCCCCTAGTCACCACGCTAAAGCGCCTGTTCGGGTACAAGAGGGAGAGATCAGAATGTCCAATTCGCCAAACAAGCACGTCTTGCGGGACTGGAGAGGAGAAACGAGAACACCAGGAGGAAATCAACGTAGGCACGGGGAGAACGGGCAGACTCCGTAGACAGTGACTCAAGCCGGGAATAAAACCCGGGCCCCTGGCGCTGTGAAGCAATAGTGCTAACCGCTGTTACCGTGCCACCCCATGGAGCTGCGTTCACCCAAGCAAATGGAATGTATTCCATCATACTCAACATGTGCTTTGTAAATAGTGGATAAACTTTGGGGATGTTTGGTGCAAAGTTAATGACTCTGCCACTGAATATCATGGCTGATCATCGAACTCCATAACCTGCTCCCACTTTTCTCCACCCCTTACGCTTTGATCCCTTTAGCCCCAAGAGCTATATCTAAACCCTCTTGAAAACATACAATGTTTTGGCTTCACCTGATGCCAATAGTAGCAAATTTCACAAGCTCACCACTCTCTGGGTGAAGAAATTTTCCCTCATCTCAGTCCTAAATGGTTTACCCTATATCCTTAGAATATAGCCCCGGTTTCTAGACAACCCCACCAGCGGGAACATCCTTCCTGCATCCAGCCTGTCTAATCCGGTTAGAATTTTATAGGTTTCGATGAGAAACCCCCTCATTCTTCCAAACTCTACTGAATAGAAATCCAAATAGAACTGGCTCAATCTCTCCTCACATGTCATTCCTGCCATCAGTCTGGTAAACCTTCTCAAAATATCCTCAGATAAGGTCACCAAAACTGCACACAATATTCCAGGTGTGGCCTTACCAAGGCCCTGTATAATTGCAGCAAGACATCGCTGCTCCTGTACTCGAATCCTCATGCAGCCAGCATACCATTTGCCTTCTTCACTACCTGCTGCACCTGCATGCCGATGACAACCATGTCTCATTGCATACTCTCCTCGCAATTTATAGCCATTCCTGTTTTTGCTTTTAAGAATTCATCAAGATGGAGTGTGACATTGTAGGATGGCACAGTAGTTAACACTGTTGCTTCACAGCGCCAGCGTCCCAGGTTCGATTTCCGCTTGGGTCACTGTCTGTGCGGAGTCTGCACATTCTCCTTGTGTCTATAGTGGGTTTCCTCCGGGTGCTCCGATTTCCTCCCACAAGTCCCGAAAGACATGCTTGTTAGATGAATTGGACATCGAACAGGCGCTGGCATGTGGCGACTAGGGGATTTTCACAGTAACCTAATTTGCAGTGTTAATGTAAGCCTACTTGTGACAATAATAAAGATTATTAGTTGATTATGAGACTTGGGTTCTGAATCTTAATCAAGTAAACTATGTCAGTATGAGGTGCAAGTTGAATATGAAGAAGTGGATAACCTAACATTTTTGCCAACTCACTCAGCATGTACAAATCACACTATTTCTGCATCTTTCTCACAGCTCACCCTCCCACCCAGCTTTGTCATCTGCAAATTCGGACATATTTAGTTCCTTCATCCAAATCATTAATATAGCGAAAGCTGGGGGTCCCAGCACAAATGCCTGTGGTGCCCAATCAGTCATTGCCTGCCATTCAGAAAAAGGCCCATTTATTCTGAGTGGTTCCAGTCTCCTACCCATCTCAATACACTACCCCTAATCCCATGAGCTATAATTTTACACACTAATCTCTTGAGACTTTGTTGAAAGCCTTCTGAAAGTTCAAACATCCACTGGCACCGCCCTCATCAACTATACGAGTCACTTCCTCGAAAAATTCCAGTAGATTTGTTAATCATCATTTTCCTTTTGTAAATCGGTGCTGACTGTCAGCTTCTACCACTGTTTTCCAAGTGCTTTTCTATTAATTCTTTTGTAATGGCATCTAGAATTTTCCCCACCATCAATGCCACGCTGACGTCCGTAATTCCCTGATTTCACTCTACCTCCCTTTTTAAATAGTGGGGTTACATTAGATATCCACCAATCTTTCAGAACTGTTCCAGAGTCTAATAGAATCTTGGAACAAGTTCACCAATGCACCTACTATTTCTAGGGCCATTTCCTCAAGTGCTCTAGGATGTAGATTAACAGGATCTAGGGATTTATCAGCCTTCAATCCCAATTTCCCCAACAAATACAGATTTCTTTCAATTCCTCACACTAAACCCCGTGTTCCCCAACATTTCTGGTATTTGTGCTCTTTGTGAAGACAGAACCAAATTATGTATTTAGTTGGTCAGCCATTTCTTTGTTCCCCAATATAATTTCCCCTGTTTCTGATTGTAAGGGACCTACATTTATCTTCACCAATTCTCTTCTCTTCATACACCAATAGAAACACTTCCAGTCAGTTTTTATGTTCACCAGAAGCTTACTCTCTTACTCTATTTTCTCCTTCTTAATCAATCCCATGGCTCTCCTTTGCTGAATTCTTAAACTGCTCCAATTCCTCAAGTCTGTTGTTTTTCCTGGCCATTTTGTATGGCTCTGCCTTGGATCTAATACTACCTCTAATTTGCTGTTACTAGACTCCTAAACGACCCCCTTATGGACTGACCGCATTAACACTACACCCCTATATGCTTCACCCGGTACTATGTAGTTACATTGTGTACCTTGTGTTGCACTATTATGTATTTTCTTTTATTTCCTTTTCTTTTCACGTACTTAATGCTCTGCTCGCAGAAAAAATACTTTTCATTGTACCATGGTACACGTGACAATAAACAAACTCCAAATCCTTGTAAGCCATGGATCGACTACCGTTGGTTTTCCTTCTTTTGTTTAGATTAGAGTGGGCCGTTTTCCTTACTGGCGTGTTTATTTGTTAAATGGGGGTTATTGTATTTTGTTGGAAATCCCACGTATAATTTTTGTTTGCTTTGTGCTTTATTCCTTTTTCTGTTTGGAGTGTTTCGTTGAAAATTTGAATAAATATATTTAATTAAAAAAACAAGTAGGCTTACATTAACACTGCAATGAAGTTACTGTGAAAAGCCCCTAGTCGCCACATTCCAGCACCTGTTCTGCATCACAAACCAGCTGTCCAGTCCACTTAGCTAAAGTAGCTGATGAAGAATTCTATCATCGCCAAGGGGTCTCTCACAATCAAATCAATTACACAATACCCAGTCGAGGATGACCTCTTCCCTAGTTGATTCATCAACATATTTGTCCAGAAAACCATCATGTATACACTCCAGGAATTCCTCCTCTACAGTAGTAATCGGGTTTGCCCAATCCATATGCAGATTAAAATCACCCAAAATGGCAGCACAGTGGGTTAGCCCTGCTGCCTAACGGCGCGAAGGTCCCAGGTTCAATCCCGGCTCTGGGTCACTGTCCGTGTGGAGTTTGCACATTCTCCCAGTGTTTGCGTGGGCTTCGCCCACACAACCCAAAAGATATGCAGGTGAGATTGATTGGCCATGCTAAATTGGCACTTAATTGGAAAAAATGAAATGAATTGGGTACTCTAATTTTTTTTTTAAATCACCCAAAACTACAGCAGTTGTTCCTTTATCGCATGCGTCTCTAATCTGTTCAATGCCATTCTCAACATCACCACTACAGTATGAGGTTCTATACATAACACCCAGTAAGGTTTTTTGCCCCTTAGTCGGTGGTCAACAACTTAGGGGGAATAGGATCAAGGGAACAGGAATTGAATCTCGAGACAAGTCAAGACGAGCTCAAAGAAGGCATAACGGGGAAATAGAAGAGACTAGAGAAATCTCCAAATTCAGGGCTAGGGCAGCAACTTCTGCTATTAGTAAAGAAATTCAGTCTTGCATGAGAGCTACATACACATGGCCAATCAGTAAATGCAGTCTGAAAACAAAAGATGACATGTCGTTCAAGGAAAGTCGAATACCATCAGAGAAAATGAGGGAAGGGGGAGGGGTTTGAGAAAATACATGGTCAGTCAGGTAAATGACACAATATGCCAGTCTGTCCCGTGATGGGGCTATGAGCCCATCTTTTTACTTCTTTAATTTCCACCACTTTTTTGTATTTGATACGCATAGTTCAGTGCGACATTTAGTTAAATCTCACATCATTAATTATGATCATAGAATTTACAGTGCAGAAGGAGGCCATTCAGCCCATCAAGTCTGCACCAGCCTTTGGAAAGAGCACGCCACTCAAGCACACATCTCCTCCACCCTATTCCCTTAACCTAGTAACCCCAATTAATCTTTTTTTTGGGACACTAAAGGCAATTTAGCATGGCCAATCCACCTAACCTGCACATCTTTGGACTGTGGGAGGAACCCGGAGGAAACCCACGGAGTCACGGGGAGAACGTGCAAACTCCACACAGAGTGACCCAAGCCGGGAATCGAACCTGGGACCCTGGAGCTGTGAAATAACTGTGCTAACCACTCTGCTACCGTGCTGCCCATGTATCATGAGCTACAATAATAAAGTCACAAAAGATCTTCCGAAAACTGGGTGGTAAATGTCTGTGACACCAAACTCTTACTTCTGGAATGGACTGATTCTAGCCCTGAACAGCTGAATTAAAGTATCCTCAATCTACTGGCTGCAAAAATCACAAGAAATCAATTAATCTAGTTAGTAACGGAAATGCACCTACAGCACAAAATAATCCATAATTTAGCACTGACTGGGATTCTTGCAAGCAAGTCCCTGAATAGCTAATACAGGAAGTGATGAAAAATGCAGCTTTAGTGCAGAAGGTGATCAAATCTCAACCTAGCAGTGATTATAAACCCAAGAGAAAATTGCATTCCCAAGAACATCAAACACTGATAAAGTCAAAACAAGTATTAATTTGCACGATTAAGATTCACAGAATCATAGAATCCAAGTGCAGGAGGCCATGTGGCCTATCGAGTCTGCATTGACCCTGCAAAAAAGCTCCCTAATCAGGCCCCATCCTATCCCTGCAACCCCACTTGACCTGCATATATCCCTGGACTCGAACGAGCAATTTAACATCCACCCCCCTTCCCCTTACATTGTACAGAGGGGAGGGTACCCTGTTTCTCCAACACAAAATTAGTGTTTGTACCGTTTGGCCTTGTATATATTTTTTACTGTTTTAATAAAAAGATATGGCCAATCCACCTAACTTGCACATGCTTGGACTGTGGGAGGAAACCCACTCAGACATGGGGAGAAAGTGCAAACTCCAGTCACGCACACCTGGAATTGAACTGAACCCTGCTGAACACCTCTGGACACAGGCTTCCAGTCATATAAACAACCTTCAACCATCACCCTCTGCCTCCTACCACTTGGATCAAGTTTGTCAAATGGCCAGAGTTTGTCTAATTGCCCTGGATCCCATGGGCTCTTACCTTCATCAGCCTCCTATGTGGGACCTTGTCAAAAAGCCTTACTAGTCCACACAGATTACATCAACCGCACTACCCTCATCCACACATCTAGTCACCTCCAATCAAATTTGTAAGACATTATCTCCCTTTGACGAAACTATGCTGATTATCTTGGATTAATTCATGCCTCTCCAAGTAGAGATTAATTCTGCCCCTCAGATTTTTTCCAGTTGTTTCCCTACCACTGAAGTAGGACTCACTGGCCCGTCCTTTCCTGGTTTGTCCCTACTTCCCTTCTTGAATGATGGCACCACATTAGCTGTCTTCCAGTTCTCTGGCACCTCTCCTGTGGCCAAAGAAGAATTCAAAATTACCAGAGCTGCTGAACTTGGTTCGGTTAGAATTGATCAAAAACTCATCTGAAAAACAACTAGATATCGGACCTAATACTATTTCTTGCCACCATTGGGTAAGGATGAGAAAGAATTATTTTCCTGGGTTGAGGACCGGAATTCCATGACTTCTGTTAGTTATACTAGCGGTACAGCTAGTTGGTGTGCCAACCTCCCGCACTGTCTGATAGAACACAGAAAGCTATTTTTGTCAATCATTGTACCAGCTCTTAAAAACTAACCCTGCTTTTCCCCCAGAAGCCCTGCATTTTTCCCTATTTTAAAAAAAGTACATATTCAAGTTTCCTCAGAAACTTTCAACAACAAATACAAACTTTCATTTCAGTTACAGTTGGCTCAGTTTAAATTGCACAACGTGGGGGTACAAAATGTCCACCCTAATTAGCTCCAATACTACTGTGGCTAGTTCTACCATCATTAAAAAAGTCATTCATGTGCATTTATTAATTTTGGTTATTAGTCAGGAACGCATGTTCAAATCGAGTTCTGCTTAAATGAATGGAAGATTTAAAAGCACATGGTCATAAGCAATGGCCCAGTCAGGGCGAAATGACTTGGGACATATGTTTCTCTAAATTATGATTTCTGATGCCAAATGCATCATTTTGTAAAACTGAGGACAAGGCATGAGCCTTCTCATGAACCTTTTTTGAAGTGTTTTCTTCTCCCCCCCCCAATAACAACTTGCACAGTTGCTGTAAATATGCCAACAGAAAGTAATAGCATGCCTTCGCAGAAACATTACATGGCCCTTTGACTCAGAGGCAGTTGTTCAGCAAAATATAAAACGGTGAAATGGAACTGATTTTAAGATTATTTCATTCATGGTTACCTTATCCTGCTTCTTCCACAAGTCCGAACTGCACCCCAAGTGCCACTGCTGGATAACCATTTAGAGCCCTGGAGCACTTGAGTACTACCACCCCAAAATGCACGGAGTTCAAATCCACCTGTCTGAGTGAAAGGCTTTATCAGTAACTGAAGCAAGTGTGCACTCAGGGCTTCGAGGCATTTGCCTGGTGTCATGAGATAGCACACAACAGCTGCCAACATGCATACCAAATATTATGTGCTACTGCACATGTGACACTTGCAAAGAGCATCTATTCAGTCTTGGAATTCTTCACCTTTATACTTGCTTCTTTAAACACATCATTAAAGATCATTACAACATATCCTTCAACATTAGAAAAAATCCCAAGTGCTTCACCGGAGAATAAACTAAGACACCAACCCATAAGGAGAAATCAGGTCAGGAGACCAAAGCTTGGTCAGAGTTAAGTTTTAAGGGGTGTTGTAAAGGAGGGAAATGAGATGAAGGAATTCCACCTTAGCAGCAGCCACTAATAATGAAACAAGTAAAATTGGGGATGTTAGGGAGGCAGATGACAACAGATACATCAGAGGCAAAATCAGAAAATACTGGAGAATCTCAGCACGTATGACAGCATGTGGAAAGAAGGGAGCTAACGTTTTAAGTCTGGAGGACAGATTTCGTTTCAGATTCCAGCATCCACAGTAATAAAATTCCTTAAGCAATCATTTGACTAGAGTAACATATATATTCCTGCCACTGCTGCCTCACACGCTGAGGACCCAGGTTCGATCCCAGCCTTGAGTTACTGTCCATGTGGAGCTTGCACATTCTCCCCAGGTCTGTGTGGGTCTCACCCCCACAACCCAAAGATGTGTAGGGTAGGTGAATTGGTCATGCTAAATTGCCCCTTAATTGGAAAAAAATGCATACATTCCAGAAAGCCCAATTAGAATCATAGATTTTACAGTGCAGAAGGAGGCCATTTGGCCCATTGAGTCTGCACCAGTCCTTGGAAAGAGCACCCTACTTAAACCCACGCCTCCACCCTATCCCTGTAACCCAGCGACCCCACCTAACCCTTTGGACGCTATGGGGCAATTTAGCATGGCCAATCCACCTAACCTGCACATCTTTGGACTGTGGGAGGAAACCGGAACAAACCCATGCAGACATGGGGAGACAGTGCGACTCCACACAGACACACCCAAGGCCGGGATTGAATCGGATCCCTGGATCTGTGAGGCAGCAGTGCTAGCCACTGGGCTGCCCCACAATTATGCAAATAAATAGTGCACAGCATTGATTCATCATGATGCCAACTTAAATTATTTCCATTATAGCAGAAAAGGCCAAATAGAGAATTTTCGGACAATGAATGTTGTCTATCCCAATCAGAGCAACAATCAGAGGGTATTCAAAGCAAAATTGTAAAGCAATCTTTGGAAGGTTACGAGAAATGCCTTGATAATGCATTTTTATAACTCCCTGAACAAGGAGTGGCTGTGCTAAACACTATTACATTTTTTAATTGAAAGTTGGATAATAATTTGACGCACAGGAAGACAAGTATGGGGGAATAGTTTTGGATTGTGTTAGCACACAGCTAGCCAGCAGAGTCAGGGGACCAAACAGTGCATTGAGCATTTACATTTCAACTCCATTTAAAAGTAAAGTTTAACCAGGGGGCAAAAAAAAAAACAATAGTTTTAGGGCTTCAGTATTTGCAAGTCAGAAATGTACAATAAAATAAGGGGCAACACGGGCGCAGTGGATAGCACTGGTCCCTTCGGGCAGACGACCCGGGTTTGATCCCGGCCCCAGGTCACTGTCCACGTGAAGATTGCACATTCTCTCCGTGTCTGCATGGGTCTTACCCCCACAACCAAAAAGATGTGCAAGGTAGGTGAATTGGCCACACTAAGTTGCCCCTTAATTGGGAAACAAAAACAGAATTGGATAATCTAATTTTTTTCAAAAAAGGAATGCACAATCAAATAGATCAAAGTTACATGCAATGTTCCCTCTAATCTGCACAACTGTACAGCAACCCCAATATGCCCACAAGCCGGTCCCTTTAAATTATTTCACGTGTCTCTAAAAACATGGAGCCATGCACAAATAAATTACCTACGCACTCAAAATTATAGGAAATAGTTTAAAAGTTGCATTTCCAGTTTCATTTTGTTGAAAGATTAAAGAATGCCTATCGATTTGAGATTAAATTTCACTGCTCTGGAATTCACTGCCTGAAGGTGCTGGAGGCAGATTCAATCTGGCTTTCAAAAGGGAACCGGGTAAGCAACTGACCGGAAAATATTTGCTACACTACAGGGACAGGGTTGGGGAGTGGGACTAGCTGGTTTGCTCTTGCAGACTGCTGGCACTGACAAGGAGATTAACACTGAAAACTTCCCTGTTTACATTCATAGAATTTACAGTGCAGAAGGAGACCATTTGGCCCATCGAGTCTGCACTGGCCCTTGGAAAGAGCACCCCACTTAAGCCCACACCTCCACTCTATGCGCATCACCCAGTAACCACACCTAACCTTTTTTGGACACAAAGGGCAATTTTATCATGGCCAATCCACCTAACCTGCGCATCTTTGGACTGTGGGAGGAAACCGGGGCACCCGGAGGAAACCCACACAGGCACAAGGAGAACGTGCAGACTCCGCACAGACAATGACCCAAGCCGGTAATCGAACCTAGGATCCTGAAGCGGTGACACAACTGTGCTAACCCTATAATTATTCCTCATAATAATAATCTTTATTGTCACAAGTAGGCTTACATTAACACTGCAATTAAGTTACTGTGAAAACCCCTAGTCACCACATTCTGGAATCTGTTCGGGTACACCGAGGGAGAATTAGAATGTCCAATTCACCTAACAAGCACGTCTTTCGGGACTTGTGGGAGGAACCCAGAGCACCCAGAGGAAACCCACGCAGACAAGGGGAGAATGTGCAGACTCCACACAGACAGTGACCCAGGCCGGGAATCGAACCTGGGACCCTGGTGCTGTGAAGCAGCAGTGCTAACCACTTTGCTACTGCCCCAGTTTCTGCACTTTTGGAAGCTCTTAAAACATGAAAAATTGAAGTTTGGGGAAAACAGCCATTGTGAACTATTCACCCCACATCTAAAACTTACGCCATCTGTATGGCCAACTTAATGTTGCAATGTTTCTCAACAGCACACTTAGAAGAATTTTGCAGAAAATCAAAACAAAACAGAAGTGCTGATCCAAGGGGAAAGTTGTTCCCAAACCTGCCAATTATTTGCACTCACCTGGAAAGGCCATACAATATTCAATTTAACAAAGAACTTCCACCCATAAGTCAGCTGAGCCAAAACAATTCCTGGTAGCCTGCACTACAATACCATTTCATATTCCAGCAGACAGAAAGGCCATTGAGAGTCCAATGAACAGAACTAGAATGCACTGGGTGCAAAGGTTATGTTTAGCAAGATCTGAAGGGACCAGAAACAACCATGATTCTCATCTGTATGTGTTGCTCACAAAGTAAAAACTAGCATTAAAAACCCTTGCGAAATGACAAAAGGGGTAACTTTCAGTCAGGGTGGAAAATTGGCCTAGAATCAGACACATGGTAAATTGGACAACAGCAAACCCAATAGCTTGTTTTCTCTTCTCAAAGATGAACATTGCCCAGTATATAATTTTAAACTATTTGGCAATTCTTTGGTCTGAACACCAGTGTAATAAAATGTTGCACGGTACTTCACAGGACCATTATAAAACAGTACATCAATTGCTACACCATAGCATTTCAGAGATCAAGTTCTGAGCTCTATAAACCATGGTTTATGAATTCCACAGTCAGCAGAAAAAGATCCACACTGAGCAATTGAAACATCTTGCCCAACAATTCAAGTAAAATTCTTGTCATTTGCCTTGGGTAACCTGCCTAAGGATAATGTTAATAAATATATTTCTTGGACCAAGGCTTCACACATGGATCAAATTGGTAAGGTCAGTACTAGAGCAGGAAAATTTAATTCATCACGATTTGACAGAGCTTTGATTATTGCAAAGAAACGCAGTGCAACCATGGCAGATTCCAGATCGAGAAGGGAACATAGGAACAGGAGTCGGCCATTCAGCCCCTCGAGCCTGTCCCGCCATTTAATGAGATCATGGCTGATCTGTGGCCTAACTCCATATACCTGCCGTTGGCTCATATCCCTTAATATCTTTGCTCATCTAGCTCAGGTACACGGCCCTCATTGTATTATACAATCCAAGATTTCAGCCTTACAACTTTTTGTATTATTTAATTACATTCCAGGTTATCTCAAATTGACAAACATCAATACTATATTTGTTTTGAAGCAGGTGGTATGAAACAATATCGGAAATGAAGCAAACTGCAGAGAGTAGAATTCCACCAGAAGTTTCAAAACCCCCATTCTTTTTGGCAAGGGTGGTACAAACAGAACTATTGCTCAAATAAATAATTAAATCTATTTTGCAAGTTTCAATTACCAAAGTTCCCCAAAGCAAATACCTTGTTCACATATTTGCAGAACAAAGATTGGGTGAAGAATGAAAGTGACTTGGCACCAATTTAACTTGACCCAGACATGCAATAAAACACACTTTAGCAACCTCTCGGGTGACACTTATTTTGGTACTAGTTTGGGAATTTAAGTGAAGAATTCTCACCATGTTCTCAAAAGCATTGCATATTGGAGAAGATTACACCCCCAACATAGTCTGGAGACATCATTTTCAAGTATGAACAAAGCAGAGAATAAGCAGGCATTTGTTACGAAACACAACCCCCAAGTTCTTATATTATTATATGTCCAATTCGAAAAAGTGAAATCAGGAACAGAAACTTGGCATTTTTACATGTGGTGTATTCTGACATTAGACATCCGGTGAGCCTCTCTTTGGATCTAGGATCTCCTTTGGGAATTTAATGGAACAGTTCAAAACTTAATGTCCTCCTTCATTTGCCGTACACATTTGTTGAGGTATAGTGCCACAGGTGTTGTTAGGCTTTGTGTACCTCATTCTTCACACACACACACACACACACACACACACACACGTCTAACCAGCAAGTATCCAAAAGCTGCTGAATCTTGGTTCCAAAGCTAGCATTGATTCTGCCATTCCCAAAATACCTACTGAATATCAATTAGGAATAAGAATCTTGATCACTTCGCACTCTCTTTCCAGGAAGTACAAAGTGAAATAAACTCTCCAGTACACTTAGATTAAAAAAAAGAAATGGCATGACAGTCATTAGAAATGCAATTTTTACAAACAATAGTAGATGAATGGCCTAGGCCGTTTAACTATAGGAGGTAGAAGAGAATAACAGAATCTCCATTAGAGTCAAGCAAGCCTATTATGGTGGGTTTAACTAGTGAGATGGTACAGTGAGCAGAAATGTCAAAATTACAAACAACAATTTTTATAAGTTCTGAAAACTCAGTCGGCTACTATTAACTCTTCTGTCTGAAACAGAGGTTTTAATAAATATTGCTCAAAAAATTGAATACAAGGAACCATTTGGAAAGCAATAGACGTGCGACAGATGGAGAATACCAACAGATTTGACAAATCAAATAGCCAGTTTCATATTTTTAATATTCTTTAATAGTTGGTACACTCATTTCAGATAAAAGACTAGGTACTCAGCTTATCAAATTTTTGCAAGGAACCATCAGTTTACACAGGCTAATCCCAGCAACATATAGCACCAGGTTCCAAGCTAAGGGCTCTGCAATCCATTTATAAGGACATAATAGTGTCAAGTAGAAACTGCAGTATCTAGAACAAAGAAAACTACAGCACAGGAAAGGCCCTTCAGCCCTCCAAGCCCGCGCCGACCATGCTGCCAGTCTAAACTAAAATCTTCTACACTTCCGGGGTCATATCCCTCTGTTCCCATCGTATTCATGTATTTGTCAAGATGCCCCTTAAACGTCACTATCGTCCCTGCTTTCACCACCTCCTCAAGCAGTGCGTTCCAGGCACCCACTAACCCGTGTAAAAATCTTGCCTCATACATCTCCTCTAAACCTTGCCCCTCGCACTTTAAACCTATGCCCTCTCATAATTGACCCCTCTACCCTGGGAAAAAGTATCTGACTATCCACTCTGTCTATGCCCTTCATAAATTTTGTAGACCTCTATCAGGTCACCCCTCAACCTCTGTCGTTCCAGTGAGAACAAACCACGTTTATTCAACCTCTCCTCATAGCTAATGCCCTCCATACCAGACAACATCCTGGTAAATCTCTTCTGTACCCGCTCTAAAGCCTCCACATCCTTCTGGTAGTGTGGCGACCAGAATTGAACACTATACTCCAAGTGTGGCCCAACTGAGGTTCTATACAGCTGCAACATGACTTGCCAATTTTTATACTCAATGCCCTGGCCAATGAAGGCAAGCATGCCGCATGGCGTCTTGACTACCTTCTACACCTGTGTTGCCCCTTTCAGTGACCTGTGGACCTATACACCCCGAACTCTGACTGTCAATACTCTTGAGAGTTCTACCATTCACTGTATATTCTCTACCTGTATTAGACCTTCCAAAAAGCATTACCTCACATTTGTCCGGATTAAACTCCATCTGCCATCTCTCTGCCCAAGTCTCCAAACGATCTAAATCCTGCTGTATCCTCGGACAGTCCTCATCACTATCTGCAATTCCACCAACCTTTGTTGTCCGCAAACGTACTAATCAGACCAGTTACATTTACCTCCAAATCCACCAATTTTTGTCGTCCGCAAACTTACTAATCAGACCAATTACATTTACCTCCAAATCATTTATATATACTACAAACAGCAAAGGTCCCAGCACTGACCCTTGCGGATCTGTTTCCCTACAGATGAAAGGAGCAAACTAAGACTGTACCGGTTGAGAGAGAAGCGCCATTTAAAAATATTTGAAAAGTTACACATGATGTTACACTGTTCTGTAAAACCACTTGATCAATTCCGGAATTAACTACAATGGAAAGTATTTTTAAAATATACATTGACAATTAAATGCATTTGATCTTAAAAAAGAGCACCAAAAAGAGCATCAGAAAGGGCTACATCGTTAACTGGAAACAGCTTGCATTTGTAAAAGCAGCTTTAATCCTGCAAAATGTCCCAAAGTATTTCAGAGGTGTTAAGACAAAATCTAACACTGACTCACGAGAGGATATTAAGACAGGCGATCAAGGGCTTGGTCAAAGGAGGTAGGTTTTAATGCACATCTTAGAGAGGAAGAGATAAAGGTTTTTCTTGATTTGGGGGGAGGGGGGGCAAAGGAATTTGAGCGGCTTGGCGACTGAAGACAGGGGGCGAAGGAAAGTGGAGACGCAAATTAGGAAAAGCAGATTTCTCGGTGGATTGTCAAACCAAAGGTTAGAGATACGGAGGGGCACGGCAGAAGAGAATTTTGCTCGGCAGGGGCTAACATGGTAAACAAGCGGGGGGGGGGGGGGGGGCAGCACGGTGGTGCAGTGGATTAGCCCTGTTGCCTCACGGCGCCGAGGTCCCAGGTTTGATCCCGGCTCTGGGTCACTGTCCGTCTGGAGTTTGCACATTCTCCCAGTGTTTGCGTGGGTTTCGCCCCCCACAACCCAAAGATGTGGTTAGGTGGATTGGCCATGCTAAATTGCCCCTTAATTAGAAAAAATGAATTGGGTACTCTAAATTTATAAAAAGAAAAGAGAAAAAAAAATAACAAGCAGAGAGAAGTGAGAGAATGGGATCTCATGTGAAGAACATCTTCCATTCCAAAATATGTACTCAGTTCCTGTAGATGAGTCATAGGATATACATCAAGAAATAATTAAACAAACCACTCCCATTTGTCTGATCAGAGTGTACAGATCAGAAAAGATCACTGCAATTCATTGTCAGTGTGGTGAGAAAATGCATACCACCATACCTCTCTAAATTTTACCCAGGAAACAACTCAACCTGTACATTTGCCCCAATCGTAGTCCATTCAATTTGCACTCAGTGTGAACTAGCTAAAACAAAATTGTTTTCAGCCTCCAAGCTTCCCTCATTCAAGTTTAAAGTAATGTCTACTTTTCATTGAATCTGCAACTTTGTTAAATATATCGATGATTGCCAATTGTCACGAGATTTTCGATACTCAAGATTACCTCAGTGCTCTTGCGTAAACATTTTGGCATCTGTTCATACAACAGCTTCTCCTGGAAACTCAGGTGTCTAATCACAGCTATTAATTTAGTTGCCCTTTACTGCACCCTTTCCAAAGCATACACATCTTTCTAATAAAAATGTCCAGAATTGTACACAACATTCCAATTCAGACAAGACCAACATGTTTTCTTAAGAGTATACAAATTATTTTGACTTCTAAGCTAGTCTGCAGCATCTTGCCAAACACCCAAAGCAAAATTAAATTGAAACTTCATGTAATTGTTAAAGCTGACCACCAATTCTGAAAACATCAGTTTATCAGATTAAACAACTTGCATTTATATAGTGACTTTAACATAATAAAACCATCCCATGGTACTCAGATGAGCGCCAGTCAAACGTTTGGTCAAAGACTTGCATTGAGAAGTGGAGGGGTTATGGAAAGGAATTCCAACGGTCAGGGCCCAGATAACTGATGGCTTGACTAGCAATGGCAGGGCAAAAGAAATCAGGGATACGCAAAAGACCAGAATTAAATGTAGTGCTCTCAAATGATTGCAGAGATAGAAAAGATCAAGACCATGGAACGATAGAATGTTAATATTCAAGGCATTATTTGATAGTCTGTGTAGGTACATGGGACTTGGTGTCATAAGTAACAAAAGTTTACACACGAGGAACATCAGTTCTTAAAAGCAGTTGATAAGTCTAAAACTCCCCACGCTCCCAGATTTTCAACCAGTCATAATCAAAAAGATTAGAACAGAGCACAATCCAAACCAGGATACAACGCCAGATTTTTGAAATTGTAAATTCTCATTGTGATCATCCTGAACTTGAAGGCCATTCGACCTCAATTGTCAATACACAAAACTTCACCAATTGTGTTAGGTCAGGAGTTAAACAAAAACGGTATGCTGATATTTATTTGACAAAATTTAACTCATATAAGTGGGTATTTATGAAAAATAACGTACTAACATAACAAGAGACCACAAAGATGTGAAATTTACTATATACATGAACACATTTTGAAGTCAAAAATAAATAAATAAATCAATACAAAGCATAATATTAAACTCTTAGCAACCAGCTTTGGTTCAATTAAAAAGTGAACCAGAAACTCTCAACAGCCTTATGCTCCCTATCCGTATTATCAAAATTCCAGGTAGCGACAACAGCACATCAGCTGTAGATTATAGGGCTGAACTGGTTCGCAACTTTTATCTGATTTGTTTTAATTTTCCTTTGGCAGAATCTAAACATTAAATACGCAGTTTCGCCAATAAAAACTTGCACCTTCAATGTCCATTTGATCAGCTTTCCCCAAAACCAACAGAATCACCTCCATCGCGATAATCAAATTAAAAACCTCATTTCATCATCCATTACAAAGTTGCACTTGATTCCTCCAGTTCCTACTTGTCAAGTAGGACAGGAAGAATGGAGATCGATTTTGATTTCTTTTTTTTGGCGGGGGGGGGGGGGGGGGGTGACTGACAGATCGGAGGGGAGAATTTAAACAGCGCACATGGAAACAGGACGCAGGGGCCAACAACTTCCAGAGTGAGCATTAAAGAAATGGGCGCCCGGGGCCTGGTGTCCTCAACCATCGCCCTCAGCCCGGCGGGCCGGGTCCCAGCCTCCGGCCCCTTTCCAACAATCGGGCCCCGGGCGAGTGCCGACTCGGTGCAATCGCCCTGCAGCAAAGACGGCGTTCAAGGGCTGTCATAATGACATTTTGTAACGGTGGCTCCCTTCCCCGGAGCCTCCAGCTGGAAACCGCAAGCCCCAGTCACCACCACCGCCACTTCCTCCTCTTCCCGGGGTGGGAGGAAGCCATTCCACGGAGAGAGACACGCTCCCCCCCAAATCCGCCCATAACGACCCGTAACCCGCCCCCGGGGACGATTAGGCCCGAGTCTCCCCGAGGCCTTGCGCAGGCCTCACAGCAAATGGCGGCCGAAACAATCGGGAGATGGAACCGCCTGGGCCTGATTGGGAGGTTAGGGGGGAGGTTAGGGGGGAGGGGGGGGGGGGAAGGATCCTTAATAAAAACACACACTGGGGAGGGAGAGAGGAGGCGTAGAAACAATAAACGGAGAGTGTGGGCGCCGCTTCCCCCATTACCTTGTGGATTCTTTTGAGAGCCATGTTAGGTGTGCCGGGCGGTTGTGGGTGTGTTTAGCGGACTGGGCTGTGTGGCTGGGCTGGGCTGGGCTGCTCTCTCCCTCTCTGCTGACAATAACCGGGTTTAAAGGCGAACCCGGGAAAGCCGCCGAGTCCGCTCGGAGAAACCGAGAAAATGGAAGGAAGGGACCGGCCGCTATAAAGTAGTCCCAGCGTATCCCTCCGCCAGCTGCAGCGAAGGAGAAAAAACACACACTCAATCCACACAACCCCGCTCGTTTCCTTTATTAATCGCCCGCCTCGCTGCTCCCTGCGTTGTAATTCTGTTTCTGGGTTGACTTTGGATGTGTATCTCCTGCACTTTTTAACCCCACCCTCCTTCCTGGGCTCCAGCCCGGTTTTAAGCAGTGAACCAGCTGCTCCCCCCCCTTGGAAAAGGAAGTAAGCGGCGGACCGATCGGGGAGCGGTGATTCGGTTCGATTGTCTCCCAGCTCTCGCGAGATGTACACCAAGGCCAACCGCGCGTGCGCAGTGCAGGCGGGCGACCTGGGCAACGCCGGCGACACAAGGAGGGAGGGTCTCACCCTGGGGTGTATCACTCCGAGTGGGGCTGTGTCTCACCCTGGGTGGGGTGTGACAGGAGGAGTATTTCAGAGTGGGGCTGACTTACTCCTGGGAGTCTGCAGCTGGAGTATCACTCTGTGTGACTCTGTCTCACCCTGGGGAGAGATGGTCCCACAGGTGAAGTATCACTTAGACTAAGAGTCACTCTGTCTCACCCTGGGGAGGGATGGTCCCACATCACTCAGAGTGGCTCTGTCTCACCCTGGGGAGGGATGGTCCCATAGGTGAAGCATCGCTCAGAGTGGCTCTGTCTCACCCTGGGGAGGGATGGTCCCACATCGCTCAGAGTGGCTCTGTCTCACCGTGGGAAGGGATAGTCCCACAGGTGAAGCATCACTCAAAGTGGCTCTGTCTCACTGTGGGGAGGGATGGTCCCACATCGCTCAGAGTGGCTCTGTCTCACCCTGGGGAGGGATGGTCCCACATCACTCAGAGTGGCTCTGTCTCACCATGGGAAGGGATAGTCCCACAGGTAGCATGGTGGTTAGCATCAATGCTTCACAGCTCCAGGGTCCCAGGTTCGATTCCCGGCTGGGTCACTGTCTGTGTGGCGTCTGCACGTCCTCCCTGTGCGTGGGTTTCCTCCGGGTGCTCCGGTTTCCTCCCACAGTCCAAAGATGTGCGGGTTAGGTGGATTGGCCATGCTAAATTGCCCGTAGTGTCAGGTTAATGGGGGGATTGTTGGGTTACGGGTATACGGGTTACGTGGGTTTAAGTAGGGTGATCATTGCTCGGCACAACATCGAGGGCCGAAGGGCCTGTTCTGTGCTGTACTGTTCTATGTTCTATGTTCTAGGTGAAGCATCACTCAAAGTGGCTCTGTCTCACTGTGGGGAGGGATGGTCCCACAGGTGAAGCATCACTCAAAGTGGCTCTGTCTCACCGTGGGGAGGGATGGTCCCAAATCACTCAGAGTGGCTCTGTCTCACCTTGGGGAGGGATGGTCCCACAGGTGAAGCATCACTCAAAGTGGCTCTGTCTCACCATGGGGAGGGATGGTCCCACAGGTGAAGCATCACTCAGAGTGGCTCTGTCTCACCCTCTGGGTAGCAGAGTCAGCAGCTGCAGGAGCGTGACTCCTTATGTCTCTCACCCCCAAGGAGTCATATTGCCCGTTGTGGCTCTGTCTCATTCGGGGGGGGGGGGGGGGGGGGAGTCTAGCTCTGCCTCAGCCTGGGGAGTGAGGGGCAGGAACACAATCTTCCTCTTTGGGGAAACATTATTGATGGCATTTAAGTTTTTACAAGAAATGGCAAAAAAGAATGGACAACTTTTGATATCCAAATATGAGGTTTTTATCTTTCTAAAACTGGCATGTCAAAAGGATTTTTTTTTCAGACCTAGAAATAAGATTTTGGTACTAGTGGGTGATGCTTGGCAGTTCTGGATTATATATATTTTCAAATGAGAAATCTGATCAAGTTAATATCTGACCTTGGTCGGACTTCAGGAATGCATCACTTGTTATTGTAAGCATAGTATTAACTATAAGTGTAAATAAATATGCAACCAGTGCAGATTGTATCCATTTATGAATGTCAGAGCTAATTTTTGCACAACTTATTTGTGTAAAATATTGGCTCTTGCTTTCATCAAGTGATACTGTTTGCTTATTTTGTACCAACCCAGGATCAAGCTGTTTATTGGAATTGTTTCACATTGTAATTTTTTTACTTTGTAGAAAGCATTTTGTAGCAGGGAGACAAGTGTAAAATCTCCACTTTTTAAAAATCTGAATGGTACATGCAACATATAATTCCCAAATGTAACCATTTGCCAACAACTGTACAGTGTGGTTCCAACATAAATAAATATCCATTATGCCTGTTCTTTTTTCTGCATTAATCACTGCATCATTGTTTAAAGCTAGAATTTTTTAAAAATAATTTATTTTTGTTTGAAGTGCCTCTGTTGCAAATATGTTGGGTACGATTTAACGGTCTGTTGTGCCCGGCGAGGACCAGTGTGGGCTGGTTCGATTGTGGGAGAGACACAAATTGGGAACCATAATTTGTGATCTAGTTGGCCCGCTCCCGTTGGCAAGATCTGGATCCAGCCGAGACATGGTGTGATACTAATTGAGGCCAATTAAGGACAATCTCCATCTCATTAGTGAGATGGAAGCTTGATCTAACAGCCTCCTATGATCTAACTGGCTCCCCAGTGAGAGGTCATGTGGGCGCATAATAGTATTGGTCCACACAAACGTGGACCAGGTGTCAGGGCAGGGTGGCACCCTCTGGCACCTGGGCAAGTTGGTGCTGCTATCCTGACACTGCCATGGTGTGCAGGTGGCACTGCCAAGGGTCCATGAGAGGAGGGATGAGGGGGGTTGTGAAAGGCAGATATGAAGGGCCTCTGGAAGGTTGGAGAGGGTGACGGATGGGAGCCTTGAACGGGAGGGGGGTGTGGAAAGGCCTGGAAAGGGGGGACCTCAGTGATCCCATAACAGGGTAGACACTTGGGGGGGACCCCTCAAGCTCACTTAGAGATCGGGGCACATAGGCACCAACGACATAGCTAAGAAAAGGGATGAGGACCAAAAATGTGATTTTAGTGAGTTAGGTTGGAAGCTAAAGAGCAGAACGAGCAGAGTAGTAATCTCACGATTGCTCTCCGTGCCACGTGCTAATGAGGCAAGGGATGGAGAGCGAGTGCAGCTGAACACGTGGCTACAGGGCTGGTGCAGGCGGGAAGGCTTCAGATGGGTAGATCATTGGGATACCTTCTGGGGAAGGTGGGACCTGTACATGTAGGACGGGTTGCACCTAAACTGGAGGGGCACCAATATCCTGGGCGGGAGGTTTGCTGGAGCTCTTCGGGAGGGTTTAAACTAGTTTGGCAGGGGGATGGGAACCAGAACTACAGATCAGAGGATAGGGTAGCTGTTGAACAGGCAGAAATAGTATGCAGCGAGTCTGTGAGGCAGGATAGACAGTTGATAGGGCAAAGTTGCACTCAGTGGGATGGGTTAAAGTGTGTCTGTTTCATTGCAAGGAGTGTCAGGAATAAGGGAGATGAACTTGGAGCATGGGTCAGCACTTGGAACTATGATGTTGTGTCCATTAGGGAGACATGGATTTCACAGGGCCAGGAATGGTTGTTAGATGTTGCGGGGTTTAGATGTTTTAAGAAGTATAGGGAGGGAGGTAAAAGGAGAGGGAGTAGCACTGTTAATTAGGGATTGAATCACAGCTGCAGAAAAGGAGGTAGTCGAGGACGGTTTGTCCACTGAGTCAGTATGGGTGGAAATCAGAAACAAGAAAGCAGCAGTCAATTTATTGGAAGTTTTGTATAGACCCCCCCCCCCCTCCCCCCCCTCCCCCAATAGCAGCAGAGAGATGGAGGAACAGATTGGGCGGCAGATCTTGGAAAGTTGCAGAAGTAACAATTGTTGTCATGGGTAACTTCAACTTCCCTAATATTAACTGTAACCTCCTTAGTCAAAATGGTTTGGATGGAACAGATTTTGTCAGGTGTGTCCAGGAAGGATTCCTGATTCAATATGGAGATAGACTGACTAATGGGAAGGCCATATTGGATTTGGTGCTTGGCAATGAACCAGGCCAGGTGCCAGGGGAGCGATTCTCCCAGAGAGGGAGAAATCGTAAGGCTGGCGTCAAATCCGGGCGGGTTTGACGCCAGCCTCCCCCTCCCCGACCGGGAACCGATTCTGGTCCCCGGTCGGGGCTAGCATGCCGCCGCCGTAAACTCCGGCATCGCGGGCTTAACGAATTCCGTTAAGCCCGCTTGCCAGAGTTTGCGCCAGCTGACGCGTCACATGACGTCAGCCGCTCATGCGCGGATTGGAAGACTCCAACCCGCGCATGCGCGGATGACGTCATCGCGCATCTGCGCGAAACCCGCGCATGCGCGGGCCGGGATGCCCCTCAGCCGCCCCGCGAAGTGATACAGCGGGGCGGCGGAAGGACAAAGAGTGCGCGGGTATCGGGCCCGCGATCGCGGCCCATGGCACCCTTGGCACGGCCGTGGTACTGCCGTGCCAATCGGTGCCATGGTTTTAAAAATCGGCACTTTACAGCCGTTTTTACGAACGGACAGACCAGGTGTGTTTGCCGTTCGTAAAAACGTCTGTAAAGGGCTTGGAACTCGGCCCATCGGCCAGCTGAGAATCGCTGCTGGCCGTAAAAAAACAGCAGCAGCGATTCGTATCGGGAGTCAGGCGTGGGGGGGGGGGGGGGGGAGAATAGCGGGAGGGCGTCAGACTAGCGTGGCCGTAAAATTTTACGAACCCCGCTATTCTCCGCACCGTCGTGAGTGCGGAGAATTGCGCCCCAGATGTCTCAGTGGGAGAGCATTTCAGTGACAGTGACCACAATGCTTTGAACTTTACCATAGTCATGGAAAGGGATAGGAACAGACAGTATGGGAAGATATTTAATTGGGGAAGGAAAATTATACTGCTATTGGACAGGAGTTGAGAAGCATAAATTGGGAACAGTTCTTCTCAGGGAAATGCACAACGGTAATGTGGTGGTTGTTTGAGGAGCACTTGCTGCAAGTGCAGGATAGTTTTGTCCCACTGAGAAGGAAGGAATGGTAAGGTGAAGGAGCCTTGGATAACAAGAGAGTGGAGCTTCTAGTCAAGCGGAAGAAGGAAGGGCAGCACGGTGGTGCAGTGGATAGCTTTGCTGCCTCACGGCGCCGAGGTCCCATGTTCGGCTCTGGATCACTGTCCGTGTGGAGTTTGCACATTCTCCCCGTGTTTGTGTGGGTTTCACCCCACAATCCAAAGATGTGCAGGGTAGGTGGATTGGCCACGCTAAATTGCCCCTTAATTGGAAAAAATGAATTGGGCACTCTAAAATAAAGAAGATGGAGCTGAGCAGGTGGGTGGGGGAGAGGAGATTTTTTTTTAAAAAGAGGAAGAAAGAAGCTTACGTAAGGTTGAGGAAGCAAGGATCTAATTTGGCATAGAGGGTTACAAGGTAGCCAGGAAGGAACTCAAAAATAGACCTAGGAGAGCTAGAAGGCGGCATGAAAAAGCCCTGGTGGGAAGGATTAGGGAAAACCCCAAGGCATTCTATACTTATGTGAGAAATAAGAGGATGATCAGAGTGAGAGTAGGGCCAATCAGGGATAGTGGAGGGAACTTGCGCCGAGAGTCTGAGGAGGTAGGGGAGGCCCTGAATGAATATTTTGCTTCAGTATTCACTAGAGAGGGACCTTGTTGCTCATGAGAACAGCGTGAACCAGGTTAATAGACTCAAACAGGTTGATATTAAGAAGGGGAATGTGTTGGAAATTTTGAAAAGCATCAGGATAGATAAGTCCCATGGGCCAGGTAGGATATACCCAAGGTTACTACGGGAAGCAAGGGAGGAGATTGCAGTGCCGTTGGCGATGATCTTTGTGGCCTCACTCTCTACTGGAGTAGTACAGGATGATTAGAGGCAGGCGAATGTTGTTCCCCTGTTCAAGAAAGGGAACAGGGAAATCCCTGGGAATTATAGACCAGTTAGTCTTACGTCTGTGGTGAGCAAAATACTGTAAAAGATTCTGAGAGAGAGGATTTATGATTATTTAGAAAAATATAATTTGATTAAAGATAGTCGGCATGGCTTTGTGAGGGGCAGGTCATGCTTCACAAGCCTCATTGAATTCTTTGAGGATGTGACGAGACACATTGATGAAGGTCGGGCAATGGATGTGGTGTATTTGGATTTCAGTAAGGCATTTGATAAGGTTCCCCATGGTGGGCTCATTCAGAAAGTCGGGTGTGGGCCTAGATAGGATACTCTTTCCAAGGGCCGGTGCAGACTCGATGGGCCGCATGGCCTCCTTCTGCACTGTAGAGATTCTATGATTCTTTAAATCAAAGGCCCCTGACACAATAAACAGTATAACATAAAAATCAATTAGCAACATGAACAATCAATCAACAATCAGACATGAACAATCAACATGAACATTCAATCAATGCCAGACGTGGGCCATACGATATGCTGCCTTACTGCGCCGAGGACCCAGATTCTATTCTGGCCCCGGATGACTGTGTGGAGTTTGCACATTCTCCTCATGTCTGTGTGGGTCTCACCCTGACAACCCAAAAACGTGTGCAGGGTAGGTGAATTGGCCACGCTAAATTGCCCCTTAATTGGAAAAAAAGATTTGGGTACTCTAAATTTATTTTAAAAAATCAATGCCAGACATTCCGGGGTCCTCGTTCTCGGTGTGGTTAACAGCAAGTCTCAGGCGTTTGCTCTTTTAAAAAAAAAAATTCCCATCCTTAAAAATTACAAAGCGAATGCGCAGGGTGGACAGGGCAAATTGTTAATCCATATCGTTGCTTGCTCCAAAAAACAATTCAAATTCAAATTGAAGCCAATTCATGGTCTTTACAAGGAGACAAGATCCAAGCTGACAAGAAATGGCATTACACATCAGCTTGGGCTTGACCTGATGCTTGATCTAAGCCAAAAGGCCGAGAAGCAATGGGGCGTCTGCTTCTTAGCATTTGCTGCAACCTCAGGTGTCTTTGGGTTGGTCTGAGCGTCGTCAGTGGTTATCTTAACAAGAGTCGACAGAGTGATCTGAGGTTGACTCTGTTTGTTTCGCAATTGAGGCGCTGTTTTCCCCAATTGATTTGGTTAATGTCAGCTTCTCAGGAAGGTCCAGGTCATCTCTTGGCACAGCTGGATTAGGACTCTCTGTCGGCTCTGCCTCTGGCAAATTATTCTTGTTGTCAAAAGTTGATCCACATTCCTTCTCTACATCTCAAGTTTGGACAGTGTAGGAGATCGACCCTGCCTGCGCTACGAAGGTGGCAGGAACCCACTTTTTACTTGTGGTATAATTTCTTGCCAGAATTTCTTGACCCTGGTGAAAAACATGACGTTTCACCGTATTCTCCTGCCGTATAACAATGCTGCTGCTTTCTCTCGACAATTTATTTTGTCTTGGGTGCTTTTAGCAAATCGAGTACTGTGCATAGTTGTCGTTTAACCACTAGCATTGCCAGAGAAACTTGGGTTGTTGAGTATGCCGTATTCTTGTACGTGAGCAGGAATTGGCTCAAATGTTTAGACAATGAGCCTTGTTCTCTGGTTACCTTTAGCAAATGTTGGGCAGCACGGTGGTGCAAGTGGTTAGCACAGTTACCTCACGGCGCCTAGGTCCCAGGTTCGATTCCCGCTCTGGGTCACTGTCCATGTGGAGTTTGCACATTCTCCCCATGTTTGCTTGGGTTTCGCCCCCACAATCCAAAAGATGTCTGGGATAGGTGGATTGGCCACGCTAAGTTGCCCCTCAATTGGAAAAAATGATTTGGATATTGTAAATTTATTTTAAAAAACCTTAAAGGAGCAGACTGGATGTGTTGAATTCCATTCTCCATCAAGTAGTTTATGAACATTTGAGATATGAACTGTGGTCCATTATCACTCACCAGTTGTTCAGGGTAAATTAACCTGCTGAAATTTCACCCAATCTCTCAATTGTTTTCTGCAATGACGTTGACTTCATGATGGCAACTTCAGGCCATTTTGAATGAGCATCAACTGGAATGAGAAACATGTACTCTTCGAGTGGTCCAGCATAATTAGCATATCCCTGTTGCCAGGCCTCTTCTGACCATTCCCACGGGTGCAACGTGCCTAATGCTGGCAGGGTCTACACTTTTTCACAAGACAAACACATTCCCATCTTCTCCTCGATTTCGGTATCTAGCCCCAGCCACCAGAAATAGCTTCTGGCTATCTCCTTCATCCTTCCAATATCACAGTGGCCTTCGTGTAATTGGTTTAATGCACGTTTTCATAATAATGATGGAATAATGACCCTCATTTCTCAGAGGAGACAATCTGTCTGAACAGATAGCTCAAGTCTTCAGGTGAAATATAGCTTTAACTCAGTGTTTGCTCCTGAAGTCTTGACTCCTCGTTCTGGGCACACCCATCATGGGTAACATCTTCCCTGCATCTACCCTGTCTAGTCCGGTTAGAATTTTATAAGTCTCCATGAGATACCACCTTATTCTTCTGAACTCCAGTGAGAACAATCCCAACCTAGTCAATCTCTCCTTATATGACAGCCCCGTCATCCCTGGAATCAGTCTGGTAAACCTTTGCTGCACTCCCTCAAGAGCAAAAACATCCTTCCTCAGAGAAGGAGACCAAAACTGCACACAATACTCCAGGTGTGGCCTCACCATAGCCCTGTATAATTGCAGCAACATTTCCCTGCTTCTATACTCGAAACCTCTGGCAATGAAGGCCAACATACCATCAGTCTTCGTTACCACCTGCTGCACCTGCATGATTACCTTCACTGACTGGCAGCATTCGCAATAGCGAATACATTTAATGACAATTTGTCTTCAGACTGTGAATCGAGTTCCATCTCACGTGCTTTTTGTACTATATGGACAATTGTTTCTTAAATCATCTTGCCATTTGTTTTATTTGGCTCTTGCTTTCTGCAACTTTTGCCTGAAACGTGTATCTTTCTCCAACAAGTGTGTGTAATGTGGCCCTTTCTGCCACAATTTTTGCACATGATGGGCAGGATTCTCCCCTAACCGGCGGGGTGGGCCGTGCTGGTGCTGAAGAGTGGTGTGAACCACTCTGGCGTCGGGCCGCCCGGAAGGTGTGGAATCCTCCATACCTTCAGGGGCTAAGCCGGCGGTGTTGGTGCCGTGCCAGCCGGTGCTGAAGGGCCTCTGCCAGCCGGGGTGAGTTGGCACATGTGCGGGAGCACCAGCGTGTGCTAGCATCATCCCAGCACATGCGCAGGGGCGTCTTCTCCGCACCGGCCATGGCAGACCGTTACAACGGCTGGCGCGGAGGGAAAGAGTGCCCCCATGGCACAGGCCCGCCCGCAATTCGGTGGGCCCTAATCGTGGACCAGGCCACCGTGGGGCCCCCCGGGGCCAGATCCCCCCGCACCCCGCGAGGCCTCTGCAGGCTGCCCGCAGAGCCAGGACCCGCCGGTGCCGGTATGGACCTGGTGAAATATACTCTAGTGGGACCGGCCGAAAACGGGCGGCCACTCGGCCCATCGGGGCGGAGAATTGCCGGGGGGGGGGGCGCTGCCAGCGGGCCCCGACTGGCGTGACGCGATTCCCATTCCCGCTGAAAAACCGGCGCCGGTCGGGGTGGCGGGGCGGGATTCACGCTGCCCCCCAGCGATTCTCCAGCCCGATGTCTTTGCACCAATGATCTGCTGCTGAGTGCACACCTATGGCAAGTGCGTGTCTGGGTTTGTGTTCAAGTTTCAGTTAACATCTTGTGAATTCTCAGGCTTGAACACAACTGCTGAGCTACTTAGGCTGCTAATTCCATGGATACAGCAATTTCCAAAACTTTCTTTAAAGTCAGGGTTCCTTTGGTTAACAACTGCTTTTGAATCGCTTCACTCCTTAAACCACAGACTAATCTATCCCTGATGGTATCGTTAAATACATCCCCAAATTCACAGTGTTCAGCCAGGGTAGCTACAAACTGTATAATCAATTCACCTTCTTGGTTGTGCTTATGAAACCTAAACCTTTCTGTGATGATCAAAGGTTTTGGTGAGTAATCGCACTGCAAAGCATCCACTATTTTTTTGTAAGTTTTAGTGCCTGGCTTTTCTGGCTATACCAGACTCCTAAGGGGGTTAACTGTTTCCCTGCCCTGACCCCCCCCCCCCCCCCCCCCCACCCCCCCCAACCCCCGACTTCCATTATGCTCAGGAATGTTGAGACTTTTATATCTGCTGCTATCTTGTTAGCTTGAACAAAATAGTCAAATTGTTTTGTATACAAACTCCATCGTTCTATATTCTCATCAAACAGTCCCACGGTGCCAAAGCCCCCACCATTTACTCTGTGGAAGGACCTGTGTGTGCCCAATGTGCCATGAATTTTTAGCATTACCTTGCTTCCTTTCTTTCCAAATCAAAGCACAACCCAAGCTAACACTGATTCCCTTTGTGTTTGGCATAGCCCCCAGCTCTAAATTTGTTGTTGCAGGGTACTTGCAACTCACAGATACTGAGTTTGTTTTGGGCAGAGCACATGCGGGCCTCTCTTCAAGGTTGTTTCCTTTGGATTTTTTGGTTCCTCCGATGGCTGCAACCATTGTTTGACTACCCCATCAGCAACTTTCAATTATTTATAATTTCTTCGGGTGTCTGCAAATGCTGTTTGACCTTTTTTGGGTGCCTAAAAATGCTGTTTGCTAACCTCGTCGCCTGTTTGTATGTGGTGGATTCAAAATTGAATCTGCAGGCCTTGGAGGTTCAACCAAAATATAGAGTTTTATTTAAAAGATATTAACACTACAGGCTATGATGTTAAACTGCCCATTTGCCTGTACAAATGGCCGTGATGACAATCATTCCCTTAAAGTGTGTTGTTCAGCTACAAAGTTGCTTGTGAGGAAACACTAAAACTAACACTAAAACTCACAATGAATACACAATCTCTCCAAAGCACAGCCTCCAATTTCCCCTCCCAGCCTCTGATGCCCATCCCTCTGCCCCTGCTGCCCAACCTTCGATTTCCCCTTACCGGCCTCCAACGTCCCCCTGGAGCTTTAACAGGATCTTCTAAATCCACATTTCATTATTTCAAAAGCTGCAAAATGAACATTTTAAAATAAAAAATGCTGTTATATATTTACAATCATAGGACTGGTGCAGCCAGCAATCCAAACTAATTCAAACTGGATTAGTGCATGCACCATTCTCTTTGGGGATCTGAGGTTAAATTCAACCCAAACTAATAGAGGTGGAACATTCCATTACCTGGAAGATTGCATAGCTGCAAGGGGTCGGAGGTGTTGAGATGCAATGCTCAATTAATCATGGATGTCCGACATGTTTGGACCAGATAGTCTTTTCTTGCTTATCAATTCAATATTTTGGTATGAAACAGTGGAGTTGTGGAGATGTTGACATTCATTGATCATCCACTTCTACTTAAATTTTTATATTAATTGCTTCTAAGTTGTCATCTTTACACAGACAAAAATAATTGCATATTGGTGCAGTAAAGATTTTTGTTTTGTGATTCTGATGCAGGAACTTTGTATTTGATGACACTACATCTCACGTGCGGTACAATTTTTAATTGGGAGTGGAGTTTAGGTGGAGGTAGGGGAAGAATGTCAAAAATGCCTTCCATCAGGGTGGCACAGTGAGCAGTGGTTAGCACTGCTGCCTCATGGCACTGAGGACCCATGTTCGATCCCGGCCCCGGGTCACTGTCCATGTGCAATATGCAAATATTCCCCGTGTCTGTGTGAGGCTCACTCACAAACCCCAAAGATATTCAGGGTAGGTGGATTGGCCACGCTAAATTGGCCTTTAATTGGAAATTTTAAAAAAAGATTTTAAATCCCTGACATCAACAGCAGGCAGTCCATGCAATTTTAACTCTCAGCCTCGTTTGAATATGATTGATAGACTTCCTACCTGCCATCTATCATTGGGAGACGGGTAGCCTCTCCTGCCTGCGGCATCATAGAGTTTTCATAGAATTTACAGTGCAGAAGGAGGCCATTCAGCCCATCGAGTCTGCACCGGCTCTTGGAAAGAACACCCTACCCAAGGTCAACAACTCCACCCTATCCCCATAACCTATTAACCCCACCCAACACAATTTTGGACAATAAGGGCAATTTATCATGGCCAATCCACCTAACCTGCACATCTTTGGACTGTGGGAGGAAACCGGAGCACCCGGAGGAAACCCACGCACACACGGGGAGGATGTGCAGACTCCACACAGACAGTGACCCAAGCCGGAATCGAACCTGGGACCCTGGAGCTGTGAAGCGATTGTGCTATCCACAATGCTACCGTGCTGCCCATATAGGGCAAGTCATGAGTTCTATTTAGATAAAGAGAGAGACCACCATGCGTTTGATCTCTCTTGGACCTGGCGCTCCGGCAACATCCTCCTCCAATTGCAGCACCACCAGAGGCAAGTTCAAGTTCAATGCTCGCTACCAGATGGATGGGCCCAGCTGAGCAGCAGTTACTTCTCCAGTAGATCCATTTTCCTCTGACCTAAGCCGGGTGCCTGAAGTTAAGTACAGGTTGTAAGGTGTAGTTTAACTAGTAGTGTTTATGTTGCATGATTAATCTTGGGTGTAAATAAAGTACCATTGATCGTGAACTAACTAACTGGTGTTTGGCTCTTTGATTGATATCCGGTTGAACCTTGTAGTGGTATCATTTGATACCTGGCGACTCTGAGCAATATAATATCGATATCTAAAGAAAGAAGGGCAACCTTATTGATTTTCATATTTATAGCAGGTACAAAAGGCAACAAGCCCCACCTCTGTTGAATATTAAATTACTTTAGTAGATTGAAAATACTCACGAGGGTCACTCGTGGTGGCTGTGAAGGAATAGGTCGCACATTTGTTGGCTCCCACTCGGGTTGGACTTTTGGACCTTTTTCCCCGATTTCTCACCGGACTTGATTTGAAAAATCGATGACAGAGGCAATTGTGTACTTGATTCCCACATTGGTGCATGGAGAGGAGGACTAGGAGTGCTCACAAAGGCAGAAACAGATGGACAGAGAAGGCTTGGGCTGAAGCTGCAGGGAGGGAAAGCATGGCGGATGACTGGACCTGTGGCTTGTCAACCCAGGGGTCAATGGAGCAGCTGATGTAATTTATCCAGGAGGGCTTTGCCAAGCAGAAACGGACTGCTTGGACCCGATTAAAGAGTCAATCGCGCGGCTGGAGCTTAGATTGGATGCCCAAGATCGGGCGATCCAGAAAGTAGAGAAAGCGCTGGCTGACCAGGAGGAACATCAAACAGCTGTGGAGCTGAGGGTGGGGATGTTGAGAGACCAGCAGAAAAGACTCCTGGAGAAGGTGGAGTACCTAGAGAATAGGTCCCACTGGCAGAACTTGAGGATCGTTGGGTTCCCGGAGGGATCCGAAGGAGCAGACACTGGGGCATACATAGCGGCCATGTTTGAGAAGCTGCTGGGGGATGGGGCATTCCCCCGACCCTTGGAGGTAGAGGGAGCTCACAGAGTGCTTACGAGGAAACCGCGAATGGGAGACCCCCCTAGGGCAATGGTGGTAAGATTCCACAGGTATTTGGATAAGGAGTGTATTTTAGAGTGGGCCAAGCAGACACGGAGTTGCAAATGGGAGAACCGTATCCTGCGGATCTATCAGGACCTGAGTGTGGAGGTGGCCAGGAGAAGAGCGGGGTTTATCCAGATCAGGTCGACTCTTTTAAGAAAAAGGTGAAGTTTGGACTGCAGTATCCGGCCCGTCTCTGGGTCACGTACGAGGAGCACCATTTTAATTTCGCATCGCCTGAGGAAGCGCTGGACATCGTGAAAAGGAAAGGAATGGTGGTGGACTAAGAACTTTTGAACTTTGCTGCAACGTTCATGTTTAAAAATGTTTCTGTTCTTTTCGTTTTGTGGACGCTATTTGTAATGCCTTCTGTGCTGATTTGGAGCCAGTTGCAGAGCTGAGTGAGTTTACATTTGCACTGTTGGGGGATGGAGGTGTGTTTGTTCAGATGCTGGATCTCTTGCTTGATTTTTCTTTGTTTAGCGTTTTTTGTCTGTCGGGCAATTGTGTTGGGATTGTTTGTTATTTGAATATGTGTGTATGAGCTGGGGGGGGCGGGGGGGCGATGGGGAGGGAACAGTAGGTGTCTGGTGCCAGGGGTGGGCGCCACCAAGCTAGCTGGGTGGGCTAGCTCATGGAAGCGTAGTGGGGGGTGAGCAGATGTTAGGCTTATCAAAGGAGTTGATTTACATTGTGCTGTTACTAGGGGGGGAGGGGGGAAAATGTTCTGCTGACGAGGGAGGGACTGTTGCTGAGGGACAGAGAGGAGGTCGGGGGTGGAGGCTGCCTGGGGTGGACCAGTGGACGCACGGGGCGCTGGCTGGAGACTAGCCCAAGAAAGGTGATGACTGATTGGCGAAGGGGGGTGGGGGCGATGAGCCCCCCAACTAGGCTGATCACCTGGAATATATGAGGGCTAAATGGGCTGGTCAAGAGGGCACGCATGTTCGTGCATTTGAGAGGACTGAAGGCGGACGTGGTAACGCTGCAGGAGATGCACCTTAGAGTAGCTGACAAGATTAGATTAAAGAAAGGTTGGGTTGGACAGGTTTTTCACTCGGGACTGGACTCGAAGACTAGAGGGGTCGTGATCCTGATCAACAAGCGGGTGGTATTTGAGGTGGGGAGAATAGTTTTGGATGTGGGTGGCCGGTACATTATGGTCAGTGGGAAATTGGAGGGGGTGCAGGTGGTATTAGTAAATGTGTATGTGCCAAAATGGGACAATATGGAGTTTATAAAGAGGATGCTGAGGAAGATACCGGACCTGGATTCACCTAAGTTGGTCACAGGAGGGGACTTCAACACAGTTATTGACCCTGGTTTAGACCGGTCAAACTCAAAAACGGGCAGGGTGGCAGCAATGGCAAAGGAACTAAAAAGGTTCATGGAGCAGATGGGGGGGGGGGGGGGGGGGGGGAATCCATGGAGATTTGGGCAGCCGAGGGTGAAGGAGTTTGCCTTCTACTCACACATGCATAAAGTGTACTCACTGATTGATTTCTTTATTCTTAGCAGGGTCTTACTGACGGTGGTAGTGGATACGGGGTACTCGGCGACCACAATCTCAGACCATGCCCCGCACTGGGTTGACCTACAGGTTAGTAACAACAGTAACCAGCGCCCGCACTGGAGGTTAGACGTGGGTCTCCTAGCTGATGAAGAGGTATGCGGGCGGCTGAGGAAATGTATTTAGAATTACCTGGAAGTCAACAACATGGGAGAAATTTAGGCAGCGGTGGTCTGGGTAGCATTGAAGGCGGTGGTTAGAGGGGAGCTGATCACGATACGGGCCCACAGGGAGAAGGTAGATGGGGCAGAGACGGACCAAGTGGTAAAGGAGATACGACAGGAGGTATACGGAGGCCCCAGAGGCAGGACCTTTAAGGGAACGGCGGAGACTACAGGCGGAGTTTGGCTTGTTAATCACAGGGTGGGTGGTGGAGCAGCTGAGAAAGGCGAGGAGGGTGATTTATGAGCATGGAGAGAAGGCCAGCAGAATGCTTGCACAGCAGCTTAGAAAGAGTGAGGCAGCCAGGGAGATAGGGAAAATAAAGGATGGAGATGGGAACCTGGTTGGAGACTCAGCAGGGGTAAATAAGGTGTTTGAGGAGTTTTACAGTAGGCTGTACTACCCAACGGGCCGGAGGGAATGAGGCACTTTCTAGGGGGCCTAGATTTCCCGAAGGGGGACGGGGAGCTGGTAGAAGGGCTGGGGGCCCCGATCGGGATGGAAGAGATAGCGGAGGGTCTGAAGGCCATGCAGTCGGGTAAAGCCCCGGGCCGGACGGGTACTCAGTGGAGTTCTATAAAAGGTTCTCTGGGATATTGGGGCTGTTGTTGATGAGAAGATTCAATGAGGTAAAGGAGAGAGGGGTGCTTCCCCCGATGATGTCACAGGCCACAATTTTGCTTATCCTGAAGCAGGACAAGAACCCGGAGCGGTGTGTGTCCGACAGGCCGATATCCCTATTGAATGTGGACGCCAAACTGCTGGCCAAAATTTTGTACTCTAGGATTGAGGATTGTGTTATTGGGGAGGACCAGACGGGGTTTGTTAAGGGAAGGCAGTTGGTGGCCAATGTAAGAAAGCTATTAAACGTGATCATGATGGGCAGCATGGTAGCACAGTGGTTAGCACAACCGCCTCACGGCGCTGAGTTCCCAGGTTCGATCCCGGCTCTGGGTCACTGTCCGTGTGGAGTTTGCACGTTCTCCCCGTGTCTGCGTGGGTCTCGCCCCCACAACCCAAAAGAAAATGTGCAGAGTAGGTGGATTGGCCACGCTAAATTGCCCCTTAATTGGAAAAAATAATTGGCTAATCTAAATTTTTTTTAAAACGTGATCATGATGGCCCCGGAAGGTAGGGAGGTGGAGGTAGTGGTCACAATGCACGCAGAGAAGGCCTTTGATCGAGTAGAATGGGAATATCTGTGGGAGGTACTGGGACGGTTCGGATTTGGGCGGAGCTTTGTTGACTGGGTCACATTGCTGTATCAGGCTCCTGTGGCGAGTGTACGGGCGAATAGGACAATATCAAACTATTTTAGGCTGCATTGGGGGGTGAGACAGGGGTGCCCCCTCTCCCCATTGTTGTTCGCATTAGCCGTAGAACCACTGGCAATTGCACTGATAGCCTCAAGGGGCTGCAGGGGACTGGTCCGGGGGGGCTGTGGAGCACAGAGTCTCGCTTTACGCAGATGACCTGCTCCTGTATGTATCGGATCCAGCAGAGGGGATGGAAGAAATCATGAGGATTCTGGGGGAATTTGGCCGGGTTTCGGGGTATAAACTAAATATGGGGAAAAGTGAGATGTTTGCGGTCCAGGCGAGGGGACAGGAGAGGCGACTGGGGGAACTGCCGTTTAAGAGTGGTAGGGGGAAGTTTTTGGTATCTAGGCATCGGGTGGCGTGGGAATGGGAACAGCTGCACAAACTAGCCATGATCAGGAAGTGGGTGGTGGGGGAGGGGTCGGCATGGGAGCATATGGAGGCGGCTTCATGTAAGGGCACCAGCTTAGGGGCGTTGATAACGGCGTTTCTGCCGTTCCCGCTGGCACGGTACTCCACCAGCCCCGTGGTGGTGGCGGCCCTGAGAGTCTGGGGGCAATGGAGGGGACATGTGGGAGCAGAGGGAGCATCGGTTTGGTCTCCAATTTGTAATAATCACTGGTTTGCCCCGGGAAGGATGGACAGGGGGTTCTGGGGATGGCAGAGAGCAGGGATTGAGAATATTGGGGATATGTTTGAAGAGGGGAGCTTTTCCAGCCTGAGGGAGCTGGAGGAGAAATTTGGATTGGCAAGGGGAAACAAATTCAGGTACCTGCAGGTGCGGGACTTCCTACATAGGCAGGTCTCAACCTTCCCGCTCCTACCACCAAGGGGGATACAGGACAGGGTAGTTTCCAGAGGGTGGGTGGGAGAAGGGGGGGTCTGACATTTACAAGAAACTTATGGGGTCAGAGGAGACGCAGACTGGGGAGCTGAAGCGCAAGTGGGAAGAGGAGATGGGAGGAGAGATAGAGGATGGTCTATGGGTGGATGCGTTGAGTAGAGTCAACGGGTCCACAACATGTGCCAGGCTCAGCCTGAAACAATTCAATGTCGTTCACCGGGCTCACATGACAGTGGCCCGGATGAGCAGGTTCTTTGGGGTAGAAGATAGGTGTGCAAAGTGTGCGGGAGGGCCAGCGAACCATGTCCACATGTTCTGGACATGTCGAAAGCTTAGGGGATTTTGGCAGGGGTTTGCGGACGTTATGTCCACGGTGTTAAAAACAAGGGTGGCACTGAGTCCGGAGGTGGCGATTTTCGGGGTGTCGGAAGATCCGGGAATCCAGGAGGAGAAAGAGGCAGACGTTCTGGCCTTTGCTTCCCTGGTAGCCCGGAGACGGATACTGTTAGCTTGGAGGGACTCAAAGCCCCCGAAGACGGAGACCTGGCTATCGGACATGGCTAGCTTTCTCTGTTTGGAGAAAATTAAGTTCACCTTGAGAGGGTCAGTGTTAGGGTTCACCCGGAGGTGGCAACAGTTTGTCGACTTCTTTGCAGAAAATTAAACGTCAGCAGAAGGGCGGGGGGGGGGGGGAGGGGGGGGGGGGGGGATTGTTTATTTTGTTGTCACTGTAAAACCAAAAAAAGGGGCAGCAGGGTAGCATTGTGGTTCGCATAAATGCTTCACAGCTCCAGGGTCCCAGGTTCGATTCCCGGCTGGGTCACTGTCTGTGCGGAGTCTGCACGTCCTCCCCCTGTGTGCGTGGGTTTCCTCCGGGTGCTCCGGTTTCCTCCCACAGTCCAAAGATGTGCGGGTTAGGTGGATTGGCCATGCTAAATTGCCCGTAGTGTCCTAATAAAAAAGTAAGGTTAAGGGGGGGGGTTGTTGGGTTACGGGTATAGGGTGGATACGTGGGTTTGAGTAAGGTGATCATGGCTCGGCACAACATTGAGGGCCGAAGGGCCTGTTCTGTGCTGTACTGTTCTATGTTCTATGTTCTATGTTCTACCTCAATTAAATGTTTGTTAAAAAAAAGAAGATACTCATGAGGACATACTCACCAATCAGCTGCCTTCTTAAATCCACACTCAGAAGTGTGTCTCTCGCAGATCTGGAGCTCTCCTAAAGCACTGTCTCTCCCTCTTTTCTTTTGGTTTCAGGAGGAATTCTAGTCCGTTGATAGCTAAAGTAAATGCCCAATGCTAATGGAGTGCTGGGGTGTATTTATAGGACAATTGACTCTGCTTATTCACAGTAATGTTTGTGTTTGTACAAGACGGCACAGTGGCACAGTGGTTAGCATTGTTGCTTCACAGCACCTGGGTCCCAGGTTCAATTCCTGGCTTGGGTTACTGTCTGTGTGGCATTTGCATGTTCTCTCCGTGTCTGCGTGGGTTTTCTCCAGGTGCCCCGGTTTCCTCCCACAAGTCCCAAAAGATGTGCAGGTTAGGTAATTTGGACTTTCTGAATTCTCCCTCTGTGTGCCCGAACAGGCGCCGGAACGTGGCAACTAGGGGCTTTTCACAGTAACTTCATTGCAGTATTAATGTAAGCCCACTTGTGATAAATAATAATAAAGATTATTATTACCTTGATTGGGCCTGAGTTAAAATACGGTCTCCAGTTTTGTCCTCCACATATGGTGGCTGATACTGAGCTTCAGACAGTGCAGAGAATGGCTACTGGATTAATTTTCAGTTTGAAATCTCTTGGTTATCAGGATAGACTCAATATCTAGGACACAATACTTTAGAGTAACGCTTATAAGATGAAATACACTGGTATCACATCTCATTGTCATTCCATACACACTTGCCTCTTCTCTGCTGTTCTTCACGCTGGTACGAACATGGTGGTCATTTGGAGCCAGCAATTCGTCAGTACTCCTTCCTCATTTCACTTCCCAGTGGCTTGTCTTTCATTTTCCCTGATTCCATCTTAATCTTTTTCCAATTCTCAGCAGATGCAAAACATGCAGCAGACTTAAACATTTCTACTTGTCCTTTCAACAGCATTATCACCCTTTTTTTTTCAGGACAAAATGGCACATTTAAGGAAGTCAAGCAAGACTGGGGGTAGAACACCAGACATCCTACCCCTCACTCAAATGGAGCAAGACATCCTGGAGATTGAAAGTGTAGCAGGAACATCACTAGGCACACCTGAAAATGAGGTGCCAACCTGGTGAAGCTCCAACACAGGATTACATGGATGCAAAACAGCAGAAGCAGCATATTATACTCCACAACCGATAGATCGATTAAAGTTCTGTTGTCCTGTCACATTGAGTTGTAAATAATGGTGGATAATGGAAAAAAACTAACAGGAGAAGTACAATGCTCCCTAAATGTCCCTATCCTCAATGAAGGGGGAACCCAGCATGTCAATGTAAAAGATAAGGCTGAAACTTTTGCAACCATCTTCAGCCAGAAATGCCGAGTGGACGATGCAGCTCGACCATATTTTGCAATCCCCAGTATCACAAATTCCACTGTTCAGCCAATTTGATTCATTCTGCATATCAGGAAACGACTGAAGGCACTGGTTACAAGACAATTTGCCTTGACAACATCGTGGCTGCAGTGTTGAAGATCTGTGCTCCAGTAAAAGGCACACTCTGTCATAATATCCACTCATGTATATAATGAGATGCAGACAGGCTGTGATTGACGCATAGGATGATCAGTAAGCATACAACACAGTACAGCCAATCACCAGACAGGACACTACCACTATAAAGCCAGAGGGCACTAGGTTTCCCACTTTCTCGTGAGTCAGCTACTGAGACAGTCAGAGACCACGAGCTAGCAATTGCAAACACCATGCGGTAGCTAGTAAGTCTGGTCAGGCGACTACAAGGTCACCAGTCAGATCAGTATACTGTCGACCCACAGCTGAATATGTATCGCAGTTCTATAGTTGAATAAAACAGTGTTGGATCTTCTCCAGTGTTAGACGTCTGTTTCTAACTTCCCTACATCGAGTGCAGTCCACATCGAACCAACCTGCCTAACACATCATGGTACCAGAGTGTTACTGATATTGACGGACCTACCTCGAGTGAATCAGCAAGCAGCCATCCAGCGAAATGGAAAACATCCAGCCTCATCCGCAACTCCGCATCTCCGTCAATCTCGGCACCAACGGGAAAATCTTCAAGCAAAAGTTCCTCTTGTACATCGAGGCCTCCGACCTCGAGGCAGCATCGGATGCCAGGAAGATCGCGCTATTTCTCTCCACTGCGGGGGATCACGCCATCCATATCTACAACTCCCTTACGTTCGCCGATGGTGAAGACAAAACAAAATTCAAAGCAGTCTTCTGAGGTTCGACAGCCACTGCAACATTGAGGTGAATGAGAGCTTTGAACGGTACATCTTCCAGCAGAGGCTTCAGGGTAAGGATGAACCTTTTCACTCCTTCTTGACCCATCTCCGCATCCTAGCGCAGTCATGTAACTATGACTCAACGGCTGATTCCATGATCTGGGATCAGATTGTTTTCAGGGTCCACTCCGACTCCCTGCGGCAGCAGCTCCTTAAAATCAAACAGTTGACCCTCTCTGTCGCTATTGAGACATGCGTTGTCCATGAGCATGCCAAGAATCGTTACTCCCACATCAGGGCAGCAGAAACTGCAAAGCTGGCCTCCCAAGGGGCGGAAAGGGTGCAGGCCATTGCACAGATGCAGGGCCTGAGCATCGAGGAGAGTGGCCGTTTCGCGTGCATTTACCAGATCCCTGCGCATGTGTGCCACGCCCGAGTGGACGACGAGACCGACAACCCGACTGCGCAGGTGCGTACGTTGACCGACCACACTGCGCATGCGCGATGGCGCACGGAACGCGCTGACATCAGCATCATGACGTGTCTGAATTGTGGCTCCGCCCACTTAAAGCTGCAATGTCCGGCAAAAGGACGCTGATGTCTCCAGTGTGGCAAGCTTGGCCACTACACAGCCCTTTGCAGATCTGCTCCACCGCTCAGCAGCCAGCGATCCCAGCTGCGGTGCAGAAGTGTCCGTTTAATACAGCGAGGCATGCCAGATTCCGATCCCGACAGCCCAACGGACCCTGATGCTGACTGCCTCAAGTCTCCATATCGGGTGGGCATCATAACCACACATTAGCTGGCCTCCATCACACCTGCGCAACGCCTCTCGATCCAGTGTTAGACGTCTGTTTCTAACTTCCCTGCATCGAGTGCAGTCCATATCGAACTAACCTGCCTAACACATCACACTCCAAGCCAAGCTGTTCCAGTACAGCTGCAACACTGACACTTCCCTGAAAATATGGAAAATTGGTCAGGTATGCCCTGTCCACAAAAACAGGAGAAATCCAGTTCAGTTAACCACAGCTTTATTTGTTTACACTCAATCAATAGAATTATGGTGTAAGTTATCACTGACAGTAGGAATAACAGCAAAAGGGATTTGGTAGGAATAACATCAAAAGGGATTATTATTGAAATTATAAAATATTAAAACATGCTGCTCTGCATGTGCTAGTGTAAAAGTTGGTTTACAGGTGCAATAGGTGATTCAGAAGGCAAATGGAGTTTTGTCCTTCATTGCTGGAGGGAAGGAGTTTAAGACTAGGGAGGTTATGCTGAAATTGTATAAGGTATTAGTGAGGCCACACCTGGAGTATTGTGTTCAGTTTTGGTCTCCTTACTTGAGAAAGGACATACTGGCGCTGGAGGGTGTGCAGAGGAGATTCACTAGGTTATTCCCAGAGCTGAAGGGGTTGGATTACGAGGAGAGGTTGAGTAGACTGGGACTGTACTCATTGGAATTTAGAAGGATGAGGGGGGATCTGATAGAAACATATAAAATTATGAAGGGACTAGATAGGATAGATGCGGGCAGGTTGTTTTCACTGGCGGGTGACAGCAGAACTAGGGGGCAGAGCCTCAAAATAAGGGGAAGTAGATTTAGGACTGAGTTTAGGAGGAACTTCTTCACCCAAAGGGTTGTGAATCTATGGAATTCCTTGCCCAGTGAAGCAGTTGAGGCTCCTTCATTAAATGTTTTTAAGATAAAGATAGATAGTTTTTTGAAGAATAAAGGGATTAAGGGTTATGGTGTTTGTGCCAGAAAGTGGAGCTGAGTCCACAAAAGATCAGCCATGATCTCATTGAATGGCGGAGCAGGCTTGAGGGGCCATGTGGCCTACTCCTGCTCCTAGTTCTTATGTTCTTATGAATGAAAATTTTGCCATCTGCAGTGGTGGGATTTGAACCTGGATCCCCAGAGCATTACTCTGGGTCTCTGGTTTACTCGTCCAGTGAGAATACCACTTTTCCACCGCCTCCCCAAGCTTTGTCCCAAGCTCCGTGCCACTGTCCATGTGGAGTTTTCACATTATCCATGTGTCTGTGTGGTTTCACCCCGAGAACCCAAAGATGTGAAAGGTAGGTGAATTGGTTACACTAAATTGTCCCTTCATAAAAAATAAAGTTAGGAATGGGGATGTACCCTGATGATTACACACTATGCACTCTAATTTTCAGATACTGAAGCAGTCCATGCTTATGTGTAGCAAGACCTGGACAACATTCATGCTTGAGCTGATGTGTCATTAAAATGTTACTTAGCAGTTAGTGCCAGGCAATGACCAGGCAATTACACAAAAGAGTGTGTGGTGGTATGAATGGGAGCACCCCATCTTCTTGATTGTCTCTACTCATACCACCAGTCCTCGCCCCCCCCCTCTCTCTCTCTCTTCCCCTTACAACACCCCCCCCGCCTTCTTTCTCCACAAGGGGTGAATGTGGTGGTATGAATGGGAGCACTGACATTGGTGCAGAGCATTGGTTTCCCATTGGCTCTGGCTGGTCATGCCCTCTCGTCTGATTTGCTGGGACTAGTCATGTGACTGCTCACCAATTGGTCGAGAGGCAAGTAGACCCCGCCTCCGAGGTGGGGTATAAGTACCCAGAGTTCCTGGCGGTCGGCCTTTCTCTGTAGTCGACCACCGGGCTAACAACTAGCTGATTAAAGCCTAAGTTTGGACCTTCATCGTGCCTCGCATCCAATTGATGGTACATCAATTTAATCAGCTAGAATTTTGAAATGGAGCTACGCATCAAGCCTGACTGCCTCCGCATCAGCCCGCATGCTTCAAATGCGCCTGCAATATTTAAACATTGGCAGGCGTGCTTCAACAGTTACCTGACAACTCCAGCCAGCAAGCCTACCAAGGAGTAGAAACTCCACATCCTCCACTCGTGCATGAACACGGTGGTATACCCAATGATTGAGGACGAAAATGATTATGACGCGGCCATGGATATCCTGAGAGGACACTTTCTCCGGCCGGTCAACAAAGTATATGCACGGCATCTCCTGACTACTAGACAACAGTTCCCTGGTGAGTCACTCGACGAGTTTTAACAGGCCCTCACAGCTCTAGGGAGAATGTGCGCCTGTCCCCCTGTTTCTACGACAGAGCACATGGAACTTTTAATTAGAGACTCTTACGTTGCCGGCATGCAATCCTCCTCTATCCGTCAACGATTGCTGGAGAAGAACGCCCTCTGCCTAGCTGAGGCACGGACACTCGCAACTTCCCTGGAGGTCGCCAACCTGAACGCCCGCGCATACGCCCTCGGCCGCGCGGCAACCCCTTGAACGTCATGGCACGCGCCAACTCCGTCCTCTGCTGACCCCGACCCCCCCCCAGGCCTGCGCTGCGGGATGCTCCGACAAGCTAACGGGGCCCCGCTGCTATTTTTGTGGCCTCTCCAAACACCCCCGCCCGCGCTGCCCGGCCCGCTCCGCTCTGTGTAAAAGCTGCGGGAAGAAGGGCCATTACGCAGTGGTCTGCCAGACCAAGTCGGTTGCTGCTGTTCCGCGCAGCAACCGCGGATCGCCCCCCTGGGCCCTCCCAGGGTCCAGCGCTGCGCACCGACCTCTCCGGCCCGCCTCCCGGCCCCCGCAACAGGCCCACGGTCCTCCCTAACCCAGCTCTCGGCTGCCCTGACCGGCCCGCAGACGCCGCTGACACTGCCCCCACGGGCACTGCCATCTTGGGTCCCGGACGCCACATGCGGGTCATGGGCGCCGCCATCTTGGGGCCCCGGCTCCACGTGCGGGTCATGGGCGCCGCCATCTTGGGCCAACACGGAAGGCCCTGCCAGCGATTACTCTGCCACCGAGGATGATCTGGAACTCTCGCCACGACTTGCTTCCATCACACTCGACCAGTTGTGACCACGCACGCTCGCCAAGACTACGACAACGATCCAGCTCAACGGGCATGAGACGAAATGCCTATTGGTCTCCGGGAGCACGGAAAAGTTCGTCCACCCCGACTCGGTAAGACGCTGCGCGCTCCCCATCGACCCAGTCAAGCATAAGATCGATTTGGCCTCGGGTTCGCACTCCGTCCAGATCACTGAGTGCTGCGTAGCGGACCTCATGGTCCAGGGGAGGCTTTTCAAAAACTACAAACTCCTCATCCTCCCCCGTCTATGCGCTCCGGCACTCTTGGGCCTGGATTTCCAGTGCAACCTGCAGAGCTTGAACTTCCAATTCCCTATTCCCCCCTTACTGTCTTGCCTCGCGTCCCTCAAAGTGGACCCCCCTTCCTTGTTTGCTAATCTCACCCCAGATTGTAAATCTGTCGCCACTAGGAGCAGACGATACAGTGCCCAGGACCGGACCTTCATCGGGTCTGAGGTCCAGAGGATCATTAAGGAAGGAGTAATTGAGGCCAGCAACAGTCCCTGGCGAGCCCAAGTGCTGGTAGTTCGGAATGGGGAGAAAAACCGGATGGTCATTACTTACAGTCAGACCATCAACAGGTTTACGCAGCTGGACGCGTATCCTCTCCCCCGTATTTCCGACCTGGTTAACAGGATCGCGAAGTACAAAGTCTTTTCCACGGTGGATCTTAAGTCTGCCTACCACCAGCTCCCCATCCGCGCAACTGACCGCAAGTACACCGCGTTTGAGGCAGATGGGCGCCTCTACCACTTCCTCAGGGTTCCATTCGGTGTCACAAATGGGGTCTCGGTCTTCCAACTGGAGATGGACCGAATGGTCGACAAGCACGGTTTACGGGTCACCTTCCCGTATCTCGATAACGTCACGATCTGCGGCCACGACCAGCAGGACCATGACATCAACCTTCAAAAATTCCTCCGAACCGCGAAACTCCTTAATTTAACCTACAATAAGGATAAGTGCATGTTTAGCACCGACCGCCTAGCCATCCTTGGCTACGTAGTGCGTAACGGAGTGATAGGCCCCGATCCCGAACGCATGCGCCCCCTGATGGAACTCCCTCTCCCCAACTCCCTCAACTCCCTCAAACGCTGCCTGGGCTTCTTCTCCTATTACACCCAGTGGGCCCCCAACTACGCCGACAAAGCCCCCCCCCCCCCTCATCCAGTCCACCTCCTTTCCCCTGTCGATGGAGGCGTGCCAGGCCTTTAGCCGCATCAAAGCGGATATCGCAAAGGCCACGATGCATGCTATCGACGAGTCCCTCCCATTCCAGGTCGAGAGCGACGCGTCTGATGTAGCTCTGGCGGCCACCCTGAACCAAGTGGGCAGACCCGTGGCCTTCTTCTCCCGGACCCTCCACACTTCCGAAATCCGCCATTCCTCGGTGGAAAAGGAGGCACTGGCCATAGTTGAAGCTGTGCGATATTGGAGGCACTACCTGGCCAGCAGGAAGTTTACCCTCCTCACAGACCAACGGTCAGTAGCTTTCATGTTCAATAATGCACAGAGAGGCAAGATCAAGAACGACAAGATCTTGCGGTGGCGGATCGAGTTGTCCACGTACAACTACGATATCTTGTATCATCCTGGGAAGCTCAACGAGGCTCCCAATGCCCTATCCCGCGGTACCTGCTCCAGCGCGCAGATTGACCGCCTCCGCTCCCTCCACACGGACCTCTGCCATCCAGGGGTCACTCGTTTTTACCACTTTACCAAGACCCGCAACCTGCCCTACTCCGTTGAGGAAGTCAGGACCGTCACCAGGGACTGCCACGTCTGCGCCTAGTGCAAACCGCACTTCTAGAGCGCATTTGATCAAGGCGTCCCGCCCCTTCGAACGTCTCAGTATAGACTTCAAGGGTCCCCTCCCCTCCAACAACCACAACACATATTTCTTGAGTGTTATTGACGAGTACTCCCGCTTCCCTTTCGCCATTCCCTGTCCCGACATGACCACAACAACCATCATAAAGGCCCTCCTATCCATCTTCTCCCTGTTCAGTTACCCCGCGTACATCCACAGCGACCGGGGGTCCTCCTTTATGAATGACGAACTGCGTCAATTCCTGCTCAGCAGGGGCATAGCCACTAGCAGGACGACCAGTTATAACCCCCGGGGTAACGGTCAGGTCGAGCGAGAGAATGGCACCATTTGGAAGACCATCCTGCTGGCCCTACGGTCCAGACATCTCCCTATCCCCCGTTGGCAAGAGGTCATCCCCGATGCCCTCCATTCAATCCGGTCTCTCCTCTGTACTACCACTAATCAAACACCTCATGAACGTCTTCTTGTTTTCCCTAGGAAGTCGTCCTCAGGATCCCCTCTCCCGACCTGGCTGGCCACCCCCGGGCCCATCTTGCTCCGGAAGCATGTGCGGGTGCACAAGTCCGACCCGTTGGTTGAGCGAGTCCAGTTACTCCATGCCAACCCGCAGTATGCGTACGTGGAGTATCCCGACGGTCGGCAGGCTACGGTCTCGCTTCGGGACCTGGCACCCGCCGGCGTGCGGCCTTCTCCCCTTACATCAACACCTCCCCCCAACCCCAATTCCCCCCTGCGCCCTCTGCGCCCCCACGACCCAGCGCACAGACCCCCTCTTCCCCGATTACAGCGTCTCCACCACCCGCCCGGGGTACGGAGACACATCTACGACCGACGCTCCTGGAAGCAAGGACGACCATCGGCCCGACGTCACCGGCTCCACTGAGACGGTCCACCAGAACACCACGGGCACCCGATAGGCTGATCGTATCCATCTGATGCAACCATGGGACTTTATTGGACTCTATTGTAATTTTTTTGCATCCTACTGTATTTAGTTTTGTTCATTTTGCCACGAGCCAGTGGTCAGCCCCCCATCTTCTCGATTGTCTCTACTCATACCACCAGTCCTCGCCCCCCCTCTCTCTCTTCCCCTTACAACACCCCCCCCCCCCGCCTTCTTTCTCCACAAGGGGTGAACATGGTGGTATGATTGGGAGGACTGCCGTTGGTGCAGAGCATTGGTTTCCCATTGGCTCTGGCTGGTCATGTGCCTCTCATCTGATTTGCTGGGACTAGTCATGTGACTGCTCACCAATTGGTCGAGAGGCAAGTAGACCCAGCCTCCGAGGCGGGGTATAAGTACCCAGAGTTCCTGGCGGTTGGCCTTTCTCTGTAGTCGACCACCGGGCTAACAACTAGCTGATTAAAGCCTAAATTTGGACCTTCATCGTGCCTCGCGTCCAATTGATGGTACATCAGAGTGTAGCCATCTCCCCTTGACATTCAATGGCATTACCATTGCTCAATACTCCACTATGAACAACCTGCGGGCTCTCATTGACCAACAACATAACTGGACCAGCCACGTGAAGCATGCCAGATGCTGGGAATTCTACAACATGTAACTCACCTCCTGGCTCCCCAAAGCATGTCCACCACCTACAAGATACAAGTAAGAAGTGCAATGGCATACTCTCCAGTTGCCTCTAGTTCCAACCACATTCAAGCTCGATATAATTTAGTACAAAGCAGCCCAGCGCATCTGCAACACATTTACCACCATAGACATTCACTCCTTTTGATAAGGCACCACAATAAATGTTATTGCGGAAAATAAAACCTCATGGTGTAGGGGTTAACATATTGGCATGGATAGAAGATTGGCTAGCTAACAGGAAACAGAGAGTTGCCATAAATGGGTATTTCTCTGGTTGGCAGGATTTTGCCCTTCTGCAAGTGTTACAAGAATGGTATTGTTGCGATTAGAGTAACACATGTTTCTCTCTCAGGATTACCGAACATTAGCTTTTTCACAACTCTATTGGTCAATATCTACCATCGTGTCAACTGGGCAGAATTGCTTCAGCAACAGCCTCGGGGCAACAGTCTACAGGTTTGCTAGCCAGCACTACTGCCTTCCACTAATTTTGCTGAATCCACTGGAGTCCACAAGGAGGAACCAGAATCTGGAAAGTAACCTTTTGAATTTACTTTTTAAAAATAAATTTAGAGTATCCAATTCATTATATCCAATTAAGGGTCAATTTAGTGTGGCCAATCCACCTACCCTGCATATCTTTGGGTTGTGGGGCCGAAACCCATACAAACACGGGGAGAATGTGCAAACTCAACATGGACAGTGACCCAGAACCGGGATCGAACCGGGACCTCGGCGCCTTGAGGCAGCAGTGCTAGCCACTGCGCCTCCGTGCTGGAGAGTATGCCATTGCACTTCTTACTTGTATCTTGTAGGTGGTGGACATGCTGACCTTTTGGATTTACAAGTCCATTCATAAAGTTGAGACTTGGGTGAGAAAAGAACTCAAGGCAATTGTTATGTTTGCCATTAAATGAATCACTCATCAAATTGGCACTTGAGTCTGCAGTATGGTTTCATAGCTGCTTTTAAGTACATATTGTCAGTATATAGCTGACATAGAAGCTGGCTGAATAGTTTCAATGTTCTTTAATGCAATGCGAAGAGCACGATGAATGGTATAACAAGGACTTAATACAAAGTGGCTTTGTGTAAGGTTTTAGGTTAGATGAATGAAATGATCATTGAAATCACTGAGCAGTTTATATTTTTTGCTGCAGGGGCTGAGGTGGTCCATCTATTCTAATTCCTCGCCTTCACCCTGGCTGAACTCGTCCAACAAAGGCTACCACTGTTGCTGTACTTCCTCCAAATGCCAGCCTTCTGTATGTCAAGCTGCAGGATGCAGCAATGAGGAAAATCTTCTGTTTACTGTAGTGTGCTCAAATATGACCCTGATGGTCTCACGGTTTTGCCTGTCTGATGCAAGTCACGATGTGATTCCAAAAGGGTTCTGAATTTGTAGGGGTGATGTACCATCGATTGCACGCGAGGCGAGTGATTTACCAAAGTCTGGCTTTAATTAACTAGAACACAGCTCTGCGATCGTCTACAGTGGAAAGGGACGATCGTCAGGCGTTTGAGCATTTATACCTCGTTAATAGAGGCAGGGTTAACTCAGCCTCTCGGCCAATCGGTCGAGAGGCACATGACCGACCAGGGCCAATGGTAAGCCGACGTTCTGGCCCAATGGCAGACGAGTATGCAGATCATATCATCACAAGGGGCTGTGCCTTTTCCCCCAGAAACAATACCTTCGCGTCCCTGGACCAGTTAAATATTGGGGGATAACTGAGTACCATAGAAAAATGTGGTGTGATTTTTGTTTGGAAACCTTATATAAACTTCCATGATCCTGCTTCTCTGATCAGTTGTCAGCTTTGCATGATTTGAATGCCAACCTTTCCCATTTACGAAGGCTGCTGGTTGGTTTTCTGTAGTGTTCCCCATGTCTAAGTTATCAGCACTGATGCTGCTGTGCCAGAAGGTTGTGGGTTTATTTATCTAGAGATTTGAGTACAAAAGTTGAGGCTGACACTTTAGTACAGTGCGGAGGGAATGGACTGTCAGAAGCGCTGCCTTTGAGATGAGAAGTTAAACCAAGGCTCCATTTGCTCTATCATGTGGATGTAAAATATCTATGACACTATTTTAAAGAACAGGGAAGCTATCCCTGAATCAATATTACTAAAAATATATTATCTGGTCATTATCACATTACTGTTTGTGGGCGATTGCTGGGCATAAATTAGCTGCTGCATTTTCCTAGAACAATTATAATGTTGACTTTCAAAATTACCTAATTGGTTGTAATGTGATTTGGGACATCCTTAAAAGTGCAAGATAATGCAAGCCTTTATTTTTAATTGTTTTATCATGCTCTGGACACAAGGAAGCTAGCCATTATTCCCATCTCCTTACCATTAGAATCAAAGTACAATGCCTTTGTTGACCTTGGCATAATGACAACTCGGCAATCAAGTGCGTGCTGCCGACTGCGTACAGGAAATGTCCCCATCGTAGACCAAGCTTGTGGCAAAAGATTAAGGGCTGTGATGACTTTGACAGCTACTGGCAAAAAACCTGGCACAGCAGGAAATCAGATTCAGAGGGTTTGGGGAGCTCGACACGATGTAAATGTCTATTCTTGACCATTCATTGCCTTCCTTTGCCCTTTCCCCCTCTATCTCCTCTTAAACTTCCACTGGGTTTAGTGCATGTGAATTCGTTTTAACGGCCTCTGCCTGTTAGTTTAGCTCCCCATCCTGAACCATGTCCTTTGTTGGTTAATTCTGGAAAAGATCTGGATGAAATGAAATGAAATGAAAATTGCTTATTGTCACGAGTAGGCTTCAATGAAGTTACTGTGAAAAGCCCCTAGTCACCACATTCCGGCACTTGTTCGGGGAGGCTGGAACGGGAATTGAACCGTGCTGCTGGCCTGCCTTGGTCTGCTTTAAAAGCCAGCGATTTAGCCCAGTGTGCTAAACCAGCCCCTGGATCGGGTCCACTTTCAAACTTCATTTCCAACATTCCTGTATCTATCTGAACATCAAGGCTTCACTGCTCCACTGGATTATTGAACAGTAACACTCAACGACTGTCTTGTGATCTGTGTTTTGCCATATTTTAAACAAAGTAACACTGGATCTGACTATAAAAGACACGAGGCACTCACACTCCGCCTCTTTCCACCGATGAACATCTGGAGAGTCAGTCAAGGGTGTTGTTACAATCTCACACCTCCACCACGTGGCTAAGAGCTAGTCTGGTTCAGTCAGACAGAGTAACCACACTTCAGTTAGTAGAGAGTCGAAGTCACAGAGAACTGTGCTAACTGTGCTATTAGTTCAATAAACCTGATTGAACTAAGTTCAAGGTCTGGAGTATCTTTCTGATCTAAGCTGCATCCAGTTGCAGCCAGTGTTATACCAGTGTACCTTACACCAGTGCTTCTCAAAGTGTGGTACGCGTACTGGTGCCGGTACGCAAGCCATCGTCTGCCGGTACTTGGAGTGTTTCCAGAAAAGAAAGAGACAGTAATCCTGGATTGGCTTGTTTTGCTCACCGGTCCCTGGCACATTGAAAAAAAGAACTGCCGGTCCGCCACATCAGATAGTTTGAGATGCACTGCCTTACACGACATCTTTCTATACTGTAAATTCTATTATTCTATGATTCTATGATCAGTCTATGGCCCTTCCCCCACTGTTGCTGTGACTGAGGGACCTTTCTCCTACTGTGCCTCTGACTGGTCACTTGTTATACTGGTTTTTCAGCTTCAGCCTGTTCCTGGGCACAAACTTACCTGGGCTGAAGTACAAATCTCTGCTGCTTCTGTTATGATCCCAGCTAGTGTTACTACAAAACAGTCAGTGAAAGCACGTTTGACAGATCCTAACTTTTATCTTTTGTTTGGAGACGTGGATGAACAGTCTCAGAACTGTCGATTAACTCTTAGCAAAAGAATAAAACATTTATCAAACAAGGGAAGATTAACTATAATACACTCCAGGCCCTGGACTTTTAAGGGCCAGGCCCCCAGTGGAAGTCTACTTAATCCATCTCAGGCAACGGGTCATGAAAGACGCAGACCGCCTTAACCTCAGCGGTAGATCTGGGTAGATGTCTAGGCGAAATGTGAGTGTTAGGAAGTGTAAGAAGCTGTAGGCACCTAGTGGGGACAAGTAAACAGAGGCACTAGTTACGATAGGTCACCACTATAAAAAAAGCACATGTAAATAAACATCATTTTTTTCAGCAGCTGATCCTCCACCCTACTATATCATGGTGCCATGCTCTGCAATACCCTCCACACACTCTGTGCTTCATCCCTGTGCAGTGTGAGAGTGACAGCGCTATGTCTCTCCCCCTGCCACACCGATGACTCAGTGAAGACGTGTTGCTGCTGGTCAAGGCACTGAAATAGCATCTTGAGCAGTCCAATCGCCTGATCGACCAGCACACGTATTGAAGCATGAGCCTCATTGTAGCGAGTTTCTGCCTCAGTTTGTGGCCTCAACACTGGCATCAACAGCCACCTCCTTATTGGGTATCCCTTGTTCCTGAGGAACCATCCCTCCAGACCAGCGATTCCCAACCTTTTCAGTAACACAACAATCTTCAACAAGACAAGCTACAATGACACATCACATCCACTTTTTTTCAGCTGGATGGATTGCTCACAAACACCCGACAATTAAGTAGTGAATCGACAGTGGCCAATCAGATACATGTGTCCCATATCCATGGAGATGAAACGTTGGCACTTACATTTTTGGTGGGTTTTGTGAGGGCAGAGAGAGAGTTCTGGACAGATTGTGGAGGGGGAGAGAGTGTGCAAAGAGAGCGGAGGGTGAGAAAGTGGAGAAATAATGGAGGGAGGTGTGAAGGTAGAGAGTGGAGAGGGTATGTGGAGGGGGAATGTGGAGGGAGAGAGTGAGTGTAGGGAGAGAGTGAGTAATGGGAGAGAGAGTGGAGGGAGAGAGTGAGTGGAGATAGGAGTGCAGGATCAGAGGATTTCAGTGGGGTGTGTTTATGGGAGCTGTTGAAGGGAGTTTGGCGGAAGTATTTTACTTATTCACTGATCTGCTAACTAATGCGATGCATTTATATAACATCTTTAAAGCACGTAACCACTGGTGGTTGTGCCATCAGCTACATCAGCCTTAGATATGAAATTCTCTCACTAAATCTCACTTGCACTCTGCTTCTCTTTCCTCCCTTAAGATGCTTCTTAAAAGCTACCACTTTGACCAAATTTCTAACCATCTGCCTTCATATCTTCTTATGTAGCTCAATGTCATACTTTACTGTATAATGCTGCTGTGAAGAACTGGGGGAAATTTTATTCCATTTGCCACAGGTACCGAGGTACAGTGGAAAGTACTGTTCTGCTTGCAGCTCAATATATTTTCTTCCCATTCCTTTACCATGAATTGTTACCGCTGGAGGTCCCAAAATCTATCCTTAGCCCATTTCTCAATACGTGCGATCGCTTGGTGACAGCATATAAAAACACTGTCCCATTTCACATGCATATTAATCATAGAATTTTTACAGTGCAGAAGGAGGTCATTCAGCCCATGGAGTCTACACCGGCCGTTGAATGAGCACCCGACCCAAATCCACACCTCCACCCTTTCCCCGTAACTCCGTAACCCCACCTAACCATTGGACATTATGAGGTAATTTAGCGTGGTCAATCCACCTAACGCATGCATCTTTGGACTGTGAAGGAAACTGGAACACCCAGAGGAAAACCACCCAGACAAGGGGAGAACGTGCAGACTCCGCACAGACAGTGACCAAAGCCAGGAATCGAACCCGGGTCCCTGGCGCTGTGAAGCAACAGTTCTAACAACTGTGCTATCGTGCCTGGCTAACGATAGCCAGTTCTATTTTTACCACTATTGTTCTCAACCCTCCACTGTTTTGTTACACTATTTGTCCAACATCCGGGATTAAATATTGAAAAGGTCTACAAGAGAGTTATTTTGGCACAGTGGATATTCCAGAACTTGATGGCCAAGGAAGGTATGTTCATAATGCAGCCAAACTGGTTGAGTGTCAACTCGTAAATCCTTCCCATGTATGCCAATGGTTGGCTCTGTTGGATGGTCGATTGCTGTGGGTCAGACTGGCCTGGACACCATGGTGTTCAGTCCCCATTTCAGCTATGTAGGATTTGAGGCCTCCTCCTTGCCCTACCCTGGGTGTAGGTCACAATACTGTGGACCTGCCTTCAGGCAGAGAATTGAAGCATAAGAATGTTTCCTAACTTTAAATTCTGTAAATTTGAACTCATTGAATACCCTTCTCTCCACAGCCTAAATGCTTCAAGTTTCATTCACTCATCATCTCCATAGTTGCTGCCAGTCACACCTTGATTAAAAAATTTGTAGCCTTGTGTTGTAACCCACATGTGACCCACAGGGCTGGGCCTATTAGGCTCCCCATGAGTCTTGTGGAGTACGAGCTTCACCACTGTGGGTAGAACCTCCTCATCAGCGGGAGAGGAAATCAGAGTATATAAACCTGGCCCGAGTGTGAGTCGGCGCCGGTAGTCACATCCTGTGTACATAGTCTTTCTGTATCTCTGAAAATAAACCTTTCGTTCCCAACACTTCCCGTGTGGCTGCTTCCGTGAACTCAAATCTGCCAATGAGGATTAAGTGGAGTTGCAGACGTTGTCGTTTTCGCTATGCCCGGCCACCTCTCCATGGACCTCTGGAGGACAGTCCACTCGCTATTATGATGCTGCACTTCGGGAATCTAGATGCATTTGATGAAGGTATTGAAGATTGGTCCCAATGTGTCGAGCGGATCCGCGATTTTCTTTGGCCAACGCCATTGTCGGGAATGAGCGCCAGCCGGATCATCATCCTCTTGACGGCCTGTGGGGTGCCCACCTTCAGTATGATTAAGAGTCTGACATAACCCACCCCCCAGATTCAAAGTAATTTGTGGATCTGGCAGCGCTAATGGCAGACCATTACAATCCCAAGCCGTCGGTCACCGTCCAGCGTGACCGCTTCAATATGGCCAAGAGTACCCCTGCTAACCACTGCGCCACCATGCCGCCCTCAAGGTACATTTCTTAAGCACCCATTTCTTAAAGGTACTCTGACATGACAACCTTTCATTCCCAACGCTTCCCATGTTGCTGCTTTTGTGAACTCAGTACCTTGTATTCAAACCCCTCATTTGCCTTGCCCCTCCCGATCATTGTAACATCCTGCAGCCCTCTAACACTTTGAGATCCATGTACTTCTCCAATTCTGGACTTTCATACATCAGCATTAGCTGCCTTGACTTCAGTTGCCTTGGCCCGAAGGTCTGGAATTCCCTCCCTAAATCTGGCCACCTGTCTGTCTCCTGATTTAAGATGATCCTTAAAACCACTCAGCTGTGGTAATATCTCCTTCTGTAGCTTGGTGTCAAGTTATGTGGCTTGGTGGTTTTTAATAAATTTATAAATTTAGATTTTACATTTTTCTCCAATTAAGGGGCAATTTAGCGAGGCCAATCCACCTAACCTGCACATCTTTTGGGTTGTGGGGGTGAAACCCGCGCAGACACAGGGAGAATGTGCAAATTCCACACGGACAGTAACCGGCAGCTGGGGTCAAACGTGGGTCCTCTGCACTGCGAGGCAGCAGTGCTAACCACTGTGCTACCATCCCGCCCTGGGTTTTACTCTGTTAAAGATGTTATATAAATGCAAATTGGTGTTGATCCAATTGCCTGCAGGTGAGTCCACCTTTTAAGTTATCTAAAAAAAAATTTAGAGTTCCCAATTCATTTTTTTCCAATTAAGGGGCAATTAAGTGTGGCCAATCCAGCTATCCTGCACATCTTTGGGTTGTGGGGGTGAAACCCATGCAGACATGGGGAGAATGTGCAAACTCCACACGGACAGTGGCCCAGGGCCGGGATTGAACCTAGGAACTCGGCACCGTGACGCAGCAGTGCTAACCATTGCGCCACCTTGCTGCCCGAGTGCACCTTTTAAATAGCACTTCTAGAAGACCTGCCAGTCTGCAAGTTATTTTTAGTCAGTTGGGTGCGTATAGGGCTTCCAGAGATTTGCATTAGCATCCCAGGGTACGAAGAGGGGGTGAGGCTCTGCCAGGCCAGGAGGGCGACAACACGGGTGAGCAGGCGATGGGCCATGGGGTCAGGGTGGGCCCCCCATGGGGTCAGGGTGGGCCCCCCATGGGACTGGGGTACCCAGGCATGACTGCAATTACCACAGCCTCCACGGCAGCTATCTTGTTGTGCACCCCACTGACTTCCCACCTTGGCCCGGGTTGTGCAGAGTGACACCGACCATAAGGGTGCCCCCATACCACCACCCCCACACCCCAGCCCCCATCCTACACCCCACCACTCCCTCACCCCACCCACCCCCCACCATCCCATCCCTCACCCTCGACTGCACCAACTCTCCTCTTCCCCCCCCAACCGGTTGCCACTTGCACGTGGGGAGCACATGGCCCACCCAAGGACAATGTCCACAGTAGCCTCTGTGGAAGGGTGCCGTACAGGGTCCGCGGAGTCTGCCGCTAGCAGGGGTAGCATCAGCCAACGGTGCCCCTGGCAGCAGGGATGGGCACCAGGGCCTGAGGCCCCCTCAGTGCCAGGCACCGATGGAGCGGGGGGGTGGGGGGGGGGGGGGGGGAGAAGCACCAAAAGGAACAGCCAGGGATGGGTGTGGGGATGGGGGAGAAGGGGGGTGGGGGCAAGGGACATGCGGAGGCAGTGTCGGCAGTGCAGACCGGGGCCACTGTGTAGCCGAGTGGACAGTGTTACGCACCATGCTAACATGCCTGACTGTCACTTCCTGCAGACAGTGGACTTGGGAATTCAACCAGAAATGGCGGCCTTTATTCTAGTCACCGCAGCCCAGGGGGGATGCAATGAGACCGAGTGAGCTGGAGCTCAAGGGGGACCCTGCAGTAGCAGTGCCTGCCCCAGAGAAACAGGAGCCAGCCAGCGAGGGTGGCGAGCCGGTTGCCCAACAGGCCGAGGAGAAGGAGGTGGGAAGGGCCCGCCAGACCATGCATGCCATTGAAGAGTCCAGCTGAGCAGGGGGACAGTGCGACATATCTATCAAGGTGACGATCACCTTGGACTTTTACGCTACAGCCGAGTGGGGACCTTTCCTGAAGCGCACAGGCGCATCTATGCCATCACAATACATCAAATTCAATGTGGACTGAGCACACCAGGATGCCCGGGCACCGGGGTTCGCCGTTATTGCCCAGATGCTCCAGGTCCATGGGGTGATCGACGGGATGCATGTCGCCCTATGAGTACAGGCCCATGACAGGCCGGTCTTCACAAATCAAAAGGGATTCCACTCAATGAACATGCAGCTGGCGTGTGACCATAAGCTGTGCACCATGCACGTGTGCGCCCAATGCCCGGGCAGTGTGCACACCTTCTTCCTGCCATACTCCACGGTTCCTGGGCTCTTTGAGGCGTCGCCCCCCTGGTTGGGGGGTTTGGCTCCTGGATGACAGGGGTTATCTGCTGTGGTCGTGGCTGATGATGCCGATAAGGAGGCCTCACTCTGACGCGGAGACCACTATTATGACGCCAAGGAGCATGACCGAGCGGTGCTTTGGCATCCTGAAGATGCGGTTCAGGTGCCTGAGCTGGATATATATGAGGAGAATAAAGCCAGGACGTGTCCGATGAGGAGGATGTAGAGGAGGGCGAGGATGGGCAGGGCATGTGGACCGGAGATGCACGGAAGACCACAAAACGTGTGCTCCAGGGAGAATACGAACGGGATGTTCTGATTGCCTCTGGGTTCACCGACTAGGGGGCTTGGCCAGCAGCAAAGACATCCCATCCCACCCCCACATCCTACCCGTCCAACCACCCCCTCCCATGAACATCCTCCCAGGGCAGCCCCACCTTTTGCAAGCCCCTCTATGATTCATACCTGCCTCACTATGGGGTGCGGGCCCTGGGTTGGCAGATGTGGTCCATGGGATTGAGGAGGATGACAACCTGCTCTGCAATGAGCTCTGGTGCTCCGTAACCTTTGACTACGTCCAACTCCTGCCCACAGTAGCACTTTCCACCTGGGTGACCACTGCATGCGAGCTGGCCATTCCATCACATGGTCCCACTGAACCCTTGGGTTGGCAGAGTTGGGGGTGGAGTGTGGGGGGGCTGGGGGGAGAGAGGGATGAGGGTGGGACACCGGAGCGGTAACCGCTGTCTGAACTAGGGATGCTGGGACAAGCCCACCCCCCCAAAGTCTGCTCATCCCCACCCCGACCTCCAGCGCCCATCTGCGGCCAGACCATCCTTCACACCCTTCTGACAGAGCACCGAGGCAAGTTGTAATGTTGTGAACATGTTGAATGTGGACAAGTGAAAAAATATATATATACAGCCTTGCGCCCTAGCCCCTAATGCAATCCTATATGCTGCACCCATGACAACTTAACTGGTGTCTACCTTTCTGGTCTTACGTGCCCCAATGCTACACCTAGGTGGAACTCCAGGCAGAACATTAGGGGTGGAGGCGGCCTGCTGCGATTCCCACCCTGTGACCTGGATCCCCTTTGGCGGTCATCTTCAGGGACGATCAGACCTGGATGGGCCCGGCTACTGCTCATGTTCCAGGTGGCATGGTGCCACTCCGTTCTGCCCACTGCCCATTAGATGAGCCAGTAACAAGAGGGGTGAGTCTGGGGTGCTGTGGTGTACTGACACCTCCCCTGCGGGAGTCACTGGCACGGACCCCGTCACCTCCTTCTCCCTTGGCGCCTGGGCAACTCCATGGGATGGGGTTGCAAGCGGAGCTAACCTCTGAGGCTCCCCGGCCACTTAGCGCTGCCGGTCCTAGTGGCTCGCACCCGCCCACACCTGGGTCTTGATACTCATGGCATTGGAGTACAAGGAGTGGACCACCTCCCATTGGGGCTGCGCCACATAATGCTGTGACTGTGCCACCACCTTCTGCTCTGTGCTACATCATCCAGTAACTGCACCACGCCGATCTGGGTCTGTGCGACGTCGGCCAGTGCCTGGGCAATGCTGCCAATGGTCTAAACCATGGCCCGTTGTGTCTGGGCCATGCTCTGGAGCGCCGCTGCAATGTCCAGATGGCCCTGGTACATGGCTGCCTTTGATAGGGTAGCTCTGTACTGGGCCACAGCCACCACCCGCAAATCTTGATCCATGGCCATAACCTTCGCCCCCAAGGCCTCCACCGCGGACGCCAACCATGCGGTATTGGCCTTGGTGGCATGCATGGTCGGCACTCCCTCCTGCTGCTGCAAGCAGGAGCTGCAGGGGGTGGTTTAGCACAGTGAGCTAAACAGCTGGCTTGTTATGCAGAAGAAGGCCAGCAGCGCTTGTTCAATTCCCGTACCAGCTCCCTCGAACAGGCAGTGGAATGTGGCGACAAGGGGCTTTACACAGTAACTTCATTGAAGCATACTTGTGACAATAAGCTATTATTATTAAGCAGTTGGACTCTCCCAACTGCACCTGCAGGCGCTGGGTGGTTGTTAACACCCCCTCGTGTAGTCCCTGGCTCTGAAATTGCATCTCCACAATCGATGGACCGCCCTTTCCAGAAGTCTGAAACCCGTCTGAATATGTTGAGGGCCCCCGTCACTGTTCATATCCTCCTCCTTGCTCCTTGCTCTCTTCCTGAGGTTGTGGTTGGGGTTGGTGAGGCGGGGGTGGGGGGGGGGGGGGGGGGGGCCTCTTCAGCAGGAGATCCTGCAAGACACAAGTCAAGAGGTATGATTGGGGTGGCGGGTGGTGGTGGAGTGGGGTGTGGAAGTGGTGGAGGGGGTGGTGTGGGGGTGGTGGTAGTGGTGGACGGGGTGCGAGGTTGGTGGAGAGGGGGTGGTTGTGTTTGTGGAGGGGGTGCGGGGATAGTGGTGGTGGCAGAAGCGTGTGGGAGGGATTGGTGGAAGGTGTGGTGACACATGTGCCATGGGGAACCGCAACACCTGCTTCCCTGATGCCGACCGCCTCCATGACTGCTTCTCCCTGGGCCCACTGATCAGGCCCAGTGCCACTGCTCTGCTGCGGTGAGGGGAGGGGGGGGGGGGGGGGGGGGGGGGGGACTGCTCTGCTGCGGTGAGGGGGTGACAGAAAATGCACAGTGTCAGATAGTCAGGCACATGCAGCATAGAGGGTGGTTGCTGATGGCCTTCATGACCTGACCATGGTAGCCAGTATGGAAGTTGGCAGGTGGTGCCGGGGGGGGGGGGGGGGGGGGGGGGGGTTGATCTCCCTCCAGATGGAGGAAGGGTGTTGGGGGGTGGCTCTGGTTATGGGTGTGTGGGACGGGGGTCAGTGCCAGGGGCACTTTGTTCTCACTCCGGGTACAGGTAGCCCGCCTCTCCTCCACAGCATCCAGCAGTGTCTCCAGTTCCGCCTCGGTGAAACTGGGAGCCACTCTTCTTGCTATCACTTGTTGGCTGGGATGAGTCTGTGTGGGGAACGGAACACTAATATGCGGCTGCAGCTTGTCAGCCTCTCGAGTGTCAATGCCGACTCCGGCAAATCGGACACCATTTTGCATTTAGAATCGGTCGTGTTTAATGTGGTGCCGGTGCTTGCCCATTAACGGACGATGAATTGCTCTGGGAATGGCACCAATTTTACCACCGATTCATTCCCAGCGTCAACACTTAGTTTCTGGAACGGACAATCCTGGTGACTGTTTTTCTCATTTGGAGAATAGTGAAGAAGTGGGAGAAAGATTCCTGAGTTGCTCCTAGCCCATTGAACACATTCTGAATGCTCCTTCTTTGGCCAACAAGTCCTGTCGTTAGACTAAAACCCAGAGCTTCTGATCCAGAGATAGAGGTGCTGCCCACTGTGTCAAAAGACCGCCTCATTTTTTTCTCATGATAAACCAACACAATGATCTTTTCAGCTGTCCCAAAGGCTTCTGCAAAAAAATGTGTTACTAGGTCAATAACATTGATGCTGCTTGCACATTGGTACCTTTTCCTGGGGTCTTGTGTCATTAAAATGGCACATTTATCTTACAGGGATCCTTGAACAGTGCCTTTTCTTCATCAAACAAGATTTGGAAGAATTATGGTGGGAATAAAAGTAGTTTATTATGTTGGCTATTCAATTGAAGTGATTTTCTTTCTTACAGAATACACAACATGATACACTGTAAGTAAGACATTGCCAAGCATTTAGGAGGGGAAGTTGTTTAAGGGCCAAAAGACAGACAGGGAGATCACTGCCTGATTAAGCTATGCCAATTTGTTCTGATGCAGGCAGTATACAAATTTCATGCTGCCTGCAAACCCAGTCTAAATGCGCAGCTTCGAGGCAGCACGGCTCAGCATGAGGCCCAGGTTTGTGCAAGGTTAACACCGTTAAAGCTGGCCTGCATGGCTTAAAGGCAGCCTGACCCTCTTAAAGAGGAGGTGCATTCTGGAAGGAGCAGGTGCTTGAACTGGTTGCAGAAGACATTCTGAGCAGGAAGAAGAGTGAAAAAAGGTGCAACACGACAGAGAATATGTTCTGAGGTTATCTGTCAGAGCCACAGGAGGTATTAGTGCAGGAGATGGACAAGAGAAGAGAACCCGTTACCCACAGTGGTCCGGAAGCAGTTCACTGCCAATACAAAGAATTTAGCCCCAGGCACCTGAATGGTGTTTAAAAAGAATTTAATAACCTCACACGAGTGGTCAGGGTGAGTGAATGCATCATTAAATGTATCCTGACAAATAAACCACTCGCTTCAATCTCTCGGTTATGCTGCAGGCAAAGGGAATGTTTAAAAAAAATTAATTTAGAGTACCCAATTAATTTTTCCAAATAAGGGGCAATTTTGTGTGGCCAATCCACCGACCCTGCACATCTTTGGGTTGTGGGGGCGAAACCCACGCAGACACAGGGAGAATGTGCAAACTCCACACGAACAGTGACCCAGAGCCGGGATCGAACCTGGGACCTTGGGTCGTGAGGCATCAGGGCTCATCCACTGCGCCACCGTGCTGCCCCTGGCAAAGGGGAATGTTAACTACAAAATTCATGACTGGCAGCAAGTGTTCTGTGCAGAACCTTTCAAGTCAGAACCAAGGCTTCAAAGAGAGCCAGTAGAAAATTCACAGCTTTCTAAGAGAGCCAGTCGAAACCATTTCGTAACTTACCTGAAAGCAATTGATGATTCTTTTAAATCAGGCTTGTCCAACCTTTTCACTGAGGGGCCACATTATCCTAACTCAAGGGGCTGATGAGAACATTTCGGAAAGATAAAACAGTCAAGAGGAGACTAAGTGAGACTAAGGTAAACTGCCTATGCTGAGCCGTCTCTGTCTGCTGCTACTCACTAGCTCTGTGCTTCTAAAAGAGGCGGATCCTCCGTTGGGCTGGACCCTTTATACCCGTCCCCGATGCTGCCCTCTGGTGGTGCTGTGACTGTTACATCTGTGCTGCAGTCCCTGGTGTATGTACAGATGTACAGATCACTACACCACCCTCCGGCCGTGGACATATTCCCAGAGCTGTGTCCCATCCCCTGGGTGTTTGGATGTTGGCTGCTGCATGTGTGGTGTTGCCTCCCGCAGTGTTGAAGCAGTTTCCATGCATCAAGGTTTAATTGGGATGCCAGGCAATGACTCCCACATGCTACATGGCCTGCCCACCCATGGGAATGCTTTTGGTTTGTGTGAAGTGCTCACATAACCACGATTGCCAATTCCGTATTGGCGATAGCCTTCAGCCTCAACAGTCAGTGAGGGCTATGGGTGATCGGTGGGGAAGACGGGTAGGGACAAGGATCTCCCCAGCAACGGGAACAAACGATCCAGGGGGTTGGCATGGTGGTGCCACGAGAGGTTGCTCCCCAGCGCAACCCCCCAACCTCCATCGTGGCCCACCCCTGCGGAGAGCCCCCCACCCCCTGCCAAGGGTCCCCCACCGAACACTAGGGTGGCAAGCCCAGCACCCCCAGGCTCGTTGCCTGTGAGCAAAGGTGGCTACTCACCTCCTCGGCTCCCCACAGAAGCCCTTCCACCAGGTTCACGTTTTTGAAAAGGAGCACTAATCAGTGCCAGCGTGGTCGTCAAGACCGGGGAAAAGCATACGGTCCGGGGCGGGGCCCAGGACTCCGTTTTCCACGACATAACCGAGGATGACTAGTCTGGTGGTGCGGAAAACGCATTTCTCCTTATTGTAGGTGAGATTGAGTTTCTGGGCGGTTCGGAGAAATCGGTGGAGGTTGGCATCGTGGTCCTGCTGATCATGGCCGCAGATGGTGACAGTGTCCAAGTATGGAAACGTGGCCCGCAGCCCGTACTGGTCCACCATTCGGTCCATTGCTCATTGGAACACCGAGACCCCATTCGTGATGCCAAAGGGGACCCGGAGGAAATGGAAGAGGCGGCCATCTGCCTCGAACGCCGTGTATTGGCAGTCCTCCGGGCAGATTCGGAGCTGGTGGTATGCAGACTTCAGATCCACCGTGGAGAAGATGCGGTACTGGCCGATCTGATTGACCATGTCTGCAATTCTGGGGAAGGGGTACGCATCGAGGTGTGTGAACCGGTTAATAGTTTGGTTGTAATCAATCACCATCCGGAACATTTCCCCGGTCTTGACGACCACCACCTGAGCTCTCCAGGGGCTGTTACTGGCCTCTATGACTCCCTCACGGAGGAGCCGCTGGGCTTCGGCTCTAATGAATACTCTGTCCTGCAGGCTGTACTGCCTGCTGCGGGTGGCTACCGGTTTACAGTTAGCCGTTAGGTTAGCGAAGAGTGGAGGGGGGTTGATTTTTAGAGTCGCTAAGCTGCATATAGTGAGAGGAGGTAGGGGTCTGCCGAAGCTGAGTGTGAGGCTCTTGAGGTTGCATTGAAAGTCGAGCCCGAGTAAGAGTGGGGCGCAGAGGGCGGGGAGTACGTACAGCTGGAAATTAGAGTAGCTGGCGCCCTGAATCGTTAGGTTCGCAACGGTGCGCCCTTGTATTTGGACCGAGTGCGAACCCGAGGCGAGGGAGATAGTTTGCGTGCAGGAAAGATAGGGAGCGAACAGCATCTTACCAGGTCAGGATGTACGAAGCTCTCGGTGCTCCCGGAGTCGAAGAGGCACAGTGTCTTGTATCCGTTGATTTGAACGGACATCATCGAGCTCCTGAGGTGCTTTGGACGTGACTGGTCCAAAGTGACTGCGTTGAGTTGCGGGTAGTCAGCGGCTCGATCAGCAGTGCTGGAATGGCCCCGTGATGACTGTCTGTGGAGGTCGTAGTCGTCGAGGTGAACATCGGGTGATGGCCAAGATGGCCAGGTTGATCGCACGTGGCGGGCGATGAAGAAGATGGCGTCCAAGATGGCCACCCCCGTGGGTCGCACGTGGTGGGTGGCGAGGAAGATGGCACCCAAGATGGCGGCCCCCATGACTCGCACATGGCCGGCCGCGTGGGGGATGATTGCCAAGATGGCGGCCCCCATGAGTCGCACATGTCGGGCTGGGGTGGAGTCGGCAGACACGCTGCAACGTTGCGGGGCCTGCGAGTTGGGGGAGCGATTGTTCTGAACTACGGGGGAATTAGAGGGTTTTGATTTCGCCAGGCATACTTTAGCATAATGTCCTTTTCGACCGCATCTGCTGCAGGTCGCGTTGCGGGCCGGCCAGTGCTGCCGCGGGTGTTGGGGCTGGCCACAAAAATGGCACGCTGGCGCTCCAGAGTGGGTGGGTGGCCGCGTGGCGCAGGCCTGGGCCAGTCGCTGGTCGGGGGTCCACGATGGGGTCGCTTGGTCTGCGGGGAATTTACTGGGATATAATTCCCATTTACTGGGATATTGGCCCAGTTCTATCCAGGTGTTCAGCACCCATGCCCTCACTTTTCACTGCCCTATACAACCCTCCAAATCCCTGGCCCCACCATACTCCCATGCCCCTCCATACCCACATGCCCCACCATATACCGCGGTGGCCACTCACCCAGTATCGACCGTGGACAGAAATCTTGAGCCTTCTCGTAACATTGGGCAGTCGTTGAGATGCTCTTGAAATTACAAAAACAAACACACAACCTTAATCCAATTAAGTGCTCATAAAACCCAGAACAAATGAACCACCATTCAAAAACCACTTCAAAAAACATAATCCTTTTAGGAGCTCATGATCTCCCAATGAAAACAAAACTCATAGTTCCCTTGTCAGCCATATCAACACCCCCATATGATTTGACTCTATTAGTGGTGTTTGCAACTCAGCCAAGCATTCATAATGAGATTCAATTGCACAGCTCTCAAGACCCTCTAGAGCTGAATACATTAAAATCTTCTGATATAGCCTGAACAGATGGCCATCTGCTCCACTGTTTCGAATGATGAACAGGTGGCTGGCCTATCAATCAACTGAGCCAGCCATCTGTTTAGATACTTCAAAGGCTCAACAGATGGCTCAACTGTCAAATAATGTAAAACTCACAACACAGTGTGATTGGCACATTAAAATCCAAATCTCAACACTGTTGAATACAGAAGAACACGTTAACCACTTGTTACAGTACTCTAATGTATCTAAACACTTTCACAATGCTAGTAAATTTAATGGTCACGTAACTTTGAAGAAGAAAATTCTAACATAGCACATAGAACATAGAACATACAGTGCAGAAGGAGGCCATTTGGCTCATCGAGTCTGCACATCAATCACTGCATAAAAAACATATTTAAAATATTATTCAGCATTTAGTTATGACATGTGAAGTTGATAGTGCTTTTGAAACGTACCTGTCAAAAGGATGCTGATCCAGAACAAGCTGTTGCCATGGTCCAAGAACCCTCTGACCTGGCCTGCAGTCTTCCAAAGTCGGCCTGGCTCCATGAAAATTGAGGAATTGCTGAGTTTGCATTGTAGTCTGCACTCTCAACTGTGCACATGAAAATAGCAGACGGTTAGAACGGGGTCTGGAATTCCCCCCTCAATTGCTTCCCCCCCCCCCCCCCAACCCTTTCTTCCCACACCCATCTCGTGTTTATCCACATTTAGATGGCAATATTTGGCCCACTCTGGTGTTTTTCAACATAACTGTTGAAGTCAACAACACTTAAAGTAACCAGCCTCAGCCCATAAATGTAGATAGTAAACTATGAGAGATAGTTTTTGCTATCATCCAATATCAGTGTATCTTTGTGCCAAATACAAAAATGAGGATAAAATCTGCCGCTCAGAGCGAAGTGCACAAGATGTTCCAGTTTGCACTCTGCTTATGCATCTAGATGCCTGCATTAGGCTGAGTTGTTCACCAGTCTGCATTTTCAGTTGTATCACTTTGCTGTGCATAATTTGGCTGTTGCATTTCCTTCATTGTAACACTGACGACACTTCAAAGGTACTTCAGTAGTTGTGAAGTGCTTTTTGGTGCCCGAGGATCTGTGCTCTGGTATTCGCCCTCCTTAAAAGTTTCTGTTTCTCACCTCGTTTAAAACACAGATTCAAAATCTACTATTCTGGCTAAATTTTGCATCATCAGTCCCAATATCTCCTGAAATGGCACCGTGTCAAATTTTGTTTTGTAACCCTCCTCGGACATTTTATTAGCTTATATATGTGGTATAAATGCCATATAATAGTTGTTGCTCTGTAAAGTGTAGGTCAATCTGGCCAAGTGACTGAATGAACATCATTTTCTGGAATTGCTTCCTGTGCAGGAATATAGTACCATCTAGTGGCCAGAGTGTTACAGGTCAGGCATTATTGACCAGTGATCAAAATTACTTCGGAACTCCTTTTACAGCTCTAATCTACAAGATGTGGGCTTCACTGGTGAGGCCAGCATTTTATTGTCCATTCCTAATTGCCCTTGGGTAGGTCACCTTCTTGACCTGCTACAGCCCATGTCGTGTCGTACACTCACAGTGCTGATACAGAGGGAGTTCCAGGATTTTGATCCAGTAACAGTGATGAAATAGCATTATAGTTCCAAGTCAAGAAGATATTTGGCTTTGAGGGTAACATGCAGGTGGTGGTGTTCCCGTGCATCAGCTGCCCTTGTTCTTCTAGATGGTAGATGTTGCAGATTTGGGAAGAACCTTGGTGAGTTACTGCAGTGCATGTTGTAGATGGCACACACTTATGTCATTGTGAGTCAGTGGTGGAGAAAGTGAATGTTTATGGAGCTGATGGGTGCCATTCAAGTGGGCTAGTTTGTCCTGGATGTTCCTGGTTGAGCTTCTTGAGTGTTGGAGCTGCACTCAATGGGGCAAGTGGAGGGTATTCCATTACATTCTTAGCATGAGCCTTCTTGATGATTGACAGGCTTTGGGGAGTCAGGAGATGAGTTGTTTGCTACAAAATTCCCAGCCGCTGACCAGCTCCTGTAGCTACAGTATTTATATGGCTGGTGATGCGCGATCAATGAACACAGAAACGAAGGAGTAGTCCGAATCGAAGGCTTTAATCTACAAGAAGTGTGCCCAGCAGCAGGAGTACAGAAATGACGATGGCTGCTGGGAAACACGGGTTCTTATACTCCGCCTCGTAGGCGGAGCTACCTTCCTCTCGACCAATGAGAAGACACCACTTGGGCCAATGGGCAGCGAGCCTTGTACACCAATAGCAGCTCACACTCCCAGGTACCGTAGTACCCCTCGTCATACTACCACAGCTGGTTCAGTTTGGTTTCTGGTCAATGGTAACCCCTCAGGATAATAGGGGATTCAGCAAGGGTAATTCCATTGAATATCAAGCGGTGATGGTTAGCTTCTCTCTTATTGGAGATGGTCATTGCCTGGCACTTGTGTGGCATGTATATCACTTGCCATCTATCTTCCCAAGCCTGCATATTGTCTAGGTCTTGCTGCATATGGACACAAACTGAGGAGGTACTGACTGCTACTGAGCATTGTGCAATCATTTTCAAACATCAACCCTTCTGAGCTCTTGGTGGGGTGAATGTAGTTGGGCCCAGGACACTACCCTGAGGAACTCCTGTAGTGATGTTCAGGGTCTGAGATGATTGTTCTCCAACAACCACAATAATCATCTTTCGTGCTCGTATGACTCCCCCCACTGGCGAGTTTCCCCCCCTCATTCCCAGATTTGCGATGGCTCCTTGATTCCACCCTCAGTCAAATGCTTACAGGCTGAAAATTTTCATCCATTACTGTTAACAGGCAGATAATTGCAGGTTGGGGAAATGCAATAATATGTAGCTCGTGTGCACGAGAATGAAATTCGTACCGCTAAGTAATTTCATCCAATCTTCTGAGTTAGCATTTTGAACCTATAAGGCTGCAATGGGGATTGAGTTGAAAAAAGATGATGTCGTGACATCTTCAGATTAAAAACCTGTCACGTGTTGATGAGGGAAACACTGATTTCTTTGTCTGATCAAAAAGTTGCCTGTGATATGTTCACAAAATAGCTGAACCAGTCAAAAATATTGTCACAAAGCCTACTTCTGAAACTTAATTTTTAAAATAAATATTAACAATTAACAATCGTAACTCTAAAGGAGCTGTTAGTTTTGGAATGGTGGTTACACTGGGAAGGTTTTTCTCTCTGCCACAATGGAGAAGATTCTGACTGTCTGTCTGTCCCACATGTGGACCACTGCCCTTGGTCAATTTTTGGGGGGGTCAGCACAAGCTAAATAATTTGGTTACAGTGTGTCAGTGATTTTACGACCAGTGGATCTCACTTCAATTAGGACAGAAGGAGGTTTCTTGTGATGCCTGAGGCAATGTGCCGTGGGCAGTATCATTGTGAAAAGCAATGACAATTCATTTTAAAATATTTTATTTCACATCTCCTGCCTTGTGTGGTGTAATGAATCATTCTGCAATGGTTGAAACCTGGGCTCAGTATTATCATGAAGCTGATATTGTAGTGCAGAGGCACAGAAACTGCTGCTAACTGTTTCTCGTGCTGATCATGTGGTGTTAAGGAGTTGGTTTAGCACAGGGCTAAATTGCTGGCTTTGAAAGCAAAACAAGGCAGGCCAGCAGCATGGTTCAATTCCTGTACCAGCCTCCCCGAACCGGCGCTGGAATGTGGCAACTAGGGGCTTTTCACAGTAACTTCATTTGAAGCCTACTTGTGACAATAAGCTATTTTCATTTCATTTCACTATCATACCTTGAGTAACTCTAGTCTGACCAGGTAGATTATTGCAAACTGCTTTATTAACGATATTGGATAGATTTGGATAAGAGATTGGACAGACTTTGATTGTTTTCCTTGAAGCAGAGGAGACTGAGGGAGACGTGATTGAGGAGCGGGATTCTCCCCTACCCGGTGGGGCGGGGGGTCCCAGCGTAGCGGAGTGGCGCCAACCACTCCGGCGTCGGGCCTCCCCAAAGTTGCGGAATTCTCCGCACCTTTAGGGGCTAGGCCCGCCGCCAAAACCGGCGCCAACGGCCTTTGATGCCCCCCGGTCGGCGTTGGGGCTGGCCGAAAGGCCTTCGCCGATTCGCGAATGCGCCGGTGTGTCAGCGGCCGCCAAGGTCACCACCCGCGCCCCACCCCCCCCAGGACCTCGGGGGCCTGCTCGCGCCGCCAATCCTGCCGCCACCAGAGGTGGTTGAAACCACGTTGGCGGGAGAGGCCTGTCAGCGGCGGGACTTAGGCCCATCGCGGGCCGGAGAATCGCCACGGGGGCACACCGATCGGTGCGGCGCGATTCCCGCTCTCGCCGATTCCCGGGTGGCGGAGAATTCCGGCCACTGCGGGGGGTCGGAGAATTCTGCCTGAGATGTATAAAATTATGAGGGGCATAGGTGGAGTAGGTAGGAAGAAACCTTTCCCCTTGGTGGAGGGATCAATGACCAGGGGGCATAGATTTAAGGTAAAAGGCAGGAGGTTTAGAGGGCATGTGAGGAAAAACTTCTTTACCCAGCGGGCGGTGAGAGTGTGGAACCTGCTGCCTGAAAGGGTGGTGGAGGCAGAGACCCTCATATCATTTAAGAAGTATTTAGATGTGCACTTATGATCCGAAGGCATGCAAGGCTATGGGCCAAGTGCTGGGTAATGGGAATTGAATAGGTAGGTGGTTGTTTTTGACTGGCACAGACGCAATGGGCCGAAGGGCTTTTTCTGTGCTGTGTGACTCTATGACATCACGACCATGTTACCATAACTATTAAGGGGAGGTGGTGGTATTGTTATTGGACAAGTAAACCAGAGACCCAGAGTAATGCTCTAGGGACCCAGGTTCAAACCCCGCCACTGCAGATACTGAAATTTAAAGTCTGGCATAAAAAATCCAAAGATGACCATTAACCCATTATTGATTCACGTAAAAACTGGCTCACTGATGTCCTTCAGGGTCTGGTCTACATGTGACTGCAGATCCACAGCAATGTGTGATGCACGATCAATTGTACAAAGACTAATGTTGGATATAACTGAGGCTTTATTGCAGTAAGATGTGTGGCCTCCCACAGCAGCTGGCGAAATGGCTGCTGAATAGAGGACGTGCATATATACTCCTCCTACTGGGTGGAGCCAGCAGGCAGGGGCTACCGGCAAACCTGTAGTGCAGGTCCCACCTTACATCACCTAATACAGGTGCAACAGTGGTTTACCACATTCACCCCCTGTTAAAAATAAGTCCGGCGGGGGTGGTGGAGAACTATATACAGTAGTGAATTTATGTACAGTGTTTTATTAGGGAAAAGGAAGGAAAGAAATGTCCTTTGAAAGTCCGGTGCCAGTTAGAGATTCAACTGGTCTGGTGCCTTGACGTTCCGCTGGGAGTGACGTAGCGGTGGCGGCAATGTCGATGCTGGCGATGCCACTGCTGGCCTGATGTTGGATAACTCCAGGAGTGTGCCAAAATCCTCTTCATCCTCTGGCGTGGGCAGGGGAAGGAGGGATAGTCCTCTTGGGGTTAATGTTGGGAGCGCCGGGGGAGGGAAGGGTGGCGCCGGGCCAGAGGGGTGTGTATGGGTGGAACCTGCTGGTGCCGTATCCCTGAGGGAAACAGTATCTTGGCGGCCATCGGCGTACGCCACATAGGCATACTGGGGGTTGGGATGGAGCAACTGCACCCTATCCACCAACGGGGCCGCCTTGTGGAGTCGGACGTGGATAGCCGACGGAGCAGGACCGGTCCTGGAGCTGCGAGCCAAGTCGGGAGCGACACTCTGGATGTGGACTTCCTGGGGAAGGCAAAAAGGCGTTCATCGGGTGTGTTATTCATAGCGGTGCACAGTAATGACCGGATGGAGTGTAGTGCATCAGGGAGAACCTCCTGCCAGCGAGAGGCTGGGAGGTTCCTGGACCGTAGGGTTGGATGGCCCTCCATACTGTCCTGTTATCCCTCTCTACCTGCCTGTTTCCCCAGGATTATAGCTGGTCGTCGTGCTGGAGGCGATACCCCTGCTGAGCAGGAACTGACGCAGCTCATCACTCATGAATGCGGATCCCCTGTCACTGTGGATGAAGGCTGGGAAACCAAACAGAGCGAAGATTGTGTTTAGGGCTTTGATGACGGTGGCAGACGTCATATTGGGGCATGGGATGGCGAAGGGGAATCTGGAGTACTCATCGACCACACTGAGAATATATGTGTTTCGGTTGGTGGAGGGGAGGGGCCCTTTGAAATCTACGCTGAGCCGTTCAAAGGGGTGGGAGGCCTTCACCAGGCGCGCACGATCCGGCCGGTAGAAGTGTGGCTTGCACTCTGCACAGACCTGGCAGTCCCTGCTGACTGTCCGTACTTCCTCGACGGAGTAGGGCAGATTGCGAGCCTTGACAAGATGGTACAATCGTGTGACCCCCGGGTGACAACGGCTGTCGTGTAGGGCCCGGAGTCGATCTACTTGTGCGCTGGCACATGTACCTCGGGATAGGGCGTCTGGGGGCTCGTTTAGTTTGCCGGGGTGATACAAAATCTTGTAATTATAGGTGGAGAGCTCGATTCTCCACCGCAAGATTTTATCGTTTTTGATCTTGCCCCGCTGCGTGTTGTTAAACATGAAGGCTACCGACCATTGGTCAGTGAGAAGAGTGAATCTCCTGCCGGCCAGGTAATGCCTCCAATGCCGCACAGCTTCAACTATAGCCTGGGCCTCTTTGTCGACGGACGAGTGACGGATTTCTGAGGCATGAAGGGTGCGGGAAAAGAATGCCACGGGTATGCCTGCCTGATTGAGGGTGGCGGCAAGTGCGACATCTGATGCGTTGCTTTCTACTTGGAAGGGCAGTGTCTCGTCCACTGCGTGCATCCCGGCCTTGGCTATATCAGCTCTGGCACGGGCGAAGGCCTGTTGTGCCTCGGCCGTAAGGGGAAAGTGGATGGACTGAATGAGTGGGCGGGCCTTGTCCGCATAGTTTGGGACCCACTGGGCGTAGTAGGAGAAGAACCTCAGGCAGCATTTGAGGGCCTTGGGGCAGTGGGGGAGGGGAAGCTCCATAAGTGGGGCGCATGCGGTCGGAACCGGGCCCCAGAACTTCGTTCTGGACCACATAGCTGAGGATGGCTAAGCGGGTTGTGCTGAACACGCACTTCTCCTTGTTGTAGGTGAGGTTGAGGAGAGTGGCAGTGTGGAGGAATTTGGCAAGGTTGGCGTCGTGGTCCTGCTGATCGTGGCCGCAGATGGTGACGTTGTCTAGGTACGGGAAGGTAGCCCGCAAACCGTCCCGGTCGACCATTCGATCCATCTCCCTTTGGAAAACCGAGACCCCGTTAGTGATGCCGAAGGGAACCCTGAGGAAGTGATAGAGACGACCGCAGTGTGTGGACGGTCCGATTTACGAATGGGGAGCTGGGGGTAGGCGGATTTGAGGTCAATCGTTGAGAAGACCCGGTACTGCGCAATCTGATTGACCATATCAGATATGCGTGGGAGGGGGTACGCGTCGAGCTGCGTGTACCGATTGATGGTCTGGCTGTAGTCCACGACCATTCTGTGTTTCTCCCCAGTTTTAACGACTCCCACTTGGGCTCTCCATGGGTTGTTGCTGGCCTCGATGATGCCTTCCCGAAGCAACCGCTGAACCTCGGACCTATCATAGAGATTATCATAGAATTTACAGTGCAGAAGGAAGCCATTCAGCCCATCGAGTCTGCACCTGCTCTTGGAAAGAGCACCCTACCCAAGGTCAACACCTCCACCCTATCCCCATAACCCAGGAACCCCACCCAACACTAAGAGCAATTTTGGACACGAAGGGCAATTTATCATGGCCAATCCACCTAACCTGCACATCTTTGGACTGTGGGAGGAAACCGGAGCACCCGGAGGAAACCCACGCACACACGGGGAGGATGTGCAGACTCCGCACCGACAGTGATCCAAGCGGGAATTGAATCTGGGACCCTGGAGCTGTGAAGCGATTGTGCTATCCACAATGCTACTGTGCTGCCTGATGAAGGTCTTGTCCTGGGTGCTGTACCGTCTGCTCCTGGTGGCAACGGGTTTGCAATCTGGAGTTAGATTGGCAAAGAGGGAGGGTGGGTCGAGCTTTAGGGTCGCGAGGCCGCACACAGTGAGGGGTGGTAGGGGCCCGCCGAATTTGAGGGTAAGGCTCTGGAGATTGCACTGGAAGTCCAGGCCTAGTAGTAGTGCAGCGCAAAGATTAGAAAGGATGTAGAGGCATAAGCTGCTGAATTCTACGCCCTGGACCGTGAGAGTGACCATGCAGAACCCCCGGATCACGACGGAATGGGATCCGGAGGCCAGGGAGATTCTTTGATTGGCGTGGTGGACTTTGAGGGAGTAGCGCCTTACCGTATCCGGGTGGATGAAGCTTTCGGTGCTCCCGGAGTCCAGCAGGCAAGAGGTCACGTGACCGTTGATTCTCACATTGGTCGAAGCGGTGGCCAGGTTGTGCGGACGAGACTGGTCGATCGTCACTGAGGCGAGCTGCGGTCGGTCGTCGCTGGCGTCAGAAGATGGAGAGTGTGGGGGGCCCAGGTCGTGGAATGCTGTCGGCGTCCATGCCCCGTGGGGAAGACAAGATGGCGGCGCCTGAAGATCCTGCAGGGGACAAAATGGCGGCGCCCATGGGCCGCGCGTTGCGGGGGCTGGACAAGATGGCGGCGCAAATGGGCCGCACGTGGACCTGGGGGGGGGGGGGGAATATGGCGACGCCCACTGGCCGCTCGCGGCCCCGGGAGGTGAATATGGCGGCGCCCACTGACTGTGCGTAGTCCGGAGAGGTAAAGATGGCGGCGCCCACTGGCCACGCGTGGTCCGGACGAAGATGGTGGCACCCATTGTGTATAGGTCAGGGGGGAGGGGGTGATAGTGGCGACTGTGTGGGCCTGGCACACCGCGGCGAAGTGCCCCTTTTTGCCGCAAGCCTTGGAAATGGCAGTGCGGGCCGGGCAGTGTTGGCGGAGGTGCTTTTGCTGGCCGCAGAAGTAACATCGGGGACCCCCGGGGTGCACGGGTTGGCGTGTGGCGCGGGCGTAGTGGCTGGGTAAAGCCCCGACTGGGGCGGCCGTCTGTGGGGTCGACGAGGGATAGGAGGGCTGGGCCGTGCGGCCGGAGGGGTAGGCCTGAGCATTACGTGAGGCGACCGTCATGGAGAGTGCTAGCTTTTTAGTCTGAGCTAGGTCGAACGTGGCCCCTTCTAGCAGTCATTGGCGTATGAGGTCCGACCCAATCCCCGTTACAAACGCATCGCGCATAAGAAGGTTGGAATGTTTGGTGGCCGTAACGGCCTGACAGTCACAGTCCCGGACGAGTGGGATTAGGGCCCGCCAGAAGTCTGCTATGGACTAACCAGGGAGTTGAGAGGGAGTGGCGAGTACGTGCCTGGCGAAGAGTGTGTTCGTTTTCTGTGCGTAGTTTTCTTTGAGGAGCGCTATGGCGTCTGCGTAGTTCAGGGCGTCCTGGATCAGCGGAAACATGTTGGAGCTCAACCTTGAGTACAGGATCTGCATCATCTGAGTCTCCATCGGAGGGCTGGTCGTTGAGTTGATATAGGCCTCGAAGCAAGCGAACCAGTGATTAAAGTCCTTTATGGCATCACTTGATTGCGGATCCAGCTGCAGGCGATGTGGTTTGATTCGGAGATCCATCTTTTAGAAAATCTTACTGCAATAAATTGATGCACGATCAATTGCACAAAGACTAAGGTTGGATACAACTGAGGCTTTATTGCAGTAAGATGTGTGGTCTCCCACGGCAGCTGGCAAAATGGCTGCTGAATAGAGGACATTCATTTATACTCCTCCTACTGGGCAGAACCAGCAGGCAGGGGCTACCGGCGAGCCTGTAGTACAGGTCCTACTTTACATCACCTAATACAGGTGTAACAGTGGTTTACGACAATGTGGTTGACTCTTAACTGCCCCCTCAAGGGCAATTAGGGATGGGTAATAAATGCTGGCACAGCCTACTAAGCCTATGTTCCATGAACAAATATTCTACACTAACCTTGGGCGCTTCATGCATCCAATAAGGTTGAGCTAATTTTCATCTGTAATGCTCATTGATATAATTTTTCAAAGACACTGGGGGAGTGCAGGGATTAGAACGGAAGTATTTTGGCATTGCCTTCGCTAAAAGGTTTGTAGGTTACCCTTACAGAGAAACAGGCTGCAGAATTCACAAATGCAGAAGCCAAAGGCAGAATAGCATCTCCCAAGGTTCAGCTTTACAAATGCTGGCAGTGTTATAGAGAAAGGTGGGTCACTTTGTAGTAGAGAGCTACTCCCCAGTGATGAGTACTGCCAAAAGCAGCTTGGACAAAAGGTTCTGAGAATGTGAATGTTGTTTCATCATTGCTCCAATCCTGGGAGCAGATGAGAAAGTAATTTGCTTCACCATGAAGATAGTTGAGGGAAGTATGTTCACACATTGTAAAGTATAACAATGTTATCTTACCACTGCAATAACTAATATTACAATGATGTGCATCTATATAATGTCATTAATGCAGAAAAACATGTCATAGCTCTTTACAAAGGTGCAGGAAAAAATGGGATTCTGCCACAGAAGGAAAGATTAAGAGGTGTTGAAATGATTGGTTGATGAGATATATTGTAAGGAAGGTCCTAAAGGAGATGAGGGAAGTTCTACAAAGCCAGCCTAAGCTGTTGACATTCTGGATCCCCCATCTTGAGGTTGGAGCCACCCTTTCATAGATCTACTTCCATTCACTCCGGAGGCCAGCCAGTAGGGTTGCCAGCTATTGCAGCTGCCGAGAGCCAGTAGGTTGCGTAAAGAAATTTGACCCCTGGCCTTAACCTGTTGACCTGATGCTAATGTTGTCTAACCCACAATGGAACCAACCTCCTGCCAGTACAGTTTGGTAGCTCGCCGGAGTTGAACCTCCCAGCTGCTTAAAGTCTGCCTCGGAATAAAATCTATCCCGTGGCCATTACTGAAACATGGTTAAAGGATGGTCACGACTGGGAGTTAAATATCCAAGGGTATCAAACTATTCGGAAGGACAGTGTGGATGGTAAGGGAGGTGGCGTAGCTCTGTTATTTAAGGATGACATCCGGGCAATAGAGAGGGATGACATCGGTGCTATGGAGGATAAGGTTGAATCTATTTGGGTGGAAATCAGGAATAGTAAGGCGAAAAAGTCACTGATAGGAGTAGTCTATAGGCCACCAAATAGTAACGTTATGGTGGGGCAGGCAATAAACAAAGAAATAACTGATGCATGTAGAAATGGTACAGCAGTTATCATAGGGGATTTTAATCTACATGTCGATTGGTTTAACCAGGTCGGTCAAAGCAGCCTTAGAACATAGAACATAGAACATAGAACAGTACAGCACAGAACAGGCCCTTCGGCCCTCGATGTTGTGCCGAGCAAAGATCACCCTACTTAAACCCACGGAACCCGTATACACCTAACCCAACAATCCCCCCATTAACCTTACACTACGGGCAATTTAGCATGGCCAATTGAGGAGGAGTTTATAGAATGTATCCGCGATAGTTTCCTAGAACAGTATGTAATTGAACCTACGAGGGAACAAGCAGTCCTAGATCTTGTCCTGTGTAATGAGACAGGATTGATTCATGATCTCATAGTTAGGGATCCTCTCGGAAGGAGCAATCACAATATGGTGGAATTTGGAACAGTTGAGGAAGAGTGGAGAACCTTCCAAGCGATTTTTCACAGTGCTCAGCAAAGGTTTATACCAACAAAAAGGAAGGACGGTAGAAAGAGGGAAAATCGACCGTGGATATCTAAGGAAATAAGGGAGAGTATCAAATTGAAGGAAAAAGCATACAAAGTGGCAAAGATTAGTGGGAAACTAGAGGACTGGGAAATCTTTAGGGGGCAACAGAAAGCTACTAAAAAAGCTATAAAGAAGAGTAAGATAGAACATGAGAGTAAACTTGCTCAGAATATAAAAACAGGCAGTAAAAGTTTCTACAAATATATAAAACAAAAAAGAGTGGCTAAGGTAAATATTGGTCCTTTAGAGGATGAGAAGGGAGTTTTAATAATGGGAGATGAGGAAATGGCTGAGGAACTGAACAGGTTTTTTGGGTCAGTCTTCACAGTGGAAGACACAAATAACATGCCAGCGACTGATAGAAATGAGGCTATGACAGGTGAGGACCTTGAGAGGATTGTTATCACTAAGGAGGTAGTGATGGGCAAGCTAATGGGGCTAAAGGTGAACAAGTCTCCTGGCCCTGGTAGAATGCATCCCAGAGTGCTAAAAGAGATGGCTAGGGAAATTGCAAATGCACTAGTGTAAATTTACCAAAATTCACTAGACTCGGGTGGTCCCGGTGGATTGGAAATGAGCAAACGTGACACCACTGTTTAAAAAAGAGTGCGGGTAATTATAGGCCAGTGAGCTTAACTTCAGTAGTAGGGAAGATGCTGGAATCTATTATCAAGGAAGAAATAGCGAGGCATCTGGATAGAAATTGTCCCATTGGGCAGTCGCAGCATGGGTTCATAAAGGGCAGGTCATGCCTAACTAATTTAGTGGAATTTTTTGAGGACATTACCAGTGCGGTAGATAACGGGGAGCCAATGGATGTGGTATATCTGATTTCCAGAAAGCCTTTGACAAGGTGCCACACAAAAGGTTGCTGCATAAGATAAAGATGCATGGCATAAAGGATAAAGTAGTAGCATGGATAGAGGATTGGTTAATTAATAGAAAGCAAAGAGTGGGGATTAATGGGTGTTTCTCTGGTTGGCAATCAGTAGCTAGTGGTGTCCCTTGGGGATCCGTGTTGGGACCACAATTGTTCACAATTTACATAGATGATTTGGAGTTGGGGACCAAGGGCAATGTGTCCAAGTTTGCAGATGACACTAAGATAAGTGGTAAAGCGAAAAGTGCAGAGGATACTGGAAGTCTGCAGAGGGATTTGGATAGGTTAGGTGAATGGGCTAGGATCTGGCAGATGGAATACAATGTTGGCAAATGTGAGGTGATCCAATTTGGTAGGAATAACAGCAAACGGGATTATTATTTAAATGATAAAATATTAAACCATGCTGCTGTGCAGAGAGACCTGAGTGTGCTAGTGCATGAGTCACAGAAAGTTGGTTTACAGGTGCAACAGGTGATTAAGAAGGCAAATAGAATTTTGTCCTTCATTGGTAGAGGGATGGAGTTTAAGACTAGGGAGGTTATGCTGCAATTGTATAAGGTGTTAGTGAGGCCACACCTGGAGTATTGTGTTCAGTTTTGGTCTCCTTACTTGAGAAAGGACATACTGGCACTGGAGGGTGTGCAGAGGAGATTCACTAGGTTATTCCCAGAGCTGAAGGGGTTGGATTACGAGGAGAGGTTGAGTAGACTGGGACTGTACTCGTTGGAATTTAGAAGGATGCAGGGGGGATCTTATAGAAACGTTTAAAATTATGAAGGGAATAGATAGGATAGATGCGGGCAGGTTGTTTCCACTGGTGGGTGAAAGCAGAACTAGGGGGCATAGCCTCAAAATAAGGGGAAGTAGATTTAGGACTGAGTTTAGGAGGAACTTCTTCACCCAAAGGGTTGTGAATCTATGGAATTCCTTGCCCAGTGAAGCAGTTGAGTCTCCTTCATTAAATGTTTTTAAGGTAAAGATGGATAGTTTTTTGAAGAATAAAGGGATTAAGGGTTATGGTGTTCGTGCCAGAAAGTGGAGCTGAGTCCACAAAAGATCAGCCATGATCTCATTGAATGGTGGAGCAGGCTTGAGGGGCCAGATGGTCTACTCCTGCACCTGGTTCTTATGTTCCTAGTTCTTATGTTGTCTGCCAGATTACACTTTGATAGAACTTTGTTGGCTGTAAAGCACTTTGGGATATACTAAGATTGCGAAAGGCATTATGTCATTGACTCTTTTATTACACCGCCAGCCAATTTAAATGAGCAACTAACCGCAAACACTTCAAAATACGTATCCACTCTCCTGACAACTTTTCGTGCTGTTATAACTGGTTGAGTTGTTGAAATAATTAACATTCAATGTCCTACAAACATAAACCTTTATTTTGCTGTTTGATACTTGTACTTTATTTTTGTGAAATACCCCGAAATGATGGGTTATTTGCTCCACCCCAAAGTAACAACAGAGGGCATCCATCTCCTGCAATAGCGGAAAAGATGAATTGGGATGGATCTTGTGAAACAATAAAAAAAATCAAGCGGCTTCATGTAATGGCCGCCATCCATAATCTCAATCTATTTGATTAGTGCCAGGAACCCAAAGATTAAGTGAAATTCTTGAGGGGGACAGGGAGCAGTGTAAGGGCACTTCCACCCACAGCCTGGGCCAAACGATGGCTACATCAACATTCTTGGGACAGTTTCTCAGATGCTCTAGCATGAGGGTGATGAGGTGGGGGTGGATGGGTGTGGGGGGTGTGACAGTACAGAGCAACTCTGCTCCACACAATACCAAAATGTACCTTCCTTGGATTGGAGGAACATGTCGGTTGAATGTCTGTAGAAGTCATAGAATTCCTACAGTGCAGATGGAGACCATTTGTACCATCGAGTCTGCACTAACTCACTGAAAGAACATCTTACCTAGGCCCACTCCCCTGCTCTCTGTAGTGATCTCTGTATGTGCATGTACACAAGGGGTTAATGTGTAATCAGCAGCACCACATGATCACTAGAGGGCCGGACCAACAGGGGTATGAAAAACAATCACATTGTGTCTCCCTCAGTCTCTCTCTCGGGTGCACTGTGTCCAGGACAATATCAGAATAGTTCAGATGGCTAGTGGAGTTATGTATAGTTATTGTAGTTAGATCTTGTTAACCTTATCACTGGTATCAAATTTAAAGTAAAGAACTCATGCACTTGTTATAGTTACGCAATAAACCTTTGTTGTTACTGGACGAGTTCAAGTCTTCTTCATCAAGATTCAGAAGACCTCACCATCAACCAAGGAGTGAGTAGCAGAAGACTTCCAGTTGCGGTGATGCGGAGCTAAGCCGCACGTTCGGTAGCTCCCACTATTTTTGGTCTTTTGGGCTCTTTTAAGGGCCCGTAGCGGTACTGGTTGGGCTTTTTCCCGTATGGGAACACTTCCACTAAGATTATCTGCCAGTGGATGGACTGGACCAGGAGCGGAGCGGTCAAAAAATCGGCTTTGGAGCAGAGAAAGGTGCGAGGCAAGAAAAACAAGATGGCGGCGGGCGGGGAACCGGCAGCGTGGCAGCAGTGGGCGCAGGAGCAGCAGGAGCTGCTCCATCGCTGCTTCAGAGAGCTGAAAGCTGAGATCCTGGAGCCATTTAAGGCCTCGCTGGACAAGCTCACGGCGACTCAGACGGCTCAGGGTGCTGAGATCCAGGAGCTACAGCAAAAGGCCTCAGAGAGCGAGGACGAACTCCTGGGCCTAGCAGTGAAGGTGGAGTCGCACGAGACGCTCCACAAGAAGTGGTTAGCGAGGATGGAGGAAATGGAGGACCGCTCCCGTCAGAAAAACCTGCGGATTCTGGGCATCCCGGAGGGGCTGGAAGGTTCGGATTTGGGGGCCTATGTGGCTATGATGCTGAACTCGCTAATGGGCGCGGGGTCGTTCCAGGGACCCTTGGAGCTGGAGGGTGCCCATCGAGTGCTGCTGAGGAAACCCAGGCCAAATGAGCCGCGTCAGGCGCTGCTGGTCCGTTTCCACCGCTTCGTCGACCGTGAGTGTGTGCTGAGATGGGCGAAGAAGGAGAGGAGTAGTAAATGGGAGAACACGGAGATCATGATCTATCAGGACTGGAGTGCGGAGGTGGCAAAGAGAAGGGCTGGTTTTAATCGGACGAAGGCAGTGCTTCACAAGAAGGGAGTGAAGTTTGGCCTGTTACAGCCGGCACGCCTCTGGGTCACGTATAAAGATCGCCAGCTCTATTTCGACTCTCCAGAGGAAGCCTGGGCTTTTGTTCAGGCAGAGAAGCTGGACTCGAACTGCGGACTGGGGGCTGGGGAATGATGTACATGGTCCGGAGGCTTTGTCCTCCTTGGTATCCTTTTGCTTCTATTGATTGTACTTGATGATGCCTTTTTGCTGTTCGGGTTTTTAGATTTTTGGGACTGTTTTTGGTTTACTTGGGTACTTTTTTGTTCTTGTTTCACGGGTGGAGGGTTGGGGAGCGGTTTCGCGGTCCTGTGGGGTCATGTGCCCGTCTTTTCCCGCGTGTTGGGTTGGGGGCGGGGTTTGGGATGGAAGTGCGGGCTTTCCTCCCGCGCGGGAGGAGCAGTAGGCGGGGCTGGCACTGGGTGGCGGGGGGGGGGGGGGGGGGGGAGTGGTGGTTGTGTTGCATCGGGGGGGGGTGGGGGGGGGGGAGTGGTGGTTGTGTTGCATCGGGGGGGGGTGGGGGGGGGGGGGGTCGTTGGGATGGCGGGAGCAATACATAGTTCACTAATGGTATGATTGGAAAGACTGGATCTGGCCATAAAATGTCTTCCTGCCCTTCTCCCATTCATCCTGGTCTGCTCGTTTTGGGGGTTTACATCCAAATAGACCCTGGAGTTTTCTCCCCATTTGTTGCTCGGGTAAGGTAAAGATAAAGTCACTGTCCCAGATGACTACAGGCAGCTTTCTCTTTTGAGGGGGTGAGCTGACGTGGTGATTTAACCTGAGGGGCAAGGCTGAGAAGGCGGGGCGGGGTCTTCATTAATAACCTCAGCCAGCACTGGAATTGAACCCTCCGCTGCTGCCTTTACTCTGCATCACGAACCAGCTGTCTCAGGTATTCTGTTCTCAAAATAGCAACGCTCGTTGCTTACAGAAGGAAATTAGGCAAAACAAATGGCAAGATAATTGACGCGTTATTTAACATGCTACAATAAATACATTTTTAAAAACATATGGGGAAGAATTTTACAGGGAGCGAGCGGGTTGCGTGAACAGAAGCCAAATCCACACAGGCATAGTCCCATCGCTCCTGCCGCAATTGAATGTCCCTTGGGGTGTCGGCGTTGAGGTTTCCACCCCATTTGGGATGGAAACGCCGCCACCCAGATCCGCTGGCCAATCAAATCTCTGGTCACAGCAACAGTAACAGGAGTCTGCCGGTGGAAATATTAAATTATTGCAACAGCATTTCGAATGAATGAATCTGCTCACTTCTGCCGCGTTTAGTATTGTCTTCAGGGATGCATAAGCATCACTTTGCTTTAGTTTAGACTACAGCATGTGTAAGCTGGGGTTTCCATGGCAATCAAGCACGACTGGATCATTTCCAGTCTTCAGCAGTGTTTGCAGTCTCTCGGCTCGCCTGGTAATCAAAGCTACATTAGAACGTGTCTGTAACTGAACACAACACTAAAAAGATAAAGTACAAATATCAAGCCAACTTTCTGCTGAAACTTGGATCTCATTGATAAATTTAATGATATAATGAACAGCTTTCAGTGTAAATTTCAGGTAGTAGTTCAACAACAGGATGCTGAGTGAGTTTGTATTATTTTTAGAATTAATGCAAAATTGTTCTGAATAGTTGTTACCTTTAATAGGTAGATGAAAGGTGAAAGTCATGACGAAAATCTGAAATGTGAACTCTGTTTCTTTCGCTGCCTGACTTGCTGAGTTCCAGATTTCCATAAATTTTCTGTTTTTATTTCATAATTCCAGCATTTTCGATAGTTTTCTTTGGTTCAATTGGATAAATTAAACCTCCTGGTAAACAGATGAACAATTAGTTAAGTTTTGTTTCCTGTTGGAACAGTGACTATAATTTTAATCCAGTCTGTCCAACATGAATGTCCTACAATCTGCTCCAGAGTATGCCAAATTATAGGAACATGCTGCACCCTTTGCAATCTAACCTTATAGAAACAGCAGCTGTTCTCATCGGATGAGAATCATAGAATTTACAGTACAGAAGGAGGCCATTCAGCCCATCGAGTCTGCACCAGCCGTTGGAACGAGTATCCTATCCAAGTCCACACCTCCACCCCATTCCCATAAACCAGTAACCCCACCCAACACAAAGGGCAATTTTGGACACTGAGGACAATTTAGCATGGCTAATCCACCTAACCAACACATCTTTGGACTGTGGGAGGATACCGGAGCACCCGGAGGAAACCCACGCACACACGGGGAGAACATACAGACTCCGCACAGACAGTGACCCAAGCTGGGAATCGAACCTAGGACCCTGGAGCTGTGAAGCAATTGTGCTAACCACCGTGCTACCGTGCTGCCCCCTAAGAAGACCAGGGGCAATGTGAGGAAGCTGCAAAATAAGGAAGATTCTCAACACTTTGCACCAAGAGATGTACGAATGAGTTAATTGCTCAGCAGTTCGAGAGACCTGCTCATTTCTCTGGCCTGAAAATTACACAAAGCCTCTGCAATAATAGTCTTTGATGCCTCCTTTTCCATTCCCTCAGTCCTCCATTAAACAACATTGATACATCTCAGACAACTTTTATTTCGATGATATGCTGATAATACAAACTCAAAAGATTCTATGAATATACACTCCATACCAAAATGGCAAATATAATCAAAGTCTCTTTCATACCAGCAATAATAATCACTAGGGATTATTTCTCACCCACGTATCAACCCATAGTGCCCTTTTTATAAGAAGGTTTCTTAACTCTATTACTGCTACAAGGTTCTCCTCCACTGGTCTCAGTAAAGCTAATGGAAGGCTACATTTAATCATGTTGGTTAGTCATGTTAGGATCCAGAAAATGCTTGAGGTCAGTAACTCTGGGTTTGTCAATCTGTAATTCCCTGTCTTTGGGGCAGTCTGGTTCCAACTGACTTGTAAGCTCTATGATGTGTATCAGTTGAGGGGAAGTGCCAAAGACGCAGATATCATAGAATCCATACAGTGCAGATGGAGGCCATTCGGCCTGTCGAGTCTGCACCAACTGTTTGAAAGACCACATTACCCAGGTTCAAACCCCGCCCTATTCCTGAAACCTCACCCTCAGGGGAAATTTACCATGGCCAATTCACCTAACTTGCACAGCTTTGGACTGTGGGAGGAAACCGTTGCACCCGGAGGAAACCCATGCCAGCATGGAGAGAATATGCAAATTGCATGCAGTCACCCGACCGGGCCCCTGGCGCTGTGAGGCTGCAGTGCTCACCACTGTGCCACCATGCCTCCCCATGCTGCTCGAATTGCAGCACTGCCGCCACCATTGGACTCATCATTTCCACTGGTCTGTGGGTGGGAAAACTGCAGGAGATGGAAACTCTAGATTTGCTTTGCTTAACCCTCCAAGGTGAATATCTATCCTTCTAAAGCAGAACACAGGTTTGAGCCAAAGCCTACATGGCAACCATTTAAGTTACCACCAAAATTCCACGCTCATGGATCCAGGGCTCATCACTTCTGTTGATTTTCAGGATAGCTTACAACAGAAGATAACTAGTACTTTGAAAGCTCCTATTTATTCTGTCCACCAATTTCTCTGAGGTAGAAACCTGTCCGTCCAAGGTGGGGAGACAAGAGTAATCAGGGCAAATATTTGAGCTTTCATTAAAGCTACGAAGGCTCAGAGCACTGTTTTCTTTTTTGAGAGTCAGAACACAGCATCCTAAAAATGGCCATAGGCTTCAATTTAGACTGCAGAGTACTGCTGATGTCATGTGGGATGGCAGCACGCGATGGATGTGAACTCCTCCAAACTGACAGCCAAAGTGCTTAATCTTTCCAATACCTGGTTCTCGTTTTCGCCGGTCTCCTGGGCGGCATTGTTGCGAGCTGACTGGGGTTGGCTGAGCAAGTACAGCTTAAGTGCTGCTCGACCTTGTTAATGGCGAGCGCGGTGCCGACAAATCAGCTGGCGAGCCTTCATTTGCGACAAGAAGCCCGTGGGGCCTCGTTAAGTGGACCAATTAATGTTAATTAATTCGCTGGGCCAAGCATCGGGAAGCTTGCAGCAGTTGCTGCTTGCTGCCACACTTATAAATTTTTCCGGGGAATCGCGCCCCAAGTCTTCTATCCAGGCTGATGCCTTGGGTGGAGAGGGGGGATCTCCAGTTGAGCAAGGTACAACAGTAATGGAAAGTTAATTAAGGAAATGCAAAAAGCATAAATGTAAACAAACATAAGTAAATCATTGAAAATAAAGAAGGAAAATTGAAAATGGAATGGATAGATCAAAAAGCCATTAAAATACCGGTACACAAATAATTTGACACAAGGTTAAAAGGAAGGAATTTACAAAGCTTATTTAATTGTCCTATATTACAGTCCGTGAAATCTATAAACATCAATACTTTTTAATTCATTTCAGTCTCTGCCCCAAGATAAAATATTTGATTTTGGGAATTCACACATACCCAATACAATGAAATTTTGATTCAAAAGTTCAAAAGAAACACTGGCGAATTTAGCAACCCACTCTTTGATTTTCTGCTGTTAAGCTGTATAAAATGCACCAAGGACTGACAAGTTGATTCATTTAGTAGCTAGCATTTTCATGGAGTGGCAATTGTCAAGCAGCAAAAATATTCCTTCCAGATGATAGCATTGGTTCAATTAACCACTCCAAGACCACTTCAGAACAAAGTAATTTTAATCTCCCTATTATTGTGCCTTAGAAAGAATCAACAATGAAGGTAGATTTTGATCCAGTGTATTTAAATCACAAAGCTCTGTAATAGTGTGTACACAGAAAATCAGATAAGAAATGTTGGCCATTCAAATGGGAATGTGAGGTGTCTGGAGAGTGAGAGGAATGATGCTCAGTCACTTTCATGCAGGTCAGGGAACCCGGAAGAAAGATGCTAATGTAACGACTCAGTTAAAGAAGCATGGCAAAACAAAACTCATGTTCCTTTCCCACTAATAGTCCAGCCTTTTGGCCAGGGACTAGCAGTTTAAAATTATGCCTTAAGGTTGGACAGATCACTCCTGTTAATAGAATCCAAGCCTTGCTGATGATAGAGAGTAGACTGATAGGGCGGTAATTGGCTGGGTTGGTTTTGTCCTGTTTCTTGTGGTCAGGATGGGCAATTTTCAACATTGCTGCGTAAATGCCAGTGTTGCAGCTGTACTGGAACAGGTTGGCCAGGGGTGTGACAAGTTCTGGAGCACAAATCTTCAGGACTATTGCCAGAATATCATTGGGGCCCAGAGCCTTTGCAGTATCCAGTGCCTTCAGCCATTTCTTGATATCACGTGGAGTCAATCATATTAATGGAAGACTGACATCTGTGATCCTGGGGACCGCTGGAGGAGACCGAGATGGATCACCCACTCGGCACGTCTTGCTGAAGAGTTTTGTCAATGCTTCAGCCTGACGTTTGCACTGATGTACTGGGCTCCTCCATCATTGAGGATGGGGATATTTGTGGAGCCAGTTCCTCCAGTGAGTTTATTAATTGTCCACCACCATTCAAAACTGGATGTGGCAGGACTGCAGAGCTTAGATCTGATCCGTTGGTTGTGGAATCGCTTAGCTCTATCATTTGCTGCGTATGCTATTTGACACAAAAGTAGTCCTGTGCTTAGCTTCACCAGGTTGACACCTCATTTTTCGGTATACCTGGGAATAGATAGGATAGATGCGGACAGGTTGTTTCTACTGGCGGGTGAAAGCAGAACTAGGGGGCATAGCCTCAAAATAAGGGGAAGTAGATTTAGGACTGAGTTTAGGAGGAACTTCTTCACCCAAACGGTTGTGATTCTATGGAATTCCTTACCCAGTGAAGCAGTAGAGGCTCCTTCATTAAAAGTTTTTAAGATAAAGATAGGTAGTTTTTTTGAAGAATAAAGGGATTAAGGGTTATGGTGTTCAGGCCGGAAAGTGGAGCTGAGTTCACAAAAGAATAGAATAGAATAGAGAAATACAGCACAGAACAGGCCCTTCGGCCCACGATGTTGTGCCGAACTTTTGTCTTAGGTTAATCATAGAATTTTGGACACTAAGGGCAATTTATCATGGTGAATCCACCCAACCTGCACATCTTTGGACTGTCAGCGATGATCTCGTTGAATGGCGGAGCAGTCTCGAGGGGCCAGGTGGCCTACTCCTGCTCCTAGTTCTTATGTTCTTATGTTTCTCCTGCACTCTTCAATGAACCAGGATTGATCCCCTGGCTTGGTGGTAATGGTAGAGTGGGAAATATACGGTTGCAGATTGTGGTTGAGTACAATTCTGCTGCTGCTGATGACCCACAGAACCTCATGCATGCCCAGACTTAAGTTATTCGATCTTTTTGATGTCTGTCCCATTTAGCATAGTGGTAGTGCCACACAACACTATGGAGGGTATCCTCAATGTTAAGGTGAGACTTTGTCACCATAAGGACTGTGTGGTGATCACTTCTACCAATATTGTCATGGACAGATGCATCTGCAGCTGACAGATTGGTGAGAATGAGGTCAAGAATGTTTTTCATTCTTGTTGTCATAACTTAACTTCACCGAACAGAATATTTTTCAACTTCTTTCACTTTTTTCGTTTAATTTAACTGACATCCTGAGACATTCATTTGTCCACACTCCTGTTTTTTGGGGCTTTCTTTTGTTCTTTTGCGCTCTGTAGTTCCCTTCATTGAGCCCAGCTTTATCTGGCTCTATCTTACAACTAATTCAAAAGTTATTTCTATCCAAGAGTGACCCCTGTTTGTTAAGCAACAGCATCATTTTTACCCCTATAATTATTTTATGTGGTAAATCTTTAATTAATAATAATAATTTTTATTGTCACAAGTAGGCTTACATTAACACTGCAATGAAGTTACTGTGAAAATTATAATGTAGGTGATGTCTAAAGTGAAACTAAAACCCATATACCTGGAGGCACCTTTGTTTAATGTGAAACAAATCTAAAGTTTTAACCCTTTGTTAGCATACAAATACAGAAACACAAACTCAGCTTAAATTTAGACCTTCTTTCTAATACCCACAGTACAAACATAAATTACTTAAACAATTGCTAATCCTGAACATATCACTAAAAATGATTAACTTAGTATATCTGGATCACCCAAAGCTGGAAGTGTCAGTGTGCCTTGTCTGAAATTAATATTGTTAATGTTTTATTTGTTCTCAGGCTTTCCTCAAGTGTAGCATGTTTCATCATAACACTCAGTCCTAATACGTGATAACTAGCATCAAGTCTAGTCTGAGTGCACAACCAGTTCAACTGTGCAATCAAATATATTTTTTCTGTCTTAAATTTTTTTTATTTTAAGAAAAGAATTTAAAGTATCCAATTCTTTTTTTCTCCAATTAAGGGGCAATTAACATGGCCAATCCACCTACCCTGCATATCTTTGGGTTGTGGGGCTGAGACCCATGCAGACATGGAGAGAATGTGCAAATGCCATATGGCCAGTGACCTGTGGCCAGGATCAAACCCAGATCCTCAGCGCTGTAAGGCAGCAGTGCTAACCACTGTGCCACCATTGCGCCAAGCAATCAAATATCTTAAGTGGTCTATTTATTCCTTGGATGCAAGGTCCTCTTTTTGTGAGGTCCTGTACTGATTTGTTGTGATGTGACTGACATTTCTAAATTAGACGGTCGATTCAACGTCAGTCCTGAATTTTTCTGCTTAATTTATCTTTAATTTATTCAATGGATGTGAGTGTCATTGGCTAGGTGCAACATTTATTACCTATCCCTAATTGCCACTGAGAAAGTGGTGGAGAGCTGCCTCCTTGAACCGCTGCAGTTCATGAAGTGTAGGTACACCCACAGTGCTGTTAGGAAGGGAGTTCCAGGATTTTGGCCCAACGACAGTGAAGGAATGGCAATGAATTTCCAAGTCAGGATGGTGAGCGGCTTGGAGGGGAGTCTCCAAGTGTTGGTGTCACCGAATTGTCAGCTGCTTTTATCCTTCTGGACGGTAGTGGTCAGGCATTTGGTAGGAGCTGTATCAAGAGGCTTGGTGAGTTCCTGCATTGCACTATGTACATGGTACACACTGCTGCCACTGTGCATCAGTGGTGGAGGGAGTGAATGCTTGTGGATAGGGTGACAATAAAGTGGCCTGCTTTGTCTTGGACAGTGTTGAACATTTTAGTGTTATTGTTGGTGCTGCACTCATCCACGCCAGTGGAGAGTATTCCATCACACCCTAACGTGTGCCTGTGGACAGGCTTTGGGGGATCAGGAGGTGAGTTACTGGCCACACGATTCCTAGCCTACGACTTGCTCTTGTAGCTACAGGGCGAGATTCTCCGCAAATGCGGTGAATCGTAAAGGCTGCCGTGGGACAGGCCGTGAGCCACGGCAGCCATCACGCCCACTTTCAATGCCGATTCTCCCCCACGGGCGGGGCTAGGAGTGCGGCCCCATGCGTCATGGCAGCGCGGCCTTGACGACGGTCGTCAAGGCCGCACGTCAAGCGTCACGCCGGCTGACGCGGCCGATGACGTCAGCCGCGCATGCGCAGGTTGGACAATGCCAACCCGCGCATGCGCAGTTGGTGTCTTTTCCCTCAGCAAGACGCGGCAGCTTGATCTTGCGGGGCGTCGGAGGGAAAAGAGTGCATCCGTTACGGACGCATGACCCGCGATCGGTGGGCACCAATCGTGGGCCTATGCCCCCCTTGGCACGGCCATGGTACTGCCGTGCCAATCGGGCCCCAAGATGCCCCAAACGGGCATCTGGCACCCGTTTCACAACGGCAGTGAGCAGGTGTGTTTGCTGCCGTGTTGAAATGGGCGTGAAGGCCCGGCCGCTCGGCCCATCGGCCTCGGAGAATCGCTGCTCGCCGTAAAAAACGGCGAGCGCCGATTCGTGGCGTGGGTCAGGCAGGTGGGAGGGGGGGAGAATAGCGGGAGGGCGTGAAAAATGTTGGGAGGCCCTCTCGCTATTCTCCCACCTGGCGTGGGGGGCGGAGAATCGCACCCACAGTATTTCCTTTTGAGAGAGAGCTGACTGGTGGTGGATGGTGATTTAACCTGAGGGTCACCACACATCAGGTGAATTGCAAAGTTGAGAAGGTGGGGACTTCATGGATAACCTCAGGGGTAGGGGAACTAAACCTGCACTGTTGGCACAGCTCTGCATCATGAACCAACCTTACAGCCAACTGAGCTAACCAACCCCACAGTATTTGCATAGCTAATCCAGTTCGATTTCTGGTTAACTGTAGCCTCAAGAATGTTGATAGTGGGGGATTCAGTGATGTTAATGCCATTCAATATCAAGGGACAATGTTTGGATTCTCTCTTGTTGGTGATGATTATAGCCTGGCGCCTGTGTGGCACGAATGTTGAACAGAAGCCTGACATTCAATCTTAAAATCCTTCTTTATTTTAATGTGTTGTCCATTGTCCAAATTTTGCAGAACCTCCCCTCAGAAAATCAACAAAGGGTATAATAAAGATGTCTGCTAGTTTCTCCTTGTGATACTAATAAAACATTGCTGGGTCTGCCTTTAGCTGAGTACAACCCATTTTCATCAAAATGGACCTAACTGAGAAATACAAGCCTGCCGAATTCCCAGTTTCCCTTCTATATTGCCAACTTTTTCAGGTGGTTTCAAAGGTACTTACCTTGAAATATTTCACTCTGCAAAAATGCAACTTTTAAATCAATCGATTTACAACCCCAGGAATATGTTACTAAAAGAACTAAGAAATTCTTCACATTCACTTTTCTTCCAATGGGGAATCCACTCTAGCATCTTGGTCACCAAGTCCCGATCGGAACCTCAAGCCACTTGCCTGGTCTTGGCTTTATACCTGCCATCAGGAAGTAAGTTTTCTGTACATATCGAGCTGTGTGATAAGGGTGGCTGTCCCCTCTTTGGTGTTTCAGTGTATACACCGTATACACCAAATTCTTTCCAACTTTCTAACTCATTTTGTTTAACATCCTTTATCAATGTGTTTTCTAGATTGTTAGTAGCCACTAAAAGTTCTCAACCAGTAGAGTTTCTGACTTCCGGTGGCATGCACGAACGGAGCGGCTCCCACCAGTCTGAGACATTTCGGCGTTTTCCGGGTGTTCCCCCGTTGTTTTGCCGTTTGGGATTTCTTCTGCTGTTGGCACCTGAGGGATGGCCGCCAGGTTGGGCCGGTTTGGAGCCGGTGGGGAGTCCCGTCGCCGGAGAAGCAGGGGCATCGAGCCCGAAGTGAGTGGCGGGGGCAGAGCTTAACATGAGGCAGGGCCCAAATCCAGCACAAATGTAGAGGGGGAGCAGCGCACATTGGGTGGCCCCCACTGAAAATGGATGTTTGGGATGTTTGAAGTCCGGTCCCAGGGGAAGAGATTTTTAAAATTTTGATTTTTGGAATGTAAAAAAAACAATTATTTTTTATTTAAACATTTTTAAAAAATTATTTATTTATTTTAAGATTGAAGAAAGAAGGAGAAAAATACTAAGTGATTAAGGGATGTCAAAACCAGCTGTGAATAAGGGAGGAAACATGGGTTCACCGTCAAATGAGAGGACCAGTAAAAGCGCTGACAAGATGGCTACTTACAGTGGAAAGGATGACTGAGATGATGGCTGTGAAGCTGGCGAAGCAGTTTGTGAGGCACATGGAGGCTTTGAGGACAGAGATGGCGTTCGCACTGAGATCATTGGTGGAGGAAGCAATCGCCCCGGTGAGGGTAGATGTGGCAAAGACATCGGCTGAGGTGAGAGAATAAGGCGAAAAGATGAAGGAAGTGGAGGAGGCCGTGTTGCAATGCAGCAACCAGCTCACCTCGATGGGAGACGAGCTGCGGAGAGTGGTGGAGGTCAATAGAGGACTCCGAGCAAAACTCGAGGACTTGGAGAACCACTCGGGGCAGCACAATCTGAAAATAGTGGGCTTGCCCGAAGGGGCAGAGGGCTCAAGGCCAACAGAGTACTTTGTAAGATGCTGGAGAAGTTGATGGGGAGGGTGAAGGCCCCTCCCGGTATGAACTGGACTAAGCTCTTCGGTCGTTAAGTGCGAAACCCAAAGTAAATGAGCCGCCAAGAGCTGTAATTATCTACTTCCATAAATACCACATGAAGGAGATGTTCAGCTGGGCGAAGCAGAAGCGGGAGGTGCAGTGGGATGGTGCTAGAGTTCGGATTTACCAGGAATTGACGGTGGAGTTGGCAAAGAGACGAGCAACATTCAGCCGAGTGGAGGAGGCACTGTACAACAAGGGGCTGCGATTTGGTATGGTATACCCGGCAAAGCTCAGGGTGACGGACAACGCCAAAGATTTTTATTTTGAAACGGTGGAGGCGGCTGAGGCGTTCATGAAGGAAGAAGGCTTGGGACAGACATGAGGAGTGGAGCTGGAAGAGGGATCGTGGACTGTGATTGGGGAGCTGGAAAACGTCTAAATGTTACAACTTTTCACTGACCTGTATTGTAACTTAATTGACTTCACATTGTCATAGAGTTTAAGTTTTTGTTTGGTTTGATTGGCATTTTAATCCTTTTTTTGTTGCAACGGTTATATGTTATTTTATTGAATTATATGGGTGAGATTGTTTTTCTTTTTCTTCAGGGACTGGGTGGGAGCGGACAGTATTCCTTCTGGGGGGGAGGGGCACTGGCACTAGCCAACTAAAGTTGGCTAGTGAACTGAGGTGAGGTGAATGGAGGGCTGCAGACATTGGAGCCTGGTTAGCAGGTTTCGATGGGCCTATGAGGCGAGAGGATCGATATTGGGTGAGATTTTTTCGAGGGGAAATGCAGGAGGGGATTCTGGGAGGGGAGAAGTGGTTCGATGTTAATAATGGATAGGGATGCGTCAGGCTCATGGGGCAGGGCCCGGTGGTATAATGATGGTGGACAAGAAGGTGGGGGGGGGGGGGGGGGGGGGGAGTGAGAGATTCACAGTTAGGATAGTCACATGGAACGTGAGGGGTTTGGGAGGCCTAGTCAAGAGGTCAAGGGTGCTTGTGCATCTTAAAAGTTTGAAGTTCGATGTAGCAATGCTGCAGGAGACTCACCTGAGGGTAAAGGATCAAGTGAGACTTAAAAAGGGCTGGGTTAGTCAGGTATTTCACTCTGGATTTGATGGAAGGGCACGAGGGGTAGCTGTAATGGTCAGCAAAAGGGTACGGTTCCAGATGGAGAAGGTAGTTGCAGATCAGGGGGGGTAGGTATGTGATTGTGACAGGTGCGCTGAAGGAAAGGCTAGTGGCACAGGTAAGTGGATATGGTCGCAATTGGGATGATGTGGGATTCGCGAAGGTGTGTGGGGCGATTCCCGACTTGGACACACACAAACTGATAGTGGGGGGGGGGGGGGTTACTGCAACTTGGTGCAGGAGACAAGATTGGAAAGGTCACGATCTCGCTTGCTGGTCCCGTCATCGGGGGCAAAGGCGTTGGCTGGGCTAATGGTGGAAATGGGAGGGGTGGATCCCTTGGAGGTTTCTGCACCTGAGGGAGTGGGAGTACTCGTTTTTCTCAGCAGTCCATAAGGTGTACTCGCGGATCGAATTTTCCATGGTGGGGAAGGCACTGCTGGCTGGGGGTTAAAGGGTCAGAGTACTCGGAAATTGTAATATCAGATCATACTCTGTATTGGGTGGATAGGGTACAGGAGAAGGGGGTGGTACAGAGATCAGGATGGAAGTTAGATGTGGGACTGTTGGGGGACTGAGGGTTCTGTGACAAAATTGAAAAAGTAATCGAGTAATATGTAGGTTTCAACTGCAGGGGGGAGGTGTCGAAGATGGTTGTCTAGGAGGCTTTAAAGGCAGTGGTGAGGGGTGTGGTTATCTCGCTTAAGGCTAGGCTAGACAAAGAAGAGAGGTTTGAGTGTCAGAGGGTAATAGATGAGATGCTGGAGCTAGATAGGAGTTTTGCAGAACATGGGGACCGGGCGAAGTTGGAAAAGAGGAAGGAACTCCAGGCGAACTTTGACCGACTAGCTACCAGGAAGGCCGTACGCAAAATAGTCCCCCTCTTCGGTCGGCTCGCGCGCCCCGGACCGCCCTACCACAGTGTCCCCAGCCCCGAATAATGTCCCCCCTACCCGCGGATCGGCCCACCCCCGACTGTGGCGGCACTGGACTGAGCCCGCAGCTGCCACACTGTGTTCCCAATGTGAGACCATGAGAGACCCATGCAGTCAGGAACTTGGCTGGTTGGGGACGGAGCATCGGGTGTTGGCCTCAGGCAATGGCCTGAGGCCGTGGATACGTGGTGTGGCGTACTGTCTGAGTACGCCGCTTTGGAAGGGGTGGAGCATCGCGAAAGTGGCGCCGCCCTTGATTCTGTTGGGAATTTGGATTCTCTGGCCATCGCCGAACCCGAATTCGGCATCAGTGACCGGAGAATCCAGCCCCGAGTCTCAGAAACGGAGAATCCCACCCAAAATCTTTTTTAGCACTGGGGAGTTGAACTCAGAGACCGGGCCGTTGTTTTGAAAGAGTGCCCAGTCTCTAAATGAACCCCCCCCCCCCCCCCCCCCCCCCCCCCAACACATGGACATTACCCCACCCCCCTAAGTGAGGACACCCCACTATGGGGCCCCCTCTCAGGGTCCCCCAAGCCCCCCTTACAGCACCCACTCCCTTCCAGGACCCCCACCCATCATTCCCGAACCTCCCAAAGGCCCCTAGTTACCTGCCCTGCAGATCCCCACCCTTCCAGCCCTCCTTCCACCCTCTTTTCATGGGCATTCCCTCCTCGTCCCTGAGCCATGGCAGTGCCACCCTGGCACCTGGGCACTCTAGCACTTCCACCCTGGCAATCGGGCAGCACTCCTGCTGACTTGGCAGTGCCATTCAGTTATCTTGGCAGTGCCAGGATACAGTGCCAAGTGGAAGCTGGGCAGTGTGAAGGTGCCCACATTCCATAGGAAGGGCTTTGACCCTGGCCACCCAGGGGTCTCCAATGGGAGACCCCCTAGGTGCCGTTCCGTCTGGTCAACATTTGTGTGGACCAGTGCTGATTGGTGCCCGGTTCCGGCTTCGCTGGATAGGCTAGTGGATCCCAGAAGGCCGCTGGATGCTGGGTAAGTTCGCCGAAGTCAGTTTAAAACCGGCTTTGGCACGCCGTTTGGTCCCACCCTTTGTGGGCAGGACCTGACTCGGAAACCTCGTGGGACTTGGGTGAATCTCCCTAGGCGTGAAGATAGTCGGGAAGCCCGCGAGAGGGCTCTCCTGGGATCCACTGGCTGCACCGCGCTCAAGCAAGAGTGCAACGTGGCCGGTGGATTGCGCCCGTTGTTATTTTAAGGTTAGGGCTGTTCCCCATTCTTGTTGTTTATTAAGTGCCAGGACATATTACAAGTTTGGAACATAGGAATTACTAGATAAAAAAACCAGGTCTATTTAGTTCACCATCTACAATCTTGGTAGCCTCTTGGTAAATGATAATGGAGTTGTTGCCTGACCGTGATAGTCAATATTGATTCAACAGTCCCTGACATGAGTTGACAAAATGGCCAATATGAGAAAGCTTTGGGAAGCATAGATACTTTCTGCTTACATGCTTCACACCCGCCACTTCTACCAGTGAAAATGGGATCTGTCGGACTTCGGGGTGGGAATTCAATTCCAGGTCCAATCCACCGTTTTTAAAGTCTCCACAACTCCTTGAAAATCTGGCCCAATCGGAACCTTTGTGCTCACCCTGCCCACCTGAAATTGGTTCAAGGTTAAAATCTACCTGTTTCCTTCCAGCAGCCTTAGAGACAAAATGCAGGAGCTTTGGTTGGTCACAAACCAGAATTAGCCTGTTAGATTTTGTTCCATTGGCATGTTTGGCCTTAATTAGATTCATGTTCAATGCCTGCTGGGTGCCATGGTGCCATTCAAGCACTGCCAGGATGCCAATGTGGCACTGCCAGACTGACAGGAACACTGTCATGGTGCCAGGTTGGCATGCCAAGGTGCCCAGGTGGTATCATGCCAGTGCCAAGGATCGGACCTGGGGGGTGCCCTGCCGTTAAGAGGTGTGGTGTGGGGGCTGGCTAGATGACACCCTTATTGGCGAGTTGGGGCATTGGGGACCCTGATGCCATGGTGTGGGGTATAGAGATTTTTTTTAAAATTTAGAGTACCCAATTATTTGTTTTTCCAATTAAGGGGCAATTTTAGTGTGGCCAATCCACCTAGCCTGCACATCTTTGGGTTGTGGGGGTGAAGCCCACGCAAACAATGGGAGAATGTGCAAACTCCCAGAGCCGGGATCGAACCTGTGACCTCGGCGCTGTCAGGCAGCAGTGCTAACCGCGGCACCACCGTGCTGCCCGGCGTCTAGAGATTTTTAAATAGCGCCCCAATCTCACCTATGAATGGAGTTTGTTAGTGCAGGAAATGGGGCTAAGCATGGCCTTGGTGGGACGTTCCTTGCTGAGGCCCAGAAATGAAACAGAATCCTGTTTAATAGCGGATTGTTCTTGACGCTGCCAGTGTCAGAAACTACTGGCTCAATGCGCTCGACACGGGACTCCGTTAAATTGTGCCTATAGTCTTTTATAAGTGATTCAAATCACACTTATTTTTTTGTTTTTATTTTCAAGATCTTTCTTTGATATTCTGCTGTTAATTGTTTCAGATATTCAGTTTATTCCTCTATCACAAAATATGTATTGTATTTCCTCCCAATTATATTGATGGAGATTTCCATGCCTCTGGCCCTATATACTCTGGGGAGAAAGCATAGAATATAGAACATTACAGCATGCAGTGTCTGCCAGCACCATCGGGGCCTTCCATGTCCCAATGAACACCAAAGGGATTAGGGTGCTTTATTAACCCCTTTAATCACATTTTGATATACTGTTTTAAGTTTCCTCTGTAATTTATTTTTGTTTGATGCAGAATTCCTCTAAGAAGCTGCTATTTTAATTTGCCCCTCAGTTTAGTTAATTAGTTTAATTGGTTCAACCCAAAATAGTGTATACACTCAGTATATAGCTGAAAGTTGACTCGTTAAATTGGACTATTCCTTTGAGGCTTTTTCTGCTTTGCTCCACTGCTACTTTGTAGCAGTCATACATTTATGAAAGTAGGTTGTGATTTTACTTTTCCTTTTATCATTTTTAATGATTTACCAGACAAAACATTGAAATGTTCTTCAAATTTATTTCTCCCGCTTTGAAATGTTTCATTTTCACAAAATAAACTTCAGTGACAAGAAATTAGAAAATAAATAATTTACAAAGATCACTAGATTTGAAAATCATTGCAAAATGCAATATACACAATAGTAATCTTAACTTTAGATTATCCAATTTTACAGTCAGTGACAATTGCCCACAGCTTTCTGTAGGCTTTTGCACTGGAACTTGCTTTGATTTTAAAATCCAGGATAAACAACTGTGCATCTCCTGAACAAACCAGATTAAAGTATCATGAATGAGCAGTACAGAGTCTGAGCCAGCAGTATCAGTTAATAATATTGAATTCAGTGCCAATTTATGTACAGAAAGTGAAATAAAGAGAGTGAACGGAAGAAAAATAAGAGAAAATGATAAAAAGACAGAAAGAAAAAGTGAAAGCAAACGTTTAATTTAAATTCTATTTATTTCAAGTTGCCAACAACAATTAAAAGCTGAAGGCATGAGACCCCACACATATAAAAGTTAATTTTCAAAGCCAGAGAGGGTGTTTGGCAGTAATTAAGACTCATCACTCTACTGAGCATTTACTTATCTGAGAGAAGACACCCCCTAGCTTTTTATGGTGTATTTATTGGGTATCTATCACATAGATATAGCAACCAGATGTAGAACTATATTATTCAATGCAAATTATCTTGGCAACATACTGATATAATGAAGTCTCTGGAGCACTAGGACAACGGACAGCAACCTCCTGATTTCTGTGTTCAACTGTGCATGTTAATTCGGTGCAAGTTGCTGTCCGATTTACCTTTTAATAATAGTCAGCGTAAAAACAGCCGCTCTATTACTTCTGCTGTAAAATTCAGGCTGATGTCACAAAGTGAAATTTCAACTCATCTTTAAAGGAGAAATACCCTCCAGGTTTATGTTTCCTGGCTTACCTTGCCCGGGCTTTCAGGTATGTTCTGCATTTATAGTTCAATGTGATTATTTGAATGGTAACATCATTTTGTATAGATAAAACAAGTATACAACTCATCATAGTATATTTGATGAAAACAGATAATTGGATTCCAGTTAGCTTTCAGAAAAAAATATAAGTTTGTTCATTGAATTTATATATAAAAATAAATTGAAGAAGCCTGTACAAGAATTCAGAATGTTCTGCTACTTCCTTTGCTTTCGACAGTTCTCATGTTCAATACCCAAAACACGCTCTGAGAAATAAGAAAAAAGATTACAAACACTCACAGTGGAAAGATAACATGAAAATCATGATCATATTGTCTTCAAATATAAATATGTTAATTTCAATACACTTGCAAATAAAATATATTCACAGAATAAATGGTCAAGGTTAATTTACTTAAATAAAGCATTTTTCCTGTGAAACTACAAAGTTACATTTACAATTGAAACAATTAGGAAAAACTCTCTATCACTAAATGTGCAGAGTAATTGTCGTCATTAACTAAATCAGTGTTACAGTTGAAATCACTTTGCGATTTATTTAACACTGCAATCATACTACAAGCTTAACATTAAGTGCAAAGTTGTTTAGAATTTGCAATGATAATAAACTTGTGGGCTGCTAAGTTGACACCAAGACCAAAATGACTCTGGCTCCAGTGTTTCTTTGCATTCTGACTCCAAATTGCTTTTAGAAAATTGCAGCATTGTTGAGAAGTGAAATGACTGTGAACTGCTGCTACAATTATAATATCAATTTGCCCTAAAACACCTTCAATGCTAATGCCACATTTGTACAAGATGCTATCCTTTCTGATTGCAAAAATTGAATGAACACCATTATCTAAAACTTGATGATTTGCAATTAATTCATTGTCATTTTCAGGGTGCAATACTTTTATTTCTTCGCAATTAACATAAAATGCAGGACTGTATACATTTTTCTGATGTCTTTCAAATGGATACTCCCATTCAGCTCAGGTTTAATTGCCATGTGCAGTGCTAAAACTAAGTAAGTAGTGACTGTTGAAATGATACAGGATACATTAAATCATGACAGCTGAGTGCTGATTCAAATCAAGGTTTGACGTGCAAGGTGTAAGTTTAATATTTCTACCTATTACATAGAACATACAGTGCAGAAGGAGGCCATTTGGCCCATCAAGTCTGCACTGACCCACCTAAGCCCTCGCTTCTACCCTATCCCCGTAACCTAATAACCTCTCCTAACCATTTTGGACACTAAGGGCAATTTATCATGGCCAATCCGCCTAACCTGCACGTCTTTGGACTGTGGGAGGAAACTGGAGCACCCGGAGGAAACCCACGCAGACACGGGGAGAACGTGCAGACTCCGCACAGACAGGGAATCAAACTTGGGACCCTGGTGCTGTGAAGCCAGCGTGCTGCCCCTTATTTAAAGTATTTTGTAGAAATTATAACCAGTTTAAAATTAATGTTGTGTGCAATGCCGGAATCAGTGACACAAAAACACAATTGGGCCACTAGTCACAAAATTCCTGGAGAAATTTACACTAATAATTAATCTGGTAGTCTTGCAGTGGGATTTCCAATGTGGCAGTCCATAGCTGGAAAAAGAGCTTAACCTGTCTGAATTTTAAATAGTGATTTCACCTTGTTAAAGTATTTCAAGTTACAATAATGGGTCATGAAATAAAATATTTAATTGCACAAAACTTTATATCTACATAGATATACATATATCTTGTTGTACAACCAGAGAATATTCTTTATTAATAAATTATGAAACAGCGGTCTCACCGCTGACAATGGGATTTCCCATTAAATCCACCCCATGCCACCAGGAAACCCGTGATGGGAATTTTCCATTGGTGGGAGTGGAAGATCCCGCCGGTGAGAAGTAGTGTTTTACAGCTGGAATTCTCCGTTCAGGAGACTAAGGGCGAGATCCTACGGCCTTGCTGCACCAGAAAAGCAGCTCGCCGAAGCGCAGCGTGGCCATTGAAAGCTGGGAGACACTGCTCCCTGGATCTCTCCAGTTCGCAATGCCTGGTGAGATTCAATGCAATCTCACGAGACGTTGCAATGTGAATCCCGCCCACAAGGTACCAATTTGGGATTCAACTCCTTAGCCTCAGATATCTCAGGTGTGTGCTGTTTGGTACTGAACCCCACAAACGGGGACCAGACAGAATGGCACTTGTGGGGTTTTCAGGCGGTTCAGAGGCCCCCAACTGCCTTCTCTTTGGGAAAGGTGGTGCCCTGGCACTGCTGGTGTCACCTGGGTAGCCTGGCAGTCCCAGCTTGGCACCCTGGCAGTGACACCTGGGTGCCAGCCTGGCACTGCTAAGGTGCCCAGGTGGCATTGCCAACTAGCATAGGGTGCTTCCAGAGTGCCAGATTGACACTGCCAAGTTGGCACTTTTTGCATGTGCGCGCTCGGGCCGGGGTTGCCTGGCATAGGGATTGGGAGGGGGTCCAAGGACCCTCCCATATTGCATTCGGGCTGGGGAGGAGGTCGGGGATTCTTTCGGGGGTCTCGGAGAGCGGGACGCCATTTAAAAATGGCAGGCCGATCTCTCGCTACAATGAGGAGCTCTAGCGAGCGAGGCTCCCCACTGTAAAAATTGGGGTAATATGTGGCCTTGGCCAACGTGTTTCCCGTTCAGGCCCCATATTCAACGTGAGTGCCGTGAAACACGCGGCTAAACGCGCTCGCTCAGGGACTTTGTTCCCTTTTTGGAGATCTATGTGTTGCCGATGGGACTGAATTGCGTGGAATTCGCACTTTTATTGGGGGAGCTATTCAGTAAGCAAATCAGTACATGCTAATGGGCCAGCACTCTGCCAGCGCGTATGGCAAACAATTCCTGGCCCAGCGGGTGTTGTAACGCCTGGGGCAGGAGTTAGCGCAAAAGAGCCTGACGGCTGGGGCTGTTTTTAAGCGCTCCACTTACCACACACTCACTGCAGCCACCAAGATGACACAGAGAAGACCTGTACCCCGAGGATGGGAGTCTGAGGTGGATCTACAGCTCCATGCCAGTGGGGAACAGAGGGAGACCTTCACACCCTCATCTCCAGGATGGGTCGCAGACTTAAGCCTGGATCCTGAACAGCACCTTGGAGATGGTGGCAGAAGCATTCAGCACTGCCAGCCTCACCAGGTGGAGGCAGCTGGTAATCTGTACGGGTGAGGCACACTTGTGAGCAGCATGGTAGCACAAGTGGATAGCACTGTGGCTTCACAGCGCCAGGATCCCAGATTCGATTCCCCGCTGGGTCACTGTCTGTGCGGAGTCTGCACATTCTCCCCGTGTCTGCGTGGGTTTCCTCTGGGTGCTCCGGTTTCCTCCCCATGTCCAAAGATGTGCAGGTTAGGTGGATTGGCCATGATAAATTGCCCTTAGTGACCAAAAAAAAAAGGTTAGAAGGGGTTATTGGGTTACGGCGATAGGGTGGAAGTGAGGGCTTAAGTGGGTCGGTGCAGACTCAATGGGCCGAATGACCTCCTTCTGCACTGTTCTGTGTTCTATGTTCTGTGTGAGGGTCACTGGTAAGGCCTCTGCCCTGAGAGAGGTAGAGAACCAGGGTGGATTCCAAAAGCCACGGTGCCGGTGTCCTTTGGTAGGAGTGAACTCTGCAGGTCCCCTTCTTCCTCTGTAGTGGGGCAGCAGTTCTGAGTAGTGCCAACAGCTGGTGGGCCCAATTGAGTCTGGCCCTTGATAAAATGGCCCTTTATTCCTTTGATAAAATAGCTGGGGTATGAGCCTGTGTGGGCTCCCAGATGACCAGAGGCTTCCTGAGCATTTAAAGGACACAGGCAGCATTCAGCAGTGTGAGCAGCCAGGAGCCAGAAAATACCACCAAAGGATGGCCTGGGTGGGCTCTCACATCACCAGAGGCTCTGAGAACATTCACAGGACACAATGAGCAGTCAACAATGGTGGTCTGAGCCAGGGCACCCGAACCAGAGGGAGGCACCCCAAGTCCACGGACTTGGCACCAAATTGTTCCCCTCTACTGCCCAGCCCAGGCAGCCTCTTCCTCTGCCACCCCCCAGCAAGCCCAACAATTAAAAAAAAAATTTAGTGTACCCAATTCATTTTTTCCAATTAAGGGGCAATTTAGTGTGGCCAATTCACCTACCATGCACATCTTTTGGGTTGTAGGGATGAAACCCATGCAAATACGGGGAGATAGTGCAAACTCCACGTGGACAGTGACCCAGAGCTGGGATCGAACCTGGGACCTCGGCGCCATGAGGCAGCAGCACTAACCACTGCGCCACCGTGCTGCCCTAAGCCCAACAATTTTTGAGGGTGTTTCAGCTTTTTGTTAGCCTTCCACTCCCCCTCAGCAGTCATGGCTCCCTTGTAAATATTTGCAATAATTTGTGTCCGTGGGACATCTGCCTAAGAGGGGCGGAGCATCGCGGAAGGGTTGAGCATGAAGTGTCCAAGCTGCTGATGGTATTGAAAGCCATGCAAATATCGGTTTTATAGAACATAGAACATAGAACAGTACAGCACAGAACAGACCCTTCGGCCCTCAATGTTGTGCCGAGCCATGATCACCCTACTCAAACCCACGTATCCACCCAACAACCCCCCCCTTAACCTTACTTTTATTAGAACACTACGGGCAATTTTGCGTGGATCAGCGAGCACAAACATCGATAACGTCACCAGCAAGGGACTGGAGCATGGCGTCGGAATCAGCACCAGCACCCCAAAATGAAGAATCCGTGCCTACATATTTCATTGATCGTATTTGACTCTGAGCTCAATCTAAAGTTCTCCAATCTGACACAGTACTTACACATTATTCCTGGTTTCTTGTGTTGTTACCATGTGATTGTAAATCGCCAATGGCTTTTTTATTTCACCATAACCTTGCAGTTCAGCAGCAGGAAAATATGTTGTTATATCATTATCTGCAGGAAACTGTAAACCTGCAGAAATAAGACACAAATATAAGCTCAATTCATTGCTGCACTGACAAAGAAATGCATAATGACCGTGACAAATTGTGAAATACTTAAAAAATCAAGGGCAATAAAATTTATGGCGCAGCCAGCGATGCCCATGTTCCATTAAATAGAAATATAAAACACCTCAAACAACAACTGCAAATAACTTACATGAAGAAATTGTTGAGATACTGACGGAGAGTATCATGAGGGTATTCACGCGTGGAAAGTTAAATCATGTATTTATTCAACGGATTGGATAGGTTGGGATTATTTTCCTCGGAACAAAGAAGGCTTCCGGGTGACTTAATTGAGGTGTACAAAATTATGAGGGAGAAGAGGTAGGGCGGACAGGATAAAATTGTTTCTCTTGGTGGGGAATTCTAGAAGCAGGGACATAAATTCAAGATAAGTGGCAGAAGGTGTAGAGGGGACGTAAGGAAAAATGTTTTTACCTAGAGGCTAGTGGGCTGCCCGAGTTGGTGGTGGAGGCAGAGACCTGAAACTCTTTTAAACGGTACCTTAATCTGCACCTTAAGTGCTGTAAACTACAGGGCTATGGACTGGGTGTAGGAAGGTGGAATTGGAAAGGGCACTTGGGTGTCCTCATGCTGGCATAGACAAGATGGGCCAAATTGTCTCCCTCTCTGCTGTTACTTCTCTCCGATTCTATGAATATAGACACACATGTTTTCTAATTGAGCTCAGACTGTTGGGAACCTCAACTGTTTTTTTTCAAATAATCAGGGGGAAATTAACCTCAATTTCTTGGACATGTGTATTCATGGGGATTCACGCAAAGCTGGCCAATGGAATACATCGAGAGAGCAGTAACATGTTCACCCAGGGAAACGGGGGGCATGGGGGGTGGAGAGAAGTGAAAGACAGTGGTCAGGAATGAAGTGAAGAACACAGTTAACAATGGGAAACGGTAGGTAATGGAACAAAGAGATGGGAAGCCTGATGCAAGAGAGAGAGAGAGCTCCATTAGGTAAGAGAATGAGGGAGTGCGCAAAAAGAGAGTGGGCAATGAAAAAGCACAGAAGGGATATGCAAATATTATTGTGATTAGAGAAAGTGGGCGAGACTGTCCGGTGTCGTTCGTGGCAGGGCCTGTTGCGAGTGAGAGCGGAAATTTGGCGTTCCAGCCAGAACTCCATTCACTTTCAGCAGCATCAGAAAATCCCAGCCATGAATGAGGATGGAAGATTTTGAGAGAGGCAATAGACTGGGAGATTGTGAAAATGCACGACAAAAACACCCTTGAGCTTTCACAAATGGCAAAGTTCAGAGAAACCATACATTCACTTCAAGAATAAGAAAAAGAGAAATTGGAACAGGGTCATAGTCATTACTGCACAAATGGTGCTTACTTATCTTTACTGCATTGGTATATACTGACGAATCCATCATGGAAGTTGAGTAGTCATAGTTTTGGTTAGGTATTAGAAAACCATAAATAATGTATGACCGACTGGTAGATAGGGACGACACCGTACTGGACGCAACAAGAAGGAAATGGGAGGACGACCTGGGGATGGAGATAGGGTGGGGACTCTGGAGCGAAGCACTGCATAGGGTCAACTCCACCTCCACGTGCGCAAGGCTCAGCCTGACGCAACTAAAAGTGGTACATAGAGCCCACTTAACGAGAAACCGTATGAGTAGGTTCTTCCCGGAGGTGGAGGACAAATGTGAGCGGTGCCAGAGAGGCCCGGCCAACCACGCCCACATGTTCTGGTCTTGCCCCAGACTTGTGGAGTACTGGACAGCCTTCTTCGAGGCTATGTCCAAAGTGGTGGGGGTGAGGGTGGAGCCATGCCCGATAGTGGCGGTCTTCGGGGTTTCAGACCAGCCAGATCTATTCCTGGGGAGGAGGGCGGACGCCCTTGCCTTTGCCTCCCTGATTGCCCGCCGTAGAATCCTGTTTGGCTGGCGGTCAGCAGCACCACCCAGAGCTGCAGACTGGCTGTCCGACCTCTCGGAATCTCTCCAAATGGAGAAAATCAAATTCGCCATCCGAGGGTCGGACGGCGGCTTCCACAGAACGTGGGAGCCATTCATGCAACTGTTCCGGGACCTGTTTGTGGCCAACGTACAGGAGGAAGAATAGTCGGGTGGCCAAGAACCAGGGGAAAATGGACGGGAATCGGGGGAAGTTAGCCGGGGGGAGGGAGGGGGGGGGGGGGGGGGGGGGGGCTACGGGCTCGGTATGGGGGTTTGATGGCAAGCCAAGGCCCAAAACCAAACTATAAATAAATGCCTATAAACATGTGCCTCGGCCATATTGGGGAATGTAAAATATGTATGCTGGAGAAAACCATAAATAAAATTGTGCAAAATATATGAATATTTAAGGACAAGAATGAATACCATTTATATTAATGGAAAATGAAGGATATTTCTATTCACATGCAATCCATTCTATTTTACAGGTAAAACCAAGGGACTCACCTGAAGCATTATCACCTTTGTCTGGATATGAAGGTGCTTTGAAAAATCCAGGTCTTTTCAAAACTGTCATTCCTGAAAGTCAGTTAAAGCATCACTATTGTTACTAACAGGTACGTCATACTTAGTATTTTGGTAAACCATTACTCTTGGTAAACCATCTATCAGCCTGCTAAGAATAACACTTAGGGCTGGATTCTCCGGTCCTTGAGCCGTGTGTTTCTCGGTGTTGTGCCGTTCACTGGAGGCAGGATTCTCTCTTGAATGATGACATGCCAGCACCTTCTCTCCCCCTTCCCATAAAAAGTTCACATTCATGTCACATGGGAAAAACAATTATAACTGAAAAGAGCATTTGAATTTTATTGCTAAAATAACAGGAACTCAGAAATTACAAAGGATTGTCCTGATCTCTTGCTGTACTTTCAACAGGATTTTGTAAGAAACCCAAAACAAATGATCACATTCAGCTGCTTTACACTGTTTTCCTCAGGCTCTTCCAGTCTCCCACCAGAGACCTGCTGCAGAAATGAAGGCTGACCAAGTTCAAATGACATCCATTTAAAAAGAATGAAATTGATACATTATATTTGAGATATCAAAACAGGTCCTTCTCAACTTGTACTGTCTATATTCTCATTCCCTGTGTCAGACAGTCAGTATGGAGATGATTTTAGCTTTACAACTCAGTGAATATTTGAGAATAATTGGGAGAGATTCTCTGGTCTGCGACACTGAAATCGCGTTTGGCGATCGGCCGGAGAATCCCCGTTGGCGCCGGAATTGGGGGCGGCGCCGGTTTTGCAATGCTCCACCCCCTCCAAAATGGCGTACTCGGGAGTATACCGCACGCCGTATGGACAGCCTCAGAACGTCACCTGAGGCCCTCCCCTAATGGTCCGCCCCCCGATGGGCCGAGTTCCCGATGGCGTGGGTCACTCATGCTATTTATTTTCAGGAACCCGGCATGGTGACTGCGAACTGAGTCCAGCGGCGCCACAGTTTGGGGGGGGGGGGGGGGGGGGAAGCCAATCCGCGGGCAGGGGCGGAGCTTTGGTGGGGGCTGGGGGCACTGGTGGGGGGGGGGGGGGGGGTGGTCCGGGGTGGCGAGCCCGGCCAAAGGAGGCACTATTTGGCAGGCCGGGTCTGCACGCGGCCAGCGTCATAGCGCAAGGCATGGCCGCTGCAGGCTGCCGCCACGTGCATGCGCAGCCACGGATCTGGCAATTCTCCAGCCTTATCTGCAGCGAGAGCCGCGGTCTCTACGCTGCATGCCTGCTAGCCCTCCACCAGACGGAGGATCGGTGGAGGTTTTGCGCCGTTTTTTCGGGCTTAAAACGCCACTGTTCCCACGCCAACGTCAGCACGTAGTCCCAAAATCATAAAATCCAGCCCGTTGTCTCTCGAACATTGAAACCGTGAAAATTCAACCATTACCTAGATTTCAAACATGGGTAGCATTTATGTTTTACAAAACCTAAACCCATTGCTCATGAATAAAAGTCTTAGTTCGAAGATGGGTTACAGTTGTTATCCATTTCCAACATTTGCAATTGGCACAGTTAATCTCCCAATTGTTTCTTGCTGGATTTCCAGTGGTAGAAGCACATTTCCGTGTTTATTTAATTGTTCAGGATAATTTAAAAACCCAGGTTGACCCAAGAGAGCTACACCATGTACGCAAAACCATACCTATGTCTGTACTTACGTAATAATAATCTTTATTGTCACAAGCAGGCTTACATTAACACTGCAATGAAGTTACTGTGAAACTCCCCTAGTCGCCAAATTCCGGCGCCTGTTTGGGTACACTGAGGGTGAATCCAGAATGTCCAAATTACCTAAAAGCATGTCTTTTGGGACCTGTGGGAGGAAACCAGAGCACCCAGATGAAACCCACGCAGACACGGGGAGAACGTGCAGACTCCACACAGACAGTGACCCAAGCCGGGAATCGAACCTGGGACCCAGGCGCTGTGAAGCAACGGTGCTAACCATTGTGCTACCAGGCTGCCCTGCGTGCAGGCTTCCGGTGATAGTAATTGGCCTTTCAGTCACATCCATCCACCTTTTAATTAAGGTCTTTCCTTGGATTGCCACCTTTCCATGGTGGAGAGGCTTGAATGTTCCATTGACCCCGAGGGCAATGTCATCGGGAGTCTTAAGCTCCTGGCAGGGTCACCCATAACAGTAAGATTGGAGAGGAGGAACCAGAAAAAGTGCAATCCAAGACAAGTCCTCAGCGGCGGATTAGGTGAAAGATACCCATATGGTATCAGTGGCTGTGATGGTGATGAAGGCTGCAGCAGTCGGGAGATCCCAGTCACCGAGGTTCCCTTGCCACTAGAACTGGACCTACCCTCTGTCAATGACCATATGTCTGCCGATGTGCAATGGCACACTGATGTTAAAAGATGTCCCACACCAAGCGTCCCATACCAGGCGTCTACCTAGAGGAAACCAGTGCACCCTCCACCCGGAAAACCCCTGCGGCGATCGGTGAGAGGTGACAGGACTTGACTGTGAGATCTAGAGGTCCCTCACTTTGGACTGGCATGCAGGCAGTGGAGTTTGATTCAGTTGTCTCGCTGTGTGGAGAGGAACAGGAGGGTGTTTCGACAGCTTTCGTCACGACTGAGCAGCCCTCTTCAGGATCCACTCTGCTCACCCCGCATGAGGAAAGAGCTAGAAAAGGTGCCCTAAAAATAGTCTGTTCTGTCATCAACCTGGCTGGAAAACCACATCCAACAATCTCATCTACCTGCGGTCAGAAAATCAAAGTTAAGCTAAATTTTGGAACCTGGAATGTATGAATCCTAATGAATAATGGGCACAACAATCAACTGGAATGTAGAGCTGCCATTGTTGCCTGTGAACTCAGGCACTTCAACATTGATGTCGCTGACCTGCAAGAGACCCAAAGAGTAGGCGACGGACAGCTGAGGGAAGATGGCGGTGGTTATACCCTCTTCTGGAGAGGAAAACTTGAGGTTCAAACCAGAACACTTGGAATTAGTTTTGCCATCAAGATCAAACTCATCAACTCTCCAAGCTCCCAGTTGGCATCATAGAACATAGAACAGTACAGCACAGAACAGGCCCTTCAGCCCTCAATGTTGTGCCGAGCCATGATCACCCTACTCAAACCCACATATCCACCCTATACCGTAACCCAACAACCCTCCCCCCCCCCAACCTTACTTTTATTAGGACACTACGGGCAATTTAGCATGGCCAATCCACCTAACCTGCACAGCTTTGGACTGTGGGAGGAAACCGGAGCACCCGGAGGAAACCCACGCACACAGGGGGAGGACGTGCAGACTCCACACAGACAGTGACCCAGCCGGGAATCGAACCTGGGACCCTGGAGCTGTGAAGCATTTATGCTAACCACCATGCTACCCTGCTGCATCAACGAGTGCTTCATGACCCTCCGTCTACAACTTGCCAAGAACCAGCAGGCAAAGGTTGTGAATGCCTGTGTCCCAACCCTTGATGCCAATGATAAGTCCAAAGAAGGTTTCTACTCCACCCTGGGCACCATACTCTCAAACTTTCTGGAGGAAGATACGATCATCCTCCTTGGAGACTTCCACCCCAGGGTTGGAAAGAACTCCCAAGTCTGGAATGGAACCATCGGAAAAGAAGGAGTTAAGAATTGCAACTCCAACAGGGAGTTCTTCTTCTCGCCAAATGCATGGAATGCCAGATTGTCATCACTAACACACAGTTCCGCCATAAAGACAAGTTCAAGACTTCTTGGAGACATCGGCGATCGAAGTACTGGCACACGATCGACTTTGTCATTGTCCAATCATTAGACGAAAAGAATGCCGGTATCACCAAAGCAATGAGCAGTGCAGATGACAGCTGGACAGATCACCAGCTCATCCGCTCCTCTATGTCCATCAAATTCTACCAGAAGTAGGGGAAGATGAAGAAACAGCTCAGAACAAAGATCAATGTTGAGCAGCTTCAAGAGCCAAGCATATTAGTAAACTTCCAACAATGCCTTCATCAAAATCTCCAAAGCATTCATTCTAATGGAGTGGAGGAAAACTGGAAAGAAATTAAGATAGCCATCATCTCGAGCTGTGAAGAAACCATCAGCTACAGGACTAGGAAACACCAAGGATTGTTCGACAAGAATGACCACACCATCCAAGACCTCTTTGGCAAGAAGAGGAAAGCCCTCCACGCCCAGCAAAACAGCATCACCAGCAAGGTGAAAAAGAGAGCTCATCAATTAGCCAAGGTGGAGATACAAAGAAGAACTATGGAAATCAAGAACCAATGATAGAATGAGAAAGCTAAGGAGCTGAAACTCCTCGCTGACAAGCATGACACTCGAGGTTCTTCAGTGTCACCAAGGCAATATATAGATCGAATACACTAGGCCTCAAACCGATGCGGAGTAAGGATGAAATCCTCTCAAGAGATAGAGGAAACATGGGCCTTCGATGGAGAGAACACTTCAAAGAACTTATAAACCATCTTACAACCTTAGATGAGAACATGTTTGAGGAAATCCCCAACTTTCCAATATAGATGATCTTGGACTCCCATCAAGCATGGATGAAGCCAAAGCCACCATTAAACACATGAAGAATGGAAAAGCCGTAGGAGTGGATGGGATTTGAGCTGAGATTTTCAAACTTGGAAGAGAAAAGATCACCCGTTACCTCCATCAGCTGTTTCTGCCAAACTGAGACAGAGATGAAATTCCTGCCAACTTTGTGGATACCGTCATCGCCACCACCTTCAAGAAAGGAGACAAAGCAGACTGTTGAAACAACTGAGGAATCTCCCTAATGTCGCCAGGAAGATTATTGCCCGATTCCTCACTGGTGACATTCTCCCAGTCTCTGAAGAAATCCTTCCAGAAAGCCAGTCTGGCTTCCTACCAAACTGTGGAACAGTGAACATGATTTTCACTGCTCGGCAACTTCAAGAGACCACTCTACATGACCTTTGTTGATCTGACCAAGGCTTTTGAATCAATCAGAAGAGCTATGGAGGATCCTGTCAAAAATTGGCTGTCCCGAGAAATTAACTCCTCCATGACAAAATATCGACGACAGTCCTCATTGACGGAAATAAGACAGAAACCTTCGAAGTCAAGACGAGTCAAACAGGGATGTGCCAACACCCCTTAACTTTTCTCCATCTTCATAACCACCACCTTCACCTTGTCAAGATCAAGCTTCCCAGTGGAGTGGACATCATATACAGGATGGATGAAAAGCCTTTCAACCTAAACTGGTTGAAATCTAAGAAGAAAGCGACACTGATATCACTCGTTGAACTATAGTATCTAGACGATATCGCCATCTCCACTCTCTCAGAAGACAATCACCAAGCCGTGCTTGACACCTTCGCAGAAGCAGACCAAAGAATTGGTCTCAGCCTCAACCTCACGAAGACTCAAGCCCTTTACACACCCGCCCCAGGGCAAGATCTGGTCTCTCTCCTCAACAAGATCAACAGAGAAACCCTCCCAAGTGTGGAACATTTCCCACACTTAGGGAGCCACTTCTCCTCTAAGGCTGACATTGATACGGAGCTCCAACAGTGCATCCAATATTGATTGTCTGCAGGGAGTGAAAGGCTGACAGGTTAGCATGGCCCGCACCCCTGTGCCTAACCAGATGCAACGGGCTACATGGTGGCCCTAGTTGGCACTGCGGGCTTTGCCTCCGCATATTCCTCCCTTCATCCCCGCACGCCTGGCCCCTCGATGCCCGGCGCTGTGGAGGCCTCTGGCACTAGTGCCTGTCCCTGATGCTAGGGGTACCATCGGCTGGAACTGCCCTTGTCAGCAGTACGCTCTGCGGCCCCCGGTAGAGGATGCTATGGGCATTGCCCTGGGTGAGCCACTGACAGGTGGTGGATTATCCCCCTCCCCCAGCCCTGCCCCCCACCCCAGCCAGTCCGGCCAGTGTCCAGCTCGGCAGCCCATTGTAGCACCTCTCCATGTCCTACCTCCTCTGTCTCTCCCTCATCAGCCACAATGCTGATTTCCCGATTTTTTAAAAGCACAAGTGAACTACGCCATCGGGAACTCGGCCCATCGGAGGAGGAGAATCGCGGAGGCTCTGGCGAATTCTGGGTCGAGCCCGCTAATAATATGCAAACGGTGATTAACATTGGCGGGGAAGGTCCAAGTGGTGGAAATGAATATTCTGCTCACGGTTCTTGTTTATTTTACAGGTTCTCCTGATCTTTATACCAAAGGCCATTTTTTTCGGAAATTGGACATGATTATTTAGGAATTTGTATGGGTGGGGAAGGTTCCGAGGGTGGGGAGGACCCTGCTACAGAGGAAGAGGCAGCAGGGGGGATTGGCGTTGCCGAACCTACTTCATTGTTATTGTGGACAAGGTGCGGCGATGGTGGGAAGGAGAAGGGGTAGAGCGGGTTGAATGGAGGAGGAAGCTTGTAAGTGCTCTAGTTTGAGGACCATGATGACAGCAGCATTGCCAATGGCTCCGAGTAGGTATTCAGAGAACCCAGTGGTGCAGTCCACAGTGAAGATGTGGAGTTGCCGAGGGGGATTGAGTTCAGGTGTCTGCAGGTTAGGGACTTTGCCCGAAAGGTCTGAAGGGGGTTCCCTAGGTAGCCGGGATACACCCTGCTGCAGTGACTGCTGCTTCCGAATGTGGAAGGAGAGGGAAGAATTGGGATATATACAAGTGGCTGGGGGGGGGGGGGGGGGGGGGGGGGGGGGATGCAGGGAAGCGAGCGGAAGATCAAGGAGAAATGGGAAGGGGAGTTGGGAGGGGAGATCAATTGGGGAGTATCGAGTGAGGCACTGCATAGGAACGCGACCTCCTCCTTGGCAAGGATGAGGCTGATACAGTTTAAGGTGGTGTACAGGGTGCATGTGACTCGGGCGAGAATGAGTGGGTTCTTTCAGGGGGTATCAGATGAGTGTGAGATGTGTGGGCGGGGCCAGCGAATCACACGCACATGTTTTGGGGTTGCGAAAAATTGGGAAGATTCTGGGCGGGAGTGTTCAGATCTTAGCCAAGATAGTGGAGGAGGAGGTGGACCCTGACCCTTTGGTGGCAATATTTGGGTTTCAGAGAAGCTGGAGCTCATGAAGAGGAGGAAGGCCGTGTCATGGCCTTCACCTTTCTGAATGCATGGCAGAGAATTTTACTGGAGTGGCGGTTGGCATCGCCACTGGGGGTAGCAGCTTGGTTGGGTGACCTGTATGACTTCCTGCGGTTGGAGAAGATAAAGTATGAATTAAGGGGCTCTGCAGCGATGTTTGTGACCATGTTTGGGGAGCGGGGGGGTGGGGATTTGTACAGACTGTATAGTTGATTGCTGGTAAGTATGTTCTTGGGGTGTTTATGTGTAATAACCTGCTTTGATACATGTTGGTAATAAAATACATTTAAAGAGAAATGAAAAGTCGCCAGTTAGTGTAAGACTCACCAAATCACAGACACTTGGGTTCCAATTCCCAGTCTGTCTGTTACCCAAACGTGTGACATTTCTCAACAAGATTGTTTAGTAAAAAGCTAATCCATTAGTTCTAGCACCTTACTATGACGAAATGTTTCATCTTGCAGGTTACAGAGGGACATAGATAAGCTGCAGAGCTGGGCTGAGAGGTGGCAAATGGAGTTTAATGTGGAGAAGTGTGAGGTGATTCACTTTGGAAAGAATAACAGGAATAAGGAATATTTGGCTAATGGTAAAATTCTTGGTAGTGTGGATGAGCAGAGGGATCTCGGTGTCCATGTACATAGATCCCTGAAAGTTGCCACCCAGGTTGATAGGGTTGTGAAAAAGGCCTATGGTGTGTTGGCCTTTATTGGTAGAGGGATGAGTACCGGAGCCATGAGGTCATGTTGCAGTTGTACAAAACTCTAGTACGGCCGCATTTGGAGTATTGCGTACAGTTCTGGTCGCCTCATTATAGGAAGGACGTGGAAGCTTTGGAACGGGTGCAGAGGAGATTTACCAGGATGTTGCCTGGTATGGAGGGAAAATCTTATGAGGAAAGGCTGATGGACTTGAGGTTGTTTTCGTTAGAGAGAAGAAGGTTAAGAGGTGACTTAATAGAGGCATACAAAATGATCAGAGGGTTAGATAGGGTGGACAGCGAGAGCCTTCTCCCGCGGATGAGGGTGGCTAGCACGAGGGGACATAGCCTTAAATTGAGGGGTAATAGATATAGGACAGAGGTCAGAGGTGGGTTTTTTACGCAAAGAGTGGTGAGGCTGTGGAATGCCCTACCTGCAACAGTAGTGAACTCGCCAACATTGAGGGCATTTAAAAGTTTATTGGATAAGCATATGGATGATAAGGGCATAGTGTAGGTTAGATGGCCTTTAGTTTTTTTTTCCATGTCGGTTGCAACATCGAGGGCCGAAGGGCCTGTACTGCGCTGTATCGTTCTATGTTCTATGTTCTATGTAGTGAAATGCTAAAGTGTGCAGCTTCTGATAACTGGTTATTAATGAAAGCCATAGAGAGGTCATGATCTGCAACAGCCAAGGAGGGTTAACAGAGCAGCTCATAAAGGTAGAACGTTATCAGTTTAATATGGAAACCATACAGAATTTAAACTTTATACGCTATATAAATTACTCCATATGCTGCAATTCACAAGAAAAAATGACATAGAATGTCAAATTCTATTTACAATTTGTCGGGTATTTGAGAACCGCAATTAACAATAGGGAAACAGGACTAGAGCCTAAGAATACTTACTCTTCGTATGTGGGTAATATATAATGGTTTTGGCTGACTCATTTCACCGTCAGAACGTCTCCGTAACTGGACAAACACTGAGACAGGTTTTGCGATGTGAATGTCAAAATATTTTGGTGTCTTGAAAACAATAGCAAACTGAAAAACATAACAGAATTTTATAATTTGCTATATTCCCTTCGAGCAATCTAAATATGAGCCCACATGACTATGAATAGAATTGGGAGCAAGTAGAGCACACTGATTTGAAAGGATACTGAATCCAATTTTCCTCTAACTTTTCTGTTTTGTTAAGGCACCAATAGGTTCAATATCTATTGTCAAGCCTCTTGATTTTAATTGAAATGATTTCTAAACAAACGCACATTCCTAAAAATTGAATAAAAGCTGGGCAATTCATCCTTGATAAATCTATAGCCGACAATATGCAACAAGATATATTGGTGTTGCATTGATTAAAGGGAGAATAAATACATTCTAGGGATTTCTGCAAAACAAGGAAATTAATATCAGTGATACATGTGCATGAGAAAGGATAAAGATTATATTGGGACAACTATTGTTCAGAAAAACCTATTTTGGAATTATTGCAGGGATGAAGAATTGCAATTAAATGGATGGACTTAAGAAACTTGGTTGCTTTTATTAGAGCAGAGAAGGTTTTTAATTTTTTTTTATTGAGGGGCAATTTAGCGCGGCCAATTCACCTACCCTGCATACTTTTGGGTTGTGGGGGTGAGACCCACGCAGACACGAGGAGAATGTGCAAACTCCACACGGACAGTGAGCTGCGGCAGGGATCGAACCCGGGTCCTCGGCGCCATGATGCAGCAGTGCTAACCACTGCAACACCGTGCCGCTGAGTGGAGAAGGTGAACAGGAGATTTTATGGAGGTGTTTAAAATCATGAACGATTAAATAAGGATAAATTGTTTCCAAGGCTGAAGGGTTGATAACCTGAAGGCACTGATTTAAGGTGATTTGTGAAAGAATTTGAGGGGATATAAGCAAACCTTTTTACATATAATAAGCATTTAGGTTTTGGAATGCACGGCCTGATAGGGTTATGGATACAGATTCAATTGTAGCCTTGAAAAGAAATTGAATAAGTCCTTGAAGGAGAAAATAAAGCTGGGATATGGGGAGAGATCCAGGCAGTGGGGATACCTGGATTTCTCTCTGAATAGGCCTCTGCAGGAGACTTCTGGTGGCGGCCATGGTGTGAACAGTCACACACAAGGTTGCTCCTGTCTGGAGGCGGTGGTTTTGGATCTTTTTACTCGATTTTTGGGGGACTCTGGTGGAAAATTGTGAGGAGAGTGGAGGGTGATTAGTTCTCTCCTAGACTGGAATGTCTGTGGGTTATCAGAACTGGTTAAAGACAATGAGAGCCTTGGCCCAAGCGTTAAAGGGGACTAGTGGTGCAGCACAAACTGAGAAAATGGCAGAGGGGGAAGGGTAATAGCGAAGCTGCCAATGGAACAGTTATGAGTTTCATCAAGGAGGAATTTGGCAGTAATGGAAGCAATGCAGGAAGACCTTTGAAGGCAATTGAGGGGGCAGTTGCACCTCTTCACTGGACCTTGATCAGGTGGGGAAGTGCTTGGAGGTGCAAGGAGCAAGGATCCAAGAGGTGCAGAAGGCAGTGTCGGACCAGAGTGTCCTTACGCTGGAAGCAGAGATGATAATCCTGGAGGATGTTAGCAAGATGCTTGTGTGGGGGTAAAGGACAAAGAGAATCAATCTCGGCAGCAGAATCTTCATATTAGGGGCAGCACAGTGGTGTATTGGTTAGCGCTGCTGCCTCACATCGCCAAGGTCCCAGGTCTCGATCCCAGCTTTGGGTCACTGTCCGTGTGGAGTTTGCACATTCTCCCGTGTTTCCATGGGTTTTCTCCCACAACCCAAAGATGTACAGGGTAGGTGGATTGGCCACACTAAATTGCCCCTTAATTGGAAAAAATGAATTGGGCACACTAAATTTATTAAAAAAAAAGAAACTTCATATTGTGGGCCTGCAAGAGGGAGTTGAAGGAACGAGTGCCTCGAGCTATGTCACAAGGATGTTGGCGAGGTTGGTAGAGGATCAGGTTCTAGACAAGGCCCCGGATGCGGACTGGGACCCAGGTCCTTGAGGCAGAAGCTGAGAGCCGGGGAGCAGCCGCAGGTGGTGATTGTGCGTATTCACAAGTTTCAGGACAAAGAAAAGATTTTGAGGTGGGTCGGGGTGAGTCAGGATTGCAGCTGGGAAGGGAATCGGGTCAGAATATAGGGAATCAGGTCAGACTATACCAGGACATTGGACCTGGCCAAGAGATGGGTGGGTTTAATAAGGCCAAGGCGGCACTGTATCAGCACAAGATCCGCCTTGGCATACTGTACTCAGCCAAACTTTGGGTAACCTTTGAGAGCCAGGAATATTATTTTGTGACGCCAGAAGAGGCAAATGACTCATCAAGGAACATGAGTTGGGGGAGGGCTGAATGATGGACTTTGGTACCAGTTATATATATTTCACATGTTCTCTCACTTGTTTGAGGAAATTTGCCTTTTATATGTTTGCAGAAGTCACTGTGCCTTCCAAGGCCTCTTGGTGACATGTGCATACTGTTTAACATACCTTTTGGTATTTTTTGTACCATTGGTACAGTTTATAGATGGTTATCCTTGTGTTTGCACGGGTCCTTGGGGTAATTGAGAATGTACTGGAGGCTGCTATTGTGTGTTTGCTCTTGAAAATCTTTTTATTGGCTTTTCTCATATTTATAAACAGTTGTTGTGCATATACATTACATTTTTCTTGCCCGTGCTAGTTCACTTTATTGTACAGAGAGGTTTATTTTGTCCTGTATTTAACTAACTCTATGCACATTTTGTTGCCCTCTGGATCGGTCCATAATTCCTCCCCTCCACTGCCCTTTGGCTTCAGCACCCTTCCTCTTCTCTTGTGGTTTCTCCACCTTCCTTCCGCCGCACCCCGCCGGGTTGCGCAGTCCGTTGGTTCCTCGTCTATATGTTTTTTTAAAAAATTCTTAGCTTTTTACTCATTCCTGGCCTCGAACAAGTTTTGGAACAGGCCGACGAACTGCCCCCAAGTATCCAGGACATTGGACCTGGCCAAGAGATGGGCGGGTTTAATAAGGCCAAGGCGGCACTGTATCACCGCAAGATCGTTTGGCATACTGTACCCAGCCAAACTTTGGGTAACCTTTGAGGGCATACTTAATCTTCTCCAGGTGGAGAAATTCCGAAAGGTCAGCGAGCCAGTCTGCAGCGTGGGTGGTGCTGCCGATCGCCAGCTGAGCAGGATTCTCCGGTGTGCGATTAGGGAAGCGAAAGCGAGGGCGTTAGCCCCCTTCCCCATGTGTAGCTCTGGCTGCTCCGATACACCAAAGATTGCCACTATTGGGCATGGCATCACCCTCACCCCCACAACCTTGGACATTGCCTCGGAGAAGGCTATCCGGAACCCAGCCAGTTTGGGACAAGCCCAGAACATTTGGTGTGGATGGCTGGGCCCCTCTGGCACCGCTCACATTTTGTCTTCCACCTCCGAGAAGAACCTGCTCATTCGGGTTCTGGTCAGGTGCGCTCTGTGCACCACTTTGAGCTGCATTAGGCTTAGCCTTGCGCAGGAGGAGGTGGAGTTCGCCCTGCTCAATGCTTCACTCCAGAGTCCCCACTCTACCCTCTGTCTCCAGTTAGTCCTCCCATCTTGTCTGGTCTGGTCTCGTGGTGTTTGAGCTCTGTCCAGTAGTTGTTCATATATTTTCCCACATACCCCCCCCCTATTGATTGTTTTCTTTTTTATGGTTATGGGTTTGGGACACTAGGGAAGGGCTGGGGGGCGGGGAGGGAAGGGGAGGCAGTGGAGTAAGTGAGGAGGGGATGGGTGAGTAGGAAAAGTGCAGGCGGGGTCCTTTGTTTGGGCCTCATGGTGGGAGTCGCCAAGCTAGCAAGCAATGCCAGTGAACGAAACAGGAGTGCAGGTGGGGGCTGCAGTGATCAGCCAGCTTGGGGGGAGAAGATGGGGGGTGGGGGGGAGGGAGGAGTGGGGGGTTGGAACACGGTGGTATGGTGGACAAATTTGGGTGACGGACGGAGGGGTGGCCATCTTGGGTGCCCCGGTTTAGGGAGGGGAAGGGGGGCTGGGTAGAGTCCGAGTTGGGTGATGATGCAGATTTTGGGGGAGAGGGGAGGCAGAAGCCTCTGGTAACATAGAACATACAGTGCAGAAGGAAGCCATTCGTCCCAATCCAGTCTGCACCGACCCAATTAAGCCCTCACTTTCCACCCTATCCCCATGACCCAATAACCCCTCTAAACCTTCTGGACACTAAGGGCAATTTAGCATGGCCAATCCACCTAACGTGCACGTCTCTAGACTGTGGGAGGAAACCGGAGCACCCGGAGGAAATCCACGCGACACGGGGAGAACGTGCAGACTCCGCACAGACAGTGACACAGTGGGTAAGATTTGTGACATGGAACACCCGTGGGTTAAACGGTCCCGGGTATTCGCACACCTAAATGTTTAAGGGCAGAAGTCATTTTCCTGCAGGAGACCACACTTGCGGGTGAAGGATCAGATGAGGAAGGGGGGGGCGGGTGGGACAAACATTCCACTTGGGGTTTGACTCGAAGTCAAGGGGAGCCACGATCTTGTCAGCAAGAAAACATTGTTTGTCGTGGCATGGGAGGTGCGGGACCGGGAGGAAGGTTTGTGATAGCAGGAGTGCCTGTGGTGCCGTTTGAATGTGTATGTGCCCATCTGGGACGATGTGGAGTTTGTGAAGAAGCTGTTCGGAGTTATTCCGGACCTGGGGTGGAATTCTTTGACCCCCCGCAGGGTTGAGGAATTGCCCAGGGCCGGCGTAAATCCAGTCCCCGCCGTGGCCGGAATTCTCCGCCACCCGGGAATTGACGGGAGCGGGAATCACACCCCGCCGATCGGCGTGCCCACCGCAACGATTCTCCGGCCCGCGATTGGCTGAAGTCCTGCTGCAGACAGGCCAATCCCCGGGACCGTTGTTTAAACCACCTCTGTGCCGGCGGGATTGGCGGGCGAGTGGGCCCCCGGGGTCTTGGGGGGGGTGCGGGGCAATCGGACCCCGGGGGGTGCCCCCAATGTAGCCTGGCCCACGATCGGGGCCCACCGATCGGCGGGCGTGCCAGTGCCGTGGGGGCACTCTTTTTCTACCGCCGCTGCCCGGGCTCCACGGAAGAGACCCCCTCCACCGCGCATGCGCCAGTGGTGATGTCAGCGGCGCTGACGCCCGGCGCATGCGGTGGACCGATGAAGGCCTTTCAGCCAGCCCGACGCCGGGCGCGTAGCGCCAAAGGCCATTGCCGCCAGTCGGCAAGCGATAGTGCGTATTAGAGACTTGTTGTGGAGGGTACGTTTGTGGGGCTGGAGGAGTGCGGTAGGGAAAGTTTGAGTTACCATGGGGAAGTGAGTTTAGGTATTGACAGGTGCAGGATTTTGCGAGGGAGGAATTGCCTTAATTTCCCCAGGTACCAAAGTACACCGTATTGGACAAGTTGTTGCTCCCAGATGAATGACGGGTCAGAAGGATTGGGGATAATATGGTGGTTGGGAGGAGAGGGGAGTAGCCTCAGTGAAGGGATTGAGCAGAAATGGGCGGAGGAGTTGGGGATGGAGATGGGATGGGAAGTCTGGAGTGAAGCAATGCAACGGGTCAGCTCCACCTCCTCCACCTCAAGGATGAGCCTTATACAGTTTAAGGTGGTGCATAGGGTTTCATATGCCTCAGGCCCTGATAAGTGGGGGTCTTTCTGGCAAAAAAGCGGACTGTGTGCAAGAGATGTGGGTGGGGGTTAGCACTCCTTGCCCACATGTTTTGGCAGTGGGTGAAATTGGCCAGCTTGTGGGAGGCGGTATATGACTGTCGGGGATTCTGGGGTTAAGATGACACCGGACCTACCACATTGGTGATTATTGGGTGGTTGGAGATGCTGGGGGTGCCGCAGGGGAAAGGGGCCGATGTCGTGGCCTTCGGTTCTCTGATGTGCAGTGCCGGATTCTGTTAAATTGGAGGTCGGGCTGCGCCATCAGGGGTCTTTGGCATGGTTGGGAAATTTATATGAGTTTCTCAAGTTGGAGAAGATTTAGTTGCCCTTAGGAGTTCGGAGGAAGGGTTCTCTGCATGGTGAAGGCTATTTCTGTTCATTTCTGAGGATTGTTTGTCTGTGGGGGTGGAGGTACGCGGGGAGAGGGTGGTTGGGGGATTAAAGGGGGGAAAATGAACAAACTATGTGAATTAGTTTCTTTGGTGCTTTGTGGATTTTGATTTGAGTGTATTTGCAATACAATATTTTTAGAAAAAGGCTCTTGTGCAGATTCAACAAAGGCTAATCGGGTTCCTTTGCGCTTGTACCATTTTTATAATTCCATGATACTAAGGCCTAGATTTTCCCCACAATGGAGCAGCTCTTGGCCCATGGCAAAAATCCCAGACATGGTCTCTTCCAATATGCTATTTTTCATCTTCGCTGGAGTTGGTGCATGCACGGAATGCGGAGACAACTGGCCATTTTAAATAACCAGCTGCCTCCATTGAAGTGGGATTTTTTAAACCCTAACCTGCATGAATCCTGGACGCGCGGGGAGCAGACCAGGTACGAGGAGGGTTGAACATAGTGGATTCTTTAGATAGTTAGGGGACACTTTGGAGAGGTGATGTACCGTCAATTACCACGAGACGAGAATGGTGGAACAATCGAGGTTTTATGAACAAGATGTGTGCCTCCTGTAGCTGGAACCAGAATGGCTGCAGCGCAGGAGAGCATACACTTTTATACACTGCCTGCTGGGCGGAGCCAGCAGGCAGGGATTATCGTCGTACCTGTAATATCGGGCAGTGCCATAATACATACAATAGACCACTAGTGGTGTTTACCACAAAAGGTAAGGTACCTCTTTGAGGTAGGGGTTTGGGTTACCATTGGGAGAGGTAAGGTATGCCTTGGGAGAGGTAAGGCACCCTTTGGAATTACTATAATTAAACATGATTATGTACTTTTTAGGCTGTCCAGGAAGTGTCAAAGACATAAGCACTGACCAAGAAGTGTCAAATGATGTCAGGCAAGCTGACATAGAGGTGGTAAGGGCAAAGGGTGTTTGTTGGAGGGTATAGGTTGGCATGAGTTGACACTAAGTAGACATGGGGCTACGAGGGGCCATGGGGGAGTGGTTGGGGATATGGGTTGGCATGGATGGGCACAGGGCGCATGTGGCGGTTGAGAATGAGGGCCAGAGGAAATTTTTTGGTTTTATTACATTTTGAAGATTTAAATACAGTGCCAGAGCATAGAGGCAGGCTTAGCATTCAATCCTCCTCCGACTCGGCAGCCTTTGCACTTGTTCCAGAGTTGCCTGCCCCGACTTTTATGTCAGCCCACATACCCCAACCAAAATTTTAACCTGCGGGTGGACATTTTAAAAAAAATATAAATTTAGAGTACCCAATTCATTTTTTCTAATTAAGGGGCAATTTAGTGTGGTCAATCCACCTGGCCTGCACATCTTTGGGTTGTGGGGGCGAAACCCACGTAAACACGGGGAGAATGTGCAAACTCCACACTGACAGTGAGCCAGAACCGGGATTGAACCGGGACCTCGGCGCAGTGAGGCAGTGGTGCTAACCCACTGCGCCACCGGGCTGCCCTCAGGTGACTTTTTTAAAGGCGGGAGAAACTCTCACAACTCTGCAAACCCAACTCGGGGATGAAAATTTGGGCCCAAATTTTACTGCATCAACAAGGGGCTGGATTTTCCCATCTTTATGTGGGGCAAACCCATGTCAAGCAGGCTGAAAAGAGACAGGCAGGTTAAGCATTTGAAAACCCCCTCTCCCCTTCCCATCACCAGCAATTTTACTGGTGCGGGAAAGGGGACAGTACATGAGCCTACACGCAGCATTTCTGACTGCGTGGAAGTGGTCATTTGAGATCCCCTGCAAATTTTCATGGTGAATGAAGTGTATATGTGAGATCAGAGAGGTTGTGAAATATGGGTAATACTACTCTGGCGTCAGGAACCTTTTTCACCGGGCAGGTTCACAAGGGTGTTGACAACTCATATCTCATAATGTAATGCTGTATGATAAGTTGAACACATTTTACTGTAGTGATTGATGAAAGGACTTCCTAAAAGATATGTAAATGTAAAATGATCCACATTGTGAAAGTGGGAATATTGCGATGCATTAGAATACATTATCCGTTAGATAACAGTGCTCTACTACAGTGAGCAATAGTGATCTTTAGATTTGACTGCATCTGTGATTTAATATTTGCATTGAGCGATGGCTCAGGTATTTGTCCCACCGATATAAAGTTTGAGCACATAACAGCTCAGAAATCAATTCCCGCTTGAAAGTTTGAACAGATGGCTAAGCTCTTTTGACGTCTTTAAAGGTTTTAACATACTTCAGCTCTCAAAGTTTTGTTTAACTAGCTGTTCAATGGAAACCTATAAATAATGCTTTGCTGAGTATCAAACCCCACTGGTGGATTAATTTCAATTGGTGCTGTTGACAGTTGTCAAGGGAACTATGAGTTTGTTTGTGTTGCCAGTTTTATGACCACATAATTTCCTGAAGTGCTTTTTGAATGACTATTTGCTTATCTCAACAGTCATATGACTATTTATGGGGTCTGTTTTTGAAGTGGTATCTAATTGATTATCTGACAATCTTATGAGCAGTCATTATATGGCTCAATGGTTCCATACATTGTGGAATTGTGGATACTAGGTGAGTGGGTTTGGGGACTGAGGAGTATGCAGGCTGGTTGAGTATGAATTGGGAGGAGAAAGGGTGAGCATGGGTATTATGGAGATGAGGGGTTGGGAGAAGGGAGGAGTGGGCCTCACCGTCATATTCATCTATAGAACTGGGTTAATATCCCGGGTACTGGAGGCAGGCCTTCAAAAGTGCATGCCTTGGCATCCATACACCTCCATTTCTGTCTTCTTCCTGCTTCAGGAGGTGGTACTCCCAACCTCCAGCCCGTCCACAAATCTGTGTGGTTAAAATATGGGGGCGAGCAAGGTCACTCATGAGGCAGGATAGTGACATTAAGGATATGGTCAGTTTCCCGATTCTCACCTCAAATGGAAAATACAGCCCCCGATGTCGCAATTTTGTGTATTAAAAATAAATGGTCAGAAAATTGCAAGGAACTAACATTGAATCTTTGAAATAAATCCTTCCTGCAGCAAGCACTTATGACTTTACTTGAAGTAAAATGATTCATCAATGACACAAGTAGTTTTAAGTATTGTTAAGTATTTGACTTTATTCTTTTAAAGACACTCAGGGAGTTTACGTGAGAAATTATAATCTAGTAAATCTGCTAGAGATGTGCAGATTAAGTGGATTGGCCATGATTAATGTATAGGGTTACAGGGATAGGGTGGGGAGTGGGCCCTAGGTAGAGTGCCTCTTTCGGAAGGTCGGTGCAGACTCGATAGGCCAAATGGCCTCCTTTTGCACTGTAGGGATTTCTATGGAAATCTTACTCAATACTTTACTTTCTCTTAGTTCTTAAAAAATGGTTTGTAGTTTATTGCCTGCAATATATTTCTGACAAGAGCATTACTTGTCAATTATGGAGAATAGGTGAATGAGAGTTATCTTTTATTAAATTCCAGTGCGATTTATCAGAAACATAAGGCATGAACTGTTTATCTCAGGCAAGGTACCACTGAGACTACCTCACATATAAATTCATATTTCAGTTCCTTGGAACTTGGACTTACCTGTGGAACTGATACTTCTATAATATGTGAAAAAATAACTAGGGAACTCTTGTGATAACACCAAATTTAAATCCATGTCACCATCCTACTCATTTCGTGTTCATATTAATTTGAAATAGGGTCAAGTTTTTGCCAGCAGTTGAAATATTTTGAGATATCTACCTGTCTGTGAACCATCTGCAGGACCAAATTTTCCAATGCCTCACAAATGTGACCACTCTCATCCTCTTGGTTAGAAACGTACCTGAATATCATCTGAGGAAAAAATGTAATGATCCAAACTTTGATAATTAATAAGTTCCTTATTGTGTATGAATAAAAGGATATTGGCCCGGAATTTCTGAGCAGGCGCAATGATGTTGGGTTTCCGCTTTGCATTTGTAAATTCCCTTGCCTCAAAACTGCTGCACCTCTTCTTCTGGGCTCTACCAATCCTGGTTTTGACATAAATGCACAGCATCCCTTGGGAAACGTCACCGAGCAGAGAAAAAGTCGGGGGAAGGCAGAACATGCCCCCTTTTTAATGGCACACGCTGCTGTATCTATGTTTCGAGGTCTATTCCTAATGTTAGTAAATGGGTGAGAAGGTGAGCGACGTGAATAGGTGACTGGATAGGTAGTTACACTGGGTAAGGTGGGTAAGTGGGTTAGATGAGTAAGTCGGTAGGAGTAGATTGGTAGGTGGGTGATTGAGCAGTTAGTTAGGGAACTAGTCAGAGGTTGTTGGTGGTAGTATGGGTGGGTTGGGAGGGTAGAAAGCTGACCGGGAGCGTAAGAGATCAGGGTGACGAAGCAAGTCCAGGAGTAGTCGGGTGGTTGAGATGGTAGTTGCGGGCTGGTCGGGGGTGTTAGTCGGGTGGTTAGGAGGGATAGCCAGGTCAAGGAGTTGTCAGGTCGGGGTGGGGGGGGGGGGGGGGTGTCGTGGATGGTTGTGAAGTATAGTCATATTGGGGTAGTCAGGTTGGACTGGGGGAGGGGTTTGGGGTGGTTACGGCAGCAGTCTAGTTATCTAGATATTGGACTAGGTTTTAATCGGCCTAGCTATTTCTGGGTAACCATCCAGATTAGCAAGGTGGGAACATCCAAGTCTCCAACTCTAACTCATGGAGATGTTCAGGGCGGTTCCTGGGAACAGTGCAATGCTCTAAGACGTTGAAACTACCCTGGCAAATTCCGACATAGCTGCATATCAAGACCCCGAAACTCATCTTCAGCTGTACATCGCTCTTTGACTATCTGGAGAACCGGTTTGATTGGCCCAATGATTTGTTTCAGCTTACACATAGTAAATTAAAAATGAAGAAATAACCTGGCAAGCAAAAACATTTTACAACTCTCTTACTACTCATCAGAATAAGCAGTATAAATTAGTTTTAAAGGCATAAGACACAAATCTCAGGGGCGTACGTTTTCCATAATTCATCAGAGTGTCAGGACTGAAAACCAGTGTGAATTTTCAGACCAAATGTTCAGCCACACTGACCAAAATAATCTGGGACTGTGGTTTACTCCATCAGTCTGGTAGGGCAGGGCCTGATAGAGTCGGTAAGGGTGTCGGCACTGGAGCTCTCTTCAAGGCATCGACCCCCCCCCCCCCCCGCCACCACCACACATAAAGGAAACCCCATTCCAATGGGGCTCCCTAGAGGGCCCTCCCTGGCACTACCCCAGCTGAGGTGACACTGCCAGGTTGGCCTGAGCATGTGACTCTTCCTCAGGGGCTATACTTACCTTGGTGCCCCCAGGAGGTTCACCTTGTCTGACTCCTATGTTCTGAAGCCGTTTTGCAAACTTGCCAATGTGACGGCCCCTTGCAGCAAGGTTTGCATATTCAGTGAGGCGGGGAATCATGTGGTGAGGAGGCCAGTAATTATATTAAAATCCATTTCTAGAGGCTTCCGCCCTTTGCAAGGTGGGAACCTCGTCACATCACCACGGGTGGCGACAAAAACGGCGAAACGTGATCTCATGGCAAGAAATTGTTTCGCAAACTCTCGAAAGATTTTGCGTCCATGTCGCCTATTTACGCTCAAATGAACGCGGACGCAAAATTGCCCCCCGGAGATAATTTGAAAGGTAATTAAATTCTGAAATCGTTTTACCTTTTTGAACTTTATCACACAGCAGAAATACTTCATCACCACCCATCACACTCCCAGCTGTTTTGGCCATTCTTACTATTCGCAGACTTGATGCATTCGGTGCTTCTATAAAAGGAAATATAACATAAAATATTCATTCCACGTAAACTGCCACTAACTTCTTTCCAATGGTGGCGAAATAACGCACCAATAAAAACGGTTAAGTAACAGAAAATTAAATGTTAACGTTTGGGGGAGGGCAGAATTTGGAGTAGAACAAGGGCTTGACAGGTTTCTATTCTGTATAAAGTCGGCAACATCAACAGAAAGCTTTATGGGCATGTCTGGGGAATTTTGCGGAGTTTTTCCCATTACACTCTTCCTAAACTCACAGGATTGCCAGCTGACATCTGGGTCTGAATAATACAGAAGGGCGAACGGCATGCCCCATGCCTGGAACCCATGTCAGTGTGAAGCTGACCGACTCCACACCAAGCAGCCTGTAGCAATAACATGCTACGGGCTCATTATTAAGACCCGGTGGGTCTCCAACCCCTCACTGGGGTGGAAATACTGCCCTTGGGATTGGCTGGCAGTTCCATCAGGCCTGGCAGTGCAAGGAGAATGTCAGTGGCAACTGCCAGGACTGGAGCTGAAGACTGGACCCAAGTCCTAGGATCCCTGGAGCAGGTAAGTACGGGGCCTTTGGCCTGAAGGGTTTGGGAGTGCTGGGGACGTGGCATTGGCAGGGTGGGGTGGGATGGGTGGGGGGAGGACAGAGTGAGTTTAAGAGAAGGAACGTGTGGGAAGGAAAGGGAGGGTTCAGTCTCAGGTGGGGTGGGGTGAGTGGGGGGGGGGGGGGGTGGGGGGGGGGGGGGGGGGGGGGGGGGGGGGGGGGGGGGGGGGGGTGGGGGGGGGGGGGGGGGTGGGGATCCGGCAATCGGTCACCCCCCCTCCCCTCCCCAGGATGCCTGCCCACCAGGTGCACGTAAAATTCAGCTCCTGATGTGAGGAAGATTACTTATTCAAATTTGGATTTAATTTTCACAGTTTCCACAACAGCCATATATTTTCTATCATGATTAAGGTTTGATGTCATGAGTCAGGACTGAAAAGTCCTGCGTGATATTGTTTGAAGCCAGCAAGGAACATTTCTTATGATTGCACAGATACTACATTTTCTGATATGAAGCAGAACTTATTTATTTTATTGAAATATATATATATTATATATTCACATATCCGGTCCTGGTAATAGTACTCACTGCTGTCCTAGATGGGATCCGATATAACCTGAGCTGAGCCTGCGAGTAAATTTGCCATCACTTCCTGGTAGATATGGAGTACACATCAGACGAACGACACTGAGATCCATGTACTTAGTCTGCTTCTGAGCTTCCCCGATGGATTTTTTCTCTGTCTTCCTTCTGACAGCAAAAACAGATTAACATGGCATTAATCCTAAACTTGTTAGGCAACACCAAGTTGTGTCACTATTATATATGAAGCAATAATTTGCTGCAGCAACGTAACAAATGGCACCTGACATTAGACTTGTCCGTACCTTGGGAGGGATTCTCCGTTTCAGAAACTAAGGCAGGGTTTTTCCGTCTCGCCGCACCAGCCGTCGGGATTCTCCGTTTCGCCGGCTGGTCAATGGGGCTTCCCATTGTGGGGCAGCCCCATGCCATGGGGAAACCCCCGGCGCTGACGCAAAATGGAGAATCCCGACGGTGAGAACTCAGCCCTGGGTGCTGACGTCGGGACTGAATCAGTGGACTTCCACAATAACTAAATTGACGCCGGTCCCGGAGCATTCATGATTCGTTAATGGGCTAGCACTGGCGCCACATGGAATTTGATCGATTCCAATGAAAAACGGTGTCCGATTCGCTGGCATGGGATTAACCACTCGAAAGGCTGACAAGCTGCAGCCGCATAATAGCACTCCACTCCCAACACACACTCATACCAGCCACCAAGATGGCAGCACGGAGACTGGCACTCCGGTTTGCGGAAGCAGAGCTCGTGACCCTGCTGGACGCCGTGGGTTCCACGGGGTGGGAAGCCGGCTGCTATCTGCCCCGAACACTGGGCCTGGGCTCAGGTGGCAGAGGCTATGAGTGCCGTGGGCCCCACCGACAAAATCAGACAGCAGTGGTGGATGAAGTTGTACAAACTTCCTCAGGACGGCCAGCCGTCAGTAACCAGCGCCATGCCCCTTGCACCAACCGCTATACCACACACCCGTAATCCCCTCCCCCACCCGGAGAGTGTGTGCACCCAACCCCTGCACCACATGTCAGCAATCCATGCTGCCCGCCATGGCGGGGGGCCCTGTTCACAAAGGCCACCAGCTGCCCCACTTGCTGCTCACATGTTCGACTAGGCCTAACCACTGTGCATTTTCTGTCCCCCTCCAACCTCGCCCCACCAGGAGAAGGGCGGCACATAACTGCAGAGAGATGAGAACACCCATAGGGGACCGCTGGCCTGTGGCCACTCACCATTGTGGCAGCGGGCATTTGACCAGGTCTGGGCCCAGAGAGAGGACAGTCGCGGCATTGGACAAGCAAGTGAGCTTCCACTGAGTTGCGGTGCCCCTATGGCATGCGTGGTACCTCCCCCTCACCATCCCCTTAGCACCCAAGTCCCCCACATCACCCCACCTCCCCTACACCACCCCATACCATCCACCTCCCTCACAACACCCCACCTACCCCACCCTACCCCACTCCTTCACACTACCCCACACCACCCCAAGCAGCGATCCAATCATGCGTCATGTCTTGTCTTGCAGGATAACTTGGCGATGAGGCCCTTCTGATGACCCCCGACCCCAACCCCAAGTGGATCCCAGCAAGGAGTCATCAACAGATAGCGAAGGGAGCCCCCAAACGCCAACCCCGGAGCACCAGTCTGGAATGACAGGGACTTTCTGTCACAGCTGCCTCCACCCCTCCACTGTCCCAGAGACACTTACCTTGGTTGGGCATGTGAATGAATAGGCTCCTGGGGCACTATCTGGTGTGCACCGATACATGCTGCAGTACATCAGGTGGATCTAAGAACCCCGAGGGGCGACGGAGGACGCCAAAATGGGTCTCGGGCTTCTGGAAAGGGGTCCATCGACAATGGAGATGCAGTCTCAGAGCCAGGGTCTACATGAGAGGGTGTCAGCAACAATCCAGCAACTGCAGGTGCAACTGGAAGAGTCCAATCGAGTGCAGGGGCAGGAGGTGGTGATGGCAGGGGGTGCTGGAACACCACAGCACCTCGGTCCTCCCCCTCCTGTTCCTGGTGCATCCAAAGGGCAGCGGGCAGAACAGGATGACACCACACCATCTGTGACACCCAAGCAACTGCCGGCCCAACCAGGTTCAGTCGCTCCAGAGGACAGCCGTCAAAGTGGACCCAGGTCATAGAGTGAGAATTGCAGCAGTGTTAGCACCCGTAAGGCAGGAAAGGTAGACATCAGTTAAGTTGGCACGGGTGCAGGACACAGGATAGCGTGAGGGGCTAGGGCACAAACACTTATAGAGATGTTCACCTGTTATGTTCCAAATAAACATCTGTGCAAAAGTTCTGAACTGCCACAGTGCTCTTTCAGAAGTGTTGAGAGATGGGCTGGGCTGGCTGCAGAGGGATAGGGGAGGGGGTGGAAGATGGGCAGACTTTGGAGGTGGGCAGGGGCTGGAGCCCTAAATTCGGACACCGCACATAGCTCCAGTATCCCCGCCTCCCTCTCCCTCTCAACCCCAACTCCCCCTCCCATCTGCAACCTGTCCCCTTCTCCGCCCACCCCAGAGTTCAGTGGGTCCTGGTGATGGATTGGTCAGCTCGCATGCAGGTTTCATCCAGGTGGACAATGGAAAGTCAGACATTGTCAAACGACGTGGAGCACCGGAACTCATCACAGTGCGGGCCGTCGTCATCATCGTCCATCCCATGGCCCAGACTCACTGTTACTGCCAACCCAGGACACTCCCCCCCCCCCCCCCCCCCCCCCCCCCCCCCACTAGTGAGGCAGGTAGGAATCATGGAGAGAGGGTTATGGGGAGGGGGGCATGGGTGATGTTGCAGGGAAGTTGGTCATGGGAGGGTGTGATCGGCCAGGACGGGAGGAGCGTGTAGCGGCTGGATGGGTTCATGCCGTCGGCCAGGCTCCCTAATCAGTGAACCTGATAGAGCTTCTTGTGCACGCTAGCCCTGTCACACATGTTGTGGCCTCCTGTGCTTGCCCGGGCCCCATGCCCTGCCATCCTAGCCCAAACCCGCATCCTCCTTCTTGGACAAGGCCTGGTGTTTATATCCCTCCTCCAGCACGTCGCCTTTCTGTGTGCAATGTTGTGGAGGATGCAGCAGGCCGACACGATGTGGGAGACCTCCTAGCGCTATACTGGTTGCCCCTCCAGAGCGGTCCAGGCACCTGAACTGCATCTTCAGGATGCCGTTGCACCGCTCGATCATGCCATTGGTGGCTGCATGGCATCGCTGTAGCAGGTCTCGCATCGGTCGTGGCCTCCACATAAGCATCATCACCACGAACACAGTGGATAACCCCTGTCGCCCAACATCCATCCCCTCACTTGCAGGTGCGCCTCGAAGGGTGTCAGGCACCATTGAATGTGCCAGGGTGAAAGCATTGGTGCACACTGCCCGGTATTGGGCGCAGACTGCATGATATGCAGCTCATGGTCTCGCACAAGCTGCACCTTCATGGAGTGGAACCCCTTTTGTTTTGTGGCCTGTCATGGGCCGGTGCTCGTAGGGGGACATGCATCCCGTCATCACCCTGGCATGAGGCATCATGCAATGGCGGTGAACCCCACTTCCTGGGAATCCTGGTGGGCTCGGTTCACATTGAAGCTGACATATTGTGAGACTGGGATATTGGGCCTCTGATGGCGGGAATGCACCTGTGCACCGAGGTCTGTGAGATTCCGGACAGGTCCCCACATGTTACCTGGAAGGACCACGTGAAAAGTTGAGGGGGATCGTCACCTTGATGGCGACAGGGAATGTGTGTCTTCCCTCATACTCCCGCGGTGCCAGGTGCATCATGATCGTGCAGACATGCTGTACAGTCCCCCTGCTCAGCCGGAGTCTTCAACGGCACATCCGATCCAGCAGGTCCTCAAATGACAGATGCTGCCAGTACATATAAGGCCTGATGCGGCTCCTCCTTCCCACCTCCTCCTCGGCCTGTTGGGCTGCCGGCTCTCTATCCTCATGCTGCCTCCTGTCCTCTGGGCCAAGCTCTGCTGCTGCAGAGTCGTCCCTGAGCAGCTCCTGTTCCTACAGCCTCAGTGCATCTTTGCAGGCCATGGTAATGGCAATCTTGCCTGGAGACCCCGGTCTCAGGGTGTCACTTCCGACCCCAACAACCTATCCCCTGGTCGCCCCCCAGCCTGCCGAACAGCAGGACCGGCAGCCCACGTCCTACTCATGGGAACATGTCCTACCTCCTCTCATCCCTCAGCGGCCAAGGCGCCTTTTGCCCGATCTTAAAAACCACAAGTGAACCTCGCCATCGGTAAATCCACCTGGCAGAGGCGGAGCATCGCGGGCGCCCTGGAGCATACCGGTCGGGCCCGTTAATGATATGCCAACATCGTGTACTGTCCGTGTGAAATAGAATGTATTAACGCCGCTGTTGAAGCACCGGAGCATGACATTCTGTCGGAAACTGTCGCCGGCCATGATTTTCGGTTCACGCGAGATTCTCCACCCAATCGCATATGATTCTGGCATTGCTGGATGGAGAATCCCATCCCAAATGTTTCCAATTTTCTGGAAGTGTCAGCTAAAATATTGCAGCAAGGATATAGGGCAAGCATATCTCCATAACAATCAAATGGAGGATTATGAAGCTCACAGTGCAAGGAATGAGAAGGAAAGATAAATTTGAGTGAGAATTCATGGCCAATAAGGCATTGAAAGAAAACCAAGAGAAGGAATGGAAGAATTGGATTATGAAGAAAAAGGAAAAATAAATATTTTTAAATTTACATATTTAAATCTCTAACATCAATTAAAACCTGGAAGGAATGAGACACCTCAGGCACATTAGTTAATGTTTGGTTGCCAGCGAGGTGTTTGGCAGTAAATGACATCTATTATGTCATTAAACAGGTACTCAGTCAAAAATGGAGAAGACGCCATTTAGGGGAGGAGCGGTGGCGTTGTGGTATTGTCACTGGACTAGGAATCCAGAGATCCAAACTACTGCTCTGGGGTCACAGTTTCAAATCCTGCCACTGCAGATGGTGAAATTTGAATTCAATAAAAATCTGGCGATTGTTGTAAAAAAAAACATTTGACTCACTAAGTCTTTTAGGGACGGAAATCTGCCATCTTTACCTAGTCCGTCTACACGTGAGTCCAGACCCATAGCAATGTGGCTGACGCTTAACTGCCCCTCAAGGGCAATTAGGGATGGGCAATAAATGTTGGCTCAGCCTGCGAAGCCCACATCCCATGAACAAATAAAAAAAACCTTAACTTTCTGTGGCAAGTTAGTTTGTATTTACTGTGCAAGTACAGAAATTTCATTCTAATTAACACATTTCTATGGTGAGATAGAGAGCGACATGAAGTTAACACCAGAGTGGCACATCTCAGGCAGCAACTTCTGGATTTGCACATTTAACATGTTTGCCCACACCTAAGTTGCTGTAATAATTGTGCATAAGTAACATTATCTTCACTGTTATTTTGATAGTAACTTACAGCCCAACGTGTTCGCATGTTGGCTATGATTGTACCACACAGCAACATTTCGCAATTATTTAAATTTAGAAGAAAATAGTGTTTTAACCTGCTGAGCAAGAGTGATAAAATTATTTTCTACTACCATTATTGATAAAAACTGTCTTTCAGTTTCCTTGTTTACTTTTGCTGGGTGACAGAGAGATATTCAATTTAAAATGACAACCAATTTACATTTGCCAGTGTGGATAAGATTTGCCAGAGGCTAGTCTGATCCCTGCTACAATTTCCTCTTGATTGTTATTTGGTAATGAAGTTACTGTTGTCAGGAGTTGCATTCTCCGCCGCATTGGGAGCTCAGCTACCGGCGGTGAGCGGCGAAGAATCCAGCAGAAAAAGAGATCGGCGCCCCACATCCTATTAACAGGCCAACATCATGGGCTGTATTCTCCATTCCTGAGACCAAGGGCGTGATTCTCCCCCAAAATAAAGTTAATTTGTGGCGGGTTTTTCAGGGAGTTTCCCGCCGGCTCTGCCAGCGAGTTCCCCACCGCTATTCGATGACACTTTATTTTTTTGGCCCCGGGAAGTTTCTCACTGGCTTAGCCCACACTTCGACTATTGTTTAGCACTGGGGAGCTGAACCCAGCGATCGGGCTGCCATTTTGAAAGGGTGCCCTGATCTCTAAGTGAGCTTATGGGCCCCCACACCCTCCGAAACATTGGCAATGTCACCCCACACACACACGCGAACAACCCCACACCTCCCATAAAACCATAAGACATAGGAGCAGAATTAGGCTACTCGACCCATCAAGTCTGCTCCGCCATTCAATCATGGCTGATATTTTTCTCATCCCCATTCTTATGCCTTCTCCCCATAACCGCTGATCCCTTTATTGATCAAAAGTGAAGAACCCTGCTATGGGGTCCCTGGGGGTCCCCCCCCTTCTAGGACACCCACCCATCACCCACCCAACCTCCTAGAGGCCCCTACTTACCTGCCCTGCACTCCCCTACCTTCAAACCCCCCCTCCATCCTCATTTATTGGGCATGGCCCCCCTTGCCCCTGGCCCTTGGCAGAGCCACCCTGGTACTTGGGCACACTTTCACTGCTACTCTGGCACCAGGCAGTGCTTCTGCCGGCTTGGCAGTGTCATCTGGGCACCATTGCAGTGCCAGGGCGGCAATGCCAACATTCCAGCTGTGCTGTGCCAAGATACCCACATTCCAGGGGGAGAGTCATGGGGGCCACCCAGCACTTACCCTGACTGTGCGAGGGTCTCCGATGGCCCCGGGAAAACCCCCCTAGGTGCCGTTCACGTGGTCCACGTTTGTGCGGACCAGCATTGATCGGCGCCCGGCTGCAGCCTCTCTGGGGAGGCCGAAGAATCGAGGGAGCCTGATGGATCCCCGCGCATGTAGGTCGTAGGTAGATTTACAACCTACTTCCATGAGCGTCATTCGGCCCCGCACATTTGGGGACGGGTTCGACTCTGACATTTCGCGGGACTTCAGGGAATCACGTGAGGTGTGGAGACTGTCGGGAGGCTCGCTGCCGGCCTCTCCCGGCATTCTTTCGGCCGCATTGTGCTCTCACAGTACAGGATTTGTCGGGTCTGTGATTGACATTTGGGAGGTTGATAAGTGCAGCCACCTATACACATCACTCCCCACACACACTCATCCAGCCAACAAGATGGCACTGGTTTTGCTGTAGCGCACCCATACAGCTGATGGGTCGGCTGGGGCCGAGGGCACCTAGGTGGATGACCTGGGGGGACACCCATATGACCTGTGGCCCTAAGTTCACAGCAGGCGGTCAGCAGCATGCACAGCGCATGGCTGCCTTGCAAGGTGTTCCATGGTCAGACCCGCTAATGATATGCAAACGGTGTTTACTGTGCCTGCGTTCCGGACCGCATTGACGCTGCTGTCGAGGTGACGGTGGATTGCAATTCGGCGTCAAATCTGTGCCCGCCACGATTTTTGCTGCTGGAACCTATTCTCCGATAATTCGCGTTTCCCATTTTGTTCCACTGCCAGAGTGCCAGGGTGCCACTGCCAGGGTACAGGATTGGCAGTGTCAAGGTGTCCCGGTGCTAGTGGGGTGTGCCAGGGTGATACCTGTCCTTTCCTTGACCACTCAGAGTCTCCAATGTCTTGGGGGAGACCCCCCCCCCCAGGCACTGTTACGACTGGTCCACGTTTGTGTGGACGAGTACTAAATGGCACCTGGCAAGCTGTTCCAAGCAGGAACATTGACTCACGGGTGCCAGTTGAATCCCAGCATCCTGGTATTTAAAGGATCTATAGGGCTCATTTAAATATTCAGATATGGATCTCGCCCAATCACGGCGGGCAGAATGAGTCGAGTGACTCGCAAATGATTTTGCTCTGGGTGCGGGGTCCGATTTGGTGCTTGCACGTGATTCACCATTGCTCCCGGTATCGCACCGGGACTTCCATGCAGCCATTCAAAACTGGATTTCAAAAGTGATCATTTAGTGATTTCCTTTATTATACACAGATGTCCATAAAGTTAACAAAACAACTCATGATCTTCTGCGAAGTACAATGGGTGTGCATTTAGATTAATGAAATGAACAAAGAACAAAGAACAAAGAAAATTACAGCACAGGAACAGGCCCTTCGGCCATCCCAGCCTGTGCCGATCCAGATCCTTTATCTAAACCTGTCGCCTATTTTCCAAGGACCTACTTCCCTCTGTTCTCCGCCCGTTCATATATCTGTCTAGATGCATCTTAAATGATGCTATCGTGCCCGCCTCTACCACCTCTGCTGGCAAAGCGTTCCAGGCACCCACCACCCTCTGTGTAAAAAACTTCCCATGCACATCTCCCTTAAACATTCCCCCTTTCACCTTGAAATCATGACCCCTTGTAATTGACAACCCCACTCTTGGAAAAAGCTTGTTGCTATCCACCCTGTCCATACCACTCATAATTTTGTAGACCTCAATCAGGTCCCCCCTCAACCTCCGTCTTTCCAACGAAAACAATCCTAATCTACTCAACCTTTCTTCAAATGAGGAGATCGAAACCTTACCACTGGTGTTGAAAGCAGTTACCATCAATTAACATAAACTTAAGTTTCACCCCCACAACCCAAAGATGTGCAGGTTAGGTGAATTGGCCACGCTAAATTGTCCCATAATTGGGAAAAAGTAATAATTGGCTGCACTAAATTTATCTTTTTAAATATTAAAATCCGCTTTTGGGGGCATTTAGCAGGTTGATTCTCAGCAACTGCAGCACTGAGAGACCCCCATTATTCGACAACAATATGCCCTTTTTTTAGCCTCGGAGATTTTCTCCCAGCCGAGTCCACACATTAGTTGATTTCTTGCTGACGAGCTGATCTTGCCAACAGGAAAGGTTGCTCGTAGACTGGGGTGCCATTTTGACCGGCAGTCCAGATCTTTCCTGCCCCCCTCCCCCTTTCCGGTCCTACCCACTTTCTGCACCCCCCAAACCCCATCAACCTTGTCGAGGCCCCTGGGAACCGGGAACCACCCCCCCCCCCCAATTGGCAAGGCCCCCCCCAGGCCCAACCACTGGCAGTGCCAACCTCGCAACCAGGCAGCCTGGCAGTGCCCCTGGCACCCTGGCAGTGCCACTCTGGAACCAAGATGCCCAGATGCCATTGCCAAGATGTCAGGCTGGCATTGCCTAGGTGCCCAGGTGGCAAAGGGAGTGTCAGGGTACCACACTGCCCTGTCCCCAACCCTGGGGTGTGTCTAATGCCCTGTGAGACTCCCTGAGGTGTCATTACACCTGGTTCACATTTGTGTGAACTAGTACTAAACCGTGCCCTGGTGAGGTGTCATTACACCTGGTTTACATTTGTGTGAACTAGTACTAAACCGTGCCCTGGTGAGGTCTCGCAGGCGTGGCCGTTGAGTCCCGGGCGCTGGGTGAATCCGGTGTTTGTGTATTTAAATGAGCGATTAAGCTAATTTAAATATGCAGAGATGGCTCTCACCCGATTTTGGGTTCTCGCGCGATTCACCTGTTGCGCCCAGATCCATGTCTGGTGCAACGGGGTATCTGAATCATGCCCTCAAATACGGAATTAACAATACAGTCAAATAATATTAACTCACTCTGCAGCTGTTTGTGTTGCAATTCCATTTCATTTTCATTTTTTCCATCAGGAAGTGAAACATTCCCATTTTGGGTATCTGAAGTCCACGACTTAATCAGCTGTTCTTCGATAATTGCCACGACATCCTTCTTAGGGACGTGAAGGATTCCAAGGTTGGGAAAGCTAACCAGAAGATATATTTTTTTAGTCATCTTCACAAAGACATTAAGTATAAAATCAGTTCACTTAAATATCCCAGTACATCCCATTTTAAGTCAATAAAGGGATTTTAAAATGATAATCTTATACAAGATGTGTTACTAATTCTTGAGTGGTGCGGTTAATTTGTGCATTTCTTGTTCATCTCTAAAATGTTATTTCAAATAATGATCAGGGTCTCTGGATTAACATTTCCTCAATCTACTGTCTGTAAAGGGTTTTGTTTGTTCCTGAATATTTTGCAGCAAAGGCGAGGTTAATAGCATTAAAGTGTCGGCTCAACATCTGAACTTTAATTTTAAACTTGCTTCTTCTGGAGAAGAACCTTGAAAGTTTAAGTCTAGAACATTGATTTAGAAACAAAGCTATATCTGCAGTTGTGTGAAAAGAAAATGCAGTCACTGTGGAATTATCTGGAACCTTCTTTTCACACAGGAGGACAGTGAATTTTGAACAGACTGCACTTAAAAAAAAAAGAGGTTGGAAATACACAAGTGAACAACAATGAGGAAACTGCTGCTGCAGAAGAAACTTTGCATTATGATTATTATAAAAAGACAACTCTCAGAAAACATTGCAAAAAAGTACTATTTTACGTTTTAAATGAGCTCATTTGTGGACAATGAGGGGAATTAGTACGTCTATTACAGATGGATGTTAAGATGTGTAGCATGTTGTAAGTTGTAATATTTTAACTAGGATAAATGAAAGCATTTCATAAGATACATACCAATTTCTTAGCCAAGTGTTTCAGCTTTTTGTACATTTAGTACTTTAATTTGTAAAACTAAAAAACTTATATACTAAAATATATTAATTATGGAATCAGATATTTACACCTCTCCCAAGGTAAAAAGATGCATTTTCACATCTTCCTGGGGGAGAATTGCAAATATCTGATTCCATAATTAATATATTTTAGAACATATTTAAATTAAAGTATTAAATATGTCAGGGCCTTTCCTGTTGATTCCCTTATTTCCCATTTCTTTTACTCTGTGGTTATCATTTTTGATCCATGGATGTTAAATGGACATATACTTTTAAGTCGAGCAGAGGGAGTGAGGAACTCAAAAGTTGCAAAATTGTACATTACGCAATGGGGATTTAGCTCCTGAACAGAAAAGCTCAGACATTGTGGCATTGGAGAGATCAGAGGGATTCGATTCAATTGGCTGGCTGGTGGCCAATGAATTGGTGAAAGGCCGTTTCCTGCTCGACAACAGGCGGTCATTGGGTCCTACCAGAGTGGGATGGTTTTCAGAGGATGCAGGAAGTTAGAGTCAGATCCTGGATGCTGGCCTCCCGGAACAGGCGTCGGAATGTGGCGACCAGGGGCTTTTCACAGTAACTTCACTGAAGCCTACTTGTGACAATAAGCGATTATTATTATTAAGAGCATATGGAGCAATTGGAGGAGTTATTCAAACAACTGGAGTTGGTCAAAAGCGAGTTTGCCAAGGCAAAAGTACCTATCTAGGGCATGTTGTGGGATAGGGTCAAGTGGTGCCTAGAACAGCCAAAGTAAAGGCATTATTAGATTTCCCTGTTCCGAAAATCAAACGGGAGATTATGAAGTTCCTGGGCATGTGCAGAATCTACAGAAGATTCGTATCTAACTTCAGTACTACTTAAGCAATGGGCTGTGCAAACAAACAAAAATGGTATAGTCCTCAGACGTCCAAGTAGCATTTGAGAAGATGAGGGCCATATTAATAAGTGAACCAGCAGTGCTGGCTGCCCTGAATTTTACCAGACCTTTTAGAATGGCCACGGATGTCGATGACTTGGGGATGGGGGCAGTGTTACTACAAGATGACAATGCAAAAATAGAGAGGCCAGAGAGATTTAAAAAAAAACTAAGTCCATTCAAAGAAAGTACTCCACCATTGAAAACCTTAGCATTGCTAGTAGCCCTTCAACACTTTGAAAAATATATCCAGCATGACAATAAACAAAGTTTAGTTTATACAGACCACAATCTGCTTACTTTCATACAAACATTTGAAACCCGGAATGCAAGATTATTCTGTTTTAAGTTTATTATTATATCAGTGATAATGTGATAACCGATGTTTTGTCATGAGGGTTAAGGGCTGACTAGTTACTAATGTAGAAACTGGGAAGGGAAGTTGTATAATGAGGATGGATGAATGGACAAATGCTTGTGATTTATGCCTTGCATACCTCATAATGAAACTTCCATGCACTGATGTTTTATTCCTTTTAGGGAGGGAGGTATGGAAGGGTCCTTTCTGTTGATTCCCTTATTTCCCATTTCATCTACTTTGTGGTTATCATTTTGATCCATGGACATTTAATGGACATATACCGTTAAGTCGAGCAGAGTAAGTGAGGAACTCAAAAGTTGTAAAATGGTACATTGTGCTATGGAGGTTTAACTTTTGAGCAGAAAAACGCAGACTTTTTGGCATCCGGGTGATCGGAGGAATTTAGTTCGATTGCTGGTTGGTGGCCAATGGATTGGCCAAAAGCTGTATTCTGCCCAGTGATAGGCAGTGATTGGGTTGTATCCGGGTGGGGTGGTTTTTGCAGGATGCAGGAGGTGAGAGTCGGATCCTGGATGCTGGGAGGAGCAGTTGTGAGCGTCTGGCTGTCTGTCTGTCTGCCTCTCTTTCTCTCTCTCTTTCTTTCTCTCTCTCGCTCTCTCCTGAGATACGGCCTATCTGCTGTTTTTCTGAACCTCCAGAAAGGTTTTGAGACCTGGATGAATTTACAGTGAAACCCATTACAGACTGAAGGCAAAAACCTCCAACTGAAGACCTAGATTGAAGAAAGATATACTGGAAGATGCCTATCTGAAACAAAGGGCGGAATTCTCCGCAAAGCTCGACGTTGTCGTGAAACCTGGAGAGGTTCACAATGGCGTCGGAAGCCTCTCCCGGCCCCCTATTCTCCCCTACCCGGGGGATAGGCGGGCCGTACCGGAAAACTCGGCGGCCAGGCCTTGTCCCTGGCTTCAAGGCCCAGCGCGCTAAGAATGACGCCGCGGCGGAGGTTGGACAGCTCAAACCCGCGCACGCGTGGTTGCCGTCTTTCCCCTCAGCCGCCCCGCGAGATGTGGTGGCTTGATCTTGCGGGGTGGTGGAGGGGAAAGAGTGCGTCCCCTTGAGACGCCGGCCCGACAATCGGTGGGCACCGATCGCGGGCCAGTTCCCTCCTCAGCACGGTCGTGGTGCTCGGTCCCCGATCCGCCCCCCCTAGGCCTCACAGTTACCTGGCGCGCCATGTTCATGACGGCAGTGACCAGGTGTGGTTGCCGCCGTCATGAACAGGTCGGGAACCGCAGGCTGCTCAACCCATCCGGGTTGGAGAATCGCGGGCCGCCGTGAAAAACGGCAGCCCGCGTTTCTCCGAGCGGTGTGTCGGGAAACCGGACACACCATTTTGGGGGGGGGGGGTGGGAGAATAGTGGGAGGTATGGAAGCGGACCTCCCGCTATTCTCCCACCCATCGTGGTTGCGTAGAATCGCAGCCAAAGTCTCTTATCCTTTTACTTTCACCATTACGCTCCTCTTTCTCCTCTGCGCTTGTCTATCTTGTGTGTGTGTGTAGAGGATGGGGCGTGTTAAAGAGGAATTAGATATTAGTTAACCAGTTCCTGTTGCTGAATATTTAATTAGTTATTGTTATTAATAAAAATGAATTGTGTTTAAATTTACAAACCTGGTGACTGTAATTATTGGACAGCCAAAGACCAGAGACTTTGGTTCTTTTCCAAGAATTATTTGTTAATTTCAATTGTGTAGCAACTCCGGGTCACGTGAGGTTGCAATTGACCATGCACTAGCCCAGGGTGTGGTAACAAATGTAAGATAAATGGATACACTTGGCTAAGAAATTTGTATGCACCACATGAAAATGCAAATCAAACAAGCCTGGGTTGATTACATTTGAAAGCTAACCTGTATTTATCTTGCAAGGTCACGGTTAGAAGTGAGAATATTAAACATTAAACATTGCTGACCCATCTCTGGACTTCTTAGTGGAACTAGCAAGTCTTCAGAGAGGGAAATAATGTTGTAAGATATGTAAATTATTAATGTGGGTGACAGAGTTGTGTTGAAGGTAAAACATAGTTAGTTGCATTTCTGTTTTGGAACATCCCAAAGCATATCATGGTGCCATTGAGATGGCCTGTGGGGGTTAGATAGTTCCTTTGTTTAATTTATCAAGGTTTTTCTTTAGAGAAGGCAGTTGCAGATTTGGTCTTGTGTACGATGTAGCCCACGTAAGATTCTTGAGTGAAAAAGAGACTGGAAGATTTGCCTAGCTTGGCAAGGGGATCTACAGTGACCCACATATTGAAAACTAACAGTTTTAAAAAAAATTTAGAGTACCCAATTCATTTGTACCAATTAAGGGCCAATTTAGTGTGGCCAATCCACCCAGTTTGCACATTTTTGGGTTGTGGGGGCAAAACCCATGCAAACATGGGGAACATAGAACATAGAACATAGAACAGTACAGCACAGAACAGGCCCTTCAGCCCTCAATGTTGTGCCGAGCCACGTATCCATCCTATACCCGTAACCCAACAACCCCCCCCAACCTTACTTTTTAGGAAACTACGGGCAATTTAGTATGGCCAATCCGCCTAACCCGCACATCTTTGGACTGTGGGAGGAAACCGGAGCACCCGGAGGAAACCCACGCACACACGGGGAGGACATGCAGACTCCACACAGACAGTGACCCAGCCGGGAATCGAACCTGGGACCTCGGCGCCGTGAGGCCGCAGTGCTACCTACTGCGCCAGCGTGCTGCCCTCCGAAAACTAGCAGTTTTAATGGAGAATGCAGTGAAACTTCAGTTTGAGAATAGAAGTTTATAGTGATGTGGTAGTGAAGAAGATTGGAGGATCGTTTAGCCATAAGTTAATGGAAGGATCCCCATGAAATGTTGTGCCGTGGAAAGCAGCTGGTTCATGGAAGGGAAATCAAGGGCATACCTTTGGATTTGCCCCAGGAAAATTGAACGAACCTTCAAGATTTTGTAAGATAAGGAAACTCTTATGTGTGGGTACGTGTGGGGCAGATAAAGATAAAATAAATTAATAGCCTACATAGTTATAAACAGTAGTGCTAAGCTAGTTGTACTTGCTTCCTTTAATTTCTTCCATGATGCGCAATAAAGTTTGTTTATTCTAAATTGTGGCTAACGCAATTTTTAACATTGTAGTTTTTGCACTTAGGACAAGGTGCCCACCAGAGATACATTTTGCTGATGTCATCCGATGCGCAACACCATTTAATTCAAAATTGTGGAAAGCTCACCTAACCCCTGAGGCAACTGCAAATCCTTATGGAATTGCGAAGTAAAAGCTTTGAACATTTATAAAAAGGGCCACTCAGCTGTAGCTCAGTGGGTTATCAGATTTCCTTTTGCCACCTTCTGGAGAATTTTCTGCTTCCAGGTAATTTTTGCATGCATTGCGTGAATTCAGTTTTAAAAATCACACCTCAGGAAGGATATACAGTATTGACCTCAGAGGACATCAAAAGGATACGGGCCCAGGTTGCATAAACTTGCTTTGTTATTCTGTCAAGAATAGGAGATTGAGGGGTGATCTAATCAAAGTCTTTAAAATATTTAAAGGATTTATGCGATAGATGCAGCGAAACTATTTTCTCTGGTGGGGAAATCTTGAACATGGGGAAATAACCTTAAGGTTAAAGCTAAGTCATCAAGAGTGAAAGCATTCTTTCACAGAAGGAATAGTCGAAATGTGGAACTTTTTCCTCCAAAAAGCTGTGGATGGTGGGATAATTAAGGAATTGACGAAGATAGATATTTTGTTAGGCATGGTGATTAAGGAAAATGAAACAAAGGTGAGAGTTGAGGTGCAGATCAACTGTGATCTAAGTGAATGACTGAGTTGGTTGAAGGGGCTGAATGGCCGACTGCTGTTCTTTTAAAAAAAAAATTTTATTCAAATTTTCCAACAACAAATTTTATCCCAACAAAGACAACAGAAAGATAAAAACAGAAACCCCTCCCCCCCACAATACAAAGCAATAAATTAATAACAAGAAAGAGTAATAAACATAGAACCGTAAGAACACACCCCCATAGCCGAGCCAAAGTCAACCCCCTCCCCACCCCCGGTTGCTGCTGAAGTTGACCACCCTCTAACACTCCGCCAGGAAATCAAGAAATGGCTGCCAACGCCGAAAGAACCCTTGTACCGACCCTCTCAGGGCAAACTTGACCCTCTCCAGTTTAATGAACCCAGCCATGTCACTAATCCAGGATTCTGTGCTCGGGGGCCTCGCATCCCTCGACTGTAAAAGGATCCTGAGCCGGGCTACTAGGGACGCAAAGGCCAGGATAACGGCCTCTCTCGCCTCCTGTATTCCCGGCTCTGATGACATCCCAAAAATAGCGAGCCCCCAGCCCGGTTCCACCCTAGAACCAACCGCCCTGGACAAGATCCATGCCACTCCCTTCCAGAAACCCTCCAGTGCCGGACAAGCCCAAAACATATGGGTGTGATTCGCTGGGCTTCCTGAACACCTCCCACACCTGTCCTCGCCCCCAAAGAACCGGCTCAGCCTGGTCCCAGTCATATGCGCCCTGTGCAGCACCTTCAGCTGAATTAAACTAAGCCGTGCGCAAGAAGAAGAAGAATTCACCCTCCCCAGGGCATCCGCCCACGTCCCCTCGTCAATCGCCTCCCCCAGCTCCTCCTCCCACTTCGCTTTCAGCTCCTCCACCGAGGCCTCTTCCCCCTCCTGCATCACCTGATAAATTGCAGAGATCCTACCCTCACCGACCCATGTCCCCAAGAGCACCCTATCCTGAACCCCTCTTGGCGGCAATAGCGGAAACTCCACCTCCTGCCGCCTAACAAATGCCCCAATCTGCATATGCCTGAAGGTGTTCCCTGGGGGGAGACCCCACTTCCCCTACAACTCCTCTAGGGTCGCAAACTTCCCGTCGAGGAAGAGGTCCCCCATCCGCCTGATACCTGCCCTATGCCAGCTCAAAAACCCTCCATCTATTCTCCCTGGTACAAACCGGTGGTTCCCCCGTATCAGGGACCAAACTGAGGCCTTCACCTCCCCCCTATGACGTCTCCACTGACCCCAGATTTTGAGGGTAGCTACCACTACTGGACTCATAGAGTACCTTGCCGGGGGGAGTGGCAGCGGGGCCGTCACCAGCGCCCCCAAACTTGTGCCCACACAGGACGCTGCCTCCATCCTCTTCCATGCAGCTCCCGCCCCCTCCATCACCCACCTACGAATCATTGCCACATTTGCGGCCCAGTAGTACCCACAAAGGTTGGGCAATGCCAGCCCACCCACCTCCCTGCCTCGCTCCAAGAATACCCTCTTCACTCACGGGGTCTTCTGCGCCCACACGAACCCTATGATGCTCCTATTAACCCTCCTAAAGAAAGCCTTTGGAATCATGATGGGTAAACACTGGAAAAGAAACAAAAACCTCGGGAGCACCGTCATCTTAACCGACTGGACCCTGCCCGCTAGGGAGAGTGGCAACATATCCCACCTCCTAAACTCCTCCTCCATCTGCTCCACCAGCCTCGTAAAGGTTAACCTATGCAGGGCCCCCCAGCTCCTGGCTATCTGAACTCCCAAATACCTGAAGCTCCTTTCTGCCCTCTTCAACGGAAGCTCCCCTATCTCTCTCTCCTAGTCCCCCATGTGCACCACAAACAATTCACTCTTCCCCATGTTGAGCTTATAGCCAGAGAAGTCACCGAACTCCCCCAGGATCCTCATCACCTCTGGCATCCCCCCGCCAGATCCGCATTGCACAGCAGTAAATCGTCCGCGTACAGCGACAGCCAGTGCTCCTCCCCCCCTCACAATCCCCCTCCAGTTCCTCGATTCCCTCAGTGCCATGGCCAGAGGTTCAATCGCTAACGCGAAGAGCAGGGGAGACAAGGAGCACCCCTGCCTCGTCCCCTGGGACAGCTGAAAGTCCTCCAACCTCCTCCCATTCATCACCACGCTCCCCACCGGAGCACTGTACAGTAGCCTCACCCAACTAATGAACCCCTCACCAAATCCAAATCTCCTCAACACCTCCCACAGGTAACTCCACTCCACCCTATCAAAAGCTTTCTCCGCATCCATCGATGCCACTATTTCCGTCTCCCCGTCCGTCGCCGACATCATTATAACATTAAGAAGCCGCCGCACGTTGACATTCAGCTGCGTCCCCTTCACAAACCCCGTTTGGACCTCGTGGATCACCTGCGGAACTACATCCTCCACCCTCCTGGACAGTATCTTGGCCAACAGCTTCGCGTCCACGTTGAGGAGCGAGATCGGCCTGTAAGACCGACACTGGAGGGGGTCCTTACCCTGCTTCAAAATCAGAGAAATGAGTGCTCTGGACATCATCGGGGGCAAAGCCCCCCCCCCCCCCCCCCCCCCCCCCTCATTCAGGGTCCTCACTAACAACAGGCCGAGCAGGTCTGAGAACTCCTTATAGAACTCCACCGGGAACCCGTCAGGTTCCGGTGCCTTCCCTGACTGCATGCTCCCCACCGCCTCGATCAGCTCCTCCAACTCGATTGGGGCCCCCAGACCCTCCACCTGCTCCTCCCCCACTCTCGGGAACTCCAACTTATCCAGAAAGCGGTCCATCCCGCCCTCCTCCCCAGGGGGCACCGACCGGTACAGCTCCTCATAAAAGGACCTGAACACCCTATTGATGTCCCCTGCACTCCGCACCAGATTCCCTCCTACATCTCTAACTCCCCCTATCTCCCTCGCTGCCTCCCGCTTCCGGAGCTGGTGGGCCAGCATCCGACTTGCCTTCTCCCCGTACTCATATACCGCCCCTGTGCCCTCCTCCACTGCGCCTCCGACTTCCGGGTGGTCAATATATCAAACTCCGCTTGGAGACTACGACGCTTCTTCAAAAGCCCCTCTTCCGGGGCATCCGCATATCTCCTGTCTACCCTTACCATTTCTTCCACCAACCTCTCCCTCTCAACCTTCTCCCCCCTCTCCCTGTGTGCCCTAATAGAAATCAGCTCCCCGCTAACCACTGCCTTCAACGCCTCCCAGACCACCCCTACTCGCACCTCCCCAGTGTCATTAGCTTCCAAATACCCCTCTATGCACCTATGGACCCGCCCGCATACTTCCTCCTCCGACAGAAGCCCCATGTCTAACCTCCACAGCGGGCTTTGATCCTTCCCCTCCCCCAGCTCCAGGTCCACCGAATGCGGAGCGTGGTCTGAAATGACTATTGCCGAGTACTCCGCTCCTACCATCCTCGGGATTAGCGCCCTGATAAGGACAAAGAAATCGATCCGGGAATAAGACTTGTGGACATCGGAGAAAAACGAGAACTCCCTACCTCCCGGCCTCAGAAACCTCCAAGGAACTACCCCTCCCATCTGGTCCATGAACCCCCTCAGCACTGTGGCCGCCGCCGGCCTCCTGCCCGTCCTGGACCTCGAACGATCCAGAGCCTGGTCCAGCACAGTATTAAAATCTCCTCCCAATATCAAGCCCCCCATCTCCAGGTCTGGAATCTGGCTCAGCATACGCCGCATGAAGCCTGCATCGTCCCAGTTGGGGCGTACACATTAACCAGTACCACCCGCTCCCCTTGAAGCCTACCACTGACCATTACGTATCTGCCACAACTATCCGCCACCACACTCGACGCCACAAACGACAAGCTCTTTCCAACCAAAATCGCCACCCCCCCGGATCCTCGCATCCAGCCCCGAATGGAACACTTGTCCAACCCACCCTTTTCTCAGCCTCACCTGATCCGCCACCTTAAGGTGTGTCTCCTGGAGCATAGCCACGTCCGTCCCCAGCCCCTTCAAGTGCACCAACACCCGGGCCCGCTTCACCGGACCATTCAGCCCCCTCACATTCCATGTGACCAGCCAAATCGGGGGGGGGGGGGGGGGGGGGGGGGGTCTTCCTCCTCCCTCTGCGCCGGTCAGCCATAGCTCTCCCTCGGCTCACCACGTGCCTGGAGTACCCCCCAGGGCCTTTTCCCACGGTGGCAGACCCCCTTCCCAATCCCCCCCCATCACCAGCAGCACCCCTTCAGCCCTACGAGAAGCAACCCAGTACCTCCCCCCTATTCCCCCCCCCCACCCCAACACCCCCCCCCCCCCCCCCCCACCCCCTAGCTAGGGCCCCCCTCGCTGCGTAAACCCTTCCATCATACTTCCCTAAGTCAGCCGACTCCTGCTGACCCCGGCTGCTCCCGCCACCCCAACGAGCCCCCCCGGTGCAACACAACCGCCACTCCCCCCGCCCGGTGTCAGCCCCGCCTACTCCACCTCCGACGCGAGAAAGAAGCCCGCGCTGGCCTACTGCTGTTCTTACTGTTTCCTGGGTTTGAAATCTCTTCTGATGATCAGGAGGTCAATTTTCACATCAAGGCGGGAATTTGGTTCACTTTAATTAGATTTAAAGGGCCTAGTTCCCAAATCAATTTACATCTTCTAATCAAATAGCATTTTTCTAAACTGAATTTTAATAGTGTTAGAGCTCATCACTTCAGTACACTCGAGATTATTGGAAATATTTTATTACGTCTCTTTGCATGAATAGGAATAGAAATTAGAACATTATATACTTGTAATCATCCTCTATTCAATACTTAGAATTCTACTTCAGAGACTGTCAATTTGATCTCATTGAATACCTCAGCAAATGAAGTGCATTTGTGCTGCAGTAAAAGCTATCTTATTTGTGCCAGTCGTCAAACACTTCACTATTAGATGCTCCCCTCCTACCGCTATAACAAAGCACTAACTGTTAATTCCTGGAAGCAGTGAAGCTGAGGAATTTGTTGCAGGCAGCAGGAACAGTCCAAATTGAGATAGCATTGTTGCCAGGACAATTTTCACTCTATACAGGGAATATTACCCAGAAATATTATGGAGTGAAATCTGACTTTAGTGGGTACATCATTTGGTGATAGTCTCCCTTCATCTCGACTTCATTAAAATGATAAATCAGATGTGATTTATCAGGCAGGCAGACAATCCACTAATGACTGTTTCGTGCCCCCAGCAAACTTCAAATTCATCACAATTATAGCCTCACCTGCTCAGTCAGAATTTAAAAAAAATATTTTCTTATTGGCATTTCACCATTATGTACATTGACGTTGGTGTTTATTTATTGTACAGTGTAAGACAAAAAGGCTTTTATCTTACCTTACTTTATTTACAGATTGCTGTCGCCTCATTCGGCGTGTCCTCCCCCCCCCCCCCCCCACCCTCCCCGCTCCCCCCCCCCCGGGCTTGGTCAGAATTGGACAGGTTTGGCTGTCAATCACCCTGCAATGGAAAATTATCATTGAAAAAACATCAGCTTACACGAATTTGAAGTGGTTGATACCTCTGCCAATCTAGTTCTTCTATAATATTTCTCCAAACTCTATTCTCAGATAAGATTGCTAGAAATAAGTTTTCAAATATTTGTATTACTTTAAAGCTACATTCCTACCTGGCAGTCGTGTCCTCAGGTTCCATTTGAATTACACAGATTCCATTTTCACATTGTCTTCCCACGAGGCTGTGCACATGCAGAAGTGGAGGTTCATCAATGGTTACCAATTGAACCACAATTTTGGCAGGTCCAGTGTAGTTCTGGATCTATAATTGAAACAGAGGTTGGGGTTTCTGAACATTTAGGGATATGGTACAGGGAGAGATAAAACGGAGAGGAGAAGAAGTACTTCTTAACATTTTCAGGATTGAACTGTTAAGATCATAAGATATAGGAGCAGAATTAGGCCACTTGGCCCATTGAGTCTGCTCCGTCATTCAATCATGGCTGATATTTTCTCATCCCCATTCTCCTGCCTTCTCCCCACAACTCCTGATCCCCTTATTAATCAAAAACCTATCTCTCTCTGTCTTAAAGACACTCAGTGTATTGGTCTCCACAGCCTTCTGTGGCAAAGAGTTCCACAGATTCACCATCCTCTGGCTGAAAGAATTTCTCCTCATCTCTGTTTTAAAGAATCGTCCCTTTAGTCTGAGATGGTGACCTCTGGTTGTCGCCCAGGGCCGGCGTCAATCCCACCCCCGCTGTGTCCTGAATTCTCCGCCCACGAGATTCGGCGGGGGCGGGAATTGCGCCGCGCCGGTTGGCGGGCCCCCCGCTGCGATTCCCCAGCCCGCGATGGGCCGAAGTCCCGCCGCTGACAGGCCTTTCCCGCCGGCGTTGTTTAAACCACCTCTGGTACCAGCGGGATTGGTGGCGCAGGCGGGCTTCGGAGTCCGGTGGGGGGGCACGGGGCGATCTGACCCCGGGGGGTGCCCCCACAGTGGCCTGGCCCGCGATCGGGGCCCACCGATCGGCAGGCGGGCCTGTGCCGTGGGGGGCACTCTTTTTCTTCCGCCTTCGCCATGGTCTTCACTGAAAGATAAAAGATGGAGGCGGGACACGGGCACATTGACGGTCGGGGACTTCTATGTAGGACACAGACTGGCGACACTAGACGGTCTGACAAGGAAGTGGAAACTAGCAAAAGGACAGGAAATTAGATACCTCCAAATAAAACACTTCCTCCGCAAAGAGACAGTAGGGTACCTCGGGGCCCCAGAAACCACATTACTATAGGACCTGATAGGCACAAGCAACGAGAAGGGGGGGCTATGTGGGAAAATATACGGACAGCTACTGGACAGAGCTCGGCTCCACTGGGCGAGACCAGACAAAAATGGGAGGACGAACTGGGGACAGAGGTAGGGTGGGGATTCTGGAGCGAAGCATTGAGCAGGTTGAACTTCACCTCCTCCTGCGCAAGGCTAAGCCTAATGCAGCTCAAAGTGGTGCACAGAGTGCACCTGACCAGAACCCGAATAAGCAGGTTCTTCCCGGAGGTGGAAGACATATGTGAGCGGTGCCAGAGGGGCCTGGCGACCCACACCCACATGTTTTGGGCTTGCCCCAAGCTTGCTGGGTTCTGGACAGCCTTCTCCGAGGTAATGTCCAAGGTTGTGGGGGTGAGGGTGAAGTCATGCCCAATAGTGGCAATCTTCGGGGTATCGGAGCAGCCAGAGTTACACATGGGGAAGGGGGCCAATGCCCTGGCTTTCACTTCCCTAATCGCACGCCGGACAATCCTGCTCGGCTGGCGATCGGCAGCACCACCCACAGCTGCAGACTGGCTCGCTGACCTCTTGGAATTTCTCCATCACCCGAGAGTCAGAGGACGGCTTCCTGGATACTTGGGGGAAGTTTGTCGGCCTGTTCCAAAACCTGTTTGAGGCCAGCAATGAGGAGTAAGCTAATAAGAATTAAAAGAAAACAAAATAGATGAGGTACCAAAAGACTGCGCAAACCCGGGGTGGGGGCGGGGTTGGGTAGGCGAAAGGAAGGTGGGGAAACCACGAGAGATGGGTGGGGAGGGGGCTACCCCACCTTTATTTCCCATTCTGTCTGGAAAATAAAATAAAAGCACAGCCGAAGCCAAGGCGGGCGGAGGGGGCGACGGGTGGGGGGGGAGGTGCAACGGGGAAGTGGGAGGAACCATAGACCGATCCAGAGGGCAACGAAATGCACATAGGGTCAATTAAATGAAGGACAAAATAAACCTCTCTGTATAATAAAGTAAATTAGCGCGAGCGAGAAACATGTGATGTATACATATACAACTGTCTATAAATATGAGAAATGCCAATAAAAAGATTTTTAAAAATAGGTTAATGCCCAGAAAGGGCAAGAACCTGATTTGACTGCATTGTAATATCATTAGCAAGGTTAAAGTCAGATGTTCCGGCCTCATTAAATCTTCATGCCCATCGGCATGATGTCACATGGGCGGAAATTACTGCTTTTTAAAAACGGGGACCAGGCGCCATGAACTCTGAGAGAAGTGGGCTGGATGACAGCCCAGGAATTGGCTGTGGATATCCAGCTCATGGCCCATGCTGTCCATGATCTGAAAAGAGTCGTGCTCGGCACTCCGATGGCACTTGAGGTCTCAAGGATGCACAGGTGTGCAGTGGATTCCCATCTGAGTGTACCCCTGCTGGGGCAGAATTTCACATTGGTCTCAGGCCACGAACCCCCCCTCGGGAGTCGGAGCCCCAGAGCTCTAGCCGCCTTGCCGAAATGCTCTCCAAGCCCTTTCTCACTGCACGGAGGGGTTGTCTGTATGTGCTGTTGCTGCATACCCGGACACACCTGGGCATGCCTTGTTACCTCTGGCGGCGGATGTCTCCACTGAATTGCCCTCTACGGAGGAGTTCTCCCCTTTAACCCAAGGACCTGGGATGGAGGGTGTTGTACTCAACAGTCCCATACAACGATAGACTGCATTGGTTCACGGACACCCACGATGCCTGTCTTCTTTGCGGCCTTGAGGAGTCTGTGGACCATACTTATGCAAGTTGTCATAGGCTGCACTCCCTTTTCAGATTTTATTACAGTTTTGTTTGCATTTCAGCCCCGTGCTCCTTATCTATGGGCACCCATGTAGAGACGGGTTGGAAGGGAGGAGGACCTACTTGTGAACCTGCTCCTCAGCTTGGCCAAACTTGCCATAAATTGGTCTCGGCAGCGGGCGACCGATGGGGTCAGCCAACTTGACCGTCTGCCCCTCTACCACGGCTACATTCGTGGCTCAGTGTCCCTGGTGAGTGAGGATGCAGTGCCCATGGGCACCATTAAGGCCTTCTCTGCCGGGTGGGCACCGCTGGCTCTGGGGTGTCTTATTGACCCTTTCAATCAAATTTTGGTTGAATGTTTTAAGTTTCATTTTCTCTTTGTTCTGTTCAAGGCAGTAGCGCTTTAAGGAGCTGCGTCTTTTAATTTGCCTCTCAGTTTGTTTAATTTAGTTTGTTTGGTTCAATCAGAGAACATAGAACATACAGTGCAGAAGGAGGCCATTAGGCCCATCGAGTCTGCACCGACCCACTTAATACCTTACTTCCACCCTATCCCAATTGCTCCTTCCTCAGGTGAATGCCCACATGGCTACGTGTGAAGGAGGAGGGCACCTGCTACTGTGGCGGTGAAGGTCACAGCAGCCCTGAACCTTTATGCAACAGGATTCACCTGAGGAAGGAGCAGTGCTCCGAAAGCGAGCAATTTGAAACAAACCTGTTGGACTTTAACCTGGTGTTGTAAGACTTCTTACAGTATTGATCAAGCCAGGGGAGAGGATATGGATGGCATGAGATGGATATGGATGGCATTATTCAGAGATAATGCAGTGGCTGCCCAGGAGACGTATGTGTAAAGGTATGACAGTAATTAGATCACGGGATGACAAAGCCTGAGAATGAACGGCTCCTATTGGTGTTGTTGTTTTCTGCCTCAGAAATTAGTTGCGTCCTCTAACATTCCTGAGAGTCTAGCTTTTCCAACTAATTGGCCATCATCATTTATCCCTCACTAATCTGAGCTGCCCACAGGTTCAAAGTTAGGGAGAGGGATGTTTCAAGGGGTGAAGGTTGGGTGTAGGGCATTGGGAGGCATTGGGAGCCTCATAGTGCGACCACCCCGAATGCTTTGGGGAATCCATTAGACTTCAAGGTTCACGCAGGCATTCAGGTGACCCTGTACATGATGAATGGGCAGTCATTGAAGCCGCCTGCTGAAGACCCCAGTGCAGTTGATATTAAGGGAAGGAACGACCAGCTCATAGGTGACTCTGAAGGGGAGAGGGCAGTAACTGTTGCTGGTCAAGCGATGATTTGGATGGGCGGCAGACATTTGAGTTTGCGCTGGATGATGGAAATGGTGTAAGATTGACAGCTTGCAGGACCAGGATGACAAGGGGTATTGGAAGGGTTTGAGGGTAACGGGATGGAACACCTACCTGACTCTTTCTCTTTCTCTCAACCCTCCCAGATTATTGATTTATGTGTGGATGGAGCCCCTGGAATTGGCAGTCATTCTCTTTATAGCACTGGAGAGGCCAGGCACCCAGCCCAGAAGGACCCAGTGCCAGAAGGCCGGCTCAATGGCCAGTTGCCCATCAGGGCAAAGATGGGGCTTGAAGGCATCGGAGAAGGACACCTAGGGTTTATAGGACCAGGGTGTCCTTCATGGAGCTGTTAGGCACCATGAGCTGCAGGAGGCCTCACCTCAACAAGGAGACAATGCGGCACATTTTGGCAAGGCTACGCCTTGGGAAGGAGGAGGGCACCTGCTTCTGTGCCTGTGAAGGTCACAGCAGCCCTGAACCTTTATGCAACAGGTTCATTCCAGAGCTCAATTGGTAGGGTACCTCAGACATCAGTCCATGGATGCATCCGCAAGGATATGGATGCTTTGTATGGCCAGGCATCTGATTACATATACTTCAACTTCAACCAGGCCAATCAGGACAAGGGGTTGTGGGCTTTGCATCCATCGCTGGAGTGCCACAAGTCCAGGGGCAATCAATGGGACACATGTGACATTAAGAGCACTGTGGCATCAGGTCCTCTATCGATCATTGCTTTATCAATCACAAGGATTTCCACTCCCTTAATATACAGTTCACCGGCGATCACCACATGAACATTATTCATGCGGGTATACACTTCCCTGGGAGCGTGCATGGCAGCTTCGTCTTGGGGAACTCGCAAATGCCAGGGTCTTTGAAGACCACCCCAGACTCTTGGGATGGCTCGTAGGGGACAAGAGGTACCTGTTGACATCCTGCTGGATGATGCCAGTGCTGAGAACTGAGACTGATGCAGAATCCTGTCATAATGCGGCTCGCAGTGCCACCCAGTTAGCTATCGAGCAGTGCATTTTTGTTCTGAAGCTGCACTTCCACTGCCTAAACTGATCCCGTGGAGCCCTTCAGTACAGCCTCCAGAAGGTCTACCGCATTGTTGTGGTGTGCAGTGTCCTCAATAACTCGGAGCAGCAGTGGTGTGACATGCTGGAGGAGGACGAGAGGGAACATTTGCTTCCTCTGATGAGGAGGAGGAACAGGAGGGAGTGGATGGAAAGTCAGAGGAGGACCCGGAGGAAAGAGAACAGGCGGTGCACAGGGTGTGCATGGGCAGGAGGGCCAAGGATTCCCTCATTGCTTCCAAGTTCTTCCGATAGGTGGCTTGTTGTCCGGCAGTTCCATGACACACCCTACCTCAAACCATCATGATGGGGAGAGGGGGTCAAAGACAGTGAGCCGTTAAGGCTTTGAACTGGAAAATATTTTAGTCAGGTAACTAGTGATAGTGACACATTGGGCGGGATTCTCTGATCCTGAGGTGAAGTGTTGACGCCGTCGGAAATGGCATCGCGTTTCCCAACGGCGTCAACATGGCCTCAGGATCAGTAATTCTGGGCAGCAGGGCACTGGAGCAACCCTCGCCCCTCCAGCTGCTGACCCCGGCGTCAACTGGGCGCCGCAGGGTCCGCGCATGTGCAGTGACACCGGCGCCAATGCACCCATGCGCAATGGCTCTCTTCTCCGCACCAGCCCCGACGCAACATGGCGTAGGGTTACAGGGGCCGGCAGAGAAGAAAGAAGGCCTCCAGCCTGAGATGCCGGGCCGCCGATCGGTGGGCCCCGATCGTGGGCCAAGCCACAACGAAGCCCCCCCCGGGGTCGGACCCCCCCCCCCCCCCGCCTCCCATCAGACCGCCCCGGACCCTTGCATGCCGAGGCCCCGCCGACTAAGAGCAGGTTAGAACGGCGGCGGCGGGACTCAGGTTTTTTGTTTGACCCATCCCGGGCCGAGAATTGCCGGGGAGCCCTGTAGAGCAGCCCCCGGCCCGATTCTCCGCTCTGTGGAGAATCGCGTCCCGGTGTCGGGGCGGCGTGGCACGATTTGCGCCGGTCGCGGCGATTCTGCGACCTTGCCCCCGGACTGAGAGAACCCCGCCCATTGTTTAAACCCTAACTACCGGTGCCTAACTTCTTCCATGTCCACTCTGTTCACCTACTCCTTAATCTTACGAAGCTTACCACTTTGTCTAGGTGTGTTCCCAGGATGCATATCAGAAGTGGAGGTGGCCTGCTGTCTTTTGTGTCCTGTAGCCTAAGATGCCCTTGACGGGCATGCTCTGGAGGGCCTGGTCCTGGAGGGACCCAGCTGTCACTGGTGTTGCCGTGTCACCTTGTTCTTCCCGCTGCTCCTGAGGTCTACCGGTATGACGAAGGGGGGAGAAAGCAGGGTTGGTGACTGCCAGAGTCTCCGTGGTGAAAGTGATTCATTGCTTCTTTCTCCCTCAGGGTGCTTGTGGGCCCCGACATGACGCCATGGGACAGAGAGGCAGCTGGAGTGAGCAATGTCACCTGATGTTACCAGTCCTGGAGGCCCACCATTGTCTGCATCATGGTGTCGAAGCATTCATCAATGGGCCTCTGTACCTCGATCATGCTCTCCAAGCCATGCCTTGGATTCCACCACTCATGGCTCGGCCATCCCATCCTAGGCTATCCACCGAGGTCACTACCCTTGCAGTGTTGGCCGGTTGCCACTCAACCATCTCCTGTGACTGAAGACTTTGGGACTCCTCCAATCCATCTTGCAATTACAGGTATGTCTCTGACAATCCCTCCTGGATTTCCCAACTCTGCCTTTACATCTCTAGCAGCTGAGGGAGGCACTCATTCAGAGGCTCGACACCTGGCTAGGGCATAGCTGAGTCCTGGGCTCCAGCAGATCTCCAACTGTCCGACCCCTGGGATTTTCCTGTCTCCACCTGGTATGTATCAGGAGCAATGTGGTGCTCACCAGATAGTGACCCAGAAGACTGTCTGCCAGGTTGGCTCACTGAGATGCTTGTCTCTGCGATGGTGGATGGTACGGGTGATAGATATGCAACGGAATTCTTGTTGGCGGGAACCTCCGCTCCACTGGCAGCGTACCCATGCCCGTCGGTTTCCCGACAGTGTGGGGTGGCCACAATGGGAAACCCCATTAGCTGGATGCCGGAACGGGGGATCTTGCTGCTGGCAAGGGTGCGCCGCACAGGAAAATGCAGCTGGCGGACCGGGGAATCCTGTCCATGATGCTTCTTTGGTGTCCTTCCCGGAGAGCTCCTCCGAGGCGCTGTTGAATGTTGAAGGGGGGTGACATGGGCTCCTCGGATGGTGTTCCTGCAAGACAAGAGGTTTTAGTAAATGGCAAGAACAAACATTTGGCCTCATAAAACTCACTTGAGACAGGTCATCTGGGTGAAGGTGCAGTCGATTCTCACTCTTTGCCACAGGCCAACCTCACTGACAGTGCTGCCATACTCCTGCCCCTCCTCTGCGAGCTCCATTGCCTTTCCTCATAGGGCATCAGAATTAGGAGCTCGGGCATGCCCTCACCCATCTTCTCCCTTTCCTGTCAGTTGTGGGCTATCTTCTCCTGCGGGAAACCAAAGGTGACATTGTGAGCCGGATGCTTGATGGTTCAGAGGTCGAAGAAAACTGTCATCCATGAGGACAATGCCTAGACAGGAAGGCATTGCAATGAGGGGAGCTGCGGTGGGGGGGAGGTTTGAGGATGATGTTAGGAGGTCGGGTGTTGGGTGGCTGCGAGGTGGCAGCAGGTGGGTGAACAGTGATGTTCCAAAAGTAACGGAAGGAATGAATGCCAGATGGAGACTGCGGGCATTCACCTTTGCAGCTCATATGAGGTCATTCATCCTTTTGTGCCATTGAAGCCCCGTCGTCCCGGTCATGCTGTTGGCACTTACAACTGCTACCCCGCCGCCCGGGTGAGATTGGTGACTATGCCGGGGGACTCCTGCCAACACGTGGGCATGTTGTGACCTGCCTCTCCTTCACGACATCCAGAAGTCTGGTGAGGGCTACATCTGAAAATTGAGGTGTAGGGCTTGTAGCTGCCTTCCTCCTGGCCTGAATGAGAGTGAATGCTGAGGATCCATTTATATTCATCGCCGCCTTGATCGCAGTGTTCAGCTGACCCCAGGGTGGGCCAATCAGACACCCGATGATTCAGGCGTGGTGTGTTGTACATAGGGGAGAAAAGGTTTCAGTAAGTGGCTTGTGGTGCTGCCAGGAATCGCACCTATTTTCTCGCCAGAAATAACACAAATGGAATTTTTGGGGAAAACTCTGCCTTATATATTCACACTGATGATTCTGCAGACACAGTTGTTCTTGTTTTAAAATCACTCCAATTTGTTAGTGAGGTTTCTGATTTTTCCTTCCAATATCTATGTTCCGGATATTTTCTCCGCAAGTTATTGTTATACCGACGGACCACCACGCTTAGATATTAAGCTTTCCCTACCACTCCCATGGCAGGCAGCAGATGATCGGTGGTGGGGGGGGAGGGTTAAAGATTAAAACATGATGGAAGCATCTCAAATATGCTGCACAAGGACTGCTGCCATTTTTATTCCAACAGTTAACAAGGTGTCTGAATAAAATATTTAAATCGGAGTCCCATAGGTCGTGTAATTTCAAATTCGCTGCCACTTTGTGGATTTTCAGGTCTGGGAAAAGTGTCATTGAAAAGGAAGTGGGAGCTGCCAGCTCCATAAGGAAAGCAGCATTTTGAGCATTGCTCATGTGTGAGGAGGAGCAGGAGTGCTTTCCCTGGCTCCTCAAGGAAGACATCAACCTCTTCACAATCATTGTGGTCTTTCAGCCTCTCTCCAATCATTGGCCTTTCTCTCTCCCATATTTTCTAACTCTTTTTCTCCTCCCTTTCTCCAAAGACAAAGAAAGGATACTCAGACAACGACTTTCAACCAGGTTTGCGATTATTATTTTATTTTGATATGTGTCCTTCATCTATGGTCATCCTCTCTCTACCCCCACCCACCACTACCTCATCTTGTAACTACATGGGCATTAAAGAGAAAGTTTGGCCAGGACTTTCCGCCCCTGTTTGGCGCAAGTATAAATGGCGATGGCGGGGCAAAATATCGCAAGGTGCAAAAAGTCTGGGCGGGGGGTGGCCAGTTTAAGGACTCACAAGGTTGCAGCTGCTTGAGGCACAGGACGTGTTGGGGAGAGGCCGGCTAAAGGGCGTGCAATTTGGTGGGGTGCACTGGGGGAGAGGGTGGAAATTGCATTGGGGGGGATTGGGCGGGACAGTCAGAGAAGCAATGGCCTATTCCAGAGAAGGGGAATAGTTTGGCCCCTGAAGGCAGGCAAGGACTCAGTGACAAGAGGGGAAGGAAACCGCTTTTAAAGCTCACCCATCCTGAGGCTGAAATCTTCAATTGATGGGCCTCTGCCTTCTGAATGTGCTCTGACACTGGAACGGGAAGCCTGGACTGGTGGGCTCAGAAGGGTGTCCAGTAGATAGGCCTGAAAGATCCACTAAATTAGGGAGTCGGTGCCTGTGAGTTAATGATTGAGCATGTTAATTCTAACTCCACCAGGGTGATTCAGCATTTGACCTGATTACAGCGTTGGCTCAAACCTGGACAAAAGAACTGAACTCCAGAGGTGAGATGAGAGTGACTGTCCTTGACATCATTTGACCAATTATAGCATCAAGGAGCCTGTGGTGGTATGATTTGCATAGCTGTCTGCCATTGGTGCAGAACACTGGATTACCATTGGCCCTGGTCGGTCATGTGCCTCTCAACCGATTGGTTGAGACCAGTCATGTGACGGCTCCCCGATTGGTCGTGAGGCTGAGTTAACCCCGCCTCCAGAGTGAGGTATAAATACCCAGAACGCCCGGTGGTCGTCCATTTACTGTAGTCGACCGCAGGGCTAACTTCTGGCTTATTAAAGCCTAACTTTTGTACAGCAACTCGTCTCGCGTTCGATTGATGGTTCATCAATTTAATAAGATAGAATTTTGAAGGTGGAGCTCCGGATCAAGCCCGAATGCCTCCGCATCAGCCCGCAAACTCAGAACGCTTCAGAAATCTTTAAACATTGGCTGGCATGTTTCGATGGATACCTGGCGTCCGCAAACAGCCCCCCTCAGGCCTGCGCCACGGGACGCCCCGACAAGTCCGCGGGGCCCCGCTGCTATTTCTGTGGGTTCGATAAACACCCTCGCCTGCGCTGCCCGACCCACTCCGCCCTCTGCACCAATGCGGGAAGAAGGGCCACTTTTCATCCGTCTGCCAGGCCAAATCGGTCACTGCTGTACCGCGTAGCGACCGGGGGTCCCCCCCTCCTTGTTTGCTAATCTCACCCCCGATTGCAAACCCGTCGCGACACGGAGCAGACGGTACAGCACCCAGGACCGGACGTTCATCAGGTCCGAGGTCCAGAGGTTGCTGAAGGAAGGGGTCATCAAGACCCAGCAACAGTCCCTGGCGAGCCCAAGTGCTGGTGGTCTGGACTGGGGAGAAAAACCGGATGGTCATCGACTATAGTCAGACCATCAACCGGTTTACGCAACTGGACGCGTATCCTCTCCTCCGTATTTCCGCCATGGTAAACGATATCGCGAAATACAAAGTCTTCTCCACTGTGGACCTTAAGTCCGCTTATCACCAGCTCCCCATCCGCGCGAGTGACCGCAAGTACACCGCGTTCGAGGCTGATGGGCGCCTCTACCACTTCCTTAGGGTTCCATTCGGTGTCACAAATGGGGTCTCGGTCTTCCAACGGGAGATGGACCGAATGGTCGACAAGTACGGATTACGGGCTAGCTTCCCGTATCGCGATAATGTCACCATCTGCGGCCACGACCAGCAGGACCATGACGCCAACCTCCGGAAATTTCTCCAAACCGCAAAACTCCTTAACCTCACTTACAATAAGGATAAGTGCGTGTTTAGCACCGACCGTCTAGCCATCCTCGGCTACGTAGTGCGTAATGGAGTGGTAGGCTCCGATCCCGAATGCATGCGCCCCCTGATGGAACTCCCTCTCCCCAATACCCTCAAATCCCTCAAACGCTGCCTGGGTTTGTTCGCTTACTACGCCCAATGGCTTCCCAATTACGCTGAAAAGGCCCGTCCCCTCATTCAAACCACGACCTTCCCGCCGTCGACAGAGGCCTGCCAGGCCTTTAGCCGCATCAAAGCGGACATCGCAAAGGCCACGATGCGCGCCATCAACGAGTCCCTCCCCTTCCAGGTCGAGAGCGACGCATCAGAAGTAGCTCTGGCGGCCACCCTGAACCAAGCGGGCAGACCCATGGCCTTCTTCTCCAGAACTCTCCAGGCTTCCAAACTCCACCACTCCTCTGTGGAAAAGGAATCCCAGGCCATAGTCGAAGCTGTGCGACATTGGAGGCACTATTTGGCCGGCAGGAAGTTTACCCTCCTCACAGACCAACGGTCAGTGGCCTTCATGTTTGACAATGCACAAAGGGGCAAGATTAAGAATGACAAGATCTTACGGTGGCAGATCGAGTTGTCCACGTACAACTATGAGATCTTGTATCGTCCTAGGAAGCTCAATGAGCCTCCTGATGCCCTGTCCCGCGGTACCTGCGCCTGCGCGCAGATAGACCGCCTCCGCTCCCTCCACGCGGACCTCTGCCATCCAGGGGTGACCCATCTCTACCATTTCATTAAGGCCCGCAACCTGCCTTTCGCCATCGAGGAAGTCAGGACAGTAACCCGTGACTGCCACATCTGCGCAGAGTGCAAGCCGCACTTCTACTGCCTCGAGCGCGCACATCTGATCAAAGCATCCCGCCTCTTTGAACGTCTCAGCATTGACTTCAAGGGGCCCCTTCCCTCTAGCAACCGCAACATTTACTTCCTGGCGGTAATCGACGAATACTCCCGCTTCCCCTTCGCCATTCCCTGCCCCGACATGACCACATCGACCGTCATTAAGGCCCTCCTCTCCATCTTCTCCCTGTTCGGCTACCCCGCACACATACATAGCGATCGGGGTTCCTCATTTATGAATGACGAGCTGCGTCAATTCCTGCTCAACAGGGGCATTGCCTCTAGCAGGACGACCAGCTATAACCCTCGGGGTAACGGACATGTCGAGCGGGAGAATGGTACCATCTGGAAGACCATACTACTGGCCCTCCGGTCCAGAGATCTCCCTATTTCCCGATGGCAAGAGGTTATCCCCGATGCCCTACATTCTATCCGCTCACTCCTCTGTACCACAACAAATCAGACACCTCATGAACGTCTTCTTGTTTTCCCCAGGAAGTCGTCCTCCGGATCCCCTCTCCCGACGTGGCTGGCCGCCCCCGGACCCATCTTGCTCTGGAAGCAAGTGCGGGTGCACAAGTTCGACCAGTTGGTGGAACAAGTCCAGTTACTCCACGCTAACCCGCAGTATGCGTACGTGGAGTACCCCGACGGTCGGCAGGACACGGTCTCCCTCCGGGACCTGGCACCCGCCGGCGTGCGGCCTTCCCCCCCTTCACCACAGACCCTCCCCTGTTTTTTTTCCCCCAGCGCCCCACCCAGGCCACCCCTTCCCCATCCATGGCGGCTCCACCACCAGCCCGGGTGATGGAGACTGTTCAAGGACCATCGCTCCCGGACTCCAGGACATCAGCGGAACCACCACCATCGGCTGAACCAATGTCACCAACCCCACTGCGGCGGTCTGATCCCCTTATTAATCAAGAACATATCTATCTCTCTCTTAAAGACACTCAGTGTCTTTGCAGAGGCAACCAGAGACCAGGTCGAGGAGGGAGTTGGCCATGGTGGGGTGGGTGGTGACCAGGATGATGTCAATGCATAGCATCAAGTCAGAAAGCAGGACCGAGTAGACACTGATTACCAGATCTTTGCTGGCCCTCTGACCCCAATTCAGACAGAATGGATTTTTGTGAACCCAATGTGGAGGAAGAGAGGAACCGACAAAGGATGGCACAGGACCAGACTCAGAAATAGTCAGAAGGACAACAGAGGTGACAGCTGATAGTCCTACAGCTTAGGATGCCTGCAACCAGGTGCGAGTGTGACACTGAGCAATAGCATGCAACCAAATGTACCACATGTGTCGTAACTACTTGCAAATGTCAGAGAGGCAATGTCCAAATTGACAAGAATGCTACGGCAGATAGTCACTGACAGATGTCAGTACCTGCAGGAAGACCTAATACTCTGTGGAATGGGATGCAACTCTACACTGGTAGCTTTGAAAGCCACTGTGGTCTTGAATTTCAATACCACCAGATTGTTCCAGGGGTCCACGTGGAGTCACACGCAGATACTTAAGGGAGTTTGCCAATATCCTGTTCAAGATGATTTTGTGAGATTCACCACAGATCCTGAGAACCAGGTCACCAGATTTGTCGGTTCTGGCTCCATAGATGGACTTTCTCAAGTGCAAGGAGCAATTGATTGTACACATGATGCCGAGAGCTCCCTGGGAACAGGCAACAACATTCATACACCAAAAGGGGTTTCATTCCATCAACGTGCAGCTGGTTTGTGACTTCCAAAAACAAATCCTGCAGGCATGTGCTTGCTTCACAGGGAGCTCTCATGACTCGTACATTCTCAATCACACACTGGGGGCACTGATATTTGCTCCTCCTGTGCAGTTGCAGGGACAATGCCTCCCAACAAGGGCAACAGTTGAACAAAGCTGCCTGAACTGCTCAGGGGGACTGCTGTAGTATGTGCCACAGGCAGTCTCAAGGTTCAATGTAGTCTTCTGCAACTTGCACAACCTCACACTGCAAAGAGGTGAGAAATTGCCAGTCATGAGGATGGAGGAGCCAGATTCACTGTCAGACAAGGATGAAGGGGAAAAATCAGAAGACCTTGAGCTGAGGTGATCTGTGGTACGGTTCCAGCTGCGGATGCTGCTGTGTGGAGCAACACGAGAGAGAAAGACCTGTGACACATTCATTGAATCCTGATTTTAGCCAGAGTTCCCTGCAGGATCTCTTGCTATGTGCATCAAGAAATGTTTCAGTGGAAATGCCAGATGGGGTGCACTCCCCCCAGGTAAACATATCGGCCCATGACACCTTGCACCAAGCTCACCACCTCCGAGAGGGCAATGAATGCTGGCCCACCCAGCGATGCCCATATCACATAAATGAAATAAAACAAAGAGAAGGGAAAAGGCTAGGGCCCTTGGCATGAACAGATCCTGATAGTTATGCTCTCGATGGAGCTCAGTAACTTGTTTAGTTTTTTTAAACCCAGAACTTACTGAAAGAATGAAGCCACAACATTCATGGTTCAAAATAAATAAATGTTACTGCGCAAAAATCGAAGATTATGAATCATTATAACGACAAACTATTTTAAATATTCAGTTATATGAAAGATAATAAAAGTACAATTTATCTTTCCTTCTACACCCATTAGACTTACACCCCAAAGCGCAATTTAGATGCTTATCAAAAAGTGGAAGGTTTACCACTTGGCCTGAGTACTGCTTCAAAGATTTGTATAAGTGTGGTGAATTATAAACCTAGTAATTCACACTGTGTTCCAGTATATGTATTGTGTCCTTGTAGGCTCTGTATACGAGCCGTTGCGCAGCTCTGCCCATAGGGGGAGATAAGGAGTTTGTACTGGGCTCCACCATTGGCTCCGCCCATGGCTCCTCCCACTAACCGGAAGTATAAAGCTTTGCAGTCGTGAGCCTGCTGCCAGTTCATCTTGTCGCAGGCAGGCTCTGTTGTAAGATTATTAAAACCACTGTTCACTTCCAATCACGTGTCTTGTGAATTGATGGTCACGTCAATAAGGGTTGAGTTTTTTTGGACCTTCTGCTTACTTCTGATAAGGTTGGTCCTTCAAATCTCGTCCAACCACTCTGTGATTGCAAATTCCCCATTCAACGCTGGCACTTCTAGAGTTTTAAGCATAACCACTTCACATACTCTTTGAGATCTAAAATTCTCTCTCTCTCTTTCACCAAAACATATAATTTCAACTGAACTTTTGTTGAGAGAGATGTTTTCTCTTCTTCAGCCAGCTTGGTCAAAAACCTAAACTTCTTGAATACAGAGCCACCCCTATAATTAACTTATGTTGACTATTTTCTCTGCTGTTTATCTCCCAGAGAAACTGGTCACATGATCATTTACTGGAAGCCAGGTGCTTTAACATGAATCCCTTTCAGAGAGACTTGGGGTGGAATTTTAGTTCCCCTCCCCTTGGTGGGATCTCACAGATCTGCTGAAGTCAATGGGCTTTTGAACAGCTTGTTGTATTTGCTTTTTCTCATTCGTTCATGGAGCATCCAGAGGAAACCCAGGCAGACAGAGGGAGAAAGTACAAACTCCACACAGTCACCCAAGGCCGGAATTGAACAGATTAATGGAATGCAGATATGTTCGCATGTCCGGCAGCCACTGAATATTCTGATGCACCTAGCTCCCAGTGTCTCAACATAGAAACCGGTGCACTCACATGCCAGAGCCATGACAGAGCCCATGGCCAAGCCTAAGCAGCTGTTCCCTTGCCTGTCTCTGCATCTCCTGCAAGTTCTTGTGGCCATTCCCATCCGCCCATCATCAGCATGGGGCTCAGCATGGGCCTGGTCTCTAACAGTCCTCCGACTGTCAGGAGCTTCGGCTGCTGCACCCTCGATCAGCTGTTGTGATGCGTCTGTGATTTGCTCACCAGTTTATGACCCTGAAACTAACTGTGAACATGCACCCACTGAGTGACTGCCTCTGTGCTGCCGGAGGGTGCAGGGAAATGATGTGTATCCAATTATAATATTTCAAAATTCCCTAGACATGAGAAAGGTTCCAGTGGATTGGAAACATGCTAATGTAACACCCTTTATCAAAAAGGGAGAGATGCAGAATGTTGGAAATTAAAGACCAGTTAGTTTAACATCTGTTGTTGGGAAATTGTTAGAATCCATTATTAATTTTTAAATATTTTTATTGCCATTTTCCAACTTTAACAGTGTAACAGTTTAACATATAAAGCACATGGGGCGGGTTTCTCTGACCCCCCCGCCGGGTGGGAGAATCGCCGGGGGTCAGCATGAATCCTGCCCCCGCCGTCCTCCCAATTCTCCCACCCACAAAACCCTGCCTGGCATGGGCCGTGCCACCCGCCTCGGAGAATGGCAGGGTCCAGCGTGACACAATGGGTGCCGGGGCCGCCCGAATTCGCTGACTCGCGACGGGCCGAAGTCCCGCCCGCCTGTGGCAGGCCCGCTGGTGTAAATCAGAGTAGGTTCCTTACCGGCGGGACCTGGTGGCACGGATGGGCTCCGGGGTTCCTGGGGGGTCGTGGGGGCATCTGGCCCTGGGAGGTGCCCCCACGGGCGGGCCTGTGCCATGGGGGCACTTTATTACTCTGCATCAGAGTTTTTTTTGTGGTCCTCCGCAATTGTTGATGGGGAGACGAACCCTCCCGCGCATGCGTTGACTCGCGCCGGCCGGCGGAGGCCCTTCGGCACCGGTTGGTGTGACGCCAAGCCCCTATCCCGCCAGCCAGCGGGGCGCAAACCCATCCGGGGTGGGCCTAGCCCCTTAAGGTGCGGAGGATTCTGCACATTTAGGGCGACCCGACACCGGAGTGGTTCACGACACTCCGTCCCGCCGGGACCACCCGCCACGCCGGGTATGGGAGAATCCCGCCCAAGATACTTACAAAGTAGCAGCTCAGGTGTGTCTGATATTTACAAGCCAGTTCGTGTCTTATGTACAATTATGTACAGGCTTAACCGCCCCCCTTCTCCTGTTGGAGGCATGCTCTGCTGGGGGTTTTATTCTTTGCTGTTTGGTGTTGTGGGGTGGGGGGGGGGCGGGGCTGCGTGGCCCTTTTCCTCCTCCCCTTGCCCCCTGTACTTTATTTTTAGCCTTCTTTGGGATCCCTTTCCTCCCCTACCCCCCTCCCCCTCTGCCCCTTTCTCATGTATGTGTCCTCCCTTGTCTTTCTCTCTCTCCACCCCCCCCCCTCTTTTCCTCTTCGCTGTTTGCCTCAAACAGGTCTTGGAACAGGCTGGTGAATGGGCCCCACGCTTTGTGGAAGCCCTCGTCCGACCCTCGGATTGTATACTTGATCTTCTCCAGCCAGTCTGCAGCTGTGGGTGCTGCCAATCACCACCAGATTCTATGGCATGCGATTAGTGATGCAAAAGCCGGGGTGTTGGCTCTCTTCCCCATATGAAGTTCTGGCTCGTCCGATACCCCGAAGACTGCCACTCGCGGGCACGGCTCCACCCTCACACCCATAACCTTGGACATCGCCTCGAAGAAGGCTGTCCAGAACCCGGCAAGTCTGGGACAGGGCCAGAACATGTGGGCATGGATGGCCGGGCCTCCTAGGCACCGTTTACAAGTGCCCTTCACTGCTCATTCAATTTTAATGCAGGCCATGAGTGCACAGCACTAACATCCAAAGCAGGCAGGATCTGTTTGCATTGGAAAATTAGATTCCGACAGCAGTTGCAGGACTCTGCAGTTTTAAAGTGTAAATGGGTAGTACGTGGTCTTTGCATGTTCGAACCATTTGTGCAAGCAAGTGAGCAGTAAAACCAACAATTTCTAAAGGAATTTTTGGAAGCTTCTCCAAGAATAGCTTGGATCATTTTTGAGAGAATTTTTGTAGGAACAGGAGAAGTAGGAGTCTCCATTCTGTGTCAAGTTCAAAATCACCCCCACTTCATTGAAGGTTCTACGTATTGTCACAATTCACAAATGTGGAAGCTCCCAAATATCTTTGAATGTCTCACACCGTTGACAGCTTCTACTTGATGATTTACTTCACAATGAAAATTTGAAAATTATCTTAAAACAACAAATGTTTAAATAGATTTAGAAGGTTAATGTCGAATGTTTGATAGATCATAGTTTCTGGAAGCATCGAATACCTTCACTGTTGGATATGTTTTTTTGTTTTTTTCACTTGAGACTCCAGGTAAGCCGCCATGAGATGGTCCTTCACACCCATAACGAAAGCGGAAACCTCGCTTCAAAAGAGAAGTAAAGGGAACAGATTATTTTGTTTCTCAGTTAAAATATTTAACTGCTAATAAATATCAAACCATTTTTACTATGGAAACAGGAGTATTAAACTCCTCAAGCAGGTTCCAAGATTGAATTAGATCATGACTGCACTGCACTTTAACCTGCCTTGGTTTCATATCTCTTAATACTTTTGTTGAGCAAAACTTTATCAATCTCAGTTTTAAAACAACCTAACGTCAACAGCACTAGCATCGAAAACAGACAGGATCTGCTTGCATTGGAAAAATTAGATTCGTACAGCAGTTGTAGGACTCTGCAATTTGGGGACAGCTCCAAATCTTCACAAACTTTTGTGCTTACAAGTGCTTCCTGATATTATCCCTGAATGGCGAGGTTCTAATTTTAAGGTTAAGACTCCATGTTCTGTACTCGCAACAGAGGAACTAATTACTCTCTATCTGTCATATCAAATCCTTGCACCGTCTTCAATCCCTCAACTGGATCACCTTTTAATTGTCTCCACTCAAAGGAATACAGGCCGAGCCTATGAAACCTGCTGTAACACATTTACCATTTCTAGCCACAGTATCATTCTGTTGAGATAAAAACAGAAAGTGCTGAAAAACACAGCAGGTCTGGCACCATGTGTGGATAGAGAAACAGAGTTAGCGTTGCGAGTCTAATATGACTCTTCACCATTAAATTCTGATGAAGAGACATATTGGACTTGAAATGTTGGGTGCAATTTAATGGAAATGGAATAGAGTCCTTTGTCGAACACGTTTAGGCGGGTGTTTCCCGGCACTCGCAGCGCCGAGAAGGACCCTGCTATCTAACGGGACTCTGTTTCATTTCAGGGCTTCAGTTGGGAATGCCCCACCGAGGCCGCATTTTGTCCCATTTAAAAAATTTTCCCCCCCCCCCAAATTATGAGGCAATTTAGCACAGCCAATCCACCTTCGCTGCACATCTTTTGGGTTGTGGGAGGGAGACCCATGCAGAGACGGGAAAATGTGCAAACGCCACAAGGACAGAGACCCGGGGCCAGGATTGATCCTGGATTCACATTGCTGTGAGTCTGCAGTGCTAACCACTGCGCCACCATGCCGCTCGTTTTAAGTTCAATTTTTAAATGGCACCCCGATCTCGAGACCCACCAACGTGACCCCTGGACCGGCCCAAAGCCCTAACTCACCTATAAGGGGCTCATCGAGCCCCCACACCCCATCTAATAAGGGCAGGGCACTTCTGGGCCTGATCCCCGGCACGGGCAAAATGCCACCCAGGCACCTTGGCACTGGCAATCTGGCACCCTGGCAGTGCCCCTGGACATGCTGGCAGGGTACATGGGTCCCAGGTTCATTTCCTTGTGACAATCAAGATTATTATTATTATTATAGCCAGATCTGGGGCCCACCCATTGTGGCCGAGATCCAGGCCAAGATCCAGATCATGACGCCTCGCGTGATCCCGTTAGATCTCACGAGGCATGGTAAGCTGGGTAAATCTCGTGAGAGGCCTGCCCTAGTTCGGGTGTGGTGCAGCCGTTAGATTTTGCCTATTAACTCTGTTTCTCTCTTCACAGATACTGCCAGACCTGCTGAGTTTTACCAGCATTTTCTGTTGCTATTTCAGCTTTCCAGTATCCGCAGTACTTAGCTTTTATCATTCTGGTGAATCTGTGCCGCACTTAGTTCATAGACTAATATATCCTTCCTCAGCTGTGGCATCCAGAACTAATAAGAACATAAGAACTGAATGCAGTACCCTAGGAGTAGTCTAACTACATCTTTACAAAACTGTTGGGTAATTTCCACCTCTTTGTATTCCGAGCCCCTTGAAGTACAGACTAAAATTCTGGCCTTAATCGAATCATGGAACCGACACTGAGGATTAAACTGCCTGGCTGGCGTTACTCCAAAAGAACAACAATTACATAAAGTGGGATAGAGAACTTTCCAAAATGGATGCAATAAAAAATAGTAAAATCAGAATCTCTGCTACGAGAGGAGTTTTCTATTCTTATTTATTTCTACATAAATACAAAATAATTAACATTCTGTTTGTTCCCAAATTCAAACCTATATCAGAAGGAAAGATACTGCCATGATGCAATTAACATGATGACACAATCACCCAAACAATGTTTGCATCTCCGACCAGCAGCGAGATGGTGGACTCCCTCGTGGCCTACAGCGAGCCGACCCTCATCCCCCGAGGGGAACTCCGGGATTTTCTGCGTGTAAACTGCGGTCGCCGAAACCGAGTGCAGCTAGCCCTCGCCCGGTGGTCGAATTTGGTGCTGCTCATCCGGTCTTCCCGCGCCTACGTTAAAGAGGCAGGAGACGCGGACACTTCTGAGCAGCACTGGCAGACATCTTTCCTTGCTGGACTCCTGAGGGAGCAGAAGGGCCTGCGCTCCTCTGCTCCTTCTGAGCACTGAAAAGGTGAAGGAAGCAGTTTACTTCTGACATGGAGGTGACCATAGCCAGCCTCAACATTAACAGCAGCAGGGACACGCTCCGCAGGTTCCAGAACTTCTCGATCCTCCGGGACGGGAAGTATGCGGCGCGTTTCCTGTAAGAAACCCACACCGCTCTGGGAGACAAAGCCACATGGCTCCTGGAGTGGCGGAGGGCAGGAGGGGGGAGGGGGGAGGGGGGGGGGGGTCCACTCCTACATGAGTCACCTAACCTCACGTTTAGTTGGGGTGGCTATCTTGTTGGCCCTACATTTTCAAGCGGAGAACTTTGGGGTCAAGGGGCCAGTGCCAGGCCGGTTGCTGCACTTGACAGTCCACGAGGGGGTCGAGGTTCTTCACTTTGTGAGTGTCTACGCTCCCCAGGCTGGCCAGCAGCAGACGACTTTCTTCGAACAAGTGTCCACTCACCTTGGTAACATCGCTGCGGGCGAGTGTATCGTCCTGGGGGGGGGGGGGGGGATTTAAATTGCACCCTCGGGACAAAGGACCACCTTGGTACCCAGTGCAGCTCTCGTGCGGTGGTGACGTTAAGGGCGTCTTGGTGGGCGTCTGGCGGCTCTCCATCCTGACTCCAGCGTCTTCACCTTTGTGAGGCCTGAGGATGGAGCATCCAGAATCAACCGCCTCTACATTTCAAGGGCATACCTGGGCAGCACGGTAGCATTGTGGATAGCACAATCGCTTCACAGCTCCAGGGTCCCAGGTTCGATTCCGGCTTGGGTCACTGTCTGTGCGGAGTCTGCACATCCTCCCCGTGTGTGCGTGGGTTTCCTCCGGGTGCTCCGGTTTCCTCCCACAGTCCAAAGATGTGCGGGTTAGGTGGATTGGCCATGATAAATTGCCCTTAGTGTCCAAAATTGCCCTTAGTGTTGGGTGGGGTTACTGGGTTATGGGGATAGGGTGGAGGTGTTAACCTTGGGTAGGATGCTCTTTCCAGGAGCCGGTGCAGACTCGATGGGCTGAATGGCCTCCTTCTGCACTGTAAATTCTATGTAAAAGTGTCCCGATGGCCTCTGTGCAGCAGGTGGTCTGCTGGACCACCGTCTTGTGTGGGCGGGGCTCGCCCTGTCTCACGCTCAGTCGCGGTCCACGCACTGGCATTTTAACAACCTGCTGCTGGAGGACGAGCGGTTCCTGGGCTCGTTTCATCACTTCTGGACCGGCTGGAGAAGGAAGTGGGGAGGCTTCCCTTCCTTGAGGCTATGGTGGGACGTGGGCAAGACTCACGTGCGTACCTCGTCAGGAGTATGCGAGAGGGTCGACAAAGAGGCGGAAATCCAGGGTCGAGGAGTTGGAAAAGGAGGTGCTCAACCTGGAGTCACATCTCGATCAGCCCGATGAAGACCCAGCCCTGTGGCTGGTGTACAGAGCGAAGAAGGGTGCGCTGCAGAACCTGCAACTTGTCGGGTTCCGGGACGCGTATGTGAGGTCGCGGATCCAGATCCTTATGGACATGGACCGCGGCTCCCCCTTCTTCTACTCACTGGAAAAAAGACGCGGGATCCGTCAGCAGTTCCTTACGCTGCTGGCCTGTGGTGATCTCTACCACTGTATATATGTGCGTGCTTGCGTTAGTGAAATGTATGACAGTACCTGTATTACAGGTTTGCTGGTAAGCCCCTGCCGGCTATCTCTGCCCTCAGGGAGCTGTATAAATATTCATAAGTTTCTTTGAGATGCCATTCTACAGCTGCAGCCAAAGGAATAGCATCTCAATGTAATAAAGCCTCTCTTGTACCTTATCGAGTCTTTTGTGTGCAATTGTTAGCGCCACAATGAAATGAGTCCGGCGGGGGTGACGTGAAACTATAATACATCAAAGTGATATAATTACAGAGGGGGGGAAAAAGGGAACCAAGAGTCCATCGGGCAACCCTGTGCCCGTCACAGGTTGAGTCGGACCGGCGGTCGGACGTTCCATTGCGAGCGACACAGCAGTGGTGGCGACGTCTGCACAGGCGGTATCGGCGACGACGGCGTAGGTGCTGGCGGTGTTGGTGCTGGCCAGTGGCGGCATGACTCCGGGAGCGAGCCAAAATCTTCCATGTCCCCTAGTGTGGGCAGGGGAATGAGGGATGGACCTGGTGGGGCTGAATTCGGGGGCGCCGGGGAAATGGAGGGTGGCACGTGGGTAGGGAGGAGTGTGGGCATGGGATCGGCACCCAAGGGAGCCAGGTCCCTGAGCGAGACTGTATCCTGGCGGCCGTCGGGGAACTCCACGTAGGCATATTGGGGGTTCACGTGGAGCAGGCGTACCTTGCCCACCAGAGGGTCTGCCTTGTGATGCCTTACATGCCTACGAAGAAGGACTGGCCCTGGGGCAGCGAGCCAAGTTGGGAGCGACACCCCGGATGTAGACTTCCCAGGGAAGGCAAAAACACGTTCATGGGGTGTATTGTTAGCGGCGGTGCACAGCAGTGACCGAATGGAGTAGAGTGCGTCAGGGAGGACCTCCTGCCAGCGAGCGGCTGGGAGGTTCCTGGACTGTAGGGCCAGCTGGACGGCCCTCCATACCGTCCCGTTCTCCCTCTCTACCTGCCCGTTTCCCCGGGGGTTGTAGCTGGTCGTCCTGCTGGAGGCGATACCCCTGCTGAGCAGGAACTGACACAGCTCATCACTCATGAACGAGGATCCCCTGTCACTGTGGATATAGTTGGGGAAACCGAACAGAGTGAATATGGAGTCAAGGGCCTTGATGACGGTGGCAGACGTCATATCTGGGCATGGGATGGCGAAGGGGAACCTAGAGAATTCATCGACCACACTAAGGATGTAGGTGTTGCGGTCGGTGGAGGGGAGGGGCCCTTTGAAATCCACGCTGAGGCGTTCAAAGGGGCGGGACGCTTTCACCAGGCGCGCACGGTCTGGCCGGTAGAAGTGCGGCTTGCACTCCGCACAGACCTGGCAGTCTCTGGTGACTGTCCGTACTTCCTCGACGGAGCAGGGCAGATTGCGGGCTTTGACCAGATGGTACAACCGAGTGACCTCCGGATGGCAAAGGCTCTCGTGCAAGGCACGGAGCTGGTTCACTTGTGCGCTGGCACATGTACCTCGGGAGAGGGCGTCTGGGGGCTCGTTGAGCTTGCCGGGCGATACAAGATCTCGTAATTATAGGTGGAGAGCTCGATTCTCCACCGCAAGATTTTGTCGTTTTTGATCTTGCCCCGCTGCGTGTTGTTAAACATGAAGGCTACCGACCGTTGGTCACTGAGGAAAGTGAATCTCCTGCCGGCCAGGTAATGCCTCCAGTCCCGCACCATTTCAACGATTGCCTGGGCCTCCTTTTCAACAGAGGAGTGTCGGATTTCGGAGGCATGGAGGGTGCGAGAAAAGAATGCCACGGGTCTGCCTGCCTGGTTTAGAGTAGCGGCAAGGACGACATCTGAAGCGTCCCTCTCTACTTGGAAGGGCAGTGTCTCGTCTACTGCGTACATCCCGGCCTTGGCTATGTCCGAGCGAATACGAGTGAAGGCCTGTTGTGCCTTGGCCGTGAGGGGAAATTGTGTGGTCTGGATCAGTGGGCGGGTCTTGTCCGCGTATTATGGGACCCACTGGGCGTAGTAAGAAAAGAACCCCAGGCAGCGTTTGAGAGCCTTGGGGCAGTGGGGAAGGGGGAGCTCCATGAGGGAGCGCATGCGGTCGGGATCGGGCCCCAGTAGTCCATTTTGGACTACGTAGCCGAGGATGGCTAAGCGGTCTGTGCTGAACATGCACTTCTCCTTGTTATAAGTGAGGTTGAGGAGAAATGCGGTGTGGAGAAATTTAGCAAGGTTGGCGTCATGGTCCTGCTGGTCATGGCCGCAGATGGTGACATTGTCTAAGTACGGAAACGTGGCCCGTAGTCCGTACCGGTCAACCATTTGGTCCATTACTCACTGAAATACCGAGACCCCGTTAGTGACGCCGAAGGGAACCCTAAGGAATTGATAGAGTCGACCGTCCGCCTCGAAGGCAGCGGACTTGAGGTCAATTGTTGAGAAGACCCGGTACTGTGCAATCTGATTGACCATATCAGATATGCGAGGGAGGGGGTACGCGTCGAGCTGCGTGTACCGGTTGATGGTCTGGCTGTAGTCCACGGCCATCCTGTGTTTCTCCCCAGTTTTAACCACCACCACTTGGGCCCTCCAGGGGCTATTGCTGGCCTCGATAATACCCTCCCGAAGCAGCCGTTGCACCTCGGACCTGATGAAGGTCTTGTCCTGGGTGCTGTACTGTCGGCTCCTGGTGGCGACAGGCTTGCAATCTGCAGTCAGATTGGGAAAGAGGGAGGGAGGTTCAACCTTGAGGGCCGTGAGGCCGCAAACGGTGAGGGGAGGTAGGGGTCCGCCGAATTTGAGGGTGAGGCTCTGGAGGTTACATTGGAAGTCCAGGCCCAGTAAAAGTGTCGCACAGACGTTGGGGAGAACGTACAGGCGGAAACGGTTGAATTCAACACCCTGTACGGTGAGTTTAACCAGACATAATCCCCGGATCGGGACTGAGATGGATCCGGAGGCCAGGGAGATCCGCTGGTTGGCGGGATGGACCGTGAGGGAGCAGCGCCTTACTGTGTCTGGATGGATAAAGCTGTCCGTGCTCCCGGAGTCGATGAGGCAGGAGGTCGCGTGGCCATTGACAAGCACCGTCGTAGAAGCGGTGGCCAGGTTGCGTGGATGGGATTGGTCGAGTGTCATGGAGGCGAGTAGCGAGCGGTCGACCGAAGAGTCCGACGAGTCCGATGAGTAGCGGCAGCGACCTGGGTCCCGTGATCCAGTTCCGAGGGAGGACAAAATGGCGGCATCTGGAGTACCTGCGGGGAAGAAGATGGCGGTGCACATGCAGCGCACGTTGTGGGGGCGGGGCAAGATGGCGGTGACCATGGAACGCACATGGAGTCGGAGGATGAAGATGGCGGTGCCCATGATGCGCACATGGCGGGAGCGGGGCAAGATGGCGGCGCCCACTGATCGCACGTGGAGTTGGGGAAGGAAGATGGCGGCGCCCACTGATCGCACGTGGCCCCGGGGGCGGCGGACGGCAGGGCCCATGGCGCGATTGGCTGGGGCGAAGGTGGGAATTCGGGCATGATAATGGCAACTGCGCGGGACTGACACACCGCTGCATAGTGGCCTTTCTTGCCACAAGACTTGCAGGTCGCGGTGCGGGCCGGGCAGCGCTGGCGGGGGTGCTTCTGCTGACCGCAGAAGTAGCAGCGGGGACCCCCAGGGTGCGTGGTGCGGCGAGCAGTGCAGGCATACTGCGCGGGAGCGGCCCCAGTCGGGGGGGGGGGTCGGTTGCGGGGTCCACGAGGGGTAGGATGGGTGGGCCGCGTGGCTGGCGGAGTAGGATCGCACATTACGGGAAGCGGCCGTCATTGACAGCGCTAAGGTCATTGTTGCCACAAGATCAAGAGCGGCCCCTTCCAGCAGTCGTTGCCAGATGGGATCCGATGCAATACCCGTTACAAATGCATCCTGTATGAGTAGATTCGAATGTTCCGTGGCCGAGATGGCCTGGCAGTTGCAGTCCCGTACTAGAGGGATAAGGGCCCGCCAGAAGACCTCAATCGACTCACCCGGTTGTTGAACACGAGTGGAGAGTACATGTCTCGCAAACAGAGTGTTCGTCGATTGAGCGTAATTCTCTTTGAGCAGTTCCATGGCCCGGGCGTAAGTAGGCGCGTCCTGAATCAGCAGGAACACGCTGGAGCTCAGGCTTGAGTAAAGGAGTTGTACCTTCTGAGCCTCCGGCGGTGAAGGGTCCGCTGAGGAGATGTAGGCCTCGAAAACAGCCAGCCAGTGGTTAAAGTCTTTCCTGGCGTGTGGCAACTGCGGATCCAGCTGTAGGCGATCAGGCTTGATTCTGATGTCCATGGTGTTGGAAAATCTCACTGTAATAAATTGTGGCGCTAACAATTGCACACAAAAGACTCGATAAGGTACAAGAGAGGTTTTATTACAGTGAGATGCTATTCCTCTGGCTGCAGCTGTAGAATGGCATCTCAGGGAAACTTCTGAATATTTATACAGCTCCCTGAGGGGCAGAGCTAGCCGGCAGGGGCTTACCAGCAAACCTGTAATATAGGTACTGTCATACATCCCCTAATGCAAGCACACACATATATACAGTGGTAGAGATCACCACATGGCCGACGAAGGCTCCCTTTTCTTGGATCCGGAGGAGGTTCGGGCCCAAATCCGAAGCTTCTACAGCACTCTCTTCTCTCTGGGTCCTTCCAGCGAGGATGCTTGCAGGGATTTGTGGGAGGACCTTCTACAGGTCGGCCTGGAGGGCGCCGGTAGGCTTGATACCCCTATAAGACTGGGGGAGCTGACCGGTTCCCTCGACAGCCTGTCCAGGGGCAAAACCCCAAGGCTGGACGGGCTGACCGTGGAGTTCTTCAGGGCGTTCTGGGGTGTCCTGGAAAGCGACTATGCGGGGGTCCTGGGGGAAAGTATCACAACCGGAGAGACACCCCTCTCATGACGCAGAGCCACCATTACTTTGCTGCCAAAGAGGGGGGAGGATCTACGCCACCTTGAAAACTGGCGTCCGGTCTCCCTCCTCAGCACGGATCACAAGACTTTTGCCAAGGCAATGAGTTTGCGCCTTGGCACCGTGCTGGAGCACATGATCCACCCTGACCAGTCCTACACGGTTTCCGGGCCGCACAATCCATGATGACATTCATCTGGTCTGGAACCTGGTCCATCATTCCCAGAGGGCTGGTATGTCGAGCGCCTTCCTGTCCCTTGATCAGGAGAAGGCATTTGACAGGATGGATCACGAATATTTATTCGGGACTCTGCAAGCATTCGGGTTTGGGATGCAATTTGTCGCCCTATCCGACTTCTGTACACCGCCGTAGAGTGTCTTGTTAAGGTTAACGTGTCCCTGACGGCGCCTCTTCGCGTTGAGAGAGGAGTGCGTCAGGGCTGCCTTTTGTCTGGCCAACTTTATTCTATTTGCGTGGAGCCTTTCTTGTGCCTCCTGCGGAGGAGTCTGTCGGGACTGCTTCTGCATGGGCCGGGCATTGGGTTGGTCCTTTCGGCTTACGCTGCTGACGTGCTCCTCATGTTCACTGACCTTGTTGGCCTGCGGTGGATGCGAGAGTGCCAGGCTGTGTACTTAGACGCATCCTCTGCCAGGATCAACTGGGCCAAATGTTCCGGACTCCTGGTTGGTCCGTGGCAGACGGACCCACTCCCAGAGGAGTTCAGGCCTTTCACCTGGAGGAGGACCAGCCTCCTCTATTTGGGAGTCCATCTTTCCCGGCTGAGGAATCCTGGCCGGCTAACTGGCAGGAGCTGGAGACCAAGGTCGCCGCTCACTTGAGACGCTGGGCAGGACTTCTCCGAGTGCTGTCTTACAGCGGTCGAGTTCTCGTCATAAACCAGGCCTCCATGTTTGGTACTGGCTGGTCACTTTGACCCCTCCCCCTGACTTTGTCAAAAAGATGCAGAGAATGCTTGTAGAGTTCTCCTGGGACAGGAGACTGCATTGTGTTGCTGGGTCGCTGTGTCACTGCTGAGGTTCTGAGTCTCCCGCTTAGGGTGGGCGGCCAGGCGCTGGTGTGCCTTCGGACCCAGGTGGCGATATTCCATCTTCAGACCCTGCAACAATACCTTTACGTCGAGCAACCTCCACGATGGTGTGCCCTGGCGACGCATTTCTTCCGCCAGGTGCATGGCCTGAATTATGACTGTGGTGAATCACAATCTAGTAATTCACACTGTGTTATATTTTATGTGTTGTGTTCTTGTAAGCTCGGTATACGAGCAGTTGCGTGGCTCTGCCATAGGGGGAGATGAGGAGTTTGTACTGGGCTCCACCCCTGGCTCCACCCACGGTTCTGGCCATGGCTCCTCCCACTAACCGGAAGTATAAAGCTTTGCAGTCGTGAGCCTGCCTGCCAGTTCATCTCATCGCAGGCAGGCTCTGTTGTAAGACTATTAAAACCACTGTTCACTTCCAACCTCGTGTCTTGTGAATTGATGGTCACATCAATGACGTGCAGCTCCTGTTCATAGATCTGCAGGGTCTTCATTACCCTCTGCAGGTGCTGCCCGTCTTTTACCAGGACCTGCTCAAAGTCTGGAACATGGTCGCCTCACGCCGCAACTCCCCCCTCACCCCTCCTCCCCCTCCCCCGTCAGGAGTGGTGGCTGTCATCAGGGAGCCGCTGCTCATGAATCCGCACCTCCACCAATACCATTTCGAGTGGCTGGCAGAGGAACGAGCTGTGGCTGCCGGGGTGACCAGGATCGGGGGTGTGCTGGGTGGCGGAGGAGTGGGCTGGATGACACCCTATGAGTTAGCGCAATGTGCAGCGGTGGACGTCTGGCTCACAGCCAATGCCACCCGAGACCTCAAAACGGTCGTGCTCGGACCCGATGGCACTCGTGGTTTGGAGGACGCGCAGGTGTGTGGTGGTATCCCGGCTGGGCGAACCCCTGCCCGGACGGAATTCCACATTGGTCCCCAGCCCCGAAACCTCCGTCGTTGGCTGGTGCCCCACAATCCTAGCCACCTCACGGAAATACCCTCCGTGACTTTTCGCACTGCGCGGAGGAGTTTCCTGTACAGGCTGCTGCTGCACACCCTTCACCTCCTTACCCTCACCTGTCGTCCGGACACGCCATGGCATGCCTGGCGGCGGAGATCCCTACTGGAGGTCCCTCTATGGAGGAGTCCTCCCCCCTCAATCTTGGGGACTAGGATGGAGGGTGTTGCATGCAGCAGTGCCGTACAATCACCGATTGCACCGGTTCACGGACTCCCAAGACACCTGCCATTTTTGCGGCCTTGTGGAGTCCGTGGACCATGTCTATGTTACATGTTTTAGGTTGCACTCCCTTTTTAGTTTTCCAACTAATCTTTTGCTGGAGTTTTGTTTGCACTTCAGACCCACGCTCCTAATCTACGGGCACCCGGTGCGGAGAGGGGTGGGGAAGGCGGAAGACCTCCTTGTGAACCTGCTCCTGGGCCTGGCGAAGAGCGCCATTTATAGGCCCAGGCAGCGGGCAACCGAGGGGGTCATCCGACCAGACTGCCTGCCCCTCTTCCGCGGCCACATTCCTGGAAAGGGTGCATGCGGTGTCCACAAGCGCCATCAAGACCTTCCGTGTCCAGTGGGCACCGCAGGGATTGGGATGCTTTATTGACCCCTTTAACTGCACTCTTATTTGATGTTTTTTAAGTTTCCGTTGATCTTTGTTATGTTTGGGCAGTGCCCCTAACAGGAGTGACCCTTGTTTGCTTTGTCCCTCAGTTTGTTTTCCTTTCTTCTGTTTTGTTGGTGGGCCTCAAAAGAGTGGCCAATCCACCTAGCCTGCACATCTTTGGGTTGTGGGGATGAAACCCACGCAGGCACAGGGAGAATGTGCAAACTCCACATGGACAGTGACCGAGGGCTGGGATTCAAACCGCAGTAGTATGCAATGCTAACCATTGTGCCACGTGCCGCCCCCTATTTTCAGAGTTGATGCAATCAATACGGCTAAATCTTTATACATTCCTAGCAAGACCAGCATTCACTTAATTTGAACATATGAAAAGTTGTAAGTTGTGGACCTATTGTTGCATCGATGGAACATCAGCATCGAACAGATAATTAGTCCTTCTATTTAATTGAATGGTGCTATTATATATTTCCTTTTAAATTATTTTGTCCTCTTCTTAGACGCTCTACATTGCTCAATATTTCCCAAATTGGCTGATTCAGGGGGCTGGATTTTCAATGCTCTTGTGATGCTATTATTAACTTTAAATGGTCTAATTGGCTAGAAGTCAAGCTCGGCACCGGGAGATGGGAGCTTCCTGCCTGTCACCAGCAACAAAGGCAGGCAACAGCCATAATGGGGGCTGCTGCTGCTACCTTGCTGATTTGAGCAGGCAGCTCCTTGGAAGTAGGCCAGGAGGTCGAAAGGAGCTATACACGCCAAGGTTTGACTCGGCGCTCTTGCCGGCACTCGTTGATTCCTCAAATTTCAACTCAAAGCAACGGCAGAGGAAATTTTAAATTCTCACAGTGAATATTTTTCATGTTAATATTTTCATGTGCCAGAAAAATAGTCAAGATCAAGAACTCACCACACATTCTGCAACCAACCTTTCTGTGATACATCATGTAGATGACAGCTACATGCTTGGCTTCTATGGCACAATCAGAAGAAACAAACTTGCACAAGATTGGAAGACTATCATTCTTCAATAATAAAGGGGATTCAGAGGTGGTGGTGGGGGGATGAGGGAAGAATAAACATATTGGATGGAGTGGATTTAATGGGCAAAATATTTTTGTTCTCACTTGATTTTCTTACGTTCTTGTTGACAAATTATTATTTATCAAGATAAAGATTTCACTCGGTGGAGTAAGTTGTTGCCGATTTTACATACACATTATTCTGCAACATTACTGACCCAAGTGTTACATAAGGATTAATGTGTGTAGTCCTACAAGCTATCACCATCCTGGTGGTTACCATTGACCAGAAACTGAACTGGACCAGCCATATAAGCATTTTAAAATTAATTTATGGCCTGAAGGCATTGCTGGTGAGGCAGCATTTATTGTCCATTCCTAATGCCCTTGGGAATGTGATGGTGAGCTGCCTTTTTGAGCCATTGCAGTACATGTGGTGTAGGTACACACATAGCACTCTTAGGGAGGGAGTTCCAGACTTTTGACCCAGCGACAGTGAAGGAACGGTCATATATTTCTAAGTCAGGATAGTGAGTGACTTGAAGGGGAACTTCAAGATGATGTATTTGGAAGGTGCTACCGAATAAGTTTTGTGAGTTCCCTGCAGTGCATCTTATAGATGGTACATGCTGTTGCCACTGTTCATCAGTGGTGGAGGGAATGAATGTTTGTAGAAGTCATAACAACCACGCAAACTGCTTTGCCCTGGATGGTGTCGAGCTTCTCGAGTGTTGGAGCTGCACTCATCCAGGCAAGTGCAGAGTATTCCATCATACTTATAACTTATACCTTGTAGATTCTGGACAGGCTTTGGGGAGTCAGGAAGTGAGTTACTCGTCACAGGATTCCTAGCCTCTGACCTGCTGTTGTGGCCATAGTATTTATATTACTTGTCCAGTCCAGTTTCAGGTTGATGGTAACCCCGAGGATGTTAATGATGGGCAACTCAATGATGGTGAAGCCATTGAATGTCAAAGGACGATGGTTGGATTTTCTCTTGTTCCAGACTATCATTGCCTGGTACTTGTGTGACACAAATGTTAATTGCTAGTACTGTGGCTACAAAGGCAGGTCATAAACTGGGAATTATGTGGCGAGTAACTCAACTCCTGACTCCCAAAGCCTGTACACATCCACAAGGCACAATTGTGAAGTGTGAGGAAATGCTCTCTACTTGCTTGACTGGGTGCAGCTCTACCAACACTCAAGAAGCTCAACACCATCTAGGACGAAGCAGCCGACTTGAGTGACACCCCACCCGCCACCTTCAACATTCACTCCCTCCATCACCGACACAAAATGGCAGCAATACATACAACCTACAAAGTACACTGCACCACCTTCCAAACCAGTGACCGCTACCACCAAGAAGGACAAGGACAGCAAATGCATGGGAACACCATGCCATAAACTATCCTGACTTGAAATATATTGTCACTCCTTCACTGTCGTTGGGTCACAATCCTGGAACTCCCTCCATTGCAACACTGTGGATGTGCCGACACCACATGGACTGCAGAAGTACAAGAAGGTAACTCACCACCATCTTCTCAAGGGCAATCAGGTATGGATAATAAATTATGGTGGACCCTACAACACCCACATCCAGTGAAAGAATAAAAACAGATCCAAATAACCTATATGCATGCTTATTGAAGCATAAATATTTGCAGTTCCAGCAAAAGCAAATGATTTTTTGCATGATTTGTTGTTGCTCACCTGTTTCGGCTGTTCAATGATTTCAATGTAAGGATCACATGCTAAATTTAAAAAAAGGCAGTATTAGTAGTCAGTCAGCAGGTCACTGAGGTTACAAGTAACAATAATGGGATGCTGTTTATCTGCCTGCCCCTTCATTCACACTGAAGAAGGGGTGAAAGGCAGATAAGAGTTTGGAAAAACAAAAACATATACCCAAAACAGATAAGAGCCTTAATAAAGTGTTAAAATTGGTGTCTGACACCAGTATTATGAACCTGAGCCAATTTTCAGACTCTGATGGTTAGATCGTGTGCATGCTCTGCCCACTATTCCTGGATATAGATCAGATTAAGCAGTGGTTACTAAAGATTGAATGCTCTTCTCGGTCTCACAAAACCTTGCTACTGACTGCAAAGTGTTCAGTTTCCTTGTCACTGAGATTGCGTCATCCCTCATTGAGTGCTGGCAGCTCACCAATCCCATTCAAATGAGGCCTGACCATCAAAATGGTTCCCACCTCTCACTGGAACTGTTGGAGGTGCGATCACTTTACTCACTGCTTCCTCGATACAAGGTCTTCAGGATAATTAGCACATAATTTTCTCATAATAGATTAAAATCAGACCCAACATGATTGATCTTTGAACCGAGTACAAAGACTGACACAAATTCATTTTGCGAATCAATTTTCAAAATAAGCCTTCATTAAATAATATCATATTATTAGCCTGACAGCCTTAACAGACAACTCACTGACGGCTGACGCAGAAGAATAAGGTGGGAAATCCGGCAAATCCCTCACAGAGCCAACACAGATGTAAGCATTTAAAGGCGTGAGATAATCCAAAATGTGAATTGTAGGGGTGTTCAGCAGGTGGGATGATATCTGTGTGGCCTGCATTGCAAAGAAATAGGATCCAGCAAGCCTGGGGTAACAGATATTTTAAAATTATTGGGCTGGAATCTCAGTTTGGGACACTGAGGGCACGATTTAACGGCCTTGTCGAATCAGGCGCAAATCCGGACAAACCAGTTAGATCGCGGGAGAGGCTGAAGCTGGGCCCTGTTCAGTTTCCGCTCTAACCGGCCCACTCCCATTGATGAGATCCAGATCCTGTCGCGATGGTAAGAGAGTGGCAAAAATAGACATTGGATCACTCTAAAATGTGGCTGGAGAAGTAATAATAGGAAACAAAGAAATGGCAGAGGAACTGAATAGTTACTTTGTATCAGACTACACAGTGAAAGACACCAGTGGGATGCCAGAGCTCCAGGAGAACCAGGTGAGTGCAGTGACCATTACTAAGGAGAAGGTTCTGGGGAGACTGAAAGGTCTGAAGGTGGATAAATCACCTGGACCGGATGGATTACATCCTAAAAGAAATAGCTGAGGAAATTGTGGAGGCATTGGTGATGATCTTTCAGGAATTACTGGAGGCAGGAAGGGTCCCAGGGGACTGGAAAGTGGCTAATGTAACACCACTGTTTAAGAAGGGATGGAGGCAGAAGGCGGGAAATTATAGGCCGGTTAGCCTGACTTCGGTCCTTGGTAAGATTTTAGAGTCTGTTATTAAAGACGAGATCATGAAGTACTTGGAAGTGCATGGTAAAACAGGACTGAGTCAGCACGGCTCAGAAGGCACAGAATGAGGATAAAGGGGTCTTTTTCAGGATGGCAGCCTATGACTAGTGGTGTGCCTTAGGGGTCTGTGCTGGGACCGCAACTTTTCACAATATACATTCATGATCTGGAAGAAGGAATTAAAGGCACTGTTGCTCTGTTTGCAGATGATACAAAGATATGTAGAGAGACAGGTAGTATTGAGGAAGCTAGGGGGCTGCAGAAGGATTTGGACAAGCTAGGAGAGTGGGCAATGAAGTGGCAAATGAAATACAATGTGGAAAAGTGTGAGGTTATGCACTTTGGAAGAAGGAATTTAGGCATTGATGCTCGATCAATTGCTGCTAGGGAGACACAGGCTCTTATACTCCGCCTTACTGGGCAGAACCAGCAAACAGGCTTCACCAATGATATTGCTGTCTCAGGTACCTCCCACACCAGTGGTCTTACAGCATCATCCTGGGTAACGTAATACCCCTAATATCGACTACCACAGGCATAAACTATTTTCTAAATGGGGAGATGCTTAGGAAATCAGAAGCACAAAGGGATTTGAGAGTCCTTGTTCATGATTCTCTTAAGGTTAATGTGCAGGTTGAGTCGGCAGTTAAGAAGGCAAATGCAATGTTACCATTCATGTCAAGAGGGCTAGAATACAAGACCAGGGATGTACTTCTGAGGCTGTATAAGACTGGTCAGACCCCATTGGAGTATTGTGAGCCCTGTATCTAAAGAAGGATGTACTGGCCTTCGAAAGGGTCCAGAGGAGGTTCACTAGAATGATCCTTGGAATGAAGAACTTGTCGTATGAGGAACGGTTGAGGACTCTGGGTCTGGACTCAGTGTTTAGAAGGATGATGGGGGATCATATTGAACCTTACAGGATACTGCGAGGCCTGGATAGAGTGGACGTGGAGAGGATGTTTCCACTTGTAGGAAAAACTAGAACCAGAGGACACCATCTCAGACTAAAGGGACGATTCTTTAAAACAGAGATGAGGAGGATTTCTTTCAGCCAGAGGGTGGTGAATCTGTGGAACTCTTTGCCGCAGAAGGCTGTGGAAACCAAATCACTGAGTGTCTTGAATACAGAGATAGATAGGTTCTGAATTAATAAGGGGTTCAGGGGTTATGGGAAGAAGGCAGGAGAATGGAGATGAGAAAATATCAGCCATGATTGAATGGCAAAGCAGACTCGATGGGCCGAGTGGCCTAATTCTGTTCCTATGTCCTATGGTCTAAACTAATAATCACAATAAAGGCCAATCTCCATCTAATTAACAGGAAGGGACCTCTATTGAATGGCCGCCCGTGATCTAACCGGCTCTCCAGTAGGTGGTCACGTGGGTGCCCTTTAGCATACCTATTTAAAAACATGAAGCTGGCGCAATGGCTGCTGTGGGGATCGGAAGAGGTGGGTAGCCATCTTTGAAATTGGGCAGTAAGCCCGGGGACACCGGGGCTGTTGCCCCAGTGCTCGGGGGCGGGGGGTTGGGGGGGGGGGGGGGGGGAGCCCACAGGAGGGTGAAGAGACCCGGTCAGAGGGTCGACCACCATCGGTGGAGGTTCGACCTGGACTGGGGGGCAAAGGGCTCAGGCCTGGGGGTGCAACATGCCAGCCCCTGGATCGTGTATTCCCAGACCGTGAGGCATGGTAGATGAATCCAATACATTGATGGAATTGCATACCGTTGCTACATTGGACAGCAGTAACCTGAACAACCAGAAATGAAAGTCTCCACAAAGAGAGCACTGAAAGACTCCACAAAGAGAGCACTGAAAGACTCCACAAAGAGAGCACTGAAAGACTCCACAAAGAGAGCAATGAAAGACTCCACAAAGAGAGCACTGAAAGTTTCCACAAAGGGAGCAATGAAAGATTGCAGAGAGAACAATGAAAGAAGAAGTCTATGAAGGTCTATCTAGTTTATTGATCAACAAAAAGAAGGCTATGGAGGTCTATCCACTGTATTTGCGAATAGTGACAAAGTGATCACAAGTAGCATACAGGCTGTGCAGGACAAAAGCAAGACTGACCGATCTCAGCTGGACTGTACAAAAGAACATGGCAATCAGAGTGCAACAATGAATGATTCAATTGAGAACACATCAATCGTGAAAAGCCTGCAAGAAAATGACATATTGGAGAGGTTGACTCCAGAAGAGGAGCACCAAGAGATCAAAGATGAATTAGATCATCCAGAAGGGACTGATGTCACAAAGCTCAACAATGCATCAGATCATCCACATGAACCTGGAATCATAAAGTGCAGCGAAAGATCAGATAATGCAAAGGACACTGATATTAAAAAGCTTGAAAATGAATCAAATAATCCAGAAGGAACAGTTCTTGAGCACAAAAAGAGAGATTACGGAACAACCAACTGTACACAATGATACGACTGTGAAACCAAAGGACGACTAAACAGCACAGTCCTAGGCAATGACAAGAATGGGTTTGAACTTGTAGTCATACTTGACAGACCATAAAGTATGGAAAGAAATTCAGCTGGCAACCGAGCAAGGGACTTCAGGACTGTGTATAGAACACAGCTAACGGTTGAGGTAGAACAAGCAAATCTGTGTGTAAACAATAAAAAATTCAGGCATGATGGCACCAATGCCAGGAAGAACATGACATTGTTTAGACAAAAAAGAAGTCATGCCAATGAATTTAATAAGTTCGTATTTGCTCAAAGACCAAAAAGCAAACCGTTTTTTAAAGAAAAGGACACAGAAACCTGATACCACAAGCACAGCCCAGGTCAGATAACAAAAGTGGTTCAACCAGTCGAACACCTGATCGATTTGAGCTGATGACTTTTTTTTTTTTTTTTTAACAGTACAGCACAGAACAGGCCCTTCGGCCCTCAATGTTGTGCCGAGCCATGATCGCCCTACTCAAACCCACGTATCCACCCTATACCCGTAACCCAACAACCCCCCCTTAACCTTACTTTTATTAGGACACTACGGGCAATTTAGCATGGCCAATCCACCTAACCCGCACATCTTTGGACTGTGGGAGGAAACCGGAGCACCCGGAGGAAACCCACGCACACAGGGGGAGGACGTGCAGACTCCACACAGACAGTGACCCAGCCGGGAATCGAACCTGGGACCCTGGAGCTGTGAAGCATTTATGCTAACCACCATGCTACCCTGCTGCCCCTTGTTGCTACCAGAGTGAAGACTGAGTACAGACTCAATTTGTGGACTGTAAAATGTTTTTATTTAACAATTGTTAACTACTGTACAATTTCAGTACTCAATTACATGTAAAGAACATACGATGCTTCTTACTCTACACATGTTTGTAGAAATCTCCAAACATCTTTGAAAAAAACAGAGGGATGTAATGATATTAATATTGACTGGGATGTAAAGAGTTAACAATTTAATGGTAATGCTTCTTACCACTAAAGGGAACCACAGAACAGTCAAATATATCATGTGACTAGGTGATTCTGGGACTGGAAGAGATTAGATGATTGGGAGTTAAGAGTTAGGAGATAGCTGGAAGAGGGTCAGGCACAGAGAGCAGTTGTATTCTTGAGAGTTCTGTAAGTTAGAGATAGCATAGTTTTATACAATAATTTTCCAATTTAGGAATGCGAACAAATCTTAGTTGGAAGGATAATAAATTTATGGTTTTGTTCGTTAACAAAGTTTTATGTTCTTTATCCAGTGTGGAGTCTGCACGTCCTCCCCGTGTGTGCGTGGGTTTCCTCCGGGTGCTCCGGTTTCCTCCCACAGTCCAAAGTTGTGCGGGTTAGGTGGATTGGCCATGCTAAATTGCCGTAGTGTAAGGTTAATGGGGGGATTGTTGGGTTACGGGTTACGTGGGTTTAAGTAGGGTGATCATTGCTCGGCACAACATCGAGGGCCGAAGGGCCTGTTCTGTGCTGTACTGTTCTATGTTCTATGTTCTATTCAACACTTTGCCTCCGAGCAATCCAGATAAAGCAGAATAGAGAATACAACAGGCCCCGGCCAACTTGCCAGTGGCACATGTCTTACCATGCCACCCTGTTTCACCCACAGACCCCGAGATGTGCCGTTGTGAGGAGTGGGGGGTGGGGGGGGGGGGGGGGGGGAATTCAGGAGAGCTGGTGACCGTCGTCATCCCCCTCTAGGGAGGCTCTGGGTTGGAGTGCAGCGCTCCCTCCTCCTAGTTGGTGCCCGTAGGACCCTGGGCGTCACCTTGGAACAGAGATGTGGTTAGAGTGAGCTTCACTGGTGGATCCCCATTGTCTGCACCACGGTATCGACGCCCTCAGTGATGCCCCACTGTGACTGGGCCATGCTCTGCAACACCTCGCCAATGTCCACCTGCATCTGGTATATGTTTCTCAGTGACTGGGATATTCTCTGCAGCGCCTCGGCATGATCCACCTTAGACTGGGACATGGTCCTCAGTGATTGGGATATGTACCGGAGCGCCATGGCAATGCCCGCCTTGGACATAACCATTCATGGTGCTGACATCTCCAGGCCCTCCACTGTGGTCGCCAACCCAGCAGTGTTGGCCTCGTTGCCACGCATTGCCGGCGCCATCTCCTGTGCCCATAGCCTTTGGGAATCCTCCAATCGGCTATGGACCTGCTGGAGTGTCGTTGATGTCCATCTCTGAATCTCATGACCGCAACCTAATGTCTGCATCAACTCTGGGATAACCTGATCCAGGGGTTTGGCATCTGACTGGGACCCAGCGGGTCCTGGCATGCAGCAGACCTCCGACTGCTATCTACCCCCGCTGCTCCTGCCTCCCATCTGATGTGCATCAGCAGCTGTGAGGTGCTCACTAGATTGTGCCCCAGAAGCCTGTCCACTACCTTTACCCACCGAGGTGTGTCTCTCTACACTGGTGGAGGCTAGGGATGACATTTGTGGCTCACCTGTGTGGCCCGGTGGGGGTCGTTAAGCTTCTTGCGGCACTGGGTGGAGGTCCTCCTTGTTACACATCCTGCAATGTCGGACGCAGCCACTGCCTCCCATGTGGCACTTGCTGCCCTGTGGCTGACCCTCCGATCTCCTCGATGGAACAGGATATCCCATCTGGGCACCACCGCGTCCAACAGACTGGCCCAGTCGGCATCTCCGAATTGTGGAGCGGGTCTGCACGGTGGCATGGCTGCATGCGGTCTGAGGCTTGCTCTGTGGGATGGTTTTAAGTGCTGCTCCCTCTTGTTAACAGGGAGCAGGCAGGCGCAGTGCAGGCAAATCTGCTGGCGAGACAGCAGTTTCTGATGTGAAGCCTGCAGGGCAGCATTACTGGCCCTAATTGGTGTTAGATACCGGTAGCGGTTTGGCCGGGTCTGCAGTTGGGAAGCACCCGGCAATTCTCGCTCGCTACCACACTTAGAAATGTTTCCGTTAGATCGCGCCCTAATTGTTCCTGCCAGAGGAGAATAGCATGCGATCTGCGTTTCCATTGGGGGCGCTATTCGTTCTGTGATTCAGGACATGCAGATGGGCCAGCACTCTGCCAGTGGAAATCGGAAGCAATTCCCAGCCCAGCTGGTGGTCTAACCCCTGGGGCCAGAATTAGCTCTAAAGAGTCTGACAACAGGAGCTGTTTTTATGTGCTCCACTCACCACGCACTCATTACAGTGACAAAGATGGCTTAGAGAAGTAATGCCTCCTGATTTTGAGAGTCTGAATGCCAATGAGGAGAGGAAGGACACCCTCTTTCCCAGGGTGGGCCGCAGGCTCAAGTCCTCCCTTCTGAACAGCGCTTGGGAGAAGGTGGCAGAGGCAGTCAGTGCTGCCAGCCTCACCAGGAGGAGAGAGCTGGTGATCTGGAGGGATGGGGGTCACTGGTGAGGCCTCTGCCCTGAGAGGGGCAGTGTGCCAGCGAGGGTTGCAAAGGTCACGGTGCAGCTGTCCTTTGGTTAGGGTGAGCTCTGCTAATCCCCTACTTGCTCTGCAGTGGGGCAGCGCTTCTCAAGAGTACACGGAGTGTCAAAACCTGGTGAGCCAAACCCATCCCTCTGACGGTACCATGGGGGTATGAGGGTTTCCAAAGGGGTGGCCCGGGTGGGCTTTCACATCACCAGAGGCACTGAACATTTACAGGACGCAGTGAGCAGTGTGAGCAGACAGGAGCATGTAGATAGCATCAGAAGAGTGCATTTAAAGCATGTTCTGCAGCAATGGCGGTCTGGGCCAAGTCATCCCGATCCCGAGTGGGACACCCCGAGTCCACAGGCTTGGCACCAAGCCATCCCCAGCTACCCCCCCCAGCTCAAGTAGCCACCCTCCAGCAAGCCCGACAATTGTTAGGAGCGGGATTTTGAAAATGCCACTTTATGGAAGGCTGGAGGCCTTTGACGCGGACGTAGAAGACTGGACCCAGTATACCAAACAGTTGCAGTATTTCTTCCAGGCAAACGGCATTGTTGGAGACGACTGACAGAAGGTGGTAATCCTGACCGCCTGCATTCAGCATAATCAAGAGCCTCATCGACCCAGTGGCCCCAGACTCTAGTAAGCTAGTGGAACTTGTCTTGAATCATTACAACCTTAACTTGTCGGTAATAATGCAGCGGTACTGGTTCAATACGGCCGGATGAACGCCAGGGAAATCGTAGAATTATTGAATCCCTGGCGCAGAAGGAGGCCATTTGGCCCATCGAGTCTCATCGACCCTCGGAAAAAGCACCCTACTTAGGCCCAGTCCCCTGCCCTATGCCCGTAACCAAACCTAACCTGCACATCTTTGGACACTAAGGGGCAATTTAGCATGGCCAATCCACCTAACCTGTATATCTTTGGACTGTGGGAAGAAACCGGAACATCTGGACGAAGCCCACACAGACAGAGGGGGAATGTGCAAACTCCACACAGTCACCTCAGGCTGGAATTGAACCAAGGTCCCTGGTGCTGTGAAGCAGCAGTGTTAACCACTGTGCCACTGTGCCGCCCTCGGTTATAGAATTTCTGACGCACCTTCATAGGTGTCTTTGACCTAGCCCTCTCTGAGATGTTAAAAGTTTTGGTGTATGGCATTAACAATATGGCGACAGAAAGGAAGCTGTTAGCAGTGTTGGCCTTGGACCTGAAAAGGGCCATTGAGCTGTCAATCTCCCACGAGAATGCTGTGGCCATCTAAAATGGCCACCCGCAAAGGATAATGGGAATTGTGGTCGAGTTGGGAGACAGAAGTACGCAGCCCCTATGTATTGGGCAAAGGAAAAGCAGACCGAACTGAAACTTGCACCTGTTAAAGGTCAATCACTGATTTCGCCAGGACAATAGACTTAAATAAAGGAATAGCAACAGTAGCAGACTCACCAGTGCCACTCCCCCTTATTTGGAAAGGCATACGTACTTGGGATGATGGTAACTAGGACCCACCCAGCCATCGAGGTACCCGCCCCTAATTGGCCAGAATCGATTAGGGTGATCAAAACCCTATCGATCCATTGGATCCTGAGTTAGCCCCGCCCAAAAGGGCGCAAAATAGGAGAAGGATAAGAGGCACTGCACCAGTAGGGATCGATCTCTTTTGGGACCGACCTGTGCCCACACCAACTGCAGCATAACGACCAGCCAAGTTCAAGACACACGATCGCTACCTAATAGACGAGCCGCAGCCGAGACGATCCTGACGACTTCCAGCCGACACATGTGGGAATTCACATAAAAGCCTTATCTACCTGCATAGAGCCGGTCACCCAGAAGTTAAGTCAAGGTCATCTTAGTTGATAGGTGTAGTTTAATGCGTAGCCGCGTGTATCATTGCACATAGAGATAAGTCTTGTGTTTAATAATAAACTGTCTTCTGAACTAACATTCTGGTTGTGTGGTCATTTGGTCAATACAAGAAACACACACAACTTGTGGTTATTAATAGCAACAATGCAGGAAAGGGCATTCAGGAGCTCCAGTGTTCCATAGATTATGGTGTACACAGCGTTGGACGGTGCCCGTACCGAAGAGCGATGCCCACCAAGGATAGGGTTCACGTGACCCAGTCATCACCAAAACAACATCACAGTCAGACCCATAGACCAAGGGCCACTACTGTCCAACAGGACATCTTCTCGAAGGACCATGAGAAACACCCACTTGCGGTCGCAGGAACGGTGGCGATCGAGGCTAACAGAATGAAGAATGAACGCATTGCTTGGGCATTATATGTCCGGTCCAGTTCACAGAGCGGGCAGTCCCAGTAGTCCCAGTGCTGAAGCCAGCCAAGTCTGCCCACCTGTGTGGCAATTATAAGATGACAGTAAACAGTGCCTCTCACTTGGACCGGTACCTCATGCCACGAATAGACGATCTGTACACAAAGTTGGTCAGGGGTCACTCATTCACGAAGCTTGACACAAGTCATGCGTAATCCCAGTTGGGGTAAGACGAAAAATTGTCACCATCAACACACACAGAGGGTTGTATGAGTACACCCAGTTTCCATTCGGGGTGTCATCAGCATGTGTGATTTTCCAGTGGATAAAGGAAAACATTGGGCTTCCCAGGGTGGCTGTCTACCTGGACGATGTGCTTGTTACAGGAACCACCGAGAAAGAACACCTGGGCAACCTGGAAGAGGTCCTCCAACGGTTCTCCGACGGGGAAGCCTGCCTGAAGAGAGGCAAGTGTGTTTCTAGGTGAAAGAGGTCATATACCTTGGATACCGTACCTATAAGAATGGGCTGCACCTGGTGGAGGAAAAAGGCCAGGTTATCAAGGGAGCCCCGACACCTGAGAACGCAACAGAGCTGAGGTCATTTTTAGAGTTTGTCAATTATTATGGGAAGTTCATCTGAAACTGGTTACCTTGTTGGCGCCCCTGCATGCACTATTAAAGAACAGAAATGGGCATGGAAAGTGGCGCAGGTATAAGCATACACCAGAGTGAAACGACAATTGTTATAATTAAAACTGTTGATGCACTACAATCCGCCAAAGCCACTCGTCCTCACACAGCCTCTCCATACGGCATTGGGGCAGGGTTGCCCCACCGGTGGAACGATGGGACGGAACGGCCAACAGCGATCGTGTCAAGAACCCTGGCCAACCCAGAGCCCCGTTTTGCGCAAACTGAGAAGGAAGGACCTGCCGTGATATTTGCAGGAAATAAAATTCCACCAGTACGTCGATGACATAATTTCATGGTGATCACAGACCTCAAGCCCTTACTTGACCTCTTTCTGGAAGACAAAATAATACCACCAAAAGCTCTGGCCAGAATCCAATGATGGGCACTACTGTTGGTGGCGCACAAGTACACTTTTGAACATCATCCATAGGCACAGATAACACATGCGGATGCCCTGAGCCAACTCCTGCTGCTTGTAAGTCATCACCATCCCTGCCAGTAGTGGACAAAGTTGTACTGACATCGAACCTTTTGGACACCGTACCCGTGACAGACACACAAATGCGCAGGTGGACCCAAAGGGACCCTACGTTGGCAAAATTGTGCCACATCGCCCTATACGGTGGCTGCAAGGAAAACCCCTCGAGGAACTGTGGGCCTATCTTACAAATCAGCAAGGGCTGAGTGTGGATGATAGCATCCTCCTCTGGGGAGCCCGTGTGGCCATCCCACGGCCAGGTCAGCATACGATGTTGCAATATTTACATTACAGACACCTGGGTGTTTCCAAGGTGAAGATGCTCGCAAGGCGTTTTGTGTGGTGGCCAGGGCTCAACGGTGACATTGAGTGAATGGTGCAGCAATGTGCAAGTTGTCAGGAACACTAGAAGCTCCTTCCATCAGCCTCGCTCCACCCTTGGGAGTGGGTGAGGCAGCCCTGGGTGTGCTTGCATGCCAACTTCGCCGGGTCCTTCATGGGGGTCAATGTTTCTGCGCCTTACAGATACCCACTCAAAGTGGATGGATGTGCACCGAATGTCTTCCACCACCATAGAGAATTTGCACCAATCCTTCAGTACTCATTAAACAGGGTATGAAGATTAGACTGAAGGTTCCATTGAAACAAAGTTGGCACTATTTTTATTCTATTACCAAACAATGCTGCATATCATAACTGGGGTGGCACCGTCATAATTACTGATGTGTGAATGCCTCCAGACCGGCCTGAGTTTAACGTTCCTGAGCCTTGGTTGGAAGATAGAAAGGAAGCAGGACCTCCAGAATGTGCAACAGAGGTTTTAAACCAGGCATAGCAGAACACGTTCGTAATTACGGGGATAGCACCCAGGGACTATAGTGGCCAGTTTCATATGGTCAGGACTAGAGACAGATCGTGCAAAGGCACGTGGGCTATCTGAAGAACAGGGAGCCCACCCCAGAGGAAGCCACACCAGATGAATCTGTACCTCAACAAACCCTGTCTGCTGTCCTTTAGCCAGGAAGCACGTCCCACCAGGTACCTATGCCGAGGCCAGCTGAATGTGGATGACTTGGCATCAAATATGGAAGCAGAATCCTCAGTGCTCTTGGAGGACATTGTGATCAGAGTTGGGCCCCCGACTGAGCCTCTTCGGAATGCTGCACAAAAAAAGGTCCCCCCCGACACAATACACACTACCTGGCATGGCCCACACCTGCTAGAAGAACAGCCACGGGTGAAACGGCAAAAGAAACCCCCTCCACAATCTGTTGGAAGGGAACCTTTGGATTCGGGTGGGAGTGGGGGGGGGGGGGGGGGGGGGGGGGTGGGTGGGTGGGGGGTGGGGGGGGGGGGTGATGTAATTGATCACCATGTAGGACTCATGGGAACTCATAAATTCACCTTATAAACGCCGGCCCGGGCTGGAATCAGCGTGATCGGTAATTCTGGTTGGGGTCTTTGAGCTGTGAGCCCCATTGTGGCCTTAACTTTATGTTGGTTTATTAAATGCTGTTAAATTTACCTTCTCGGAAAACACTGAGCATGGCCAACTGCACCTCCTCCTGCGCAAGGCCGAGCCTCATGCAGCTCAAAGTGGTGCACAGAGCACACCTGACCAGAACTTGAATGAGCAGGTTCTTCCCAGAGGTGGAGGAGAAATGTGAAAGGCACCAGAGGGGCCCGGCAAATCACACCCACATATCCCAAACGTGTGGGGTTCCGGACAGTCTTCTTCAAGGCAATGTCGAAGGTTGTGGGGGTGAGGGTGAAGCCTTGCCCAATAGTGGCAATCTTCGGGGTATCGGAGCAGCCAGAGCTGCACATGGGGAAGAGGCCGACGCCCTCGCTTTCGCTTCCTGAATCGCACGCTGGAGAATCCTGCTCGGCTGGCGATCAGCAGCACCACCCACAGCTGCAGACTGGCTTGCTGACCTTTCAAATTTCTCCACCTGGAGAAGATTAAGTATGCCATCCGAGGGTCGGAGGAAGGCTGATTAAATGCATGGGGGCAGTTTGTCAGCCTGTTCCAGAACCTGTTCAAGGCCAGCAACGAGTAAGATGGAGAAACGGGAAAGATAGAAAGAAAAGGGAGAGGAAAAAGAAAAGTAGAGACGGGGAGGGAACCATAGGATCGCCCAATCCAGGGTGGAGGGGGGTGGGAAGAGGAAGAATTGCTGGAAAGACACTAAAAGGAATAAAGTGGGAGGGAAGGGGCGACCCCCTCCCTCCAATCAAAAGGGGATCACAGCCAAAGTCGACAGGGGAAGAAAAGAAAGGGGGGAGAGGAAGGAGAGAGGATGGGAGGGGAAACACCCCCCTCCAAAACACTGGCCGGGGGACACAAGGGAGGGGTGTGTGGGTGGGAGGTGGGGGGGGGGGGGCGGAGCACACGCTGAGCTAGAGGGCAAAAGAATGTAAATAGGGTAAATTAAGGGAAGGACAAGACAAACCTTTCTCCATAATACAGTATATAAACACGGCCAACAATGTACATAACCATTTATAAATTTTGAAAATGCCAAAAAAAATTATTTAAAATAACATTTACCTTCTCAGGCCTCCTGAGCATTTTTGTGAAAAAGTCTGCGGGCAGTTGAAAATTACCCCACCCCCAAGAAGATGTTTGCACAAGTTGTTGCCATTGTACATTTTTTGTGCCAGATTCATGTGTTTAAGTGGTGCAAGTACTTCAGTCAGAGAGGTCAATTTTCTCCAAGTCCACACTGGTGTGAATTTATACAACCTTATCCTCAGGCTGAGGAGAGCCCAAAATTTCAGAATGCAGTTCAATGGGAGTTCAAGCCCCATTTATTTTTGGCTATTACATTAGCGTTGGTGATGGTTTGGGCTTCTGGAGAAAAAGGCATTGAAATAGGCATAAAATTATGTGAAATTATGTAAAACGTAGCAGGCAATCCTTCCCCTTCCTCTTTTTGTGGTTGTTCTCTAAATGTAATATCATTACTGAGAATCAGTATGCAACAGGTGCATCCAAATTCACTTCACAGCCTACTGCATTTTTTTAAAGTGCAAAGAGTTAGTTTCTGAGAGAATATGAGAGATAATAATTTTTTGTTTTTCACTTTTTGCATTTGGTGTGGCATACTGTCACAATTTTGCATTGTACTTCACTTTCCTTTTTTCATTATCAACTGAAGCTGCCTCCACGCAAGGGCAGAATCTTGATGAGAAGTCAGGGGTCTCACCAGCCAGATTGACAGATAGCGAGGGACCCACACCGGCTCTTTCGCAGAAGGCGAAGGTGGACCTTCCTCTGGAATCAGGTCCCCGGTGATGGAAGTCTCACCGAGCAAGAGCTGTTGGCCAATCATAGACTGGCAGCTCTTATGCTTATCAGTAGCACAGAGGAGGATATGGCTGCTTCTGGAAGAACACCCCCCAGAGTGCTGTTAAGTAATTAAGGGTTAAGGGACATTCCAATTAGTTGTCTCATTTTATGATAAGTATCCAATAATTGACATCGATTATGTAAAGGGGTTTCAGGAGGCCTTTGTAATGAAAAATGAAATGAAAATCGCCTATTGTCACGAGTAGGCTTCAAATGAAGTTACTGTGAAAAGCCCCTAGTCGCCACATTCCGGCGCCTGTTCGGGGAGGCTGTTACGGGAATCGAACCGTGCTGCTGGCTTGCCTTGGTCTGCTTTCAAAGCCAGCGATTTAGCCCTGTGAGCTAAACATCCCCTTGTGTCAGGTGATGTGAGTTTTGCGCAGCTTCTGTTGAAGTAAATTAAAGGTGTTTGTGGAAAAGGAGCAGTACCTTTGACTCTTTATACAACAGCAGCTACACGTCTAACAAATAGTGGCAGAGAATGGTTGCTGTGTAAATGTGAAGGGTTGAAAGATACAACTTTTCCAGACCAAACCAAGGAGTGAGTGAGAAGAAAAAAAGAAGATATATGGTTGAACCTAGGATAAAGGTGGCCGGATATGACTACCCCCCTTTATTTTCTGAAAGGGGATCGTACGACCAATGGAGAAGTGCAGTGGACTAAAGTAACTGCTTTGGGAAAGAGAAAACAAGGTTTGGCATTGGCTCTTTCTCTACCTTATGACAGTAGAATCCGAAGCAAAGTGTTTTCTGAGCTGGAATTGGAAGAGTTAGACTCAGAAGAAGGTCTGGAGACTCTATTACAATATATGGATAAGATTGAGAAAAAGGATGACTTGTTAAGTGCGTATGAAGCATGGTCGGATTTTGATAGGATCCGGAAAATAGAGGATTTCTCCATGGAAGACTATATAATGGAATTTGGTGGACTGTATAAAAGGCTGCAGAAACACAAACTGGAATTTCCACAGCCTGTGTTGGCCTTTAAATTACTTGACTGTGCTGGACTGAGTAACATGGATAGGCTCCTGGTTTTGACAAGAGTTCAGTTTGCGGGTAAGGATACCTTATTCGATCAGATGACAGAAGCTTTAAAAAAGTTTCTGGGAAAACATTCGATTCCGATGGCTCTGATGACCCAAATAGGTCAGTTTGCAACAAAGCAAAATATGGAAGATACACTACAAACAGGATGGCGAAATCGCACGGCTACAAACAGGTTCCAAGACTATAGAAGGAGATTGGGATCTGGAAAGTATGAAGACAGAAACCCAGTTAGAACCTACAATAGGAAGATGAACCCCAGAAATGCCCGGGGTATGATAAATCGATGTTTTTGTTGTGACTCTCAATACCATTATGCTTTCAACTGTCCAACACGTTATTATAGAGTGTTTGAAGCGACACATGACACGGAAGAGTCAGAAGAGGAAAAAGATATTGACCAGAAAGAAGGCATTGTCCTTAACAAACAGTTTTACACCAGTAATGAGGGTGTTGGTTGCAGAATCCTTCAATTGTGCTTTATTGGACAGTGGCTGCACATCTATTGTGTGTGGAAATGACTGGTTAAAATGTTACCTGGACTTTGAATGCCCAAAATCGTAACAAGGTTAAGGAATTTGAACGTTTCACAAGCCTCAGGTTTAGGAATGATAATGCAGGGCAGCACGGTGGCCTAGTGGTTAGCACAACCGCCCCACGGCGCTGAGGTCCCAGGTTCGATCCCGGCTCTGGGTCACTGTCCGTGTGGAGTTTGCAGGTTCTCCCCGTGTCTGCGTGGGTTTCGCCCCCACAACCCAAAAATGTGCAGAGTAGGTGGATTGACCACGCTAAATTGCCCCTTAATTGGAAAAAATAATTGGCTAATCTAAATTTATAAAAAAAAAGAAAAAAAAAAAAGGAATGATAATGCTCTGAAGTCGCTGAAAAGAGTGGTTTTCCCCTGCAATGTTGCCGGAGTGAATCAATTCATTTGCACGGATGTTGTATCAAGTAAGATACCTTTGCTTCTGAACAGACCGTTGATGAAGAAAGCACACATCAAACTGGATATAGAACAGGTTTGTGATCACTGTGAAGTTTGTAGGAAGTACAGAAGGACAGAATGACACCAGCACGACCGATAGTAACCCTACCTTTGGCCAGAGATTTTAATGACATTGTGGCCATGGACCTTAAGATCTGGGATATAGCCAGCAACCAGATTTAGTCAATCAACGATCATACGAAGTAAAGAAAAGCGAGTAATTCTGGATCAAATTGTGGAAAAATGGATAGGGACAGGAATGGGCCCACCGGTAAAATTCCTTATGGACAATGGGGAAGAATTTGCTAAGAACATAAGAACATAAAAACTAGGAGAAGGAGTAGGCCATCTGGCCCCTCGAGCCTGCTCCGCCATTCAATGAGATCATGGCTGATCTTTTGTGGACTCAGCTCCACTTTCCAGTCCGAACACCATAACCCTTAATCCCTTTATTCTTCAAAAAACTATCTATCTTTAACTTAAAAACATTTAATTAAGGAGCCTCAACTGCTTCACTGGGCAAGGAATTCCATAGATTCACAACCCTTTGGGTGAAGAAGTTCCTCCTAAACTCAGTCCTAAATCTACTTCCCCTTATTTTGAGGCTATGTCCCCTAGTTCTGCTTTCACCCGCCAGTGGAAACAACCTGCCCGCATCTATCCTATCTATTCCCTTCATAATTTTAAATGTTTCTATAAGATCCCCCCTCATCCTTCTAAATTCCAACGAGTACAGTCCCAGTCTACTCAACCTCTCCTCATAATCCAACCCCTTCAGCTCTGGGATTAACCTAGTGAATCTCCTCTGCACACCTTCCAGTGCCAGAACGTCCTTTCTCAAGTAAGGCGACCAAAACTGAACACAATACTCCAGGTGTGGCCTCACTAACACCTTATATAATTGCAACATAACCTCCCTAGTCTTAAACTCCATCCCTCTAGCAATGAAGGACAAAATTCCATTTGCCTTCTTAATCACCTGTTGCACCTGTAAACCAACTTTCTGTGACTCATGACCTAGCACACCCAAGTCTCTCTGCACAGCAGCATGTTTTAATATTTTATCATTTAAATAATAATCCCGTTGCTGTTATTCCTACCAAAATGGATAACCTCACATTTGTCAACATTGTATTCCATCTGCCTGACCCTAGCCCATTCACTTAACCTATCCAAATCCCTCTGCAGACTTCCAGTATCCTCTGCACTTTTCGCTTTACCACTCATTTTAGTGTCATCTGCAAACTTGGACACATTGCCCTTGGTCTCCAACTCCAAATCATCTATGTAAATTGTGAACAATTGTGGGCCCAACACGGATCCCTGAGGGACACCACTAGCTACTGATTGCCAACCAGAGAAACACCCATTAATCCCCACTCTTTGCTTTCTATTAATTAACCAATCCTCTATCCATGCTACTACTTTACCCTTAATGCCATGCATCTTTATCTTATGCAGCAACCTTTTGTGTGGCACCTTGTCAAAGGCTTTCTGGAAATCCACATATACCACATCCATCGGCTCCCCGTTATCTACTGCACTGGTAATGTCCTCAAAAAATTCCACTAAATTAGTTAGGCATGACCTGCCCTTTATGAACCCATGCTGCGTCTGCCCAATGGGACAATTTCTATCCAGATGCCTCGCTATTTCTTCCTTGATGATAGATTCCAGCATCTTCCCTACTACCGAAGATAAGCTCACTGGCCTAAAATTTCCTGCTTTCTGCCTGCCTCCTTTTTTAAACAGTGGTGTCACGTTTGCTAATTTCCAGTCCACCAGAATTACATAGAATTTACAGTGCATAAGGAGGCCATTCCGCCGATCGAGTCTGCACCGGCTCTTGGAAAGAGCACCCTACCCTCTATCCAAGGTCAACACCTCCACCCTATCCCCATTACCCAGTAACCCCACCCAACACTAAGGGCAATTTTGGACACTAAGGGCAATTTATCATGGCCAATCCACCTAACCTGCACATCTTTGGACTGTGGGAGGAAACCGGAGCACCCGGAGGAAACCCACGCACACACGGGGAGGATGTTCAGACTCCGCACAGACAGTGACCCAAGTCGGAATCGAACCTGGGACCCTGGAGCTGTGAAGCGATTGTGCTAGCCACAAGGCTACCGTGCTGCTAATGATGAATTTAGGGGTATGTGTGAAAACGTCAATATCACAGTTCTGAATACAGCTGCAGAAAGCCCATTTAGTAATAGTGTGTATGAAAGAAAGCATGCGGTAATAGATGACATGCTCTGGAAAATTTTGGCAGATTGACCAAACTGCAAGCTAAATTCAGCTTTAGCATGGGCGGTACATGCAAAGAATTAATTGCAGATGGATGGGGGCGACAGTCCCTATCAATTAGTGTTTGGCAGAAATCCTAAAATTCCGTCCATTTTTGATGACCAGCCTCCAGCTTGGAAAACTTAGCTCTGCCTTTGCTGAGCATTTAAATGCATTACATAGCAGTAGAAAAGCTTTTTTGGAAGCAGAACTCTCTGGACGAATTCGCAGAGCTTTGAGACATAATGTACGGCCATCAAATACCGTTTTTCGGCAAGGAGACATAATATCTATAAGAGAGACAATTTTGATGAATGGAAAGGCTCAGGGAAGATGATAAGCATAGATGGCAAAACAAATATTTTGCAACTTGGCCATCAAACTGTTAGGGTACATTCATCAAGGATAATGGGTACTGATTACAAATTTTCAAATTTAGACAGAGCAGGCAGACATGACGAGGAACCAGGGTCATCTGGTACGCATGTGTTACAGAACTATGAGGACCAGTTAACTGATTTAGACAGGGTTTTTTAGAGGAACACAACACTTCTGATGATTTAGAACAGGCCATTTTCCCGAAAGGACAACTGCCAAAAGTTGGTACAAAAGTGACATACTTGCCTGAAGGATCTAGTCAATGGCAGGATACAACTGTTATTAGTAGAGCTGGGAAGGCCACTGGAAAGTATAAACATTGGTTGAATGCACAGCATTCAGGGGAAGGAGTCAAGACAATGGATTGGGAACACGAAGTTCAAAAATGGAGGGCATAGAAACGCAGTGCCAGTTCAGAGAGTACATCGGATAGTGAACAGGTCCGCAGGAAAAGGTCGATAACTATTGACAGGATATCCCTCAGCAGAAGGGAAAGATCAAGCAGTAGCAGTACAGAACGAGATACCAGGCGGGAGAAGGGGCATAGTTTATCAAGGTCTCGGAACATGAGTAAGACTACAAATACTAATAGGAGTAGAAGCCCACATGCACATGAGGTTATGGTGGCTTCCAATAAGTTAGATGAAAAAATTATCAAAGGTGCCAAAAAGCAAGAACTGCATAGTTGGAGTGAATTTGGGGCATACCGGATTGGGGACAAAGAGCTCTATCCACAGATGGATTTGCATGGAAAAGGTTCTTCTGGATGGAACTTGTAAGGCAAAGGCCAGGCTTGTGGCGAGGGGATTTGAAGAAAACGTCGACGATCAGGATTTAAGGGTAGATTCACCTACGGCAGGAAAGGTTATTTTAAAGATCTTCTTGGCTCTATTAGCCGCAAAGGCATGGGAATGCAAATCTATAGATATAAAAGCTGCCTTTTTGCAGGGGCATCAGCTCCAGAGAGACATTTTTCTCCATCCTCCGAAAGAGGCAGCTTACACAGAAGGGGTACTCTGGAAGTTGAACGAATGTATATGGATTAAATGATGCGTCTGGAGTCTGGTATTTTTCGGTAAGGTTCATTTTGTTAAAGTTAGGCTGTTGTCAGTTGAAAGCAGATCGGGCAATGTTTTACTGGCACTATAAAGAAAATCTGTCTGGCATCTTTATGATGCATGTTGATGATTTTTTGTGGGGTGGGATAGTGATTTCAAAGCAATTGAAATCTCTGATTTGAGGAAAGAATTCAGGGTTGGAAGTCAGGCAAAGATTAGTGGGAGACTAGAGGACTGGGAAATCTTTAGGGGGCAACAGAAAGCTACTAAAAAAGCTATAAAGAAGAGTAAGATAGATTATGAGAGTAAACTTGCTCAGAATATAAACACAGATAGTAAAAGTTTTTACAAATATATAAAACAAAAAAGTGTGGCTAAGGGAAATATTGGTCCTTTGGACCAGTGCTTCTCAAAGTGTGGTACACGTACCGGTGCCGGTACGCGAGCCATTGTCTGCCGGTACGTGGAGTGTTTCCAGAAAAGAAAGGGACAGTAATCCTGGATTGGCTTGTTTCGCTCACCGGTCCCTGGCACATTGAAAAAAAAACTGCCAGTCCGCCAGGTCAGATAGTTTGAGAAGCACTGCTTTAGAGGATGAGAAAGGAGTTTTAAAAATGGGAGATGAGGAAATGGCTGAGGAATTGAACAGGTTTTTTGGGTCGGTCTTCACAGTGGAAGACACAAATAACATGCCAGTGACTGATAGAAATGAGGCTATGACAGGTGAGGACCTTGAGAGGATTGTTATCACTAAGGAGGTAGTGGTGGGCAAGCTAATGGGGCTAAAGGTAAACAAGTCTCCTGGCCCTGATGGAATGCATCCCAGAGATGGCTAGGGAAATTGCAAATGCGCTAATGATAATTTACCAAAATTTACTGGACTCTGGGGTGATCCCGGCGGATTGGAAATTAGCAAACGTGACACCACTGTTTAAAAAAGGAGGTAGGCAGAGTGCGGGTAATTATAGGCCAGTGAGCTTAACTTCGGCAGTAGGAAAGATGCTGGAATCTATCATTAAGGAAGAAATAGCGAGGCATCTGGATAGAAATTGTCCCATTGGGCAGACGCAGCATGGGTTCATAAAGGGCAGGTCGTGCCTAACTAATTTAGTGGAATTTTTTGAGAACATTACCAGTGCGGTAGATAACGGGGAGCCAATGGATGTGGTATATCTGGATTTCCAGAAAGCCTTTGACAAGGTGCCACACAAAAGGTTGCTGCATAAGATAAAGATACATGGCACTAAGGGTAAAGTAGTAGCATGGATAGAGGATTGGTTAATTAGTAGAAAGCAAAGAGTGGGGATTAATGGGTGTTTCTCTAGTTGGCAATCAGTAGCTAGTGGTGTCCCTCAGGGATCAGTGTTGGGCCCACAATTGTTCACAATTTACATAGATGATTTGGAGTTGGAGACCAAGGGCAATGTGTCCAAGTTTGCAGACGGCACTAAGATAAGTGGTAAAGCGAAAAGTACAGAGGATACTGGAAGTCTGCAGAGGGATTTGGATAGGTTAAGTGAATGGGCTAGGGTCTGGCAGATGGAATACAATGTTGACAAATGTGAGATTATCCATTTTGGTAGGAATAACAGCAAACTGGATTATTATTTAAATGATAAAATATTAAAACATGCTGCTGTGCAGAGAGACTTGGGTGTGCTAGTGCATGAGTCGCAAAAAGTTGGTTTACAGGTGCAACAGGTGATTAAGAAGGCAAATGGAATGTTGTCCTTCATTGCTAGAGGGATGGAGTTTAAGACTTCGGAGGTTATGCTGCAATTGTATAAGGTGTTATTGAGGCCACATCTGGAGTATTGTGGTCAGTTTTGGTCTCCTTACTTGAGTCAGGACGTACTGGCACTGGAGGGTGTGCAGAGGAGATTCACTAGGTTAATCCCAGATCTGAAGGGATGGATTACGTGGAGAGGTTGAGTAGACTGGGACTGTACTCATTGGAATTTAGAAGGATGAGGGGGGATCTTATAGAAACATATAAAATTATGAAGGGAATAGATAGGATAGATGCGGGCAGGTTGTTTCCACTGGCAGGTGAAAGCAGAACTAGGGGGCATAGCCTCAAAATAAGGGGAAGTAGATTTAGGACTGAGTTTAGGAGGAACTTCTTCACCCAAAGGGTTGTGAATCTATGGAATTCCTTGCCCAGTGAAGCAGTAGAGGCTCCTTCATTAAATGTTTTTAAGATAAAGATAGATAGTTTTTTGAAGAATAAAGGGATTAAGGGTTATGATGTTCAGGCCGGAAAGTGGAGCAGAGTCCACAAAAGATCAGCCATGATCTCATTGAATGGCGGAGCAGGCTCGAGGGGCCATATGGCCTACTCTTGCCCCTAGTTCTTATGTTCTTATGTTCCAGTGCATTTAAATATATTGGCCTGGAAATCGGACAGACTAAGTTAGGGGCAACTTTACATCAGCAATCTTATTTACAAAGCATCAGCTCAATAGCAATTAACCGTGGCCGGGTTTCACAAAAAGGCGCAATGGTTTCAAAGATGGAAAAAGAGCAACTGCGAAGTTTAATTGGGCAACTGAATTGGTTAGGTAGACAGACTAGACCGGACGTGAGTTTTGATGTCTTAGAGTTGAGTAAAAAAATTAATGATCCCAAAGTGGAAGACATAATAAGAGCAAATCAAGCGTTGGTCAAACTAAAAATGCAGGCGTGTGTTTTGAGGTTCCCAGGTTTAGGTGACCTTAGGCACTTGAAACTCAGTTTATAGTGATGCGTCCTATGCAAATTTATGTGATGGGGTTTCAAGCACAGGAGGTTTTATAATTTTCCTTTTAGGGAACAATGGTAAATGTTGCCCTCTTGTGTGGGAAACAAAGAAAATAAGGAGAGTGGTCAAAAGCACTTTGGCTGCTGAGACCTTCAGCCTTGTAGAAGCGGTAGATATGGCCTTTTATATATCTCAGATAATGACAGAAATTTTGGGATTAAGGGATTTGGGTAATATACCTATTGAATGTCACATTGACAATAAATCCCTGTGGGAAAATGTGCACTCTACCAAAAGTGTCAATGAAAAATGTTTAAGGATAGACATCGCAAATTTGAAGCAGATGTTGGACAGAGAGGAAATAGCAAAAATTAAATGGGTTGACAATAATTATCAATTGTCAGACTGTTTTACAAAAAGAGGGGCTAGTTCACAGAAACTTTTGGATATTGTTAATGAAGGGCGCCTGTTTCTGTGACTGTTTTGTTTTTTTCAAAAAAAAAAGAAGGGGGGAAATTGCGTGTGTTTTTGAGTTTCTTGTAATTTTGTTTTCACCTAATTATTTTTTTCTCCAAGGAAGGGGAGACCGTTAAGTAATGGGTTAAGAGACATTCCAATTAGTTGTTTCATTTTATGTTAAGTATCCAGTAATTGACAGATTTGTAAAGGGGCTTCAGGTGGCATTTGTGTCAGGTGATGTGATGTTAGAATTTTGTGCATTCTGTTGAAGTCAATTAAAGGTGTTTGTGGAAAAGGAGCAATACCTTTGACTCGTTATACAACAGCAGCTAAACGTCTAACAAGTGCCACGATCGTGGTACAACCCAGGAACAGGAAGTGATGTGGTGGTGGAGTGGTTCAACTTGATTCAGGTGGAGGCGTGAAGGCAGTGGGGTATGCCTGCAAACCCCTTAAATACATGCCATTCCTACCTCCAGCTGCCAAAACAAGAGTACAAGATTTCTCCCATAGTGTAGGAATTATGTTGGCAATTGCTTTTCCCATCAGTGAGCTCGAGGGATAAAGAGAAGGAAGGCTGATGGCTTAAAGGCAGAGTGCAGGATGCAGGTCCCTGGAAAAGTAGGTGCTAGGAACTTGAACGGACACGTTGACATCAACAGACCACTTGCAGATTGATCTGCAAGTCAAACTGCATGTCAATAAGTCAATGTTTTATCCAGCTAGGTCAGTATGCAACTACAACATGAAATAAGATCTCCTTAAAATAAATGATTATGTAAATCTTCAACTGTACATTCATTTCGAATGTATACCCCACTGAAGAATGCAAATATGAGATTAAATGTAAAAAACCTATACTATTGTCTAAGGACTTTGCATCGTTAAAAAGTAAATGTGCAACAGGTTGCTGGACAACATTTGTGTCATAAAATCCTGGATCAGATACCCAATATATTTTACTGTTGGATCGTCTTATCTTGCCAGATTCTTTAAATGTGCTGTTTTCCTGTTGCATGTGTCACCAGATTCAACGGGCAGCATTAAGCCTAATATCTAACTGCTGACAAGGATGGTGCACTGATGTGCATCAAGGAGAGGTGTACTGAAGTTGCAAACAGAACAATCGTCTTCCCACAATCTATATGCAGTAGTACATCCAATTTTCCATCCACAGGTGCTCTCACACTCCAGTACTTGCAATCTATTTCAAACCATTGCATTGGATTTCGGGTACGATTCAGCGGCCTTGTCATGTTCTACGTGGTGTCGGGCTGAGGCGATTGAATCTTGCAAGAGGCCTCCATCAGAAATCATGGTGCATGAAATATCTCGTGAACTTCAGTGGAATCTTGAGAGGCTTTGCGATCTGAATCTCACTCAGCTTATTTAAATATGCACTCACTTAATTCACCTGGGGCTCGGGGTTCCCCGGCCTTCCCAACGAGGCCTCAACCAGGCCTCGTTTCGTGCTGGTTCAAAAAGTCGCGAACCAGTCATGATGGCACCTGGGGGTAGGGAGGGTTCTTGCTGGGGAGTTGAGGACCCCGGGTGGATGCGTAGTTGGCAAGGTGTTACCCTGGCACTCCCCCTAGACCCTGAGCACCTTGCATTGCCACCCAGGCACCCCAACAGTACCAATCTGGCACTTCCAGGGTTTACGGGTGGCATTGCCAAGCTGGCTCGGGCACAGACATGGGTGCCAGGCTGGCAGTGCCAAGGTGTCCAGGTTGCATGTGCCAGGGTCAGGCTCGGGGTGGCATTGCCAATTAGCGGTGAGGTGAGGGGGTGGGGGGCAGCTCCAGGACCCCAGAAGAGGTATGTTGGGTGAAGTGGGAGGGGGGGGGGGGGGGTGCTGGGGGGTCCTGAGGCTGCGGTGGGGGTGCTGAGGTGTTCAAAAGATCAGGACAATGCCCCGATGGGGAGCTGAGCTCATCAGTGCAGGAAATGACTTAAAGAGTGGCCTCAACGGGAGTTCCTTGCTGGGGTCAAATAAAATGACAAAGTGTCATTGAATGGTAGAGTCTTTCAGCAGACTTTAACTTCAGTCAGCTGAATCACGCCCTTCATTTCACTTTATTTTGAACGTAACGTCTCCCTTCTCTTCCCCTAGCTTTGACAAAGGCTAGCAAAATACTTCCAATTCATTCTGAGGCTCTATAAAGGCTTAAATAATGTTTGCATTTACCTTTAAGTCTGTGCTTTCCTTTAGATTTCCCGTATTAGCCACATTTACCTTATTAATCAGCTGCTTGCAAAAGGTCAAAATTGCTGCTCAGACTATGACTAATTATTCAAATATGTTTGTCATAAAGAGTTGGGGACGGTTAGCTGACCTCACTGTTGGCTAAATTTGTGCCAGCATCGCGGCAGGAATGCCTAATTTTAACCTAGTGAGGAAAATTACCCTTAAATTTGCAGCGATATTATATTTCTTCACAAGCTAAAAACAGCAAACATGCCTTGTCATTCGATAACAACAATAGCAGTCACTTACTGAAATGTGAAGTAGGGTCTGAATAGTTCAAATCTTGACAGCTGAGAACAAAGTCTATGTCTATACTATTGTAGTGATTCATGCTCTCCATCTGGAAAAGAAGTCAAACATGAAATGATACAGATTTTCTGAGCACATTAAAGCACATTTTTGCATCCTTTTTAATACATTTTCATAAATATCAATATTAAAATCCTCTCCAACATGCGAGCTACCGAATGATCTCTGCAGGGCTTCCTCATATGATGAATTTTGTCAGTTCAGTCAAGCAAAATGACAAGGCATCTAACCAGATTGAACACTTACATTTTGATCCGTGACCCTGCATTGCTATTAGAGATGTATAGACCCTGCCGTTCCGCTTGGCCTGTTCATTGGCAATAGTTGGACATTCACAGTGACAAAAATAAAAGGCTCAGGCAACGGAATGAAAATCAGAACAATTAAAAGCATTTACAGTAGCCTTTGAAAGGACCGCGTTGGGGTGATTATGGACAGACTCAGTTGTTGGAAGGATCAGTGAAAGCTACACACAAGAATCACTGAAAATTAATTTGACCAGAAGCTTGCACTGTACCTCCGACAATAAATGCTTTGTCAGCTGTTTCTTCTCATAATGTAACTTTACTTTATTGTTTTGCAAACAGTAGTTTTAGAGATGCCATGGTGTCATAATGTAATAGCTTACACCTAATTGGATTTAGTTGTGCAATATTTTGATGCAAGACATCACCGGATCAGTAAAAACAACTGAATGAACTGAATAACGTTTCAAAACAAATGTACTCTAAAGGTGCTATTTAATGGAAAAAGAAAAGAGCGTGTATAATGGGGTGTTTCCTGGTGCTTGCAGTGCTGAGAACAGGCCCAGCTGAGACTGCACTTACCTTCATTTCCTGCACTGTGGAGCTCCGCTCGTCAGTGCAGGAAGAGATCTGGCACCTCAATCTCTTGATCTCCCAATGCAACTCCAGGATCCCCCCAATGCTCCAACCTACCCATTAGGGGGTCCATGGGCCCCCTCAGCCCACCTGCCAAGAGCAGACACCCCAGGGCCCGATCCCTGGCACGGGTAAGATTCCACATAGGTACTGACAGCCTGGACTCCACGGCAGTGCCAGAATGGTGCTGGGTGGCACTGCCAGGGAGCCGGGCTGGCAGGGTGCCAAAGTTCCTGGGTGGCATAAGCAGTGCCAGGGTACCACCCTGCCCATAGGCCGACTACCCGGGGGCCTCCAGTCATCTTGGCAATGTCTCCCAAGTGCCTTTCCACCTGGTTCATGTATGTGAATTTTTTTTTTTCAAAAAATATACTTCATTCATAAAATTTATCATAAACTTTACAGAACATTTCAAATTGTCTTGACTGTGCATTTCCATCCGAGTTACATTCATTTGTCTTTCTTCAATTCAATTGGGATAACGTTACACACGTATCCTACAATAAGTTACAGTTCTTTCTCGAATATTTACATTGTTTTGCTTCTTTCATACATTGTGGTATTGAAGACGCGGGCCGAGGGATTTTACACTGTTACCAACCCCTCGGTGTACATTTGCTGGGAAGACCTTGCACTGTGGTCTTTCCCCATTACGCCTTGGCGGCAGCTGCCCCAAGCTTGAGTGCGTCCCTCAGCACGTAGTCCTGGACCTTGGAATGTGCCAGTCTGCAACACTCGGTCGAGGACAATTCTTTGCACTGGAAGATCAGCAAGTTTCGGGCAGACCAAAGAGCATCTTTCACCGAGTTGATGACCTTCCAGCAGCAGTTGATATTTGTTTCGGTGTGTGTCCCTGGAAACAGTCCGTAGAGCACAGAGTCCTGTGTTACAGAGCTGCTCGGGATGAACCTTGACAGATACCACTGCATCTCACTCCAGACCTGCTTTTCAAAGGCACATTCCACAAGGAGGTGTGTGACTGTCTCATTTCCCCCACATCCACTCCGAGGGCAGCGTGCATTGATGCTGAGCCTTCGGGTGTACATGAAGAATCTGACAGGGAGGGCCCTTCTCACCACCAGCCAAGCTAGGTCTTGGTGCTTGTTTGAAAGTTCTGGTGATGAGGCGTCCTGCCAGATGGCTCTGACAGTATGTGAATACCAGAGCTAAATGGTGCTGGCTCGGGGTCTCCAATGCAAGTGGATTCAGTCCCAGGTGCTGGGTAGATCCGGAATAAACATATTCAAGTGAGGCTAACTACTGAAATGAAAATGAAATGAAATGAAAATCGCTTATTGTCACGAGTAGGCTTCAATGATGAAGTTACTGTGAAAAGCCCCTAGTCGCCACATTCCGGCGCCTGTCCGGGGAGGCTGGTACAGGAATCGAACCGTGCTGCTGGCCTGCTTGGTCTGCTTTAAAAACCAGCGATTTAGGCGAGTGAGCTTATACAAATCTGGGTCCCGCCCATTGTCCCTTAGATCTTTCGAAGCATAACAAGCCGGGTAAATCTCGCGAGAGGCATCTTGCGGGATTTACCGGCCCTGTCGCGTCCCGAGTTGGGAGTGGCCATTAGATTGCACAATGTGATGCCTTGACAAGTTTCAGAATATAATTGATAACATTTTATTCCAATCAGAATCGGATACAGAAAAAGAAATAGAGAGGAAAGAGGGAGGAAAGATTGGATGAAGTGAAAGAAAAAATCTGACAGGAAGGAAAAGGTTAATACTTTTAAATACCTTTAGAAATCTTTAAGAAGAATTCAGCACTTGCAGGAAGAGACTCAATGGTTTAAATTATTTCCTTTCTGAGACAGATAGTTTAACCAGCATTAAATTAGCAAATATAACATTATTAAATGGATATTAACGCTGGAAAGTCTTAACCCCAACTTTCTGCAGTGTGTTCATTGACCAATTTATTTGCAAATCCAGCAAATTCTTTAAAAAGCGGGAGGTTGTGGCCAAATGGCCGGTGAATTGACCAGCATGTTATCAAAATTCATCCGTCACAGTATATCTATCTTTCTCCGAACTTGCTGACTAACTTGTACATTAACAATAGTGTGTGTCATGAACGTACTGTTAGTTTTCCAGGAAGATTTGGCCCAATGACATTTAAAAATGATAAAACTATTTATAACATATCCAATGTGTTCTCCAAAGAGGTCTGAAGAAGAGTCATATGGACTCGAAAGTTTTAACTCCGTTTCTCTGCACAGATGCTGCCAGACCTTCTGGAATTTTCAGCATTTTTTGTTTTTAATCCTATTGAATTAGCCTGCCCATTATTGCAGAGCCAAGTTAATAATAAGGTTAAGCAGATGTGTCTGGAGCATGTGGATAACTGTGATTCACTTCTCAAATGTGCATGGGATAATGTTCAACCTTAGACCATAAGACCATAAGATATAGGAGCAGAATTAGGCCACTCGGCCCATCGTGTCTGCTCCGCCATTCAATCTTGGCTGATATTTTTCTCATCCTCATTCTCCTGCATTCTCCCCATAACCCCTGATCCCCATATTAATCAAGAACCTTGATTATTAATCTTTCTCTGTCTTAAAGACACTCAGTCATTCGGCCTCCATGGCCTTCTGTGGCAGAGTTCCACAGATTCCCCACACTCTGGCTGGATAAATTCTTCCTCATCTCAGTTTTAAAGGAGTGTCCCTTGAGTCTGAGATGTGTCCTCTTGTTCTAGTTTTTCCTACAAGTGGAAACGTCCCCTCCACATCCAGGCCTCGCAGTATCCTCTAAGTTTCAATAAGATCCCCCCTTCTAAACTCCAACGAGTATACATAGAACATAGAACATAGAAAAATACAGCACAGAACAGGCCTTTTGGCCCACGATGTTGTGCCGAACTTTTGTACTAGATTAAGAACAAACTAATCTACACCCCATCATTCTACCGTAATCCATGTACCTATCCAATAGCCGCTTGAAGGTCCCTAATGTTTCCGACTCAACCACTTCCACAAGTAGTGCATTCCATGCCCCCACTACTCTCTGGGTTAAGAATCTACCTCTGACATCCCCCCTATATCTTTCACCATTCACCTTAAATTTATGTCCCTTTGTAATGGTTTGTTCCACCCGGGGGAAAAGTCTCTGACTGTCTACTCTATCTATTCCCCTGATCATCTTATAAATCTCTATCAAGTCGCCCCTCATCCTTCTCCATTCTAATGAGAAACGGCTTAGCACCCTCAACCTTTCCTTGTAAGACCTACTCTCCATTCCAGGCAACATCCTGGTAAATCTCCTTCGACCTTTTCCAAAGCTTCCACAGCCATCCTAAAATGAGGCGACCAGAACTGCACACAGTACTCCAAATGTGGCCTTACCAAGGTTTTGTACAGCTGCATCATCACCCCACGGCTCTTAAATTCAATCCCTCTGCTAATGAACGCTAACACACCTTCTTCACAGCTTTGTCCACTTGAGTGGCAACTTTCAAAGATCTATGAACATAGACACCAAGATTTCTCTGCTCCTCCACACTGCCAAGAACCCGACCGTTAACCCTGTATTCCGCATTCATATTTGTCCTTCCAGAATGCACAACCTCACACTTGTCAGGGTTAAACTCCATCTGCCACTTCTCAGCCCAGCTCTGCATCCTATCTATGTCTCTTTGCAGCCGACAACAGCCGGCCTCACTATCCACAATTTCACCAACCTTCGTATTGTCTGCAAATTTACTGACCCACCCTCCAACTCCCTCATCCAAGTCATTAATGAAAATGACAAATAGCAGAGGTTCCAGAACTGATCCCTGCGGTACGCCACTGGTAACTGGGCTCCAGGCTGAATATTTGCCATCCACCACCACTCTCTGACTTCTATCAGTTAGCCAGTTCGTTATCCAACTGGCCAAATTTCCCAATATCCCATGCCTCCTTACTTTCTGCATAAGCCTACCATGGGGAACCTTATCAAATGCCTTACTAAAATCCATGTACACTACATCCACTGCTTTACCTTCATCCACATGCTTGGTCACCTCCTCAAATAATTCAATAAGACTTGTGAGGCAAGACCTACCCCTCACAAATCCATGCTATCCCTAATCAAGCAGTGGCTTTCCAGATGCTCATAAATCCTGTCCCTCAGTACCCTTTCCATTACTTTGCCTACCACTGAAGTAAGACTAACTGGCCTGTAATTCCCAGGGTTATCCCTATTCCCTTTTTTGAACTGGGCACGACATTCGCCACTCTCCAATCCCCTGGTACCACCCCTGTTGACAGTGAGGACGAAAATATCATTGCCAACAGCTCTGCAATTTCATCTCTTGCTTCCCATAGAATCCTTGGATATATCCCGCCAGGCCCAGGGGACTTGTCTATCCTCAAGTTTTTCAAAATGCCCAACACATCTTCCTTCCTAACAAGTATCTCCTCAAGCTTACCAGTCTGTTTCACACTGTCCTCTCCAACAATATGTAAATACTGAAGAAAAGTACTCGTTCAAGACCTCAACTATCTCTTCAGATTCAACACACAATCTCCCGCTACTGTCCTTGATCGGACCCACCCCCTCGCTCTTGTCATTCTCATATTTCTCACATATGTGTAAAAGGCCTTGGGGTTTTTCTTGATTCTACCCACCAAAGATTTTTCATGCCCTCTCTTAGCTCTCCTAATCCCTTTCTTCAGTTCCCTCCTGGCTATCTTGTACCCCTCCAGCGCCCTGTCTGAACCTTGTTTCCTCAGCCTTACATAAGTATCCTTCTTCCTCTTAACAAGACATTCAACCTTTTTGTCAAACATGGTTCCCTCACTCGACCATCTCTTCCCTGCCTGACAGGGACATGCATATCAAGGACACGTAGTATCTGTTCCTTGAACAAGTTTCACATTTCAAATGTGTCCTTCCCTGACAGCCTATATTCCCAACGTATGCACTTCAGTTCTTGCCTGACAGCATTGTATTTACCCTTCCACCAATTGTAAACCTTGCCCTGTTGCACGCACCTATCCCTCTCCATTACTAAAGTGAAAGTCACAGAATTGTGGTCACTATCTCCAAAATGCTCCCCCACTAACAAATCTATCACTTGTCCTGGTTCATTACCAAGTACCAAATCCAATATGGCCTCCCCTCTGGTCGGACAATCTACATACTGTGTTAGAAAAGCTTCCTGGACACACTGCACAAACACCTCCCCATCCAAACTATTTGATCTAAAGAGTTTCCACTCAATATTTGGGAAGTTGAAGTCACCCATGACTACTACCCTGTGATTTCTGCACCTTTCCAAAATCTGTTTCCCAATCTGTTCCTCCACATCTCTGCTGCTATTGGGGGGCCTATAGAAAACTCCCAACAAGGTGACTGCTCCTTTCCTATTTCTGATTTCAACCCGTACTACCTCAGTAGGCAGATCCTCCTCGAACTGCCTTTCTGCAGCTGTTATTCTATCTCTAATTAACAATGCCACCCCCCCCCCCCCACCTCATTTACCACCCTCCCTAATCTTATTGAAACATCTATAACCAGGAACCTCCAACAACCATTTCTGCCCCTCTTCTATCCAAGTTTCCATGATGGCCACCACATCATAATCCCAAGTACCGATCCATGCCTTAAGTTCACCCACCTTATTCCTAATGCATCTTGCGTTGAAGTATACACACTTCATCTCCATACCTACAAGTGCTCTCCTTTGTCAGTATTACCTTCCCCACTGCCTCACTACACGCTTTGACGTCCTGAACATCGGCTACCTTAGTTGCTGGACTACAAGTTCGGCTCCCCTTCCCCTGCCAAATTAGATTAAACCCTCCCGAAGAGTACTAGAAAACCTCCCTCCCAAGATATTGGTGCCCCTCTGGTTCGGATGCAACCCGTCCTGCTTGTACAGGTCCCACCTTCCCCAGAATGGGCTCCAATTATCCAAATACCTGAAGCCCTCCCTCCTACACCATTCCTGCAGCCACGTGTTCAACTGCACTCTCTCCCTATTCCTAGCCTCGCTATAACGTTGTACTGACAACAAACCAGAGATGACAATTCTGTCTGTCCTGGGTTTTAAGTTCCAACGTAACTCCCTAAACTCGTTTATTACATCCACACCCCTTTTCCTACCTACGTCGTTGGTACCAATGTGCACCATGACTTCTGGCTGCTCACCCTCCCCCTTAAGGATCCTGAAGACACGATCCGAGAAATTCCTGGCCCTGGCACCCGGGAGGCAACATACCTTCAGGGAGTCTCGCTTGCGACCACAGAATCGCCTATCTATTCCCCTAACCATTGAGTCTCCAATCACTATTGCTTTTCTATTCTCCCCCCTTCCCATCTGAGCCCCTGAGCCAGACTCAGTGCCAGAGACCTGGCCGCAAGGGCCTTCCCCCGGTAGGTCATCCTCCCCAACTGCATCCAAAATGGTATACTTGTTTTGAAGGGGAAGGCCATGAGGGATCACTGCACTGTCTGCCTGGAGTCAGACATGAGGAATGGTTGAAGATCCATCTGGGGCTGGTTTCGCTCACTCGGCTAAATCGCTGGCTTTTAAAGCAGACCAAGCAGGCCAGGAGCACGGTTCGATTCCCGTTCCAGCCTCCCCGGCAGGCGCCGGAGTGTGGCGACTAGGGGCTTTTCACAGTAACTTCGTTGAAGTCTACTTGTGACAAGCGATTTTCATTTCATTGGGGCAGCAGGGTAGCATGGTGGTTAGCATAAATGCTTCACAGCTCCAGGGTCCCAGGTTTGCTTCCCGGCTGGGTCACTGTCTGTGTGGAGTCTGCACGTCCTCCCCCTGTGTGCGTGGGTTTCCTCCCGGTGCTCCGGTTTCCTCCCACAGTCCAAAGATGTGAGGGTTAGGTGGATTGGCCATGCTAAATTGCCCGTAGTGCCCTAATAAAAAAAGTAAGGTTAGGGGGGGGGGGGGTTGTTGGGTTATGGGTATAGGGTGGATACGTGGGTTTGAGTAGGGTGATCATGGCTCGGCACAACATTGAGGGCCGAAGGGCCTGTTCTGTGCTGTACTGTTCTATGTTCTATGTTCTATGTTCTATCCAGAGTCTTCAACCATTCCTCATACGACAAGATCTTCTTTCCAGGGATCATTCTTGTGAACCTCCTCTGGAACCTTTCCAAGGCCAGCACATCCTTCCTTAGATACTGGGTCCAAAACTGCTCACAATACTCCAAATGGGGTCTGACCAGAGCCTTATACAGCCCTCAGAAGTACATCCATGCTCTTGTATTCTAGCCCTCGCGACATGAATGCTACATTGTATTTGCCTTAACTGGCGACTTAACCTGCACGTTAACCTTAAGAGAATCATGAACAAGGACTCCCAAGACCTTTTGTGCTTCTGATTTCCTAAGCACTTTCCCATTTAGAAAACCTTGGTGGTAACTTGTGATAGTATATCAACAGCTTTTATAGAAGCCATCCAATTTTCAATCTGCTGAAATCAGTGAGGTTGATTTTGACTTTGAAGACTGTTCCAGCTGCCAAAAAAAGGGGAACGTGAAAGGCCTGTCACTCCATGGCCTATCAGGCACTAGAAAGCAGCTTACCAATTAGGAGCATAGGATTCCCTTCAGTGCCTAATGAAAAGGAGGTTGCACCACTTAAAGCTTCCATTGAAGTAACAGGGATCTGGCATAATTGAGAAAAGGGCTCTTGGATTTTTAATGTGCACCAGTGCTTCATCTAACTCTCAGTATGTACATACATCACGATGTCGCGAGCATATGCATAATCCTTAGCCCCGGTTCCATCCGCAGGAAGAGATGCCATACAACCTAAAAGGAGAGGTACAGAACTGATGGCGAATCACCTTTCTTTGAGCCATAATACCTGTGGAATAGGAGGCACTGAACACACTGAAGGTACATAGAACATAGAACAGTACAGCACAGAACAGGCCCCTCGGCCCTCAACGTTGCGCCGAGCCATGATCACCCCACTCAAACCCACGTATCCACCCCACACCCGCAACCCAACAACCCCCCCCTTAACCTTACTTTTATTAGGACACTACGGGCAATTTAGCATGGCCAATCCACCTAACCCGCACATCTTTGGACTGTGGGAGGAAACCGGAGCACCCGGAGGAAACCCACGCACACAGGGGGAGGATGTGCAGACTCCACACAGACAGTGACCCAGCCGGGAATTGAACCTGGGATCCTGGAGCTGTGAGGTGAGGAAATGGAGGTTTTGGTTGAGTTCCTCGAGGTTACCAACCATGAGCTATTTCAACTCCCTCATTTGAGTACACTGCCTTCATCCAGCCATGATCAAGACAGAGGGACAAATCCATGTAGGAGCACAAGAGTATGTTAAATAGCACTTAAGAAAGACATAATTGGTTAACCCCTGGGTGAATATGTTATTCTATGGTTGCTGTTGAAACCTTTAAAGCAATAGATCTTTTGCAACCTTGTTTCAGAATTAAGTGCTTCTATATTAGCTACAGAGTCTGGATTGTCACATGGAATGTGCATGAGTGATCGTCGTTACTTTGCATTTCATCTTGGGAGGTGTAAGAAATAGACAAGATGTTGAGGAAGTCAAGATGAACGTACTGCCAAGGTTCCTCTTCCTGTTTAGATCCATTCTGATCTTCATCCCCAAGGCCTTTTTCCAAAAAGTAGACAGTCTAATCATGCCATTTGCGTGTGTGTGTGTGGGGGGTGGGGTAAGAACCCGAGAATTCCCAAACAAACACTGCAAAGAAGGAAAATCAAAGGGGGCTTGGCCTTACCAAACCTACAATACTACCACTGGGCAGCAACAGCAGAAAGAGTGAGGGGATGGGTACAAGAACCCGACAAAGATTGGGTACAAATGGAGGAGGCATCCTGTAAAGGAACAACCCTCCGGGCCCTGGCCACAGCAACACTCCCATCCTCCTCGACAAGATACACAGCGAGACTAGCGATAACGGCCACACTGAGAATGTGGACCCAGCTGAGACAACACTTCAGGATAGCCAAAATGTCCCCCATGGCTCCCATGTGTGGCAATCACAGATTGCCCCCCACCCCAGCCATGCTGGATACTAGCTTCAAAAGATGGAGGCACATTGACGGTCGGGGACTTCTACGTAGGGCACAGACTGGTGACGCTAGACGAAATGACGAGGAAGTGCAGGCTAGCAAAAGGACAGGAAATGAGACACCTCCAACTAAAACACTTCCTCCGCAAAGAGACAGTAGGGTACCCTGGGGCCCCAGAAACCACATTACTAGAGGACCTGATAGGCACAATCAACGAGAGGGGGGGGGGGCTATGTGGGAAAATATACGGACAAAAATGGGAGGACGAACTGGGGACAGAGATAGGATGGGGGCTCTGGAGCGAAGCACTGAGCAGGGTGAACTCCACCTCCTCCTGCGCAAGATTAAGCCTAATGCAGCTCAAAGTAGTGCACAGAGTTCACCTGACCAGTACCCGAATGAGCAGGTTCTTCCCGGAGGTGGAGGACAAATGTGAGCAGTGCCAGAGGGGCCCGGCGAACGACACCCACATGTTTTGGGCTTGCCCCAAGCATGCTGGGTTCTGGACAGCCTTCTCTGAGACAATGTCGAAGGTTGTGGGGGTGAGGGTGAAGTCATGCCCAATAGTGGCAATCTTCGGGGTATCGGAGCAGCCAGAGTTACACATGGGGAAGGGGGCCAAAGCCCTCGCTTTCGCTTCCCTAATCACGCATTGGACAATCCTGCTCGGCTGGCGATCAGCAGCACCACCCACGGCTACAGACTGGCTCGCTGACCTTTCGGAATTTCTCCACCTGGAGAAGATTAAGTACACCACCCGAGGGTCAGAGGAAGGCTTCCTGGATACTTGGGGGCAGTTTGTCGGTCTGTTCCATAACCTGTTCGAGGCCAGCAACGAGGAGTAACCTAATAAGATTTTTTTTAAAACACCAAGAAAGATGAAGTATCAAAAGACTGCGCAACCCGGGGGTGGGATGTGGGGAGGCAGAAGGAAGGTGGGGAAACCACGGGTGATGAGGAGGGGGGTACCCCTACCCCCCCCCCATTTTTTATTCCCATTCTGTCCGGAAAATAAAAGAAAAGCACAGCCGAAACCAAGGGGGTGGGGGTGGGGTGCAGGGGGGGGGGGGGGGGGGGGGTCAACAGGGAAGGGGAGGAACCATAGACCGATCCAGAGGGCAACGAAATGCATGTAGGGTCAGTTAAACGAAGGACAAACTAAACCTCCCTGTATAATAAAGGAAATTAGCGCGGGCGAGAAAACTGTGATGTGTATATATACAACTGTTTATAAATATGGGAAATGCCAATAAAAAGATTTTTAAAATAAGGTGTTGTGGAAGAGTGAGTGGTCTTGGCAAGATCTCAAGGGCAGAATTCAAGTGAATTGCTGGACAAGCAGATGGACTGTCACAGCACAAGCACCTGTCTGGTGCTGGTCTGCAACATCAGCATCTTCCATCTTGCTACTCCATGTCCAGAATCAGTTTGTGCTGCATATGACAATACTGTAGAAAATGTAATATAGCACCATTATGCACGGCACTCAGAGGACTTTCTGGCAGATATATCCTTGGCTAGTTCAAGCACCTTAACCGGCGTTTAAGAATCCAAGTGACCAGCCGCATGATGGTTAGTTCCATGGCTATTAGAGTTATTGTCAGTAGAATAGTGAGGAAAGCGAGGCAGTGTCAATAGTCTGGAATTTAGAAGCTACCCCTTCACACCTCTCAGCCATCTGTACATTGCTTGGTCTTACTGGAAGACTGGTGCCACAGTATAATAGCACTCTGACATCTCATTGGAAGGTATGCATACATCTACTTGATTTTTATGCCTTGATTACTGACAACCTGATGGTGTAAGAAAGCCATCCTGTCCTGCATCTACAAAAATACTTAAAATCTAAATCTCTGTAAGAATTTGTATTTAACTAGGTTGTTTTCAGTACAACCTAAGTCTCCATGATTGTGTGAAGCGAAGGAATTGATAACTGGAAGGTTAACTGTTCACATCAGTGTACTTTTCTCCATAATATCACCTCGAATAAAAGTGGGATGACAAAGTTACAGATCTTTAATTCAGAGAGAGCAGCAAATCCAATATTATCCAGTGGTTCTGTACATTTTCTATTTTTTGCAAATGTTCAATATTAAAACATTTAGTGAAACTTGCGATATTTGCTAGAAGATGCAGACACATGTTGAACATTTAAAAATTAAAGCAGTGGATTAATAATTTAGTTTTTTTTTTAGAAAGCAAAAAACACTTTATGTTATTGGTAGGCTGCACCTCTACTCACTAAATCACTCACTTCCTAGAGTAGTGTTTACCATTTGCAGGGCAGTTACAAAGCAGAAGTGAAACCTCAACACACAGCCGTGATAACAATCTAAGGCTTCCATCTGATCTTTAAATGACTAAAGAATTAAATGACCTTTTGCAATTTACTGATCGTGGATTTTTCTGACAAAAAAACATTTATGGCAACTTGGTACCAAATACACATTTCATCCATATACACACGCACAAACACACCCATACCGAAAGGAGTCAATTTTAGACCACTAGTCCTGGTGGCAAACAGGCATCCGCAATTTTGAGGCCTGACCTTGTTTACACTGTGCTGCAAGAAGACAAGCTGAGGTCCCAGTGGAACTCGCCAGATTAAGGTTGACTGATGTCGGTCTGCTCAGCCAGTAGCGAGATAAGTGCAAGGGAATGATTGCGAATGCTGAGGGATTTGCTCTGGATAGCAGTGGTCCAGATTAGATTTTGTGGCTGAGAGGATCACATCTGCTTCTCCTGGTTCGACAAAAATAATTTCAAACCGACCTTTGCTAGGCCTCTGTTTCTATAACACCCATGGAACTGATCAAAAAGTGCATGCTTCTATCAGTTCTCTCCTGGAAAAATCTCCTATCTCCGTCACATTACCCACAGGCTTCAATATTAAAAGGGGACTACAGCTTGAAACAGGCAGGCCCTTTGACCCATCAGCTTAGAGCTCTTTCAGACAGCTGTGCTGCATGGACCAACTGTCAAAGGGGCAGAAAGTCTGGCTCCATTTTTAAGCTCATAGCCTCCTGTTGTAATCAATTTTCCCATGTGACAATCGGCCCCAACATGCATGTTTTATCTTTATGATACCATGAATCTGCAATGACAAATGGAAAAGTAATATTGCTCCTTTTACACAAGGGTAAACTGGATCATTTGCTGGACAATATAGAAACCAAAATGACAACAGATTCTCTTATCCATGTTCAAAATTTACAACTGTTACAGAAAATCTGAAACCAAAATTCAACTGAACCAAATGTCCTTTGCCTGCATAATGATTCATAAAATACACAAATACATATCAATTAAAGGCGGAAGCAGCCTTTCATTCCAATATAATTCTTTTCTGTCCTGCAGCACTTTTTGTCTATAAACTCAGCTACAAAATTTAGACTATACCTTTAGCGAGTGCTGCCGTAAAGTACAGGAACGTTCAGACTTTTACACTGCACAGACAAATTCATCCGTTGCGCAAATTCTTGAATCACTATCCATCCTAACCACCTAAGCCAAATGACAGTTATGTTTTCTGTTAAGCAAATGATTTTGCTGTTTTGAAGTGTGATTGGTTGACAGGCTGACATGCTTCAATGGCAACAAGGATATTTCTGTAGATGATGTTGTTTCACAAAGACTGTAATGGGCTTTCAGGTTCATGGATAAATGTACCTATCTATAAATAATTTCTCGTGCTGATTGTCATCAGAAAGAAAACAAGAAAGTGTTTAAATTTTAAAAATTATGAAGTAGAATAAATAAAACCCTTAAACATATTATTTTCAATGCTGCTTAACTGGTTTCTGTATCATCAACAGTGCTTTACATCATTACATTTTCCCTCAGTTGTCCAATTATTGTTCTCCACAATAATGTATAATGACATCACTTTGCAGCTGTCTTTCATGGCATTCAACTCCCTTTCCTGGCTGTGGTGGTGTGACCCTTTTAAGGGGGCAGGCTCCAAGGACCACATGACAGGCTGGGGGGCCAATCACGCAAGAGCGGGTGAACCTCAGTGTTATAACCCCTATGGAGGTCCCGGAATCAGGATCATACAGTTTCCCATGACCTAAGCGGAATATGAACTTACCATTTATATGAACACCCCCTTTAAGAGCACAGGGCTCCCCCTTAACAAGGAGAACCCCAGCTCTATAAAAACCCCAGCCTGGTTGCAGTTTGGGGACGGAGACCCTTAGGAGAGTGGAGGAGTATTTGGAATTGATTTGTAATAAACCTTGTTCGGTAATTTCTACTCTCGGCTATGTGTCCTGCTCACCGTAGATTCAACACCCAACAAATGGAGAGTTTGTGCAGGGCCCTGGGAGCAGGGTGCCGGGCAGTGTGGACCAGGCAGCTGAAGTGTAAAGGCCTGTTATGTAGTGTTCTGTGCCTGTTATCTAACTGCCTTTGCCCTTCATCCAGTTTGATGCTAGAAGCTTCCAGCGTATGCCTCGAGCCTCCACATTGGCAACGAGGTACAACTTTTCGGTCACAACCGACAATTATCGTGAATTGAGGGGGGAAGGAAGGAATAGTTGATAAGCTTCAGAAAGAGTCGGAATCATTTAAACCATGAGTGGAAATACTTATTTGGATTTGGATTTGTTTTATTGTCACATGTACCGAGGTACAGTGAAAAGTATCGTTCTGCGTACAGGCCAGATAGACCATTCCATACATTAAAAAACATAGGGCATACATAAATACACAATGTAAATGCATAGGCACGGTCATCAGGTGAAGCATACAGGAGTGCGGTACTACTCAGCGGAGATGTGTGAAGAGATCAGATCAGTCCATAAGAGGATCATTCAGGAGTCTGGGAACAGCACGAAAGAAGCTGATTTTGAAACTGTTAGTGCGTGGTTTGTACCTCCTGCCCAATGGAAGAAGTTGGAAGAGTGAATAACCCGGGTGGGAGGGATCTTTGATTATGCTTCCACTTTCCCACGGCAGCAGGAGGTCTAGACAGAGTCAATGGATGGGAGGCAGGTTCACGTGATGGAGTGGGCTGTGTCATGACTCTCTGTAGTTTCTTATGGTCTTGAATCGGTTGTGGCGGTATGCGCATTGCAGTGGATCAAGGCATTCTGGGAGTATGGAGTTAATGTGTCTCATGACCAACCTCTCGAGGCACTTCATATTGATCGATTTCAAGACCACTGGATGGTAGTCATTGAGGCATTTTGCCTGGCTCTTCGACACCAGTATGATTGTGGTCTTCTTAAAGCAGATGGGAATCTCAGAACGGACTAAGGAGAGGTTGAACATGTCCGTGAACACATCCGCCAGCTGGTTGGCACAGGATCTGAGTGCACAACCAGGGACCCCGTCAAGGTCATTGGGAAACTAGACCCAATTTACCAAGATGGTGGAGTCATGGAGTCAGTACATCAAAGGGCTCCGTTTCTTCTTTAGCATGAATGAGGTTGCAGGCAAGGACAAGCAGAAGGTGATACTTCTGACAGTTTGCGGGCCCCCAAGCATCTAATTTGATCAGGAATCTCACGTCCTTGGAGGCACCTAACTCGACGGCCTTTGACCAGACAGTGAAATTGTTGAAAGAACATCATGACCCAAAGCCCTTGATTATCCTCCAATGTTATAAATCTAACTCTGCAGTGAGGGACCATGAGATCCTGTCTCGGCCTTCATAGCCTGGCATCACCAGTTTGCTGAGTACTGTGAGGTTGCGACCGTGTTTAGCGACATGCCGTATGACAGATTGGTTTGTGGGATCCATAACCTTAATATGCAGAAGATGCTTCTGGCGGAGACCACAAGTACATTGGAAAAGGTGATTGAGATAGTTGAAAAAGGCGTCACTGAGCTTCAAAGCGTAGCTGAAGGGGTCGTTATCAAATAGGGGGAAGTAATGCCGCTAGGTCCACAGCGGGATACACTGGTGCAGGTCAGAGCCAGACATAATCCTCGGGTCAAGACTGGAGCCCAAGGAGCAGGAAGGAATAGGGGCGTCAAGCTGAATCTGAGGTAGACTGCCAAGTTGCAGGGGGAGTGGGGGGGGGGGGGGGATTGGGGGGGGAGATGGGGAGGTGAGGGGGGGGGGTACCATCCCCAGGCAATTTGCCCCATGTTTGGGAGTTTGTGTGCTTCCATTGCAACTGTAGGGAAACATTCAGGCACGGTGCTGTCTGAGGCAAAGAGCACCAATACCAAAAAAAGCAACAGCAGTAGCAGTCCTCAGTGAGACCGAACATAAAAGAACTCTGAAGAAAAGCTTACAATTTATTGGTTCAATGCAGTCTAATTGAATAAGGTGGCTCTGATTGAAATTGTCTGAAGGAGGTATGAGGACATCTTACACAAAGTATTGGGCCAGATTATGGGCATAAAAGCCAAGGGGCAGAATTCTCCGCTCCCGGGAAAAATCGGGAGGGCCGTCGTGAACTCAGCCGAGTTTCACGACGGCCTCGGAGGCCGCTCCTCGCCCCCTATTCTCCCCTCCCGGCGGGGCTAGGAGCGGCCCGCCTAATGACGTCAGCCGCGCATGAACAGGTTGGCCGGCTCCAACCCGCGCATGTGGGGCTGACGTCACGACGCTGACAGCTCGAACCCGTGCATGCCGCCCCACAAGACGTGGCGGCTTGATCTTGCGGGGCGGCGGAGGGGAAATAGTGTGTCCGATTGAGACGCCGGCCCGACGATCGGTGGGCACCGATCGCGGGCCTGTCCCCTCCCGAGCACAGTCGTGGTGCTCATTCCCCACCAGGCCCCCTACAAGCCCCAAACGGGCATCTCCACACCCATTTCACGCGGCAGCGACCAGGTGTGGTTGCCGCCGTTGTGAAACGGTCGCAAACGGCAGGCCGCTCGGCCCATCCGGGTCGGAGAATCGCCAGTCGCCGTGAAAAATGGCAGCCGCCGATTCTTCCGAGCCGGGGGGGGGGGGGGGGGGAATCGCGGGAGGGGCGCGAGGGGGGACGTGAAATTTGTTGGGGGGCCCTCCCGCGATTCTCCCACGCGCCGTGGGGAGCGGAGAATCGCGCCCAAGATCTATGTTAATCTGGATTCACCACTCCAGTTCTTCAGAACCAGACCAGTGCCATACTGATTGTATCAGAAGGTTGAAGCAGATATAAAGAGATTGGAAGAGCTGGGTATAATCAACCTGTTCAGTTTTCAGAGTGGGTGGCCCCGATAAATCCGTCCTTAAATCTGATTGGTCAATAAAGATTTGTGGGGACTACAAGCTGTCTTTAAATCAAGTTGCCCAAGTTTCCCTGAATTGAAGACCTCTACACCAGGCTGGTGGGGGGGCCTCACCTATTCAAGTTGGACCTCAGTCATGACTACCTGCAAGTAGAGCTGTATGAGGAGTCTCAGAAGCTTGCAACAATCAATATCTCAATACCCGTAAAGGCCTCTTTTGTATACCAGACTGTTTAGCATTGTTTCAGCCTATGCTATCTTCCAGCGCACGATGGAAAATCTCCTCCAGGGAATTCCCAAGGTGATAGGTTACCTTGATGACGTGTTAGTCACCGGCACCACACCAGAAGAACACATGGCTTAGTTGGACAATTGAATTGGCTGGGCACACAGACAAGGCTGGATGCAAATTCTCTTGTCTTAGAACTGAGTATTGTGTTGAAATATCCAATAGTCAATGACATTTTACGGGCAAAAAAAACATTTAAAGTATTAAAGATGGGAAAATGTGTGTTGAGATTTCTGTCTTTGGTTGGCCGTAAGAATATAAAATGTATTGTTTTTAGTGATACCTTTGTGATGGGTTTTAAAGTGCAGTCAGTTTTACAATATTTCTTATGGGAGAAAGTGTGAAATGGTGCTCCTTGGCTTGAGAAGTCAAGAAAACAAGGAGAATATAAGAAGCATCCTGGCTACTGAAAATCTTGCACTTGTTGAGGCAGTTGACATGGCATTCTTTTTATCAAAGAAACTAGAGGAAGTCAATATCAGGGAGATGTCATAGAACTTAGAACATACAGAGCAGAAGGTGGCCATTCAGCCCATCGAGACTGCACCGACCCACTTAAGCCCTCACTTCCACCCTATCCCATAACCCAATAACCCCTCCTAACTTTTTTGGTCACTAAGGGCAATTTATCATGGCTAATCCACCTAACCTGCACATCCTTGGACGGTAGGAGGAGACCGGAGCACCCTGAGGAAACCCACGCAGACACGGGGAGAACATGCAGACTTTGCACAGACAGTGACCCAGCGGGAATTCAAACCTGGGACCCTGGCTCTGTGAAGCCAGAGTGCTGTCCACTTGTGCTACCGTGCTTCCCTACGTGTCGTAGAAGCTGTACCAATAGAACATTATATAACCATCATTTTCTTTAGGATAATGTGTACTCCACAAAGTGTGTGAACGAGAAGATCCATTCATGGTGAGTCTTGAGAGTGTGTGATTTATTTCTCTTTCTTCTTTTATAAAAAAAATTTGTCTGTAACTATGTACTTGTTAATTAAATTTTTTGTTCTTCCAAGAATAAAGGAAATCTGTTAATTTGAAATTCTGTCGCAATGAAATGCATGCTTTAGTTTTGACTGCTGCCCGCAGTCGGCTAATCGATCAGGACCTAGTTTCTGGTCCACCATGCGCTTTCCGTGCAATGTGCATGTGTGCAGAGCCAGTGCAGTTACGCATTGCTTTCCCCAGGTAAAGGTAAGAAAAAAATTAAAAACATTTTTTTTAAGAGTACCCAATAATTTTTTTTCCAATTGAGGAACAATTTAGCGGGGCCAATTCACCTACCCTGCACATCTTTTTTGGGTTGTGGGGTGAGACCCATGCAGTCATGGGGAGAATGTGCAAACTCCACATGGACAGTGACCCCGTGCCGGGATTGAACCCTGGTCCTCGGCACCGTGAGGCAGCAATGCTAACCACTGCGCCACAGTTCCGCCACAGGTAAGAATAAACATTATATGATTATATAGTAGAAACTAAATTATATACTTACTGCTGTGTAATGTTGAAATTGGGAGAGCTGCTTCACATACTCGTCAAGAAATAGCTGAATGGAATTTATAGCGCTGCATTATACGGATGGCCGAGGATTGTACTGGGCTTTCACTAGTTGCACTAGTTGATCAAAGGATTTTATATCCGGAGCCTCTGGAGATGTTAAGCTTCTTACCAGGTTACACATTTGTGGGCTGCGAACTGTGGGTAGCATAATTTTTTGTTTGCCCTTCGTGATTTGGTTGTCAGCAAATATGTATCTAAGCCTTTCAATGTATTTGCCCCAACTTTCAACCTTCGGGGAACACAGGTGATACAGTTATGAGAAGTTGTTTTAGACAAGATATTTTGATAGAGCAAAATAGCTGGGTTACTGATCATCGGCACAGGTAGGTTTAACTTTGGATGTTTCAGCTGCACACAGTTCATATAATTCTGTCACGATCCGACCCAGAAGCTTTACAAAGCTAATTTTCACAAAAAACGCACAATTTAAGGTCAAAGACAAGTCCCCAAAGTGAAAGGATAAAAAGGGTGTCACAAATTTTAGTGTAACGTTTTGACCTTTACCCGATGGAGTTCTAGTCCTGATTTATCTCAGGGCAGTGACTCTGCTAAGGGGATCAGGAGTTATGGGGAGAAGTTAGAAGAATGGGGATGAGAAAAATGTCAGCCATGATTGAATGACGGTGCAGACTCGACGAGTGGCCTAATTCTGCTCTTATGTCTTTAATAATAATAACAATCTTTATTAGTGTCACAAGTAGGCTTACATTAACACTGCAATGAAGTTGCTGTGAAAATCCGCTAGTTGCCTGTTCGGTTACACTGAGGGAAAATTCAGAATGTCCAATTCACCTAACAAGCACGTCTTTCGGGACTTGTGGGAGGAAACCAGAGCACCCAGAGGAAACCCATACAGACAGAGAGCGAACGTGCAGACTTTGCACAGACAGTGACCCCAGCCTGGAATCGAACTGGGTCCCTGGCGCTGTGAAGCAGCAGTGCTACCACTGTGCTTCCATGCATTCAAATGAACTGATTTTTCCAAATAATTGCATAGCTATTTGACTGTAGTTGATTCATTGCTTTTTTGCAGGTCTCCAAGAGTTCACTCTACCCCCTGCCTTCCAAATGTTGAAACCTTTTCCTTTTGCGACTGGTCTGAATTATTCTTATCGCCAATGTTGTAGCATGAGGTAATACGGCGAGGCAGTGTTAAATCACAATAATGATTGATTAACAAAAAAGGTAAACTATATCTATATATATATATATATATATATGTATATATTATATAAGCACTGCACTAACACAGGTCTAGTCCCACCAATTCCCGGGCTTAGTCTGACGTACCCCCCTACCTCGGGTCTGTGCCCTGGTACCCGATAGACACAGGTTCATAGAATCATAGAATTTACAAGGCAGAAGAAGGCCATTCTGCCCATCGAGTCTGCACCGGCCCATGGAAAGGGCACCCTAATTAAACCCAAACCTGCACCCTACCCCCATAACAAACTAACTCCACCTAACCTTTTTTGGATACTAGGGGCAATTTAGCATGGCCAATCCACCTAATCTGCAAATCTTTGGACTGTGGGAGGAAACTAGAGAACCCGGAGGAAACCCATGCAGACATGGGGAGAACGTGCAGACTCTGCACAGACAATGACCCAAGCCGGAAATTGAACCTGGGACCCTGGAGCTGTGAAACAACTGTGCTAACCACTGTGCTATCGTACCGTGCATGCTGTGTCCTCATAGGACCCAGGCGGGTCACGTGGCCCGTGAAGGATCGCCCTTAAAGGGACCAGCCAATACACACACTTGACAGATAATGTCCCAGACACCACCATCACCATTCCTCGGTATGTCCTGTCTCAGCAGCAGAGGTGACGGTGACACCATGGTATACAGTCGGGAAACACAAAGAACAAAGAACAATACAGCACAGGAACAGACCCTTCGGCCCTTCAAGCCCTTTTAGTTTAGGCAGGTACCGACTATGGTACCTGCCTAAACTAAAACCATCTGAAATTATGGAAACTGTAACCTTCCATTCCCACCCTATTTATATTTTTGTCTAGATGTCCCTTAAATGCCGCTATCATACTGCTCCCATCATCTCTCAGGCAGCGCATTCCTTATATTTACCACCCTCTGTGTAAAAAAACGTGCCTCGCACATCTGTTCTAAACTTTTCCCCACGAACTTTAAACCTATGTCCCCTAGTACTTGACTCTCCTACCCTAGGAAAGAGCATCTGACTCTCCATTCTGTCCATGCCGCTCATAATTTTGTAGACCTCTATCAGGTCGCCTCTCAACCTCCGTCGCTCCAGTGAGAACAGACCAAGTTTATCTAACCTCTCCTCATAGCTAATGCCCTCCATACCAGGCAACATCCTAGTAAACCGCTTCCGGACACTCTCCAAAGCATCCACATCCTTCTGGTAGTGTGGCAACCAGAATTGGGCACAATATTCCAAATAAGGCCTAACTAAGTGTTATAACCTGCCTGCTTACCATTGGCTGGGGACTAATGACAATCCCAAAATCCTATGGGAGTATGAGCTTCCCCAATGAGGGGGGGCGGAGAAATCATTAGCAGACTCCCTGCTTAAATAGAGCTGGCCAGTTTGGAACCAGCAGAGAGAGAGAGGAGTGAGCAGCAAGGGAAGTTGTTGCTGCTGTTGTATATATTTGTGTTATTGTAAATAAATGTTATTTCTTTGTATCCTGAAAACATGTGCTGGATTCTTCGTGGCCCTCACAAAACTAAGGTCCTGTACAGCTGCAACATGACTTGCCAATTTTTATATTCAGTGCCCTGACCGATGAAGGCCAGCATGCCGTATGCCTTCTTGACCACCTTATCCACATGCATTGCCACTTTCAGTGATCGGTGGACATGCACATCCAGATCTCACTGCCTGACAATACTCGCAAGAGTTCTACCATATATTGTGTAATTCCTACATGCAATGGACCTTCCAAATTGCATTACCTCACACTTGTCCGGATTAAACTCCATCTGCCATTTCTCCGCCCAAGTCTCCAACCAGTTAATATCCTGCTGTATCTTCCGACAATCCTCTTCACTATCCACAACTCCACCAATGTTTGTGTCGTCTGCGAACTTAGTAATCAGACCAGCTATATTTTCTTCCAAATCATTTATATACACCACAAACAACAAAGGCCCCAGGGCAGCAGGGTAGCATGGTGGTTAGCATAAATGCTTCACAGCTCCAGTGTCCCAGGTTCGATTCCCGGCTGTGTGGAGTCTGCACGTCCTCCCCCTGTGTGCGTGGGTTTCCTCCGGGTGCTCCGGTTTCCTCCCACAGTCCAAAGATGTGCGGGTTAGGTGGATTGGCCATGCTAAATTGCCCGTAGTGTCCTAATAAAAGTAAGGTTAAGGGGGGGGGGTTGTTGGGTTACGGGTATAGGGTGGATACGTGGGTTTGAGTAGGGTGATCATGGCTCGGCACAACATTGAGGGCCGAAGGGCCTGTTCTGTGCTGTACTGTTCTATGTTCTATGTTCTAACTGATCCATGTGGAACGCCGCTAGTCATAGACTTCCATTCAGAAAAGCACCCTTCTACTGCTAACCTCTGCCTTCTGTGGCCAAGCCAGTTCTGTATCTAACTTGCCAGCTCTCCTCTGATCGCATGAGACTTCACCTTTTGTACCAGTCTACCATGAGGTACCTTGTCAAAGGCTTTACTGAAGTCCATGTATACAACATCTACTGTCTTTCCCTCATCTACCATCTTTGTCAGTTCCTTGAAAAACTTTATCAAATTAATGAGGCACGACCTTCCCTTCAAAAAACCATGCTCTCCATCACTAAAAAGTCCATTTGTTTCCAAATGTGAGTAAATCCTATCTCTAAGAATTTTTTCCAATAGTTTCCCTACCACTGCCGTAAGGCTCACTGGCCTATAATTTCCTGGATTATCCCTTCTGCCCTTCTTAAACAATGGAACAACATTGGCTACTCTCCAGTCCTCTGGAACTTCACCTGTAGCCAATGAGGATACAAAGATTACTGGCAAGGCCCCAGCAATTTCCTCCCTTGCTTCCCGCGGTATTCTGGGGTAGATCCCATCAGGCCCTGGGGACTTATCTACATTAATGCTTTTTAAGATGCCCAACACCTCCTCTTTATTAATATCAACATGACTCAGAATATCTACACACTCTACCTGATACTCCTCATTGACCAAGTCCTTCTCTTTGGTGAATACTGAGGCAAAGTATTCATTTAGTATCTCTCCCATTTCCTCTGTTTCCAAACATAGATTCCCTCCAATATCCTTGAATGGACCAACCCTTTCTCCGGCTGCCCTCTGGCTCTTTACATATGTATAAAACACCTGAGGATTTTCCTTAATCCTGTTTGCCAATGACATTTCATGACCCTTTTAGCCTTCCTAACTCCTGCCTTAAGTTCTTTCGTACTTGCTTTATATTCTTCAAGGCCTTCATCTGTCTGAAGCTTTTGCGATCTTCTGACTGCTTCCTTTTTCTTTTTGACAAGGTTCATAATACCGTCGTTATCCAGGGTTCCCTATACTTGCCTCCCTTATCTTTCGTCCTCACAGGTACATGCCGGTCCTGAATACTAATCAACTTACATTTGAAAGCCTCCCACATGCCAGATGTTGATTTTACCTCAAACTGCCTCGTCCAGTCAACACTCTCCAGATCCTGCCTAATGCTGTTGTAATTAGCCTTCCCCCAGTCTAACTTCTTCACCTGAGGACCACTCTTGTCCTTTTCCATAAGCAACTTAAAATTTAAGGAAATTATGATCACTGTTCCCGAAATTATCTCTTACTGAAACTTTGGTCACCTGGCAGGGATCATTCTCCAGCACCAGGTCTAATATGGCCCCTTCCAGAGTTGGGCTATTTACATATTGTTTCAGGAAACACTCCTGGACGCTTCTTACAAATTCTGCTCCATCCACACCTCCAGCAGGAAGTGTGTCCCAGTGAATATAGGGAAAGTTAAAATCACCTACCACAACAACCCTATTGTTTATGCATCTTTCCAAGATTGGTCTGCATATCTGCTCCTCCATCTCCCACTGGCTGTTAGGAGGTCTGTAGTAAACCCCCAACATTGTGACAGTACCCTTCCTATTCCTGAGCTCTACCCAGATTGCCTCGCTGCCTGAACCCTCCAAGGTGTCCTCCCTCAGCACAGCTGTGATATTTTCCTTAACAAATAATGCAACTCCCCTACCCATTTTGCATCCCCCTTTATCCTGCCTGAAGCATTTAAATCCTGGAATGCTTAGTTGCCAATCTGATCCCACGTTCAACCAAGTTTCTGTAATAGCAACAACATCATACTTCCGCGTACTAAACCAAGCTCTAAGTTCATCTGTCTTACCTTTTGTTTCGATCCCCTCTTTACCACCCTCTGACTTCCTGCATTGGTTCCCATCCTCCTTCCAGATTAGTTTAAACCCTCCCCGACAGCTCTAGCAAACAACCCCCCTTGGACATTGGTTCCAGTCCTGCCCAGGTGTAGACCGTCCGATTTGTAATGGTCTCATCTCTTCCAGAACCGGTTCCAATGTTCCAAAAATCTGAATCCCTCTCTCTTGCACCATCTCTCAAGCCATGTATTCATCCTGTCTAACCTGTCATTCATACTCTGACTGGCACGTGGCACTGGTAGAAATCCTGAGTTTACTATCTTTGAGATTCTACTTTTTAGTTTATCTCCTAACTCCCTAAATTCAGCATGTAGGACCTCATCCCGTTTTTCACCTATATCGTTGTGCCTATATGCACCCCAACAGAAGTTTTCCTGGGATTGCCCAACAATGACCCCATGAAGTGTCATGGCACCAGGTTGAACATGGGCAAGGAATCCTCCTGCTGATTACCATGTACCGTCCCCCCTCAGCTGTTGAATCAGCAATCCTCCATATTGAACACCATTTGGAGGAAGCACTTGGGTGGCAAGGGCGCAGAATGAACTCTGGGTGGGGGTCTTCAATGTCCATCACCAAGAGTGGCTCAGTAGTACCACCACAGACCGAGTTGGCTCAGTCATAAAGGACATAGCTGCTAGACTGGGACAGCGGCAGGTGGTAAGGGAACGAACAAGTGAGAAAACATACTTGACCTCATCCTCACCAACCTGCCTGCTGCAGATGCGGCTGTCCATGACAGTATCGGTGGAAGTGATCACCACATAATCCTTGTGGAGGAAAAGTCCTACCTTCACATTGAGAATATCCTTCATCATATTGTGTGGCACCACCATGTTAAATGAGATAGACTTCAACAGATCTGGCAACTGAAAGCATCAGGAGGCAGAATTGTACTCAACCAAAATCTGCAACTTCATGGCCCGGCATATCCCCTTATCCCCCACTCTACTATTACGACCACCAAGCCAGCGGATCAACCCTGATTCAATGAAGAATGCAGTCGGACATGCCAGGTGCAACATCAGGTATACCTAAAAATGAGGTGTCAAGCTGGTGAACCTTCAACACAGGACTACTTATGCAAAGCAGCATAAGCAGCAAGTAATAGAGAGAGCTAAGTGGTTTCACAACCAAAGGATCAGATCTAATCTCGGCAGTCCTGCCACATCCAGCTGTGAATTGTAGTGGACAATTAAACAGCTCTCTGGAGGAGACTCCACAAATATTCCCATTCTCAATGATGGAAGAGCCCAGAACATCTGTGAAAAAGATAAGACTGAATGAAACATTCACAACAAGTGGATGATCCATCTCGACTTCCTCCGAAGGTCCCCAGGGTCACAAATGCCACTCTTTAGCTAATTCAATTCACTTCATTTAACATCAAGAAATGGCTGAAGGAACTGAACTGTGAAGGCTATTGGCCCTGACAATATTTCTGCAATAGTCCTGGAGACTTGGGCTTCAGAACTTGCCAGGCACATAGCCAGCTGTTCGAGTATACCTACAAGACTCACATCTATGTAGCAATGAGGAAAATTGCCCTGGCATATCCTTCACACAGGAAATAGGATAAATCCAACCCGGCTGATTACCACCCCATCAGTATACTCTCGATCATCAGAAAATTGGTGGAAAGGGTCACCAACAATGCTATCAAGTGGTACTTCCTCAGCAATAACCTGCTCACAAATGCTCAGTTTGGGTTCTGCCAAGGTCACTCAGCTCCTGACCCCATTACACCCTTGGTTCAAATATGGAAAAAAGTGCTGAATGCCAGAGATGACATGAGAGTGACTGCCCTTGACATCAAAGAGCATTTGACCGAGGATGGCATCAAGGAACCCTGGCAAAACTGGAGTCAATGAGAATCAGGGGGGAAACTCTCCACTGGTTTGAGTCATACTTAGCACAAATGAAGATGGTTGTGGCTGTTGGAGGTCAGTCATCTTAGCTTCAGGACATCACTGCAGGAGTTCCTCAGTGTAGTGTTCTCGGCCCAACCATCTTCAGCTGCTTCTTCAATGACCTTCTGTCCACCATAAGGTCAGAAGTGGGGATATTCGCTTATGATTGCACAATATTCAGAACCATTCACGACTCCTCAGAAACCGAAGCAGTTCATGCTCAAATGCAACAAGACTTGGACAATATCCAGACTTAGGCTGTAAAGTAACAAGTAACATATGTGCTACTCAAGTGTCAGGCAAACACCATCTCCAACAAGAGAGAATCTAACCATCGCCCCTTGACATTCAATGGCATTACCATCACAGATTACCTCATTATCAACATCCTAAGGTTTACCTTTGCCTAGAAACTGAACTGGAGTAGACATAGGGGGCCCGATTTAATGGAAATGTCCTGTTTTGGGTGCAGTTAGCAGGGTGTTTCCTTGGACTTGCAGCGCCGAGAATGTCCCCGCTATTAAATGGGACAATGTTTCATTTTGGGACCTCAGCAAAGAACGCCCTTCGCCTCATTTCCTGCACTAACAAGCTCAGCTCGCCAATGCAGGAAGAGATCGGGGCATCATTTTTAAGTTTTGAAGTACTTTATAAACTTCTTTTTTCATGTAGGCTTTAAACTCTCCACATTCCATGATGACAGAAGACTCAGGGTGGGATTCCAACCCCTCCCCCCTCCCCTCCGCGGCAGAGGCAGCCCACCATTGGCCGGCAGCAGAGTTTTCTGGTCCAGTTGCTGTTAACGGGGTGTTCTGCTGTTCACACCCTCTGCTGACGGGGAACCCACGGAAGGAATGTGCTGCTGACGAGACCGGAAAATCCCATCCTCAGTGATGTCTCCCCCACCCTTTACCCACACATAATCAGTTCTTCTCTCCACCACGAACACACACTCTTTCCAACTTGACTCCCCCCCCCCCCCGCCCCATCCCACAACATGCTCACTGAGTAGCCGCTCTTCCCAAACCCTATCCCACACACACCTTAGAACATAGAACATAGAACATAGAACGATACAGCGCAGTACAGGCCCTTCGGCCCACGATGTTGCACCGACATGGGAAGTCAAAAACTAAAGGCCATCTAACCTACACTATGCCATTATCATCCATATGCTTATCCAATAAACTTTTAAATGCCCTCAATGTTGGCGAGTTCACTACTGTTACAGGTAGGACATTCCACGGCCTCACCACTCTTTGCGTAAAAAACCTACCTCTGACGTCTGTCCTATATCTATTACCCCTCAATTTAAGGCTATGTCCCCTCGTGCTAGCCACCTCCATCCGCGGGAGAAGGCTCTCACTGTCCACCCTATCTAACCCTCTGATCATTTTGTATGCCTCTATTAAGTCACCTCTTAACATTCTTCTCTCTAACGAAAACAACCTCAAGTCCATCAGCCTTTCCTCATAAGATTTTCCCTCCATACCAGGCAACATCCTGGTAAATCTCCTCTGCACCCTCCCTCCTTCTCCCCCATTTGCCTAATCTCGCTGCTCCACCTCACCTGGAGTTGCATTCTTGCCTCTTCTGCTGCCCCTCAGGCTCTTCCGCAGCAAGTTTCGAATGAACTCAAAAACAATCAGAGGCCAATGTTGCATCTGGGAGAATCCCACTCCCTTACCTAAAGTAAAATCACAGAAATTGCAGCGCAAAAGGAGGCAATTCTGCGATCACAAATTCTTCAACTGCAAAGGCTGGTTAGATCTATACACCTTTGAAAAAAATCAGAATAACTGCCCAATTACTTCATGGGAACTTCACAAAGTTGTCAAACATGATGAGCCAGGAAATTCCACATTAACTATGACATTTCAGTAAAATATTCATCACCAGTTTCCACTCATTCAGCATCTGATCCTCCAGTATCGGGTTCAACTAATTTGTTAAAAGATGTGTTGATCTCAGCAATCATGTCTGCAGTCACCTTGAACACCCGTATTTCTGAAAAGCTTCATGATTGCATTGCCTTTTGAATGTACAATCTCTAAACACAGCTATTTATCATAATCACCGTATGATTTTTGAACATATACTCTGTTCTTTGAAATTCAGTGCTTATCACATAGATTTTAAGGCTCAGAGTACATCTTCCATCAGAATAAAAATTGAACAGAGACAGGGACAGCATGGCGGCGCAGTGGTTAGCACTGCTGCCTCACAGCGCCGAGGACCCGGGTTCGATCCCGGCCCCGGGTCCGTGTGGAGTTTGCACATTCTCCCCGTGTTTGCGTGGATCTCACCCCCACAACCAAAAAGATGTACAGGGTAGGTCAATCGGCCACGCTAAATTGCAACTTAATTGGGAAAAAAGGATTGGGTACTCTAGCTTTTAAAAAAAGAATTGAACACAGACGACAAAAGAAGGAACATCCAACTTATTGAACTAACACAGCCTCAGAGACATTGACATAGCATGAAACTCAAAGTGATGAGGTTGCAATAAGGGAGAACGATGTCTGCGGTGATCTGTCAAAACGATAGAAAGTAGTTTTCACAGAATCTGTGTTCATTCAAATATCCACGGTTCTGAGGCTGCCTGTTCTTTAACATATTTTTGCTGGCCATGCTTTAATTTTCCAATCATGGGCATCTTTCCTTTAATGCCTGTACAAAAGGCATTTGTAATGTTGCCATCTAGTGCCAAGAAAAAAAATATGCTCGGAATTTTGAAACAAAATTCCAGGTTGCACGTAAGCACTCAAATTCGTGGATGGCACCAGATCCGAGATGAGATATTGGAACTCACAGAGAAGCTATAAATAAAACCACTTTTCAAAAGCACATTGACGGCATTAATAGGGTGTACACGGAGCTACAGGCCCCACACTACTATAAAGTGTCCAATTAAGAATGCTGGCAGCTGATAACAAGAATTAATGAACAGAATTTTAAAATAAATTGATGTACCATCAATGACCACGAGACGAAATGGTGAAACTATTGAGGCTTTATTACACTAGATGTTAAGCCTCCTGCAGCTGGAACCAGAATGGAAGCAGTGCAGGAGAGCATACACTTTATACAGCGCCTGCTGGGAGGAGCCAGCAGGCTGGGATTTACAGTATTAACTGTAGTACAGTGACAGTACCGTAATACACATAGTGTGTGACCAGTGGTGTTTACCACATAAGTAAAGAAGGAATTGCATTTGTATAGCCGCTTTCAGAGCACAGGACATTCTAGAGGACTTTACAGCCATAAAGGTAGTTTTGAAATGTAATCACCATTATAACGTAGAAAACATAGCAGCAAAGCTCTCACAAACAGCAATGAAACAAGGGCTAGATAATCTATTTTGTTGATTTATTGCTTTAAGATAAATGTTGGCCGAAGGACTGGGGAGAATTCCCTTGCCAAAGGCTCTTTTATGTCCACTCGGTTAGACAGATGGGGCCTCAATTTAATGAAAGACAGCGGGCGGGATTCTCCGATCGCCGACGCCGAAATCGCGTTTGCTGATCGGCTGGAGAATCCCCGTTTACGCTGGAATGTGGCCGGTGTTGCTTTTGCAATGCTCCGCCCCCTCAAAACCTTGTGGAGTATGCCGCATGCCATATAGGTGGCCTCAGGACGTCACCTGAGGCCCTCCGCCGATGGGCCGAGTCCCCAGTGGCGTGGGACACGTGTGCTTTTCGTTCGGGGACATTGCGTGGCGGCAGCGGACTAAGTCCAGTGCTGCAGCAGTTGGGGGACGGGGGAGCCTTTCCGTTGACGGGGGGGGCTTCGGCGGGGGATGGGGGCACTGGTGGGTGGTGGTCAGGGGGTGGGGAGGCTGACTACAGGGGGCAGTTTATGGCAGGCCGGGTCCATGTGGCGGGGGCTTTACGCTGTACGGCTGCTAGCCCCCCATTGGAGAGAGGATCGGTGCGGGGACGGCGCAGACTTTCCTGACGGATTCTGCGGACATAGCCGCAGGATCGGAGAATCCAGCCCAGCACCTTTGACAGTGCAGGATTTCCACAGTACTGCAATAAGGTGCTCAAGTTTCTAGGTTAGTAGGACTTGAAACTACAACCTTCTGCCTCAGAGGAGAATGTGGCACTGCTGAGTCACTCAAGGAGAGTTAAATTAATTAAAACAGAACTTAAAGATAATTTGGCTTGTTATGATCTCCGTGGTGAAACTGTAAAGGGAACTAACCAAATTTCCTGAATGACCACCAAATGAAGAAATTATAAACAAGGAGCGGGATTCTCCGACCCCCTGCCGGGTCGGAGAATCGCCCGGGGCCGGCGCCAATCCCGCCCCCGCCGTGTCCCGAATTCTCTGCCACCAGAAATTCGGCAGGGGCGGGAATCGCGCCGCACTGGTTGGCGGGCCCACCAGCGGCGATTCTCCGGTCCGCGATGGGCCGAAGTCCCGCAGCTGTCAACCCTCTCCCGCCGGCATGGATTAAACCACCTACCTTACCGGCGGGAGCAGGCGGCGCGGGCGGGCGCCGGGCTCCTGGGGGGGGGGGGGCGCGGGGCGATCTGACCCTGGGGGGGGTGCCCCCCCCGGGGCCCACCAATCAGCGGGTGGGCCTGTGCCGTGGGGGAACTCTATTTCTTCCACCTTCGCCGTGGTCTTCACCATGGCAGAGGCGGAAGTGACCCCCTCCCCTGCGCATGCGCCGGGATGACGTCAGCAGTCGTTGACGCTCCGGCGCATGTGCAGATTTACGCCGGCCGGCGAAGTCCTTTTGGCCCCGGCTGGCGTGGCGCCAAAGGCCATTCACGTCAGCCGGCGGAGTGGGAACCACTCCGGCGCGGACCTAGCCCCTCAATGTGAGGGCTTGGCCCCTAAAGGTGCGGAGACTTCCACACCTTTGGGACAGCCCGACGCCGGCGTGGTTCACGCCGCTCCAACACGCCGGGGCCCCCGCCCCACCGGGTAGGGGAGAATCCCGGCCCTGGTTCCATTTTTGTAACTTTTATTTCAACACAAAGCAGAACCAACAGAAATGACATGAATTAATTGGCAAATGATGCTTCATACAAAGAGGTAAATTTCACATTAAATGCTGGATACAACAAAGATATGGGGCGCGATTCTCTTGTTGTTCTATCGCTAGAGCGAAACGAGAGGCCGAAAAGGAGGACCGCACCAGGTGCCAAATAGTTTGTGATGCACCCAGGCCACTCCCATATGAAAAAACCGGATCTCGATGTAGCACGGTGAGAAACCAATTATCACCATTTAAGCCCTATTTCCATACAATGAACGGAAGTGACCCCATATCCAACGGTCTCCCATCATTAATTGGCTTCCCCAGCAAGTTCTCATGCTGGCACTGATTAATGCTCCTTTTGAAAAACGTGAACCTGGCAGAGGGGCGTCTGCGGGGAGCCGAGGAGGTGAGTATCCATCTTTCTTCAGAGGCAAAGAGCCCGGGGGGGGGGGGGGGGGGGGGGGGGGGGGGTTGAGTTTGTCGCCCCATTGCTTACTGGGAGGCTAAGGGGAGTGGGAAACCTTGGCTGGAATGAATGACCCTCCGCAGGGGTAGGCTGCCATGGGAGGGTGGGGGTAGGCATGGGGGAGTGGGGACAACCATATGCAGCACCACCATGCCAATTCCTGGATCATGTGTACCCATTCTGGGGGCAACCCTTGTCCCTGCCCATTTGCCTCACCGACCACCCATAACCCCCAATGACTGCCGAGGCCTCTGGCCGTACGGCTGAAGCTATTGCTAATAGGGAATTGGTGATCGTAGTTAAGTGAGCAATTCACACAACTCAAGTGGATTTCCATGGGTGCGCGGGCCATGTAGGATATGGGAGTCATTGCCTAGCAACCCAATCAGACCTTGATGCCTGGACACTGTAGCTGAACACTGCGGGAGGCAACACAACACACACAGCAGCCAACATGCAAACACCCAGGGGATGCGACACAGCTCCGGGGCATGTCCACAGCCGGAGGGTGGGTGAGTACAACAAGGAGAGGGCCAGCACCAGGTCCAGGTGACGTTATGAATGGGTTTCTGGGGTACAGGGTCTGGGGTCCAGTGAGGGGGCCTGCTGCTGCTGGGAGTGCTTGGGCTGGGTGTTCCGGGCATGGGGAAGGGGAGGATCTATGGAGGAATGGAGGGTCCCGTGGAGGGAGCCATCACTGATTGCCAGTCTAACACCCTCTCCCAATTCTTTACAGATATTGAACGGTATGAACGTGGATGCAAAGATCCGAGCAAAAAGGTGCTGGCACTCAGATTGGAGGAGTGCCTCCCGAACATTGTTGGGGAGGATCAAATAGGGTTTGTGAAGGGTAGGCGGTTGTCTTCCAATGCAGTCATTTTCAAAGTCAGGGTTGCAACCTGCGGGTGGGTCACGGGCGGGTGCCGGGAGGGTCATGGGATCATCAGTCATGGAATTCCCGATCGAGGGAAGAAGTGCCCAATGGCCACGACCGGCTTTTAAAATTGCCAGCCGCGACCGGCTTTCAGAATGCCTGCCGTCCCGTGCACGTGTGCCTCCTCTGTAGTGCGCAGGCCTGGAGGCCACGGAGGCAGAACATCTCCTTCTGAAGTCAGTGCGCTTACCCAGGAGCAGATTCTTTAAAAAAATAATTTAAGTCTCTCTCCAGAAGCGGCGGCAGACAGGAGGTCACCCGTTCCGTGCACGGACGTCATGTGCTCTGGGAGCGAGAGAGATTCCTCCATTTTGTAGCTGCCAGCAGTGCCACTGCAAATCATGATGTAAAGGTCGTGTGTGTTTTATATATAGGGAAGTACTTGCATTTCAAGACCAAGACTGGTGAGTTTGAGGTGAAACCTCTTTATTTTTTTCAAGCGTGCAGTGAGATCTTAAATCATCAGCTGTATCCTCAGCAGAAATGTCACATTGAATGACAAAGCAACTGAGATCGTGAGGACCAAGCAGGCTCACCTGTCACATTAAAGGTAAGGAAAAATGGTGAAGTTCGGGCAGCGTGGGCCGTGAAGTTCATGCAGCGTATGCAGCGAAGGTCGGCCGGCGTGGGTCCCGAAGAATGGGCGGTTGTAAAAATGGGTCCTGGGCAAAAAGGTTTGAAAAATACTGCTCTTACATGTGGCGCCGGCTGAATGTGATGCTACCAAGGGCAGAGACAAATCGTATAAGGACTAAACCATTATTCAAATTTCAAAGGGATTGCCTGGAATTTCAAATGTGTTACTGAAAGGTTTGGCTCAAGTTCATTGATGGCTGTTAGGCATGTTTGGTAAAGAAGGAAAGGGGTAAATACCAAAAGTTAAAATTAATATGTTGTGCCTTTCTCGATCTTTATTGCAAAAAGGCACAGCATAAACAGATAGGTCATAAACAGCTGCTTCCCATTTCTCTTTATTTATTGAACTGGTGTGATTTATTGGTTAATCTGCTTTGGATAAAAAAACAATATCCCATTGCTTGGTTTTATTTGATTCCTTTCTTAATTCTAATTTTTAATTTTATTGATTTTTCTTCCCTCCCATAGTAACTGCTGGTTTCTAAATTCTGCATGTTGGAGCATTGAGATTGGTTGATGTTGCACCAGTTTATGAGGGATAAATTTGTGATAACAGGGAAAGGTTTGTGCAAAGCTGATTAACATTCCTATTAATTGGAGATGATGTAAAAAAAGTGATGGTTGTTGGATGACCTCCTACACCCTGGCTCATAAGGATTCATCTTAGAGACAGTGCTGCATGGCTGCACTGCAGAGAAACACAACCGTAATCTGACCCTTCATTATTTTAAACACCACATAATCATCTCTGCTTTGAAGAAAATTGACCCAGCATTTCTATTCTTTCATTCTATTTATATATTCTCACACCAGCATCCTAGTGAATCTGTGCTTATCGTCTCCATCATTTCTCCATTCTTGCTAGTGTGACACTAAAAACTGCACAGAATCACAATACCACTGTCACCTAAAACAGAAACCCCAATAACACCTTTTTATCCACCTTTCCTATCCTTCCCCATAATAACATCTGACCAAAGGAGTACCATTCTTTAAGTCCTTTTCCTCAACTTGCTGATTATTTAAATCTTTTTCACAAGACTGCAGGCTTGAAGGGAGGTGGTGGTGCAGTGGTATTGTGACTGGCCTGGCAATTCAGAGATTCCCGGTAACGTTCTGGGGATCTGATTTAGCTCACTGGGCTAAACCGCTGGCTTTTAAAGCAGGCCAGCAGCACGGTTCGATTCCCGTACCAGCCTCCCCGGACAGGCGCCGGAATGTGGTGACTAGGGGCTTTTCACAGTAACTTAATTGAAGCCTACTCGTGACAATAAGCGATTTTCATTTCATTCATTTTCATCTGGGTTCATATCTCACCACGTCAGATGGTGAAATTTGAATTCAATAAAAATCAAGAATTAAAAGTCTAGTGGTGACCAGGAAATGAAACAGCACGGTAAACACAGTGGTTAGAATTGTTGCTTCACAGCGACAGGGATCCAGCTTCATTCTCGGCTTGGGTCACTGTCTGTGCGGAGTCTGAATGTTCTCCCTGTGTCTGCGTGGGTTTCCTCCGGGTGCTCCGGCTTCCTCCCACAAGTCCTGAAAGACATGCTTGTTAGGTGAATTGGATATTCTGAATTCTCCCTCAGTGCAACCGAACATGCGCCGGAGTGTGGTGACTAGGGGATTTTCACGGTAACCTCATTGCAGTGTTAATGTAAGCCTACTTGTGATACTAATAAAGATTATTATAGACCATTGTCGATTGTCGTAAAACCCATCTGGTTCACGAAAGCCCTTCGAGGAAGGATATCTGCTGCCCTTATGCGGTCTGGCCTACATGTGACTTCTGATCCATAGCAACGTGGTTGACTCTTAGGATGCACTCTGGACAATAAATTCTAGCACTGACAGTGACACCCACATTCAATGAGTAGAATAAAGTTTTTCCTCTTCCATATGATATGCTCATGCAGGAATCAGAATGAGTGGTGCTCTCCTCTTCTATATTTTTTTCCAATCTTTCTAAAGTGTTTCTCGGCAGGAGCTCCAGACCTGTGACCTCCACCATCCACTGCCTGCGAGAAGCAAAAAGGATCCAGTATCCTCCATGTATTGCAAAAGATAACTACTGATGGTCCTGAAGAATTATTGTCGTCCCTACAGAAAGATGGTGCTTCAAACTTGTTGGTGAGGGTAACATGATTTGATTATTTCTGCTCTAGTTGTTTTTCCTTGCTTTCCCTGATCCACAGATAGCTACCACATCTTCCTCTGCCACTGCCATTTCCCGCTCTCTCAGTATCGTGACTATTCTCTGAAACACTTGCTCAAGAACCTCACTCCCTCATGAAATATTAAACTATCTTCAACTCCACCACACATTCTGAGATCTTCAGCTCAAACGGTTTCAGTTGAAGACAGACATGTTTTCTGGGTTAACATCTGTTACTTGAAACTCCCACATCCTGCAGGAACCACGCATCACAGCCCTTTCCTGTACTGCTATGATAGCTATAAATGGCAAAGTCACAGTTAGGTTTCAAGTTTCTTTTTTAAATTTAATCTCAATTGAGGTAACCTACTTGCCTTCTCCGTTCCCCTCTTCATATCTGAAAAAAAGTGTTTAAAATTATAAAGAGATTCAATAGGTAGCTACAGAGAAACTATTTCTTCGGCGGTGGTGGTGGGGGCAGAGGCATCAGAACAATGGTAAATAACATAAGTTAGGGCAAGGTCACTTACAATGGAGTTCAGGAAACACATTTTCAAGCAAAAGGATGTGGTGATTTGGAATTATTGCCCCCCAAAAGGCTGTTGGTGTTCCACCTTTGGCAGCCTTCCGTCTCATGAAATTTTGGTTTACACCTTGGTTGTCAACTCCATGCCAGATGTAGCCTCATGAGAATCAGGAGCTCCACTCTACCATGACAGTCTGCCCCATTTTCTGTGGATGAAGTCAGTGAGCTGAGAAGGCACAGGATTCACCAGCCTCTGTTTTCTCTGGGACCTACTCTCAGCATTCTTCACCTTGCCAGTTCCAATGCCAACTTCAGGTGACTGTATTATCTAATAATAATTATAATAATAATCTTTATTGTCACAGGGAGGCTCACATTAACACTGCAATGAATTTCCTGTGAAAATCCCCTAGTCTCTACACTACGACACCTGTTTGGGTACACCGAGAATTCAGAATGTCCAATTCACCTAACAAGCACATCTTTCCTCCTTGTGGGAGGAAACTGGAGCACCTGGAGGAAACCCACGCAGATACGGGGAGAATGTGCAGACTCCGCACAGACAGTGACCCAGCAGGGACTCGAACCCGGGTCCCTGGCACTGAGAAGCAACAGTACTAACCACTGTGCTACCGTGCAACCCGTCTGTACCCAATGTGCTGACATCAGTGTAATACAGATACTGATCTTCCCTTCTATGATGACAATTCTTTCCACTGAGTTTTCTAATTAGCCATTCACCCAGATTTCAGCCAAATACTTAAAATACTGGAAAACCTGTAAGGACAAATGTAGACCGAATGGTCACGTGATGACGTGTTGACATGGCTACAGAAAGGGTCCCGTGTTGGGAACGCAGGAGTTTTTCCCCAAGAGCCTGGGCAGTGTTCAAGCTGCTCAGCTAGTGAATAAAGTATTGTGTGTTTCAGGTCCTTGTTGTCAGTGTTTAAGGAACCCAGTACATTAACAACAAGAAATCACTGCCAAATATAATTTATTCTCACTTTGATTTGACTTCAAGCTGAGTGAAACTCCAACATACAACTTCCATATTGTTTAACTGCTTCATCTGCTCCTGATGTTTATTGAAAAACTGACTCTGAAACAGTAATTTCTGTGATGTGCAGAATGGAGTTCGTTTTTATTCATTATTCTATCTAAGTGTTGATTCTTTGGCTAAAATTGCTGAAGCTTTTATTGAATTACACCTGTAATGTGCTCTTTGTTCAGCTGAGTGCTTTAGTGATATGAAATTATATTCCAGAATTGGGAAAACAGCAGACAAACCGAAGAACAAATGATTGTTACCCTGAAGTTGTGGTTTTAAAAGCACTTATTAGGGTAGCCCAGTGATCAAGAATATTGGTCTTCTTCCTGATGTAGGCTCTGTCGATTCATACCACCATTGAACGCCTGATGTATTATTGATTTGCACTGTGTTGTTGAGAGATGTCAAATGGAGCTGTAAAGAGGGAGAATTTGGCAGATAGATAAGATCTGCAAAAAAAATCACATATCTCATAACAAATCAGTTACACAATGCACTTGGCAAAGCTTCAGCCTGAGGACATTTCTCTCGAAAGGAGAATGAATGTTGAGTATAATTTTTAAAAAGAGGCGTTGAGAAGAACAAGATAACAAATACTTTGAATAAAAACAAAAAATGCTAAATGTAACCACTGTTTCATTTGTTAGAAAGTACACCTTTTGGTATTATTCTCACTGGAGTACCTGACCCGGAAAAACATCAGATGCCATTTTACCCTTGTAGCTGTGGATAATGGACATGAGCAAAGCAACTGACATCTTTATTATATTTTGTAGTGAATAGGTTTTGAATTTCAAAAGCTCGCCTCAAATCATATTACATTGTATAATAGTATGACATAAAAAGGACTTAAAATGTTAAATGCTGTTTACTGAATCATGCCATAAACCTGTTGGCAAAATAATTGTTATTGATAATTAAAGTGATTAACTGTGTGAAAACAAATAGTTACAGATATCTTTCAACAAAAATCCCATGAAAACATTGGAGTACGTTTTGAGGGGATTTTATCAAAGAACTTCTTGCTCAGCAGAGAATGCTGTCAGCAATGTTGCAATCATGTGGAGATGCATGATGTTGGACAAGCCATGCAAAATAAATCTACTTTGACACTGCTATAGCATCTTACATAATTTAATTGCAGTCCTTAACATTAACATTGTCCCTACATGAATATGTGAACCATTAAAGAGGTCACAAGCTATTATAAAGAAGTTGCTTCCTTACAGGCTGCACTTTCATAAAAATAAAGCTCAACCCTCATGGGCAGAAATGGTAAAATACAGGCAACCAAGAAAGAGGAATACATTGAAATGCAGCAGCAGTTTTGTTCCAACCAATCAATGGTTTCCACATGAAATCGATCTCTGGCACAGTCATGCATAGAAAAACACAGGAACAAATTATTAACTCTGACATGGCCATCTGATGCCAACTTTCACAGTGACAGTAAAATGTCCTGAATTTTCAGGATGGTTGGACTTGGCCACAAAGCATTGGCAGGGAACACATCCCCGCTGACTCCAGTGGCCTCAATGTCCAATTACACTCTAATGAGCATTGATTGGTATAAGGCAGTGCTTCCGTCACTCACTCGGGAGGAAGTCCCATCTTGGAGAGCTGTCTGCCAATCAACTTGGCCAGCAGCTCTCCAATCCCTCAGGATCAGCACAACAGTAGTTGGAAGAGGCCTTGCAGGGAGCTGCCTGGCATTAGGTCCCAGGATCCAGAGGACAGGTAAGTGGCAGGGGAGGGGAGGGAAAACCTGGAGGTTCTCAAGGGGGGACGATCATACTTTTGGAGGATAGACTGGGTTGGGCGGGCGGTATGATGGTCATTGGGCTTTCAGAGGGGACTTCTGAAGGAAGAGGCCCCCTTCCTGCTCGAGTTCCAACCATGCTAATTTATGAATTTATTCTCCTGAGCTGTCATCCACACACCAGCCTAAAACTTGGGAAACAACCCTGAAGTGGGCGTTATGTGGCCGCTTAAGGGCCATCAATTGGGGAAAGGGCGGGCTTCCCATCTGACCCTTGTCCACCCCAGTGTTAAATCATTATCAAGTCGGGGCAGGTGCATGAAACTCCGTGCAATTTCATGCTTCCCTGCCACCTCAGAACCCACAGGGGTAGGGGAGGGGGGAAAGCTTAAAATTCTGGCCTATGAGGTTGAAAAAGATTTATACTTTGAGAGTATTAATGTGTAAGGACCTTCGGGAGATGGGAGGACAGGAATCCACGTCACCGAGGAAGGGAAGAATTCTCAAGGTTAAGCTCTTCTTTGGTGTTTTCTGTCCTACAATTCTGGATGACTGCATGTTCGAGTGCCTACTTTTTCTATTATCATCTTCCTGTTCCTGCACATCTTCCTTCCCAGGTGGTTTCAAGGATGACTTATTTTGCGGGACCAAATCATGGAGCACAGTAGGCAACCATGAAATTCTGTTGGAGGTGTATGGCAGAACTCCTCCAGAATGGTTCAAAGAAGACCCATTGCTTCAGAAGGGAATAGGTCTGCTCAGTCAGAGTTCTGGTAGGCAAATGGCTCAGATTATAGTGCTCCTCAGGTTCTGTGCTTGGTTCTTGACAAGAATCATGAGCTACACATCCAGGACAAAATCCTATCTCCAAACAGCTAGCCTGATAATTGATAGTCTAGGTGGAATAAGGGGGTATTGAGAATTGAAACAGGGTACAGCCATTCTGATTACTTCAGGAAATAATATATTCCTGCATGATGCATTGCCCATCATCACATATTACCTGCACACTGAGGTATTGAAATCCTTTTCAGGATTATGGCTGAGTCTTTAAACAGAGCACAAACTGCACTGTAGGTGTAGGCAACAATTTTGTTCACTGTTGGGGAACCTAAAAGACTTGTGAAACCCCTGGCTCATTTTTCCTGCCTCATATAGTCCAAATGGAAGATGTTTGTTATTTGGAGCCCAGGTAACATCTGATACAGCAGTATGCAACATTAGTATGTCACTGGCATTATCTGTTACAACTGGAATGGTATTGAAACATAGAAATTCAAAGAAACATGAGCTTAATAGTTACAGAAACTAATGTCCATGTCTTAGTTTTCAGCTTGAATTAATGCTGCGCCCAATGACAATGTGCCTTCTGAACTGGATATTGCCAATGCTTCATTTTGCACCCAAAATGCACAAAAATAAGAGAAATAATTTGTTCCTGAACATTGTGTGGTGTAAGGCCCTTCCCTCTCCTTTTCTCTCTCCTTGTAGCGAGTGCAGGTCATCCTCCAGCCCCAATAACAGAAACTGCAGAACACCCATGACAACAGGAACTGTGCAGCACTGTGCTGGCAAAAAGCCTTCTGCATCTCCAAACAGAATGGAAGAAACACTGTCATTGCAGTCATAACTGGACCAACACTCTCACAACCTAAGATGATTCATCAAAGACTCACCTTACGGAGGTTAGGCTCTGTCTACATACCATTTGTAAAGCTGGGGTCTTTCAGTGTGAATCAACTTAATAGAATAACAGAAACAAACTCAGGGAATAATTAGGTTGGGGCACTGCCCAAAAATAACAAAGCATTTTCTTCCAGACTAAGACAGACTAAAACACTGATGAGAGCTGGGTAGTTAATTAGCTAACTGGTTGAATGGTTTCTCCAGCTGCAGTTCAGTTTGCTCAAAATTTGGGTTTCTTTAGTGCAGCTAAGGCAAACAAGCGCAGCTGAGAAACTGAGTGTGTGCCTGAGAATTTGGTGAGTGGGGAGTTGATGAGGGAACAAGTGTTCATTTCCCTTTGCTTTTTCTACCTTTCTCACCCGATGGGAATTGGTTCTTGCTCTGCCAAAGGGCAAGGAGCGAGCTGTTTGGTGAGAATCTGTTAAGTGGTCCTAAGTTTTAAAATAGTATCCAAACTAGTGGTTAAATTAATAAAATATATAAAAAAGGAAATAAATAATTCAATAATAAATTAGGTAACTGACTAAAACACATAAAGGATGGCAAAACAGGTTATGTGTCACGGTTGCAGCTCCTGGATGGTGGTGGGATCCAGTCTTCAGCTCGAGGAACTTTGGCTCAGAGTCGCTGAGCTGCAGACACTGTGACACATCAGGGAGTGGGGAGGTTAACTGGATGCTCTGTACCAGGAGGCAGTCACACCATTTCGGATAGAGTCTTCTGATATGTTCAGAGACAGGAGGGTGTGACTGCGAGTGAGGCAGGAAAGGGGACCCAGAGGGCAGGAGTGCAGAAGCATCAGCCTCTGAAATTGTTCAGTAGGTGACCAAAAAATAATGTAGTGGTATTGGATGGGGAAGTATAGTGAGGGGGACTGATGATGTTCTCTGCAGCAAACAATGAGAGCCCAGGTGGCCGGTGCCTGGTGCCAGGGTTCAGGGCATCTGCTCAGGGCTGGAGAGCAGGTTGCAATGGAAGGGGAAGGATCCGGTTGTCATGGTCCATGTAGATAGCAACAACAGAGGTAGAACTAGGGAAGACATTCTGCACAGAGAGTATGAGGAGCCAAGTGCTAAATTAAAATGCAGAATTTCAAAGCTTATACTCTTTGGATTATTACACCAGTCATGTACAAAACGGCATCGGGTGCATAGAATTAGAGAGGTGAATACATGGCTCAAAGACTGATGTGGGTGAAGTGGGTACTGACTGCGGGGCACTGGCACCAGTACCGGGAGAAAATGCAGGCTCTACCATTTGGATGATCTATGCCTGAACTGTTTGGACCAGTGTTCTAGCTTGCCGCATAACAAGGGTAGTAGAGAGGCTTTTCAAGTAAATAGTGGAGGCAAAGGATCAAATTTCAGAACATATGATCAATCAAAGAGTAGAGGCCATTCAATAGCCCCCGCCTTGAGTTATCAGGATGCAGATATCTTCCCTGATTGACTGTGCCATCTGACTCTCAGTATCATGTCTTTAATCCCCAGGACCAAATACCTCATGTGACTGACCACACACCTGGATCACCATATTGTGCACAACTATCACTGTCCAGGGAGGTCTTTTCTTGCCCAAGACTGGGACCAAGGCACATGTACCATGCAGAGCCCACTCTCTCAGCCTGCAGGACAGCCTGGTCAATGTGCTCCTGGCAGTGTGTCTCAGCCCCAGGGCTGTCTGTTTACTCGTCACTTTGTTCTTTGCCTTCCTCCAGTCCTGTCTCCATTTTCCCCCTTCTCTCCCATGTTTCACCACCCCTCCAATCCTGCCTCCATCGTCCCTGTCCCCACTAGGTTTGCCTCCTGTGCCAAGCCTTGGTGTAGCTTGTGGTACAAGCACCAAAGTCTCACAGCAACACTGTTAAAGGGAAGTGAAAGAAGCTAAAAGTCATTGATGTAGTAAAGTACATGAGGTGCACAGCACTTATATACGGTCAGAAAACAGACCGTCCTAATTATTTGCTGGCAGGGCACTTCATATGAAGTTGACCTTTTAATGAGCATTCATGAGATATAAAATATGCAAATGTGGTTCCGGACATAGATCAGAATGAAACTCAACCTGCCTTTAACCCGCCATGAAAATCAAGCGAACAACATTCCGGACTATTCCCAAAGCAGGAAAATGACTTTTACCGTTGTGCCACATTTTGTGCCCCTGCCAGCCATGGTTCTCTGCTGGCAGGAGTGAAAATTTTCTGCCTGAGTGCATCAAAGATGCCTGACAATTGTGATGCTGAGAATCTCAGGTGGAGGCATGTGGACAAACTGCGTTCAGTTCTGGTCACCCTATTATAGGAAAGATATTGTTAAACTAGAGAGTGCAGAAGAGATTTACGAGGATGCTACCAGCACTTGATGGTCTGAGTTATCGACTCTTGCCCTCATGAAGTCTTGTAGCACAACGTCAATTGAACCTCCTGCTGATTACCTTGTATCAACAAGGGTGGCTCAGTATTGCCACTAGTGACCAAGCTGGCCGAGTCCTAGAGGACACAATGACCACTGCACAAAGTCCCTTCTTCACATTGAAGTTAACCCTCCTCTCCATCTGTGTGGTACTATCACGTTGCCAAATGGGATAGATTTCAAACAGGTCCAGCAACCCTAGACTGGGTAACATGAGGTGCTGTGGGCCATCAGCAGCAGCAGAATTGTACTCGACCACAATCTGTATCCTCAAGGCTGGCATACACTCCATTATCCCATTACCACCAATCTCGCGGATCAACCTTGGTTCAATGAAGAGTGCAAGAGGGTATGCCAAAAGCAGCACCAGACATTCTTAAAAAAAAGTGTCAAGCTGGTGAAGCTACAACATAAGAATTCTTGTGTGCCGAACAGCACAAGCAGCAAGTGATGGACAAAGTTATGCGATTCCACAACCAACAGGTCAGATTTAAGGTCTGCAGTCTTGCCACATCCAGTCACAAATGGTGGTGGGCAATTAAGCAACTCACTGAAGGAGGAGGCTCAACAAATATCCCCATTCTCAATGATATGGGAGCCCAGCACATCAGTGCAAAAGATGAGGGGCTGGAATCTCCGTTTGCTGATGCTGAAATGCAATTGGGTGGAGAGTGGGTTCTGACGCCAAAATCGCGGCAGGCACCCATTTGACGTCAAATTGCAATTGTCTGTCATCTTGACAGTGGCGTCAATGCGTACCGGAACAGTGTTTGCATGTCATTCTCCGGGGCCTCTGCGGTTCTCCACCTCCGATGGGCCGAGTTGCGATGGAGCGGTTCACTTGTGCTTTCAAAAATCGTGAAATCGGCACCATGGTTGCTGAGGGAAAGAGAGAGGTGGAAGGACACAGAGGTGCGACTGCGGACTGCCAGGCTGGACACTGGCAGAGCTGGGGGGGGGGGGGGGGGGGGGGGGGGGGGGGGGGAGGGGTACGGGGGAACAGGCCAAGTGGCCGGGTGACCCCCCCCATAGAATTGGGGCAGTGCCCTGGCCGTTACCATGGCCATCTTGCTGCACACCCACTGATCACCCACCATGGCTCCTGGTTCTGCAGAGAGACACTGGCCAAATGGGTGCCTGCACCCCACCCTCTGCCAAACCTCCCCCCCCCCCCACAACCCGGCTGCCACCCACCGACGGCCCACCCAGGACAACACCCCCAGTAGCCGTTACGGGGGCCAAGGTGCATACCCCTGGCAAGGGCAGTGCCAGTCAATGGTATCCCTGGCATCAGGGGCGGGCATCAGGGATGGGCACCAGGGCCAGAAACCCTCACGGTGCCGGCCACCGACGGCGCCAGGGGTGCAGGGATGGGTGAGGGGATCAGAGGGACGTGCGGGGCCAGAATTGGACCTAGATGGGCACAGGGGTACGCACCATGCTACCATGTTGAGCTTTCACCCACTGCAGACAATGGATACTGGAATTCAACCAGCAATGGTAGCCTTGCTGCTGGCCGCTGCAGCCCTGGGGGATGCCCTGCGGCGACACATGCGGGCGCTGCTCGAGGAGGAGGAAGCTGCAGCAGTAGAGCGTGCAGCAGCAGAGTGTGTCGCAGGGAGACACGTGGCAACCGCCCAGGTTGGAGAGCCGGCCGGCCAACAGGCCAAGGAGGAGGAGATGCTAAAGAGACTTTGCATGAGGCCTTGTGTATATCAGCAGCGTCTGTCATTCCATGAATTGCCTGACCGGGCATGCTGTCGAAGGCTCCAGCTGAGCACAGAAACAATGCGACATATCTGCCAGATGATGGCACACCTGGCACTGCGGGGGAATGGGGGAGGACACCCACTCCCAGGAGGTGTGACAAGGTGACGGTCGTCCTGAACTTCTGCATGACGGGGTCCTTCCAGCTGTCAAGTGGGGACCTGTCCAGGATCTCAGACCTCGGTGCACAGGTGCATTTGCACTGTCACGGAGGCCCTATATGTCCAGGCGGATCAATACATCCATTTCACTGTGGACCGAGCCCACCAGGATGCCCAGGCAGCAGGGTTCGCTGCCAACACCGGGATGCCCTGGCTGATGACACCTCTCCGGAGGCCACAGACTGACGCGGAGACCTGCCACAACGAATCCCATGCAGCGACCAGGAAGATAATAGAACGGTGCTTCGGCTTCCAGAAAATGTGGTTCAGGTGCCTGGACCGCTCTGGAGGGGCCCTCCAGTATGAGGTTGAGCATGTCCCCCCACATCGTGGTGGCCTGCTGTGTCCTCCACACATCGTGCAACAGAGGGGAGGGTGAGGATGGACAGGACTTGGAGCCCGGGCAGGCACCGGATGCCACATGACATGTGTGCCAGGGCCAACGAGCAGGGGCACTCTGATCGCCTCCACGTTCATTGAACGGGGGGGGAGGGTGGGTTGGAGAGGGTGCCAACCCCACATCCCCCTCGCTCCAGCAAGGCCCCCCCCCCCCCCCCCCTCTCCCGGTGGCCTGGAACTCCCTCCGTGATACAGGGGCTGGTTTAGCACACTGGGCTAAATAGCTGGCTTTTAAAGCAGACCAAGGCAGGCCAGCAGCACGGTTCAGTTCCCGTACCAGCCTCCCCGAACAGGCGCCAGAATGTGGTGACTAGGGGCTTTTTACAGTAACTTCATTTGAAGTCTACTTGTGACAATAAGCGATTTTCATTTATTTTCCATATCTGCCGCACTGCAGGGTGTGGGTCCAGGGTTGGCAGTAACAGCGGATCTGATCCATGGGATGGAGGAACACAATGACCCACTGTGATGAGCTCTGGTGCTCCACATCGTTTGACAACATCTGACTCCTGCCCACGGTAGAACATTCGATCGTCCACCTGAGTCATCTCTGCATTCGAGTTGGCCATTCCATCACATGGTCCCATCGAATCCCTGGAGTGGCGGTGTGGGGAACGTTGGTGGAGAGTGGGGAGCCCAGGCCACCCACAGAGTGCGCCCATTCCCACATTCCCACCCCTCCGGCCAGCCCAGACTAGTCCACCCCTCACACCCATCCAACAGAGCACCAAGATAAGTTGTGACAGTGTGAACAGGTGTTTAATGTGAACAGATACATACAGTTTTGTCCCCTAGCCAACTGCACCCTGCATCTGTGCCAACTTAACTGATGTCTAACTTCTTGGCCTTATGGACCCAGTTGGCAGGCGTCTTCTGGGGCGACAAGACCTGGATGGTCACGGCTGCTGCTCAGGTATCCAGGGTGACTTGGTGCCGCCCCGTTCTGCCCACTGCCCACCAGATGCACCAGAGACAGGGACAGGGAGTAGGGGAGTCCGAGGTGCTGCGGTGTTCCAGCACATCTCCTGCGGGATTCACTGGCACAGACCCCATCACCTCCTCCTCCCTTGGGGTGCCCGATTGCCCCCTACTACTTCAGGGGATGGGGTGCGAGCGGAGCTATCCCCAAGACTCCCTGCTGTGACTGGGAAATCACAGTTGGCTACGTAAACTTACATGTAACAAGATACTTAACAAGCCTAATTTGGTGCCTGCCTCACAAGGGCGGGCAGTCCTGCCAGCCCAGAACACCTCTTGGCCAAAATGGTCAATGTCAGGAAGAGTCAGGAAACCAGTACAATGGCCAGTTGCAGTATTTTTGGTCTCCATCCTGTGACATTACGAGAAATGTACAGAACTGTTATGTTCGAATCAACCACGAGAGGGAGCTAGATGCAGAACTATATAAAATATCGATGCTAAGCCTTCTGGGGGAGTGTTGAGGAGAAGGTTAGAGAACACACTGTAGGAAAGCTAGTGTGAGTGAGAGCAGATCGTAGTTGTATTAGTGTACAGATTAGTGGTAGATGAGTGTAGTTTGTATATTTATTGTCAACTGTTTATTACATAGAAGTAAGAGTCGAATTCAATTAAGTATTGTAAATAAATCTTTAGCTCTGTTTAATACAAGAGCTAGTTGTGATCGTTGTGAACACTACGCCAACCATCCAAGGATCTGAACCACAAAGAACACCACACATCCGCCTCCGCTGCTGACCTCTGAGATACCTGAAAGTCCTGCTGTTAAGCCAGAGGATTCCACCATTTTCCCCCAAATTATAAATTAAACCGAAACGATGGCTGTTTAATGGCATTTATTTTAGCCAAAATTGTAATAATTTAATTTAAATAATGGTAATTTTAAATTGATTGGGTTGGTCATTTAATCAAACATGCAAATTTATCAATTAAATGGAAACAATTACAATTTAATTGAACAGGATTCTCACAATACTCACTGGTAAAATAAAGCAAGAAATAAAGTATGCTTCCTGCAGCATTAGTTGATTAATCACACCTAATTCCATAAAAATGAATTAATAAAAAACAAAAGAGACAAATGCAAAATTGTTCCACCAAAATGTCTTTTGGAATTAATAGCAAGAAATATTATTAAATCAATTATGCAGCAGGTGGGGTTGGTTGGGGATTTTTTTTTTAATGTTACTTCTGCTGCAGCTGGTGCACTGCCAGACATACTAGTAAATCAATTTAAATGGATTCATGAAATATAAGCAGTGGGCACGATTAAATTAATTATGCAGCGGGTGGGAGCTGGCCCAGAATACTCTTGAGAAAATAATTTTCCAGCTGCAGCTATGAATGGGGTCTAACAAGTGGTGCCGGGTTTATATTAAAATTAATTTACATCCCAGCTGGGAGTGCAGCTAGGCCCAATAATGGGGTCTGAAGAGCAAGCTGGGCCAGGAACATTTTAAAATCTGTTTTTATGGGAACTGGTAATAATGCTCAACTTAATTATTTGGTAAAGGCACCAGAGTCAGCAAGAAATAGAGAACAAGCTTGTGCAGAAAGAAGTGCTACACCCATACATCGGCACACGGTAGCACAGTGGTTAGCACTGTTGCTTCACAGTGCCAGGGTCCTGGGTTCGATTCCCGGCTTGGGTCAGTGTCTGTGCGGAGTCTGCACGTTCTACCTGTGTCTGCGTGGGTTTCCTCCGGGTGCTCCGGTTTCCTCCCACAAGTCCCGAAAGACGTGCCTGTTAGGTGAATTGGGCATTCTGAATTCTCCCTCTGTGTACCCGAACAGGAGTCGGAATGTGGTGACTCGGGGCTTTTCACAGTAACTTCATTGCAGTGTTAATGTAAGTCTACTTGTGACAATAAAGATTATTATCCTCTGATTCTACAAAATTATAAAAAAGATGCTGGGTGACCTGCAAGCTGTGCTCTCCAACTTTCCACCACTTACAGGTTGGTTGCAAAATCAGTAAAAGTTGCACATTTGGCTGCAATTTTTGATTTGCCAAAATAGCTACTGAATTTATTTTTCCCAATACTGGCTTCTGTTTCTGAAATTCCTTTTCAGTAAAACTCCAGAAGCTAGACCTTTGGCATTCCAAACACAGTGCCCAAAGTAGGCATTTCATTGGATTTTAAGGAGGGTAGAGGAGTGTAGGAGAAAAGGAGTACCTGCAGATGGAGAAAAAGCAGTGCACTTTGAACTCAGGCATCTGGTCCAACCGAAAGGCAGACCAGGTCGTGCATGAAATGAAGACCATAAGAAATAGGAACAGGAGTAGGCTGTTCCACCATTTTATAAGACCATGGTTGATCTAATGCTCACTAAGTCCACTTCCCTGCCTTATCTCCATAACTTTTAATTCCCCTACTGATAAAGCTTATCGATCTTAGCCTTGGAAATGTTCACGGGCTCAGTCTCCACAGCTTCCTGGGGTAAAGAATTCCAAAGATCCACCACTCTTTGAGAGAAGAAATTCTTCCTCAAATCCATCTTAAATGAGCACCCCCTTATTCTGCGATTATGCCCTCTGGTCCTACAGGCATCCTTGAAGTTTCAATTGGCTCTGTGGTTTCAATGTTGCAGTATACCTGCTTTTATCCCCTTTTCTTGGTTGTTTACACACCATTTCATTCCTCATTGGCTTTGTTTGTTTTTATAGCACTTTGCATTCCATTAACTCTGAAGTGCTTCCTCTTTTGAGCATGTGTTCAGTCTATTTTTTTCTGCAGTTGATTTTTTCTACTCTGAAGTGCTTCCTGGAAAGACCAGGTGCTCTGTCTGACAGCAATTTTTAGACTGGGTCTTTTTCAACCTCTTATGCCTGAACAGCATGCCTGCACTGGAGGTACTTTTCCACCATACAAGCAGCTGGCACCACACAAATAGTAAAGTGCAAGGATTCCTCAAGGAGGACCTTCTTGCAGTCACTGTTGAATTGAATGGATAGATGTGATGACCACGCTGGAGTCTGAGGATATTATAGCCCCCCGATGGTTGGGGACATGGCAGGGAGGCATGGTGAGGCCATTGTAGTACCCAGGTGGGTTGGAGATGTGGAAGGGCAGCATAGTGGCACAGTGGTTGCTACTACTGCCTCACAATGCCAGTGACCCGGATTCGATTCCGACCCTGGTTTACTCAAGTGTGGAGTTTGCATGTTTACCCCATGTCTGTGTCGGTTTTCTCTGGGTGCTCAACAACCTACATCGGGCAGCACGAGTGAGGAGATACTAACGCCCCTACCATGCCCCTCCCCCCGCAAGGGAACAGCCACTCTTAACCCCACAGGCGACCCCCCCAACTCTGCCTTCAACCCTTCGTTGACCCCCCCTTTAACCCCCCCACCCTAACCGTCCCACCACACGCCCCTCCCACCACTGCGAACCACGTCTGTGGCTAAGTCCCTCTCTGTGTCTCCTCAGAGAAAGCTCTCCCATAATCGTCGGGAGAGTGCCCAAATTGGTGGACGAGTGCCAGACTTAAGAATCCTCACCTCCTTCGAGGAGCGGGTCCTGGAGCTGACTGGGGTGGCCGAGGACAGATCAGTCACCCACATGGAAGCTAGCTGTTGCCGCAGAGATGAGGAACCACCAAGACCCATCCGGAGAGACTGTCAAACCCGAGTTGCAATTGCCTTACTGACTGACCCATCCCTCCCACTGACCACATGTCCAGTCTCCCGCAGATCCTCCAGCCGTCGGCGCCGACCAATCCCGGGCGGCATCCTCTCCAGCCTCCCAGGAGGACTCCGTGGATACAACCCTTATAGTCGCGTCACAACTGTCACCCCCACCATCTACCAGCACAGATACACACACCTTGGTAGGACATTTTAGTGGTCAGTCTTCTGGGGCACAATCTGGTGAGCACCAAACTGCTGTTGATGCACATCAGGAGGAGGCAGGAACCCCAGACAAGACAGCAGTCGGAGGGCTACTGGATCTCAGGACCTAGCTGGGTCCCAGACTGATGGTGAGCCTGTGATACAGAGGAACACGGAGCTGGTGGAGACGATAGGGAGCGGCCGGGACATTCAGAGGGAGATGTGAGCATTACTCCAGCAGATCCATAGCTGATTGGAGGAGTCCTAGAGGCTAAGGGTGCAGGAGTTAGCGCTGGCAATGTGTGGCGCCCGGTGCCAACACTGCTAGGGTGCCGGCTGCAGTGGAGAGCCAGGTGCATGACATCGGCACCATTAGTGAAGGTGTCCAAGGCGTCACGCAGTCGGTGACGGCCATGGCTGAGGGACTCAGTGTGATATGTTATGTAATATATATGATATGATAATTCACACTGTCTTTGTAAGTGCAGTAGCGTTATCGAACCACTAGGGGGAGTAGCTCTGGGAGTACTCAGAACTTGTACTGGGCTCCACCCTTGCCTCCGCCCACGACTCCTCCCCCTAGTGCTGCTGTATAAATACCCTTGTCCAGAGTCAGCCTGAGTTCACTAAGAGTTCATCAACGGGTAACAGGCTGGCTCTGAAGTAAGTAGATTAAAGCCTAGATTCATATCGGAAACACGTGTCTGGTGAATTGATGGTTCCATCAATTTAATCGACTTAAGAACAGTAAAGATCGATCATGGAATCGGCCCTCAAGCCTGGACGCCTGGAACTCGACCCGCAGGATGCAGAGGCAGCATGGTAGCATTGTGGATAGGGCAGCACGGTAGCATTGTGGATAGCACAATCGCTTCACAGCTCCAGGGTCCCAGGTTCGATTCCGGCTTGGGTCACTGTCTGTGCGGAGTCTGCACATCCTCCTCGTGCATGTGTGGATTTCCTCCGGGTGCTCCGGTTTCCTCCCACAGTCCAAAGATGTGCAGGTTAGGTGGATTGGCCATGATAAATTGCCCTTAGTGTCCAAAATTGCCCTTAGTGTTGGGTGGGGTTACTGGATTATGGGGATAGGGTGGAAGTGTTAACCTTGGGTAGGGTGCTCTTTCGAGGAGCCAGTGCAGACGCGATGGGCCGAATGGCCTCCTTCTGCACTGTAAATTCTATGCAAAATCTTCTCCCACTGGCTGCGGTGCTTCAAGGTCAATCTGGCAGAAGCGAGCACAGCCGAAATGACAGAGGAACAGAAGCTAAATCTACTGCACGTGAGGGTGAGCCACAGAATCTCTACGCAACTAAACTCGGCCAGTTCATATACTGCAGCGCTAGCAGTTCTCGATAAAATTTATGTAAGGCCTATTAATGATGTTTACGCTCGCCATGTGTTCACGACTCGCCGCCAGCGGCCTACAGAATCACTCGCCGAATTTCTAAGGGAACTCAATAACTTGTCCAATTACTGTAATTACCAAGCGGTTACCGCGGTTGAACACAGGGAACTTGCTGTACGCGATGTTTTTGTAGCGGGCCTCAGGTCTAACTATGTGCGCCAACGACTGCTGGAAAAGGGGGCCCAGGACTTAGAAACGACTGTGGAAGCTGCTACCACGATGCAGGTCTCCTTCCGCAGCTGTAACTCGTTCCCCACGGACCCCGCGACGCAATCATGGGCCCCGACCAGCGACTCCCCCAGGCCTGTGCTACGCGGCCGCCCAGCCACCATGCTGCCCCAGCCAGCCACTATGCTGCTCCAGCCTGCCATTTCTGCAGCCAGAACCAGCACCCGCGGCAGCACTGCCCGGCCCGCAACGCGACCTGCAGCAGCTGCGGGCGAAAAGGCCATTACGCAAGAGTGTGCCTCGCTAAAAGGGCCCCAGCTTCCAACTCCCCAGCGACTCGAAGTAATCGCTTCCCTCGAAACGCTGCGGCCTATGCCCGACTCCGCCCCCTCCAGCCACGTGCGATCCATGTGGGCCGCCATCTTGGAAAACCTCCACCACGCGGCCGGCCACGTGCGACTCATGGGGGCCACCATCTTGGACACCATCTTCCTCGCCGCCCGCCACATGCGATCCACGGGCCCGATCGGCATCTCCGCGCTCGGACAACTCAGCGGATGAATACGACTATGAACGTAGAGGGCAGTCATCGAGCCACCGACTTCCCGCAACTCAGCGCGGTCACCCTGGACCAATCACGACCAAAGAATCTACGAAACTCTATGGCAGAGGTCCATATGAACGGGTTCAGAACGCCATGCCTCTTCGACTCCGGGAGCACTGAGAGCTTCATACATCCAGACCTGGTAAGACGCTGTTCGCTCCCAGTTTTCCCCGTGCAGCAAACTATCTAGCTCGCTTCAGGCTCCCATTCGGTCCAGATCCAGGGGTGCACCGCCGCGACACTCACAATCTGAGGCGCTAGCTACTCGAAATTCAACCTCTACATTTTGCCCGAACTCTGCGCGCCACTCTTATTAGGCCTAGACTTCCAATGTAACCTCAAGAGCCTCACCCTCGGCTTCGGAGGGCCCCTGCCCCCACTCACTATCTGCAGCCTCGCTACGCTGCGAATCCCCCCCCCCCCCTCCTCTCTTCGCCAATCTCACAAAGGACTGTAAACCCGTAGCGACTCGTAGCAGGCGGTACAGCCTGCAGGATAGGGTATTTATCAGAACACAGGTCCGAAGGCTACTTAGTGAGGGGGTTATAGAGGCCAGCAATAGTCCCTGGAGAGCTCAGGTGGTGGTCGTTAAGACCGGGGGAAAATTCCGTATGGTGGTCGACTATAGTCAGACTATAAATAGATTTACGCTCCTCGACACGGTGGATGTGAAGTCTGCATACCACCAGCTCCCAATCCGCCCGGAGTACCGCCACTACACGGCATTCGAGGCCAATGGCCGCCTCTTCCATTTCCTCCGGGTCCCTTTCGGCGTCACTAATGGGGTCTCGGTGTTCCAACGAGCAATGGACCGAATGGTGGACCAGTACTGGCTGCGGGCCACATTTCCGTACTTGGACAATGTCACCATCTGCGGCTATGACCAGCAGGACCACGACGCCAACCTCCACCATTTTCTCCAGACGGCACAGAAACTGAATCTCACGTACAACAAGGAGAAATGCGATTTCCGCACAACCAGACTAGCCATCCTCGGCTATGTCATGTAAAACGGAGTCCTGGGCCCAGACCCGGACCGTACGCGCCCCCTAGAACATAGAACATAGAACAGTACAGCACAGAACAGGCCCTTCGGCCCTCAATGTTGTGCCGAACCACGATCACCCTACTCAAACCCACGTATCCACCCTATACCCGTAACCCAACAACCCCCCCCCCCATTAACCTTACTTTTTTTAGGACACTACGGGCAATTTAGCATGGCCAATCCACCTAACCCGCACATCTATGGACTGTGGGAGGAAACTGGAGCACCCGGAGGAAACCCACGCACACAGGGGGAGGACGTGCAGACTCCACACAGACAGTGACCCAGTCGGGAATCGAACCTGGGACCCTGGAGCTGTGAAGCATTTATGCTAACCACCATGCTACCCTGCTGCTACCCTGCTACCTTCTTAGAACTCCCCCTCCCCCATTGCCCCAAGGCTCTCAAACGGTGCTTGGGCTTCTTCTCCTACTACGCCCAGTGGGTCACTCAATATGCGGACAAAGCCCGCCCACTCTTTAGGGCCACACGATTTCCCCTGTCAGCCGAGGCACGCCAGGCCTTCGACAGCATCAAGGAGGACATCGGCAAAGCGGTCATGCGGGCGGTGGATGAATCCACTCCATTTCAGGTAGAGAACGAGGGGTGGGGGGGGGGGGGGGGGGGGGGGAGGGGGGGGGGCAGCACTAAAGGGGCTGCCGTTCAAACAAGCCAGACACATATTCCGCTACCTGGGGATCCAAATAGCCAATGACTGGAAAGGGATCCACAAATGGAACCTTACCAGTCTGACGGAGGAAGTAAATAAGGACCTGCAAAGATGGAACACACTCCCACTCTCCCTCCCAGACGATCAAAATGAACGTACTGCCCAGGTTCGTCTTCCTGTTTAGATCCATTCCGATCTACATCCCCAAGGCCTTTTTAAAAGCACTGGACAAACTAATCATGGCGTTCGTATGGGGGGGGGGGGGGGGGGGGTAAAAATGCTAGGATCCCAAAGAAGGTCCTACAAAAAACAAAATCCAGGGGGTGCTAACCCTCCCAAACCTACAATTTTACCACTGGGAGGCAACAGCCGAGCGAGTAAAGGGATGGATCCAGAAGCCAGAAGCCGAGTGGGTGCGCGCTGAGGAGGCCTCCTGCATGGGGACCTCCCTCCGGGCCCTCGGCACGGCAGCACTCCCATCCCCACCCAAAAAACATTCCAGCAGCCCAGTGGTGACAGCCACCCTCCAATCCAGGAACCAACTGCGGCAGCAATTTGGCCTGACCAAAATGTCGGACAAGGCTCCCATCTGCAACAACCATAGGTTCACACCAGCACTGACTGACGTCACCTTCAAAAGGTGGAGGCAGGACGGAGGGACACTGACAGTCAGGGACCTATACACGGACGGCAGGATCGCTACACTGGACGAACTGACAGAGAAATTTTGGCTAGCCAGGGAGAACGAGCTACGGTATCTGCAGCTCAAAAACTTCTTACGAAAGGAGACAAGGACGTACCCACAACCGCCACGACAGACACTACTGGAAGACCTACTGGACGCAAGCATCCTAGATAAAGGGAACTGTAGTGACATGTATGACCGACTGGTAGAAAGGGCCGACACTGTACTGGACGCAACAAGAAAGAAATGGGAGGAGGACCTGGGGATGGAGATAGGGTGGGGACTCTGGAGCGAAGCACTGCATAGGGTCAACTCCACCTCCACGTGTGCAAGGCTGAGCCTGACACAGCTAAAAGTGGTACATAGAGCCCACTTAACAAGAAACCGTATGAGTAGGTTCTTCCCGGAGGTGGAGGACAAATGTGAACGGTGCCAAAAAGGCCCGGCCAACCACGCCCACATGTTCTGGTCTTGCCCCAGACTTGTGGAGTACTGGACAGCCTTCTTCGAGGCTATGTCCAAAGTGGTGGGGGTGAGGGTGGAGCCATGCCCGATAGTGGCGGTCTTCGGGGTTTCAGACCAGCCAGATCTATTCCTGGGGAGGAGGGCGGACGCCCTTGCCTTTGCCTCCCTGGTCGCCCGCCGTAGAATCCTGTTTGGCTGGCGGTCAGCAGCACCACCCAGAGCTGCAGACTGGCTGTACGACCACTCGGAATCTCTCCAGACGGAGAAAATCAGGAAACATATAGTTAATAGTAACTTTTAAAAATTGTCTTTTTAAATTAAATTTATTAATTAGTTAACGTAATGATAATTAGAGGGGTGCAGTGCTCTGACTGGTAATTAGCCTTCATAGTACTCTTTCCGGTAATTAAATAAACATTGTGCTAATCTCGTTTCCAAGGGTACCATGGATTTTCTTCATCCCTCGCTTGAAGGTGTGCATCACTCAACTCGACTGGCCCGTTTGAGAAAGGGTGGTATGTGGCCATCCAGATGTGTCTCACACCATTTGCCTTCCTAAAGTGTGTCAACTTGTCACTGGTGAACAGGGTATCATTGTCCATAACTAGCACCTCCGGAATGCTGAAGGAGAGGTGTAGCTTCTCCATGGTGGCCTTTGACGTGATGGATGAAATCTGATGGATGTCCAGTCACTTGGAGTAGGAGTCTACCACGAGTAAAAATACAGAACCTTGGACAGGCCCAGCAAGCTTTGCGTGAAGGCCGGCCCGGCCATTCGCATGGGTGTAGTGGTTCAGCTGGTAGAAGTTTCTGATGCCCCTGGCATGTTGTACGCTGTTGAGACAGTCATTCGAGCTCGGCATCCAGGCCTGGCCACCACACATAGCTACTGACCAACATCTTCATTTTCATCACCCCTGGGAGTCTGTTGTGCAGGTTCTGGAGTATGGTCTATCTGTCCTGGATATGGATCACGAGCCAAGCCCACCATTGGAGATTGCTGTTTTCCACACTGAGCTCCCACATCTTGGTGTCAAAGGCCTGTAGTTCTTTGGGCAGCTCCCCTTGCTGGCCCCCATGTAGATTATGTAGTATATTGTCGCCAATACTGAGTCCTTTTACGTCCAGTCGCGCATCTGGGCAGTGGTGACTGGCAAGGTGTCCATATAATTCAGCGTTGAAATTACCTCGTCAGCCCTTGGTGGGGATGGGGGTGTGATGGTAATGGGAGCCCGCTCAGCGCATCCGGATTTGTGATCTGCATGCCTGGGCAATGGTTTAGCTCACTGGGCTAAATCGCTGGCTTTTAAAAAGCAGACCAAGCAGGCCAGCAGCACGGTTCGAGTCCCGTACCAGCCTCCCCGGAGAGGCGCCGGAATGTGGTGACTAGGGGCTTTTCACAGTAACTTCATTGAAGCCTACTCGTGACAATAAGCGATTTTCATTTCAATGCTTGGATACTTACTCATACACCGCTAGCAATAGGGCCCATCACTGTACCCGGGCAGACAAGGGATTGCCTTGTCCTCTTTAAAAAACCTTAGCAATGGCTTGTGGTCTGTCAAAAAAGTGAATTGATGCCTATATACATATTGATCAAATTTCTTCACTGCAAAGATGACGGCCAGCCCTTCTTTTTAAATTTGGGCCTAATTGCGTTCTGCTGTGTCAAAGTTCGTAATGCATATGCTATTGGCTTATCCTGTCCTTCCTCCATGTGGGATAATTCTGTACTGATGCCGTGCATGTTCATCGCACATCACCAAAGGGGAATTGGAAGGTTCATAATGGGTCAACAACCCCAATGATGTTAGCTGCAGTTTTATCCTGGCGAAGGGTTTCTTCTGAGGTGCTCTCCATCCCCATTCTTGGTGCTTCCTCAGCAATGCATGCAGCGAGGTGAGGGTGCTCGCCAGGTTAGGAATAAATTTCCCGTAGTAGTTTATGAGAACTCAGAATGACCGCAACTCTGTCGCATTTTCCTGAGTAGGAGCTTGTCTTATCCCTCGCACCTTCTCTCCACCGGGTGCAGGCTGTCATGATCAACTCGATACTCAAGTACGTGACTTCCTTGATGTGGAAAACACACTTTCTCCTTGTGAGACAGACACATACCTCTGAAATCCAGTGGAAGACTTCCTCCAGGTTGTTCAGGTGCTCCCTTTCTGTGGCTCCGGTGACTAGGATGTCGTCCAAATAGACCATTACAAGTGGTAGTCCTTTGAGTATGTTCTCCACGATGTGCTGGAAAATTGCGTAAGCTGATGACACTCTAAATGGCAAATCAGATATTCATACGGTCACTTGTGGGTATTGATGGTCACATAACATCTGCAATCGGCGTTCAACTCCAATTGAAGATAGGTGTGATTCATATAAAGCTTGGAAAAGGAACAACCCCCAGCGAGCTTCATGTAAAGGTTGGGTTCCTGTCCAGACGAGAGGCCTTGTTTAGGGTCAACTTATAATCCTCACACAGGCGTACGGTTTTACCAGGTTTTAGTACCGGGACTACTGGCGCAGCTCCATTGGCAAAACGTACCGCCGGATGATACTGAGGTCATCCAATGAACTGAGCTCGTCTTTGACTTTCACCAGCAACTCATAGGGGACCGGATGGGCCCTGAGGCATTTTGGCTGGGCCTCAGGGTCTACGTGTATTTTGGCCACAGCCACATTAACTTTGTCCAGGCCTTCCTGGAAGACCTCCATATACTTTCCCAAGACTTCAAGTCCATCCGGAAGATCCATTGCCAGTCCAGCCCAAGGCTTTATCGCCTATCGCTGCTTAGTAGACTCGGTCCGGGGCCCCGTACTATTATTAAGATAGCCTAATGGACTGCTGTCCATGGTGATGGTGTCATAGTCGTGCCTGCAATGGCTAGGGAATCTCCCATGTAGGTTGCTAGTCTTGCCTCAGTGGCCTGGAAGCTGTTGACTCCCTGTGCTAATTTTCTCAAATGTCTGTCTCCCTATTACTGAAACTGCGGCCCCCGTGTCCAGCTTCATATCCAAAGGGTGGCTATTTACCGGGACAGTTATTTGGATGAGCGCATCCCGCGACGCAGCAATGCAATTTAATTGCATGCAGTCATCTTCAGCAGGTTGCTCCAGGTGGAGGGTCCTGGCTCTGGCCTGCATATCCCTTGGGTAAGGCAGAGGGTTTGCTGGCTGACCTGTGGTTTCCTATCTCTCCGGTTTTGCCGGCCGCAAGTGCTGCACCCCTGTGGATCATTTTCCATCAACTCTGGGGAGATGTCCTGCCTGGTGACAGCAGACCTTGGCCAATGGGCCGGGTCCTGACAGTGTGGGGTTCCAAATGTCCGAATTGGGGGGGGGGGGGGGGGGGCGACGCTGTTTCCCTCCAAACCGCATATCTCCTGTAGCACCTGGACTCCCTTCTCTGCGCTCTCTGGTGAGAAGGAGATCTCAACGGCCTTGTTTATGTCCAGCAACGGCTCGGTCAGCAATTTCCGCCAGTTCGCCATATTATTTACCCTACATAAAATGCGGTCGCATACATTTTTCTGGCAGGGATGGCCCATAATCGCAATACTCTGCCAGTTTGCGCAATTGCACCAGAAATTTGGTAACGGACTCTCCTGGGTTCACTTGGCCGTGTTAAATTGGAATCTTTACACAATGATTGATGGCTTGGGGTCGTAGTGATTTGTCACAAGTGCCACTAGCTCTTTGGACATTTTGGTGTCTGAAACTGCGCAGTATTTAGGCTCTTTATGGCGCTGAAGGTGGGGGCCTCACAGGCGGCCAGGAGAATTACTGTCGGGCCATCATCCCCAATGATAGCGTTTTCCTTAAAAATAGTGCATACGCTCCACACAACAGGGTCCAGTCCTCCAACCCCACATCAAGTCTGCCAAAGAGCAGCATTTTCAAAATGGTGCAAACCTTATTCCTTCGCGAAGAGAGTTGGCTGTATTTAAATGGCTAGCAGCACCGATGCAGTCCAGCTTCATCCTCATCGTCAATATGGTAGGAAAGGAGGAGTCCGGAGAGGGAGTCATAAAAAAAGGTTTATTTCCAAGCCTTGGTTTAGGAAAAGTATATACAAGCACCAGTCCAAGTCTCAGCTGCGACTATTCTGGAATCCCGGCTCCTACTTGGGCCAGGTTTTATCCTGTGGAATTAACAAGCCCGCTGATGGGCCTCCGCGCCTGAGCGGAGGAGCTCTTACTCCAAAAGGCTCACATGGAGATTAATCGGTTCGTCCCCTTTTATTTTATAGGGATTGTATCACTGGGTGATTGCTTTGTTGAACACCTCTGTTTAGACCACAAGTGTGACCCTCAGCATCCAGTTGCTTGCAAGTTTAATGCTCTGCCCAGGTCTCCTGTACTGTTCTATTGCATTACAATAATTAGATTGTGTACCTCCTTTTGTTTAATGTTACCCCTCTTTACAATGGCATCAAAGTCAGCATCATTCATGCTGTGGAAATTTGCACTCAGAAGCTGTAATGCTGGCCAGCTAATTGGGATCCGTAGCAAGATGTATTGTATTTCAGCAGGAAAAACGTTTTTCAGGACATAAAGGTAGAGTCAAATTAAATAAAGATTTTCTGTGCCACCTTGCAGATATTCGAGAACGGAGATTCGCCCAATAAAATTTGTCTAGTTTTTCTTTTTCTGGAGTTTATTTTCATTTAGGGTGGCATCTTAGTGTAAGAAAATGTTCTATTATGACAGATCTTTCTCTTATATTCTTGCATTCTCTGGCTCGCCAATATGCTTGCAGCATTATGCTGATAAGCACTTTGTGAGAAGCTTGTTCCTTACTTTTTCATGATTGGAGGGTGTTAAGGGATCAGTGAATTACAGAGAAAGTGAAATGAAGCAAAGAATAATGCCAGAAAATTGATTCAGAGGAATACAGTCAGGTCTCGACATGACAGCTGGAATAGGATTTGATGTTCTGACATAATCAAGAATTTGAATCTACATCCCATCTGAAAGACAGCAGGCAGAATTCTTTGTTCATGTTGACACCGGGGCAGGATTTGTGGACTTCTATGACAGCAAAACTGGCACCGGCTTGGACCAATTCAGATACTGTTAAGGGGCTCGCACCGGCGTCACATCAAACTCAATTCCAATGAGAAATGGTGCCAGATTTGTGATTCACACTCAGAAGGCTGACAAGCTGCAGCTACATCAACATACACCATTCCAGCCAATAAGATGGCAGCAAGGATTCACGGACGATGAAGTTAAGACGCTGCTGGACACCGTGGAGGAGAGATACCCTATACCCCGGGCCGGGAAGGAGGTTGCCAGTTGGCACAGTTCGTCGTGCCTGGGCGCAGGTGGCAGAGGCCACCAGCGCCACGAGAAACACTGTCTGGACCGGCCAGAACTGCAGGAAAAAAACGACACTACCTCCTCAGGGCAGCCAGGGTGAGTAGGCAGCATTGTGCCCTTGGCACCAATCCCTGTTCCCCACACCCCTAACCCCACACTGAACCCCCCCCCCCCCCCCCCCCCCCCCCGGAGGCAGCCGAACTCCCACACTGCACCACATGGCAGCCCCATACTTCAGAGTGCCCTGGCCACTGAAGCCACCAGCTACTGACCTCCTGAGCTGCATGTGTCAGACTTAACACTGTACACTTTGTGTTTTCCGTTTTCCTCTGATCCCCCTTCAGGAGAAGGCTGCCAATAACCGCCGGGAGCAGGAAAAGACTGGAGGGGGACCACCGGACCCATGACCCCTCACCGCGGCAGAGCAGCGGGCACTGGACATGGTAGGTGGGCCCAAAGAAAGGGCAGTTGCCGGGGTGGAGATTGGAGTTGGGCAATAAAGACCTCATTGAGTTACGGTCCCTGTGACACGTATGTTTTCCCCACCTCCACAACACCACCCTCATTCTCACACCACCCCCACTCCCCCGCCATCCCGCGATCTAATTACGCATCCTATCTTGTGTCTTTCAGGGGCTCTGGTGATGGGACGGGTCCTTCTGGTGTCACCCGCCCCCAGCCACAGACAGAGCCCCAGGTGCCAAACAACAATGATGACACTGGCACAGATGAGAGACATCAACCCCTGACCCAGGACAACCTGGAGCTTGAGTTGGATGATAACACTGAGTTTCCGTCACAGCATCTCCAGCACCCTCCACCATCCCAGAGACACTCACCTCAGTTGGGCATGTTAATGAAGAGGCTCCTGGGACACCATCTGGTGCAGACCACACACATGTTCTGGTGCAGCAGGTGGAGGTAGGAACTCCCGAGGGGACGGATATTCGGAGGGCGGGCTGACCCCAGGGAATAACTGCCATCCAGATGGGTCCCAGGCTTTTGGAACGGACAGTCCCATTAATTGTGGAGATGCAGTCGCAGAGCCAGGGACTACATGAGGGGTTGTAAGCGAGCATCCAGCACCTGTAGGTGCAGGTGGAGGAGTCAAACCACATGCAGGAGCAGGAGGTGGTGCTAGCGTGACATGCCACCCAAGTGAACACTACACGTGTGGTGCCGTGGTGGAGGCCTTGAGGGTTTTGGCTCTGGATCAGCATATTCAAGGCCTGGGGCAATCTGTGCAGGTGGTGGCTGAGGCCCAGGACAGGGCTGCCCTCTCACAGGCCGCCATGTGCCAGAGCCACCTGGACATTGCAGTTGCGCGCCTCAGTATGGCCCACTCACAGCGGATCATGGCTGACACCATCAGTGGCATTTACCAGGTGCTGGCTGAGGTGGCACAGTCACAGAGGGAGGTGGCCCAGACCCGGAGGCAGATGGCGCAGTCACTGGCTGATGTGGCGCAGTCTGAGATGGAGGTGGTCCTCTCCCTGTGCTCCATGGGTGCGAGCATGCAGACCGTGGCCGAGACCAGAACGGGCATCCAGGACTGGCCGCACCAGGTGGCGGGGGAGTCTCGGGGGATAGCTCCACTTGTACACCTGTGCCATGGAGTAGCCCGGGGGCCATTGGGCAGTCCAAAGGAGGAGTAGGTGATGGTGCCCATACCGGTGACTCCTGTCTCTGGTACATCTGGTGGGCTGCAGGCAGAATTGGGTAGCACAATGCCACCTGGCCGAATCCAGGCCCATTCAGGCTCAGTTGCCTCAGAAGACCCCCGCCAAAAAGGAACCAGGCCACAGGGCAGGAATGACAGCAGGCCGCCTCCATTCCTGATGTAACATCTCTGAATCCACCAAGATGTAGCATTAGGGCCCATAAGGCCAGAAAATTGGACACCAGTTAAGTTGGCATGGGTGCAGGGCACAATTTAGTGATAGGGGAATCTGTAGGCAATCGGAGCATCCCGTAAGCGTTGGCCCTGGTTCTCACGTTGTGCTGTCTCCTGTGCTTGTCCGGGCCCCATGTCCTATCCATCCTCTCCCTCCCCTGCATCCTCCTCATCGGAGGAGGCCTGACGTACATCCTCCTCCTCCAATACATCACCCCCTGCTGCCCGATGTTGTGGAGGACACAGCAGGCTGCCATGATGCGGGCAATTATCCCATCGCCACTGGAGGGCCCCTCCAGAGCGGTCAGGAGGATGAAGCACTGCTCGATCACTCTCCTTTTATTTATTTTAAAAAAAAATAATTTTTATTGAAAAATTTTGAATTTATACAGCAACGAACCATAATAAAATACCAAAAATAACAATAATATTAGCAATCATAAGCATGCGCCACACCTCCATGAACAACACAGCATTTTAACAACAACGCAAATTAACACAATATTAAGTTACATAATAGAAACTACAATAAGGAACCCCCCCCCCCCCCCCCCACCCCCCCGGCCGGGTTGCTGCTGCTATTGACCAAGATACCTATCTTTGAGCCAGGAAGTCCAGAAAAGGCTGCCATCCTTGTATTGATCCTCTCAGGGCAAATTTGACACTTTCCAATTTTATAAATCCCGCCATGTCACTGATCCAGGTCTCCACACTTGGGGGCCTCGCATCCTTCCACTGTAGCAAGATCCTTCGTCGGGCTACGAGGGACGCAAAGGCCAGGACACCGGCCTCTTTCGCCTCCTGCACTCCCGGCTCTACCGCCACACCAAAAATCGCGAGTCCCCACCCTGGTTTGACCCTGGATCCAACCAGCTTCGACACCGTCCCCGCCACCCCCTTCCAGAATTCTTCCAGTGCTGGGCATGCCCAGAACATATGGGCATGGTTTGCTGGACTCCCCGAACATCTGGTACACCTGTCCTCACCCCCAAAGAACCTACTCATCCTAGTCCCGGACATGTGGGCCTGGTGCAGCACCTTAAATTGGATGAGACTAAGACTCGCACATGAGGACGAAGAGTTGACTCTCTCCAAGGCATCCGCCCAAGTTCCGTCCTCTATCTGCTCCCCGGGTTCCTCCTCCCATTTAGCCTTCAGCTCCTCCACTGACGACTCCTCCACCTCCTGCATTACCTTATAGATGTCAGACACCTTCCCCTCTCCGACCCACACCCCCGAAAGCACTCTGTCCATCGTCCCCCGCGAGGGCAGCAAAGGGAATCCCTCTACCTGTCGCCAAGCAAACGCCTTTACCTGCAAGTATCTGAACATGTTCCCTTGGGGAAGCCCAAATTTATCTTCCAGTTCCCCCAGGCCAGCAAACCTCCCGCCAATAAACAGGTCCTTCAATTTACTGATGCCCACCCTCTGCCACCCCCTAAATCCCCCATCCCTGTTCCCTGGGATGAACCGATGATTACCACCCAATGGTGCCTCCATCGAGCCCCCTATTTCACCCCGATGCCGTCTCCACTGTCCCCAGTTTCTTAGGGTCGCTGCCACCACCGGGCTCGTGGTAAACCTCTTAGGGGAGAGCGGCAACGGCGCCGTTACCATGGCACCCAGGCTCGTACCTCTACATGACGCCAACTCCATTCTTTTCCACGCCGCCCCTCCCCCCTCCATCACCCATTTACGGACCATTGACACATTGGCCGTCCAATAGTACCCCAGAAGGTTGGGCAATGCCAGCCCGCCTCTATCCCTCCCTCGCTCCAGGAACACCCTCTTCACTCTCGGAGTCCCATGTGCCCACACAAAGCTCAAAATACTGCTAGTCACTCTCCTAAAGAAGGCCCTGGGGATAAAGATGGGCAGGCACTGAAAGACGAACAAGAACCTCGGAAGCAACATCATTTTGACGGACTGTACCCTCCCCGCCAACGACAATGGCAGCATGTCCCACCTCTTGAACTCCTCCTCCATCTCATCTACAAGTCTGGTGAAATTATGTTTGTGAAGAGTCCCCCAGTCCCTGGCCACCTGCACCCCCAGGTACCTAAAGCTCTCCCCTGCCCGCCTAAGCGGGAGCCTACCAATTCCTTCCTCCTGGTCTCCAGGGTGCACCACAAACACCTCACCCTTGCCTAAATTTAGTTTATAACCTGAAAAGGTCCCAAACTCAGCTAGCAGCTCCATCACCCCCGGCATCCCTCCCACCGGGTCCGCCACATACAGTAACAGGTCATAGGCATACAAGGACACCCTATGTTCCTCCTCACCTCGCACCAAACCTCTCCACCTCTCTGAATCCCTAAACGCCATCGCCAGCGGCTCGATTGCCAGTGCAAACAACAAGGGGGACAAGGGGCAACTCTGCCTGGTCCCTCGGTAAAGCCGGAAGTACTCCGACCTCCTCCCATTCGTGGCCACGCACGCCATCGGGGCCTCATATAGCAGCCTTACCCATCTAATGAACCCTTCACCAAATCTAAACCTCCCCAACACCTCCCATAAGTACCCCCACTCCACTCTATCGAAGGCTTTCTCCGCATCCAGCGCAACCACTATCTCTGCCTCCCCCTCAATCGCCAGCTTCATGATGACATTCAACAATCTCCGCACATTCGTGTTCAGCTGCCTTCCCTTCACAAAACTTGTCTGGTCCTCGTGCACAACCCCTGGCACACAGTCCTCTACCTGGTGGCCATGATTTTTGCCAGCACCTTGGCATCTACGTTGAGGAGAGATATGGGCCTGTTTGAACCACACTGCTGGGGGTCCTTGTCCCTCTTTAAAATTAACGTAATCAGCGCCCGCGACATCGTCGGGGGCAAAGTCCCCCCTTCCCACGCTTCATTGAGTGTCCGCACCAGCAAGTGGCCCACTAGGTCCACAAACTTTTTATAAAATTCCCCCGGGAACCCATCCGGCCCCGGTGCCTTCCCTGACTGCATCTGCCCGATCCCTTAACTAGCTCCTCCAGCTCAATCGGCGCCCCCAACCCCTCCACCTGCTCCTCCTGCACCTTCGGGAAAGAAAGCCCATCAAGGAACCTCTCCATTCCGCTCCTCTCCACCGTTGGCTCCGACCGGTACATTTATAGAACAGTACAGCACAGAACAGGCCCTTCGGCCCTCGATGTTGTGCCGAGCAATGATCACCCTACTCAAACCCACGTATCCACGCTATACCCGTAACCCAAACAACCCCCCCCTTAACCTTACTTTATAGGACACTACGGGCAATTTAGCATGGCCAATCCACCTAACCCGCACATCTTTGGACTGTGGGAGGAAACCGGAGCACCCGGAGGAAACCCACGCACACACGGGGAGGACGTGCAGACAGTTCCCCGTAAAAGTCCTTGAAGACCTCATTCACCTCTGCCCCCTTTCGCACCACATTCCCACTCTTGTCTCTCACTCCAGCAATTTCCTTAGCCGCATCCCGCTTGCGGAGCTGATGAGCCAGCATCCTACTCGCCTTTTCACCATGTTCGTACACTGCCCCTTGTGCCTTCCTCCACTGTGCCTCCGCCTTACTAGTGGTCAGCAAATCAAATTTAGCCTGCAGGCTGCACCTTTCCCCCAACAGTCCCTCCTCTGGTGCCTCTGCATACCTCCTGTCTACCTCCAACATCTTTCCCACCAGTCTATCCCTCTCACTCCTCTCGCTCCTCTCCTTGTGTGCCCGGATGGATATCAGCTCCCCACGAATCACTGCCTTCAGGGCTCCCCAGACCACCCCCACCTGAACCTGCCCCGTGTCATTCACCTCGAGGTAGCCCTCAATACTTGCCCAGACCCTCCTACACACCTCCTCCTCCGCCAACAGCCCCACATCCAACCGCAACAACGGGCGCTGGTCCCGCACCTCCCCCATCTCCAACTCTATCCAATGCGGACCGTGGTCGGAGATTGCAATGGACGAATACTCGGCCTCCTCAACTCTCGGAATCAGTCCCCTACTCACCACGAAGAAGTCTATCCGAGAGTAGACCCTATGTACGTGGGAGAAGAAAGAGTACTCCCGTGCCCTCGGCCTCACAAACCTCCATGGATCCACCCCACCCATCTGGTCCATAAACCCTCTCAGTACCTTGGCCGCCGCCGGCCTCCTACCCGTCCTAGAGCTGGACCGATCCAGTGAAGGATCCAACACCGTATTGAAGTCCCCCCCCCCCCATGATCAGACCTCCCGCCTCCAGCTCCGGGACCCGTCCCAACATACGCCTCATAAAGCCCGCATCGTCCCAATTTGGGGCATACACACTAGCAAGTACCACCTTCTCTCCTTGTAGCCTGCCCCTAACCATAACATACCTACCCTCCTTATCCGCCATCGCCTCCGATGCCTCAAACAACACATTTTTCCCCACCAGAATCGCCACCCCCCGGTTCTTCACATCCAACCCAGAGTGGAAAACCTGCCCCACCCATCCCTTCCTCAGACGGACCTGGTCCGCCACCTTCAGGTGGGTCTCCTGAAGCATTGCCACATCTGCCTTTAGCCCCTTCAGATGAACAAGTACCCTCGACTGCTTCACCGGCCCATTCAATCCTCTCGCATTCCAGGTGACCAACCGAATCAGAGGGCATCCCGTCCCCCTCCCCCGTCGACTAGCCATAGCCCGTTGACTGCCCGCCCCAGGCCAGCACCCCCTGCCCGACCCAGTCCCCTCAGCGACAACACCTCACCTCTGTCCCCCCAGCCCCTTCCTGACCCTACCAGCAGCAAACCGGTATTCCCCTTTCCCCCCCTCCCCTCCCCCCCAGGCTAGGAACCCTCCTAGCCGCGAACCGTCCTCCATTGTACTTCCGTGGGTCAGCTAACTTCTGCTGACCCCGGAAACTCCCGCCAATACACTCTCCTTTTATTTTAATAAACATTTTATTGAAGTATTTTTGGTATTGCAACAACAACAAAATAACCAGGGCAGCACGGTAGCATGGTGGTTAGCATAAATGCTCCACAGCTCCAGGGTTCCAGGTTCGATTCCCGGCTGGGTCACTGTCTGTGCAGAGTCTGCACGTCCTCCCCGTGTGTGCGTGGGTTTCCTCCGGGTGCTCCGGTTTCCTCCCACAGTCCAAAGATGTGCGGGTTAGGTGGATTGGCCATGCTAAATTGCCCGTAGCGTCCTAAAGTGTAGGGTTGGGGGGGGGGGGGGGGTTGTTGGGTTGCGGGTGTGGGGTGGATGCGTGGGTTTGAGTAGGGTGGTCATTGCTCGGCACAACATCGAGGGCCGAAGGGCCTGTTCTGTGCTGTACTGTTATAAATTATAACCAATATACATGAAACTATAAACATAGTGCAAAAGCCGTTTCCCTTCCTTACACGTCCCACCTTTATTAACCCCCTACTCTAAGCTAAACTAACCCCCCCCCCCCCAACTTCTGCTGAGATTAATTTTCCGAGAAGAAGTCGACGAACGGTTGCCACCTCTGGGTGAACCCTAACAGTGACCCTCTCAAGGCAAACTTGATTTTCTCCAAACAGAGAAAGCTAGCCATGTCCGATAGCCAGGTCTCCAACTCTGGGGACTTTGAGTCCCTCCAAGCTAATAGTATCCATCTCCGGGCTGCCAGGGAAGCAAAGGCCAGAACGTCTGCCTCTCTCCTCCTGGATTCCCGGGTCTTCTGACACCCCAAAAATCGCCACCTCTGGATTCAGTGCCACCCTTGTTTTTATCACCATGGACATGACATCTGCAAACCCCTGCCAAAATCCCCTAAGCTTCGGACGTGTACAGAACATGTGGACATGTTTCGCTGGTCCTGCCGCACATCTTGAACACCTGTCTTCCACCCCAAAGAATCTGCTCATCCGTGCCACTGTGGGGGCTTCTGGCCCTGGCGTCCATCCCTGCTTCTCGGAGTACCATCGGCTATCGCTGCCCTTGCCAGCAGTACACTCCGCGGCCCCCGTCCGGAGCCCCCCTTTAGTGTCCACTGTGGGTTTTGCCCTCGGGCAGGCTGCGTGATACCCGCTGTCAGGTGGCAGCCGGTTGGGGTGGGGTGCAAGGGAGGGGATACACATAATGCAGGTGTCACTCTGCAGACCCAGGGGCCAAGATGGGTTGTCAGTGGGGTGCACAGCTAGTGGCTGCCTTGTAGGCAGTGGCAATGCAGTCTATGCCTGGACACTGCCCAAGTCCCTTGGGCGGTTAACCCGGCCTCACAGCTCATTCCCTGGTCACCAATCCCCCCCCCCCCCCCCCCCAAGCCGGGCCAGTGTCCAGCTCAGCAGGTCATGGTTGCGCCTCTCTGGTGTGATGATATGCATAAGCAATCATGTAAATAGTAATGTATATGACCTCCAACCAGCCAGTGGAAATATAGAGGACTACCATGTGATACTGTTATCTCAGGGAGTCTGGAGATAGTCGTCATAGTGGATAGTCACATTTATAGTAGCTCTTGGATAATGTAGAATAGTTAGTACTGTTTGATAATTTTCTTATGGTTATCCAACCCATATTATTGTTTAACAATAAACATTTAACTAGTCATGAACCAGACGTTCTCTGGTGCATTTATTCCGACCTGCCAAACACCAGAACGTGACATCAGTGTCCTACGTCCTCTCTCTCCCTCATCAGCCATGGCGCTTGTTTCTCAAATTTTTAAAAGCACAAGTGAAACTCACCATCTGGGAATTTCCCCCAGTGCAGGCGGAGAATCGTGGAGGCCCCGGATAATACCAGGTCAGACCTGCTACTGGTATACCAGTGGTGTTTACTGTACATGTGGAGTTGAACGCATTGACACCTCTGCCAAGGCACCAAAGAATTGCGATTTGGCGTGAAACAGGCACTTATCAGTTTTGACACCAAAATCGTGATTTTCTGCCCAATTATGTTTCCCGATTCTGCCGTCAGCTGACAGAGAACCCCGCCCAGCAGCTCCAGCAGTGGAATGTTCTCTTTGTACTGCACTGGAGCTACAGGCTTGATTTTTGAGCTCAAGTCCTGAAGTGGGATCTGAAACCAGAACTGTCTGATTCAGAGACAAGAGTGCCACCAACTGAGCACAGCAATCACGGGATTTCTATTTCTCAGCCCGCCCTGGAAAAGGCACGGCAGGGTTTAAAATCCATTGAGGTGGAAGGACTTGTCAAAGGGTTACTGAGATTGCTTGTGAAGACCTTCAGTCATGCATAACTTGGGAGTTGCTACAGGTATTATAGCATTTATGCTCCTACAATTCAATGCTTTTTCCACCAGCAAATTTGTTGATCAGGTCTTTGCTGGGTCTCTGCTTCTTTGTCAACTATCTTAAACTTGTGTCCTCTAGTTACCGACCCTCTGCCACCTAATAGTTTTCCTTAGTTACCAAATCAATACCCTTCATGGTTTTTGAACACCACCATTAAATCTAACCTCAACCTTCCCTGTTCGAAGGAAAACAACCCCAGCTTGATTCATTTCCCACTTTTCCGAAGTTCCTCATCCCTGGTACCACTATAAATGTGGTTCGAAAAAAAAGTGTAAAAAGTAGACAGGATGTAGATAAAGATGCAAGCTTTTTTTAAAAATAGATTAGACATATAAACATTCTAATGGGTGAAGGGACTCTTCCAGCGTATTGCTATGCCAATGCAAACTGGAAGTCCCCAGATTCAAATCATGGCTTGTGCTGTTAGCGAGCTAAACCAGGCCAGCAGCTAAAGCTGTACTACCATCCTCAGCATCATTACAGGAATAGAAAAGAAAGTTACACCTGATCAAAAGTGGCTCTGGATAGGATAGGGGCTAGCAACAGTGCCAAACAGCCTGCCAACATTCACTCTGCAGACCTGCATATGAAGAATAGCTGCTTGGAAAAGGTACCGAAGGACTGTCAGTACTCATGGCACCAGAATTCAGAATCAGCGATTCAGGTGAGGAAATGAGAAAAGTTGGAAAATTAAACTATATAAGATTTGACTTGACTTTTCAGACGGAATTTCAGACTTGCGTGGAAAACAAGTTGCAAGTTAAATTCAAGTGTTTATACTTGGATAACCACAATGCAAAATGAAATTGCAGTAATTTAGTAAGTCATTTTGAACACATACTTACTTTATGCTGCTCTAACATGACTGCTGCACTCTTTGAAAAATGCCTATGTCCGGCCACTGATAATTCGTGAACTGACCTTGATCTACTTCTGCTGGAAACCCCGGTTTAATGGGACTTCAGTAGTGTGTCAGAATGACTCCATCACAGATCTGCGAGTGAAATGGTGGAAGCAAATGTATGGAGGTGTAACATGGTAAGGCTGCCCCTTTCTTGAGGCTTCCCTGGAGATAATGCCGCAGCCTGTGAGGGCCCCAAGGGAAATGTTGTTCACAGCAGAAAGAGGTCAGCTTCTCAAACAAATTAGGTGGAGCTCAAAGGAATTGAGACTGTCAGCAGCAGGAATATGGTGCTTGGCAGTTGAATACAGTGCCAAAAGAGGTTCAATTATCTCATTAGGACAGTGAAGATGAGGGGCAACCCATATTCAAGTGCCAAACGACTCACTCTGACTTCCCCAGCCTTCTCATGCACAGCACTCCTCAGACCAACACTTTCTCCACCAGCTCAGAGACACACAACTCGATTGAGCCTCCAAAGCAGTTAGCTAAGTTGTCCTATGGTGAGTCATGCATCACAGTGAGTAGGGGTAGCAGTAGAAAGTGCCCATTGGAACACACAGGGCACTCCTAGCTCTGCTCAACTGACGCAGACATGGGAGAAATTAATGTTAACCATGAAGACAACTATACTGAAACACCAACAGAAAATGAGAGGTCTGTCAGCATTTCACAGAGTCACTGAATTGGTAAACCACAGAAGAAGGCCACTTGGCCCAGTGTGGCTCCAGAGAAACTGTACACCATTGGAAAGAGATTAGAGGAGTCTGTTGCTAGCATGAGTGTCATGAAGTCTCAGGTATTTGTGCTGATGTCCACTTCCAATAAAAGAGTGTCATCCGTATGGAACATCAGATGTGGCAGTCAACAGAGTGCATGCTTACCCTCACCAAAGGCTTGCACACTCAGTCTGCCACTTAAATAGGATGGTGGGAAACCAGAGTGGTTTTGTCTATTTAGCGCCTCATTGAAGTGCAACAAAGTGTCCTCCAGCAGGGAAATGTGGGTGGGCCCTGAACTAAGATGGAAAAAGGGGACATGAAAGTGGGGGCTATGCTCTGACATTTCGCTGTGTCCCCTCCTGCAATCAAGCTCCCATATGCGGGTTCCTGTCCTGATGATCAGGTCTGCTTCTGCACCCAGAGAACACCCACCACAGGCACCTCAGCTGTCAGAGCAGCCTGCCTCCAGCTCTGATTAACATTACGTAATGGGCCAAATTATCCACTGCCAAACTCTACACTCTAAACGCCAAAGCCAGTGGCTCTAACACCAAGGAAAAGAGCAATGGGGAGAGTGGCCATCCCTGCCTTATCCCACGATGCAGCCTAATATATCTCAAACTCACCCGGTTCGTCCTTACACATGCTGCTGGCGCCTGATACAACAACCAGACCCAGTCCACAAAACCCTACCCAAACCCAAACCGCCCCAGTATCTCCCACAAACATTCCCATTCTACTCGATCAAAGGCCTTCTCTGCATCCATAGCGACCGCCACCTCCACATTCTGTCTCTCCGAGGGCATCATTATAACGTTCAACAGATGCCTAACATTAGCCGACAGATGCTTCCCCTTTACAAACCCCATCTGGTCCTCCTCTATTGCCACCGGCACACAGTCCTCAATCCGCGAGGCCAAGATCTTTGCCAACAACTTGCTGTCTACATGCAGCAGCGATATCAGGCGGTAGGACTCACATTGCTCTGGGCCTTATCTTTCTTCAAAATTAAAGATATTTAGGCCTGCGATAACGTTGGGGGAGAGGGGGGGGGGGGGGTGGTGGGAAGAGAGCTGGGGGGGTTGAGACAGACCAGATATAGAGAAATTCATCTCACTGGCAAGAGGTTCTGGAACCAGAAAACACATTTAAATGATTGGCAAAAGGTTCAAAGATTCGGGGAAAACCTTTCTGTGCTGTGAGTGTTTGGATCTGGAATGCTGTAACTCAAAACATGGGAGAGGCAGGTTCAATTGTGGCTTTCAAAATGTAACTGCTTAAAAAAAATGCGGGGTTAAGGGTGCAGTGCTAGGGGAGTTAGACTGCTCTTACAGAGAGCTGACATGAACTCAATGGGCTGAATTGCCGCCTTCTGTACTATGACCATTCTACAATTTGACAATTCTATAACTGATGAAGTAGAATCCATTTTGATGAATTAATTCTCTTGCTTGATCTGAGGGGATCTTAATTGCTAAATGCTTGAGTTTATGACTGCCAGTAATAATCATATTTTCATTGTCACAAAAAGCCTTACATTAACACTGTGAAAATCCCTTCGTCACCACAGTCCGGTGCCTGTTCGGATACACTGAGGGAGAATTCAGAATGTCCAATTCACCTAACAAGCATGTCTTTCAGGAATTGTAGGAGGAAACAGGAGCAAACGGAGAAACCCACGCAGACACGGGGAGAACGTGCAGACTCTGCACAGACAGTGACCCAAGTGGGAATCGAACCCGGGTCTCTGGCGCTGTGAAGCAACAGTGCTAACCACTGTGCTACCATACCTGTGAGAACCAAGACCCTGCTGCAAAATCGAGAGCCCTCTTGTTCCGGCGAGCATCTTGTGGCCTTCCAAACATGATTGATCACTTGGGAGATGCACTGGTGGACAGCAAATTGTGAAATCCTGCATTAATCAGCTGACCCCTTAAAGGAGCCAAAGGTACAGGAATTCAGGGTTGTGATGACCTTGACTGCCTCTGGAGATTCATCCCCTCCTGGTCTAATAGGAAGGAGGTCTTGTGCCAGGAGGATTACAAGAAAAAAGCTGTGTACCGTGTTGGGGGTATTGCCTCCTTCATGGTAGGTTCATCAATATTTGTTTCCTGCAGTGCTGCAGGTAGCGGTGGAGAAAGCAGCTGCTGCTGTTATGCTTGGTGCTGTCCTCTCGTTCCTCAGCAAGAGCCAAGGTGGAGCTGCATCAGCTCCTCTCATGTTTCAGCGAAGACTGATAGCAGGAGAAGTGCAACTAAAAGTGAGAAAAGTCTAAGATGGCAAAAATGATTTCCGAAACTCTTAAATTACACTCTAAGGAGAAGTCCCATGAGCAAAAGCTTTGCATCCAGAGAAGGAAGCAGCTGTTGTTCACTATTTAAAGCTGTCGAGCATCTCAATTTCACCGTCCGGACAATCCTGGCTGTGCTCTCACTTTAGTGACCCTGGCGAGTTGCAGACATCTGCGGAAACCCCTGCACTGGTAGTTAAAGCTAGAATGCAGGATTGAATGTGCTTTCTTTTTTTTTAAATGTTTAATTCACAGAACTAACATTCCCAGGGAATTTTCCACACGGCTTCAAAAGTGCAACAGTTAAATGCGTAAGTGAGCGGCAACATGCTGGGATTCTGACATACTGGAATTATTGATGTTTTAGCCCTTGCTCCCTCAGGTCTCTGTACACTGGCACCCACCTTCCCCTGTGCAACTGTTGAATTTACTGGTCCTGTGCGTATCAAAGGTTGGAGAGTGGGTAGGGGTTGGTGGAGTAAAATACAAGAGCGCTGCAGGGGAAGTATGAGGGAGTGCAGATTGATTGCCCACTACATGGAGGTGTAATTAAGGCACCATGGGCGGGATTCTCCGACCCTCCACGCCGGAATCTTGCCTGGCATGAGGGTGGAGAATAGCCATTCACGATGGCGCTTCTGCGGACCCGGCAGTCACACTGGCGGTCGACGCAGCGCCGGTTGGGAGCCCCTGCAGCGATTCTCCACGCTCGACGGGCCGGGTGCCCACCCGAGTCCCGCCAGTGTGGTGCACATATGGTCCCCTGCGGCAGGACCTCTGCATTCTGGCTGAGGGGGCCGTCCTGGTGGGGGGCAAGAGGATCTGACTCCAGGGGGCCCTCCACGGGCACCAGGCCCCCGATCGGGGGCTACCGATCAGCGGGTGCGCTCATTCTGGGAGGGGGGGCTATGTTCCTTCGCGCCAGGCCCCTGTAGGGCTCCGCCATGTTGCTGGACCCGCACCAGCCATCGCGCGCATGTGCGGACCCACGCCTGCTGTGCAGGGCCACCTTTCGCCGCCAGAGCAGCACGCAGCTCTCCAGCACCGTGCTAACCCCCTGAACAGCAGTGAATTGCTGGGCCAGGAGGCCCGTTGATGCCGGCATACACCACTCCCGTGTTTACGCTGGCGTCAACACTTGGCCGGGATTTCAGAGAATCCCGGCTCATATTTTTGGTTTGCGGGCATGCTGCCACATTGGGAGGTCGGTATCTTAATAGAGGTGTCCCTCCCCCCCGTGGTAATTATCAGATCCCGAAACCCAGAGGGGGCTGCGAGCAGGAAAGGCATCCCTTGTATCCCCAATGATCCACCGAAGGGGGTTTCTCTCCAAACAGCAGCGATTGTTTCTGAGTCAGAATTTAAAATTACACTTACCATTCTGTGGGGTGAGGGGAATCCATTCTGAGGCACCCCAGACGTTGTCTCGCTGCCTCAGTTGTGCCCACCTCTCTTGGTTGGGTATCTGAGACATCAGAGCTGCCAGTCCTTTGCTTGGGCTATAAATATCAGGTACATGTCCGCTATCGTTAATTGTAAGGCAGGCCTGGAGAAGACCAATTAGGAAGCTGTCTTGGCATTTTGGTTAAGATGAACGTCAGGACAGATGTAATGCCTGGATCTGGTATGTTTCTCTTGTGGGGATCAAGAATTAGAACATAGAACAGTTGGATTCGATTTGAATTGATTTTTGCAGCAGGCAAGGAGCTGGATTAGAGGTTTGCCCCTGTCCACGCTCCGGCTTTGTAACTCTACTGAAGTAATTTTTAAAAAATGGTCCAACAAGTCCCACTATTGGCAAGTGTAGGCTCAGGACCCTTTCTGGGTGTTGGTGTCGGGTTATGAAGCTTGTAATAAAATTCAGCCCACTGATTTTGTAGTTCTGCAAAGATTGGCAAAAGAGGTACAAGTCTTTTGTATCAGCTCGGCCAGTACTTTGTGCTGAAAAAATGAACGTTGATTTATGTTCGGATTTATGTTCAAAGTTAATCTGTGTTGCATGAAAATCAGATTGCAAAATTATCCAAACACTGTGTCCTATTAAAGCTCTAGTACAAAACTAAAATTATATAACCGGCCTGAGGAAGAGTGAGCTGGCTCCCCTTCAGCTCAGTCAGCTGCTACAAAGGTTTTGACATTTTTCTCCTTTTCAACTATAATGTATTTATTTGCTAATAAGGAGCCAATTAAACCAGGTTTTCTTGAGTCAAAGAAAGAGTAATTTTATTAGTTATGAAACCAGAGAAAATAAGAGACGCAACAACACACAAACATCAGAAATAAGAAATTTAGAGTTTAATAAAAAGTTAATAGAATATATTATTAAGCTGAGGTGTAGATTGGAGGTGTTTAAAGGTAATTGGTTTCTTCTACAAATTTGGCACTGACTTGGTTCAGGTCTACACTTTGTTTAAGACACTCTTTTAACTTCGGAGAGGATGAGGAAAGGAGAGAGATCTTTTCTGCTCTTTCAGCAGTGTTTTCAGATAACAGCCTTGTTTCTTTCTCCTGCCTCTCCATATTTGGCTTGGCAGAACCAGGTTTTAAAACTACTGTTTGTATATTCCCAGAAAGGAATTTGATTGGCATGTATTGCAGTAATCATTAGAGACCAAGCAATCCCATTTTGTTATCGTCTCATCTCTGAAAACGCTGATATATTTCAAGGTAGAATACAACAGGAGATGGTGTTATTTTATGCCTCCACGGGGGTTTTGAATGGATATATGGCTGGTTAGCAGCTCTCATTTTCTTGATAGAACTACAGTAGATTAAAGACAAGGAACTTGTATTTTAATGCCTCCTTTCAAGATGTCCCCGTTTGACATTGAGCTTTGACATGGAGCATGAAACTCCATGCAACAGGTCTGCAGTGCAATTCATATAGAAACTTCCTAGAAAAGCGGTCAATTTACAGCATCAGGCATAAGATGACTTTTCTCAGATTGGATTAGTGTCTTCTTGTTTTATCTTCTTTAAAATGTTAAATTTGCCTGTGGTTAATTGGTGAAGTTGTAGGTAGATCTCATTCAATCACAGCTTTCCGTCATGACAAAAAAAAACAAATGTTCAAAACAAGTCCTATAGCAGTGTAACTTCAGCTGATGTACATTTTGCAGCCTTGTAAAATGGTTGAAGCTCGATAATCAGTGGTATTTTCCATCAAAATATATTAGTTAATAATGGAGGTGTTTAAATAATACAAGTGGTTCCTAATTATTTGGTCATTCTCTTTCCTATTTTCTATCAATCTGTGGATTGTCTCAGCTGCCTACTTAAACCACATGAGTTTGCAATACAGGAAATACGAGCTTGACATCAATTCTTGGGCAGGTCTCACAAATTATAACAGGAATCATTTTGTTTTCTCAAATATCTTATTTATTCAACCATTCTGATTCGACACAATTGTTCATTGCCAGGCCGTTAATGTTCCATTTCAAGTAATTTCTGATGGATTATGATTTTTTTTCCAGATAACAATAGATTTCATGGGTAAATCAGGTAGAAAAATCTCACATCTGTGCAGCCAGGAAGGTAGATTGTGTGCAGTATAAAATTCTCAAAACATCCAACATCATTCAATCCTAAATATCAATTAAGTTGATTCATTATCAATTTGAAGTGCATCTCCTTATCCTTCATTTTCGAATAGATTAGTATGCAACCAGAAATAGCACATATGTTCCCGCCACTGCCATTTTTTTAAGCAGTTACCAGCTTCTCATTGAGTTATTGGTTTTAAATAGCCACTGTGTAAATTTCACTCATTCTTGGCAGACCACAGAACTTTCCTCTATACTTTGGATATTAAATCATAAAACAAGAACTCCATGCAAGTTTCTAGCCTCTTGAAAATGCAATAATTAGATTTCAACCAATAGCTATCCCAAAATACTAACAGCAGTTTTATTTATTTTCTGACTTAACTTGGAACCAAAAATCACAGTACTGCCAGATGACAACAGGCCATTACTGCTAATAAAATAAAGTCTCTGGGCAAAATTATACAGTCCCTCCTGCCGGTGGGATTTTCTGATCCCGCACAAGTCAATGGACTTTTGAATGACTCGCCACATTTTCTCCCTGCCCCCGCCACAAAGGGGCCATACAATTCTGTCCTGTGTGGTAGTAGAATAATGTATTATTGGTTTTGGAAATTTGTTGGCACAATTAATTTTAATCTTAATTAACTACTGGAAATTCAGAGCCGAGTTGTTCCTTTGGCAGTCAGAAAACTGTCTAGCATAGCACTCATCATCTTCCATTTTTGTTATCTTTGGCATCAAAGATAATTCTTAAAATATCCAAAGACAAAATAGTTCAATGCTTAAATAGATGAATGTTGGCCAGAAAACAGTGAAAACTCCCTTGCTCTTCTTTGAATAGTAACAGGAGATATTTTACATTCACCCAAGAGAGCAGATGGATCCTTTGTTGTTAGTTCGCAGGCTTGTACAAATTATTTGGAAGACTCTGATGCAAAAGTGAGATGAAAACTAGATTGAAATGTTATTTCACAGTTAAACAGACCACTTATGTGTAGGTATTCAGAAGCAGTTCTGCTGTTGCATAGAGAGAATGCAGATCAATACCCAATTATTATTGTTAGCTAAAATTATCAGTTGAGATGCAATACGCACCACATAGAAAATTCTAAATGGTTTCACTGGCGGATAAGCGATTCACTCATTACCTCCAAAATTTAAGGTAGAAAATGTTCTAGTGCAACTAACTTGTGCCGTTTCTATTAGTGGGGATAAGGTGAAAGAAAGTTAAGTAGTAGTGTCTTCAGTCACAACTGCACATTAAGTTTTGGTCCAGATTGATCCAGTTTAGATCAGAATGGTTAGAAGTGGGTTTCAAGCCAACTTACTGTGCAATAGTAGCAAGCAGTTTGGATCCAATTTTCTAAAATCGGCCTTTTAAACATTGCTTCAAGTGCAGATCGAGATGAGCGCAAGAATCACATTAATGGTGGGATGGAACACTGCAAGAGAAATTTCCCATTTTTTTTGTCTCAAGAATCAACTCAGGCAGAAAACTCAGGACCCTTTTCTGCCTGAGTTGATTCTTGAGACAAAAAAAAATCCAACATCCAGCCTGTTGGTGGCATTGGCAGTATTTCCCCGTTTTTTTAAAGCACTTAAAAAACAATTTCACAGGTTCCATGCTGCCTCCATGGTCGGTGTAATCTTGATTCACCCACCAGCTGATAGCCTCAATCAGCAGGCCCCTCTATTTTAAGGCTTCCCAGCTCTCCCAGTATTTGTTCCAAGTCCGAGGAGAATGGCTACACGGAACTCTGCAACAAGGTTCTCGGAGGGCTCCCACATCAAAATGTCGGATGCCGTGGAGTAGAGGTTTGTTCACACAGTTCGGGAGGTGATCAAGTGAGGTCACCAACCCCGCATGGGAGGCGGTGGCAGCGATGGAAAACGTCAGCTCCCTGCAGAGGAGGATGGGCATCCAGTGCAGGAAGAGGATCAATTATCTCCTCTGTTCAGTCAGGTTAAGTACGGCATAGTGGTTAGCATATTTGCTTCATCGCACCAGGGTCCCGGATTCGATTCCCACTTGGGTCCCTGTCTGTGTGGAGTCTGCACCTTCTCCCGTTGTCTGCACGGGTTTCCTCCAGGTACTTCAGTTTCCTCCCACAAGTCCCAAAAGACATGCTGTTAGGTGAATTGGACATTCTGAACTCTCCCTCAGTGTACCCAAACAGGCACTGGAGTGTGGCAACTCGGGGATTTTCACAGTAACTTTATTGCAGTGTTAATGTAAGCCTATTTGTGACAATAATAAAGATCATTTTATTATTATTAAGTCACTCTGATCATCTATCACCACTCACACCTTTCACTCATCCACAGAGACGTCACTCACTTGCAGCTCAAGGGACGAAATCACTTGCTCTCCCAAACACTTCATGTTCTCTGCAGCTTTTTCCTCATCACCCCCCTCCCCCCCCCCCCACACCACGCTCTAACTCACGAGTCACACATGCCAGGTCTCCTTAACATCTGCCTCAGGGGGGGACGGGGACAATTTCTCTGGGAAATCTTGCCAGCGCAAATCCCACTCGTTGGCTCGAGAAATTTTGAGCCCTGTCACCATTTATGCCTGTAGCAAACAGGGGTGCAAAATCTTAGCCGCCTGAGATGTGAAATTTAAAGGGTTGAAAATTATTAAAGGAAAGTCGGCGCAACAATTTTTGATAGCTCTGGAAATTAGATATGATCACTTTTACCTGCAGATCTGAATAAGAGCGGCACAGTGGCACAGTGATTAGCACTGCTACCTCACAGCCCCAGGGTCCTAGGTTCCATTACAACCTCGGGTTATGATGTGGAGTTTGCATTTTTTCCACGTGTCTGCACGGGTTTTCTCCGGGTTCACCGGTTTCCTCCCACGGTCCAAAGATGTGCAGGTTAGCTGGATTGGCCATGCAAAGTTGCACCTCAGTGTCCAAATGGTTAGGTGGGGTTACTGGATTACAGGGGTAGGATGGAGCATGGGCCTAGGTTGGGTGCTCTTTTGGAAGATTGGTGCAGACTTGATAGGCCGAATGGCCCCCTTCTGCACTATAGTGATTCTATGAATAAAACCTTGAGGTCTGACTTGCTTGACATCTATCATTGTAGTTCCACCTCTTACAAACATGTCAAAGAGGACCAGCAGTGCGATTTCCATTAGTACAGAAAAATAAACTGTCATAAATATTCATCAGAACCCTAGTGAAAAACATCTAAACAGTTCATAAATTACAAAAGTAACACTTATCTTAACAAATATCTGTTCTCCAAATTAATATGAAATCACATGTAACCATGGATGCTGGGTTCACCACATGTGCACAATTAAGCACTGAGCATGCTCTGCAGGCCAGAACAGAAGGAAATGGTGCACCTAATATTTCTACTGCCAAATTAGTATTAAAATGGAAGTTCCCAACTATTTTAGGTAGGTGCCTCCTTTACACACTTATTTCATCATAAAACTCAAGATTCATAAAGTGTGGTCCAGGGTAGTAGATCTAATCACATCCTGTTAATTAGGTAAAACCAACTGAACGTTGAGGCTTTTGTGTGTCTGCATGATTCCTTGAAAGACATGTAGATAGCTAAAAGTTTAGTTTCCATCTGACAATAATTAGATTATTGGAATTATTTGAACTTGCCTCACCTCTAAACATTTATATGCAATATGTACTTACCACCCAAATATTATTTCTTTCAATTATTTAAACATGATGAAGCATTTCATGTGGGAAAAATGTCCTAAAGCCACTTTACTGGTGGTCAGAAGGGGAAAAAAAGGACGCTGAGCCAAAGATGCAACTATTTGGAGCGCAAGAAGACTGCTCGGCTTGGGTACCCTGACAAATATTTATGATGTACAGGATTAAACCGAATGCTTGCTGGGAATTGTCGACTATTTACCTTCTAGGGTAGACCACTGAATGATCCCAACACTATAAAGTTTGAATTCATTTTCAATTTTACTTCAATCTTTCATTAGACTCCTTATAAGCTACTGAGTGAATGAATCATCAAGGAAAATGCCAAACATCTGGCCATGCACCATGAGGCTATTCACTGGTTACAAGATCACAATTTAAAGGTTAAAGTTGAGTACATGAACACTTAATAAATACGAATAGATATAGCTAGTTATTTAGAAGTTTGACTAGCATTCAGGGACAGTTCTTGGCAAAATGTTCAGAGGTTAGGAAGGCAATTCAGTGCATCAGCATAAATGAATGCTGAGTATTAATTATAGCAGTAATCACAGTAAAAGGTTATTACAATTGTGAGATTATTTAAGGTTAGAACACTAGATACCTAGCTAGTTAACTGCTTTGATAGTTTGACTATTCGATAGGTCATCCGCTGGTGCCTGTTGGGCTTCTGACTGTAGTTCATGCACAACCAATTTCTCACATTTAGTTGATGTGCGAGACAGGTCTAGCAATCACTTTCATTTCTCCACAACTGGTCGTACTCCTCTAGCTATTGTTATGACCTGATGAGGGGCTGTTAATATTTAAAGAGGAATCCAAACATCTTGCTTTAACCAATAAAAGATTAAAAACAAAATGTTTAACAACATCACAAAATTTCCCTGTTTTTAAGAACAAAATCAAACTTTGTGGCATGGTAAACAAAGCAAGTACAATTAACCTAACAATATGGTTTTAGAACTACACATGTTATGCACTCAGGTTTACTTCTGACTTCCGCCTTCAAGAAATATCTTACATGATACATCAATCTTAAAGGGTGGAATTTTCCCAGAATTTGGCTCAGCATCACTTTTGGTGTGGAAACCGGTGCGAATCCCGCCTGCCCTGGCAGAGCAATCTGAGCCGCAATTTTTAGGCACTTAGAAAAGAAAATTTCCATACCTGAAAAACACCATGCCTATGGCACGAAGTATCTGATTCACCAGATCCCGGGGTCACCTGAGCACTTTAGTCAAAGAGGTGCTGCATTTAAACGGCTCCACAGCACTAGCTCTCTTCACACAGGATAGCAGCAAGGAAGGATTCTCTATGATTTACGGAGAGAGCTCTAACCAGAATGATGGATTCTTGGACGAGAGAAAGGGAACAATCTATCCTCAGGCTGGCAGAAAACACTCCAGCAAGATCACAAACTCCACTGGGAGATGATGGCAACACTACTGAGTACCAGCACCCTCAACAAGTGGACGGGGGTACAATGTTGCAAGAAGATGACCTACTCTGTTGTGTCAGTGAAAGTGCTCTTTGTATCCTCTCTGCACTCCACCTTGCCATCACCCCTTGGAATGTAACCTTGACTCCACATGCTGCCGCCTTGCAAGGCCTCAACACCTGCCTGCCACAAGCTTCTTCACACCCCCGGGACTTCAGTCCTCACAACCCCTCCCTGCTATAATAATAATCTTTACTGTCACAAGTAGGCTTACATTAACACTGCAATTAAGTTACTAAGAAGAAACCCTAGTCACCACATTCCATCGCATTTTTGGGTACACAGAGGGAGAATTCAGAATGTCCAAATTACCTAACAGCAGGTCTTTTGTGAGTTTTGGGAGGAAACTGGAGCACCCGGAGGAAACCCACGCAGACATAGGGAGAACATGTAGACTCCTCACAGACTGTAACCCAAGCTGGGAATCGAACTTAGGACCCTAGAGCTGTGAAGTGACAGTGCTAATCACTGTGCTACCGTGCCGCCTACACAATAGAGGGTACAGGCATGGAATTAACTCCATCCTAAGTCCTTGCACATCTCTGTCCATTTTTAGAATGACCCTGGTTCTGGGTCATGTGCCTTCATACATCACTATGTGGGCAATACTATATTCAATTCCACATTAACCCTATATGTACCAGACCCTACTAGTACAAGTGCCAGACAGTGTACATAGGCACATTGAGTCTGCTCCATTATTCAATGTTATCATGGCTGATTATCCACTTCAATGCTTTTTCCCTATACGCCAGTGGTATATACAAATCTGTCAATCTTTACTTTAAATATACTCAATGATGAACAAAGTTAATTGATAACAAGGTACAGATGCCTCTGGCCTCAGCTGCCCTGGAGCAGCAGCTCTGGGCTGCTCCAGTCTTTACATGTTACTATATGGCTTCCTGATGTATTCTGCCAGAAAGGTGATTTGACCCTCTTAAGGTGATCACCCACTCGCAGCCCCCATTAGTCCCTAGAGCCCTGTGACCCTCCTCTGCTGTACTTTCTTAAAGAGACAAACACCACAATCCACTACAGTTTCAATGAAATCACTTCTCATTCTTCAAAACTCTAAAGAATACAGGTCCAGTTTCCCCAATCTCGCTTCAGAGCACAGTCTGCCATCCTGGGAACAAGTTTGGGGAACCTTTGCTGTACTCCCTTTATGGCAATAAAATCTTTCCTAAAGTAAAGGAACCAAAACTGTACATTGTACCCCAGGTACGGTCTAACAAAGGCTCTATACAATTGAAGCAACACTTTTGCTACTCTTGTGCTCAATTCTCTTGCAATAAAGGCTCACATACTATTTGCCTTCCTAATGCATGCACCTACATATTAATTTTCAGTGACTTACTGGTGCGAACACCCAGGTTCCTTTGTACACCTACACTTTCTAATATCTCACCATTTGAAAAATACTCTGCACATCTGTTTGTCTTCCCAAAATGGATTGCCTCACATTTTTTCATGTATTCCATCTTCCATTAAGTCATCACAAATTGCCTTGACGTCGTTTGCATCTTCATCACAACACACATTCTCACCACCACCTTTGTTTCATCCGTGAACTTAGAAATATTACATTTGGTCTCTGCATCCAAATTATTGATTTATGTTATGAACAGCTGGGTCCCAGGTACTGATCCTTGTGGGAACTGATCCTTGTTGGCACAGCCAGCCAACGCGAGATTATTCCTACTCTGTTTTCTGCCTGTTAACCAGTTTTTAAATCAATGTCAGGATATTACTTCCAATCCCATGTACTTTAACTTTGCTAACCAACCTCCTGGGAGGGATTTTATTGAAAGCCTTCTACCATTCTATCTATCTATCTATCTACCTTCTATCATTACATCTACCAATTCCCCTTTCTCATTTATGTTAGTCACCTCCTCAAAAAACAGCAACAGGTTATTCAATCCTGATTTCCTATTCATAAATCTATGTTGACTATGCACAATCAGATCATTGTTATCTTAAGTGTCTATTTATCACATCCTTTATAACAGGTTCCAGATGTCCCTACTACTGTTACAAGGCTAGCAGATCTGTGGTTCCCCGTTTCTCTCTTCCTCCCTTCTTAAATCATGGGGTGATATTTACTACCTTCCAATCTGCAGGAACAGTTCTAGATTTTATACAATTTTGTAAGATGATTACCAATACATTCACTATCTTCATTGCTACCTCTTTCAACACTCAATGTAAAATATCAGGTCCCAAGGATTTATCAGCCTTCAGTCCTATTCATTTCTCCAATACAACCTTCTTAATAATATTAATTTCCTTTAGTTCCTCATTCTCCCATGTCCTTTGGATCTCTAATTTTGGGAGATTTATTGTATCTTTCAGTAAAGACAGACAAAGTAATCATTTAGCTTCTCTGTCATTTCTTGGTTCAACATTATAAATTATCTTGACTCTGCAAGTTAAGGACCACATTTGACTTCTCAGAGAAGCTTTTACAGTCTATTTTTATGTTTTATGCTCATTCAGATTCATATTCTATTCTCCCAGCATCAGTTTCTTTTCCCTCCTTTGCTGCTCTCTAATCTTCAGATTTACTGCTATTTCTCGCAACTTTATAGGCATGTTCTTTTAACCTTGCATACACTCCTTAACTTCTTTTGTTAGCCATGGTTGACTGACTTTTCTTTTTGGGTTTTTGCGCCTTGAAGGAATGTATAATTTCTGTAAGCTATGTAATAAATATTTAAAGATTATCCATTGCCTGTGTACCATCAGATTTAATGTATTTTCCCAATTGTTCCTCAAAGCGTCATAATTTCCATTATTCAAATTTAACAACCTGGCTTCAGATTGAACTACTTTGAAAAAGAATGGAAGATTCTATAATATTATGGTCACTCATCCCTAAATGTTATTTTACAATAAGATTAATAATGGGCTCTTTTTCATTACATAATACTAGATCTAGAATAACCTGTTCTCTACTTGGTTGCTTAACATACGGTTCTAAAAATCCATCCCTAACACACTCCAGAACTAATCCTCCACAGCATTAGTGCTCATTAGATTAACCTATCATTACATTGAAGTTACACACGATTATGTATTACCCATAATACATGCTTCTCTAATCTCCTGATTAATACCATGCCCCACATTACCACCACTTTTTTGTAGCCTATAAATAATTCCTACCAATGTTTGCTGCTGCTTGGCTCTAACCAGATTCCACATTTTGTTCTTCTCGTCTGAGATTCTCCTTTACTAATGTACTAAACCCATCGCTTATTAACAGTTCAATTCCACTTCTTTTGATTTTTGTCTGTCTTTCCTATATATTGAATATACTAGAATATTCAGTTCTCAGTCTTGGTCACCCTGTAGTCATGTTTGCGTAATGGCAATTATATCATACCCATTTAACTCTATGTGTGCCTTTAAATCATCTACCTTGTTACGTGTGCTCTGTGCATTCAGGTTGAGTGCCCTTATCTTTGACTTTTTAAACATTATTCTGCACTCTAAGCCGAGTTGATGCTCACCCTCATTTGCCTGCATTTTAATTTTGCTTGCTACTTTTCTACTTCCTGTTACCAGCTTTACTTCCATCCAACTTGAGCTATCCCTCAGGTTCCCATCCCCGACAAGTCAGTTAAACCTTGCCCCATAGCATTAACAAATTTCCCTGTGAGGATATTATTCCTGTTAAATTATAACTTGTTAGTATGTAATAGGTTCTACTGATGGTTGTTAAACACCTAGTAGTTTAAGGTAATAAGGTTAACAGAGGTTGGGTATTGATTAGTCAATTACACACAGATGTGTATATAAAGAGTCAGCAAGCACTGAGTGGGAAACTAAGTTCTGCAATAAATAATCCCCAATAAAATTAGTCAAGCTTGGAGATTGCTTGAACATGGTAGCTATGGAAGCTTGCCTGAAAGTGAAGATTGGAGACTGAGAATTACTTCCAGATAGAAGGTTTTTTGAGAGTGGACTGCAATTGGAGATTCTTGGTGAAGAAAGATGGCAGGATATTTTCCACCACTGTTTTGTGACATGGAATCTTATGATCAAATGAAAAATGAAGTTGAGGCATATACATGGGAACCACCTCACTAAGTGCAGTTCAGTACCAACGAACTGAAGAATGAAAGCATTCCCAGATGCTAGCCCAACTTACAGATCAACAGGAAGAACCAGCAACAGAGCCTACCACTCCAACAGAACTGGAAACAAGATATGGAAGGGTTAAGGCCACCAGACTGCCTGAGCCGTGTAAATTCAAGGACTTGAACGATGGGATTGTGGTAATATAGTATCAAAGTTAATATAGTAACAATGTAAATGGGTGGGACTGATAATATAAACTGTGAAGTAAATGAGCCTAACTCCAAATACATTGGAAAAGACTTGCAGGGAGGTGTAGCATAGGATGGAATACAGTACCGCGCCACCGCGCCCCCCCCCCCCCCCCCAGTGTGATGCAAGACGACACGTGACCCAGGGTCACTGTGGTGTTGAACAAAACATGGAGACAGCTCTGAGCTTGCATCCTTTACTGTAAATGTGTAAATAATTCTAGTAATCTTTCAATTAACAGTTAACCTATAGAAGACAGACTTTACTAAAACATACTGATCTGTAACAACACCCTCCAAACACCGACATTTTCTATGGGAGGATTAACAATATAAAAATATTGTACATCTGACAAATGTTATGTTGTCTGGTGCTTACTGTAGTGTTTCAATGTTTTAATAAAACTTATGGATTTGGTTATTGATGTTTTACAATATGTAACCGATATAGAATTGCTTAAATCTAGCAAAAATTTGACATCAAGTATCTTTGTTTAATCATCTTTTGTTCTTGGTTGTTTTTGAAATCTCAAGTTCTACATTGACAATTCTTCAAAATTATCAAAACACTTCTGTATACATTTGAAGGTCCTGTAGCTATATTTATCTTCACTTTCAATGTAACCCTAAATAATTAAATAGAAGAAAAAGCTTTATAGAACTAAATAATATTAAACAAACAAGTGACATTGCTGCTTTCAGAAATGCTTGATATATTCAAATGTATTGATTTAGAACAGAGGAAAGTAAAAATTAGGAAAGCAAAATAGGAATAGTATGGTTCCAAGCATTTAATACATAAAATATATGAACACGAAGGCAGAAAAACTGTACAGGGCACAGTAGCACCACTGTTGCTTCACAGCACCAGGGCCCCAGGTTTGATTCCTGTTTGGGTCACTGTGCGGACGGACTCTACACATTCTCCGTCTCTGCGTGGGTTTCCTCCGGGTGCTCTGGTTCCCTCCCACAAGTTCCTAAAGATATACTTGTTAAGTGAATTGGACATTCTGAATTCTTCCGGTGTGCCTGAACAGGCGCCAGAGTGTGGCGACTAAGGGATTTTCACAGTAACTTCATTGCAGTGTTAATGCAAGCCTACTTGTGACACGAGTAAAGATTATTACTACTGCATTTAAATTAAAAATGCATTAGAACTCTTGTTCTTCCCTTATAACTCCCATAAACAGAATGCAAAAAGCTGCAAGGCTAAAACAAAATGTTAGAAACGCTCAGCAGGCAAGACAGGAGAGCACAGAACAGTTGGACGTTTTGGGTTAGATCTTTAATCAAAACATTCCGGCAAGAAAAAAAAATCCAAGATGCTGGCATCGAAGGAGAAAACGCACGGGCAATATGAAAATAAATAATATGCACCAGCTTTGACTAAGGGGCCAACTAACCAAACGTTAAACGCATGTTCTCTGAACAGATGCTGCCTGCAATGTTCAGTCTCGGCTCCAGCATTTTCTGTTTCTTACGCCCCCGCCGCCGGTCCTCCCCCTCGTCTCTCCACCCTTTTCCATTTAAACAGACATGATGTGGAAGTGCGACTACCGGGCCGTCTGCGTTGTACATTTTCATTACAGATTCTCAACACCGCAGCGTTCGCCTTTCTCCCCATTTACCTGCCGGTGTTGGATTCCCCTTTCTTCTTGGAAAGAAGAATAAAGGCATTGAGCGGTGGAAGTGATATTGGGGGGGGGGGGGGGGGGAGGAGGAGTGCGGTTGGGGGTATCCCTGTGCCTCCGTGAGAGGGCAGTGTGAGGCTGACCCTGGCACCAGTTGCGTGGGAGTTCCCCAAGCAGCCGCCATCTTGATATCCTAACACGTGACGTTACGTCACTCCCTCCCTCTCCCCCAGGGGGAGGCCGGGGCATACGCAGTCCCGTCACGCGCGGCCGCGCCTCACGGGATCGGCGTGGCCGGACTTTTCCCCTTGGGGCGCTTGCTCGCTAGCGCGCGCGGGAGGGGGGTTGCCGCGACAGCGCGGCGCGCGCGCGGGATGGGGGTTGCCGTGACAGCGCGGCGCGCGCGCCCGCTCGCTCCCTCCCCCGCTCTGAGTGGAGCAGCGCTGCCTGGGTGATGCTGTAGCAACTGCAGCCCTGCCGCACGCTCCATTCCGGGACCACGGAGACTTTGCCTGAACCCCACTGCATTCGCCCATGAAGATGTCCAACAATGACATAAATATATCTACCACGGAGAGGATGGTAAAATGTGAGTACGAGCTCAAAAAAAATGAAAGTGCACATTCGGCTATTATAAATAAAAGTGTAAATCGGACACTGGGAAAATTACAAACGGTTGAATGAATATGTGATGATGGTGTGATAGGGTTGAGTGGGAAGCTTTAGGAGCTCCTAAGAGATGGTTGGCTACCATTCGGTTTTAAGACACGAAACATGCAGCAGTCCAGATTTGGCACTTAACAAAAATCGGTTGCTGTGTATCATGTTTTCTCGTTGCTAATTACATTTAGGCGAGACGTGTATCTTTATGGTGATTGCAGATTCTAATGTTGCACATTCTGTCTTTGCGCTGGTGTGTAAAGACTATAATTCTATTAGTTACATTTGCTGCTGAATTGTTTTGAGTATGGCTGTCGGCTTGTTTGATAGTTATTGCAGCCAACCTTCATACCTATTGCCCACTATAATTATTTAGCAGTCTGGCGCTGTCCAAGTGACAGCTGCTGATCTGCACACACACACACACACACGCGCCACTTTGGTCAACGTCTGCAAAAATAGATTTGAGTAGCATTGCTTTTTTTTACGGTTATCGAGATGGGTGAACGAGCTTTGTCTTTTTTTTTTAAATATAAAGTCTTCCGTTCGTTGTTTTTGAGTTTCGCATTTAAAGCCACCGCCCGAGAGGAATATGCGTTTTATTGCAGTGGCTTCACGGCGACGTCCATTTCAATGAGTGGGTGATTCCCTCGTTTAAAGGTCTCCCCTGGAATTCAGAACATCCACGCAATAGGCATCGCCGCAGATTGCTATTTAGAAGTGGATTTTGGGGGGAAATAATCTGTTTTATTGTGCAAATGGTGTATGTGGTCATCCTGGAATTAGATCAGGATTGATGGCTATTAGTGGAAATGAATCAGTGGAATTACCTGTGCGGCAATAGTGTATTCCACGCCATGGTTGCACACTGTTGAGTATAGTGATGTTTATGGAAACACAGGATACTTTGGAGTTGATTGGAATCTGATTATTAAAAAAAAGCCCTTCACAGGAGGGTAGAAGACGTCAGAATGCGATAATCTTCACGTGTTGCCTGGAATATTGGCTGCGGGTTCATTCTCTGATTGCACTGTGTCGCTGAATGACTACCATTTTTAAAAACTGTAACTATATTCTGGCACAATAACATCACATTGAGAATACTCTGATGAATAGCCATATTTTGAGGATGATTTTGGTCCAGTTTGGACTCCCATTTGCTGTATTTCATCCACATTTCTGAGAAAACAGGAACATGTGAAGATATTATTTCCTGTCATTCTGTGATTGATACATCGTCTAAGTATAAGCCATCATCATTAACAAAGTGGAACTGAAATTTTTTGAACAGCATATAATACGTGAATTGCAGGAATGTTAGCCAATTTCTTCAAAATGTTAATTCATATTTATCTAAGGATCTTCTGAAACATTTGCTCATGAAGTTGTGTTTTGCTATTTCACTGTCTAATATATTGGTAATTGAGGAGTGCAATTTATTGGTTGATTCACAGTCATGTATAGCATTTGGATTTAAAAACAATATATAAATAGAAACTTGTGTGGGAGATCGAGTAACAAAGGGGTTGATTGACGAAGAGACGGGGGTGGTGGGATTGGTTCATTCACACAAAGTACAGTTTATCATTGGGATGTCGAAATGGAAAGAAAATCAAATGTTTCTCAAATATGGTGGATAAAGCAACAGAAAAATTAGTGTAACCTTTGTTGCAAGTGGCCAGATAATTCTGTCGATGTAGTAATGATGTGCACCCTGCTCTCAGTTGTAAGCACATGAACAGACATTCCATTCACGTAGACTGTAGCTTGGACTCTACCGAACATTGGAATAGGGCCAAACTATTGGACTCAACCGAATGCTGGAATGGGACCAAAACTAATGAAAATAAGACCATTCCCGACCTTTCTCACCCAAACCCTATGATGCTAAGCTCAGTAGTATGTCCTATTGTTATGACGTGTGAGGAAAATGTACAATTGGAGCACCATGTAAAGGAATATAAAGTGTAAAAAAATTTACATGTTTTTGATTTGAAAAATAATTGTATAATACTGATGGTTTCAAATGCATAAGAAATCCATTATAGCCTAGAATAGGTAGTTCAAAATGTCTTATGGTATCTGGTTTAGCTCAGTGGGCTAGACAGCTGGTTTGTAATGCAGAACAAGGCAAGCAGCATGGGTTCAATTCCCGTACCGGCTTACCCGAACAGGTGCTGGAATGTGGCGACTAGGGGCTTTTCACAGAAACTTCATACTTGTGACAATAAACTGGACCATTCTTACAATTACCTGACATAATCTATCTTGGGTTCTATGCTCTTGAATGGTCATTTTGATGTATGCACTCAAAATTAATGGCTTTCACAAACTCATTATGTATAAAACAAAATATTCCTTTTTTGCTTGCAAAATTATTCTAGATGCCAAAACCTCTTCAGTGCAACTTATTTCCAGGCTTGATCTCAATTCAGGTGCACAGTCTATTGTGCCAAAATAGTTGTGCTTGACTTCTTACACTGGGCTGTCATGACTTCTGGAATGAAAAAGTTGCTAGACACTTCTTGGTCATCTTTAAACCAAAAGTGAATAGTTTAAAAATCCATGGCATAAACACACACACAGCTACAGTGAATTGCAAGTTTAGTACCATTTATGACAGTTAGCATAATATATATGTAATTCTATTGTTTGTTTTGTGAAGCCAATTTCAGGTACAAACACATAAATAATATTTGTATCCTTTATTTGTACTGCTTTTGTTAGAATAACATTTAGCTCTTTGCTATAGTATCAATATAATACTAAAAGTTACAAAATTATGTACTGTCACTGCTAGAGACATCTTAAAAATTAGGATTCTTTTCATAGGATTATTTTCAGTTCAAAGTAACCTTTAACTTGTTAAATTGTAACAGATCCCAACAGGAAGAAAATAATTCTGAAGAAAATAATTCTAAAGAGTGTGATGAATGTAAGAAATTGTTATATTTTATACTTTTACTAAAACCTGGGTTAAGATGCATAAAGACAGTATGACTGCGAGAGCTGTGATTAAGGTGCCATAAAAGTGAGGTAATAATTGAATTGCAAGTGAAGTGCTCTGCTATAGATCTCGAGAACCATTTGTTTGTTTACAGACAGCTGGCTAATGAAATATTGTTTATGTTTGAAGGATTCCTGGGTTGTAGACAATTAATGAGGGGTATTATATTTGGTCCTGGTGAAACAAGTCCAGAGACATCTTGTGAGAAGAGACAGAAGAATGCCTTATGCTTTGGGTACAGATTATGTGGTCAATGAGAAGAGGCAGGACTGCCTGAAAAGTAATTTAGTCCTCAAACTCTCATTTGAACAGAGGTAATTCAGTTTGGTCCTGAAAGGTTCTCTTTCCAAACAGTGATATTTGAAATATATTGGTTTGCTTAATTTGAATATAGTGGCAGGTTTAGGAAATCAATTAAAGTTTCTTATTTCACTTAAGAATTGTGTAACTGTTAACTAAAGCTATTTCTTGGTTGCTAATGTGGTTAATTCTGTGTTGAAATTAAAGTTTTTTTAAAACATAAAAGATCACTCCTGTGGTGCAGGAACACTTCCTTACAGTTTTACAAATTACAAATAGTTGGGTTCTCATCCAAGATCCTAACAAGAGGACTGAAAAAAAAATCTTCAACATAGCAACAAGAACTTGCATTTTTATAGAGGAAAGTGGAGCGGCTAAGAACTTCAACAGGCCATAAACATTGGGATGCAGCAGAACCTCTGTCTGAAAGAGTGAAGGTGAAGGTACAAAAATACCAATGTTTATTGCAACAAAAAGCAAAATATTGCAGTTGCTGAAAGATGAAAACATAAAAAGCTGGAAACATTTGTGGAGATAACAGACATGTTAACATTTTCAATTGAGAACCCTTCATCACAAACCTTTGATAAAGGGCCTGCGCCTGCAACATTAACTTGCCTATTTGTTCTACAGCTGTTGACTGGCCTGCTGAGCATTTGACTTAAATTGTAAGCTATGCTTTGTTTCTCCTTTTCTCACAGAAATAGGAAAGCCACTTGCTTCACATTGATTAGTGAAAGTAATTTTCCAGCCCTGGTTATGCATGTGATAGAAATAACATTTTTTTTAAATCCATCTATATAGTACCTTTCATGATCTCCAGGATATCCCAAAATGCTTTCCAGTCAATTCAGTACGTTTGTAGTGTAGTCACTTTTGTAATGAAGGCAACAGACAATTTGGCCACAACAAGATCTCACAAACAACAAAACAACAAAGTGTTGATGGCCGAGGAGATACATATTAGTCAATTCCGGGGAGAACATTACTGTCCTTATACTTGTACTCCCAAGATACTTTCTTGAAATCATGCCAGGGGATCTTTGATATTACCCTGCGAGGGCAAATAGAACCCTGGTTTAATGTCTCACCTGGAAGATAGTACTTTTGACAATGCAGCACCTCAGTACCACACTGGAGTGTCAGCCTAGATTTTGTGCTCTAGTCAACTGTGTCAGCATTGGCTCAGTTGTAGAACACTCAGCTCTGAATACCAAGGGTCTGCATTCAAGTCCCACTCCCGGCCTTGAGCAAAAAGATTCAAGGCTGACACTCCATTGCAGTACTGAGGGAACATTGCACCGTTGGAGCTAATGTCTTTCAGATGAGACATTAATTTACGACCTCTGGCTTCTTGGGTGGATTAAAAGTTCCCATGGCACTATCTCTAGTGTCTTGGTCAATGTTTATTCCTCAATCGACATTATTATCTGGTTATTATCACATTGCTGTTTGTGGGAGTTTGAATGCATACGGGTTGCTGTCCTTCCTACATTACAACAGTGATTACACTTCAAAAGTAACTTCATTGGCTGTAAAGTGCTTGTGGATGTCCAGTGGTTGTGAAAAACACTGTACAAATGCAAGTTTATCTGTTTTTTCAGTCTTGAACCTGCACACTTGCCAGAACTAGAAGTGTATGCAGCCAAACTGATCAAGAAGTAAAATCAAAGTGCAAACTTGTTCCGAAGTAGTATGGTTAATAAAGTACTGATGGCTTTATTTTCACAAACCAGTAACCGAATGTTAAGGAAACTGAAGGAACAAAAAGTTCAAACACTGCTTGCTATACTTATGGAGATATAGATATCGACAAAGACTTTATTTTTTTCTCCTATATTTAAAATAAATACAGAACTAAATTTACCAATGTTATCCTAATTTGAGTAAAATGATAACTTTGTGAATGAGTTTCTTTCCAGCTTTAATGGACTGAAAAAGCAAAGACTTTATTATGTAGTTGTCTGCTAGATTATACTATCAAGCACAAGGATTTTAAAAGAATTTCCCATAGATAGCCTGGCATAATGAAGTGTTACTTCTTTTCGCCCATAATTCAGCACAGAGCTCTTTGGTTGAAATGCAGTTGTTAAAGTAATCTTTCCCTCATGGAGAATAACCTAGGGTAGGATTACAAATTTGATAATGCCCATCTAAAAAATGCTGTTGAATAAATAATGTACAATGGTGCAAGAAAGGCCTCTTCTTTGCATTAATCAATGGGCTGTTGGTATTGCTGGCAAGGTCAGCATTTGTTGCTCACCCCTTTTGCTCATGAGATGCGGATGGTGAGCCCCCTTCTTGGAGAGGAACAAAATCAAATGGTTTACAAGGCCATTTCAGAGGTTAGTTCAGAGTCAGCCACATTGTTGTGAATATGGAGTCACATATAAACCAGACAGGGTAAGGATACCAGATTTATTTTAATGAACAAGGTGGGTTTTCACAAGAATATTGTGGTTTTATGGTTACCATTCACAACACTGGCTCCTTAATTCCAGATTTATTTAATTAAGTGAATTTAAACTTCCCCAGTTGACATGAAGATGGGTGACGAGATCTTTACCTCAAGCCTCTGGATTATGAATCCAAGACATTAACATTACCCCAAGGCCAACATAAGGCTATCATTTTTGAGGTAAGGGCGAATTACCTTAAATGGGGAAATTACAAAGTAGAATTTTAAAAATAGAATAATTAGAGTTAATGCTTAACAACAATATTTTTTTCCTGCAAACTTAAAACATTTTAATATTTTTTAGCTGCAGCCTACATCAGCATGATAAAGTTTTGATGCTTTGTGGATAGTAGGGTTAGCATTCACATTGTAACCACTACAAGCATTGATTTTGGATAATGGCACAAAAATATACTGGTATTACTCTAGTCAAGTGGCTGTCATCATTATATATTAGCACAAATTATTAAGGATAATCACAATAGTGAGAAAATAAAATTGCATTTGTGTTTCTACCACATTTTTAAGAATCTGGCATGCTACATTTCCCTAATTTATTCATGTGAATTCAAGCAAAAATAAAATGACACCATTGTTGTTTAAACTGAAACACAAATCATAATTTTGATTCACAACCTGCAAAGTGAGTATTTTAATCAGTTACCGTATGTAATGCAAAGTACAAACTGGACCGGAGCCAGATCAGATGTAGGCCTGTTGTTCAGTTAACAATGTTGTAATGAACAGGTCATGTTTCCCATGGTAAGGTAATGATGTCTTGCAGTGCACTTGCATGCATTTGATATGCTATTATTTCTCACATATTGATTAATCTTTGCTACATAATCTATGTCGGTACATTAACTTTCCCAGCAAGATTGTCTGCTTGGTTTACCTGAAGTAGAAATTTTAATACCTGTGTGTGTGAAAGTATGTTAAGCTGCAGGAGGGATTCCCCCACTAGTGCTGTTTAAAATGCCAGCCATTCAACTTGCATATGAAATGCTTTTGACTTGCTGTTGTTGATCAGTTTCTGGATTTGGAAGGAAGTGTTGGCGACGTCCTGGCAGGGAGAGCAGAGGAGTTTTGTAACCTGTCCGGTGAAAGACTGCAGAAGTTATGGGTACCATTGTTGTAGTGCTTCTGGGCCTAGAGCTGTGACTGCTGAGAGGAGAAGTTCTGTGGAGAGGAAGAAGGCGGGTTTGCAACAGAAGGCCCTCCCCACCAAAGATTTTTAGGGAGTACTTTTCCTACCTCCACATCAGGCAAAATCAGTGGCTGAGATGTCTGAATTCACCAAAGAAATGGGCACTGAAATGTGCCACCTCTTTCAACAGGATGTGCAGCCTCATAGTAAGGTGGGGGATGGTGCCCCTGACTACCAATGTCCCTGTCACTCAACTTGGATAAATCCAGGTGGGAGCAGGTAACTTTGCAAACATATTGCAGTACACTGTCAGTGGCTGTTTCCAAGAGTTGATGGAGCACAAGAGGACAGGAGAGTTTATAATCTTCTCTGTGGGCGCAGAAAGGCCAGATGAGTCAGCATATGGTTTTTCTCAGGTTAGTGGGATTCCCAATGGCACAGGAAATCATCAAGTGCATGCATATGAACCTGCAGGCCCTGTACGTTAATGGGCAGAAGAACAGGAACTACAATTGGTGTAAGACCATACTCAAGCATTGTGTTGGTGAATGTCTGCTCTCCTGGCAACAGCCATGACGTTTTTATTCTGAGGCAATCTGACATTGCTGCTGTCTTTGGGTCACCTTGAACAACGAGAGACTGGTTGCTTAGACAAGGTAAGCCTGCTTTATACTTGACTCACAACTCCCTCTGCCACCTAATCTTGCAAGGGCGAACAGCCTACAATGAGAGCCATATTGCCACACAGAAGTGGAACAGACTATTTACATTTTCAAGCAATGGTTCTGCTGACAAGATTGCTTGGAGGGAGCCCTACAATGCGCATCCTGGCATGTTTCCAAGTCTGTCGCGATTTGCTGTATCTGCCACAACTTTGCTATTTTGAGGGCATAGCTCTCATTACCAGGCATTTGGAGGCTACCTTAGATAGAGGAAGAAGAGGAGGCATCCACGACCCCTCCATTTGAAACAGCCCTCTGAGTTGCTCCTGACACTCCGGTTCCCTTAGCACAACATCTCATCATCATTATTACTCCAAGTTCCCATTTCCCCACTTGACATTCCATCACAGAATTCTCTTGGTTGAAATCCTGCAGTAAAAGCCACCCCCCCCCCCCCCCCCAAAAAAAAATCTCCCAGTAAGTACTTTATCCAAGAACACATCCAATTCTCAATTCTTTTTCTTGCAGGTGCCTTTGCTTGTCCTAGTGTTCCATGAAGAGCTACCCCATTGATTACAAAATGGGGGAAGACTGCTGACTTTCCCTGTTGGAGAATACAGATAGTTATCCAGTAGCACTGGCCCTTGACTGTTAGGCCTTTGGCTGCCTCAGCATAGGCTGTGGCAGCCTGCTTGGCTGGTTGAGCAACAACAGCAAGGGCAATGGCAGTAGTTTGAGCACTATTATTGTCATCCTGAGCAAGGATAACAGATTTGTGCACCCCTAAGCTGCTGCCTCACCCTAGGACATTGTCTGAGCAATTCGAATAATCTGTTGAACTATGTCAGCCTGCATGCCCCTTACAGAAATGCGCAAGAGTGATGCCAGCAGTCTGTGTTGCATGGCAGCAAATATGGATCTCGTAACCTCTGACGCAGCTTCCATCGCATTTCAGTACTGCAGTGGAAGCTCGGACAGCAGCCACGAGATGTTGGATCGTGGCTGGGTCTGTAAGTGCTGGCATATAACTGGTCAACACTGGTAAGGTTGGGCTACAAACTCTGAGTGATGCCCTGTCATAAGTGATGCTCTGTCAAAGTTAGAGCCAAACTCTTTTCACCTTCTTTGACAATGACCTGAAACTGTCTGGTAGGACTGCCATTGCACTAAGTGGCTTGAGGTACATGGTCAGCAGTGTTACCTGTAGGCTGCCTAGGAATTCTTAGGAGTTCCTGCAGCAGAATTCATCTATGACTTTACCCATTAGGGAGCTAGCACATGAACTGTTCATTCCTAATGACCTGGTTGCACTGCACTCGTGCCTGGTGACTGACCACGTGCAGATCCTGACTATTCTAGCTTCTAAGATGTGCAAAGTGCCTGCATCTGAGGTTGGTGGCTGTGCGTGTCAGATCGAGTGACGGTTCTTCTTCAGATGTCTATTGCAGCTCTCATCTTCCTCATGAAGCTGCATTGACTGGCTTGTTGGCAATCCATACAATAGAATCCCTACAGTGCAGAAGGAGGCCATTCGGCCTATCAGGTCTGCACCGACCCTTGTTTGGAAGGAGCACCATACTTAACCCAATAACCCCACCTAACCTTTTTGACACTAAAGGTCAATTTAGCTTGGCCAATCCATCTAACCTGCACATCTTTGGACTGTGGGAGGAAACCGAAGCACCTGAAAGAAACCCACGCAGACACGGGGAGAAAGTGCAAACTCCACACAGATAGTCACCCGAGGTTGGAATTGAACCCGGGACCGTGAAGCTGTGAGGCAGCAGTGCTAACCATTGTGCCACCGTGCCGCCTCTTCTTGGGCATCTTCTTGGGTATCTGATGGCAGAAAATCAGAGGTGGGGTGGAAAGCAAGAAATTCAAGGTTATGTCAACTGTAGTTTGCAATTGGTGGAAGATAGCAGGTGGGGGATGAAGTTGCATTTTGGAAGGGCCATAAGGCAAGAATGTACCATTATCATATTCTTGGTTGTGGCGGAGGGTAGAATGTTGGAAACCAGCCAGGAGTCCATTGAAATACTTGACTTTAGAGATAATGAAGGCATGAATGAGGGTTTCAGCAGCAGATGAGCTGAGACAGGGTGAAGTTGAGTGCTGTTATGGAGGGAGCGTTGATAGGTGAATATTGTGGGCGCAGTGCATTGAGCATTGCGAGTAGTTGGTGGTCTGTTGGGCAGGAGATGTCATGTAACGATGCATCACTGACATTGACCACCTCCATAAGGTCATTAAACTTTCTGTGCTACATCTCCCTGATCCTTAAGGAAGAGACTCTGGAATTTATCTCTCTGGCCAACTAATCCCATTTCTTTGAGGGTGCTCCTGGAGGGCCTTCTTCACCCCACTCCACCTGCAGAATCATGGGCCCGGGTTCTCCGCTGCTGCGATTCTCCGTTATGCCGGCGCCCGGGGGTTTCCCGACGGCGTGGTGCTGCCCCACAATGGAAAACCCCATTGATCGGCTGGCGTAACGGAGAATCTCACCGGGCGGTCAGGGCAGAAATGTGGCGCAGCGGGGCAGAGAATCCCACCTATGGTCTCTTTCATGGGTTTGAATTTATGTCTATAATCTCCAGTGCTGCATCTGAGAACCTCCTTTGTTGCTCAATTTGTCATCCTTTGCCTTTCACTTGCTCGAGAAGCAGTCAGTAACAGCTCTCCTTTAAGAGGGGTAGGTTGTTTTTAAGGAGGTGCAGGGCGATTCGATTGATTGATTGATATATTGTCACATGTACTGAAGTACAGTGAGAAGTATTTTTCTGCGGCCACAGGTCCGTACACAGTAGACAAAAATGAATAATCAACAAATTATATTGACAAATAGTGATTGGTTACAGTGTGGAACAAGGGAGAAACAAAGCAAATAGATAAACAAGAGCAGCATTGGACGTCGTGAATAGTGTTCTTACAGGGAACAGATCAGGCTGAGGGAGAGGAATTGAGTAACTATGGGGAAAAAGCTGTTCCTATGTCTGGATGTGTGGGTCTTCAGACGTCTGTATCTTCTGCCTGATGGAAGGCTCTGGAAGAGGGCAAAGCCAGGGTGTGACGGGTCTTTGACAATGCTGTCTGCCTTCCTGAGGCAGCAGGAGGTGTGAACAGAATCAGTTGGAGAGTGGCAAGCTTGTGTGGTGCATTGGGCTGAGTTCACCACACTCTGCAGTTTCAAGCTGTTGGGTCCTCTTTTGAGTAGATCATACTCAGCAGAATCCCACAAGCATTCAACTGACGAGAAGCTTGCATGCTGCTTGCCTCAACTGAACTTTGGCATGGGTTAATTGTAAATTGTGACCTTCACATCCAAAAACATGAGCAAATCAATTTTTGGACCATTATCTTTAAGAATGGTTCAACAATGCTGGATAGCCCACTTCTGTCTTGTGCCTATCGGATCACTTAAAGCAGAAGAATGGTTTTGAAGTGCAAAGAAATGAGTTCAACATGGAAACTAAAATGGGGATATACTGGGTACACAAACTTACCCATGTGAGTTTCATCCTCTGATTCATTTTTTGCAATTTAGTTATTGTTCTGAACATTAATAAGCAGAAATTTATTTCATTATAACCAAAGTATTTTTAAAAAAGTGATTTGAACTGAATTTTATCCACATGAGCAAGATACGACACTATCAACCAAACTGCACCGGCATTAAAAGGATTTATCAATTTTTAAAAAAAGGCATTGTAGAATTTAGTTTGTGGCATTTCTCCATAGTTTCACAAAAGTCCAAACCATAGGGTGTCATGTGAGAGTACCTTTCAGAAATGCGTGTTTATAAATGGGTGTTTATATATGTATCTGTCGTAAGAGTACCTTTAAGAAATTGATGTTTATTACTGCAGTGATGTCAGAGAGTGGGTGGAGCTGGGCTGTCTGTCAGCTTTTTACTTTCGTTTTAGTCTGTTTGCTGTAGGGTGTGTTTTAGTTTCGTTTTCATGTTGGAGCTGAAGCCAGAACAAGCAGGTGTTCTGCTGTTCTCTCTGTTATCAAAAGACTATCTCTTGATCATTTGGTGAATTCAGAATTATAAATGTTCTCAGTAGTGAATGTAAACCTAATGTGCTTCTGTTAAAGGTTATGTTTATTTTTAAGTCTTCTGGATGTTAAAAGGAAAGCTAAAAGGATTACTTAGTGTTGCATTCTTTGGGGATTGTATTTGAATTCATGGTTGCTAAGATGTTCACTTTTAAAAAGGTTAACTTGAGTTCTTAGAATAAACATTTTTTTGCTTTGAAAAATACTTTTCCATTTCTGCTGTAGCACACCTGTGGAGTGCTCTCCATATCACAATCTATTAAAAGTTGTGGGTCAGGTGAACTCCATGATACACTTTGGGGTTCTCTAAACCCTGGCCCATAACAAATTGGGGGCCCATCTGGGATAAAAGTCTATCTATTGGGTTGGCTTAGTGAACTTAAAGACAGTGAGGGGTGAGCATATTGTGGTTGTTTTTCAGGTGTGGTATTTCAGTTTAAGTAGGGAGTGTGGTGTGGACAATGGCTCTTTCAGAGGCTCTGAAGTTTTTGGGGGTGGAGACGGTCACACGCAGTACCTTATGGACAGCGACTAAAAGCAGACTGTTAGATTTGGCAAAATCATTGCAGTTAACATTACCTGACAAAATGCGAAAAGATGAGGTAATTATGGCAGTGGCTAAGCATTTAAAGTTGCCTGAGATACAGTTTGACTCATTGGAAATGGCAAAAATTGAGTTAAAAATTAAACAAATGGAACATGAGAAAGAATGAAAGCAGCTTTAATACGAGAGAGAGGAAAAAGAAATGATGTGGAGATGCCGGCGTTGGACTGGGGTGAGCACAGTAAGAAGTCTTACAACACCAGGTTAAAGTCCAACAGGTTTGTTTCAAACACAAGCTTTCGGAGCGCAGCTCCTTCCTCAGGTCACCAGGAAAAAGAAAAGGAGAGAGAAGAAAGAACATAGAACATAGAATAGTACGGCACAGAACAGGCGCTTCGGCCCACGATGTTGAGCCGAGCATTGTCCGAAACCAAGATCAAGCTATTCCACACCTTGTCATTCTGGTATGCTCCATGTGCCTATCCAATAACCGATTGAAAGTTCCTGAAGTGTCCGACTCCACTATCACAGCAGGCAGTCCATTCCACATCCTAACCACTCTCTTAGTAAAGAACCTACCTCGGATATCCCTCCTATATCTCCCACCCTGAATCTTATAGTTATGCCCCCTTGTAACAGCTACATCCACCCGAGGAAATAGTCTCTGAATGTCCACTCTACTATCCCCCTCATCATCTTATAAACCACTATTAAGTTGCCTCTCATCCTCCTCCGCTCCAAAGAGAAAAGCCCTATCTCCCTCAACCTTTCCTCATAAGACCTATCCTGCAAACCAGGCAGCATCCTGGTAAATCTCCTTTGCACCATTTCCAATGCTTCCACATCCTTCCGATAATGAGGTGACCAGAACTGCACACAATACTCCAAATGTGGTCTCACCAAGGTCATGTACAGTTGCAGCATAACCCTGCAGCTCTTAAACTCAAGCCCCCTGTTAATAAACGCTAACACACTATAAGCCTTCTTCACGGCTCTATCCACTTGAGTGGCATCCTTCTCAGATCTGTGGACATGAACCCCAAGATCTCTCTGTTCCTCCACATTCCTCAGAATCCTGCCGTTGACCCTGTAATCTGCATTCAAATTTTTTCTGCCAAAATGAATCACCTCGCACTTATCAGGGTTAAACTCCATCTGCCATTTTCCGGCCTAGCTCTGCATCTCATCAATGTCTCTTTGCAAAATACAACAGCCCTCCACCTCATCTACTACTTCACCAATCTTGGTGTCATCAGCAAATTTACTGACCCACCCTTCAGCCCCCTCCTCCAAGTCATTGATAAAAATCACAAATAGCAGAGGACCCAGCACTGATCGCTGTGGTACACCGCTGGTAACTGGTCTCCAGTCTGAAAATTTTCCATCCACCACCACCCTCTGTCTTCTATGTGATAGCCAGTTACTTATCCAATTGGCCAAATTTCCCTCTATCCCACACCTCCTTACTTTCTTCATGAGCCGACCATGGGGAACCTTATCAAACGCCTTACTAAAATCCATGTATACGACATCAACTGCTCGACCTTCATCTACACACTTAGTTACCTCCTCAAAGAATTCAATCAAATTTATGAGGCAAGACTTACCCTTCACAGATCCGTGTTGACTATCCCGGATTAAGCTGCATCTTTCCAAATGGTCATAAATCCTATCCTTCAGGATCTTTTCCATTAACTTACTGACCACCGAAGTAAAACTAACCAGCCTATAAATACCAGGGTCATTCTTATTCCCTTTCTTGAACAGAGGAACAACATTCGCCACTCTCCAGTCCTCTTACTATCCCCGTGGACAGTGAGGACCCAAAGATCAAAGCCAAAGGCTCTGCAATCTCATCCCTTGTCTCCCAAAGAATTCTTGAATATATCCCATCTGGCCCAGGGGACTTGTCGACCCTCAGGTTTTTCAAAATTGCTAATACATCCTTCTTCAGAACATCTACCTCCTCCAGCCTACCCACCTGTATCACACTCTCATCCTCAAAAACATGGCCCCTCTCCTTGGTGAACACTGAAGAAAAGTATTCATTCAACGCCTCCTATTTCTTCTGATTCCATGCACAAGTTCCCACTACTGTCCTTGACCTGCCCTAACCTCACCCTGGTCATTCTTTTATTTCTCACGTAAGAGTAAAAAGCCTTGGGGTTTTCCTTGATCCGACACGCCAAGGGCTTCTCATGCCCCTTCCTAGCTCTCCTAAGCCCTTTTTTTTTTTAGCTCATTGTTTGCTACCTTGTAACCCTCAAGCAACCCAACTGAACCTTGTTTTCTCATCCTTACATACTCTTCCTTTTTCCTCTTGACAAGACATTCAACCTCTTTTGTGAACCATGGTTCCCTCACACAGCGATTTCCTCCCTGCCTGACAGGGATATACCTATCAAGGACACGCAGTATTTGTTCCTTGAACAAGCTCCACTTTTCATTTGTGTCTGTCCCTGACAGTTTCTGTTCCCACCTTATGCTCCCTAATTCTTGCCTAATTGCATCATAATTACCCCTCCCCCAATTATAAACCTTGCCCTGTCGTATGGCCCTATCCCTCTCCATTGCAACAGTGAAAGACACCGAATTGTGGTCATTATCTCCAAAGTGCTCTCCCACAAACAAATCTAACACTTGGCCCGGTTCATTACCCAGTACCAAATCCAATGTGGCCCCCCTCTTGTCGGCCAATCCACATATTGTGTCAGGAAACCCTCCTGCACACACTGTACAAAAACTACCCCATCCGAACTGTTCAACCTATAGAGGTTCCAATCAATATTTGGAAAGTTAAAGTCACCCATGACAACCACCCTGAGACCTCCACACCTATCCATAATCTGTTTTGCAATTTCTTCCTCCACATCTCTATTACTATTTGGGGACCTATAGAAAACGCCTAACAACGTGACCGCTCCTTTCCTATTTCTGACTTTGGCCCATATTACCTCAGTAGGCAGATCCCATTCGAACTGCCTTTCTGCAGCCGTTAAACTATCCTTGATTAATAATGCTACTCCTCCACCTCTTTTACCATCTTCCCTACTCTTACTGAAACATCTATACCCCGGAACTTCCAACAACCATTCCTGTCCCTGTTCTAACCATGTCTCCGTAATGGCCACAACATCATAGTCCCAAGTACCAATCCATGCTCCAAGTTCACCTACCTTATTCCGGATGCTCCTTGCATTGAAGTAGACAACTTCAACCCACCTTTCTGTCTGCCGGTACACTCCTGCCACCTTGATACCCTCCTCAGTACCTCATTACTCTCAACACTGGCTTCTGGACTAGAGCTCATTTCCCCATCCCCCTGACAAATGTACAGGTCCCACCTTTCCCAGAATGTGCTTCAATTATCCACGTAACTGAACCCCTCCCTCCTACACCATCCCTGCAGCCACGTGTTTATCTGCACTCTCTCCCTGTTCCTCACCTCGCTAGCACGTGGCACCGGCAACAAACCAGAGATGACAACATGGTTTGTCCTGGCTCTCAGCTTCCACCCTAGCTCCCTAAATTCCTGTTTTAAATCCCCGTCCCTTCTCTTACCTATGTCATTGGTACTGATGTGTACCACGCTTTGTGACTGTTCCCCCTCCCTCTTAAGGATTCTGAAAACACGGTCCGAGACATCATGGACCCTGGCATCCGGGAGGCAACATATCATCCATGAGTCTCTTTTGTTGCCACAGAACCGTCTATCTGTGCCTCTAACTATCGAGTCCCCAATAACTATTGCTCTCCTGCTCTTCCTCCTCTTCTGAGCCACAGGGACGGACTCAGTGCTGGAGATCCGTTCATCGTGGCTTATCCATGGTAGGTCGTCCCCCTCAACAGTATCCAAAACGGTATACTTGTTACTGAGGGGAACGACCACAGAGGATCCCTGCACTGACTGCTTCCTCCCAGCCCTCTCACCGTCACCCATCTATCTTGATTCTTCGGAGTAACTACATCCCTGAAGCTACTATCTATGACCACCTCTGCCTCCCAAATGATCCAAAATTCATCCAGCTCCAGCTGCAATTCCCTAAAGCGGTTTCTGAGGAGCTGGAGATGGGTGCACTTCCCACAGGTGAAATCAGCAGGGAGACTGACGGCGTCCCTCACCTCAAACATTCTGCAGGAGGAACATTGCACTGCCTTCCCTGCGTGGAGAAAAGAAAGAATAGTCCAAGCAGAACAAAAAAAAAGAGAAAGGGAGATACAGACTGGGAAACAGATAAAGAGAGAGAGTTTGAACTTCAGAAAATGGCCATGAAACATGACAGTCAGTTAAAATTATCAGACGTAAAGGGAAATGTACAATTGGATGATACTGATGAGGATAATGAGAAAGAGCTTCAAAGTCGAAGGCTTGGTGGGGTACTATTTAAATATGTCCAAGCATTGCCAAGGTTTGACGAGAAGGAGGTGGAAGCCTTTTCATTTCATTTGAGAAGGTAGCTAAACAAATGAAATGGCCACAGGACATGTGGGTATTACAGATTCAAACAGAGCTGATAGGTAGAGCTAGTGAAGTGTTTGCATCACTACCGGAGGGGATATCTGGGACATATGACAAGGTGGGAAAAAATCGATCTTAGTTGCATATGAACTAGTGCCTGAGCCTACAGACTGAGGTTTAGAAGTTTAAGGAAAGAATTTGGTCAAACATACATGGAGTTTGAAAGGCTCAAACAGAGTAATTGTGATAGGTGGATAAGAGCTTTGAAAATAGGCCAAACATATGAAGCTCTCAGAGAAACTATGGGCCCGATTCTCCGCCCCACACGACGGGTCGGAGAATAGCGGGAGGGCCTTCCCGACATTTTTCCCGCCCCCCCGCTATTCTCCCCCCCCCCCCCCCCCGCCCAACTCCCGACACGAATCGCTGCCGCCGTTTTTTTACGGCCGGCAACGATTCACAGCTGTTCGATGGGCCGAAGTCCCAGCCCTTTACGCTGTTTTTACGAACGGCAAACACACCTGGTCTGGCCGTTCGTAAAAACGGCGGGAACAACTCGCTTTTTATAACCATGGCACCGATTGGCACGGCAGTACCACGATGCCCGCGCACTATTTGTCCTTCCGCCGCCCCGCAGTATCCATTCGCGGGGTGGCTGAGGGGCATCCCGGCCCGCGCATGCGCGGGTTTCGCGCAAATACGGTATGACGTCATCCGCGCATGCGCGGGTTGGAGTCTTCCAATCCGCGCATGCGCGGCTGACGTCATATGACGCGTCAGCCGGCGCTAACTCCGGCAAGCGGGCTTAATGAAATTCGTTAAGCCCGTGATGCTGGAGCTTGCGGCGTCGGGCTGCTAGCCCCGACCGGGGACCAGAATCGGTTCTCGGTCGGGAAGGGGCGCGCTGGCGTCAAACCCGCCCGGGTTTGACGCCAGCCTTACGATTTCTCCCGTTTTGGGAGAATCGCGCCCTATGCTTTTGGATGAGTTTAAAATTTCAATTTCTGATGTAGTGAGAACTCATGTGGAAGAGCAGAGGGTTAAAACTGTGAGGTTAGCAGCAGAAATGGCAGATGATTACAAATTAGTTCATAAATCAAAGCTTGGTTTCTGACATCAGTTTCAGCCTGTGAGGGATAGAAACTGGGGACATGAGAAATATTCAAGTGGTCGAGGCAAAGGTGATCTGATGGGAGATAATAAAGAGAGTGTAGCTCAGATTAAAAAAGAAATTCAGGAGGTTGGAAAATAAATGAAACATTTCAAATGTTTTCACTGCAATAAACTCGGCCATGTAAAGTCACAGTGTTGGTGGTAGAAGAGAAGCACTGGGAAGGCTGATATGGTAAAACAGGATAAGACAGTGGGGTTTGTTAAAGTGGTAAAGGAAAGCCCAAGTGAAGCCAAGGAGGTGCAAAAGATTGTACAGCCTGATCAAGAGGTGATTGATAAGAAGGTGCCAGATCTCTTTAAAGAATTTACTTGTGTGGGTAAAGTTTGCTCATGTGTATCAGGAAACGCAGGTAAATAAGTCACAATTTAAAGAGATACAGGAGCCAGTCAATCTTTAATGGTAAGAGATGAGGAGTTATGTAGTTTGGGAAGAATGTTGCCGGAAAAGGTGGTAATATGTGGAATTCAGGATGAAAGGAGTCTTGTTCCATTATATAAGGCAAGGTTGGAAAGTCTAGTGAAGAGTGGTAAAGTGGTAGTAGGAGTAATAGAGAAACTGTCTTGTCCAGGAATACAGTTTATCTTGGGTAATGATATAGCTTGGTCGCAGGTGGTAGTGATGCCTACTGTGGTTGATAAGCCAGTGGAAAATCAGACAACTGAAGTTTTGCAGGATGAATATCCTGGGATTTTTCCGTATTGTGTAGTAACAAGGTCGCAAAGTCACAGGTTAAAACGAGGAGAAATCAGAGAGTGAAGATGAAGTTGAAGTGCAATTAACAGAAACGATTTTTGATCAGATGGTTGAAACAGAACAAGAACAGGTGGAGGATGAGGCGGATATTTTTAGTTTAGGAAAATTGGCGAAGTTACAACAGAAAGATGTAGAAATAAAACGGATGTATCAGAAAGCATTGACAGAAGAGGAATCTGAGTGTATACCAGAGTGTTATTACCGTAAAAGTGATGTCTTGATGAGAAAATGGAGACCTTTACATATGCAGTAGGATGAAAAGTGCACAGAAGTTCATCAAGTAGTATTGCTGGTGGGGTATAGAAAGGAAGTGTTGCGTGTTGTACATGAGGTCATTTGGGAATAAGGAAAAGTCAAGCTAAAAGACAAAAACATTTTTATTGGCCTTCACTACGTAAGGATATAGTTAAATTTTGTCAATCATGTCACACATGTCAAGTGATAGGGAAACCTCAAGCAGTGATAAAACCACTGCCCTTAATACCCATTCCGGCATTTGAGGAACCTTTTACACGGGCCCTAATTGATTGCGTAGGACCACTTCCTAAAAGAGGAAGTGCAAATCAATTTCCTTTGACTACAATGGATGTGTCTACTAGGTTTCCAGAGGCCACTCGAGCACTTAATATTGCAGCTAAAAAGATTGTGGAGGAGTTATTTAAATTCTTTACTAGATATGGACTACCCACAGAAGTACAGTCGGATCAAGGATCAAATTTTACCTCCAGCTAATTCAAAGAAGTTATGGAAAGCTTAGGAATAAAACAATTTCAATCAACTGCGTACCATCCAGAATCGCAAGAAGCGTTAGAAAGGTAGCATCAGACATTAAAGACAACGTTGAGGGCTTATTGCCAAGATTATCCAGAGGATTGGGATTAAGGAATTCCATTTGTACTGTTTGCAATTGGGGACGCACCTAATGAGTCAACCAAATTCAATCCTTTTGAACGAGTTTTTGGTCATGAGGTAAGAGGACCACTTAAATTGATTTGAGGAAAAATTGGTGAGTGAGACATCAGAAATTACATTATTGGATTGATTACATGTCAAATTTTAAGGAACGATTAAATAGAGCAGGTGAATTGGCTAGACAACATTTAAAAGTTGCACAAAATGTGATGAAATGGGTAGTGGACAAGAAATCCAAAGTTCGTAATTTTGCCATTGGAGATAAAGTTTTAGTGTTGTTACCAGTGGTAGGTGAACCTTTAAAAGCAAGGTTTTGTGGACCGTATCAAATTGAAAGTAAATTAATTGAGGTGAATTATGTGGTAAAAATGCCAGATAGAAGGAAAACTCACCGAGTGTGTCATGTGAATATGCTTAAAAGGTACTTTGAAAGGGAAGGAGAGGAAAAGGAGCAGGTTTTAATGATTCTAACTCAAAGTGACGAACCAAATCCAGATGACTATGAATTTGACATACCTTAAATTAAATTGGAAAATTAGGATGTTCTTAAAAATTAGGATAAATTGTTGAGTTACCTTCCAGAGGACAAACAAACTGACCTGAAAGAGTTATTGATATCACCTGGGCAAGTTTGTAGAGAAAAATTGGGAAGTACTAAAATGCCGATACATGATGTAGATGTGGGAAATGCTGTTCCAATCAAACAACATCCATACAGACTTAACCCTTTAAAATTGGCACAGGTTAACAAAGAGGTTGAGAGTATGCTTAAAAATGGCATAATTGAAGTGGGTTGCAGCCAATGGAGCTCACCCATAATGATGGTTCCAAAGCCAGACGGTACCCAACGGTTGTGTGTGGACTATAGAAAGGTTAATGCAGTTACAAGAACGGACTCTTATCCTATCCCACGTTTGGAGGATTGCACTGAGAAAGTGGGACAATCAGCTTTTATTTCCAAAGTGGATTTACTTAAAAGTTACTGGCAGGTACCTTTATCGAAAAGGGTGAAGGAGATTTCAGCTTGTGTGACTCCAGATGGTATATACCAATTCAAAGTTATGCCATTTGGCATGAAAATCGTTCCAGCCACATTTCAACAGTTAACTAACAAAGTTGTTTCAGGATTACCCAATTGTGCAACGATCTGGTAATTTTCAGCCAGACATCGACAGAACATGTGACAAATCTGATGGAGTTATTCGATCGACTCCAGGAGGCGGGTTTGGTGATAAACCTAGCCAAAAGTGAATTTGGAAAGGCCCAAGTCACTTTCCTTGAGGAGTTTCCGATACCCTCAAGACGAAGGGAAATAATGCGATTTCGTGGCATGAGTGGATTTGATCGAACATTGGTGAAAAATCTTTGTAGCATGGTTGCTCTACTGATGGATTTGCTGAAGAAACGTCGAAAATTTCAATGGACAGCAGACTTTCAATAGGCATTTGATGGCCTGAAAGCTGAGATAACCAATGCTCCTGTGTTGGAGAATTACAAGGGACTCTGCGATCAGATTGAACTAAAGTATCTGACTTTAAAGAGAAATGCCGAGGCATAGAGAAATGGACGGATCGTGCAGACACCTTCTTGTTCAAAGAGACTGTCAATCGAGAAGGATTTCAGTTGGAAGAAGAAAAAAATGGACTATATTATTGTACCTGTTTGCGAGTGTTGTTTTTTGAAATGGAGAAGTATATTTACTGTGTGCATTTCTTAAAGGATAGTGAAAAGCTGAAAAATGAAACCATCTTGAAGTTGATGGTTTATTTTTTTTACTTGGGGGGGAGGTGTAATGTGAGAGTATCTTTAAGAAATGGGTGTTTAAGAAATGTAACTTTAAGAAATGGGTGTTTATCAGTGATGTCAGAGTGTGGGTGGAGCTGGGCTGACTGTCAGCTTTTTACTTGTGTTTCAGGCTGTTTGTTATAGGGTGTGTTTTAGTTTTGTTTTCAGTGTTGAAGCTGAAGCCAGACCAAGCAAGTGTACTGCTGTTCTCTCAGCCACCAAAGACTATCTCTTGATCATTTGGTGAATTCAGAATTATAAATGTTTTCAGTAGTGAATGTGAACCTAACGTGCTTCTGTGAAAGGTGTTTCTTTTGACTTCTGGATGTTGTTTGGGAAGTTATTAAGGATTACTTAGTGTTGTATCTTTTGGGGTTGTATTTGAATTGATGGTTGCTAAAATGTTCACTCTATGTTTTAAAAAAGGTTAACTTGAGTTCATAGAATAAACATGGTTTTGCTTTAAAAAATACTTTTCCATTTCTGCTGTACCACACCTGTAGAATGGGCCGTGTGCTCCCCATACCACAATCTAGTAACATATGTGGGTCAGGTGAACTCTATGATACACTTTGGGGTTCTCTAACCCCTGGCCCATAACATAAAGGAATTGCAAACAATAACAACACTCTAGGAGAAGGCTTCCCTCCTCATCTCCACCTTGAATCGGAGACCCCTTATTTCGAAACTATGCGCCTTAGGTCTAGATTACCCCACAAAGGAACATCTTCTCAACATCTAGCATGTTAACGCCCCTCAGAATCTTAAATGCTTCAATCAGGTCACATTTCATTCTTCTAAACACCAAACATAAGCCCAATATGTTCAATCTTTCCTCATTCATATGATGAACCCATCATTCCAGGACTCAGCCTAATGAAATTTCTCTGAACTCCAATGGGAGTATGTTTGTTTTTAAGTAAAGTGACCAAATCTGTACACGGTACTCGAGGTGTGGTCTCACCAATGCTGTGCACAGTTGTACCAAAACTTCCCTTTTTATACTACATCCCCCATGCAGTAGAAGCCAACATTACTTTTGCCTTCCTAATTACATGCTGTTTCTGTCTGTTGAATTTGTGATTCATGTACCCTGGTCCCTTTGTTAGGCAGCATTCTGCAGTCTCGCTCCATTTAAATGATGTTCTGATTTTATATTCCTCCTGCCAAAGCAGAGTCTCACATTTTCAAACATGCTCCATCTGCCATTCTATAACTCTTTGCCGACTCCTTGACCTGATTTTCATGGAGTCATGGAGACTCTGTGGACATTTAAAAATGGCAGACGAGTAATGGATCAGAAAAACTCATCCCTTTTCTGGCTGATCCTATTTTCATTGGTAGGGGAAAGAGTGCAAGGCGTGAACCACACTGTTACAAATTATGGGCAGGATTCTCCGGTTGCGCCCACCCCGAGATCTGAAATGCCCGCTTGCGGTCAATGAATCATTAAATGATCCATCAAATTTTCCATCCCACCTGTGATAATTCCCACAGTGGGCGGGACTGGAAGGTTTATCCCTATAAATTAGGAATCACTCCAGGAATGGCCTCAGCTCCATGTGAATTTGATGACTTCATGGCGCAGACATAGCGATCTTGAAGGATAGATGTAGTATGTAGAACTATCAATTTATTTAAATCCTCTTCGGCTTAAAATTTAAAACAAACTGCCTACCTGAGTCCATGAGAATAAAATAATTGATTACGTCAGTATCAATAGTTGTTTGTTGACATAGCACTAAGTACTATCTTTATACTATTATAGGCGTGTCCTGCAGTCAGCATTGCAGTGAAGCAGTCTGGGAAGAGTGTCCTGCAGTCAGCATTGCAATGGAGCAGTCCAGGGCTGGTTTAGCCTAGTTGGCTGGACAGCTGGTTTGTCGTGCAGAGCAAGGCCAATAAAAAAATTATGTCTATACGTGTCCAGATAGAGCATGTTGCATTACATTCACCTCCCCACTGTCTGGCCTGGGCTTGCAAAATACTACCAACTGTCCTGGCTTGAGACAATTCACACCTCTTTAACCTGTGATTATCCCTCTCTCCAGTTGCTCCATCTGGACCTGTAAAGACTTAATTTCCTGTAAAGTCTCGCATCCAAAGTATCGTCTTGCATCATTGACTTTGTCTATATATATGTTTCTGGAACCCACCTCTTCATTCACCTGAGGAAGGAGCTGTGCTCCAAAAGCTAGTGATTCGAAACAACCTGTTTGACTTTAACCTGGTGTTGTTAGACTTCTTACTGTGCTCACCCCAGTCCAATGCCGGCATCTCCACATCATGGCTAAAGATTTAAAGCAGAGCACTTGGAAAACAGTGGCAGGATTGGAAAGTGTCAGCATGGATTTACAAAAGGGAAATCATGCTTGACAAATCAACTGAAATTTTTCGAGGATGTGACCAGTAGAACTGGCGCGGGGGAGCCAGGGAATGAGGTTTATTTGTACTTTCAGAAGGCTGTTGACAAAATCTCACACAAGAGATTAGCATGGAGAATGAATGTGCAAGAGATTGGGGATTGTGTATTGAGATGCTTAGAAACTGGTTGATGGACAGGAAACAAGAGTAGTAATAAATGGGTAGTTTTCCAAGTGACAGCCAGTGACTAATGGGGCACCACAGGGATCAGCGCTCGGACCCCAGCTATTCACTATACATTAGTGATTTCGATGAAGGAACTAAATTTAATACCTCCAAATTTGCAGATGTCACAAAGTTGGGTGGGAGGGTGAGCTGCAAGGAGGATGCAGAGATGCTTCCGTGTGATTTGTACAAACTGAGTGGGTAAATGAATGGCAGATGCAGTATAATGTAGATATATATGAGGTTATCCGCTTTGGTGGCAAAAACGAGGAAGCAGATTATTATCTGAATGGCTATAGATTGAGAGAGAGGAATGCAGGTGCAGCTGCAGCAGGTGGTAAAGAAGGCAAATGGTATGTTGGCTTTCATAGTGAGAGGATTCAAGTACAGAGCAGGGCTGTTTTGCTGCAATTATGCCGAACTTGGGGAGACAACACCTGGAATATTACGTGCAGTTTTGGTCTCCTTATCTGAGGAAGGATGTTCTTACTGCAGAAGGAGTGCACCAAAAGTGATTGATTACCAGATTGATTCTGAGACGGGGGGGACGGACGTGTAAGTAAAGTTTGAGTCGTTTAGGATTTTATTTGCTGGAGTTTAGAAGAATGCGACGGGGCGGGGGGCGGGGGATTACAATTCTAACAGGACCAGACAGGGTGGAAGTTGGAGTGATGTTCCCGATGGTAGGAGAGTCGAGAGCCAGGAGACCTTTGGGGTATACCATTTAGGATTGAGATAAGAAATTTCTTCACCTAGAGCGGCGTGAACTGCTCCAGCGCTGTGCTGGCCCCTTGTGGGGGCCAGAATCGGTAGTCCCCTCGCCCGTTTCGCGCCGTTGTGAAACGTGACAGCATTCACGACGGCGCAAACACTCTGTCTCCATTTCGGAGAATCGCGCCCCAGATGTTGATAGCTCAGAGAGTTTAGAAAATAATATGCTGTCTTTGATGTGGGGTGATGAATACAAATGTTAATTTTTATAAGCTGTGAATGCCCAGTAAAGAACATTTTTATAAGCTGTGAATGCCCAGTAAAGAACATGGCAATTAGCAGCAGAACGACTGAGCAGCACTAGAGTTGAAATTCTTGCCATTGAGATCGCGAGATCTCTCAATGGGATTAACTTTGAGGTCAGTGATATACTTCACCACTGGCTGCAAAACCCGGCCCAATATTAATGAAGCCCGACTGCGAAAATTGATTGTGCCTCCAGATGCTTCGGGCAACCAGGCAGATCAGACGCCCCATCCTATCACCCTTTTGACATATATCAGAAATGAAAATACCTCACATGTTATCTAGACTTGCATACGACTTCCATTCGGTACCTGCAAGCAGCTGCAAACTTTACCTCAATGATATACAAAGAGATGAGCAGTTTGGAGCAGAATGAAAGTTCTGGCCTTATTGACTAATCTTTTATAAATACTGAGTGAAGTTGAAGATTATTTGTATGCACTTTTTATATTTAAATAACAAACCCTGAACAGCATTTCTGAATGAATAGTACGGTACAAAATTCATATCAGCTTTCTTTATTAATTTCTGATATTTCTGTGGTAAGCATTATACGTAGCCAAAAGGGTGGGCTTGCCGCCTACTCCCAAACATCCATGAATGTTGGTCTATAACTCATGTTAAGTGTTTGAAGGGGATGTCAAATGGCTCTGTCTTATTTTTGTCTGTTCCTGAATGGGGGCGCGGGGGGGGGGGGGGGGGGGGGGGGGGGGGGGGGGGGTGGGGGGGGGGGGGGCATGCCTACCCTATATTGGGTTCTCCACGAGTGTCATAATTGAGAGCAGGAATTCACTCATAGGTAGGACCTTGCATCTTATCCCAGTTGCTGTGGATTAGATTTGGATTCGGATTATGATTGGTTATCTAGTCATGAATACGAGTCAGCAGTGCAGCTTGTTGAAGAACCAGAGAGGCCAGCTGCACATTTTGGATTGTTGGTACAGGGTGTGAATGAGCACATGTGAAGCTAAGGTTGCACAGCCACAAGAGAACTTACGAGGTTAGATAGTAATGCTCGACACATCTGTGTAGAATAAATATGAAACTTGTTAGGAACATTTTGTTTTACAAATCTATCCATCCCATCTACAAATCGCATTTTAATTTTTTAACTTAACTTTTTACTTATTTCAATATTATCAATGTTTGAAATGGTGACTGCACTTGATAATTTAATGTTCTAATCAATAAACCTCATGAATTTGGTACAGTTATTTTCTCTTTCCATTTTAACTCAAGCCTCAAGAAGCCTCCCTCCTATTGGCTGAGTCTGATCGTGACGTTTGTTTTCTAATTGGTTGCACACTACTGACAATGAATAGGGTGGAATATGATCATTGTAAGCACCTTGAAACAACTACAAAATGGGAGAGGTAAAATTTCAAAGTGAGTTGCGTATAGGGGTCTGTACACGGAGGGCAGGGTTCTCTGTCAGCGGGATCATCCGCTTTGCCAGCAGCACACTCACACCCACCAATTTCCCGACGGCGTGGAGGTGCCCACAATGGGAAACCCTATTAGCCGGCTGCCGGGACAGAGAATCTTGCTGCTGGTGGGACCGTGCCGCAATGGAAAACGGGTGCGGTGGGACGAAGAATCGCATCCTAATCTCTGGAATATTTCCTAACATTACTAGTTTAGTTTAATGCTACGCTACTACTGTCAGGTTATTGTTATAATAATGATGGCAATACCATTGATTGAATTTCTTAACTGTATTTTATCTATCAGGGTTGATCCATTAGAATTAATCTTTTTATGCGCACACACATAAAATGCCAGTTTGGCACCTTGGCAGTGCCAACCTGGCACCCTGGCAGTGCCCTTGCCAGCAGGCAGTGACAGGCTGACACTACCAAGATGCCAGGCCAGATTTGTGCCTGTCTGCACATGATTTTAGCACATCTAGTATAGCTGTGCATGTCATAGATGAATTATAAATGCAAAAATAGTCATAAATTCCACAGAGGAGTTCATGGATAACTTGCACCAACTTAGGGCACGATTCTCCTACAAGGGAGCCAAGTCTCCGAGCAAGCACGTTTAGCCGCGTGTTTCCCGGCACTTGCACTGCCGAGAAACATATCACGTTGAATAAGGGGCCTGAATGGGAAGCGCATGCCAATGCCACAAATAGTCCCATTTTGTACAGGGGGGAGCTCTGCTCGCCGGACTCCCCAGTGTCGTGAGAGATCAGGATGCCCGATATCTGAGGCCCCCAAAATGATCCCTGACCCCACTCCTCAGCGCAAACACACCATGGAAGGGGTCTCTCCCCCCCCCCCCCCCCCAAACGGCGGGCACCCCCGGCCCAATTGCGCACAGACATAAAATGCCAGTTTGGCACCTTGGCAGTGCCAACCTGGCACCCTGGCAATGCCCTTGCCAGCAGGCAGTGACAGGCTGACACTACCAAGGTGCCAGGCCAGATCACCACCTTGCCCAAAGTGCTTGCAGCTGGTGCCTCCGATCTCCTGGGAGACACCCACGAATGCCATTCTGCCTGGTCCTCGTTTCTGGTTTTGCCCGAGGTCTCTGAGGCAAAGGGGCTGAATCCCATAGCCTCAGGTACCTCAGGAATCTACACATAAGAGTGAGGCCAACTGCCTTGCTCTAATATGCAGATTTGCAAAACAGTGATCCCGCCCATTGTGGGCGGGATTTACATCGCAACGTCTTGTGAGATCAAATTGGATCTCGTGAGGTGGGGTGAGCTGGGTAGATTCTGGGAGTGGGGTCTCTCGGCTTTCATCAGCCACACTCGTCGCAGCGAGCTGCTTAACCGGCGCAGCGTGGCCATTGGATCGTGCCCTTAGTTTGATAAAAACCTGGAGCTCATAATATCTGGTTGAGAGACAGACTTTTACTTGCCCATGAAGTTAGTATAATAACATCTGCACACTTGATCCTTTGGCATCGACATCTAGGTCTTCAAACAATTGTGCAGGTGAATAAAGCTCCAGTTTCGACAAAGAGATGAAAATGGAAATTGGAGCACAGTGATTTAGGAAAAAAGAATGATTGGTGTAGGTAATGGAAAATGGGACAGACCTAGTTGTAACAGAGGAAGCAAACACAAGTGGAGCCCCCTTGGGATTATATACTTATTTTTAGATCACAACCCATTAAATACCTATTCTCAGCCTCACAATTCTCTGCAAAACACACAAGAGAAAATTCCTACTGACATGTGATTATTGTGAATAATGCTGAAGGTAATTTCAGATTTTAAAGTTATTTTTATGTATTCTGTGGAATCGCAGCAATGTGCAGTCACTGCAGAAACAGATTTAAGAAAATTGGGCTAAAAACTAGATTAGTGGGTGGGTGAATTGCTTTGCAAAATTACCCCAAACCCAGTTCAATTGAGGCAGGAAGCAAGGAGATGTTGTGCAGCCTGCTCAGTTCAATAATTGTGGCGTGCAGCCTAACATGAAACATGCTACTGAATGGCTACATGCTCAGCAGGGAGCCCAGAGGTATGCATGGCTAGCACAGAATACACTTGCATTTAGGAATATCTGAATTGGGAGCAAGAGTAGTCCACTCAACCTCTCAAGCTTACTCTGTCATGCGGGTGGCATGGTAGCACATGGTAGCTTCACAGCTCCAGGGTCCCAGGTTTAATTCCCGGCTTGGGTCACTGTCTACTGTCTGTGCGGAGTCTGACAAGGAATCCCCATGTCTGCGTGGATTTCATCCGGGTGCTCCGGTTTCCTGCCACAAGTCCTGAAAGACGTGCTGTTAGGTAATTTGGATTTTCTGAATTATCTCTCTGTGCACCCGAACAGGCGCTGGAATGCAGTGACTCGAGCCTTTTTCACAGTAACTTCATTGCAATGTAAGCCTACTTGTGACAATAAAGGTTATTATAATTTGAAAATATTTCTCTTCATCCCTGTCTTAAATGAGCAACCTCTTATTTTAAATTGCTTCTTTTTATTGAAGGTATTTTCAAATATATACAGAAAAGAAGCCAGCAAACAACAAGTTAACTGTACACAATTGCTACTATTCCCCCATATCCCTCCCCCCCCGCCCCATTAACATGTTAATGTCCGTTAAAGAAGTCAACGAACAACCTCCATCTTGTGGAGAACCCCTCCTAGAACATAGAACATAGAACAGTACAGCACAGAACAGGCCCTTCGGCCCTCGATGTTGTGCCGAGCAAATGATCACCCTTCTCAAGTCATTGTATCCACCCTATACCAGTAACCCAAGAACCCCCCCCATTAACCTTATTTTTTAGGACACTAAGGGCAATTTAGCATAGCCAATCCACCTAACCCGCACATCTTTGGACTGTGGGAGGAAACCGGAGCACCCGGAGGAAACCCACGCACACACGGGGAGGACGTGCAGACTCCGCACAGACAGTGACCCAGCCGGGAATCGAACCTGGGACCCTGGAGCTGTGAAGCATTTATGCTAACCACCATGCTGCCCTAAAGTAACCAAGTGTATATATGTGATGGTCACCAAGGGTAAGCACTATGGTGAATAGTTTAATATTTACATGTTCATAGATATCATAGAATTTACAGTGCAGAAGGAGGCCATTCGGCCCATCGAGTCTGCACCAGCTCTTGGAAAGAGCACCCTACCCAAGGTCAACACCCCCACCCTATCCCATAACCCAGTAACCCCACTCAACACTAAGGGCAATTTTGGACACTAAGGGCAATTTATCATGGCCAATCCACCTAACCTGCACATCTTTGGACTGTGGGAGGAAACCGGAGCACCCGGAGGAAACCCACGCACACACGGGGAGGAAGTGCAGACTCCGCACAGACAGTGACCCAAGCCGGAATTGAACCTGGGACCCTGGAGCTGTGAAGCCATTGTGCTATCCACAATGCTACCGTGCTATTCCCTCCTCTGCCCCTCTTATGATGAACTTGATTTTTTCTAGATGGAAGAACTCTGCCAAATCACTCACCCATGCCCCCACCTTCGGTGGCTCTGAGTCCCATCATCAGCACATCACGATCCGCCTCCAGGCTATCAGGGAGGCAAAGGCTGCCGCATCAGCCTCTCTCCCCACCCGCACTCCCGGAACCTCTGACGGTGCTATGTCTTTTTGTCCGACGTCATTTCGTCCAACGACACTTCGTCCACGTCTTTTGGTCCAACGTCTTTTTGTCCGCTCGTCGTTTGGTCCAACGTCATTTTGTCCGGTGATTTTTTTCGTCAAAGAATTTTTGTGACTTTTTACGTGTTTTTGTCGGATGATTTTCTTGGTCAAAGAATTTTTGTGACTTTTTGAGTGTTTTTGTCGGATGATTTTTTTTGTCAAAGACTTTTTTAGTAGCATAGTAATTTAGCATGACCAAACTTGCTTAGTAGCACTCCACTCCACTTTAACTTTTGTAAATAGAAATATTCTCAAATGCACATAATATACAATAAAGGATCTTTATTACCAGCCTCTTTCCTTTAACGAGCCTCGTTAAAGGATAGTTATTATCGTTCTCTCCCCTTTAACGAGCCTCGTTAAAGGATAGATATTATCGGTCTCTTTCCTAATCCCGAATTCGCCCATCCAGAAATGGCAAAGTTCAGGGAAGGGCTAATAATAGGCAAAAAGGCTCAAATTCTTCGGGGAGATCAGTCGACGTCATGTACGCGATACAAGAAAATAACTGAACGCCTCAAAAGATTGGTCGTTGAATATGTTCCTACAGCGAATATTGATTTCTTGAGGAATGTTGCTCACAATTTACATCAATTTTAAGTAATTTCGGGAATTCATCCTTAGTAAACTTTTAGATCTTTTTAAATGCATTTTTAGATTTTTTAACTTTTTAACTGCATTTTTCAGCTTGCATTTTACTTGCATTTCATCAATTACTTGCATTTTAGCAATTAAATTCACTTGCTGTATTGTGCCTGCTTTCTATCAATTAAATGCTTTTATACGGAGTTGATTTGCAATTGGTTAATTGGACGAAGTGACGTTGGACCAAAAGACGGGCGGACAAAAAGACGTTGGACCAAAAGACGTGGACGAAGTGTCGTTGGACGAAATGACGTCGGACGAAAAGACGCGACACGACCTCTGACACCCCAAATATCATTACCCATGGACTTGGCGCCACCTCCACTCCCAAGATCTTCGACATTACATTTGCCAACTCTTTCCAGAACATCTCCAACTTCGGACAGGCCCAGAATGTATGGACATAGTTTGCCGGACTTCCTGCACACCACTCACACCTATCCTCCAACTCTGGAAAAAGCCGACTCATCCTCGAGCCCACCATATGAACTCTCTGCACCATGTTAAACTGTATGAGATTCAGTCTTGCACACGATGAAGACGTGTTTATCCTCTGCAGTGCCTTACTCCACAACACGGCTTCTACCGCCCCTCCTAACGCCTCCTACTTGCACCAGACCTCCTCCACTGAGCACCCTCACATCAGCTCCCCATATGTATCTGACACCTCGCCCTCGCCTCTCTCATCCTCGGACAGAAGCTTGTCCTGTAGCACAGGCGGCAGCAGCGGGAACAAAGCCATCTTCCTCAAGTAGTCCTTCACCTCCAGGAACCTGAACCCACTCACCTTCAGCAAATACACCTCCTCAAGCTCCTGCAATTCCGCAAAGCTACCCCCACAAGCAGGTCCCGAAAATACTCCATCCCCAACTGCCCCCAGCCCTGAAACCTCGTATCCAGCCCTGCCGGAACAAACCTGTGGTCGCCGCAGATTGGCGCCCACAGGAACATGCCGGCCATCCTACAGTGCTGTTGACATTCATTCCACACCCTCAATGCTAACCCGACTTAAATAAAGGGCACCAACTTAGAGTGCGATTCTCCTACAGAGCACTGCCATCTTTATCGTCTGGACCCTTCCAACTAACGACAAAGGCAACACACTAACCTCCTAAAGTCCTCCTTCATTCCCTCCACCAGTTTTGCTATTCAACCTGTGTAGCTGGGCCCAGCTCTGTGCTAGAAGTATCCCAAGATACCAAAAGCCTGCCTCTACCAACCGAAACAGCAACCGTGCCTCCCCTGCGCATTGATCAGGAATACTTCATTTTACTTCACTTTTCCCCATATTGAGCTTATACCCGAAAAAAGACTAAACTCCCTTAAATCTTCATAATCCAGTCAAAACTTTCAACTGGGTTCACAACATATAACAAGAGTTCATCATTGTATAGAGAGACTCTGTGATCCGCCTCCCCTCCCTCAATGCCCCATCATCCCCTCAAAGTCCTAAGTGCCATTGCCAATGATTCAATCGCTAAGGCAAAGGGGAGAGCGGACATCACTGACCCACCCCCAATGCAACCCAAAGTATTCCAAATTGACACTATTGATCCACACACTCGCCTTAGGTGCCATATACAACAATCTTACCCAGTCGATAAACCCTACCCAAACCCAACCCACCCCAGCACCTCGAATACGTACGGCCACTCCACATGGTCAAATACCTTCTCCACCTCCACCTCCCAGCCGGTCGAAGGCATCGTTATCACATTCAAAAACCTTTGAATATTGGCCAATAGCTGCAGCCCCTTCATGAACCCTGTCTGGTCTTCCCCTATCAGCCCCGGAACACAGTTCTCTATTTGCACCGCCAGCACCTTTGCATCCACATTTAACAACGATATTGGGTGGATGACCCACACTGCTCCGGGTCTTTATCTTTCTTTAAAATGAGCGAGATAGATGCCTGACACAGCCTGGGCGAAGCTCACCCTTCTCCACCGACTTATTGTATATCTCCACTAACAGGGGCCCCAGCTCCAACCCAAACCTCTTATGAAATTCCGCAGGGAACCAGTCAGGGCCCAGAGCCTTTGCGCCCACACACTCCATCACCTCCTTCAGAACAATCGGGGCCCCCATCCCCTGTACTTTCACCTGATTCACCCTTGGGAACTCCAGCCCATCCAAAAACTGCCTTATTCCCTCATACCCGCTGGGGTCTTCGAACTGCACAACTTCCAATAAAATGCCTCAAACACCTAATTTACCACCTCCGGCCCTGTTCCAGCTTAACCCCATCCCCATCCCTCATCCGTCCAATCGCCCTCAATGCTGCCTGCTTCGTCAACAGATGCACAAGCATCCTGCTCGCCTCCTCCCCACACTTGTACACATCCCCTCTGGACCTGCGCAGTTCTCCTAGCGCATCCCCCGTCGACACTGGCCCAAACTCCATTTGGAGCTTCTGTCTCTCCTTCAGCAGCGCCTCCTCGAGCGGTGTATCTCTGGTCCACTGCCAGAATGGCCTCCATCAGCCACAGCCTCTCTGCCCACTCCACCGTCACCTTGTGTGGCCTAATGCCTCCCTTAACATAGCCATCGAGTACTCTCCCGTCTTATTGTGCCACCCATAGTTCCGGATAGCTACCCCTATCTTCTCACAGGCCTTCTTATCGGCCAATAACCCCACATCCGATGTTCATTGTGGCGTCTGGGAGCTTGTCCTCTCTACCCACAAATTATCTAGTGTGGTGCATGGTCAGACACCACGATTACCGAATACTCGGTCCCAACCGCCCCCGCTAGTGGTGCCGTGTCCAGGACAAAAAAAATCAATTCTGGAGTACCCCTGTGGACATGTGAAAAGAACGAAAATTCCTTCACCCTCAGCCTCTCAAACTGCCACAGGTCCGGCGCCCCCATTCGCTCCATGAACCCCAACAATCTGTTTGCAATTGCCGATGCCCTCACAGACCAGGGGCACAACCTGTCAGCCTCGCATCTGACATCGTATTAAAATCCGCCTCCCCTGTGATCGGTCAGTGCTTGTCCAGGCCCAGGATCTTTGCAAGGACTGGCTTCATAGTCCCAATTCGGGGCACAAATGTTCACCAGCACCTCCTGGTCACCATCACAAATCTACCCCCAGAGTCTGCCACTATGCGCCCCAACACTGCCACCCCCCTTGTCTTCATATTCCGTACCGAATGAAACACCTGTCCCATCCATCACTCCCGTTAACTTGCCTATCCGCTAGCATGGTGGCCCCCACTCAAGGGAACTACCTTTCCCCAACCCCCCCCCCCAATCCCTCATACAATTCTCCACCAGCTTCCCACTTATACCCACACCCCAACAACCCACATAACATGATACAACATTCAACCCAACCGAGGAATGTTCACATGTACCTTCAAAGCCCAAAGTTCTTATAAGTCCTCAAGTCTATAGTCTCTCTGCATGTCCATGTCAAACCCCTGGCTTTGGTATGTGACCCACAACTTGGCTGGCTACAGAACCCCAATTCATTGAACTCCTTCATTGAATAGGACCGCTTGTCCCTGTTAAACCCAGCCCGGTGCTTCACCAGCTCCACACCCAGATCCTGGTAGATCCGAATCACATTTCCTTCCCACGTGCACTTCTTTGTCTCCTTCGCCCACCGCAGAATCTTCTCCTCATCTAGAGATCTGTGCAGCAGTACGACCACCGCCCTTGGCTGCTCACCCACCTTGTCCTCCTCCTCAGTCATCTGTGTGCTCAATCCACCGTGGTAGGGTGTCGGTGAAGACCCCCTCCCCCTTCAAATGTTCACTACACAGGTCGTGGCCTGCGTTCCTTCAATGCCTTTGGGAAAACCCACATACCGGAGATTCTGCCTCCTCGATCAATTCTCCAAATCATCCCCTTTCTTCCTCTGCTTCCTTTAGCCCTCCGCCATTGGCATTACCTCTGCCTCCAATGAGGTCAACTGGTGTTCATGGTCCACCACGGACTCTTCCACATTTTGGAGCGGTGTACTATGCTCCTCCAACCTCTGCTTCACTCTTTCAATGGCTGCGCAAAGCAGGTCAGCCACCTTAGCCAAGTCTTCTGAGTCCTCCTGCGGGAAGGCGATGCCACAGAGCTCCCTGCCATCTCTCCTCCAATCACACACATCGGAAGCTCCTCGTCTGACTGTTGCCCCCTACAGTTGCACTCCTTGTTTGATAGGGCCGAGATGCGCCCACCCGAAGGAGAATCATTAGCTCTATCTGTTCCTGTAATTTGTACCAGCAAACACTCCCGTGAATGGGTAACAAGGACCAAGCAATTTCACGTCAAGCAGGAACCACCAAATGTGTGACCACTCACTCTATGACCGCCACTGAAGTCTAACCCCTTATTTGTAAACGGTGACCGCTAGTCCGAGACTCTCCAACGAGAGGAAACATGTTCTCCACATCTACTCTGTCAATAATCCGCCAGATCTTAAAGGTTTCTATCAGTCACTTCTAAGACAATCCACCCATTCCTGGTATTAGTCCAGTAGATAGTCTCTGAACTGCTACTAATGCATTTACATATTTCATTAAATAAGAGATCCATACTGTAATTAATACTCCAGATGTGGTTTCACCAATACCCTGTAGAACTGAAGCATAACCTCTCCACCTTTGTAATCAATTCCATTCACAATAAATGATAACATTTTATTAGCTTTCCTATTTACTTCTTGTACCTGTATACTAGCCTGTGATTCATGCACTAGAACACCCAGATCCTACTGCACCTCAGAGTTATGCAATCTATTTCTCAATTAACCACCCTATCAATGTCCCTTTGTCGCCTCCTTATGTCCTCTTCACAATTTACTTTCCTACCTATCTCTATGTCATAAAATTTAGCAGCCATACCCTCAGTCCCTTCATTCAAGACATTTCTATAAATTGTAAAATGTTGAGGCCCGAGTGCTGATCTCCGTGGCACACCACTTGTCACATCCTGGCAACCAGAAAAATACCCATTAAGGTTCAGTCTTCTGTTAGGTAGCCAATCTTCAATCCATGTCAATTTGTTTCCCTCTACTCCATGAGCTTTTATTTTACACAATAACCTCTGATGTGACACTTTATCAAATGTACTCTGGAAATCGAAGTAGAGTACATCCACCGGTTCCCCTTTATCCAGTTATGGCTGTTTCAGAGAACACCAATAAATTGGTTAAACATGATCTCCTTTGCACAAAACAATGTTGACTCTGCCTGATTACCTTGAAATTTACAAGTGCCCCGCTATATATCACTAATAATAGCTTCTAACTTTTCCCTATGATGGATGTTAGATTAACTGTCCTATAGTTTCCTGTTTTCTGTGTCGCTCTCTTTTTGATTAATGGAGTTACATTTTCTATCTTCCAATATGATGGAACCTACCCTGAATCTAGGAAGATTTGGAAAATTAAAACCAATGCTACAGCTATTTCATTAGCCATTTCTTTAAAGACTTTTGGGTGACCATCTGGACCAGGGGATTTGTCAGCCTGCAGACCCAACAATTTGCTCAAACTATTTCCCTGGTGATTGTAATTTTCCTGCGTTTTCACTCCCTGTCCATTTCCTCATTTACGGCTACATCTGAGATGTTAATTGTGTCTTCTATAGTGAGGACAGATGTTAAATACCTGTTTAATTTGTCCACAATAGCCCTACCTTCCAGTACCAATTCCCCAAACGCACATTCTGTAGGATCAATAGTCACTTTGCTAACTCTTATTTAAATATCTATAGAAACTCTGACTGTCCATCTTTGTTACTGGCTAGCTTTCTGTCATACTGTAGTTCCTTTTTAGACTCTGCCTTTCCTTCTTATTGGGAGGTGCGCTTTGCCACAGCAACTGTAGGAACTGTGTCAGCAAGTGTTTGACTGGAAATTATGTCAGCAAGTGTTTGTGGGAATTGTGTCAGCAAGTGTTTGACTGTAGGAACTGTGTCAGCAAGTGTTTGACTGTGGGAACTGTGTCAGCAAGTGTTTGACTGTAGGAACTGTGTCAGCAAGTGTTTGACTGTAGGAACTGTGTCAGCAAGTGTTTGACTGTGGGAATTGTGTCAGCAAGTGTTTGACTGTGGGAATTGTGTCAGCACGGTAGCATGGTGGTTAGCATAAATGCTTCACAGCTCCAGGGTCCCAGGTTCGATTCCCGGCTGGGTCACTGTCTGTGCGGAGTCTGCACGTCCTCCCCTGTGTGCGTGGGTTTTCTCCGGGTGCTCCGGTTTCCTCCCACAGTCCAAAGATGTGCGGGTTAGGTGGATTGGCCATGCTAAATTGCCCATAGCGTCCTAAAAAAGTAAGGTTAAGGGGGGGTTGTTGGGTTACGGGTATAGGGTGGATACGTGGGTTTGAGTAGAGTGATCATTGCTCGGCACAACATCGAGGGCCGAAGGGCCTGTTTTGTGCTGTACTGTTCTATTCTATAAAGTGTTGGACTGTAGGAACTGTGTCAGCAAGTGTTTGACTGTGGGAATTGTGTCAGCAAGTGTTTGACTGTGGGAATTGTGTCAGCAAGTGTTTGACTGTAGGAACTGTGTCAGCAAGTGTTTGACTGTGGGAATTGTGTCAGCAAGTGTTTGACTGTGGGAATTGTGTCAGCAAGTGTTTGACTTTGGGAATTGTGTCAGCAAGTGTTTGACTGTGGGAATTGTGTCAGCAAGTGTTTGACTGTGGGAAGAAGAGGATTCCAGGTTTTCTGCTGATGCTGCCTTTATGCAGGAGGTCAAGAGGAAGAGAGATGTGGGGTGCGATTCAGCAGACAAAAACGTGAAGGGCAGGTTTGGCAGAGTGTTTCTCTGTGGCTGCAGTGTCGAGATTCATCCCACTATTCACCAACACTTTGCCTGTGTTTTGGGGCCTCTGAGAGTTTCTCTCTGTCGAAGGCGACTTGATTGCTCGCCAGCAGGAATGGCTCCTCGCAGATTGGGGTGTTATTTTGAAGAGCAGCCCCTATCTCTATCCTCCCTCCAACGAAAAGCCCCCCTGGGTCTGAACCCTGACAATGCCTCCTGGGTACCCTGGCAGTGCCACTTGGGTGCCAGGGTGGCACTGCCAGACTGGTTGTGCATGGATGCCAGGATACTAACCTGCCCTGTCCCCAGCCTCCTTTGGGTCTCTAATGGCCTGTGAGACCCCCTGAGATACTGTTATGCCTGGTCCATGTTTATGAAGATCAGTATTAAACGATGTCCTGGTGAGGTCCAGCGGGCATGGCTATTGACTCCCGGGCACTGGGAGAATGCAGCGTCCTGGTGTTTAAATGAGTAATATGCAGATCTAGATCACTCTCAGCAAGGGTGAGTTCCAGATCACTCCAGGCAGAGAGAGTCGGGTGACGTGTGATCAGCCCAGTGCCTGGTGCGGAGTCCGAATTGAGGCTCTCGAGTAATTCACCCGTTGTGCCCGGATCCGTGCCGGGTGCAACATAGTCATTGAATCGCACCTGTGATATTTTCACAAGAGATCCCAAAAGTATGGGAACAGGCGGTCACAAAGGCCAATTCCTGGAGTCTGGCCCACGGACCCAGCTGCAGTGCCAACAAAGTTTCCATGACCTCACAGTGGTCAAGGTGTATCTTCAGATTATATTTTCTATGCATTTCATCACCAAATTTGCACCCTGCTCGATTCACCTCTGCCCCATCATTCACTTCGCCACACTTGGGAATAGGGCCTGGCATTCACATGTTAAATGCTCCTTCGCCTCCTCGTACATTTCAATGCTGCCAGGCTTGCATCCACGTCTCGCAGCTTCTAGTTACATTCATTGGTTCGAAAAATGGGTTCATGAGGGTTATAATCATCAGTAGTTTCTATCAACATGCAGGAGAATTAGAGACTCTACTGTTGCTCATGGTACATTAGATGACGTGATCTAAAGTTTCAGGAATATTATGCAATGGAATATATGTCGCATTATTCCACTGTTAAAGTGGAACTGTGACTTTTGAAAGTTGGGTGATGAGAAATTGGGCTTGGTAGCAACTGTGTTTCGGAGAAGAGATGGCTGGACTGTGTAAGCCCCTTTGAACACTGGTATCCAGAGCGGTAGGACAGTGGTCAGCACTGTTGCTTCACAGCGCCAGGATCCCAGGTTCAATTCCCGGCTTTAGCCACTGTCTGTGTGGAGTCTGCATGTTCTCCCCATGCGTGCATGGATTTCCTTCGGGTGCTTCGGTTTCTTCCCACAAGTCCCGAAAGACATGCTGTTAGGTAATTTGGACATTCTGAATTCTCCCTCCGTGTACGTGAACAGACTCCGGAGTGTGGTGACTAGGGGATTTTCCCAGTAACTTCGTTACGGTGTTAATGTAAGACTACTTGTGACAATAAAGATTATTATATTTTGGAAGCAACTCGAACTTGTAAGACAACATCTGAGCTTGGATGGTAGCAAGCTGAACCTCGGTTGACTTTAGTCTAATCACCCACTGCTAAACACCGAACTTTGGTGAAAACTGCTTCAGCTGCAGTGGAAACTGAGATATTGGCCATTAGACGATGAATCATGGTTGGACCCACAAGTGGGTTGATATGAGTTAGCCAACAGTTCCATGTTGGAAAGTAGGTGAGGGGTGGGGGAAGTGGGAGTCGACCTCCTTTGGGGAATTCTGTGTGTGTGGTAATCACCACTGTTTGTATAATGCGTATATGAGAGGTAATATGGTAAGGCTTCTGTACGACAGGTATGGGGGCAGATCCCTGCCTGCTGGCTCCACCCATTAGGTGGAGTATAAATGTGTGTGCTCACCGAGCTGCAGCCACTTCGGCAGCAGCTGCAGGAGGCAACACATCTCTGCTTAATAAAGCCTCGATTAATCTACTCTCGTCTCGTCGTAATTGATAGTGCATCAATTTATTAAGCAGAGATTTTACAGCGATGGAACTACGCATCAAGCCAGATCGCCTGCAGCTGCACCCTCAAGCAGACAACGCCTCGCAGCCTTGGACCATTGGCGAACCTTGCTTTGAAGCCTACATCGGATCAGCTACAGAACAGCCCACAGAAGCACAGAAACTCCAGATCCTGTACTAGTGGGTGAGCTCCAATATTTTCCCCCTTTTCCGGGATGCGCCCAACCACACTGAGGCCATGGTGCTACTAAAAGGGAACTACATCCAGCCAATCAACAAACTCTACACCAGGCACCTCCTGTACATGCAGTAACAACTCCCCGGTGAGTCATTAGACGATTTCTGGCGTGCCCTGCACATCATGGCAAGGAACTGCAATTGCCAGACAGTTTTGGCCGAGGAAAACACAGAACACTTAATCAGAGACGCTTTCGTTACGGGCATGCAGTCGGGGTACATCCGTCAGCGCCTATTAGAAGGGGGTACGCTTGACCTCGCGGCGACCAGGCAATTAGCGAATTCACTAACGGTAGCCTCCCGCAACGTACAGTCGGATGTCCCCGACCGCACGACATGCACCCCAGACCGCACAGCGCCCTCATGGACAGCATGAGCCCCACCAGTGGCCGCCCCCAATCAACCCCAAGCCTGCGGCGCGCAGCAGCCAGCCAACCCCGGGGGGGGGGGGCGCAACTGCTATTTCTGCGGTCAGACAAAAGCACCCCCGACAACGCTGCCCGGCGTGGAGCACAACCTGCACGGCCTGCGGAAAGAAAGGACATTTTGCTGCCGTGTGCCAGGCCCAGTTGATCGCCGCTGTACCCAGGCCCATTGTTCCTGCACCCACCAAGTGTGAGCCATGCGCACCGCCATTTTCGTCCCAGCAGAACACGTGCGGCCTGTGGGCGCCGCCATCTTCTTCCCAGCAGAACACTTGTGGCCCGTGGATGCCGCCATCTTCCTCCCAGCAGGCAACGTGCGGCCCGTGGGCACCACCATCTTTAACTACGCCCGCCATGCATGCCCTGTGGACGGCGCCATCTTGGATGGCGCCTCGACCCCTGCTCGTCGGGTACTTCATCAGGCCGTTCATCACCTGCCACTGCCGCCGATCAGCCCGGGGCCTACCACCACCAACCGCAAATCGGCTCCATCACGCTCGACCAGTCCCAGCTGCACAACCTCGCACCCGCGTCGGCGACGGTAAAGGTCGATGGGCACAAGACATCCTGCCTTCTTGACTCCGGGAGCATGGAAAGCTTCATCCACCCCTCCACGGTAAGGCGCTGCTCCTTCGCGGTAAACCCCATTAACCAGAGAATCTCCCTGGCCTCCGGATCCCATTCCGTGGAAATTCGGGGGTACTGCATCGTCACCCTCACCGTCCAGGGCGTAGTGTTCAGCAACTTCCGACTCTACATCTTCCCCAACCTCTGCGCTGCCCTGTTACTCGGCCTGGACTTCCAGTGCGACCTCCAAAGCCTAACTCTAAAATTCGGCGGACCCCTGCCACCCCTCACCATCTGCAGCCTCACGACCCTTAAGGTCGACCCACCTTCCCTCTTTGAAAACCACACCCCAGATTGCAAACCCGTTGCCATCAGGAGCAGACGGTACAGTGCCCAGGACAGGACCTCCATCAAGTCCGAGGTCCAGCGGCTTCTGCGGGAAGGCATTATTGAGGCCAGCAGCAGCCCCTGGAGAGCCCAAGTGGTAGTGGTAAAGACTGGGGAGAAAGAGAGGATGGTCATTGACTACAGTCAGACCATCAACCGGTACACACAACTCGACGCGTACCCCCTCCCACGCATATCTGACATGGTCAATCAGATTGTACAATACCGGGTCTTTTCGACAGTGGACCTGAAATCTGCCTGCCACCAGTTCCCCATCCGCAAGGCGGACCGCCAATACACTGTGTTCGAAGCAGATGGCCACCTTTACCATTTCCTTAGGGTCCCCTTTGGCGTCACTAATGGGGTCTCGGTCTTTCAACGTGAGATGGACCTAATGGTTGACCGGTACAGGCTGCGGGCCACCTTCCCGTACCTAGATAACGTTACGATCTGCGGCCACGACCAGCAGGACCACGACGCTAACCTTTTAACATTTCTCTGAACCGCTAAACTCCTGAACCTCATGTCTAACAAGGAGAGGGCGTCTTCAGCATCAACTGCTTTGCCATCCTTGGCTATGTGATGCAAAATGGAGTTCTAGGGCCCGACCCCGGCCCCATGCACCCACTCTTGGAACTCCCCCTCCCCCACTGCCCCAAGGCCCTGAAACGATGCCTGGGGTTTTTCTCCTATTATGTCCAGTGGGTCCCGAACTATGCGGACAAGGCCCGCCCATTCATTCAGTCCACAGTTTTTCCCCTGACGGCTGAGGCCCGCCAGGCCTTCAACCACATCAAAGCCGACATCGCCAAGGCCACGATGCACGCGGTCGACGAGACCCTCCGTTTTCAGGTCGCGTGCGATGCATCGGACGTCGCTCTGGCCGCCACCCTCAACCAGGCAGGCAGACCCGTGGCATTCTTTTCCCACACCCTCCATGCCTCCGAAATTCAGCACTCCTGTGTCGAAAAGGAGGCACAAGCCATCGTAGAAGCTGTGCGGCATTGGAGGCATTACCTGGCCAGCAGGAGATTCACTCTCCTCACTGACCAATGGTCGGTTGTCTTCATGTTCAATAATACACAGCGGGGCAAGATCAAAAATGATAAAATCTTGAGGTGGAGGATCGACCTCTCCACCTACAATTATGAGATTTTTTTATCGCCCCGGCAAGCTCAACGAGCCCCCCGATGCCCTATCCTGATGCCAGCGCACAAGTGGACCGATTCCGGGCCCTACACGATGGTCTCTGTCACCCAGGGGTCACCCGGTTCTTTCACTTCATCAAGACCCACAACCTGCCCTACTCCATTGAGGAGGTCAGGGTCATCAACAGAGACTGCCAGGTCTGCGCTGAGTGCAAACTACACTTCTACCGGCCAGACCGAACGCACCTGGTGAAGGCCTCCCGTCCCTTTGAATGCCTCAGCATGGATTTCAAAGGGCCCCTCCCCTCCTCCGACCGAAACACGTACTTCCTGAACGTGGTCGATGAATACTCCAGATTCCCCTTCGCCATCCCATGCCCCGATATGACGTCTGCCACTGTCACCAAAGCCCTCAATAGTATCTTCACCCTGTTCGGTTTCCCCGCTTACATCCATAGCGACCGGGGATCTTCCTTTATGAGTGACAAGCTGCGTCAGTTCCTGCTCAGTAAGGGCATTACCTCAAGCAGGACGACTAGCTACAACCCCTGGGGAAACAGACAGGTGCAGAGGGAGAACGGGACAGTCTGGAAGGCCGTCCTGCTGGCCCTGCGGTCTAAAAATCTCCCGGTCTCCCGCTGGCAGGAGGCCCTCCCCGACGTGCTCCACTCCATCCAATCGCTACTTTGCACTGCGACTAACGAAACCCCCCATGAGCGTCTCCTTGCCTTCCCAAGGAAGTCCACTTCCAGGGTTTCACTCCCAACGTGAAGGGGGGGTGGTTGGGGGGGGGGGGGGGGTGCTCCCACGCAGCCAGGGCCTGCCAATGTATCAGACATATTTTCAGTTTAAAGTCAATATCTCCCTCCCCAGCGACTGTCTATAGTCCCAGCAGCCGCCGCCACTCAAAACTGGTGCTGTAGGGTCTTCAATTGGATTGACTGGCAGCTCTCTATGCAGGACTTCCATCCCAAATGGGGGTGGAATAATAGTAATAATCTTTATTCTTGTCACAAGTAGATTTACATTAACACTGCCACACTACAGCGCCTGTTCGGGTACATTGAGGGAGAATTCAGAATGTCCAAATCACCGAACAGCATGTATTTTGGGACTTGTGGGAGTCTCGCCCTGAGCGAGTTAATGCCCGCCGAGCAGAAAATAACTTTTTTATGGATGGGCTCCCAATGGAAACTTTAGTTGAGGGGTGTGGTTGTGGGCAGGGGGGTAGTTGAGCGAGAGGGGAACATGGACCCCCATAAAATCTCAGCCAAGATTTCTGATATACTTCCCAATACACAAAGCATTCTGTGTGGTAAAGACCCATTAGGATTCCTCTGTAGCCTAGCCTGTTAAAGTCCTCTGCAACAGAAATCATGTGTAACTTTGCCCACTGGCGAGCTGGCGCCTACGCTATTCTTTCACTTTGCCCTGGTCGCAGTGCATTTATGCCTGGTGTCTCACTACGTGCAGAATCTGCCTCAACTATCCTCTAAGATGCATGCAGTTGCCTTCCAATAATGGCTTGCACTTTCTACCCCAGTTGCATCTCTCCCTCTCCGGTTCGTTTCTGATACCTCTGGTTGTATGCCACCACCTTCTTTAGGAGAGAGTGCAGGATGTCAGTGGGCATGATGCAATATATTTGGGTGATATGGTTGTCATGATTGAATAGCTGGCAGTGCATGAAAGCTGTGAGATGTGATTTTACGACTTGTAACAGTGCTAGGTATGTGAATGTGAGGTGAAGCATATGATAGTTAGGTATGAGTCCTGATTAATAGACATTGCTAACAGATGGATGAGGGGGTGTGATGATCTGAATAATGGCAGAGGCTAATAGTGCCGTTGGTAGATGGCATTTAAAGGTACATTCACTGATTTTGACCAGGGTCATTCAACTCTTGATTTTGTAGCTATCGGCACCTATGGCCTTCTCACTGAGTCTGGAGAGTCACCTGACCCCTTGTCAATAGTATATATCCCCTATCTTATGTTCTTATGTTATCTTTTACTCCTTCATCAAGAAATCCAAGGCAGCATTGGGCAATCTGGGTGCTCAGACTTTCACCATTCTTCCCCTTTATAGGTCAGATTCAATCGGACACCCAGCACCTGTTGCAGCCATTGTGCGCCTTCCCTTTAAGAAGTGCAGACTAGCTTTAAGTGGTGCTATCTGGTTACAGCTTTGGCCCCTCTCCTGAAATATACAGCCAACTAACAGCACTGACCAAATGTCAAAATCATGATATTGATATCACGAAGATGCTGTGCTGCTTGCTTTATGGAGAACGGGTTAATTGTGCATTGCGATCCCTATGCCTGTTTATGGCGGCTATGACATTTCGCCCCCAAAATTTCTAATTGTTAAATAATCATGTCAGAATTTACCTTTTTTGGAAAGAATAAGGAGAGATCATTTACGTTAAATGATTAAGCTCTTGAAAGAAGCAGAAAAGCAGAGAGGCTTTGGGATTCAGAAACACTAATAATGTAAAGCATGAGAACACATTGATAAAGCCGTAAAACGAAAGAAAATATGCACCACATTTAATAAATGGCGATTTAGAGTACAAAAGGAAAGGTATAATCCTAAACCTATGCAAATGACAGGTAGATTGTTCTGTTCAGTCTTGGGTGCTTTACTTTCAGAAGAATGTCAAGGCCTTAGACAAGGTGCAGCATAGATTTAATGAGATTGTGCAAAGGATAAAAAATTGTAGTTACATGGAGGTTTTAGAGAGACTGGGGTTCTTTCCTTTTGAACAATGAAGGTTTGTAGGAGATCTATTAGAGGTGTTCAAAATCATGAGGGGTTGGTGAGATTGATAGTTATTACACTGGTAGGTAAGTCAGTAACCAGAAGGCATAAATTTAAAACCATTGCTGAAAGAACACAGGAAGTGATGAGAAGTATTTTTTTACACCAGGTTATGGCATAAAATGATGCCATATAACAGTGGTGGAAACAAAGATTGTAATAGCTTTAAAAAGGGAAGCAGATGATTATTTGGGGAAGTTGCTTTTAAAAGGATGTGGGGAAGGGGGGTGTCATGGAGTCATATGGAATTAAATGGGTAGACTGATCAGAGAGCGGGAAAAGATACTCCTCCTTTGTAAAATTCGATGATAACTAGGTATTTCTGGGCTGTTTCCTGTTTTGAATGGGAGAAATATAAAATATTTCCTGAGTCCTTTTTATTTATTTTGTAATGTTTGTTGATATCAAAGGGGCTATGACACTAACAAAAAATGAAAAAGCCAATTTGTATATTGTGAAATTACACAATGCACTGACATTATTGAGAGGTATGTAGGTACTGTGGATATAGTGGGCGGGATTCTCTCAGCCCGGGGCCGAGCCGGAGAATCCCCACGATCGGCGCGAATCACGCCGCCCCGACGCCGGCACGCGATTCTCCACAGAACGGAGAATCGGCGCTTTGGCGTGGCGTGGCGCCAGTCGGGGGCCGCTCTAAGGGGCCAGCCCGCCAATTCTCGGACCGTGATGGGCCGAGCGGCCATCATAAAAACGCCGAGTCCCGCCGGCGCCGTCCACATCTGCTCTCAGCTGGTGGGAACTCGGCGTAGAAGGGTCGGGGAATGGCCTGTGGGGGAGAGGCGGGGTTCTGACCCCCGATTTGGGGGGGGGGGGGCTCCGATGTGGCCTGGCCCGCGATCGGGGCCCACAGATCGGCGGGCTGGCCTCTCTGACTGGTGGCCTCCTTTCTTCCGCACCAGCCCCTGTAGTCCTGCTCCATGTTGCGTCGGGGCCGGCACAATGAAGGAAGCCACTGTGCATGCACGCATTGGCGTCGGTGCCACTGCGCGTGCGCAGATCCCGCGACGCCCAGTTCATGCTGGGATCAGCAGCTGGAGCGGCGTGAACCGCTCCAGTGCCATGCTGGCTCCCTGTAGGGGCCAGAATTGCTGATCCTGAGGCTGTGTTGATGCCGTTGGGAAACTTGATGGCATCTCTGTTGGCGTCAACACTTAGCCTCAGGGTCACAGAATCCCGCCCCATATCCTTCTATATGACTATGTAAACTCTGAGTGATCATTGCGGCATGGCTTGGAGAAGACCGTTCTTGTCTTTTAATTGAAAGAGACTTGCTGAGGCTTTGAATTTATGGGTTGGATTTTACAAGTGATGAGACCATCAATTCACGCAACACGTGGTTAGAAGTGAACAGTGGTTTTAATCGTCTTACAACAGAGCCTGCCTGTGACGAGATGAACTCTAGATGAACTGGCAGGCAGGCTCCGACTGCCAAGCTTTATACAACCAGTGGGGGGGAGGAGTCATGGGCGGAGCCAAGGGTGGAGCCCAGTACAACCTTCCGTACATTCCCAGTACACCTCGCCCTAGGGGCAGAGCCGCGCAACTGCTCGTGTGCCGAGCTTACAGAGGCATGGTACAACATGCGTGATAACAGTGTGAATTATGCTATTATGATTCACCACAACAAGCTTGCCAGAGATGGGCTGGAAGGCAAAGGGGATGGTGAAGTGGCAGCGGGTGACCAATGAAACCAATGCAATGGCCTATTATTATCTACTTCCCGTACTTGCTGGCATTTTAGTCGTGTTGGGAGGGAGAGACTGCCAACTAATCCCTGAGGGCCCCCCAGCAAAGTCACTGGATGCTTCATTTCCTGATTTCCTGGCCTTCCTGCCTGGCCCATTATGGTAACTAAAACAATTTGCATTGAGTATTGAGGTTGTGTCATTATGGGGCTGCCTTCTTCCTGCAGTCTCAGCAACAGCCACCTCTATTGGTTACACTGTCATGGTAGCCCATCTACGAGCCCTCTGATTGGTTTGACAGAGGCAGGCTGCTGCCCTCAATTGGATGGCAGTTCCAGCAGTGACCTTTTAATTTGTTTTTCAAATAAAATGCTGGGCCAAGGTCCCGCCTGTGGGGGAACAGGTCCTACTTTCGGACTACTTACCTTTTGACCATAAGACTTTAAGTTTTCTCTGTCATCTTTAACTTAATGCATGTGACGTATTCATCATTGATTATTTGAGATAGAGTATTTTTGAGTTTTTAGAATGAAATACAGTTTTATTAATACAGTCGGTGGAATTCTCCGTTCCTGAGACTAAGTGTTGATGCCAGGGCAGGGTTAGTGGACTTCCACGACAGCAAAACCGGCGCGCACCTGGACTGATTCAGCTACCGTTGAGGGGCTAGCACCGGTGCCACATGGAGCATCATTGATTCCAATGAGAAACGGTGCCGGATTCGCGATTGCCACTCGGGAGGCTGACATGCTGCTGCCATGTATACACGCTTCACTCCCCACACACACTCATCCCAGCCAACAAGATGGCACTTGTTGCACTGGAGCGTACCCATCCCACTGATTGGTCAGCTGGGGCCAGAGAGCACCTTGGCAGGCGGCCTGGGGGTCACCCATACGACCTGTGGTCCTACGTTCACGGTGGGCAGTCAGCGGTGTGCGCAGCTGCATGGCAGCCTAGCAGGAGTCCACCTCCTGGCCCCCCCGTTACTCCCGCTGGCCCTAGCAGAAGCCCCCCGGCCAGCAGCACATCTGTCAGCAAACTATGGCGATGTTGGACACTTTCTGTACCCCTCTCTCTCCCTCAGCAGCCACGGCACCTTTTTGGAAAGCACAAGTGAACCTCGCTGTCGGGAATACGCCCAGTGGAGGCAGACAATCGCGGAGGCCCTGGAGAATACCGGGCCAGGCCCTCTAATGATATGCCAATGGGATTTACTGTATATATATTCTGGAAAACATTGACGCCCATGTCCGGGCACTGGAGAATTGCGATTTGATGTGAAACCGGTGCCAACCATGACGTTGGCGTCAAAACCGATTCTCCACCCAATCACGTTTTCCGATTCCAGTGTCGGCCAATGGAGAATCCTGCCTAGTGTCTTTGGCAATAGAATTTATGTTATTAGGTCGGTGACCTCTTTGCAAGCTATTTATGATAAATCCATTGTAACAATATTTAAAAAAATATTTTTACTGAAAATTTTCATTTATGACAAACAAACATCAAACACATAAGCCGAGTACACAATTGTATCTACCAAAATAACAGATATAAATACAATACATCCTTGAACTAAATATACAAAAAATCTGATTAGAATGTACATTTGTCATAGCCATAGTAACAATGTGATCAGTTTTCAAAGTTGTGACAGATGCAGTAATAACTATAGCCTAAGACTACCCTGTTGTGACCTGAGGCTTGGAGGGCGGGGACGTTGCGGCCTCGTTGCGGAGGAAAACTTGTACTTGCAGTTACCAGAGCTTGTTTCTTTCAGCTGCTGGAACCTCTCCATTAGTCCCTCCAAGGTTATTACTCTGCCTTCTATGTAGAGGTCCCGGACTGTCAGTATTCCTATATCCTTTCTCCAGCTTTTGTATGTGGTGTCTATTTTTACCGGAATTAATCAATGGTTTCTGCAACAGACATGGGACGTTCCAATGCAGGAGGTCTCCTCCATCCGTACCCACTTCCACTAGTGCCTCCAGCTTCTTCACCAAGTTGAACAGGTTCCACTTGTGGAGCCGGAACCGCATCCAGCCATGGGCTATCTGGATTGCCAGGTACCTGACTTGGTTTGGGTCAGTTTGAACAGCAGCGTTCCCAGCTCGGCTTCTCCCCCCTCAAACTTCACCAGGAAGATTTCACTCTTGCTCAGGTTTAGGTTGTATCCCGAGGAGGCTCCGAACTCTCTGAGGAGTTCCATAATCTTATCCATACTGGCTGGCGGTTTGAGATGTAGAGAAATAGGTCATCCGCGTAGAGTGAAACTGTGCGCTCCCTGTCTTCCCTCTAAATGCCTCTCCACCCCTTCGCTGATCTAAGAGCAATGGTCAGTGGCTCAATTGCCAGAGCGAACAGCAGCGGGGACAGTGGACATCCCTGACTTGGTGCCTCTCTGCAGCTGGAAATAGAGCCGGTGCTGTTCGTCCGTACGTTCGACGTGGGTGCGCTGTGCAGCAGTTTCACCAATGAGGTGAATGGTTGCTCAAACCCGAACTGTTCCAGTACCTCCATTAGGTACTTCTATTCTACTGGGACGAAGGTTTTCTCTGCATCCAGGGAGATCACTTCTGGTGTCTCCGCCCCGGGTGGGGACATGACCACGTTTAGCAGACGTCTGATATTCACCGTCAGCTATCTGCCCTTGATAAACTCGGTCTGATCTTCCGCGATTACTTCTGGCAAGTAACTCTCCAGTCGCCTTGCCAGAGCTTTCACCAGGACTTCAGCGTCAGTCTTCAGGAGTGAGATAGATTTGTATGACCCACACTCTGTGGGGTCTTTGTCTTTCTTGAGGATCAATGAGATTGAGGCTAGTGCCAGCCTGGGGGGCAGGATCCCCCCTCGATGGTGAGTCATTGAACATCTCCAGCAGGTGCAGGACCAGTGCTGCCACAAACATTTTGTAAAAGTCCACTGGGAACCTGTCCAGTCCCGGTGCCTTAAGACCAGAAGACATAGGAGCAGAATTAGGCCACTCGGCCCATCGAGTCTGCTCCGCCATTCAGTCATGGCTGATATTTTCTTATACCCATTCTCCTGCCTTCTCCCCATACCCCTGATCCCCTTATTAATCCCCTTCTCTGATTGCATGGAATTGGCGGATTCCATGATCATCGCCAGAGGCTGCGGTGCTTCCAATCCCTGTCTCTATTTCCTCCCTCACAACCAGGATGCCCAGCCCACCCAGGGACTGCTTCATCTTCGTGTCCCCTTCCAAAGGCTTGGAGGTGTACAGATCTTGGAAGAAGGTCACAAAAGCTCTGTTGATCTCTTCTGGAGCTGTGAGTACCCTACTGCTCCCGTCCCTTATCTGCACTATCTCTCTTGTAGCTGCCTGTTTCCTTGGCTTGTGTCATTCTTTCGCAGAAGGTGTTCTCGGCGACATGGGCTATGTCCAGCCTCCATGGGGGCGTTGGGCTTGGCCCATCTCCAACCTCACATCCATGTAGTGTGGTGCATTTTCCGAGGTTACTATTGTGGAGTATTCTGCCCCTACTACCCCTGGAAGCACCGACTTTCCGACTATGAAGAAGTCTATACGGGAATAGGCTTTGTGGGCATGGGAAAAGAAGCAAAACTCCTTCTCCCTCAGGTATACCACCCCCCCCACGCCCCCATCTGCTCCATGAAGTTTGTCAGTTCCCTCACCATTCCTGATCTTGGGCTGGATCTATCTGCCTTTGGGTCCTCTACACAGTTAAAGTCTCCCCCCACGATCAGTCGGTGGGAGTCGAGGTCAGGGATCTCTGCCCAGGTCTTTTTAAAAATAAATTTAGTGTACCCAATTCATTTTTTCCAATTAAGGGGCAATTTAGCATGGCCAATCCACCTAGCCTGCACAGCTTTGGGTTGTGGGGGTGAAACACACGCAAGCACGGGGAGAATGTGCAAACTCCACACAGACAGTGACCCAGAGCCGGGATCGAACCTGGGACCTCGGCGCCGTGAGGCTGCAGGGCTAACCCACTGCGCCACCGTGCTGCCCTGCCCAGGTCTTTTAATGAACTCACCATTGTCCCAGTCAGGGGCATATATGTTGACTAATACAACTGGGGCCACTCCTCGGATCCAGCTAACCATGATGTACTTTCCCCCCTTCCCCCTGGGTCAGGCACCCTTTTGTTAAATAGTATGGCTTCCCCCTTGCCTTTGTGTCGACGCGGGCCTGGTATGTCTGTCCCACCCAGCCCTTCCTTACCCTCAGTTGGGTCTCTTGAAGAAAGATTATGTCGACACTCAGGCTTTTTGATGAGTGAAGATTCTGGATCTTTCACTGGTCCGTTCAGTCCCCTCATGTTCCAGGTGACTATCCCGACTGGGGGAGTTTCTGTTTCCCCCCTCCCCACACATTTCTGGTGTCAGCCATACTTACCTCATGGACATGACCCTGCATGCCCAGGCCCGTCTTTGTTCTTGGGCTGTTCAAGATGGCCGCCGCCACGTTCCTCTTTTCAGCCTACTCCATGCGTGACCTGTGTAGTCAGCATTCACTCCCCTTCTGCCACTTCCCCCTTTCCCTTGACCCTTAGGCCCTGCACCCCCCAGCTTGCTGCTCCACCCCCAGGTACTCCCTGTCGAGAGGTCAGCTGCGGCCCCCTCCCCTTCTTTTAACTCCCATACACCAGCTTGTCCGCGAGTGTGATGGCTCCCCCCTGGAAAATTGAACCTTTGGTCTCACCCCTACAAGTCCCCACCCCTGATCTCTTTCCCTAGATGAACCAGTGGGCATACCTCCCAAGTACAGTTACCCCTTTGCATGCCTCTGCCAGTTTGTGTAAGTCCGTACTTTTGTGTTTTCCCGCATTATTTCCTCCCGAGTCCGTTTTACTGTACAAACACGTTTGCTTCGTCCTGTGTATTAAGATAATGATCTCTGTTGTTGTGCGTGACCCATAGTCTTGCCGGGTATAACATGCCGAATTGCACGTTGCTTTTAAAAAGTGCAGCCTTGACCCCTGGCACTTTGCCAGGTCGGCTCAAATGTCCTGGTAAAGTTGGATGGTGTGTCCTTTCCACTTAAATTACCGCATGTTCCTTGCCCACCTCAGGACCCATTCCTTATCTTGGTATTTGTGGAACTTCATGATTATTCCCCTGGTGGTTCCCCGGATTTTCATTTTTGACCTAGTGACCTGTGGACCTGGTTTATTTTTGGGGGGCTTGGTGAAGCCTTCTTCACCGATCATTTTTCCGAGCATCTTGGAGATAAATTCCATTGGGCTCCTACCCCCTGCGCTTTCTGGTAACCCAGTGATCTGAAGGTTCTGTCATTGGGACCTGTTCTCTTAGTCATGCACCATAGCTCATCCTGGTTGATAGCCGCTTTCTCCAAGTCTCGAACAGTCTCTTCTTGGTGCCCCAGTCTCCGCTGCACCCTGCCCATTGTTCCCTTTATGGGGGCCAGCGCGGCTTCTATTGCCGACTTCATTGCTGACATGAGATTGCTGACTCCGCCTCTCTGCGTTTGGAGTTCTGTGGGGATAAACTCCGTCAGTTTTTCCGTCGCCGACTAGGTCGGCATTGGCAGCCTTGCTGAGTCTGCCATGTTCAGGTCTGCGTTGCCACGTGGGTCCCCCTGTTCTGGGGTTGGGGGTCTTCCTTTCATTTCTTTTACTGGTCTTGTGGCCTGGCTGCTGGCTCACCGGCATCTCAATCGGGCGGGTTATATATAGCTGAGGGTTCGGTTGGTTCATTTTTTTCCCATATGTTTGGTGCCCGTTCAATGGGTTAAAAAGATCCAATGAAAGTTTCCAGGAGAGAAAACCTTTCGTGCGACGCTCAGCTCATGGCCACCACCGGAAGTGATTGTAGCAATATAACAGCTATTTTCTTTTCCCCCATGTCAGTTACATGATTAGTTAATATATTGTTTTTAATGTTTTAGCTTGAGGATAAATGCAAGTTCTTGTAAGCATTATTGTGCAAGTTAGAGGAAACTGGACATTTTTCAAACTAAGTAGTTTGAAGTAGGGGTAGCAGGGGCAGCAGGGTAGCATGGTGGTTAGCATAAATGCTTCACAGCTCCAGGGTCCCAGGTTCGATTCCCGGCTGGGTCACTGTCTGTGTGGAGTCTGCACGTCCTCCCCCTGTGTGCGTGGGTTTCCTCCGGGTGCTCCGGTTTTCTCCCACAGTCCAAAGATGTGCGGGTTAGGTGGATTGGCCATGCTAAATTGCCCGTAGTGTCCTAATAAAAGTAAGGTTAAGGTTGTTGGGTTACGGGTATCGGGTGGATACGTGGGTTTGAGTAGGGTGATCATGGCTTGGCACAACATTGAGGGCCGAAGGGCCTGTTCTGTGCTGTACTGTTCTATGTTCTATGTTCTAGTTCCAATTTAACTTTTACAAATAATATAAAATTGCTTCATTTTTAAAGGGTTTAATTCAGTTTTAAAAGTGTTATAGTACTATAAAGTGTACTATAAACTCACCACCAACCTGAAATTAAAACTCAAACGTAATTGAGTGGAAAAACAGTCACAAAGTAAAAAGTACTTTCACACCTCATTTTCAACTCTTTTAGGCATGCTGTGATTTTTATTTTTGGTGCGTGTACAAGTATAACTATTTGGTGCCCGTGCGATTGCGTACCATAATTCCTCCATTGGAACGGGCCTTTTCTGTATATTCAATTCCACCACCGCATTCTTGAAGGCAATTGGGGAGGGACAACATTGCTGGCCGAGGCAGCAACGCCCAATTCCTGTGAAATAAAAGAAAAGGTCTGGGCATTCAAACCACTATTGATCACTCATGATAGTGTTAATGCATCGCTCTCAGAAGTGAGCAGTCCAATTTCTAGCTAGCTAGAAATCTAGCTAGCTTTGACAAAGGGTCAACTGGACTCAAAATGTTAGCTCTTTTCTCTCCCTATAGATGCTGCCAGACCTGCCGAGATTTTCCAGCATTTTCTCTTTGGTTTCAGATTCCAGCATCCGCAGCAATTTGCTTTTGTCCAATTTCTAGAAGGTCCTTTTGACTTGCAGCCTCATAACAAGCTGTTAGTCCCTTTTGCAAATCTCGCACTAAGGCTGAATTAATGAACTTATAACTGAATTATGTTAAGATGCTCACCATCATCACGTATGCAAGTGGTTCCAAAATGACAAAACATAACTAAGCTGTTTCGTAATGGTTAATTTTTAATTACCACAAAGGCTGAGATGTTTCTCAAAGAAAACGCAGTATAAATTAAATATATTTTGCGACAGGCCAGGAGCTGAAAACAGTAAATAATTAGTTTTCAGAAAATGTTAATTCCTGTCTGTGTTGATATGTCACATTTGCATCGTGAAGTGTCAGGCAACATGGCTCAACAGTGACCAGACATTTAACTGGACCAGCCACATCAGTACTGTGGCTACTAGAGCAGGTCGGAAGCTGGGAATTCTGCCATGAGTAACCCTCCTCATGAATCCAGAATGACTCTCCCCCTCCCCCATCAACAAGGCAGGAGGGTGATGGAATGCTCTCCGCTTGCCTGGATGAGTCCAACACCAACACTCCAAGCTAGATGCCATCCAAGACAAAGCAGTCCGCTTGATCGGCACCCCATACACCACCTTAAAATTAACTTCCTCCACCACTGATGCACAGTGGCAGCAGTGTGTGCGATCGACAAAATTCACCGCAGTAACTCACCAAGGCTTCCAATAGCACCTTGCGAATCCATGGTCTTTATCATCTGGAAGAATACAGCAGGTGCATGGAAACACCACCACTTGAAAATTCCCTTCCAAGTCACACATCACTGCAGGAGTTCCTCAGGGTAGTTTCCTAGGCCCAACCACCTTCATCTGCTTCATCAATGATCTCCCTTCCATCATAAGGTCAGAAGTGGGGATGTTTGCGGATGACTGCAAAATGTTCAGCACAATTCACGATGACTCAGATAATGAAGTGGCCCATGTCCAAATGCAGCAAGACCTGGACAATATCCAGGCTTGGGCTGACAAGTGGCAAGTTACGTTCGTGTCACACAAGTACCAGGCAATGACCATCTCCTACAAGAGACAATCTAACTACACCCCCTTGACATTCAATGGCATTACCATTGTTTAATCCCCCACTATCAACATCCTGGGGGATACCATTGATCAGAAACTGAACTGGACTAGCCACAATAATACTATGGTTGCCAGGGCAGGTCAAAGACTAGGAATCCTACGGTGGGTAACTCACCTCCTGACCCCCAAAAGCCTATCCACCATGTACAAGGTACAAATCAGGAGTGTAATGGAATACTCTCCACTTGCCCGGATGAGTGCAGCTCCAACAACACTCAAGAAGCTTGACACCATCCAGGACAAAGCAGCCTGCTTGACTGCTCCCCCTTCCATAGACATTCAAACCCTCCACCACCGACTAACAGTGGCTGTCATGTGTACCACCTACAAGACGCACTGCAGTAACTCACCAAGGTTCCTTCGACAACACCTTCCAAATCCACGGCCACTACCACCTAGAAATACAAGAGCAGCAGATACCTGGGACCCCACCACCTGGAGCTTCCCCTCCAAGTCACTCACCACCCATATATTGCTGTTCCTTGACTGGTGCTGGGGCAACACCCAGGAACTCCCTCCCTAACAGTACAAATGGTGTACCTACACCTCCAGGATTGCAGCGGTTCAAGAAGGCAGCTCACTACCAGCTTCTGAAGGGCAACTAAGGATGGGCAATAAATGCTGGCTTAACCAACGACACGCCCACATCCCGTAAATGAATAAGAAAAAGTTAGCAATGGCTATAAATGCTGACCTTGCCAGCAACATTCATGTTCCATGAATGAATTTTTTAAAAAGAGGTTGTGGTAGATATTATGTTCAATGTATACATTTACAGTATGAGGGAATATCTTTTTTTTCTTAAAACTGTTAAATTATTTGGAGCTCAAATATTTCAGTAAAGAGTGGAAAATAATATTGGAGTTGTACCAAATCTTTCATTATGTAGGTTGCTATTTAATGTTTTTCAGTTTCGTTCCATTTGCTGAGTTTGAACAGCCAAGCATTGATCAACAGTGACACCAAACTGAGAATTGTGGAGACCAAATTGTTGATCATCAGATTATCAATAAACCCATTTTGTTCATTGTTATTACTTTTTTACTGTCACAGAGAAGAAATAGCACATAAATAGTACATATCTACTCTTTCCATGCCTTTTTTTCAGACTGAAATGTTATTGCTTTATTTTGGATAAAAATTTGAATTTTAAATTCATTAGAGAGAACTCTGTGTAAGATTGTTTAATGGCTTTCAGTTTCTTTATTGGTCTCATTTGGTTATTCAAGAAAATGTAAACAAATAAATTCTCAAAGGCAATGACTAAATAAAACAGTAATGTATTTCCTCACAATTGTTTGGCTTCGCACTTTATACTCAGCATTATGTATCCCATGATAAAATGTGAAGAGTTTTCCTTATAATGTCCACCCTATGCCAGAAGATGTACTCCTCCACTAAAACAGTGTGCAGTTCCATTCCCCCCTTTCTGCTTTGCATGTGATCTTCTCCTATTGAACCCCCGGGTTTGGGGGGTTGTCTTTTGCGGAAAATAACTTCTTGAACTTATCGCTGAAACTGTTCCCATTGGCAAAAGAATGAAGAGCGAGAGGACACCAATTTAAGATGAATGGCAAAAGAAGCAATGGTGACATGAAGAAAAATTATTTTTACTCAAAGATTGGTTGGGTTCCGGAATGCACTGCCTGAGTGTGATGGAGGTTGGGTAATTATCTGAAGATCAAATATGTTGTCTCTGTATCAAAGTACATTCCCTGATTCCAGTTGTGTTGTGATTCAGAAAAGTATTCCTTCTTTGCAATGTTGCGTTCAGCTGATTTTAAAGAAAAAACCTAGACAAAGAGTCATCCAGACTCAAACAAAAGTTAGCTCCCTTCTCTCTCCACAGATGCTGCCAGACCTGCTGAGATTGTCCAGTATTTTCTGTTGTAGTTTAAAGAAAAAAGGTAGGGCAGCACGGTGGCGCAGTGGTTAGCACTGCTGCCTCACGGTTCCGAGGCCTCAGGTTCGATCCCGCCTCTAGGTCACTGTCCATGTGGAGTTTGCACATTCTCCCCGTGTTTGCGCGGGTCTCACCCCCACAACCCAAAGATGTGCAGGACAAGGTGGATTGGCCATGCTAAATTGCCCCTTAATTGGAGAAAATTAATTGGGTACTCTAAATTTATTTTTTAAAAATTAAACAAAATAAAGAGAAAATATTTGATTTGGGATATTTAAGAAGAATATTTTTAAGTTCTTGGAAATATCAAAATATATGAATGGAATGACAATTGCACCATTGCACTCACCAGGCAGTTTGCATCCATTCACTTCAATTAACGAAAAATTGTCAGTCAGTTGAATAGAATTTTGCAGTAAGCATTTCCATAGGGATGAAAATTGTATACAATTTGATATGTTTTTGACTGTTGAATATAATTGTGCTGAGGTTGGATGTTTTTACATCTATTTATAAACTTGCAGCCGTGGAGGCAATTTTATTTATAACTGGGTACAGCCACATTCAGTTATCGTTGAGTAACCTAATCCCAATAACGTTAAGATCCACTGAATTTGCTTAATTTTGATTTATTTTTGCACAATGCAGCGTGTTTGCAAACCATACAATGGAAAGTTATTTAAAATACGATTAGAAAGAAAGTTTATTCTCCATTAATTGGAAATGACACGCTGGGGGTGAAGCCCCATCAGGTGGGAAGTGGCCAAGCTTTGGGTTGGCTGCCATTTTTATACTTCTGACTTTTGACTCAAATAAAGCATAAAATTGACAAGGCTGTAAAATGGGCAACCCAAATACTTCTGTTTCTCAACTGGCGGGAAAGCTTAAAATGAAGACTTTGATGATTTCAGTTTGCAAAGAAGAGAACGCAAAATAAAGTTCCTGAAAACTTGGATTGAATGTTGCGCATGCAGTGCAGAAAACTGATTATTCAACTAAGCACTGGATGAATATACAGATGATTAGGAACAACTGGCTTGAACAAAAATGCGAACAGTATCATATATGGCAATTTAGATGGAGGACTATTTTTCAGAATAATTACAAACATTATTGAAAACAATGAAATTAGTCAATGTAAATTGTGTAAAATGGTCTGATGGAAAATTAGAATCATAGGCTGGTGTAAGTGAGGAGGGATTTTCACCTGATTGTGCAGGCAATTTCTTGTAATTGTAATAAATTAAAAGTATTCTTTTTTATTACTGCATTGACCTCAACGGGAATACAAATCACTCTTGATGTAAAATATTGCCAATTTGTTGAGAGTACACATTATTTATTTATTTTTTAAAAATGGAAAGTGCCAGGGGCAGCACAGTGGCTCAGTGGTTAGCATTGCTGCCTCACGGCACCGAGGTCTCAGGTTCAATCCCGGCTCTGGGTCACTGTCCGTGTGGAGTTTGCACATTCTCCCCGGGTTTGCGTGGGTTTCGCACCCACAGCCCAAATATGTGCAGGGTAGGTGGATTGGCCACACTAAAAAATTGCCTCTTAAATGGAAAAAATGAATTGGGTACTCTAAATTTATTTTTAAAAATTTAAAGTGTCCAATTCTTTTTTTTCCCCAAGTAAGGGGCAATTTAGCATGGCCAATCCACCTACCCTGCACATCTTTAGGTTGTGGGGGTGAGATCCACGCAGACACGGGGAGAATGCGCGAACTCCACACGGACAGTGCACCCGGGGCCAGGATTGAACACATGGCCTCTGCACCGTGAGGCAGGAGTACTAACCACTGTGCCACCGTGCCGCCTATAGACTAAAATATAAAAAGTTGGCCTTCAAGTGTAATTTGGAGTAAGCATGGTTTGTGATTCTGCTTTGTTGTCAGTTCCAACACTGCTGTTGCACAGGGATCCTTGTTAGAAATAGATGAAAAGTCAATGGGTGATTGTCTCCATGTTCACCTTGTTTATCGCCTGGCAGTTTGTTTGAAAGCAATATTAATGACAATGTGCGAGTTAGTGATTGGTGTTAGTTATTGTACAGTCTAGGGTTTTTCAAAATGCAGGTCACGACCTGCGGGTGGGTCATGGAGCGATGGGTCACGCAGTCCTGAAGTAGTCCCGATTGTGGGAGAAACGCACAGCATTTATATTAAGAATGGCGGCTGCTATCGGCTTTTAATGCCGAAATGAGGTTGTGTGCAGATTTCCGAACTTACATCCCAGCAGTGAGCAGGTCACGTGCCCTGTGCATACACTTGATATCAAGTGCCCTGTCCGTAAGTGCTTTTGCCGCCAAATCACAGAGGAGAGCTTCTTTCATTTTCCAGTTGCTAGCAAGCGAGGCATGAGAACTGTGAAATTGGATCATCTTGTTGCAAGGGAGGGACACAAATTGGCAGTGTACCTACTAGCCAGGATCTCACATTTGAATCTGCTGCGTTTTTTCAATTGTGCCAATGGAAATAAGGATACAAAGCTCATGTGTGTTATATGCAGGGAAGTACTGAAAAATGAGAGGAGAAGTTTCAGATTTTGAAAGAGAATTGGTGGATGAAAAATTCCTTTTGATGCCCCAGAGTCAGTTACGAACTGCTGACTCCAAATGGAAAGACTAAGCTTCTGTGCCTGACCTGTGACGGCACATTAAAACACGCCAAACATCCATGAGGCTGTCAGAATTCTGAAGTAGATGATTTACATGTGCGAGCTTGGATTTTCCATTTTCACAAAGATTAAGTTGGTACAAAGGCTGAAGCACCTGATGTGCTCATTACCCTCTCCTTCTATAAACCTCATTGGAGTGAAATTATGAGGACCAAGCAGGCTCCCCTTTGACACTAAATGTAAGGTAACATGGCATAGGAAACAATACTTCCCTTTGAAACGCGAATAGTGGAGGAGAGGAAATATATGTTTGGTGATGGTGTATCTTGCTGGAGTTAGCAGAAATGGCATAGGATGATACATTGAATATAGAGGCTGGTGGGATGTAAAGTGAGGACAAGGAGACCTCCATTGTGGTCAGGGTAGAAGGTGAGAGCAGAAGTATAAGAAATGGGTCAGCCACGAGCAAGGACCATGTCAACCATGATGAGGCAAATCCTTGGTTGAGGATAAAGGAAGACTTATCTCAAACTTTTTGTTGATTCTGTGCATAGTAAAATAATTGAATAGATAAGATAATTTGTTTAAACTATTCTTGAAATATATTCAGGAGAATAAAATTCTTAAAATGCATGCAGAGGAACCATTTTTGCTAGCCAGTACATAGTTAGTCCAAATGGAAAAGAGTCAATTTTGAACTTTGTTTCAGGGAATGAAGGTACTCAGGTGGAAATAATCTCAGCGGGAGAGCGTTTTGGTGGTCATGATCATAATTCAGTTAAATTTAGTGTCGTTAAGAAAAGGACAAAGATAAATTAGAAAAAAAAATTCATAAGTATTCAGTTGGAGATAGGACAATTTTACTTAGCTACGATGTGATTTTAAAAAGTAGATTGGAAACAGCTGCTGGAAAATTAATATCTCAGCAGGGGAGGCATTCAAGGAGGAGATGGTGAAAGTTCAGAACAAATATGGTCATTTCAAAAAAGGGTGATGTTCCAAAATCTAGAGCCCGCATATGTCAAAGAATAAGACAAAAAAGCAATGCTTTTGCCAAAATGGAGAGCTCCATACTGCAGAGATCCCAGAGGAGTAAGACATTGCAGGGGTTAAATTAAGGAAACTAGGAAAGAATCAAAATAAAGGAAAATTCAACAATATTTTATTAATATCTACTCCATAATTATGTTTGACAATATAAATGTTAGTTTGGTGGATTGAACCGTCAAATGTGAAATAAATGTATATGCTTGGTTATTAAACTAGGATGCATCTCGTGTATATGAAAATCAAACACACTCGAGTTAATTACATTTAAAATATGATTTGTGTTTATCTACAAGGTCAGAAGTGAAAAACTTAAACAATGAATGGCCCTGGGCTTGTAATGGAGCCAGAAGGTCTACCCTTGTCTCAATAAAAGATTTAAATGCAGTTCCCAGATGAGAAGAAGCTGAAGTTAGTTGGACAATAAAGAGCTCCATGATGGGAATAGCAAGTCTGGAAAGAGGCCAATGATATCCATTAGAGATACAAATTATTCATACGATAGAATCAAATAATTGAGTTGAAGGTAAAATAATTAGTTTACTTTTCTGTGTAGGAACATCCCAAAGCATGCGTCATTGTCATGGAGATGGCTTGTGAGGCTAGAGGATTCCTTTGTTTAAAAATGCATGTGTACGTTTGCTAACACTAGTAAGCAGCCAGCAGTCAGTCAATTTAGAACAGGCAGAAAGGCAGGTCCAGGCAATCACCTGTGCCACGAGTTTTTTTTCCAAACAGTGGGAGCATAGTGAGCTATTAGAAACCAGGGGTGATCCTGATATTTAAATCTGCAAACAAGAATTTAGTGAAACTTAAGTTTGAGCTGAGTCCACAGTTGTGAAGGTTTGAAGAGAATTTGAAAGAACCGCTTAGCCAAAAACTAAAGCAAGGATGCCCATAACATTTTCTACCTCCAAGAAAAGCTGGAACACTGGGCAGAAATTATTCTGGAGAGCTGTGCATACCACTAAAATTGAGTTAACCTTTAAGATTCTTGTAAAATATAAGAGAACGATTGGGTGGCAGCGTGGGGGAAAGTCATAAGTCGAACTGAGTTGACAGCAGAAGTCTTCATAAGCTCTTGTGTAGCGATGCTTGCTTTATTTAATTTCTCTTGTGTACAATCAAGTTTGTTGCGGTTTTAAAATGTGAAGTGTGCTGATTTAATTTATTTCAGTTAATCGCCAAGCAGGCAACCTGTTCATGGTGGTGGAACTTGGAGCCGTGGTTCTTAATGAATGCTTTATATCTACCTTCACAAAAATAAAATGATGTTGGAAATTTAGTTAAGGAGAGGTGAAATGTTGGATGGGATGAACATAATGAGAGAGGAAATTTTAATGCGTTCAACAAATTTGATAGTGGATAAATTGCCAGGCACTTATGAAACATATCCCAGGTTGTCAAGAAAAACCAGGGAGAAAATACTGTAGGTTTTGACTATTTTTCAATCCTCTGATTACAGCCGTATTGCTAAAGGATTGGATGACTGTTAATGTTGTACCATTGTTTTACAAAGGAAGAGAAGGATAGACTGAATAACTACAAGTCAGTCAGCTTAATCTCGGTGGTGAGAAAGTTATTGCAAAAGTTCTGAGGGACATTATTAGTTGTCACTTAGTAAGGTGTGGATTCATTGATGAAAGTCAGCAAGGCTTTGTTCGGAGAACGCCATGTCTGACTACCTTGATGGAGGTTTTTGAGGGGATAACAAAGGGGTAGCGCATTTGATACAGTCTGCATGGAATTTAGCAAGGGTTTTGAAAAGGTCTGAAATGGCAAACTGGTCAGAAAAGTAAAAGGCCATGGGATCCAAGAGCACCCCGCAAGTGCGATCCAAAATTGACCCAGTTACGGATTTCCAGTGACAACATGTACGAGCAATTGCATGAAAGGTAGCTCCTGTGAGTTGCTCTTGGATCCCATGGCCTTTTACTTTTCTGACCAGATTAAAGAGTCGTTCATCAAGGAAGCATTGGGCCCGATACGAGAGCAGCTGTGCAAGTCGGCCAAAGCTTTGTAGGAGCAAGAAAAGATGCTGAAGGGAGTGGAGGAGGGGAAGAGAGAAGAGGAGGAATTGTTCTCCCATCCAGAGTTGGACAGGGCTCACTGGGCACTGCAGTAGAAGCTGAAAGAGCCACCTACAGGTTGTGATCATCCACTTTCAGTTTTCAGAGGAGGGAGCGGGTTCTGGAATGGGCCAAGAAGAATCGACACTGGGACAGCCTTTAATATGGCATTATTAAAGTGTGCATTTAACAGGAAATTGGTACCAAACTGGCAAAGCAATGGGTGGGCTTTAATAAGGTGAAGGCGGTACTGTACAACGAGGGTGTGAAGTTCGGGCTCATGTATCTAGTGAGGCCGAGAGTCACAATGGACTTGAATGATCACCGGTTTGTCACGCCTGGGCAGGCAGAGGCCTTCGGTAATGATAAACGACTGGGATTGGCTTGAGGAAGGCTGCTGGGATACTGTATGTGAAAGCTGGATTGGGCTGGTTGTAAATATTGCAATGTATTGTTTGCCTTTATTCTTTTTGCTTGGAGGTCAGTGGGAGGAATTTTCTTGAGTCCAGGGTCATGGGGGATTGTAAAGCGGGTGGGTTGATATGGTAATTGGAGGCAAAGAGGAGCTTGATAAGGATGCTGGGATTTGGGCAAGGGAATCGGGAGGATGGGTCAGGGGGTTGGTTTTGTTGGCCTTTTGTGGTTGTCTTAAGGCAGGACCTTGAGGAGGAGGTGCGGGAGAGACATTGCTGGCACTAAGGGTAGGCTAATGATTGCCAATGGTGTGGGGGCAGGGGCTGCAATTTGTTGGGCCAGTTTGGTGAGGCTCAATGAGTCTAGAACGTTTGTTTTGGAGGGGGCTGGACAAAGTAGCAGGCAGTCAGCCAGTTTGGGAGTGGGGTGGGGGAGGGTGGGTGGCTGCGGGAGGGAGGTGTGGGGGTAGGGTGTTAACAGTGACCAGAGGAATTTATGTCTCACTCGGTGAGTGGGGCTGGTGACTGACCATCTTAGGTGGGCCTGGGGCCCAGGAAATGGCGATGAAGGTATGATGCAACACGGTGGTAATGGTTGACTCGAGAGTGAGGGGGTGGGGGTGGGGGGGTGAGTGGCTCCCGATAAGGCCCCTGGAATGTGCGATGCCTGGGGGGACCTGTAAAAAGGGCAAGGGTTATTTCATATTTAAAGAGTTTGGGAGTCGACAGGTTGTCACAGTTGTTAGCACTGATGCCTTCTATCACCCAGGTTCGATTCCGACCTTGGTGACTGTCAATGTGGAGTTTACGTATTCCACCCATGTCTGCGTGGGTTTCCTCCGGATGCTTCTGTTTCTTCCCACAGTCCAAAGATGTGCAGGTTAGGTGAATTGGCCATTCTAAATTGGCCCTTAGGGTCCAAAGAAATTGTATAAGTTCCGTTAAGGGGTTATTGGAATAGGGTGGGGGAGTGAGCTTAGGTGGAGTGCTCTTTCAGAGGGTCGGCGCAGGTGTGATGGGCCGAATGGCCTCCTTCTGCACTGTAGGATTCTATAATTCTACATACTCCTGATGGCCCTCAAAATTCTTATGCAGAATACCAGGTCAGACAGCAGCCCGACATCTAACCGCCAGCCGCTGTGACATTTCTTTTTTTTTCAATTTGGAGTGGCCAATCCACCTACCCTGCACATCTTTGGGTTGTGGGGGCGAAACCCACGCAAACATGGGGAGAATGTGCAAACTTCACACGGACAGTGACTCAGAGCCGGGATCGAACCTGGGACCTCGGCGCTCTGAGGCAGCAGTGCTAACCACTGCGCCACCCCTGTGACATTTCTGGCCGACCTCCAACACCAGTTTCACCCAGTGCGGGGCACTGAATTTGATTAGAATTCCCCCACCCTACAGAATAAGTATCTCCCACTCATTGGATGGGAAGGTTATGGTTAAGTTAGCGGGAACTAGTTTTCGATACATAGGGGTCCAAGTGGCTGGGGATTGGACGCGGCTAAGGACCACTCTGGGTTAGCAAATTTCACAGATTCACAACCGTTTGGGAGAAGTAGTTTCTCCTCAACCCTGTTTTAAATTTGCTACCTCTGATCCTAAGACTATGACCTTTCGTTCTAACACGCCTATGTTATCCATCCCTTATATCATCTTATATACCTCAATTTAATCTCCCCTCATTCTTTCCAACTCTAGATAGGCCTAACTGTTCAATTTCTCTTCATATGCCAAACCCCTCATCTCTGGAATCAACGGAGTGAACTTCCTCTGAATTGCCTTCAATGCCACCGCATTTTTCCTCAAACAAGGGGAACAAAACTGTGCACAATACTCCAGGCATGCATGTATGCCAGGAAGTATTTATTTACATAGGGGACGATCATTAACTGGAAAGGGTTTTGAGACAAAATGGTTTTGGCCAGAAAACCTACCTCATTTAAGAAACACCTACATTCTATTGGCAGCTATTGGCAAACATAGGGGTGGGATTTGACAAGGTTGAGATCAAATGGTGAGAAGAACCTTCTTCATCATGGTTTACTGTGTGGTATTATAAGCCATATTAAAGGTGGTAAAGGTCTACAATCAATTGTAAAAAATATCCAAATATTGTGCTATTTGGAGCTGAGAGAAAGAAAAACTTTGAATGCAGGCAGAAAGGACTGCATGGGACAAATTTGGACTTAATTTCTGAAATCTCTAATTTGGTGCATCCACACTTTGACTTTGAATTTTGTACTTTATTGCAAAGCTTTCCATCCTCTGCAAACCTCAGCTTATCTAAAAGTTTGCTACCTCCTCTCTGATCGCTTTTGTTGGCCTCCAATTAAAAACAATCTCATGCTTTTATTTAAATTACTTTATAGCCTCACCTCTGCCTATCTCTGTAGTCTCCTCAATCCCTACAAACCCCCTGAACTCTCCAATTTCCCTTTGATCCCCACCAACTCCGTTTGGATAAAACTGCATCAAATTTAATTGAAAATGTACCAAAACTCATAGTGATACTTACATTTCTAATGAAGACAACAAAGAATGAACTAAAATGAGAAAAAAGTTCCACTTTTAGAAAATAATCAAGTCTCACTTCCGGTACTTCTGAGGTATTTTCAAAATCCTTTACTGGCCTCATACTCCACTGCAACACCATAATTTCAATTTAACAATATCACCCGCTATACAGTTATACAGATAAATGCAGAATAATATCGTGCCAAGTTTTTCTGCACTGCTTGTTAAACCAGGGGCGGGATTCTCCGATCGCCCCCCCCCCCTCCTGCCGGGCCGGAGAATTGCCCGGGGAGGTGGGGCGGGGGGGGGGGGGGGTGACATGAATCCCGCCCCGCCGCCCCGCCGCCCTGAAGCCGGCTGCCAGATTCTCCGCCGCCGGTTTTTCGGCGTGGGCGGGAATTGCGCCGCGCCAGTCAGGGGCCGTTGGCAGCACTCCCCCCAAGGCGATTCTCTGGCCCGCGGTGGGCCGAGTGACCGCCCGTTTTCGGCGGGTACCGCCAACAAAAAATACACCAGGTCCGTACCTACGGGATCTGGCTCTGCGGTGGGCCTGCGGAATCATCGGGGAGGGGGTGGGGCGTGGGGAGATCTGGCCCCGGGGGGAGGGGGGGCCACGGTGGCCTGGCCCACGATTGAGGCATACCGATCTGCGGGCGGGCCTGTGCCGTGGGGGCACTCTTTCCCTTCACGCCGGCCGGTGTAAGAATCCGCCATGGCCAACGCGTAGAAAAACCACCATGCGCATGCGCTGGGATGACGCCAGCACACGCTGGTGCCCCCGCGCATGCGCCAACTCACGCCGGCCGGAGGAGGCCCTTTGGCGCCGGTTGGCACCAACCCCGCCGGCGCTGGCGCTGGCTTGATGCTGGAGTGGTTCACGCCACTCCTCGGCGCCGGTACGGCCCGCCCCGCCGGGTAGGGGAGTATTCCGCTCCAGGATTGGTCATCTGGCTTGGTAAAGTGAGATATATCACTGTCCACGAGGCTACAGGTTGTAGTTGAATGCAATTCCGCTGCTCCTGATGGCTCACAGTACCTCATGGATGCCCAGTTTTGAAGTCCAACATCTGTTCTTAATTCATCCAGAGGTGGTGTAACATCACGCGGTGGAGGGTGTGGCCTCAATGAGAAGTCATCCCTGCATGGACTATTTGGTACTCATTCCTGCCAGTACTGTCATGGATAAAAGCATCTGTAACTACCTGCAGATTGTAATTACTTCTTATAGTGACAGCACAAGGGGATTTTGATTTCCTCCTGTCATCCACAATGACAACTTCACAGAAGTAGATGTGGCATTTTGAATAGGCAGGAGAAGACCATAAGACCATAGAAGGTATAGAAAAGGAAAGGGTGGTAGAATTAAAGAATATGCACATGATCCAAAAGTTTATCTCCACCCAGAACGTCATATTATCCCTGAGGAGGTGTGTGTTATGGGCCAGGATTTAAAAACTCCACAAAGTGTATTATGGAGTTCAACTGACCGATAACATTTTGTTGAATTTGGCGAGGATGAGCACAAGAGCCTGCAATTGAGGTGTGATTCAACAGTCTTCCTGGACACTTTAATCAAAATAAGCTTCATTCGAAGAACTTAGTTAACATTTATATATAACCTGGAGATGATGACGGGGGGGGGCCTTAACTGGTTCCTCCCCGCGCTGAAGCGGTGCCTTGAGGAGTGACAGGATGGGGGACGATCCCACTTTGGGAGGGGTCGGGTTTTGGCGGGAGTTTCCGGGGTCAGCAGAAGTTAGCTGACCCATGGAAGTACAATGGAGGACGGGTCGCGGCTGGGAGGGTTCCTAGCCTGGGGTGGGAGGGAGGGACAGAGGTGAGGTGTTGTCGCCGTGGGGACTGGGTCGGGCGGGGGGTGCTGGCCTGGGGCGGGCAGTCGACGGGCTATGGCTAGTGGACGGGGGAGGGGTGCAGGACGCCCTCTGATCCGGTTGGTCACCTGGAATGCGAGAGGACTGAATGGGCCGGTGAAGCGGTCTAGGGTACTTGCTCATCTGAGGGGGCTAAAGGCAGATGTGGCAATGCTTCAGGAGACCCACCTGAAGGTGGCGGACCAGGTCCGTCTGAGGAAGGGGTGGGTGGGGCAGGTTTTCCACTCCAGGTTGGATGTGAAGAACCGGGGAGTGGCGATTCTGGTGGGGCAAAATGTGTCGTTTGAGGCATCTGAGGTTGTGGCGGATAAGGGGGGTAGGTTTGTTATGGTAAGGGGCAGGCTACAGGGAGAGAAGGTGGTACTTGTTAGTGTGTATGCCCCAAATTGGGATGATGCTGGCTTTATGAGGCATATGCTGGGATGTGTCCCGGATCTAGAGGCGGGAGGTCTGATTATAGGGGGGGGTCTTCAATACGGTGTTGGATCCTTCACTGGATCGGTCCAGTTCAAGGACGGGTAGGAGGCCGCAACAGCCAAGGTGCTGAGGGGGTTTATGGACCAGATGGGAGGGGTGGACCCATGGAGGTTTGTGAGGCCGAGGGCACGGGAGTACTCTTTCTTCTCCCGTGTACATAAGGTTTATTCTCGGATAGACTTCTTCGTGGTGAGTAGGGGACTGATTCCGAGAGTGGAGGAGGCCAAATATTCGGCCATTGCAATCTCCGACCACGCTCCGCATTGGATGGAGTTGGAGATGGGGGAGGTGCGGGACCAGCGCCCGTTGTGGTGGTTGGATATGGGGCTGTTGGCGGAGGAGGAGGTGTGCAGGAGGGTCCGGGCAAGTATTGAGGGGTACCTCGAGGTGAATGATACGGGGGAGGTCCGGGTGGGGATGGTCTGGGAAGCCCTGAAGGCAGTGATTCGTGGGGAGCTGATATCCATCCGGGCACACAGGGAGAGGAGTGAGAGGAATGAGAGGGATAGACTGGTGGGGAAGATCCTGGAGGTGGATAGGAGGTACGCGGAGGCACCAGAGGAGGGATTGTTGGGGGAGAGGCGCAGCCTACAGGCTAAATTTGATTTGTTGACCACTAGAAAGGCGGAGGTACAGTGGAGGAAGGCACAAGGGGTAGTGTATGAACATGGTGAAAAGGCGTGTAGGATGCTGGCTCATCAGCTCCGCAAGCGGGATGCAGCTAGGGAAATTGCTGGAGTGAGAGATAAGAGTGGGAATGTGGTGCGGAAGGGGGTAGAGGTGAATGAGGTCTTCAAGGACTTTTACAGGGAACTGTACCGGTCGGAGCCAATGGTGGAGAGGAGGGGAATGGAGAGTTTTCTCGACGGGCTATCTTTCCCGAAGGTGCAGGAGGAGCAGATGGAGGGGTTGGGGGCGCCGATTGAGCTGGAGGAGCTGGTTAAGGGGATCGGGCAGATGCAGTCAGGGAAGGTGCCGGGGCCGGATGGGTTCCCGGTGGAGTTTTATAAAATGTTTGTGGACCTAGTGGGCCCCCTGCTGGTGCGGACACTTAAAGAGGCGTGGGAAGGGGGGACTTTGCCCCCGACGATGTAGCAGGCGCTGATTTCTTTAATCTTAAAGAGGGACAAGGACCCCCAGCAGTGTGGTTCATACAGGCCCATATCTCTCCTTAATGTGGATGCCAAGGTGCTGAAAAGATCCTGGCCACCAGGATAGAGGACTGTGTGCCAGGGGTGGTACACGAGGACCAGACAGGTTTTGTTAAGGGAAGGCAGCTGAACACGAATCTGCGGAGGTTGTTGAATGTCATCATGATGCCGGAGATTGAGGGGGAGGCTGAGATAGTGGTGGCGCTAGATGCGGAGAAGGCCTTCGATAGAGTGGAGTGGGGGTATTTATGGGAGGTGTTGGGGAGGTTTGGATTTGGTGAAGGGTTTATTCGATGGGTGAGGCTGCTGTATGAGGCCCCGATGGCATGTGTGGCCACGAATGGGAGGAGGTCGTAGTACTTCCGGCTTTATCGAGGGACCAGGCAGGGTTGCCCCCTGTCCCCCTTTTTGTTTGCATTGGCAATCGAACCGTTGGCGATGGCGTTGAAGGATTCAGGAAGGTGGAGGGGTTTGGTGCAGGGTGGGGAGGAACATAGGGTATCGTTGTATGCCGATGACCTGCTACTGTATGTGGCGGATCCGATGGGAGGGATGCCGGGGGTGATGGAGCTGCTAGCTGAGTTTGGGACCTTTTCAGGCTATAAACTAAATTTAGGCAAGAGTGAGGTGTTTGTGGTGCACCCTGGGGACCAGGAGGAGGGAATTGGTAGGCTCCCGCTTAGGAGGGCAGGGGAGAGTTTTAGGTTCCTGGGGGTGCAGGTGGCCAGGGACTGGGGGACTCTTCACAAGCGTAATTTCACCTGGCTTGTGGATCAGATGGAGGAGGAGTTCAAGAGGTGGGACATGCTGCCATTGTCGTTGGCGGGGAGGGTGCAGTCCGTCAAAATGACGGTGCTGCCGAGGTTCTTGTTCCTCTTTCAGTGCCTGCCCATTTTCATTCCCAGGGCCTTCTTTAGGAGGGTGACTAGCAGTATTTTGAGCTTTGTGTAGGCACATGGGACTCCAAGAGTGAAGAGGGTTTTCCTGGAGTGAGGGAGGGAAATGAAATGAAATGAAATGAAATGAAATGAAAATTGCTTATTGTCACGAGTAGGCTTCAATGAAGTTACTGTGAAAAGCCCCTAGTCGCCACATTCCGGCGCCTGTCCGGGGAGGCTGGTACGGGAATCGAACCGTGCTGCTGGCCTGCTTTAAAAACCAGTGATTTAGCTAAGTGAGCTAAACCAGCCCCTGGGATAGAGGCGGGCTGGCGTGCTATTGGGGGTACTATTGGGCGGCCAATGTGTCAATGGTGCGTAAATGGGTGATGGAGGGAGGGCGGCGTGGAAAAGAATGGAGATGGCGTAATGTAGAGGTACGAGCCTGGTTGCCTTGGTAAAGGCGCCGTTGCCGCTCTCTCTTAAGAGGTATACCACGAGCCCGGTGGTGGCGGCAACCCTAAGAATCTGGGGACAGTGGAGACAGCATAGGGGGGAAACGGGGGCTCGATGGAGGCCCCATTAGGTGGAAATGATCGGTTCATCCCGGGGAACACTGATGGGGGATTTAGGGGGTGGTATAGGGTGGGCATCAGTAAATTGAGGGACCTGTTTATTGGTGGAAGGTTTGCGGGCCTGGGGGAACTGGAAGATAAATTTGGGCTCCCCCCAGGGAATATGTTCAGATACTTGCTGGTAAAGGCGTTTGCTAGGCGACAGGTGGAGGAATTTCCTTTGCTGCCCTCGCGGGGGACGATGGACAGAGTGCTTTCGGGGGTGTGGGTCGGAGAGGGGAAGGTGTCTGACATTTATAAGGTAATGCAGGAGGTGGAGGAGTCGTCAGTGGAGGAGCTGAAGGCTAAATGGGAGGTGGAACTAGGGGAGCAGATAGAGGATGTGACTTGGGTGGATGCCTTGGAGAGAGTCAACTCTTCCTCTTCATGTGCGAGGCTTAGTCTCATCCAATTTAAGTTGCTGCATCGGGCCCATATGTCTGTGATTCGGGTGAGCAGGTTCTTTGGGGGTGAAGACAGGTTCACCAGGTGTTCGGGGAGTGCAGCGATTCATGCCCATATGTTCTGGGCATGCCCGGCACTGGAAGAATTCTGGAAGTGGGTGGCTGGGATGGTGTCGAGGGTGGTTGGATCCAGGGTCAAACCAAGTTGGGGACTCACGATTTTTGGAGTTGCGGCGGAGCCGGGAGTGCAGGAGGCGAAAGAGGCCGGTGTTTTGGCCTTTGCGTCCCTAGTAGCCCGGCGGAGGATCTTGATGCAGTGGAAAGATGCGAGGCCCCCAAGGATGGAGACCTGGATCAGTGATATGGCGGGATTTATAAAATTGGAGAGGGTCAAATTTGCCCTGAGAGGATCAGTACAAGGGTTCTATAAACGGTGGCAGCCTTTTCTGGACTTTCTGGCTCAAAGATAGGTATCTTGGTCAATAGCAGCAGCAACCCGTGGGGGGAGGGGGGGGGAAGGGGGGTGTTCTTTATTATTGTTTCTATTTTTTTTATGGTTATTTAACTTAATATTGTGTTAATTTAAGTTGTTAATATGTTTTGTTCATTGAGGATGGGCGAATGTTTATGACTGTTATCATTATTGTTATTGTTGGTATTTTATTGCGGTTCATTGTTATATAAATGCAAAATTTTTCAATAAAAATTATTTAAAAAAATAAACCATTTATATGTAACCAAACAGCAAGAAATGTTATCGATTACAAACATAAAGACCACACAGCTATAGTAATCTATATATAACCCTTAATGAATTCCCCCTTACCTGTTCAAATTCATAAACAAAATCCCATAACCCAAAACCTCCTTTTTAAGGATGTCGCCCAGCACTCTGTATTCTCACTTGAATAAGACTGGCTTTTCCTGAGATTCTGACCCCGTCTCATCAGCAGATTTAAACCCTTCTGGAAAGCAAATCATATCTTTTAAGTTACCAAAACAGCAGGTAGCTACATTCAATGGTACCTATGTTGCTTTTCTGAATGCCTGCAGCCAAATCCTTAGCTCCCTCAAAAGGAGGTGCTTCCATTCCCTGAATATACAGATTGTATGTAATAACATGCAAATGATTCTATTTGTTAGTGCAATATTTGTGAAAGTTAGTACAACATGGAAAATCATGGCGTGTGGGTGATATTGTTTACTTAGGGTTTTCAACTCTCCTGATTGTCCTGGAGTCTTTTCGAATGGATATTCAGTTTCCTGGATGCGGTTGGCCTGAGAGAAAAGCTTTACTGCCTTCTCTCTTGTGCACCTCTGTTGGCTAGAAGCATGATCAAGTGAATGCAACAATATGTGCTACTTTGAGTTTACACATTTTGTCATGTAAAAAACTTTCACCGTGCAGTTGATGAACATCATCTTACAATTTTCACACATTTTGGACCAATTTGAAGAAATTAACAGTACGATTTTACATCTGGGTATTGACACAGGTAAACAAGGCCAGGTATTCAGGGTTAGGGAATTGCTGACCCTTTGATTGCAATTTCTATTTTTAAAAATTAAGCAGGATTTTATTTTTGAAAGGAATATTAATTTACCAAAAAATCATACATAAGGAGATAAATTAGCCTAGACTGCCCATGCTGGGTCTGTTAAAGAACTACCCAGTTAATCCCACTGCCCAGCTCTCACCCCATCGCCCACTTCCCTTTTGTTAAGTTTTATTTCGAGTCTTTTTCCCCATTTCCACCGGAAGTGTATTTCAGGTCCTCACAGCTTTCTGCGTAGAAATAAATCTCCTCATTTTCCCTTTGGGTGATTATTCAAGATTGGTGCCCCTCATTATCGGCCAATGGAAACACTTACTCCTTATTAACCCTGTAAAAAATCTCCATTAAATCTCCACTTAACCTTCTCTGGCCAAAGAGGAACAATCCCAGCATCTCCAGTGTATCATCAACTGTTTCACTTTTTTTCTATGCGAGCACCATTATTTTAGGAAAGTGGCTTTCTTTTGAAGAAAGACAAAGTTTGAGATTTCCTCATCTGAGCCAGCTTTATTCATCTCTTGTAGTAACAGCTATTTAAAAAAGTACCCTGGAGGAAGAAGCAAAAGGTTGGTTTAATGTATTCAGCTGAGTTTCCTGCTTTTGAATCAGCTCAGTGCATCTTTTTTCAGCATAAATGATGATAGGATTAGCGCAGTGGTCTAAACTTTACAAAATATCTTTTAGCCTTACTTCAGTTTTTGAGTTATACTTTAGTAGAATCAGAAGTAGAGTCAGATGGACAATGTTAGTGACTATCTTTTGAATTTTCTCCTGTGGTGTATCATGCTGCTCTCAGCATGGATATGAAAATTTAAGTCATGAAAACGGCAATCAGTAAGTTCACTTGTCGAACCAAAATGTCATGTTTCAAGTGTAAATCCGATACCTTTCAACTTATATTAACATGTGTTGATTGACTGGTCACAGAAATAAATAAGTGAAAGGTTTAATGAAATAAATGCCCAGTTATTAATTTAGCTATTAAATTTGGGAACATTTGTATTGTGACGCATTTTTATCGGCTCACTGAGAGCAAAGACACTACTACATGACTCCCAGGCTTTCGTAAAATAGGATCATGCATCATGTGGCCAGGAATATGTGCATTGGCATCCCCAGCCGTCCTGCTGCTCCACTGGCTGATGATCCCCCTAAGGATTGTGTGAATGCACTGCAGAGAAGCATGTCAGTGAAGTATCAGCCTGAACCAGAGTGGTCATTGGGAAGACCATCAGGACCTTAAAGGGGAGCTTTTACTGCCTTGCATGTTGAGACGGTACCTGTAGGAAGCTTCAGCTGTGTAGTTTGGATTGTCGCAGCATACTGTGTCTCCTGTAACCTCATCATACATAAAGGCCTGGACATAGACATTCCTGGATGCATGCTGTTCGTTGCTTTGGGGGCATCATGATAATTTTAATTCAGTGGACTCCTCATTACTGCTGCAAGGAAAGTCACAGCACTAAAGTCTTCTGCACTGCTTAACACAGTTCCCCCCCCCCCCCCCCCCCCCCCGCCACCCCACTCCAGTGCAGATTCCTATCACTCTCCGAACCAACAAAGGCTGCCAGTCACTTTGTTGATTGTCGCTAATGCTGTTGTGCATGATGGTGCCTGCTCATAAAGCTTCTCCTGCCTGGGGGTCATTTTTCATGAGCTGTGGCTGCTAAGAAGAGCCGAGACTTGAAATGGCACCGATGCTGGGCAGTAACAGATGAAATGCATCGCAATGCAGTATGATGTAGTGAAGCAGCAGGTAGTGAGTGGGTGGACAAGCATGATCTTCCACTTTTGAGCTGATTTAGCATGTATCAGTGAAGCGTTTGGCAAATCTCGTGGTGAGACGGGTGACCTGCCATTACCTCATCAGGTTGAAGATTCTGGCACCATTTTTAAAGGGCACCCAAACACGCGCACATTGCAGGCCAGGAGCTCTGCACTGCTCCACATAGTCTTTGTGGCTGGAGTTCATACTGGAGAAGCTGGCAGATGTGAACAACCACATCCCAGGACATATGAAAGCGCCGCTAACATTGCCGTTCGCTCTAGATTAGAGCACTGCCAGCAATACACTCATGGTCATGCCAAAGCTCACCTTTAGTGTTCTAGGTTTGCCAGCTCTGGACCTTCTAGGGTTTCTGCTGCCTCTTGGTATACAGACCCTTGCTCCTCCTGGCCCCCTTTTCCTTCATCTGGATGAGAGCCATTACCAAGGCAGGGTTGTCTGCAGCTGTATCATCGACGCCTTTGTGGATATGAACAAATTGAAGTGATATATTAAGTGAACATGTCCTTTATAGGTTTCCCTCTATCTCAAAGCCAGCAGGCAAGTGCAAAGCCTTTCACCCTGACTTCTATCTGGACATGATATCCCATTCCATCTCTCCCTACTTGGACTGGAGATAGGTGTTCCTCCCATTCACGCATAACTGAGTATGAAGACATTGCTCTTTGACTAAGGTGAGGAGAGCCATGTGCAAGAAGCCTCATGTGGACATTTTTCTGAATAGCTCCTTGAAACTCGATAGAGCTTTTATCTTTGGCAGGATAGAAAACTTTTTTTAAAAAATATTTTTATTGATCATTTTTGAACAAATAGAAAAACAAACCATGAAATGAAAATCGCTTATTGTCACAAGTAGGCTTCAAATGAGATTACAAACAAAATAATCAAAAGCAACAGCATCAACCCCGCCACCCCTTAACAGCTGGCGGTGACGAGCTCTTTAAAGAACACACTAAAAGGTCACCATCTTTTGTGTGCCCCTCAATTGCACACCTTGATGTATATAAAATTTTCTCAAGATGCAAAAACGCCATGCGATTCCCCCAGCCACACTGAGGCATTGGGTGGAGAAGCTGACTTCCACTCCAACAGAACTTGTCTGCAAATGATCAACAAAGTGAAGGCTAAGTCATCTGACCCCGCTCCCATCTGTACTCCAGTAAGTCTGACATCCCAAATATGGCTGCTGGGGGATTGGGCTCCAAATCCATCTGTCAAATCTCTGACATGGGTGCTGAAGAAGGAAACCCAAAATCTCACCAGCTCAGGACATGCCCAGAACAAATGCACATGGTTTGCTGAGCCCCTCTCACACCACCCAAACTTATCTTTCACCTCCTCAAACACTTGACACAACCTAGCCATTGTTAAGTATGCCCTAGAGAACATAGAACATACAGTGCAGAATAAGGCCATTCGGCCCATCGAGTCTGTACTGACCCACTTTAGCCCTCACTTCCACCCTATCCCCGTAACCCAATAACTCCTAACCTTTTGTGGTCACTGAGGACAATTTATCATAGCCAATCCACCTAACCTGCAGGTCTTTGGACTGTGGGAGGAAACCGGAGCACCCGGAGGAAACCCACGCAGACACGGGGAGAACGTGCAGTCTCCGCACAGACAGTGACCCAGCAGGAATCAAACCTGGGACCTTGGCACTGTGAAGCCACAGTGCTAATCACTTGTGCTACCGTGCTGCCCATATGTACCACCTTCAGCTGTACCAACCCCAGTCTCATGCATGAAGTAGCATTGACCCTTTGCAAGGTCTCACACCATACAAAGTGCTTCTCAGCTTTGACAAAGGGTCACCTGGACTCAAAACATTACCTCTTTTCTCTCCCTACAGATGCTGCCAGACCTTGTTGAGATTTTCCAGCATTTTCTCCTTGGTTTCAAATTCCAGCATCCGCAGTAATTTACTTTTATCTCACACCATACCCCTTTCTCGCAGGACAGAAAAACTAACCGAATGATCGCTTGTCAGCCATAACCATTCAACCCAGAGAATGGAAGTTTGGAGTCAGGTATTGGCTACCATACGCCAGCCTTGCCCCTTGGCATCCACCTCCTTGCCTTTTTCCCTGACTCTAACTGCAAGCAATGACAAATGGCACAGAACGAATGGCAGCTTCACACCTCATTGGACTCTTGGTGTTGTGAGACCCAAAGCCGAGAATGAACCTCCAGCAATGCAAGATTCACCATCGAGGGTATCTTCACTAAACCTCTCTTCCTCTTTATCCATGTCTTCCCCATTAAGGAAAAAAATGACAGGCACTGGGAGAGGTTTGAGTTAATTAAGGCGAGTCAACATAAATTGGAGAAGGCTGATCCTATTTGAGGAAAAGAAAGAGTTGCATTTGTATAGCATTATACACTTGGAGATCTCAAAGTGCTTCACAGCCAATTAAATATTTTTTTAAAAATGTGGTCACTGTTGTAGGAAATGTGGCAAATCCCCCCAGTGCAATGATGACCAGAGAATCTGTTTTGTGGTGTTGACTGAGGGATAAATATTGACCAGGAAACTGAGATTGCACCCCTGTTCTTCAAGATGGTACCATAGGATATTTTACATTTGCCTGGAGAGACAGATGGGACTTTGCAGCATTGCCTCAGTACTGCACTGAAATGTTAGTCTTGTGTTTGTTCTCATGCCTTGGAGTGGGACTTGAACCCAGGACCCTAGGGGTTCAAAGGTGAAAATATTACCAGCTGAGTCACAGCTGACACCCAGATGTTGGTGAAGGGAATGCATTGATGTCTATATGGAATTTAAAAAAATAATTTGACAAAGAACCACATGAAAGGCAGTTAATACAATTGAGGCTCATGGAAGGGAGAGGGAGTGGTCGGTTCAACTTAGAAGTTTGGTTTGTGAACAGAAAATGGGAAATCATGGAACATGTTAGCTTTTCAGACAGGAGAATTGTGGACAGCAATATTCCCCCAGGGTCTGTGCTAGGACCAGTGATTTTTATTTATATAACTGACTTGAATATTGGAATAGAGGTTAACATTTCAATATTTGATACCAAACTTGGAGGTATGACAAAACGTGAAGATGATACCAATCAACTGCAGCAGGATATAGATTGACTAGCAGCATGATTTAATAAAGTGGGGGAAGGAATTTAATGTAGAGAAGTATGTGGTGATACATTTTGTCAGGATGGATAGAAGAGGCAATATAGACTTAATGACACAATACTAAAAAGTGCACAAGGGACGAGTGGGTTCATGTGCTTCGATCTTTGGATGTGACAAGACAAATTGAGAGAGTAGTTAGAAAAGCACATGGGATCTTGGACTTCATTAGTAGAGGTGCTGAGTACAAAAGCAAGTATAAATGTTGAATCTTTATAAAGCTCTGGTTAGGCTTAGACTAGAGCAGTGTTTTTCAAACTTTTTTTGCCCGGGACCCAGTTTTACCAATGAACCGTCCTTCGGGACCCACGCCGGCCGAACATTGTGTCCCATTCCGCCCGAACTTCACGGCCTACCATTTCCCCTTACCTTGAATATGACAGGTGAGTCTGCTTGGTCCTCCCGATCTCACTTGCTTTGTTATTCAATGTGACATTTCTGCTAAGCACTTCAGCTGATGCTTTAAGGTCTCCCTGCATCTGTTGAAAAAATTCAAGAGTTTTGTCCTCAAACTCACCATGCTGAGTCTTGAAATGCCTTTGAAGTTTTGAGGGTTTTAATTTTTCATTTGCCAGTACTTCCCTGCATATAACACACATGGGCTTTGCATCCTAATTTGCAGTGGCACAATTAATAAACCCATACCTCAATAAATCATCTTTATACTGCTTTGTTCCTGTTTCCAACGTCTTCATGGCTTGCTTACCAGAAGCCCTGGAGTTCACACCAGTGCTGCTGGCAGCTACAAAATGGAGGAATCTCTCTTGCGGCCAGAGCAGATGACGTCAGCTCTCTGTCGCTGCTTCTGGAGACAGTACTCCATTGATTTTTTCAAAGAATCTGCTCCTGGATCAGCCCGCAAACGTCAGGAGGGCAGGTCTGCCTCCAGGCCTGGGCACTGCTGAGGGGGCAGGCATGCCGGCATTCTGAAAGCCGGTTGCAGCCAGCATTTTAAAAAGCTGTTGCGCACTTGTTCCTGCGATCGGGAACGTGGTGACCGATGGCCCCGCGACTCTTCTGGCATGCACCTATGACCCACCCGCGGGTCGCGACCCAACTTTGAAAATGACTGGACTAGAGTATTGCATCTAATTCAGTTCACCACACTTTAGGAAGAGTGGGAACGCCTTTGGGAGGGTGAAGAGGATATTTAGTAGAACGGTTCAATGGATTTTAGCTATCAAGTTAGGGATGAAGTAAAAACCTCGCCACTATTCTTAGAATTCCCCTTATACCAAAAAAGGGTCAAGGTGTTCTAAATGGTGAACAGGAATTCTCACTCCCTGACTTCTATGCAGATATAGGTAGGTGTTATTCGGGTCAAACTAGTGTTTCACGTTATCCCCCGGCATAACCCATATCTTCATAGAAGAATTTGATCTACTTACCACTTAGTAGTTTACACACAAGTCTGGCTTGCTAAGTAAAGTAAACTTTCTAATAATAATAATAATAACAACTCTTTCAGGTTATCAATTTAAACTTAAATTTATTTTCAAGTTAAAAAGATAAATACTACTTTTACAGAAACGTAAAAAGATATTTTCTTGTTGAGACCAGTTATAAGACTTTCAAGTCTATCTTGTCAATCGTTTTTCTTTAACTTTTGGTCTTCTGTTCGCTTCTCCGGGTTGCTCGTTCTTCAGATGCTGCTCGTCCCATCACCGAGGAAGAATGTCTTTCTACTCGTTTTTCAGAGTTTTCATAGCAGTTTGTGCAGCCTCACCTTCACAAATGACTCCCTTCTGCTGTTTGAGCCTGACAGTTGAAAGCTAGTTTCTATCGGTTAGAAGTGTGGCGCCTTGCAACAGCGCAGCTTCATTCCACCAGCTCGCCATTACTTACTCTGAACTTTTTCACTTTGCTTGACATGTAATAAATTTGTCTGTGTCTTCGTCAGTAACCTTTCAGATTTATGTCTTTTTTAATGAATTTTCAGTTTTTATCCAGGTCATCTTTGGGTCAAGCTAATGTCATGTTCAGGTTACCCCCTTTGACTCTATCCTTATCTGGCTTGGCCATTTTCTAAAACGTTTTAACATCAAAATGGTGTATGTTATAGTGTATGTCACCTTATGTGTTTTTTTATTTGTAAATCAGTTGTCTCATCTTGTTACTGGTGTCAGCAAGTTTTCACGCTGACAGTTGTCCCTTAATTTAAACCTTAGATTCTGGCTGCTCTTCTTAATTGTTCAATTAAATAATTCATTGCTTAAAGAAATTCCCTTTCATATAACTTAAGATTTAAATCGATCAAATGACTTTTTAATTTGTAAACCATAATGAATTGTTCCTAGCTGTTTTCCTTCATGTCTGTGAAGCTGTCTGCATTTCAAACATGCTCCTGCTTTTAACCCTTTGTGGTACTTTTCTCTTTCATTAAAAGTCTCAGACATTCTCAGTGTTACTTTCATGTTTCAAATGTCATATTTTTCCAATTTTTCATTACACCCCGTCTTGACATTTGAAACATGACATATCTCATCCAATACTTATCTCCCTAATCATTTTGTCAATATCCAATTTCCTTAACGTAAATTTTATGTAACTATCCATCGCTCAAACCAGTGTTGGTAAACCGGTTATACATTAATTGTAATTACTTTGAATCATAGTGGCTGCCGCCCAGAAACGTAACACAATAGCTGTTTGCCGCGTGTTCCACTGTCTCCAAAGCATTTTACCTCCTTGGGATAGCAGCACCGGATAAGCCTCCTCGTGTCCCTTCGGATCAGTAAGCCTCTTAATTCAACAGTAACCAAAAAGGTCGTCTATTTACTGCTGGCAGGCGAGAATCCCATTCCTCCTGCATCCAAATCGCCTTAGGCTCCTACTTGGTCTCATAAATGATTATATCATATACTAACCACTTACACCCAGTCTTCATCAATCTAAAAGGTGTCTTTGATCCCGCTTCTATCCCTGGATATCTCTCATGAGTTTGCAATATGTCTCTGAACCAAGTACGGCTGTGGCCATTCGCTCTACATCCTATTGAAACTGATTGCCATGTCTCATCAAGGTCCCTGTCCTCCATTATCATGTCCCGAAGGGCATGAATTGTCTATCTGCCTTGATAACAGTTACCACACAGCCATCCCAGGGTAGTTGAAAACACTTTCCTACCTGTCTGTGCGGAGGCTGCACATTCTCCCTGTGTCTGCGTGGGTTTCCTCCGGGTGCTCCAGTTTCCTTCCACAGTCCAAAGACATGCAGGTTAGGTGGATTGGCCATGATAAATTTCCCTTTGTTACCAAAAAAGGTTAGATGGTGTTATTGGGTTACGGGGATATGGTGAAAGTGAGTGCTTAAGTGGGTCGGTGCAGACTCGATGGGCCAAATGGCCTCCTTCTGCACTGTATGTCATATGTTCTATTACTAGCCCTGAAACATTTAATACATCCAGCAGGTGGGGGAGTAACCCAACCGAACCCACTTTCCTCACATCGAACCATGATCTTATCATTTTTCAGATAAACATCGAAGCCATCCTATTGTCAAATACAAAGTTACAAAAAGTAAGTCTTATCTCAACATGTTGTCTCGCAACTAATCACATAACTGTTTGTGTGTCCTCGCGTTACATAATTATTTCAACAACCATTACAATTCCATTAATGAAAGATAAAATATAACATTGACAGTTCAAATCCTGGCCTGACCAGGGTGCTATTTGAGTTAACATTTATAACTATTAATTCCTATACATAAATCACATATTTTAGCAGCCATGTCAGGTCTTGCTTCAGCCATTTTTTTTTTACATACATACATAACAATGCTATATAAGATCATAACATTTCTTAATATCTGTCATAATGCCTCAAGGCAACTACGTTTAATACATTGGTTGTATATTCCCCATCACAACATTAAGCTTGAATATATTTGCTTCATTAGGTAAGAAAAAGAAACTTGTCTTCCATGCCATTGTTTCTTTAACTGTAGGGATTCCTCATCAGTGACTTGTTACCTGTCGAGACCCTCAATAAATCCATCATGTAGTACACATCCCGTGGAGACCTCAGATCATCCATCAGCTGGCTTTCAGGACACATGTCCAGTCAGAGCTGGGTGACTGGAGATTTCACTGCTCAGCAATGATTTGATATTTTGGTTTATTTATAAATCGAGAAGATTTCTTCCTAGCTTTATCATTTACTTTCCTCAAATATGTAGCCAATTGTAACATTTTAATCTCTTTTCATTGAGCAATTTTACTGCAACATTTGCAGCATAAAATTCTACATAATTTGAAAATTCCCAATTTCCATAGCAATGCAGCAATGATCGCCCCTCCTGCAACTGATACTAGCAAGTACCAGTTGTTTATAATCCAGGTTAATATAGTCCAAAACCATTTAAATGGATTTGCTATAATTTTAATTGCTGTTTTAAACATTTCTTTAATTTTTAAACCCACGTCTACCAAATCATTTCCCAAATGACTCCAGCTGGGATAATATGGAAGGTGTTCTATTCCAGACACGCAAGTGCTGTTTATTTTATCTGGGTTTGTCTTATTCCAATTTCCACCCTTACACCATTCTTCTTCCTTGAAATCCCTCCAGCCTTCCATCAATATCTCATTATCATCCATTTGGCAAACTATTCCTGATCCAACTGTCCTATCCACATACCAAGTGGCTATCCCATCCTCCTTTTTGCTCGACCCATATCTGGCTGTTAACTGTTTTATCAGATTCGGCCCTGTTTCAGGGTGTTCTCCTTTTAAACATACTGGTTTTGCCTGACTACTGTTTTTCATTCTCATCGTTTTTCCCCATGTGCTCCTTTCAAATTCAATCTCCTTCTTAGGTTCCCTCCATTTACTGAATTTTCCTATAATTTAAATACTCTTTTGGTCTTTACCCAAAGTATTGGAACAGCGGCCCTATACCCTGAGGTCACTGCTCTTGATGCAATTTTTATTTCTCTGTTCTAGTGGTATCTCCCTCTTGATAGTCTCCCCATCAATGGTGTCACTATTTTTAATGATTTTTTGATAAAGAAGTCTCCAAACCATTTTGCCAATACCAACATATATTCAGGTGTCCATGTTGTTGGTTTTTCTAAGATTTTAATCAGTTTTCCTTCAGTGAACCCAATAACCCTGTAGGATTGACCTAGACTTCCTTCATAGGCCTATTTAAAGAATAGGATTCTTTAAATCCTCCTGCTACTCTTTGTCTCACTAGACACCTTTCCATTCTTCCTCCGTGTAACTGCTCAGTACAGTTGTATTTTCTTTCAGAAGCATCGCAAGTTGTTGCCCTTTTTGAGAGACTTCTACTGACACATTGTTCTTTACACGGACCTAATATCCATTCCCCTTCAGCATCCTCTGGGTGGGTAGCCAAACCCTTCCATCCATTAGTAACATCTTTCTTTTGTCTACCATGCCATAATTGTTATTATTTGAATTTGGATTTTCTAACCTAATTTGTGTTGTGACTTCTTCTTCGCTTATTACTTCATAACATGTTCCTCTATCTATTAACGTTACATTCCTGATTACAGTGATTTCATTCCGGCCTTCTAATCTGTCCATTATTTATTTTACCCATACGTGTTCTTTTTCTGTTTTTACTTTAGTTAACTCAATACTTCTTTCATTCACCCACACATCACTAATGTTCCAACCTGTGAGATTGGATTTTAATTCACATAAACTTCCTTTTATTGGTGGTTTGAGGCATTTATTCCATCTATTTTGTTTCATTCCCCTACTAGTGGTTTTATTCTGTAATGCATTTCTTATCTTAATTTGCCCTTTCTCGGGGTCCCATTGAGTATCGTTGGTTTTTCCCGCATACTGTTTAAAAATCTTCAATCTGTCTGATAGGTTCAGTATATACCCCAGACTGTTTGTAAGTGCTCCCCACATTTTACTGAACATGTTGTTACTGGCGCTTTCTCTTGTTTCTAACATACTGCTGTTAAGTCCTATTTCCTGAATGTCCTGAAAATTAATGATTTCCTCCGTTATATTTAAACATTTGTTTATTCTTGTTTTTATTATGTATTCTCTGTGATTCAATCTGGTATCTATTTTTCCATACCCCATTGCTTCATCTGAATTCCCCAATGCAATTAGCCACACGAATACTCCCAAACTAATTACTGTAATCCCCATTAATATCGTTGCCCCCCATTTTAGCCAATCTATTTTACTCTTTGTCCTAATTACTTCCATTCCTTCATCAATCCTGATTCTTATTTCTCTCTTGATTGTAGTTCTTTTTCTCCTTCCAAACAAATGGGTCTGTATCATTCTCTCCATCTGAAAAATCAAACGAACAGGTCAAAGTTGGGGAGGGCCTGATTTTTAAATTTGTGTTTTCTATTCTTGGCTGGATATTCCAGAAGTGCCCTCTCCAGGACTTCCGGATTCCCTTTGCCACCATCTCTTCCTTTTTTCTTTCTTTTCTCATCATACAATTAAGGCCGGTTAAGCCTCCTCCTTCTATCATTGCACCCCTGAGTGAGATTCGAAGAATCTCAAACATCTCTTTCGTTTGCACAGTGGTTCAATCTGGTCGGATCTTTCCCTAATACATTTCGGGTATTGCTACTGCCTTCACTTCAATTTCTTTAATTCTGATTATGACAGGGTTTTTATGAAGGGTAAGTTCGGAACATGGCATTTGAACTCTATCATGTTTCCTATCAATGCTGCTAACAGGTTTCAAGTCAGTGATCTCCCACTCTGCTTCATCACACAAGACTAGCAAATGTAGTAATCCTCTGACACTCATAACAAAACATTCCTTCCCTTCTACAGCTTGTTTACGATTTGGAGTCTTCAATCCGGCCTCCAGACCTTTTGTCATATCTATGGGTCTATTCTGATGCATGTATTTCCCAAATCCATATTCCGGGTCAATCATTAACTTTGTGCAACACTTCTTCCCTTATCCGATTGATTTGGGGGTATGATCTATCCCATGGCACTGTATCATTGCAGTGATATACTCTCTAAATATCGTAATGCAAACTTTGTATCCCTGTGTCATTCCAACATCATGCAAAACGTACACTCCCTCACTAATTGGGACTACAAGTTTGTGACTCCTCCACAATCCTGCACAGCCTCACAGAGTCACGTTGTTGTCGGCCACATTACCCTTGCAGTAATTACACGTTGTCATTAATCTACCATCCCACTTATATTGACACTTTCCGGAGTCAAAATCTACCTTGTGGCAACAAACGTCAATCATTAAAGTTGCCTGATATTTCACAAAACAATCGTGGCGAAACTGAATGCCCCAAATCTCCCTGGGGGCTGCAGCATCTCCCCATCGCTGTCGTTGCAAATGCATTATCAAATCTCCCGAATACCCAGTATCTGACAGTCGCCTGGGCTTGATATGACTACTCCCTGTCCAAACAATTGGGCTACAAAACGCCCCACAACCTTGACATGTTGTCTCCTGATGCTCACAATGAATCATTTTAAACTGAGGACCATTAATAACCACCCTTGATCTATCGTTCCATATGTTTAATCCCTTACTGATTATGTTTCTTCATTTGCTGCCGATAGGTTGCCTATGGATTATAATAATCCCTTTGTTATTATTTAATTGAGTCAGATGTTTTAGTACTGATACAATTTATTTTGTTCCAGACGCCATGCTTCTCTAATTCAACTGTATGTTCACCCAAATCCTGAACGATCTTGTCTCTACCTTTTACAGCTTCACTGATTAGTTGGTAGCTTCACCCAAACTTCCTCTGTGTTATCAATTGGTTTTAATATCCTAATTTTTCCTGCATCTATTTTTATTAAATCTTTCCCTGCCATCAGATTCTTATTTCCTGATACTGCAAGTAATTCTACTAATCTAACTTCTGGTCTAACATCTTTATTCCCTAAAGCTCCTTCTACAATGTATTTAACATTCTAAACTTCATTTCTTCTTGTGATTCATCGGGCACTAGGACCCCGGTGGAGTTGTGCCGTGTCAATTTCAATGCGTTAGTTTCAAAGTAATTTCCTGTACAGAGCTCTGACTGCTTGCGAGTAAAACTTCGTTTTGTGTTTTTGCTGAGACCAGTTTAGTTCTGAACATACTAGTTTTCTACCTCATAATACTGATCACATTTCTGCCTGCCATTTATAACTTTTAATTGATCTGAAACTCGTTTTTAAAAAAAATACAACATTTTAAGAAGTAGAAACACCAAAGGAAAATTCACAAATCCTTATTAAACACACACACACTAATTTATCCACTGAGATCTTGGATCTCTATTCTATAGAGTTTTAGGTATTCTAACAAAAATTGTGACCCCTCCGTTCTGATAAGCCTCTTATCCAACAGTTGTTTGCCTCTTTTAATCTCTTCCACTCTCGCTTTGTTGCTTCATCTCTCTTGATCGTGTTTCAGAGCAAGAGGACTTCCCTATTCGCCATTTTTTTTGATTTTTAACTGTCTTAGTTTTTCTGTTACTGGCAGTCCCTTTCAGTCCCAATCTGAAATTAAGGGATAAGTACCTGTTGTGGGTAGTTATCGCAAAGGTACCTAAGGCACTATCTTCCTGTGTTCGTTATGGGTCGATTGATTGGTCCCCAAAGGTTTCTAGGCGTCCCTATTTCTCCAGGATTGATCCTCACAATCTGCCTGACTCCATTTATTTATTTTATCTGCCTGATTTATTTTTAGCCTACTTCTACCAGTGATGGATGCAGGACACTCGGTACTTGTTACTAAGCCGTCCTGCGGACTTTTACTCAGGGTTAGTATTTTCTAGTCTACTAACACTCGCACCCAACTAAGTTTTATGTCCCCTTGATCCACAGAGTATCCTTCTCAGTCAATCGCACATGGCTTTCCAAACTAAGCTTGGCCGGTAAATTTGACTCACACATAGACTAAAAACTAATATTTTAGCCTCTGTGCAGATTAGAAATTTCCAATATTCTAACCGTCCTTTGGGAACTAGAAATTTCTAGTATTCTACTCCCTGTGTCGGTCAGAAATTTCTAGTATTCTAACCTCCACCCGCTTAGCTAAAAACTTATAATAGTCTAGCCTCGTTTTACCTAGAAACATCTAATATGCTAGGCTCTCTTTACCTTGAAATTTCTAGTATTCTAGGTCACACATTGGGCGCCATGAAGTAAAAACCTCACCACTATTCTTAGAATTCCCCCTGTACCAAAAAAGGGTCAAGATATTCCAAATGGTGAACAGGAATTCTCACTCCCTGACTCCTATGCAGATTTATGTGGGTGCTATTCGGGTCAAACTAGTGTTTCAAGTTATCCCCTGGCTTAACCCATATCTTCACAGAAGAATTTTATCTACTTACCACTTAGTAGCTTACACAAGGGTCTGGCTTGCTAAGTAGAGTAAAGTAAACTTTCGAATAATAATAATAACCACTCTTTAAGGTTATCAATTTAAACTTAACTTTATTTTCAAGTTAAAAAAATAAAAACTACTTTTCTTGTTCGGACCAGTTGTAAGACTTCTCTGGGTTGCTCGGTCTTCCGATGCTGCTCGTCCCATCACCGAGGAAGAATGTCTTTCTGTTCATTTTTCAGAGTTTTCATAGCAGTTTGTGCAGCCTGACCTTCACAAATGACTCCCTTCTGCTGTTTGAGCCTGACAGTTGAAAGCTAGTTTCTATCGGTTCGAAGCGTGGCGCCTTGCAACAGCGCAGCTTCATTCTACCAGCTCGCCATTACTTACTCTGAACTTTTTCACTTTGCTTGACATGTAATAAATTTGTCTGTGTCTTCGTCAGTAACCTTTCAGATTTATGTCCTTTTTAATGAATTTTCAGGTCATCTTTGGGTCAAGCTAATGTCATGTTCAGGTTCCCCCCATTTGACTCTCCTTATCTGGCTTGGCCATTTTCTAAAAGGTTTTAATGTCAAAATGGTGTGTGTATGTTATAGTGTAACCTTGTCACCTTATGTGTTTCTTTATTTGTAAATCAGTTGTCTCATCTTATTACTGGTGTCAGCAAGTTTTCACACTTAACAGTTGTCCCTTAATTTAAACCTTGGATTCATGCTGCTCTTCTTAATTGTTCAATTAAATAATTCATTGCTTAAAGAATTGTGAAATACTGTTCCCTTTCATATAACTTAAGAATTTAAGTCGATCAAATGACTTTTTAACTTGTAAATCAGAATGAATTGTTCCTAGCTGTTTTCCTTCACGTCTGTGAAGCTGTCTGCATTTCAAGCACGCTGCTGCTTTTAACCCTTTGTGGGACTTTTCTCTTTCATTAAAAGTCTCAGGCATTCTCAGTGTTACTTTCATGTTTCAAATGTCATATTTTTCCAATTTTTCATTACAGGGTGTAGAAGCTGGTGTTGATCTTCTTTGAGCAAAGGAGGTTAATGGTAGATTGAACAGGGATGTATAAAGTTATGACAAGTTTAGATAATGTAGACAAAGGAATGGTGTTCCCTTAGCTGATGGTTTAAGGACATGAGGACATAGATGTAAGACTTTAGGCACGATGTGAAGGGGGAATGTGATGAGAAACTGTTCATGCAATGAGTGGTGCAATGACCTGGAACTTGTTACCTATGTGGATGTTGGAAACAGAGATGATTAGTGATTTGAAAAGGAAATTCCATGGGCACTTGGGGGAAATAAACTTTCAGGGCTTCCCGGATTGGGCAGGGTAATGAGACTGACTAGATTACTAGCCAGCATAGATTCAATAGGCCGAATGGCCTCCTTCTGTGCCATGACTGTTGGGCATTCTTTAAAACTTACTTTTTTGATCAAGTTTTCAGTCACCAGTATTAATTTCTTATGTGGCCCTGTGCTATTTGTTTTGCTCATCACTCATGTACATTGGGATGTTCAGAAGTGCTTTATTAAGTTGTAGTGGTGACAGCATGCATAACCAACTCCTAAATCTCTGCATTCCTAAAATTGTCAAATTTAATTTTGTACTTTTCCATTTAGTCTCTTTTTTTCCTCTCAACCCAATCTTAATTTGCCTTTCTGCACCCAACATTGAATTTACCCACTCTAATTTGCACTTCCTTCTCAGTCTTGCTATTTATTTGTCAGTTCTTATTTTTTGTTGGTTAAAGAGATATGTTATTTGCCCCACTCTTTATCAAGGGCTCAGATGACCTGTTGGCCTCGTCATGTCATTATCAACTCACACTTCCAGCAACTTTGTGAAACTAGTTTTAGATGTGCATGTGCATGAACAAACTCGTGAGATGCCCACCTTCAGCAAAATTGGACAAGACTTTTGCACCGAATTCATCCAGCTTGTGGATAAAGCTAAAAACCATACCCAAGAGGGTCTTAAGGCATGCCTCCACCACAACCAGACATCTGCACACGAGTAAAGCAATAATGAAGCTACATGGCTTATTTTTTATTTATTTTTTATAATATTAGAGTACCCAATCATTTTTTCCAATTAAGGGGCAATTTAGCATGGCCAATCCACCTACCCTGCACATTTTTGGGTTGTGGGGGCGAAACCCACGCAAACACAGGGAGCATGTGCAAACTCCACACGGACAGTGACCCAGAGCTGGGATCGATACTGGGATCGCGGTGCCGCAGCAGGGCTAAACCAATGCCCCACCGTGCTGCCCAGCTGCATGGCTTATTGATATATTTACTGCTACTGAGGGTAATTTTGATGTAAAAAAATCAGGAGAGGTGTTTAGCAGGTGGCCCACCCCTGTGCTTTGGAAACAAGAGCAGGGAATCTAACAAAAATTATTGAAATTACTTTGAGTTTTGATGTTACAAACTAGTTACAACCATTTGGCCAGTGCAGACTTGATGGGCCGAATGGCCTCCTTCTGCACTGTAGATTATATGATATGGTATATATGATAAGATTTTTTATTGCAATAATTGGATGTTAGTTTTGGGTATTTTTTCCCAGTGCACTTAGATTGAATTTGATTTTATCAGTTAATCATTTTGATCATTTTTAAGTTGAGGGATTCTAGTGCTGAGAAATTGAAGACTTTCCCATTTCAGACCAAGTGAACACAGTAAGTCCTTACTTAGTGGTTACCTGCTGAAAATCACAACTTTAAACAAAACAACTTTGTGAATCATGGGTTCCTGTAGGAACCAGCGTTAAATCCGGAGTTGGGATCTTTCGGACATTGTTTTTTCCAGGCAAGGAATATACGAGTTGAAATACTGTGCCATGCATGTGCAGCACTATGCATTCACAGTTGCAATAGCTTGCAAAATAAATAAATCACTGACTTTAACAGAAATAATATGGACTGGATTCTCCGGTCCACCAGCCGCGTGTTTCTTGGCGGTGCATTAGCTGGCGGCGGGTTCTCTCTTCCCGCCACTTGTCAACAAGATTTCCCATTGAAGCCACCCCATGCCAACGGGAAACCTGCAGGCGGGGTTTGCTGGAGGCAGGAAAAGAGAATACCAATGGTCAAAGAATTCTGGCCTATATAAATTCAAATTAGATAACATTAAAACCCCCAAACAAGCCTTGAGTAGCACAGCTTCTGTATTTCGCTCACAGCATTTCTGAAATTCAGCTCAACGTTTGCTTGCTTTACTGTCTGTCTCTTTTCCCACTCTGTCTCTCTTGCTCTCTCGTTTGCCTTCCCAACTTCCTTTCCTTCCCAACCTCCTTCCCTTCCCATCCCATCTCCCTTCTTTCACTTCTCATCTCTCTTCCTTCCCTTCCCTCCCCTCCCCATCCCTCTTCAGAGCTTGGACCCTTTCTGACAGTTTGCAGGGGCTGAGCCGGGTAGGGTGGTGGTGCAGCAGCTATGGAAGAAGCCGAGGCCTACTCTCATCCCCTCTATCCAAGGTTACTCACACTTCATCATCTGATCGGCAGCCGGCAACTTCCCATCTCTGCCATGTGCTCCAGGATCCAAGGCCTCAATCTCCCTGCAACTGCGGCCTTTGGTGACTGTGGAGGCTGTAGTGATCTGTATATCTGCTGGTATGTGCTAGGAACTACTAGATGGCAGCACCTGATCCATATATATAAACTGTACTCAGAGGGGATTCCTGCCTCTTCGTATCAGGAGTGACTAGATAGCAGAGTGTTAGAGAGATAGCTTTGTTGGCACGTGTAGTTAAACATTATTTATACGGGCAGCACGGTGGCGCAGTGGTTAGTGCTGCTGCCTCACGGCGCCAAGGTCCCAGGTTCGATCCCGGCTCTGGGTCACTGTCTGTGTGGAGTCTGCACGTTCTCCCCGTGTTTGCGTGGGTTTCATCCAGGTGCTCTGGTTTCCTCCCACAGTCCAAAGATGTGCAGGTTAGGTGGATTGGCCATTCTAAATTGCCCTTAGTGTTGGGTGGGGTTACTGGGTTATGGAGATAGGGTGGAGGTGTGGACCTTGGGTAGGGTGCTCTTTCCAAGAGCCGGGGCAGACTCGATGGGCCGAATGGCCTCCTTCTGCACTGTAAATTCTGTGATAACCCCCACAACCCAAAAGATGTGCAGGGTAGGTGAATTGGTCACACTAAAGTGCCCCTTAATTAGAAAAAATGAATTGGGTACTCTAAATTCATTTTTAAAAAACCATTATTTATACCTTATTTACTTAATCATCAGTTATAGTTGTAGAAGAGTGAACAAACTCATTGATATTTATATTCGCTATTTATTAAATGTTATTTGCTTAATTTGAAGACCGATAGTTTAATTTAACTACAACTATCACTATTCTGGAAGTATGCAAAGGAGTAATGATATATTACAATCGCGCAATATAACATGGTGCCAGGATTTGGCTTTGAAAAAATTAGCTAAGTAGATTAAGAAAGATCAGAAAAAGAAGAAATTAGTAGCAGCTATTCAACTGGGGAAGCGTCGCAGCAAATGGATCCTTCGAAGAAAACCGCCTTGATGGACCACTCACAAGCTCCACGTCACCTCAAGACTACTGGTTATTTGAACTCTAATTGGAAAATGTTTAAACAACAGTTTCAAATATATTCAGAAGCTACTGACTTAACTATCGCAACTGATGGTAAAAAAAATTGCATTGCTCCTATCATTGGCAGGACAGCATGCAATCAAAATGTATAATTCCTTCCAATATTCTGCTGGTCAGGACAAAGCTAAATTTGAAGTGAATTTGAGTAAATTTGATGACCACTGCAAAATACAAACGATTGAGACATTTGAACGATTTATTTTCAACAAAAGATTGCAGAAAACATGATGGGAATCATTTACTAGCTTTGTGACAGATTATAAACTTCTAGCTCAACCTTGCAATTTTGCAACGCTGCATGACTCGTTAATTTGTGATCAGATTGTATTTGGAATAAATGATGAGCCTCTGAGAGAAAGACTTTTAAGACAACAAGACTTAACATTAGAATTAGCGATTGAAAAATGCCTAGCGCATCAACAGAGCAAGAATCAATATAATGAATATTATACCTGTGAAAAAGGCGTGAAAATCCACCACGAGATTGAGTGTCTAACAATGAAACTTATTGATATTTATATTTGTTATTCATTAAATGTTATTTGCTTAATTTGAAGACTGATAGTTTGATTGAACTACAACCATCAGACCATTCTGGAAGTAAGCAAAAGAGTAATGATGTATAATAATAATAATAATAATTGCTTATTGTCACAAGTAGACTTCAATGAAGTTACTGTGAAGAGCTCCTAGTCGCCACATTCTGGCGCCTGTTCGAGGAGGCCGGTACGGGAATTGAATCTGCACTGCTGGCCCCAATCACGTATTATGAAGAGAAATTTCTTCAGCCAGAGGGTGGAGAATCTTTTTTAAAATATAAATTTAGAGTACCCAATTAATTTTTTCCAATTAAGGGGCAATTTAGCGTGGCCAATCCATCTACCCTGCACATCTTTGGGTCGTGGGGGCGAAACCCACGCAAACACGGGGAGAATGTGCAAACTCCATACGGACACTGACCCAGAGCTAGGATCGAACCTGGGACCTCTGCGCCGTGAGGCAGCAGGGCTAACCCACTGCGCCACCGTGCTGCCCGAGGGTGGAGAATCTGTGGTACTCTTTGCCGCAGAAGGCTGTGGAGGCCAAATCACTGAGTGTCTTTCAGACAGAGATAGATCGGTTCTTGATTAATAAGGGGATCGGGGGTTATGCGGAGATGGCAGGAGAATGGGGATGAGAAAATATCAGCCATGATTGAATGGCGGAGCAGACTCGATGGGCCAAGTGGCCTAATTGTGCTCCCATGTCTTATGGTCCAATATAATAGAGGCGGCTCTGGCATCAGGACATGGTTATGACTAGACCTCAGTGCAGCATTGGAGAGGTGAAACTGGAGTGCAGGTGGCGTATAATTGATAATGGCGACTTGCATCGAAAAAACAGGTCCTAAAGAGTAAATATGAAAGCAGGCTGACTTATTCTGAGGACTTACTATAGTTTGGTTCACAGTAAAGATGTTTCATCTCTGTTTCAATAATGATCTTTTGTTCAAGCTCAGCATTAAGTGAACACCACTTTCTACACCAGTGGAGCATTTTTCAGTTCTAATACTGACCGTACTATGGATCTTCAAATGAAACTTGCAATTTATTGCTATCACATTAAAGACATAGCAACACCATGGCAATCATTGAGGGGAAACCCACTTCACAGGTTAGCCCATAGCTGCAATCATGGTCAGGTAGGCTTCGAGGTGATCGGCTGGGAATGCTGACCCTCCTGTCTGCTCTGTCAGGCTTCCTCCAGGCAGCTGGCATGCTCATGATACAGTGGGGTGCTGGTAAACCAATAGTGAAAATTACCATTGGCTTCTGATAATTGGTCTTTAAATTAACTCCTTTGGCTACCTGCCCCTTGTTGTGCTCCCAATTCAGCCTCTGAGAAAATGGCTTGATGGTGGGATGTTGACAGTAAACCAACACACTGGCTGAGGTATGAAATTCCGCCTTCCTCCATTAATGCCGTCATATCAGGGTAAAAATTCTGATCAACATTTCAAGTCAATGAATAATTAGCATACTAACACTATTGCTGTCAAAATAGTTGTCAATGTGTTGATAGTAATGAAAAACCTAAAAGTTTTATTTCATGTGCAAATGTGTGAATTGAAAAAGGAAAGTTGCAGTGTGTTGATTTTGGATGTATGCAACATCTAAGAAGTATGAAACAGACCTGTGTTCGTTGTGCAGATTTGTGTTAATTAATTTATAAACACACCAGTTAAGCAAAGTGCCCACTTTGGATTAGGATATACTACCTTTTCAGAAAGTATGGTATTTTTATTCAAGTCCATTCTTAGTTGTAATTTTGATGGCAATTGGTTAAAAGTCATTTTAGGCGGTTCTGGAGGATCAAGGATGAATTTCTTCCACTCTGGTTTGATGTATTCTTGGATGGCTGATAAGTCCAATGCAGAATCAGCCAGTGGGGAAATGTGGTGCTTGAAGGGTCAGGCAAATGAGGCGTTTAAATGTTTGTGCCCGCTCTCTGACACTTTGACTTTGTCTTTGCATGCTCCCTACGGAGTCTCTTGATATTTGGTGCCTTCCTGAAATTTTGTTGGTCACAAGTCAGGGACTTCCATGAGTCTTTGAGAATGTTTCATCTCCTCAGATGTTTTGACGACGTCCCTGAATTGTTTCTGCTGTTGTCCTGGCAGTCTGCTGCCACAACCAAGTTCTGAGTAGAACGGTTGCTTCGGGAATTTGGTGTCAAGCATACGAATGACTTGACCCGCCCAGCAGAATTAGTTTTGAGTCATTGGTGCATTGTTGCTTGGTTTTGAGGAGGGCACCACTGTTGGACTGCCTTTCCTGCTACCAGATTTGGAGGATCTTGTGAAGGCACTGCGAATGGTACTACTGTAGTGTTATGAGATGTCTGCTGTAGGTTGTCCAAATCTCAAAAACATTAACGAGCATGGAGATCACTGCTGTCCATTAAACCATGATCTTAATCTCAAGATCCTGGTCCTCAAGTCGGCTGAAGGCTGAACTGGCATATTGGAGACTGTGATGAATTTCATTGTCTGTCTTCCTTCATCAAGAGGAGGCTCCCAAAATATGGAAAATTATCCACATTTTCCAGGATTTTGCCATTGATCTTATCATTGGGGAAAGGTGTTAGAACATAAAACAGTACAGCACAGAACAGGCCCTTCGGCCCTCGATGTTGTGCCGAGCCATGATCACCCTACTCAAACCCACGTATCCACCCTATACCCGTAACCCAACAACTCCCCCCCTTAACCTTACTATTAGGACACTACGGGCAATTTATCATGGCCAATCCACCTAACCCGCACATCTTTGGACTGTGAGAGGAAACCGGAGCACCTTGAGGAAACCCACGCACTCACGGGGAGGACGTGCAGACTCCACACAGACAGTGACCCAGCCGGGAATCGGAGCTGTTGTGCTGTAAGAACTGGTTCAAAGAAAACCATTGTTTTCCATATGCTTGAGAAAAGGCATCGACAATGTCCTGGAGCTCAGTTGCTGGATGAATGCACACACACACATCATCTGCATCCTGAACCTCAGTGACTGAGGTTGAGGTGATTTTCGTTTTGGCTTGAAGGCAACATAGGCTGAATAATTTCCTGTTCTATAGATTATCTCCACACCCATGGGTAACTTGCTGGAAGCGCGGTGTAGTATTGTAGCGAGGAAAATGGAGAAGGGGGTTGGCGCAATAACACAATCTTGTTTGATTCCAGCTTTCACTGAGATAGGGTCTGTGGTGATTACCCGCTTGCATGCCATTGTGGACTGGGTGGAGGAGGAAGGTAACAGATTTGTGAAGGCTTCAAATTTAAGGATAGTTCAAAGCTTTTGGGTTTAAGAGCCAATAAGGCTTTGTGAGGTCAAAATTGGCCATGTACCATGGTTGATGCTGTTTCTTATTTTCTTGAATTTGCCATGCAGTGAAGTTCATGTCTGTGGTGGCTTTTGATGGGCAATAATCACATTATTACCCTGGAAGGAGCTTTTCGGCTACTTGGGGGAGGTGAGTGAAGAAGACCCTTGAAATGACCTTTTCTGTTTCAGACAGTAGGGAGACTTCTATGTCGTTAACACATTTGAACTTGTTTTCCTTCTTGAATATATGGTGCGATCTTCCCGAATGGGAACAGAGTCCCGAAGCGAGCGCGTTTAGCCAGGTATTTCCTGGTGCTCAGAGCGCCGAGAAATACCAAGCTATTGAACGTCCTTTCGGGTAGATACGGGACCTCAGCAGAGAATGCCCTGATGAGGTTGCATTGAACTCAGCTCCCTGGAACTCTTCAGTGCAAAAGGAGGTCGGGACGCCATTAAAAAATGGCGTCCCAATGTCTCCACTGCCCAATGCGACCCCTGAACCCCACTAAAACCCCAACTCACCTATAAGGGGTTCTCAGGCCCCCTGCACCAGCGCAGGGCACCACGGGCCTGATCCACACCATGGAGAAAATGCTCATTTGCACCTTGGCGGCACCAGCCTGGCACCTTGGCAGTACCTCGTCAACTGGCAGTGTGATTGGGCACCTTGGCAGTGCCAAACCGGCGTCCAGGTGGCAATGCCAAGATGCCCAGGCACTACTAGCAGTGCCAGGGTGCTATTCTGCCCAGAGGGAAAGTACCTGGGGACCTCTGATCCCCTGGAAGATCCCCACGAGTGCTGTTCCGCCTGGTCTCTGTTGAGACCAACACTGAACGGCGCTTGTCCGAGATCTCCAAACTTCAAGGTGAGGGGGTTAGATCCCACGTCTTAGGTAGGTAATGGGATTGCAATGTCCCTCTAACATGCAGATTTGTTAAAAAGTGATCCCGCCCATAATGGGCGGGAATCACATCTCAACATCTTGCGAGATTGCTTTAGATCTCAGGAGACATGGCGAGCCGGGTAGATCCCAGAAGAGGGATCCACTGGCTGTGCTGACTTTCAGGCACAACACAGCTAGTATATCCTGTCATAGTCATGATTGGAGTGTCTCTGAGGTCCCAGGGCATACAGTCCCCTTCGCAGATGAGGGTTATGTGGCTGTGCAGCTTTGTTTATGACTGCCATGTTTCAGAATTCTGGAAGGTATTTCATCTGCTCCAGAAGCCTTGTTATTTTTCCGTTGTCGGGTGGCTTTTACAACTTCATTCTAGATAGGTGTAGTTGAGGAATGGAGTTGAGGATGTTCAAGTTGCAAACAAGTCTCAGTTGTGGAGTTCTTCAAAAGGTTCTCGACAGCGAGCACTCACTGTCTGCCTGTGTTTGTTGAGCTCCTCTCCATGCTTGGCTCTCAGTGGAGTGGTCCCTTAAGTATTTGGGTCATAGATCATCTGAAGGAACCATGCATGTTGCTGATATCTGCAGGTTGTTGGATCTCCCACAGTTTTTCTAGCCACTGTTTGATCTTTATGTTGTAGGTTTCATGCTGTACCACTATCTTCAGTCACCTGTGAGATGCTGCTTTCCTCTTTGAGGTGGGGTAAGTTTCCAGTCTGCAAAAGTATTTGCGCTTGTGCTCAATTAGTTCCTGCAGCTCTTCTGTTTTCTGCCAAACCAGTTATGACATTTACTGGTAGAGTGACCAAGGTGCTCTTCACAGTTGCTTATTAACATGGAGCCCAAATTTTAGTTGTACAGGCGTTCACTCCAGCCCAAAAGTGTATGAAATCTTGTGATATGACATCGTGCATGCTTCCTGACTTCATTGCGAACTCGTGTAATATTTCAGTCGGCGGGCGTGCCTGAAAATGAGGCAAGCAATTTAGCCCATTAAGAGGAAAATTAGACCCAACCTTATTGTGACCCGTCTGCTTCAGTTGCCGGGTGGACCAGTTGGCCAGGCAGTCTTTATATTTTAGCTGCAACCTCAATCCAAGGAAGGATGAAATGTCAGGGCTGAAATAAAATTTTAAAAGGTGTCTGGGGTCTGAGGTTTGCGTTTGGATATGCTGCCTAGATGTTCTTTACAGTGTTTTTCAATCTTTAAGAGGTCAGCAGCTCCCTGAGACAGCTCTCCCTCAGGGTGCATATCAGGAGCACCAGCCTGCACCCTCCCTTTTCTTAGTGCCTGTTAATGTGTGAAGTTGCGTTCCAGGGCTGACCGCAATTTGAGGCACATTTTTCTCCCCCTTCCAGGCCCACCGTGTGTGCATTCCTAACCAGGCACTATGGCACACTTGTGGCTCCTGGTGGCTAAAGGTTGAGAGTCTGGCAGTGAGATGCTAACTGAAAAGGGTCACCATGGTGGGATCTTTGAGGCCTTTGATAATTTTCTTGCAGCATTGCTTCAGTTGTCTCTGTTTTGTGGCCTGCCTGATGGCGATGGTAGATCGGATAAGGCAGTGATCGGTCCAGCAGCCATCGGTACCTGTCATGGCACTGGTGATGTGGACATCTCTGTGGCCCTGTGCTTGAACAATAACTTAGTTGACCAAGTGCCAGTGTTTGGACCATGGGTGTTGCCATGAGATCTTGTGATGCCTTGCTAACAGAACAGGGTATTTAGTATGACAAGCCCATGTTCTAGACATTTCATCAGGCGGAGGGCTGCATTGAAGTTTGCTCCCTCTATTCCTTCCTTGCCTAACTTACCCTTCTAGAGATTTGTTGTCTGCCAGGACTCGGGTTAGGGATTGCTCAAGATGGGTGTTAAATCCCTCCTTGGTCTCATTTGTTGCATCATGTAGGAGCATATGGGCTGATGAAAGTGGCATGTTTATTCCTTGTTAGGGTAAGCCTGGCAGTCATGAAGCACTGTCTTATTCCACAAGGGGAGTTGCTGAGGCCCACCCTATGGAGATGCCTGTCCTGTTCCGGAAAGTCCTTCCAGAAAAAGGTGTAACTGCTGCCTTGATCCTTCAGTTGGCCTTCTTCATGATGTATCATACTTAGAGTGGCAAAGTTGATGAAGAGGTGGCTGAGTTATGTTGGCGGTGCAATACTAATGTCTGTTACTGTTGAGGTTGTCCATGAGTATTCTGACATTCCAGGTCCCAAACTTCATTTTGATAACTGGAAGATACCACGCTGACTAGTTTTGATAGAATGGGTCCTTGGTCCACTGGCAAGTGCGTTTCAAACCGATTGGAGGTCCAGCTCTGCTTTAAGACATTAGCAATGTCTATGCATGACCATAGTCAGGTGTGTATGTCACCTGTGACCAGGAACAGACAGCTTGGAGACAATTGGAGACAGGGGCTGGTTTAGCTCACTCAGCTAAATCGCTGACTTTTAAAGCAGACCAAGCAGGCCAACAGCACGGTTCGATTCCCGTACCAGCCACCCTGGACAGGCGCCGTAATGTGGCGACTAGGGACTTTTCACAGTAACTTCATTGAAGCCTACTCGTGACAATAAGCGATTTTCATTTTCATTTTTCATTTCAATTCAACAAAGGTTAGTAGCGGACTTTTTTGAAAGAAAACCTTTTTTTAACAACTATTGACCTTCTCTGTCTTGCAGGATTTAAGGATGGTATTTGTAATGACTGGCAGTTTAATTTTAAATATGTACCTGGCCTTTGTGTCTGCTGGGAGCAGAGGTGCAGCCAAGTTCCCACGAGACATTTTCATCAAGTGGTTTAATTTCCTGGGAGGGTGTAATTGTGAATGTTATGGCTGAAATCACGTTCATTCGTGTGTTCATTTTACCAAAATCAATTCACGTCTAAAGTTTCCACTGGAAAATAAAACTCAGTGTAGGTTAAAGGATATCAATGCACCAATTTGGGGCCTGAGGGAAATGTGGGCCTCACACCATAAATTACTTCTTTAAATGTGAAAATTTAGTTTCAAGTCATCCTTCATGCACATTGGACACAGCATGATAAAGAGCATGAAACTATAAAAGGTTTTCAGCTTTAAATATGACTCATACAGTCGTCATGAAAATGCATTAAAAATGCAGAATGTTGGTCTTTATATGGATACATTTAAAAAAAAAGACAAAACAGGAAAATGAATTTATTTCTTGCTGCACCAAAAATCCCAAGTTTAATTTTATGCCCATTTGAGCCAGTATAATTGCAGTAAATTCACCTGCATGGGATGGAGCAATTATGAACAAAGATGCATTCAATGTTCAGCACTAATAAATGGGCATAAAAGAGCAAGAAGGATCGGGCAGAGTATCATTACATGGCCAGAACTTTTGCCCATATTTGCTTAGTGCCTTGATTATGGATGCCTCTGGGCACAAATACACAGGAAATTTAATCCTGAAATTCTTGCTTACTAGTGGTGGCAAGCATTATTGTCCCTGATACTGTCATAGAAATCTTAATTTTAATTTCAGATTTAGCCAGTTTTGAGTTCACAGGGACCTAGATTTTGAAACTACTGCTAAATAAATTTAAATGGTCATTCCTAAAAATATTCTAACTGAGTATGGAATGTTGTAATACCGGGTTGCTGCTGGCAGGGTCAGGAAGGAGCTGGTGTGGGCCGGGGGGACAGAGGTGAGGTGTTGTCGCTGTGGGGACTGGGTCGGGCGAGGGGTGCTGGCCTGGGGCGGGCAGTCGACGGGCTATGGCTAGTCGACGGGGGAGGGGGGCGGGACGCCCTCTGATCCGGTTGGTCATCTGGAATGCGAGAGGATTGAATGGGCCGGTGAAGCGGTCGAGGGTACTTGCTCATCTGAGGGGGCTAAAGGCAGATGTGGCAATGCTTCAGGAGACCCACCTGAAGGTGGAGGACCAGGTCCGTCTGAGGAAGGGGTGGGTGGGGCAGGTTTTTCACTCTGGGTTGGATGTGAAGAACCGGAGAGTGGCGATTCTGGTGGGGAAAAATGTGTAGTTTGAGGCACCTGAGGTGGTGGCGGATAAGGGGGGTAGGTTTGTTATGGTAAGGGGCAGGCTACAGGGAGAGAAGGTGGTACTTGCTAGTGTGTATGCCCCAAATTGGGACGATGCGGGCTTTATGAGGCGTATGCTGGGACGGGTCCCGGACCTAGAGGCGGGAGGTCTGATTATAGGTGGGGGACTTCAATACGGTGTTGGATCCTCCACTGGATCGGTCCAGTTCCAGGATGGATAGGAGGCCGGCGGCGGCCAAGGTACTGAGGGAGTTTATGGACCAGATGGGAGGGGTGGATCCATGGAGGTTTGTGAGGCCGAGGGCACGGGAGTACTCTTTCTTCTCCCACGTACATAAGGTCTATTCTCGGATAGATTTCTTCGTGGTGAGTAGGGGACTGATTCCGAGAGTGGAGGAGGCCGAATATTTGGCCATTGCAATCTCCGACCACGCTCCGCATTGGATAGAGTTGGAGATGGGGGAGGTGCGGGACAAGCGCCCGTTGTGGCGGTTGGATGTGGGGTTGTTGGTGGAGGAGGAGGTGTGTAGGAGGGTTCAGGCAAGTATTGAGGGGTATCTTGAGGTGAATGATACGGGGGAGGTCCAGGTGGGGATGGTCTGGGAAGCCCTGAAGGCAGTGATTCGTGGGGAGCTGATATCCATCCGGGCACACAGGGAGAGAAGCGAGAGGTGTGAGAGGGATAGACTGGTGGGGAATATGCTGGAGGTAGACAGGAGGTACGCAGAGGCACCGGAGGAGGGACTGTTGGGGGAGAGGCGCAGCCTACAGGCTAGATTTGATTTGCTGACCACTAGAAAGGTGGAGGCACAGTGGAGGAAGACACAAGGGGCAGTGTACGAACATGGTGAAAAGGCGAGTAGGATGCTGGCTCATCAGCTCCGCAAGCGGGATGCAGCTAAGGAAATTGCTGGAGTGAGAGACAAGAGTGGGAATGTGGTGCGGAAGGGGGTAGAGGTGAATGAGGTCTTCAAGGACTTTTACGGGGAATTGTACCGGTCGGAGCCAACGGTGGAGAGGAGGGGAATAGAGAGGTTTCTCGACGGGCTTTCTTTCCCGAAGGTGCAGGAGGAGCAGGTGGAGGGGTTGGGGGCGCCGATTGAGCTGGAAGAGCTAGTTAAGGGGATCGGGCAGATGCAGTCAGGGAAGACGCCGGGGCCGGATGGGTTCCCGGTGGAATTTTATAAAACGTTTGTGGACCTAGTGGGCCCCTTGCTGGTGCGGACACTTAATGAAGTGTGGGAAGGGGGCACTTTGCCCCCGACGATGTCGCGGGCGCTGATTTTGTTAATCTTAAAGAGGGACAAGGACCCCCAGCAGTATGGTTCATACAGGCCCATATCTCTCCTCAATGTGGATGCCAAGGTGCTGGCAAAAATCCTGGCCACCAGGATAGAGGACTGTGTGCCAGGGGTTGTACACGAGGACCAGACAGGTTTTGTGAAGGGAAGGCAGCTGAACACGAATGTGCGGAGATTGTTGAATGTCATCATGATGCCGGCGATTGAGGGGGAGGCTGAGATAGTGGTGTCGCTGGATGCGGAGAAGGCCTTCGATAGAGTGGAGTGGGGGTACTTATGGGAGGTGTTGGGGAGGTTTGGATTTGGTGAAGGGTTTATTAGATGGGTCAGGCTGCTATATGAGGCCCCGATGGCGTGTGTGGCCACGAATGGGAGGAGGTCGGAGTACTTCCGGCTTTACCGAGGGACCAGGCAGGGTTGCCCCCTGCCTTTTGGGACCTTTTCAGGCTATAAACTAAATTTAGGCAAGAGTGAGGTGTTTGTGGTGCACCCTGGAGACCAGGAGGAAGGAATTGGTAGGCTCCCGCTTAGGAGGGCAGGGGAGAGTTTTAGGTACCTGGGGGTGCAGGTGGCCAGGAACTGGGGGACTCTTCACAAGCATAATTTCACCAGGCTTGTGGATCAGATGGAGGAGTTCAAGAGGTGTGACATGCTGCCATTGTCGTTGGCGGGGAGGGTGCAGTCCGTCACAATGACGGTGCTTCCGAGTTTCTTGTTCCTCTTTCAGTGCCTGCCCATCTTCATCCCCAGGGCCTTCTTTAGGAGGGTGACTAGCAGTATTTTGAGCTTTGTGTGGGCACATGGGACTCCGAGAGTGAAGAGGGTTTTTCTGGAGCGAGGGAGGGATAGAGGCGGGCTGGCGCTGCCCAACCGTTTGGGGTACTATTGGGCGGCCAATGTGTCAATGGTGCATAAATGTGTGATGGAGGGGGAGGGGGGTGCGGCATGGAAAAGAATGGAGATGGCGTCATGTAGAGGTACGAGCCTGGGTGCCTTGGCAACGGCGCCGTTGCCGCTCTCTCCTAAGAGGTATACCACGAGCCCGGTGGTGGCGGCGACCCTAAGAATTTGGGGACAGTGGAGACGGTATAGGGGGGAAACATGGGGCTCGATGGAGGCTCCACTGGGTGGAAATCGGTTCATCCCGGGGAACACTGATGGGGGATTTAGGGGATGGCAAAGGGTGGGCATCAGTAAATTGAGGGACCTGTTTATTGGCGGGAGGTTTGCGGGACTGGGGGAACGGGAAGATAAATTTGGGCTCCCCCAAGGGAACATGTTCAGATACTTGCAGGTAAAGGCGTTTGCTAGGCGACAGGTAGAGGAGTTCCCTTTGCTGCCCTCGCGGGGGGCGATGGACAGAGTGCTTTCGGGAGTGTGGGTCGGAGAGTGGAAGGTGTCTGACATTTATAAGGTAATGCAGGAGGTGGAGGAGTCGTCAGTGGAGGAGCTGAAGGCTAAATGGGAGGGGGAACTTGGGGAGCAGATAGAGGACAGGACTTGGGTGGATGCCTTGGAGAGAGTCAACTCTTCCTCTTCATGTGCGAGGCTTAGTCTCATCCAATTCAAGGTGCTGCACCGGGCCCACATGTCCGGGACTAGGATGAGTAGGTTCTTTGGGGGTGAGGACAGGTGCACCAGGTGTTCGGGGAGTCCAGTGAATCATGCCCATATGTTCTGGGCATGCCCGGTATTGGAAGAATTCTGAAAGGGGGTGGCGGGGACGGCGTCGAGGGTGGTTGGATCCAGGGTCAATCCAGGGTGGGGACTCGCGATTTTTGGAGTTGCGGTGGAGCCGGGAGTGCAGGAGGCGAAAGAGGCCGATGTCCTGGCCTTTGCGTCCCTAGTAGCCCAGGATCTTGATGCAGTGGAAGGATGCGAGGCCCCCAAGTGTGGAAACCTGGATCAGTGACATGGCGGGATTTATAAAATTGGAGAGGGTCAAATTTGCCCTGAGAGGATCAATAAAAGGGTTCTATAAACGGTGGCAGCCTTTTCTGGACTTCCTGACTCAAAGATAGGTATCTTGGTCAATAGCAGCAACAACCCGGGGGGTGTTCCTTAGTTTCTATTTTTTTTTCTCTATGGTTATGTAACTTAACATTGTGTTAATTTAAGTTGTTATTAATATGTTGTGTTGTTCATTGAGGAGGGGTGATTATTTATGATTGCTATCATTATTGTTATTGTTGGTCTTTTATTATGGTTCGATGTTGTTGTATAAATACAAACTTTTTCAATAAAAGTTATTTAAAAAAAAAGAGTATGGAATGTTGTTTTATTTTTAATATTTGTAACAATGCGAAAACAAGGTGTGATGTGCAACTACTATTAGTGTCAAATGGCATATTGGAAATGCTGCCTTTCATTCTAAATGCCAAGTTTATTTAAGTCCCCGATAGTTTAAAAATAAATCTTTGCCCAGTTGTCATATTGCCACAGCACTGTTATCCTGTCGAATGATCTGGAAAAGATGAACTTAACAAAGGTTAATAGCATCACTCATGATGTTCAATACCATGGTCGGGCGTAATACTTGATGCCTTGGAATACTGTATACAATTTTGATCTTCTCTGATGTCAGGAGATGTCGATGCTTGAAAGAATTTTGAAGAGGATCAACATACTACTTCCCAGTATAAAACATTGTTCTTATCAAGAAATGGTTTTCTACACTTTAAGGAACCATGGGATTAAAGTTTCCAGTTGGCCTCAAATAAATAGATTAAGAAGGCCGACAAGCCAAACAATTATAAATTGAAATGACAGACCCAAGTCAGGAGGTGGCTCTTTTCCCAAAGAATAGTTAACCCCAAGTACAGGCTGGCAGCTTGGCTGGTGGACTCTGATTTATTGGAATCCTTCAACCCAGAGGTGGACATGTTTATGGTTGGAGCGGCTACTACCTTTCACAAAAGATGGGCACAAGAATTTCAGTCAAGAGTGATCTTCTGGACTAGTTTGGGTCACCTGGGTGGATTGCAGAGGAATTGCCTAGGTTCTTTGCACCAAATTGGATTAGGTTTTTATCTATTTCCCGTCTCTCCCGGAAGATGCATGATATTTCTGGTGGGGTGGTGAATGTATCCATTCCGAAATGAAACGCATCACACTTGTGTAGGAGAGGTTGGATGGACAAGAGAGTCTTTACCTGTCCATTTGTATGAGCATACATTTTTGGCTTACTATCCCTTCTTTAATCTTGATACCTCTCACCTTTATTTGGCATTTAGTTGTTGCTTCATAGTGCCATTTAAAGGTTTATTTTTATGATGGTCAAGTTAACGATCTGTGGAATTATTTGTTTGACAGCAAAATTAATGTTTTAAATGGAATTCCATTCATGCTTGCTCAATTAAAGAAAAGGTAAGCTTTAAATGATGTAAATGAATGGAAAGATGCAGCATGTACACTGCTTGGCTGTTAGTCTGTGTTGCTAGGTTTTAGCTAATGGCAGTACTTTGTTCTCCAACTGTGGTGTTACCTTGGCAATGCATTTATAATTTGACCTCGTTGTCCCCTCTCCTAAGCTAGCTTGTAATTTCTGGAGCTAAGTCCTCGACATACTGTTCTGAGTTTTATATCTACAAGTGTGTATTCTACCCCGGGCTAATGTATATTTGGTTCCGAATGCAAGTGTCATGTGCTATACTTTCTTCTTATTTATGTGATGACACAGCATATGTAAATAGTTGGAAACTTTAGTTGAGTTCTGTATCATTGGTATCAGCTGAATTTGCATAAATAAAAGATTAAATATTGTCCTCGCACTTGAAAGTTTCTACATGCTGAGAAATATGTAATATTTTAGCACTCTGCGACAGAGATTAATTTGCTCTGTCAAGATCAGTTGACAGTATGACGAATATCTAGTTCACGGCTCCTGTTAATATTTTAGAGGTAATATTTAGTTCTGGGAAGATTAAATTTTAACTCTTAAAAAAAAAGGTAAATGCAACTAAAGCAGCATGGGATATATTATATGTACATTTTGGAAAATATTTTATTAAGGCATTTATAATTTTAACATTTTAAACAAAGCGATTCAACAAAATCAAAAAACCCACAATAACATATCTGTCTTCCCCCAAGCAAAAACCCTAACTATCATGGTCCATGTAACTGTTCCATCCCACGGTTCTCCCTTCATTGGTTTTCCCTACCCTTATTCGTCACTTCCATGCCTCCCCCTTTTTACCCCCCCCCCCCCCAACCCTGCTGACTGTCTAATTTTCCCTGAAGAAGTCGATGAATGGCTGCCACCTCCGAGTGAACCCCTGTAACGAACCCTTTAGGGCAAATTAGATTTTCTCCAACCGAAGAAATCTTGCCGTGTTGATGACCCAACCCCCCAACTTTGGAGGCTCTGAGTCCCTTCATCCCACCAGAATCCATCTCTGCGACACCAGGGAAGCAAAGGCCAAAACATCGGCCTCTCCCCCCGGGCTCCTGGATCTTCTGACACTCCAAATATTGCCACCTCTTGACTCAAAGTCACCCTCCTTTCCAATACCTCTGACATGACATTCGCGAACCCCTACCAAAACCCCCTCAGCCTTGGACATCCCAGGACTTCCCCTACACCGCACACACGTGTCCTCCACCTCCTCAAAAATCTGCACATCCGGGCCAAGGCCATATGAGCCCTGTGGACCACCTTGAATTGGATCAGGCTAAGCCTGGCACATGACGAAGATGCAGTGACTCTCCTCAGGGCCCCCTGCCAACTCTTCCTCCCACTTCCTCTTCACCTCCCCTAATGGAACCCCTGCCCACTCCATCAGTTCCTTATATATTTCCAAGCCTTCCCCTCCCCAACTCCTATTTTTGACCTCACCTGATCCTGTAGCTCCCTTAATGGGAGGCGCGGGAAGCCCAAGACCTGCCTCCGAACAAAATTCCTCACTTGTCAACTCAAACTCCTCCTCTAGCTCCTCCAAATTCGGGAAACTCTCCTCAATAAAAAGATCTCCAAATCGCTAGACCCCTGCCCGCTGCCACCCAGTAACAGTTGATAAAGTTCGGAAGAGCTAAGCCCCCTCCCCGCGCCCCCGTTCAAGTCGGACCATGTTCACCCACGGGGCTTTCCCATCCCAAATAAACCCCGCGATCGCAGCATTCATCTTCCTAAAAAATGCCTTATGGATGAAAATTGGGAGACACTGAAAAACGAACAGCAATTTTGGGTAGACTGTCACTTCAATAGTCTGTACCCTCCCCACCAATGACAGCGGGAGTGCGTCCCGCCTTCGGAAGTCCCCTTTCATCTGCTCTATTAACCTGCCCAAATTTAGTTTGTGAAGTTGACCCCAGTCCCGTGCTACTTGAATACCCAGTTGCCTAAAATTCTCTCCCACCACCTTGAACGGCATCTCCCTCAATCTCCTCTCCTGCCCCCTTGCCTGTATCGCAAAAAACTCACTCTTGCCCATATTCAAGTTGTAACCTGAGAACCGGCCAAATTTCTCCAGCATCTCCATAACTCCTACAATCCCCCCAATGGGTCTGTTATATAAAAGAGCAAATTGTCCGCATTGAGCGAGACCCTATGTTCCGCCCCCCTCACTATCCCCCCCGCCAAATGTTCGATGTTCGCAGCTCCATTGCCAACAGTTCTATGGCCAGGGCAAACAGTAGTGGGGAGAGTGGACATCCCTGTCTCGTCCCCCGGCACAGGCTAAAATATTCTGATCGCACCCGATTCGTCCTTACATTTGCCATCGGTGCCTGATATAGCAACCGGACCCAATCCACAAATCCCAGGACCTCCCATGGATATTTCCACTCCACCCGATCAAAGGCCTTTTCTGCATCCATGGCCACCCCACCTCGACCTCGCGCCTCGCCGCAGGCATCATTATTACGTTAAGGAGCCGTCTAATCTTGGACGGCAGGTGCCATCCTTTAACAATCCCGTCTGATCCTCCCCTATGACCCCGGGAACACAGTCCTCTATCCATGTGGCCAAGATCTTTGCCAGCAATTTTGCATCTACATTTAGCAGGGAGATTGGCCTATACGACCCACAGCTTTCCGGATCTTTATCCCGTTTTAAGATAAGGGAAATTGATGTCTGCGATAACATTGGGGGTGTACTCCCAACTCCTTTGACTCATTGAAAGCCTTTACCAAAACCGGCCCCAACAGCCTAGAAAACTTCTTTAGAACTCCACTGGTATCCGTCTGGTCCCGGGGCTTTGCCCAATTGCATCGCTCCACACCCCTCTAAACCTCCCCGAGCCTAAATGGGTCACCCAGATCCTCCACCAACTCCTCATCTATCCTCGGGAACTCCAGCCGCCCCAAAAATTGTTTCATCACCTCCTGCCCGGCTGGGGGTTCTGATTTATACAATTTACTGTAAAACTCCTGAAGCACATCATTCACCCCCGCCGGGTCCCGAACCACCTTCCCCCTGTGTCCCACCACTTTTCCTATCTCTCTCGCCACCTCCTGTTTCCTCAGCTGGTGCACCAGCATCCTGCTGGCTTTTTCCCCATATTCATAAACCGCCCCCTTTACCCTCCTTAGCTATCCCACCGCCTTACCTGTGGACAGGAGCCCAAATTCTAGTTGCAGTCTCTGACGCTCTTTCAAAAGCCGGTCACCTGGAGACTCCACATGGGTCCTGTGCACCTGTAAAATTTTGCCTACCAGTCTGTCTAACTCCGCCTTCTCATTATGGGCCCGAATTGAGGTGAATTCTCCCCTGATAACCACCTTCAATGCCTCCCAGACCACACCTGTCGACATCGCTCCAGTATCATTACTCTTAATGTTCACCCATGTGCACCATGAACCCTCGGAGCTCCTTAGCCATAGCTGATACCTTCCCAGACTTAGAACTAGACCGGTCCAACCTTGGATCAAGGACCGTATTGCAATCGCCCCCCCATAATTAGTCGGTGTGAATCTAGTTCCGGAATTTTTCCCAGTACCCGTCTCATAAATTCCACGTCATCCCAGTCGGGGCATATATATTTTCTAACACCACGGCCATTCCCTCCAGTTTCCTACTAACCATAACATATCTACCCCTCAGGTCCGCCTCTATATTCCCCACCTCGAACGCCACCCACTTATTTACCAAAGTCGCCAACCCCCTCGTTTTGAAGTCTAACCCCGAATGGAACACTTGCCCAACCCATCCCTTCCTTAACCTAATCTAGTCCCCCACCTTCCAATGTGTCACCTGCAGCATGGCCACATCCGCCTTCAGTTGCCTCAAGTGCATAAACACACGGGCCCTTTTGATTGGCCCATTCAGTCCCCGAACGTTCCATATGACCAGTCTAGTCGGGGGGCCCTCCCCCTCCCCGGCCAATCAGCCATATCCTCTCCTAGGCCAGTCCTCGGCCCATGTCCCGCACCTCCCCTAGCCCGCCCTCAGGCAACTACCGTCATCCACCCTCCCCCTCCTCCATTTTGAAAGTCCCCCCCCCCCCCCCCCCCCCCCCCCTCCGGGTCAGCAGTGCTGTTTCCCCTCCGCCCCACACAGATCTTCATATCACCCCCCCCCCCCCCCACTGAGCTTCCGTGAACTAGCCCACCCAGCTAGTCTGGCAGCCCCCGCCCATGACGCCAGAATCCCCATCCACTGTTTTCCCTCCCCCACTCTTAGTGCAAATAATCAAAGCAAAGGCAAGAAGTAAAAACATACAATCCCTCCCAACATCCGAACACAGAGACCCACCCCCCATTCCTTAGCAAAGAACTGTAAACTAGCCTAAAGCCAAAAAAAACACAGAAAAAAGAAAAACGAAAGGTTTTTTGCACTATTATACATTCACTCCAACTCTCCTCCATCAAAGCTCAAAGTCCTCCTTCTCTTGCCAATCCATTATCTTTCATAAAGTCCACTGTCTCATCCGTCGAGCCAAAGTACAACTCCCCGCCCCCATAGGTCACCCATAGGCGAGCTGGGTACAGTAGTCAGAACTTTACATCCTTCTTGTACAGGGCCGACTTGACCTTATTGAAGCTCGCCCTCCTCTTCTTTGCCAGATTTGCTCCCAGGTCCTGGTACACACGGATCTCGCCACCTTCCCAGTTGCAATACCTCGTCTGCTTGGCCCACCTCATGATACATTCTTTATGCAGGAACCGATGCAACTGTACCACCATCGCCCTCGGTGGCTTGCCCCCCTGGGGCTTGCGCATCACCACCATCGAACCATCACGAACGGCCGGTCAAACGCACCTTCCCCAAGCAGCTTCTCCAGCATCTTCCCGACGTATGCACCAGCATCCGTTCCTTCGCTCCCCTCAATCATGATTCGCAGGCCCACTATCTGATGTTCTGCCTACGAGATCGTTTCTCCAGGCCCTCCACTTTCTCCAGAAGTTGCTTCTGCTGGTCTTGCATCAGTCCCATCTCCGCTGCCATCAAGCTGGTCTGTAGCTCATGCTCCACCGCCAGCTCCTTCAACCTCTGGATCGCCGCTCCCTGGGCTGCCAGTCTCGTCTCAATGCGGTCAACCACCGCCTTGATCAAGCCCGCCACCCAAGTCAGGTGAAGATATGGAATCAGTTGAGGAAGCATCAAAAAGTGATGAAAGGCATCAACACTGATATCAAATAGCACTTGTTCAGCAACAATCTTCTCATCACTGCACAGATTGGGTTCCTCCAGGGCCACGTAGGTCCAGACTACAGAGATGAGGTGTGTGTCCTGCCTTGGCATCAAACCAGCATTTGAATGAGTGTGACATCAAGAAACCTTGGTAAAATGGAAGTGAGTGGAAACTAGGGGGGAACCTTCATTGATTGGAGTCATACCCAGCTCAAAGAAATATGGTTGTGCTGCTGGAGACCTATCATCTCAGCCCCAGGATATCGCTGCAGGCATTCTTCAGGGTAGTGTTCTAGGCTAAACCATCTTCAGATGCTTTATCAATGACCTTCCCACCATCTTAAGTTCAGGTGCGGGGATGTTTGCCGATGATTGGAGAATGTTCAGCACCATTAGTGACTCCTCAGATACTGCATATGGACATGGACTGCTTCAATAAGACCTGGGAAATAGTCAGCCTTGGGTTAATAAGTGGCAAGTAACATTCATGCCACACCAGTGCCAGACAACAAATCATTTCTCCATGACATTCACAACCATTACTGCCGCTGAAACCCCACTATTAACATCCTTGGGAATTACCATTGACCAGAACCTGAACAGGACCAGCCATATAAATACTGTGGCTACAAGAGCAGGTCAGAGGCTAGGAATCCTGCAGTGAGTAACTCGCCTCCTGATTCCCCAAAGCCTGTCCGGCACAAGTCAGGAGCTTGTTTTTTCAAAAATATATTTTATTACCAACATGTATCAAAACAGGTTACAGCACATAAACATACCTCCCAGCAAATAACTGCAACAGCTCCTCAAACACGGTCACAAACACCCCCCACCTTTTCTCAAACCCCTCTGCAGAGCCCCTTAACTCATACTTTATGTTCTCCAACCGCAGGAAATCGTACAGGTCACCCAACCAAGCCGCTACCCCTGGTGGCGATGCTGACCAGCATTCCAGTGAAATTCACCGCCGTGCATTCAGCGAGGTGAAGGCCATGACATCAGCTTTCCTCCTCTCCATGAGCTCCGGCTTCTGTGAAATCCCAAATATCACCACCAAAGGGTCCGGGTCCACCCCCTCGTCCACTATCCTAGCTAAGACCGTGAACACTCCCATCCAGAATTTTCCCACTTTTGGAGGGCATTCATTACCCACAATGCAAATCCTGCCCACCTCCCATCAGACCCTCCCTCATATCAAATACCTCCCCAATTCAGAGACCACCCTCCATACAGAGACTCCCCCCCCCCCCCCCCCCCCCCCCCATCAGTCACCCCTGCCTGGATGCTAAATTTCAGTCCTGGTTGAAACAGTGAAAAATCACTGCTTTTCATTCACTTGTCACTTGCACCTGCTGCCTCAGAGGTGTAGAAAGCAGCAGCTGGTATAGAAAACAAAAACCACATCACAAGGCTTTAAACCTTCTCAGATCCTTTGATCCGCAAGGCTTCTATTCACTTTCAAAGGGAAAAAGCTTTTAGTAGGCTGAATTGACAGGGTAATAGCTTCCAGGCAGGCAGGTGTCTGATTGTTTATTTTCATTTTCCTTCACGTTTGAATGCATCTGAAGGACCTTACTTTGAACCTGACCTCAATGTTTATAAATATCTAGTTTCACTTCCTCTTTTTGTCAGCACAAAGCACTTACTGGTTTTTATGTGGTCAGGAGCTGTCAGTCATAGCTGGATGTTTATAAACATTGAGGTTGGTTCCAAGCAGAATTTTTCACTGTTTTTGCCTGGACTGCTATTTATCTTCCAGACAGGGGTGAATGATGGGGTGGTCCTGCAGGATTTGGAACGGAATCCCTTGCGCTCCCCGGCATGCATAAATTTGCATGGCAATGGAGAGGAAATCGTTTCTGGCTAGTGTTCCTAGTGCCAGCGCACCAGAAGCGATTTGGTTCCAGTGGGAGAACTTTGTCTTGCAAATGGAAAATTTAGCCCATGATGTTGGGATGCGAGTCCCACCACAGAAAATGGTGCAAAACCCCTGGGTGCAGAATTAATGAGGTCAGGCCTGGAAGATGGCATGGCTTCTCGCCGGCCTCCACAGTGGGAAATACTCCTCGTATTTCCACCACAAAACTTAGTCCCAGATGGGAGAATTCTGCCTCATGGGTTTGGGCGGGCGCTGCACTGCTGCTCCGATTTCCAACACTTGAAGATTGGCCCCCATCATCCCTGTGTCTTAAGAAAGAGGTTTGTATATTTTACAACTAGCACATTTATTTGTCGACCATATTTTCCTGGATTTGCAGTCAGGTGGGTCCCAGTCTCCAGATGCAGTCAAAGGCCATTCCATATGTGCGGTACCACCTTTTTGGGAAATCCTCAGCCCAGATAGCTGTAGTGCAGCTACTTTTTGTAATCTTCAGTAATCTTTTTGATTTAACTGCTGAGATAAATTAATTTTGACATAACCATACTAACCTCTGCTCAGGATCACAGGCAGATAAGGCCAACCAATTCTTTGTTAATTATTCTGATCGGCGATTTAATTTGGGTATATTAAGTGGAATGAATAAAGAAAAAAAGGAAGGTCAACAATGTTACATTTAAATCAAGATTCTTTGACTGAGGGCACAGCTCATGCACTAAAATTCTCCCTTCCCTCCATTTTGGACTCTGATGGGTATTATTAATCTGTACAAGCATAATCCTGATGTCGTGTTGAAGGTTTCAAATTTGTAACAGTGAGAATGCTTAAACCACTTATTCATAAGCATTTTCATACCACAATTCTATGTTTAAACACATCATTTCATAGCACAGTAGTAAACAGATTAATTTATGATTTTGTCAATATGTAAATTGTAGATTATCTTTCAGATTTATTTGACGGATATTTTCCTACCGTTTCTATGTGTCGGATGACGAGAGGGCCAATCAATCTCATTGCCGAGGCCTGCTCTAGAATCTGGCTCTAGAATCAAAGGTGGTCTCCTGAGAGGGCGTTCTTTTTAAATTGTCCAGTTAAAGAAGGCTATGTGAACTTCAGACCAAGGTCCCATTGTTTTCAGTCAATCACACGGCAATGGGAGCAGGGATTGAATGGGAATGGGCGTGGGTATGTGGCTATATAACAGGTAGGGAACTTCAATTTTTCCTGTCCACCAACCAACAAAAGTGAAAGACTAGCTGGGCACTGGGCAGGAAAGTCGATGGCACCCGGAGAGCAGAAAGGAGAGATAATAGACTGAGGAACATCCTGCAGAACTGGAGAGGGTATTTGTGGGGAAGGGGTGGGGGGCAGGGGGGAGAAGGGAGGTTTGCCAGGGCGATGGTAGAGGGGTCATTGGAGTGGGGAAGCAAAGACCAGATAATGTGTTGGAGGGAAGTGGAGGAGGAGCAGCGGGGACATTGGGAGGAGAGGGTTAGGGGGCGGAAGAAGAGGTCCAATTGTGCTGCCACGGAGTGATTTCAATTGCAGTAAGGAAAGCAGATTGGTTTAGACCATAAGACATAGGAGTGGAAGTAAGGCCATTCGGCCCATCGAGTCCACTCCGCCATTCAATCATGGCTGATGGGCATTTCAACTCCACCTACCAGCATTCTCCCCGTAGCCCTTAATTCCTCGCGACATCAAGAATTTATCTATCTCTGCCTTGAAGCCATTTAGCGTCCCGGCCTCCACTGCACTCCGCGGCAATGAATTCCACAGGCCCACCACTCTCTGGCTGAAGAAATGTCTCCGCATTTCTGTTCTGGATTTACCCCCTCTAATTCTAAGGCTGTGCCCACGGGTCCTCGTCTCCTCGCCTAACGGAAACAGTTTCTTTGTGTCCACCCTTTCTAAGCCATGCATTATCTTGTAGGTTTCTATTAGATCTCCCCTTAACCTTCTAAACTCCAATGAATACAATCCCAGGATCCTCAGCCATTCATCATATGTTAGACCCGCCATTCCAGGGATCATCCGTGTGAATCTCCGCTGGACACGCTCCAGTGCCAGTATGTCCTTCCTGAGGTGTGGGGCCCAAAACTGGACACAGTACTCCAAATGGGGCCTAACCAGAGCCTTATAAAGGCTCAGTAGCACATCGCTGCTTTTATATTCCAACCCTCTTGAGATAAATGACAACATTGCATTCGCTTTCTTAATCACAGATTCAACCTGCATGTTTACCTTTAGGGAATCCTCGACTAGCACTCCCAGATCCCTTTGTACTTTGGCATTATGAATTTTCTCACCGTTTAGAAAGTAGTCTATGCTTGGATTCTTTTTTCCAAAGTGCAAGACCTCACATTTTCTCACGTTGAATTGCATCAGCCATTTCCTGCACCACTCTCCCAAACTGTCTAGATCCTTCTGCAGCCTCCCCACTTCCTCAGTGCTACCTGCCTGACCACCTAACTTTGTATCATCAGCAAACTTCGCTAGAATGCCCCCAGTCCCTTCACCCAGATCATTAATATATATGGTGAACAGCTGCGGCCCCAACACTGAACCCTGTGGGACACCGCTGGTTTGATGGGCTTCTGTTTCTTCTAGCTCACAAGATTGCTGGAAACATACTTACCTGATGAATCAAGCCATTCTTACCTCCCTTTGGCTGATGGGTTTCCTAAAACCAAGGAAACCTGGCCCACAGCCACTAAATTTAACTTGCCCGAAAAGCAGAGACATACAGCCTTCTTTAAAATAATTAAATGAAGGGCCTCGATCTGGAGAGTGGCTGAGTTGTTTGTCCCCCAACCTGCCTCTGTTAAAACCAGAAGTGCACATGTTGGAGGTGGGTTGGCAGCAGGTTTTGCATTTTTTAAAATAAATTTATGGTGCCCAATTCATTTTCTCCAATTAAGGGGCAATTTAGCGTGGTCAATCCACCTACCCTGCACATCTTTGGGTTGTGGGGGTGTGGTGGTATGATTTGCATAGCTGTCTGCCATTGGTGCAGAACATTGGCTTACCATTGGCCCTGGTCGGTCATGTGCCTCTCGACCGATTGGTTGAGACCAGTCATGTGACGACTCTCCGATTGGTCGAGAGGCTGAGTTAACCCCGCCTCCAGAGCGAGGTATAAATAACCAGAATGCCCGGCGGTCGTCCATTTACTGTAGTCGACCGCAGGGCTAACTTCTAGCTTATTAAAGCCTAACTTTTGTACAGCAACTCGTCTCGCGTTCGATTGGTGGTTCATCAGGGGGCGAAACCCACACAAACACGGAGAGAATGCGTAAACTCCACATGGACAGTGACCCAGAACAGGGATCTAACCTGGGACCTCGGTGCCGTGAGGCAGCAATGCTAACCACTGCGCCACCAGCTGCCTGGGTTTTGCATTTTTAAAAATTTACCCACCCCTGTCCCTTCCACCTATCATGTTGGGTTAAAGTGTTCTCAAAAGTCTCTTAGAGGAACAGATAGTGCTCTGATTGTTACCAGATATTTCATGTACTTTTTGATGTTTGGAATATCTTTGAGGAATGGTGCCCACAACACAAGGTTGAATAATTTAAGTTTATAGGACATACACATCTGTATGTACTTAAAGTTTATATGCTTAATATTGGTGATTGCATTAAAAATTAGAAAAATAATTGTTTCAAGATTTCACAATGTTTAGAAGTAACATATGGGGGTAATTGCCTAATGTCCATGTGGAATAATTTGACTACATTTAGACTATTAGCAAATCGTATGGTGCAATGGGACATATTGCTCTTTGACCTCGAGGGATCTGTGTTTGAATCCTACTCCTAGTGATAAAAGTAAGCGAGTGCTATTTTCCGCATCGTAGTTTAGGTTCTAAAGAAGTTCCTGAGGTGGCTAAGACTGTGCCTTGAACTGCAGGGCCTGGTTATCCCACCTTTTGAACAAGATGCCATATTGACAAAGGAGTTTCATCGTACACAGAGTGAGCACCCTGAGGATGATTAAGCCTCTGATCACTAATTAAAATGGATGCTAAAGCTCATTTAACAGGACGCAAGTAATTTTTCTGCCTAGTTCTGCAATTAATGACCTTTTCTAACAGTGACCAGCTGAATAAACATAAAAGTTGCCATTGATGACGTTTCCGATTGCTACCTCCTCATGTTCTTTTGCAGATGGAGACTGACTGACTGAATTGCCTTTATTGATGATTTTTAATGTACAGTGGGAGACTCTGAGACAAGTCACCAACATTTTATCAACATTCTCTTTGCAAATTCTCTTCGGACTTTCCATAAAAAGAGTCAGTGCAATGCTATTGTACCTTGCTGGAAACCATCTGAGAGTCACCTCGTGAAAGGGAGTGATTGGCTGTGGGATTCTGCTAATGGTCCCCCACCCAACGCTACTCTTTCTCCATTTACATGACCCAAGAGCAATGCATGAGGAACAAAGAACAAAGAAAATTACAGCACAGGAACAGGCCCTTCGGCCCTCCCAGCCTGCGCCGATCCAGATCCTTTATCTAAACCTGTCTCCTATTTTCCAAGGTCTACTTCCCTCTGTTCCCGCCCATTCATATACCTGTCTAGATGCTTCTTAAATGATGCTATCGTGCCCACCTCTACCACCTCCGCTGGTAAAGCGTTCCAGGCACCCACCACCCTCTGCGTAAAAAACTTTCCACGCACATCTCCCTGAAACTTTCCCCCTCTCACCTTGAAATCGTGACCCCTTGTAACTGACACCCCCACTCTTGGGAAAAGCTTGTTACTATCCACCCTGTCCATACCTCTCATAATTTTGTAGACCTCAATCAGGTCCCCCCTCAACCTCCGTCTTTCCAACGAAAACTATCCTAATCTACTCAACCTTTCTTCATAGCTAGCACCCTCCATACCAGGCAACATCCTGGTGAACTTCCTCTGCACCCTCTCCAAGGCATCCACATCCTTCTGGTAATGTGGCGACTAGAACTGCACGCAGTATTCCAAATGTGGCCGAACCAAAGTCCTATACAACTGTAACATGACCTGCCAACTCTTGTACTCAATACCCCGTCCGATGAAGGCAAGCATGCTGTATGCCTTCTTGACCACTCTATCAACCTGCGTTGCCACCTTCAGGGTACAATGGACCTGAACTCCCAGATCTCTCTGCACATCAATTTTCCCCAAGACCCTTCCATTGACCATATAGTCCGCTCTTGAATTTGATCTTCCAAAATGCATCACCTTGCATTTGCCTGGATTGAATTCCATCTGCCATTTCTCTGCCCAACTCTCCAATCTATCTATATTTTGTTGTATTCTCTGACAGTCCTCCTCGCTATCTGCAACTCCACCAATCTTAGTATCATCTGCAAACTTGCTAATCAGACCACCTATACCTTCCTCCAGGTCATTTATGTAGATCACAAACATCAGTGGTCCGAGCACGGATCCCTGTGGAACACCACTAGTCACCCTTCTCCATTTTGAGACACTCCCTTCCACCACTACTCTCTGTCTCCTGTTGCCCAGCCAGTTCTTTATCCATCTAGCTAGTACACCCTGAACCCCATACGACTTCACTTTTTCCATCAACCTGCCATGGGAAACCTTATCAAACATCTTACTAAAGTCCATGTATACGACATCTACAGCCCTTCCCTCATCAATTAACTTTGTCACTTCCTCAAAGAATTCTATTAGGTTTGTAAGACATGACCTTCCCTGCACAAAACCATGCTGCCTATCACTGATAAGTCTATTTTCTTCCAGATGTGAATAGATCCTATCCCCCAGTATCTTCTCCAACAATTTGCCTACCACTGACGTCAAGCTCACAGGTCTATAATTCCCTGGATTATCCCTGCTACCCTTCTTAAACAAAGGGACAACATTAGCAATTCTCCAGTCCTCCGGGACCTCACCCGTGCTCAAGGATGCTGCAAAGATATCTGTTAAGGCCCCAGCTTGAGGAGGTTGTGCTTCACCAAGAAGGTCATTACAGAGATTTGTGGCCTTGTGGAACAAACACTTGGATGTTGTGGCACATCCTGCACTGCATTATCTGTGACAGCCAACGTTGAGGGAGTACTTAATTTTTATGTTATTGGTACCTTTTAATTTGCCACAGGTGATGTCAATCACGTATTGCAATACTTTGTGTACTTCTGCATAAGGGTGTTTGTGTTCGGAGGAATAGCAATGGTTGCAGAATTTGGCTTTGTAGAATTAGTAGTTTTGGTGCTCCCGGTACCAGTTTAAAGGTCAGTTAGCTCAGTTGGCTGGATGGTTGGTTTGCGATGCAGAGTAACACCAACAAGGCGGGTTCAGTTCCTGTACCTGCTGAGGTTATCCCCGAAGGGCTCGCCTTTTCAATCTTGCCCCTCGCCTGAGGTGTGGTGACCTTGAGGTTAAATCATCACCAGTCAACTCTTTCAAAAGCCTACGGTCCTCTGGGACTATGGACGCTTTCATTTCAGAAGTAAAATGGCTGCTGCTTCTGCTCACTTCTGAACACCATCTTGAGTGAGGGTATTCTGAGTGTGCAGAGTAGACAGATTGTAATGTCAGTGTCGAACCCTAATTTAACATTTGCACTGCCATTTTGAATCTCACCACTCTTGCTCTCTCTTAAACATGCACAATTGAACATGCATTCAGCAACACAAATAGTCTCCCCTGCCTCCAATCATCAACATTCATTCTCCAGAAAGGGTGGCTACTAGGCAACAAGGGTTATCCACTCTAGACCTGGTTGATGACTCCCCTCCACAATGCAACCATACATGGCCAGCATGAATACTACGAAAGCTACTAGAAACAACATTGAGCAGATGATTGGTGCTGAAGTAATGGTTCCATTGCCTTAACTGTTCTTGAGGAGCACTTTTGTATTTGACAGAGTGGGTGTTCTGATTTGTGAGGTGAGCTGTGTTCTCCGTCACCTGGTGATCATGAGGATGCAACCCTCGACACCATAGATTCAATGATGGCCTCGAGGAGGAGCAGCAGCAGGGAAGGAGGATGAGAGGAAGCAGCGGTACATTCACATTTCGGATGAGCTGTCCACGCGAGCCTATTTGTATCCGGTTTGCATGAGTACAGCCCTGTATCTGCGTTATCTATTGATCCCAGGCTTTTTTGAAAATGGCACCCCTTTGTGGGAGGCAATCAGCTCACTGTACTTTGTCACAGATCTGTTCCAGCACAGATCACACTCCAGAGTTTTAAATGACCACCACCCACAGCTCCCACCCTTTCCTAATGCTTTTCTCTTTCATCTTTAAAACCATTGTTCTCAAAATCTCTCTGAACATAACCGTCTTCAAAATATATACTGGTGCAATTGGTGAGATATGGTATGTGAAGTTGCGTTCACTGTCCTTAACCGCTTTATGAATTTAACTGCTTTTGGCACTGCATCCATACCCTTTGGGCTATTTTGTTAGCATTGAGCGCAAAAGCTACCTGTTCTAATTGCCTTTGTTATATCTATCTGATGGCAGCCATATAGGGAAAACAAAACTCTCTTGTCCTGTGAACTTCCTGCACCAAGGCACCCAGCACCTTTGGGGGACACTCTCTGGCTCATTGCACGATTCTTGTAGGTTCTTTGTGATCATCATTGCTTCTTTAACCAGGTCTAGCCCCTGCTGCAGCCAGTGAGCACTTTGCCATTAAGAGGTGCAGGCTAGTTTTAAATGGTGCTAGCCTCACACTAACTTAGGTGCCCTGCTGAAGTGTGTGGTCACTCACTATGCATTTAGCTCTGGGCTGCTTGTCTCGATCATTATAATAGCAAGCAACATAAAGTTTGCATGTTGCCTGTATCATTTTGATTGGGTGTAGGCTAATCAAGCATCAAGGTCCCTGCACCCAATTTCTGGGGCTAGACAATTGAACCCCTCTATATATTCTTCCCAGAGAAGACCGGGGCAGAGAGTTCTTGATTTTGATTTGATTCCGTGCTTCCCCATGGTCCAAGAAGCCATTGATTGCACACTTGTCCATGAAAGCCCATAATTATAAACTTGAGAAATTCAGGAACAGGAAGGGTTTCCATTCCAAGTCTGCAGCTTCCACGTGACCGCCAGCACAGCATCGTGCAAGTGAATGTCTGGTAATCCTGGTGCTTCCATGATTCTTTAATGAGACAGTCACTGTGCCCTAGATCTTTGAGCTCCAATGCAATATGCATGACTGGTTTCTGGGTGACGAGATGTACTTTTTGCTGCCATGACTCACCTGAGAAGGTCCAGCAAGAGCTAAGAACACAGACAACGAGAGCTAATCTGCCACTAGGAATACCAGTGATTAGATAATTGGGATTCAACATCGTAAAGATCACGAATGTCAGTCTTAGGCCACTTTGATTCTCTGTGTGGCATTAAGAAATGACTGAGCGCAGTGGTTACATCAAAGACTATGGCCCCAACAACATCCCAACTGTAGTGCAGAAGGTCTTCTCTAGAATGAGCTTCACCCACAGCCAAGCTGTTCCAGCACAGTGAGCCCTTGCAAAATGGAAGTCAGTTGGAACTGGAATAGATTCTCTTGTATAAAAGCAAACTACTGCAGATGTTGAAATCTGAAACAAAACAGAAAATTGTGGACAATCTCAGCAGGTCTGACAGCATCTGTGGAGAGAAAAGAGAGCTAATGTTTCAAGTCTGGATGATAAACAGTAATTCTGTGCTTTGACAAAGAGTCATCCAGACTTGAAACGTTAGCTCTCTCTTCTCTCCACAGATGCTGTCAGACCTGCCGAAATTGTCCAGTATTTTCTGTTTAAATTTCCAGAGGTTGGATTCATATCAAACACAAAGGAAGATGGTTTTGGTTTGTTGGAGAGTAATCATCGCAGCCTCAGGACATGGCTGCAAGAGCTCCTCGGGGTAGTACAATGCCCAATCATCTTTGGCTACTTCATTATGACCTTTCCTCCATCATGGGGTTTTGGGAACAGGACAAGGAGGGGTAGTAGGCGTAGGTAGGGTGTTCTTCAGGGGGCTGGTGCAGGTTTGATGGGCCAAATAGCCGCTTTCTGCACTCTAGGAGTTCCATGATTCTGTACGGTCAGGAGTGGGATGTTCACTGAAGTTGCCATTCGCAGCTTCTCGTACTGAAGAAATCTATACCCACATACAGAAAGTCAGAGACAACATTCAGGTTTGTCCTGCGAGCGGTATGTAATATCTGTGCCACAAGAGGTGTTGGGCAATACCGGTTCCAACAAAGAGATTCTAACCATTTCCTTCACATTCAGTGGCATTACCACCACTGAGTACCCACCATCAACATCTTGGGAATCACCATTGATCAGAAACATAACTGGACCAACTACACAAATACTTTGGCTACAAGAACTCGTCAGAGGCTGGAATTCTGTGGATAAACATCAGAGGGTTCCAGGTAGAGGGTCCATACAAGGCAGGGATGCTTGCCACTAACTAATTGAAGGTCACTTTTGAGAGACCATCAGACTGTGGAGCATTGTTACCACATGCCTTGCCTTCCAGGACTGAGGATCTATCAAGATGTTTTCCATCTGGATTGGATTTGGATTTTATTTATTGTCAGATGCACCGAGGTATAGTGAAAAGTATTGTTCTGCATACAGTCCAGACAGATCATTCCATACATGAAAAAAAACATAGGACATACATAAATACACAATGTAAATACATGGGCACAGGCAACAGATGAACATACGGAGTGCGGTACCACTTAATAGAGAAGATGTGTGAAGAGATTAGTTCAGTCCATAAGAGATCCATTCAGGAGTCTGGTAACAGTGGGGAAGAAGCTGTTTTTTTTAACCTGCTAGTGTGTGTTCTCAGGCTTTTGTATCTCCTGCCCGATGGAAGAACTTGGAAGCGTGGATAACCTGGTGGGAGGGGTCTTTGATTAAGCTGCCCACTTTCCCCAGGCAGTGGGAGGTGTAGACAGTCAATTGGTGGGGGGCGGGTTTGCATGATGGACTGCTGTGGTCACGACTCTGTAGTTTCTTACAGTCTTCGGCCGAGCAGTTGCCATACCAGACTGTGATAGGATGCTTTCTATGGTGCATCTGTAAAAAGCACACAATGCTTTCAAATACTTGTCCCTGGAAAACACAACAAAAAAGGCCACCAATCTGACCACAGTGCAATTGATGTAATCACTCTTCATCTATACCCAAATCAATGAAAACATTATACCAACCAATAACACGTAAATATTAAACTATTCAACATAGTGCTTACCCTTGGTGACCATCACATATATACACTTGGTTACTTTAGTGCTTTTCTGAAGTACAACCCACATGACAACAGCATGTGAGATGGATGTCTACAAGGGAAGTTCAGATGTTTTCCTGGGATATTCTCAAGAGGCTGTGTGTTGCGATGGGACCCAACTTTGACTATGCCACGTCAGCAAGAGCTTAAGCAGTGTGGGGTGCCTTGCTGACTGGCAATTGCAACAACAATGGCGGAGTGCCTGGGGAGAAAACTGGAATGCCTCCATCTGGAAAGAGCCCAATATATTCATGTTCCATGATTTCCAAAATCAGTACCTCATGGTATCTGTTCAACCCATGCCGTGGCCTGGTGAAAGACCGATCTCTCTCCGGGCAGCTGAGACACTCTGCAGATCCAATTCAACCAAGAAAGCCAGATCCACCATGGCAACTGTCTGAGCTTCAATTGGAGTACATTGCTGTTCCATGGAAGATGCAAGAACAGGTTGAGTTTCCTTGATCTGAAATCCTTGGATTTGATTGCTTTTCAAGTATTCAGATATTTCTGGTTTTTGGACTTACGGTATATGTGGTAGGCCTAGGCCTACTTGCATCACAATAGCCTAAGGCAAGGCTAGCTATTTTTTTTACAACATATAGTTATTTTTCCATGTACCAATGCTCACATACCCTACCTCTTACGGGTTAACATTTATTACACCTGTAGTATAACATTACATTGCTTTATTAATATACAAATTAACTGCATGGTTTATTGGATTGTTCTAGTAGAGTCAGCATTGTCATAATGAATTAAATGGCCTCCCACATTGCTGTTGATGGTTCTATAACTGAACTGCCATTAGAAAATAGTCTTGCCTATTTAGTATCGAGTTTGATTTGTTTTCTACCAGTACCCATATCGGAGTTAAATTGCTTTTATCTTCACACATCTTATTGTTCAGTATAAGCTACGGAGAAACAAGACCGCATTATCAAAAAATGAATATGAAATCGCATTTTATATGTTTAGTTTAGTCTTGCAGTAAAGAACCGTTCTACCTCACACTGTACGTATTTGTTGATGCTTCAACATGTTTCAAGAGAGATTCTTTTTTTGTTCGTTTTATTTTAAGGCAAAACGTACTTGCCTGGTTCTAGACCTAGGACTCACCGCACACCACATGCAATAAATTATTCCTTTCATATTTATTTCTATTTCTTTGATGTTAGAGCCCAACCAAGCTCTGATTTTTTACATCATGACTGGTGTCAGCAGGAAGGCATGCTACCTGTGGTTCTGGAGGGATCAGTATACCTTCTCCAGGAACAAGTAAGGAAGCTGTCTTTGGTATATAGTGCTATTAGTATTAATATATTGAAATTCAGTTTTGAGGGAGGTGGAATTTAAATCCAAACACTAATCTTTTCAGTCTTTTATTCGCTTCAAATTATTCTTGGGAAATAGGTTGAGTTAGATTTAGCTAAAATTTGAGTTGATCAGATATCAATATTTTAATTCAGTAAATGATGCTCTTATTTCAAATTGTGATCCATTATATTTTAATTAAACATTTTCAGTGGTTCAAATTGAAGGCACATTTTTTCTGAAACTGACTAATGTGGCCAACAAAATTACAGCTTTTGCAACTAACAGTACTAAAATATCTCCTGGAGAAAGGTTTACGAGTGCAAAAGGATAGTAGCTTACAATGGCATTATTGGGGCGGGGCGGCGGTGCAGTGGGTAGCACTGCTGCCTCACAGCTCTGAGGATCCGGATTCAATCTCGGATCCGGGTTCGATCCCGGACCCGGGTTACTGCCCGTGTCGAGTTTGCACATTCTCCCCGTTTCTGCGTGGGTCTCTCCCCCCCCCCCCCCCCCCCCCCCCTCTCCCCCCCCCCCCCCACACACAACTCAAAAGATGTGCAGGATAGGTGGATTGGCCATGCTAAAGTGCCCCTTAATTGGGAAACAAAAGAATTGGCTACTCTAAATTCATAAAAAATAAATTAATGAACATGAATGAAATGAAACCCTGATAAGGTGGTGAGATTGGTGTGAGCATTCTCACTTATCAGCATATTAATTTTAATAATTAAATGCTTTCTAAGAACGAAGGACTATTATATTCATGATGAGAAATGCATCACTTTACCAGCTCAGAATTAATGAGAATAGTCTTTAATGGAGTTTAGCATCATCAACAACATTTCAAGCTTTAATCTCTATTCCAATATTAAAATAATTTGTTAAAAAAAATATACATATATATGTTAATATATTTCAAAAAAGCAACAGTTCCAGCAGGAAGGCATGTTACCTGTAGTTCTAGGGGGAACTGTGTACCGACTCCAGGAGTAAGAGAGGAAGCTGTTTCCTGCTGGAAACTTGGGAGACAGCACTGTCCACCATCCTCCAGTTGAAAATTCACCCATTTGCCACAACATGTTGTTTTTTGCACCTTCACCTGAGTAAGTTTTAACAATAAAACTAGCTCCTGTTCACTTAAGGAACCTAGCTGGCTTATTTCTTCCAGAGAACAAGACACAATTAGGTACATTCTGTGAATTGGAATTTTACATTGAAAAAAAATCAGGTAGCATGGTGGTTAGCATAAATGCTTCACAGCTCCAGGGTCCCAGGTTCGATTCCCGGCTGGGTCACTGTCTGTGCGGAGTCTGCACATCCTCCCCGTGTGTGTGTGGGTTTCCTCCGGGTGCTCCGGTTTCCTCCCACAGTCCAAAGATGTGCGGGTTAGGTGGATTGGCCATGCTAAATTGCCCGTAGTGTCCTTAAAAAAAAAGTAAGGTTAAGGGGGCGGTTGTTGGGTTACGGGTATAGGGTGGATACGTGGGTTTGAGTAGGGTGATCATTGCTCGGCACAACATCGAGGGCCGAAGGGCCTGTTCTGTGCTGTACTGTTCTATGTTCTATGTTCTAAAAATCAAACTCCGTTACAGCCACTCCAGGAGTAGGGGGCAAAGAGAGGAGTCCTCCTAAACTAGTTGAAACACAATCTTTTAGTCCCCTTGCTAACATATTCTTTGGCTCAGTATCATTTTCTCTGATTACACTTCTGAAACTCTTTTTGACAGTTTTCTATTCAAAAAGCAATTACAAGTTGTCATGTAAAATATGATGGTGCTCAAAAAAGTCAAGAAAGTGTGCAAATTTTCCTGTATGGGAGAATGACATTCACAAGTTGCAGAATCATTTAATTCAGGCATTTTCGATTGCCTAAATGATCTGATTTCCTTTTGTATAATAATACTGAGACCATTTTAGGTTGTTAAGATGATGGTGAATGAGCTCCAGCAAAAAAGTAGAAGTGGAATGAAAGAAATGAAAGCACAAATTCCAAATTCAAGTTAGTGAATCCCCCGAATTTAATTCTCATTTCATATGAACTGAAGAGAAGGGTTTTAAATACTGATACTAGTTCACATCAATCCTAAAAGAGCATATGTGATGATGCCCTACAAATGCTGATGTGCAGCAAAGCAAAGAGACTTGCCCTGATTATTAGTCAATGCCATTTTCCCCAGAGAAGACTTGTTCAAAAGGTTTTGCAGGAGATATCTGGCAGCATCATTATTCTCTGCAACACTCAGTGGATCTGGCTGTAAAAGTGGAATTGGCAGACCTGAAGGAAGGTGCGCAGGCAATACTATACTGAAAATTCCTAGAGAAAATGACTAATATTTGTCCAAAGTATGAATGCCAAAATGTGAATATTTTATTGTTCCCCATCCAAAGGCTGTAATGCCATCTTACAGTTTTCCCAATAGTCAAACAATTTTATTCCCTTTAGGTGCTCATCCAATTATCTTTTGAAAGCCGCAATTGAACACTCCTCCATCACCCTCTTGGGCAGTTCATTCCCGATCCAACCACAGTGCAAAAGAATTCTTCCTCATGTAGCCATTACTTTGATTGGCAACCACTTCAAACTGGTGTTGTCTAGTTCTTGAACTGTGAGAACAGTTTCTCCCTTGGTGAGAACAGTTTCTCCCTATCTCGATCCCTCCTGATTTTGCACCCCTCCATTCCACCTCCTTCCAGTTTTCTTGATTCTAGTAGTCACCTTGAGTACCTTGATTGAACTTGCCTCCACCACAAGTCCAGGCAGTTCTTTCCACACATGAACTACTGGTTGTGTGACAAAGTTTTTTCTCACATTACATTTGCAAATTTGAGCCCTCTCATTCTTGGTCCTTTTATGAGTGGGAACAGTTTCTCCTTATCTATTCTGTCCAGCCCCCTGGTTTTGAACATCTCTATCAAATCTCCTCTTAGCCTTCTCCTCTCCGGGGAGAACAGTCCCAACCTCTCCAATCTATCCTCATAAGTGAAGTTCCTCATCCCTGGAACCATTCTTGTAAACTTCTTCTGCACTCTCTAAATGTGTTCACGTCCTTCCTGTAGTGCGGTACCCAAATCTGTATACAACGGATGAAATCTAACTGCTTTGCCGAGCCAGAACCTGGGTGTAACAAGGCCAGTAAATCTTGCGAGAAGCCTCTCGCAGAATTTACTGGTTTGCCACGCCACGCAAGATTGAACGGGATCTCGTAAGACGTTGCAATCTGAATTTCGCCCACAATGTGTGAGATCCAGATCTGGCTAATCTGCATATTAAAGTGTTGCAGTAAGCAGCACACTGATATGGACTCACCGGAGTTAGCCAAAATGCAGGATCTAACCCCCATGCCTGGGAGATCCCTGGGTGAGCACCGGTTAGAACTGGTCTCCATCGACGGAGTGCCAGCACTTGGGGGAGTCTCCCAGAGGATCGGAGACCCTGGATGGTTGGGCTCTAGTCAGCTTGGGCACCCTGGCAATGCCACTTGGGTGTCATCGTGGCACTGCCAGGGTGCTCAGGTGGCAGGGGCACTGCCAGTGCCTGGATGGCATTTTGCCCACACCTGAGGTCGGGCTGGTGGGGTGCCCTGCCCTTATTAGTGGGGTGTGGGGGGCCGATGACATAGTTCCAGGTGAGTTGGTGTGGTAGTATGACTAGGGGTATTACGGTACCTGGGAGTGTGAGCTGCCATTGGTGCAGAGGACTCGCTGCCCATTGGCCCAGGTATGTCATGTGCCTCTCAGCCGATTGGCTGAGAGGAAGGTAGCTCCGCCTACGAGGCGGGGTATAAGAACCCGTGTTCCCCGGCAGCCAGCCATTCTTCTGTACTTCTGCTGCCGGGTCCACTTCTTGCTTATTAAAGCCTATCGTTCGGACTTCATCTACGTTTCGTGTCCCATTGATTGTGCATTAGTTGGGGCATTGGAGAAGTCTGGGGGTCGCGGTGGTGTGTCTCGAGATCAGGTGTTCCCGTTGAGGCCCCGAAATGCAACAGAATCCCGTTAGACAGCGAGGTAATTCTCGGCGCTTCTGTGGCGGAAACACCCGACTAAACGTGCTCGCCCTGGGGCTCTGTTTAATTTCTGTTAAATCGCACCTAATACACCAACTGAGGTCTAACGAGTGTCTTGTATAAGTTCAGCATAACCTCTTAGCTCTTGTACTCTCTGCCCCTATTAATAAAGCCTGGGATACTATATACTTGTTAACTTCTCTCTCCACTGTCCTGCCACCTTCCATGATCTATGCACTGACTGATGCCCCGAATTCTTGGAACCATTATTTTATATATCCTCCCTCTCTAAAGTGCTCTGATCCTTTCCAAAGTGGTGCCCAGAATTAGCTGAATTTTAGAGTACTGAGGCTGCTGCCTCCCCCCCTCCCCTCCACCTGACCAAGAGGTCGGCTGGGATTGGTGTGGGTGGGGGGGAACCTGCCCACAATCCCCACAGCTGCCCTACAGCACTTTAATGCTGTGAAGAGTGCCTGTCTTAATGTGTGTAAGATGAATAGCTATGAAAGCATATGCCTTTTTTCAGCAATACTCAAACAAACTGATTTTTATTCGGATTTCATCACTTTCCTATCTCGGCTGTAGTTGTTGGTCTGAAAGTCACCTTGGCTAAGTAATAACACGCTGATTGGTCAGAAGGATGTGGGTCAAAGTTTCATTCTACCTCTTAAGGGCATATCTAAGCTGACTCAGAACAACACTGAGGATATGCTGTATTGATAGATGTGCTGTCCTTTGGAGTAGATGTTAAAGTAATTAAGCCTTAAGTCTGTTCAATCACTGTAAAAAACATCCATGATACTTCTTTAAAGAAGGGCAAGGTGTTTCCTTGTCCTGGCCGATATGTATTTATGATATTATAAAAACAGAATTACTAACCATTTGTTCGTCCGGAGAAGCAACTTGTACACCCATAAGGGCATACCCAACATGACAGGACCTTTTCTGTCTTTACTGCTAATATCCTTAATTGGGAGTGGAGATTTTTCTTAACAAGTGCTAATTATTTTCTTTAGTTTGGTGCAGGTCCCAATTGATTTACATTTTGAAAAATGGACCAATTTGGTTGTCATTATTTGGTGATGATCTTTTGTCCTGGTTAAATGAAATCAATTGATAGAAGCATAGCATTTTGTTAAAGATGCGATTAAAATATTGGGTGGAATTCTAGAAATTTCTAGAAAACAAAAGTGGACCCCAACTAACCTCACCTTGACAAAACAGTAGAGGTTTGGCCCCACTGCTGCTGCTAAAATGGATGCTTTATAATCAGCTCTTTGCTGGAAGGTGCGTTTGCCATGTGGCACATGAATCACTTGCAGCAATCATTATGACAATTTAAAAGGAATCCTCATGCCGGGTGGGAGAATCGCGGGAGGTCCGCTCTCGCACCTCCCGCGATTCTCCCAACCCCCCCAAAAAACGCGACACGCCGCTCGGAGAATCACGGGCCGCCGTTTTTCCAACCACACCTGGTCGCTGCCGTCATGAACACGGCATGCGATGCCCGTTTGGGGCTTGTGGGGGGCCTAGAGGGGACTGAGCACCACGACCGTGCTCGGGAGGGGACAGGCCCGCGATCGGTGCCCACCGATCGTCGGGCCGGCGTCTCAATGGGACGCTCTCTTTCCCCTCCACCGCCCCGCAAGATTAAGCCACCATGTATTGCGGGGCGGCGGAGGGGAAGACGGCAACCGTACGTGCGCGGGTTGGCGCCGGCCAACCTGCGCATGCGCGGCTGATGTTATTAGGCGCGTCGGCCGTGTCATTCTCGGCGCGTCGGGCCTTGACGCCAGCGACAAGGCCCGGCGGCCAAGTCTCCCGGCATGGCCCTCCTAGCCCCCCGGCGGGGGGAGAATAGGGGGCCAGGAGAGGCCTCCAACACCGTTGTGAAACCCGGAGAATTCCGCCCATTGTTAGCACTAATTAAGATGAAAACTTTAAATTTTGGGAATGTACAATACTATGGCAAAGCAAAAAATGGATTCCATACTCCACATTTTATATCATTTTAATAAATATTGGATGTGAATGCTGCTAATAGATGGAAAAAATGTTGGCTCATAACGCTTTAGATATAGAAATATATATTTGACTTTTCTGAGGATAGAAATTAATTTGTCATAGCAGCTTTCGGTTGTTATTTTCTTTTTTTGTTGCTCTCACTTTGTTTTTTCATATAGTTTTAGTACCACAAAGTGAGAGGAAATCAACAGGCAACTGGGAAACAAGGCACCCAGTCTCCTTTTAAATTGTCATAATGATTGCTGCAAGTGATTCATGTGCCACATGGCAAACGCACCTTCCAGCAAAGAGCTGAGTATAAAGCATCCATTTTAGCAGCAGCAGTGGAGCCAAACCTCTACTGTTTTGTCAAGGTGAGGTTAGTTGGGGTCCACTTTTGTTTTCTAGAAATATTATAAGGCTGTAAGTGGCTCTTACGCTGATTAAATACTGATGTTGAAGACAATAACGGGAATTTAGTGTCATAGAAATAAATGGGTACGATATACACATGAATCACTTGCTGTTATCATCATCCTTGCTTAAGTGGATTAACATACAGTTTAAAATTATATCAAGCAGATCAAATGCTGTCTAATGTAATTGAATCAATAGTAGTTATGGGAGCGAAGTGCTGGAGTAGTCAGGGGTACAATTTTACATAATAAAATATGTCACTTGAGCAAATATGCTCATTTTTGCCCATTATTTACAAATAAAGTTCCAATTAAAATATTGATTTCACGAAAAAAATTAGGAAGTAAGATTTTAGCTATTGCTAATCTCCGTGAATCAATGAGTCTTTAAAATACTTTTTTTTAATAAAGATGCCTTTCCAAAACAGCCAAGGTTTTGTTAAAAGCTTAACAGTTACCAGAACAAATAATGTTGGGTGCGATCTATCGGCCTTGTCGTGCTCTCGCTTGAGCGCAACGCGACCGTTAGATTGCGGAAAAGGCCAAAATCGGGGACCGCATTGGGCTCCAATCAGTTTGCGATTTTCCTGGCCCGCTCCCGTTGGTGAGATCAGGATCCTGTCGTGGCGTAGCGAGAAACCAATAATCACCACTTACGGCCACTCTCCATACTGTTATCTAACGGCATCCCCATGGGGGGGGCACAGTAGCACAGTAGCTTCACAGCTCCAGGGTCCCCGGTTTGTTTTCTCGCTTGGGTCACTGTGCGGGAGTTTGCACTTTCTCCCCGTGCCTGCGTGGGTTTCCTCCGGGTGCTCCGGTTTCCTCCCACAGTCCAAAGATGTGCAGATTAGGTGGATTGGCCATGATCAATTGCCCTTAGAGTCCAAAAAGGTTAGGTGGGGTTACTGGGTTACAGGGATAGGGTGCGGATCTGGGCTTAGGTAGGGTGCTTTTTCCAAGGGCCGATGCAGACTCGATTGGCTGGGTGGACCCCTTCTGCACTGTAAATTCTATAATTCTATGATAAATGCCTCCCCGGCGATGGCCCAAGGTACACCTTTTTAAAAATGTGAAGCTGGCGGAGTAGTGCTGTAAGGATCCGAAGAGATGAGTAGCCATCTTCGAAGTCGGGCAAACAGACTGGGGCACTGGGGCTGCTGGCCCAGTGCTCAGGAAGTGGAGATCCGGGGGGTAGGGGGGAAGAGAGAGAGAGTCCCCAGTGGTGGGTGGGGAGGGGGAGAAACACCCTCGGTCGGGGGGAGTGGACCATCACTAGTAGGGGGGGGTTTGCCCCTGGGCCATGCCACACCCTGGATCGTCTGTCCCTATAATGGGGGCATTTCTGGCTACTGCCTATCTCTCCCAACGACCACCCATGACCCCCATTGACCATGGCCGCCTCTGGGTGCACAGCTGATGGCCATGGCTAATAGGGAATTTGAGCAATATGAGTACTTAACAGCCCCCAAGTGGATTCTTGTTGGTACATGTGCAATATGGCAGGTGAGAGTTACTGCCTCACGTCACAACTGACCGTGAGGCCTGGACACCCTGCTTGAACACTGGAAGCTTCAACAACACAGAGGCAGAAGGCTACATCCAAACATCGAAGAGCTGGGCCTCAGCACTGAGTACATGCCCAGAACCAGAGCGTGGGTGTGTACACCAGGAAGTGAACCAGTGCCCAGTCCAGGTAACACTACCAGGTGGTGTCTGGGGTACAGGCTCTGGAGCCAAGGGGCTCCCGCTTCGGCCGGGGATGTATGTGCAGGGCTTGTTGAACGGCACCCTGAGGAATGGCAGGGGATGTGAGGGGGGGGGGGAACCATGGGAGGCGGGAGGGTACCAGGCTGGAGGTCATTGCTGAATGACTGTTCCTCACACTTGTCAGATATAACACGTGATGGGATGGTATCTTGGACCTGGCGGTGGCTGCCCTCGTGCTGCTGCTGGCAGGCCAGGTGGCCAAATGCCAGAGATGGCAGCAGCAGCAACGCCAGCAAGTGCAGAGCCGTGCCCCACACCCTGAGGACCTAGCTGCCCATCAGGACAGCGAGGGGGAGGCCGACGATGGCCCAAGGTTCGAGCAGATGTTGGACAGTGTGTGCTGCAGGAAACTTCACCTCAACAATGGGAAGGTGTCGGATAGCACGGTGGCACAGTGGTTAGCCTGCTGCCTCACAGCGCTGAGGTCTCAGGTTCGATCCCGGCTCTGGGTCACTGTCCGTGTAGAGTTTGCACATTCTCCCTGTGCTTGCGTGGGTTTCACCCCCACATCCCAAAGATATGCAGCGTAGGTGGATTTGCCACGCTAAATTGCCCCTTAATTGGGAAAAATTAATTGGGTACTCTAAATTTATTTGAAAAAACAATGGGATGGTGCAGCACCTGTGCCATGCCCTTGTGGACTTGGCATCACGTGGAGGAGGGGGATACCCACTCCCAGTGGCCATCAAGGTCACCGCAGCCCTGACCATGCCTCAGGATCATTCCATGGCTCTAGGAGGGACTTGTGTGGCAACTGACAAACTACAGCCCACAAATGCAACCATGAAATCACAGATGCCCTGTTTGCCTGAAGTTAACCATATAAACGTTGACCTGGACCAAGCCCAACAGGATGCCCGAGCAGCTGGATTCTCTGCCATCAACCAGGATGCCCCAGGTCCAGGCGGTAATAAGTGGTATGCATGTTGCCTTGTGCTCACTGGGACATCAGGCAGCACCCTACATCAATAGGAAGAGGTTCCGCTCCCTGAAGGTCCAACTTGTGTGCGATCACCACATGAATACCATGCTTGTGTATGCATGCTTTCTGGGGAATGTGCATGGCAGCAACATCCTGGGATACTCTGAGATCCCTGGCACCTGCGAGAGATACCTCAGGGTGACTGAGTGGCTCTTGGGGGATATGGGTAACCGCTTAGGACATGGCTCATGACTCTAGTGTGGAGGCTGGTGACCGATGCGGAGACCTGACACAATGAGGCCCATGAGGCCACCCGATCTGTCATTGAGAGGTGCATTGGACTGCTCAAAATGTGGTTCCTATGCCAGGTGGTGCTCTGCAGTACACCTCCCCGGAGGACTGGCCGCTTTGCAGTGGTCTGTTGTGCCCTCCACAACTTGGCACAGCAACAGGGTGACGTGTGGAGGAGGAGGAAGAGGAGGAACACGTGGCCACCTCTGAGGAGCAGGACGAGGAGGATGCGCCCAGGGAGGACCAGCTGGAGAATGGATCACAGGCATCAGCAGCGAGGTCCATGGAGGCCCTCATCCTCGCCTGCTTCACAAGTCCGTCATCGCACCCCCCTCCCACCGTCCCACCACACTATTTCCCCCAACCCCTACCCAGCCTCACCTTCTCTCTCTTCTCCCTCTCCCGTTCCATCCTCCCGCAGTGATGGGATAGTTTTGGCACTGTCAGCGAGTGTATGCCGCAGGCAGGAGGGCGATGATAACCCAGTCTGAGCTGAGCAGTAGTGCTCTGCACTATGCCATCGTCTGACTCCTGTCTGTCTGCCAAGTGTGTGCTGACACCCATCATCAGTACATGATGTGCCTTAGGTGGGGTTGTTGGGTGGGGGCGGGGTTGGAGGGTGGGGAGGCCAGATCCAGGACCATTGTGCTCAGGGGTCTGGGGCAGGGGTTGGGAGGCCAGCCCTGCATTGCGGAGTAATGTGCCACAGACCTCACATGTCATGGGTGCAATGTTTTATTATTGTGAAATAGTGACATCAAAGGCCCCAAGCCCCGATGATGATACCCTTCCTTCCACCCCTCCCAACCTCTTCCCCACCCCAGTACCCTCTCAGTGATCCTCTATTTGCTTAATCCTTCGTGCTCTGCCACTGCGTCTAGGTGTTTCCCCAAGACGCACAATAGCGGTGGAGTCAGCCTGCTGCTTCCCGTGACCTGTGGCCTTTGATGCCCCTGATGGGCGTCCTTGGGGGCCCTGGGGCCAGAGGGCCCTGGCCCACTCGCTAGTGGAACATGCCCTGTTGTGGTGAACATGCATTGTCCCGAGTGCTGACTCTGACATGCGTGGTTGCCAGCAGAGTGTGGTGGGGTGGTGCTCGGGGTCAACCCCCAGCACCTCCTACTCTCGGTTGTTGCCCATAGGGCCGTGGGGGTCACCTCTGGATGGAGCGGCAGCTGGACTGAGCTCCAGATTGCCTGCATCATCTGCTCAACACCATGGTGTCGACACCCTCAGCGATGCTCCTCAGTGACTGGGACATGCTCTGGAGAGCCGCAGCGATGTCCACCTGAGACAGGGACATGCAGGTGCCCCAGCCAGGTCCACCTGAGACTGGGACGCATTAGCGGGGGACTCGCGAGCGCAGTCCTGGTAAATCAGCCGCAACCTGAACTTCCCTCCATAATATGGCAGGTGATCGGGCACTGAGATTGGCTGCCTGTCCATTTAAAAATAAATGATTAACATAAATTGAGGTTGCTTCCAGGCCAATTGACCGGAATATTACCCTTCTCATGCCATAATATGACTGGTCTCAGCAGGCAGGTGGGAGTTGGGAGGCAGTTTTTAAAATAGAAGTGGTTAAAAGGCAGGAAGGTTGGGGGTGTGAGAAACTACATGTTTTTCGGGGACGTGCCCTGTGTGCATCACGGGTACCCATCCCTAAGATGATTTCCCCCCCACCCGCTTTTGTTGCTCCCTGCCTGACCTCCAAAACCCACTCTCACACTCTCCCATTCCCCCAGTGCCTGCCCAGACAGTCCGATCTCCCCCGCCATTAAAGCAGAGGATTTAGCTGGCTCCATCAAAGGGCCCATGAGAGTGGGTTCAGACAGTGCCAAATACCAGAGTCCGGGAGTATGAGTATGAGGAGCCTGAGGCTGGGCTCTTGTGTTTCAAGAAGTTTCTTGTTGTTCATGCTGAGCAGCTAGAGCTACAGAACTGAAAACCGTTTTTTAAAAAATAAATTTTATTTTTTTCCAATTAAGGGGCAATTTAGCGTGGCCAATCCGCCTAACCTGCACAACTTTGGGTTGTGGGAGTGAAACTCACGCAAACACGGGGAGAATGTTCAAACTCCACACAGACAGTGACCCAGGGCCGGGGTTGAACCTGGGACCTCGGCGCCTTGAGGCAGCAGAGCTAATAACTGCTCCAACGTGCTGCTCCGAAAACCGTTTAAAAAAAAAAAAAATGCATCAGTCAGGCTGAGAGTTCTGGGCCGGGATTCTCCGAGCCTGCGCCGGGTCAGAGAATTGGTGGGGATGCGGGAAATTCCCGCCACACCGCTCCGGCGCCGGAATGCGATTCTCCAGCCAACGGAGAATTGGCACCGGTCGCCACAGTGCCGTTCGGGGGCCACTGAAAGAGGCCCTGGCGGCGATTCTCTGCGGTCAACTGGCTGAACCCCCGCTGGCGTGGTTCCAAGCTGGTACCATGTTTACGGCACCGGCAACCACGCACATGCGCCGCGCGAAGATGGCTGTGCGGGGCTGCATTTCGGTGCCGGAGCAGCGCGGGGCACTCCAACGCCGTGCTGGCCTCCTGAAGACCACTAAATTGCTGGGCGAGGAAGCCCATTGACTCCGGCATACACCACCGGCGTCAACACTTGGCCGGGATTTCGGAGAATCCTGGCCCTGATCTATCTTTAGCTAGTCTGTCAGTGTACGACCAATTTCACTAGTTGCTGCTTCCAAACTTCATGATTTTGAGCTTCGCGATTTTGATTTTTTGAAAAAACCACCAGAAAACCACAAATCTGCGTGAAAGTGAGAGGCAGAAACAGCAACGGAGTTGCATGAAAACTGGTAAGTCCTATAATCTTACAACCAACTGGCTACAGTGTGGAGGGTTTGGAGGAAGTAGTTGAGGGAAGGTTGGATTAGGGGATTGTGGGGGGAGGGGGAAGGATGGAGCAGATTCGAGGGAGGTTTGGAGAAGAGGTGGAGGAGCAGTTTGGGTCAAGATTGGAGGAGTATTCGGGGAAGTTAGAGGGGGGACGTTGGGGGTTATTGCCGACAGGTTTGAATTGTTTTTGTAAATATAGGGCCGCATTTTCCACGCTGTGCACGACATGTTTCACGGCAGCAGAGCTGACCCACCATTGGTCAGCGGCAGGATCTTCTGGTCCTGCCACTGTCAACGAGTTTTCCTGTTGTTTGCACTCTCCACTACTGGAGTTTTCCGTCAGTGGGACCGGAAGATCCCACCACATGAACAGCTGGAAGATTCCGGCCATGGTGTGATCCCAGTCTCTTTTCCAGCATCAATTGATTGCTCTGGGATTAATTACCCTTAGACGATCTATATTGGGTCTCCAATTTCACAATGTGTTGATATAATGAGAAAAAGACAAAACGTACATTTATACAGCACCTTCACAATGTCACAACTGGCTTGATAACCAATTAAGTACTTTTGAGTTGTGGTCACTGTTATAATGTAGGCAATGTTACTAAACGGCAGGGCAGACTGGAGAGGCCGAATGACCTACTCTTGTTCATAACACATTGTGTGTCGTTCTGGGAAGGTTGAGATGAACTGGGATAGATGGCCTTTGTCATCCGTAATTATCTTGTGAATAGAGGATGGAATCATGGCTGGAATTCTGTTTATTTTGTTGCATGAAAGTTAAAATGTGAGTGTGCTTTGTGGGTTGAAATTGCCAGAACAGGAGTGCCTAATGGCCTCAGTGAATGAGTAACCTCTTTCACAGTGCACATAATTCTCAAGTGTCTTTTCCATTGACTTCAATCTTGACCTTTTGGCTGGTTACCTATCATCCCACTCTACCTTGATGCTTTTCATAGTTTGAGGAATTAAAATATATTGTATTGAGAAGCAGCAATCAGCAGTCTTCAGACTTGCTGATCAGAACAGATACAATTGTGAAACATTCAGGGCTGGATTCTCCATTATTGGGAATATGTCCCCACGCTGGCGACAAAATGGTGGAGTTTTACGCTAGAAAAACTGGCGTGAAAGGACCACAAATTCCTAGCCCTGCAGGGGGCTAGCAGGGGCCTGGCTTGGATCTAGCAGCTTTTGCTGCAGATATGGGCCCCTGCACTTCCGGGTCGGAGGCCGCGTATGCGCACGGCAGCGGCCGCGCCCTGCTCCATGACGGACCCAGACTGCGGAGCTGGACCCGAAAAATAAATCCCCCAATCAGCCACGCGTCCGGCCCTGTCCACCCGTACAAACATTCCCCGGCCACCTATAAGGCCGCCCAGCCCTCCGATCAGCCTGCCCCCGACCAGGGCAGCCACGGACTGAGTCCGCAGCCACTGCGTGAGTATCCTGACCGGCTGGACCACATTAGTTCCACGGCATCGGGACTTCGGCCGGTCGGGGACGGAGGATGGCGGAGCGAGCATCTGACAATGGCCCCAGGTAAGTCCTAGGCAGCATGGCGTACTCCCCGAGTACGTCACTTTTCTGGGCCCGCAGAATCGGGGAACTAGCGCCGGTCCCGATTCCGTGCAGGAAAATGGATTCTCCGCCACCGCATCGACCACGATATCGGCGTCGGGGTGTAGAGAATCCAGCCCTGAGTCTTTGTTCTCTGGCATCTTTAAAGTTCAATTGCACAGACACACCTAAATTCCTGGAAACAGGGGAAGCCCGGGGGCCCATGATTTCCGTCCCTGGCACTGAGCCTTGGTAGTGCCCACTATCGAATTCTGGCTCAGCTGGGACTGCTGGCCAATCTGATTTTGCCGCAGGGGGATGGAAGTGCGACTCTCGGCCTCTTTAACCTGCTGCTAGTGCGTTCTGCCATGGGCAGGTTTCTCTTACATGCCTTGGTCGTTGGCCAACTCTTGCAATGGGAGGAAAGGGGAGGCGAGCAGAACATTCCTTCTATGAAATCCGTCCCATTGATTTTGGCAGATAGGAGAAGATCACGGCAATGAACTGGCTTAATTGTCATTTATTTGCTACAAACTAAGGAGTTAGGGATCAAGACTTTTCAGGCCTTCAACAGTTAATTCATTGCTCAGTTAGGCAAATCAATTTCTGAATCCATTGGTAAAATAGCATTTTTTAAATTATAAAATAAATCAATCAAACATATGGGCTAGAATTTTAAGTACTATGAGTGGGCGTACCTGCCAACAATTAAGTGGACAATTAAGCCTATTAAAGGGTCAAAATAGATTTTTAAGTGGGCAGCCCATTCTATAGTTGGTGGATGGGTCAATCGGCCAGGAGATACGTTTTCTCTTCTACCTCGATCCAGGGCGGGTTGAAATGTCTGGGATGCAATTGAATTTTTATAAAATGTTTGAGAACTGAATATTGCTGTCCGGTGCTAGACTGTGCTACATAGACACACAAAGTTTGCTGCATTTTCTTCAGCGCTTTTAATTAATAGAGGTCTGCTGCTCTCTTGAGACAGTTCTGCGGCAGCTATCCACCCAGTGATCCCAATAGAAGTGCCAGCCCGCACTCTCCCTTTTGTCGACGCCTGCCCCTTGTCCTCCTGCCAGTACTGAGCCTTTCTCACACACATTTCACACTGGCTGCCCATTAATTAGCCAGCCTGGGCCGATCGCAGCCAGGTTTCGCGCCCTCTTCCCAGCCCACCCAGTGCACATGCCCAACCACTTAGTCCCATTCACCCTGCTTCATAAATGTGAGTATCATGAGCCCCAGTCTCCTTCACCCATCAGCAGTTGTGTAATCCTCTAGAAGAACAAAAAAACATTTTTAGAAACCTGAGACCATTGAGGAAAAGAAAATCTCAGATTCCTCTTCAAGTCTTGAAAACGACCAAAACGAGGTCCAAGATACAATGCTAACTACTGATTGAACTTTAATATGGAAGAGCAGGGTAGGTGTAGGTGCAATCCTTGTTCTTATGTTCTTAATGGGGGCTTTAAAGCTGGTGAAATTTACATAAAGCCAACTGCAAACTGACCATCTGAGTTTCGCAGGAGCATGATAAGCTGTGTGTATACAACACCCTTGGGAGAGGAGGGTTGTCAATTTCCCTACACTAATAACTTAATTAATGCAATTGAACCATCGTTTAATGCTGGGCCTATGCGTTTCCCAAGCTTCCTGAAATTTTCCACTGAATCCAAGTTGAGAACGCAGAGCCAATAAGGAGATTGAAACAATTTTGGGTAAACAGGCCAATAAATACAGTATCACAGCTGCATTCTTACCTACTTGTGGGGTGGGCTTTGCTGAGAGCTTACGTCGTACAATGTAGGGGTTACACTTTGGAGGTTTTCACTATCACAACAGGAAGGGTGCTGCCTATGCTGTCATCTTAGATTAGGTCTCAGAAGAGAATCAGGATGATCAACAATAGCACTCACAGTAGCCTGCTTGTCATTGACTTGTGGTGGAACAACAGATGGGGAAGCAACAAAGGTGTGCAGCTCATGAGATGACACAAGATCTAGAGGTAGAGGTTCAGTTTCCCTGGCATTTCTGAACACGGGTGTACCAGGAGGCTCAGGATATCACATCAGGGGGTCGCAGACATCAGCAGCTTCCTCAAAGAAATCCTGTTATGTGCCAGAACTAGTCGCCGCATGTTACCATTAGTTGGCAAAGTCACCACCTCACTCAACTTTCAAGGCTCTTGTTAGTCAACCGTACATAAATGCATAAGATTGGGTGACTGAGGCTTGATTTTCACGCATAAAAATTTGTCAACTTTAGCACTGACGATGTCAGTCAGAATGAGTAGGTGCTTGACTTTGACGTTCTGCCTGGTTTCCTGAAAGATTTAAATTTATTGTCACGTGTACCGAGGTTCAGTGAAAAGTATTGTTCTGCGGACAGATCAGGCAGATCATACCATACATGAAAAACATAGGACATGCAATAGATACACCATGTAAATATATAGACATCGGTGAAGCATACGAGTGCAGGCCTACACAGTAGAGAAGATGCATGGAGAGATCAGTTTAGTCCATAAGAGGGTCATTCAGGAGTCTGGTAGCTGCGGGGAAGAAGCTGTTTTTGAATCTGTTAGTGTGTGTGCTCAGATTTTTGTATCTTCTGCCCAATGGAAGAGGTTGGAAGGGGAGTATCTCGGATGGGAGGGGTTTTTGATTATGCTGCCTGTTTTCTCAAGGCAGCGGGAGATATAGACAGAGTTGATGGATGGGACGCGGGTTCGCATGATGGACTGGGCTGTGTTTGTGACTCTCTGTAGTTTCTTAAAATGCTGGGCGCCATCAACAACAGATACATGGCAATCTGAACCATCTTCGACAACCAGCAGTATTTATCAACTGAAGCTTGTGTAGGCATGCGCAAGATCCTCAGGCAGCTGCCATGATGCATGCGGAATTCCAAGCTCTCTGATCTCTTTGACCTGGTAGCAAAGTTAAGGCGTGACTGCTAGGGATTCCCACTGTAGATCAGAAACACCAAAACTGAAGCCCAAGAGTGCTAAAATGAATGCCATATCATTACCAGAAGATTCATTGATCAGCCCACACATGGCCACACTTAAGGTTGACAGATCTGGAGGCACCCTTCAATATACATCAGCCAAGATCCCCATAATGGCTGTGTTTTCTTTGCACAATGTACCACATTGTTGGCAGGGACGAGGCTTGGAGTTGCTGGAGGAAGAATGAGAAGAGTGCAAATCTCGCTTGGACAGATAAGAGGTAGAGGAGAAATAAAAAGAATGGGAGGGTGATGAAGGGTACCTCACTCAACATACATAGTAGTGATTTCACTTTGAAGACCTTTCTGCACATTGCATACGGTCTATTGCTGTTCAGTAATTCTCTTCACTGACAGTGTCTGAGGTACAGCATCCAGCTCCAGCTGAGCAGGGCACACAGAGGGCTGCCCTGTCTGACGTGGACTCTCCGCTGTGCCCATCTCCACCATCTTGCATGCTTGTAAAGTGTGGATTTTCAGGTGAAAATCCAACTATTTCCTGATCCCAGTGAAGTGTATTGATTTGAGCTGGTGCATCATCTGCATGATTTGTGTAACGGTGCATTCTAAGAAGCATTGAACTCCCCCGAAGAATCATTGTTGATCATTTCCACTTATTCCTCTAATAGGTGGGAAGGCCCTTTGAGAGATATAAACACATGAATTCATTGTGGCAAGGTAAAAAGGCTGCAAGTTATCATTCAGAGGACAATATTTCACTCGCTATTGAAACTAAGTTGAAATGGCTATGTGTATATGATATATGGGTAGCTTTTATTTAATTGAGTCACTAGGTAACTGGGAGATGCCTGATCTCAACTCCAACAGCCAGGGATGCCAAAACTTCATTTATCTTCAATACCAGTTCCACTATGCCAGTCAGTTGTGATATGTTTGGCGGGTTCATTCCAGTTGCCTCTCTCTCCCTGTCCCTGAAGTTCCGTGCTCTCCTCTGCAAGAAAAAGGAAAGGAAAGACGTGTGCGAGTGGTTGGTGGGTAGATGGGGATATGAGGAAAGCATAGATTGGAGCACCTGAAGGGTAACTGGGTATGAGGAGTAATGCACTGAAGTAGGCTGGAGCAGGCAGAGTGAGGGGCTGGGATGTAGCTGTAGGACCTGCTTAGGTTAGTAAACTGCTTTCTGGACTGAATCCAAGAGTGTAATGTGACATTCCTGCTGCTGATCCCTTCCTTTAATGACATGCGGTTTTCACATCATGCCCGCTACGACATGATTAATACAAGGGAGACACGGGAGTAAAAATATCTTGTGGTGGCTGATATTAAAAAGTCAAACAGGCATGTTGTACTTCTAGGTTTCCCGTACACTTTTGCATGCTTTCACATCTTGCACATCATTAAATTATATTTGGGCCCATGACCCGCATTTCCCTAATTCCGACCCATCTTTTACATCACATTTCACAGCTGGAAACTCCTGCATCTTCATCCTGAATAATTGCAGGGAACTTGCAGACGTCATAACTGCCACCAACTTGTTCCAAATGTTGATGACCCTCTGTGAAAACAGGAACCTCCTAACATCTAATCTAGTTTTAAATTAAAGGCGCGATTCTCCCAAAGGGGGACAAAGTCCAGTAGTGAGCGCATTTAGCCACATGTTTCCTGACGCTCGCAATGCCAAGAAACACATAGGTATTCAATGCGACACGCTTTGAATAAGGGGCCTGAACAGGAATGCATGGCCATGGCCGCACACAGACCCATTTTGTACAGTTGGGAGCTCTGCTCGCTAGAACTCCTCATTGTAGCGACAGATTGATACGCCACTTTGGCCTGAATGTATTGTGGGAGGGTCCCAGGACCTCTTGACAGTGCCCACCTGGCAGTGCTACCTGGGCAGTGCCAGACTGGCACTACCAAGGTGCATGGTGGTTAGCATCAATGCTTCACAGCTCCAGGGTCCCAGGTTCGATTACCGGCTGGGTCACTGTCTGTGTGGAGTCTGCACGTCCTCCCCGTGTGTGCGTGGGTTTCCTCCGGGTGCTCCGGTTTCCTCCCACAGTCCAAAGATGTGCGGGTTAGGTGGATTGGCCATGCTAAATTGCCCGTAGTGTAAGGTTAATGGGGGGATTGTTGGGTTACGGGTATACGGGTTACGTGGGTTTAAGTAGGGTGATCATTGCTCGGCACAACATCGAGGGCTGAAGGGCCTGTTCTGTGCTGTACTGTTCTATGTTCTATGTTCTACATGTGGCACCACCTGTTCAAAGGGCATGCAGTTTTGGGCCTCCAATCCCCTGGGAACCCCTATGAATGCCATTCTGCAAATGGAGACAGCGTTCGCCCGAGATGAGGTGGCGGGATTGAATCCAATGCCTCAGGTTGGGAATCTGCACATTAGAGTAAGGCTTACTGCCTCGTTCTAATATGCAAATTTGTCAAAAAATGTTCCCGCTCACTGTGGACGGGATTCACATTGCAACATCCCCCGAGGTTGCGTTGAATCTCGCGAGGCTTTGCAAACCGGCTGGATCCCGGAGCGGGGTCTCCTGGTTTTCAATGTCCACACTGTGCCGCGATGGTGCAGAGTGGCCATTGGATTGCGCCCTATGTAACTTATGCATGTATCCCTTGTTCAATCTAATTCAAGAATGCAATTTTGACTCTGCAAATAGTTGGGGTTTGAATGGATTAAAATTGGGCCCAAATAGTCTATCCTCATTGACAGAGAGCAGTTTCTTGAAAACTTTAAATCAAGTCTTCCTAAAATGTATACTTCTAGGACACAGTTCTGTCAGCCCATTGCGGTAGCTGGGTTTTTTAAAGTTGGTATCAGTCTTGCAGCCCTCCTTTGGACCTCTTCCAGGCTCTATGTCAGTGAGGTAAACAAAACTGGGCCAAAGATTGAATTGCATATATATGCTGTATAGCACTTTGTAATTTTCTGAAAAAGTGTAAATGACTTTAACTCTGCTCATAGTAGAAAAGATGGGGATTCATCTTTTAAATGTGGATATCAGTATTGTAATAACCTTCACTAATTTCAGAGTAAATCAATTAATTTATGTGCAAGATCCTGAGGAAGTAAATCAAATGAGTCAACCTTTTGCCAGTTAGCAAAGTACTGAACCATGAAATCAATTTCTAATCATGAGTGAGCCATAAGGCAAGAAATTGCCACAAATAACAACATCCTGCACAAATTTATCTGAAAGTCTATCTGTCTATAAGCTAAACATATGTTAGCTGTAAAATGGTTAAGAATTTAAAGGTTCTTTGAAGTGTGGCCTTTGAAACACTCTTGCACTGAATGCGATCAAGTGCATGCATTAAAATACAATTTAGTATACAAAAGTACACACACAGAATATAGAATTTAAAAGGTGCTACATAGTGGAAAATGAAAGGGTAAGTACATGGAACTCTATTGCTAATATTTTGTGTCTCCTTAAGAAAACTTGGAAGTAGAATTTTCAAATTTGTGAATTCACTAATTTAAAAAATATTTGGTTGAGAGAGCTCTTGTGGTTAATAATTTCAGCAGACATTAAATGATATTGATAATTAAGGTTATGTGAATAGCATTAAATATGATTATACGGTGACATATATCTTAAAATGGAACTGAGAAAAGTGAATAATTGTCTGAAAGATTGATACAATGAATGGCAACGTTTGCTAAAGCAATTACAATGTGAGAGTGCGAGTAAATGCACAGGTAAGCAAGATGCAATCATAGTACAGTATTGTATGGAATATGATACAGCTAAGATACTTAAAAAAAAATATTGCTGTTGCCTAGTTAAATTGGACTTGCAGAGAGGCATGATGGACACGAAGGGCTGAATGGTTTCCATCTTTGCTGTAACCATTCTATGATTCTATGAACATGAAAGGCAGCGAGCAAGATTAAAAAGGGATTACCTGGAATGTGTCAGTCATAGATAACGATGCCAAAGACTCAAATAGTTCCCATTAGAAAAAAATTAACTAAGGGGGAAAGAGTACATTTTTTTTCAACCATGAAGGGAAGGGAGACCGTGAACTTGGGAGAATCAAGATAAGGTAGTGGTCAGGATTTCATGGTCAGTGGCGAAATTACGGTGCTTGCTGCTGACCCCAAAGGAAAGCTGCCGACCAAGAAATTTCTCTGCTTTGAATTTTCCCTTTCCCGAAATGTAAATCTGCCGTAAGTCAAGGGGATCTCTATGCATCCAGCACACCCCCGTCATCAAGCAGAACAACAACTAATGACACTGAAGTATTCTCACAGACTGAAAACCTGAAAGTTTTCACTTTTAATTGAGTATTTTACAGAGAGAAAAATTAATGACTCAAATGTAAGCATGGGATTAAAATTGAAGGTTAAATACACCAAACTTAAATTTGAAACTCTGTGCATTTTTAAAAATCATAATGGAGAAATTCAACATTCTACAAATATAAAATTTGTTGTAAGATTAGTGGTTCAGGGCCAGTGACCTTGTTGAACTGTAATTGTATGCTGTTTAAAAACATTCATCACGATTAAACTTTTTCAAGGAATTTTATAGCAAGACTAATAGTGTAAAACAGTGATTCTTCTAGTCAGTTCTGTGATTGCTACTTGATTACACCCTATGGGTGAAAATAAAACTGCTGGATTCAGGATTTTTGATGTCTAATTACACGAGTGGCCTCCAAAAGTTGCTGACAGTTTAGAGGAGTAATGATGATGAACACTGACAGTTTGGCTGTCATTACTAACACAAGATCCCGGCCACTATATTTGAAGAGTGCACGGGCTAAATATAACTTCAGAAGTACAAATTTGGAATTATTAATTTATGGATAGACAACCATTTAACACAGTCCTTACTAATTCAAGCAAAACTTTAATAATGAAAATGGCCTGATTCCCAAGTCAAAAGGGAATGCACAAGTTTGAACGGGTGGAGATGATTGAAATTATTTTAAAATATTTTTCATGTGTTAATCAAAGTGCTGAAATGGACTTGGGGAAGCATTCAGCAACAAAAGAGTTTGAGTAGCTTAAATAAGAATCTCCCTTCATCTCTCTTCCGCCACTATGACAATTTTATAATTCCACTCTCTGACATTCCCTCATTCATGTTTTACTGAACTCTTCTGCTCCAAAAGAAGAGCACTGTGCTCATAAATTTCTAATCTCACAAAAGGATTGCAAGATTCTGACCCACTACATAGAGCGCAACATGTATTAGGAAGGAAACAGGGCAGTGGTGAGCAGCAAACTGGAGAACACTGGCTCCTCAAATTGGGGAGATGGAGTAGGAGAGCGAACACTGCATAAACTACAGGAGAGAGGGTGCCAGTCTAAAACGGGAGCAATGAGAAGAGTATCGGGGTGAAATTGGGAGAGAAGTCTATGGACAATCATTTGAAGTGGCAAGAAAGCCAATGTGAAGCAAGGGTAAGGTAAACGAATACCTGCATGAACTGATGGCAAGGTGGGAGAAGGGCCAGGTCAACTGAAAAGGGAGGGAATTTAATATTAACTAAGTGATCATCAGATTTTGGAACATATTTTTAGATTCTCTACAGAAAATGAAAGAAAATCATTGTAATTTTGGCTACAGCTTTTTTGCAATTTCTGACATTATTAATGGTCAGATGATCTTAAGAAGGCCTTATTTTTAATGCAATTTAGCTTCTAGTGCTATTTAAAAAAAAAAAAAAAATTTTTATTGGAATTTTTTGAAAAATATATATCAACAAAACAATAATAACAATAACAATAATAATAAACACCCCCCCGGCACCCGTAACAACGCATATAACAAACCCCCCCCCACCCCCCCAACCCCAATAAACAACAGAATAAATTAACAATAAGCAAATTAACTTAAACACTATCCCCCTAAACCCCCCCCCCCCCCCCCCCTTTCCCCCGTCCCCCCTGGGTTGCTGCTGCTGCTGACCTAGTACCTTATCGTTGAGCTAGAAAGTCGAGGAAAGGCTGCCAACTCCTAAAGAACCCTTGTACCGACCCCCCCAGGGCGAACTTGACCCTCTCCAACTTAATGAATCCCGCCATGTCATTAATCCAGGTCTCCACACTCGGAGGTCTCGCATCTTTCCACTGCAGCAAGATCCTCCGCCGGGCTACTAGGGACGCAAAGGCCAAGACATCGGCCTCTTTCGTCTCCTGCAGTCCCGGCTCCACCCCAACCCCAAATATCGCGAGTCCCCAGCCTGGCTTGACCCTGGATCCCACCACCCTCGACACTGTCCCCGCCACCCCCTTCCAGAACTCCTCCAGTGCCGGGCATGCCCAGAACATATGGGCATGGTTCGCTGGACTCCCCGAACACTTGACGCACCTGTCTTCGCCCCCAAAGAACCTACTCATCCTAGATCCGGACATGTGGGCCCGGTGCAGCACCTTGAACTGGATGAGGCTAAGCCTCGCACATGAAGAGGAGGAGTTCACCCTCTCCAGGGCGTCCGCCCATGTCCCCTCCTCAATCTGCTCCCCCAGTTCAACCTCCCACTTAGCCTTCAGCTCCTCTACCGACGCCTCCCCCACCTCCTGCATTACCTGGTAGATGTCAGACACCTTCCCATCCCCGACCCATACCCCTGAAAGCACCCTATCCCTTACCCACCGTGGGGGCAGCAAAGGGAACCCCTCCACCTGTCGCCTAGCAAACGCCTTGACCTGAAGGTACCTGAACATATTCCCCGGGGGAGCTCAAACTTCTCCTCCAGTTCACCAAGGCTCACGAACCTCCGTCAATAAACAGGTCTCCCAACTTCCTAATGCCCGCCCTGTGCCACCCCAGGAACCCGCCATCCATGTTCCCTGGGACAAACCGGTGGTTCCCCCGTAGCGGGGCCTCCACCGAACCCCCCACTTTCCCCCTGTGTCGCCTCCACTGCCCCCAAATTTTGAGGGTGGCCACCACCACCGGGCTCGTGGTGTCCCTCGTTGGAGGGAGCGGCAATGGAGCCGTTACCAGTGCCTTCAGGCTCGTGCCTCTGCAGGACGCCATCTCCATCCTTTTCCATGCTGCCCCCTCCCCCCCCCCATTACCCACTTGCGTACCATCGAGACATTAGCCGTGTGGTGGTATGATTTGCATAGCTGTCTGCCATTGGTGCAGAACACCGGCTTACCATTGGCTCTGGTCGGTCATGTGCCTCTCGACCGATTGGTTGAGACCAGTCATGTGACGGCTCTCCGATTGGTCGAGAGGCTGAGTTAACCACGCCTCCATACCGAGGTATAAATAGTCAGAACGCCCGGCGGTCGTCCATTTATTGTAGTCGACCGCAGGACTAGGTTCTAGCTTATTAAAGCCTAACTTTTGTACAGCAACTCCTCTCGCGTTCAATTGATGGCTCATCAAGCCGCCCAATAGTACCCAGAGAGGTTGGGCAGCGGCAGCCCCCCTCTATCCCTGCCCCGCTCCAAAAAGACCCTCCTTACCCTCGGAGTCCCGTGCGCCCAAACAAATCCCAGAATGCTGCTGTTCACCCTCCTAAAAAATGGGGAGGCACTGAAACAAAAACAAAAACCTCGGGAGCACCGTCATTTTAACGGAGTGTACTCTACCCGCCAACGACAACGGCAGCATGTCCCACCTTTTAAATTCCTCCTCCATCTGCTCCACCAACCTAGTAAAATTGAGCTTGTGCAGAGTCCCCCAGCTCCTAGCCACCTGAACCCACAGGTACCTAAAACTCCTCACTGCCCTCTTTAGCGGGAGCCTACCAATCCCCTCCTCCTGATCTCCTGGGTGTACGACAAACAGCTCACTCTTGCCCAGGTTCAATTTATATCCCAAGAAACTCCCGAACTCAGCAAGAATCTCCATCACCTCCGGCATTCCCCCCACCGGGCCTGCTACATACAACAGCAAGTCGTCCGCATACAGCGACACTTGGTGCTCCTCCCCACCTCGCACCAAACCCCTCCACCTCCTCGACTCCCTGAGAGCCATGGCAAGAGGCTCTATTGCCAGCGCAAAAAGCAAGGGGGACAGGGGGCACCCCTGCCTCGTCCCACGGTGGAGCCTGAAGTACTCGGACCTCCTCCCATTTGTCGCTACACTCGCCATCGGGGCCTCGTACAGCAACCTCACCCATTTAATAAACCCCACCCCAAACCCGAACCTCTCCAACACCTCCCACAAGTACCCCCACTCAACCCTCTCAAAGGCCTTCTCCGCATCCAATGCCACCACAATCTCCGCCTCTCCATCTGCTGCCGGCATCATTATCACATTTAGCAGCCTTCGCACGTTAGTGGTCAGCTGCCTCCCCTTCACAAAACCCGTCTGATCTTCATGTATCACCCCCGGCACACAGATCTTCGCCAGCAACTTGGCATCTACATTCAGCAGTGAAATCGGCCTGTATGAACCGCACTGCAAGGGGTCCTTATCACGCTTCAGGATCAGGGAGATTAGTGCCCGAGACATCGTCGTGGGCAGAACACCCCCCTCCCATGCCTCGTTAAAGGTCCTGACCAACAGGGGGCCCAGCAGGTCCACATATTTCTTATAAAATTCAACCGGGAACCCATCCGGTCCCGGCGCCTTCCCCGACTGCATGTGGCCAATCCCACTGACCAGCTCCTCCAACTCGATCGGCGCCCCCAGTCCCTCCACCTGCTCCTCCTGCACCCTTGGAAATCGGAGTCTGTCCAAAACATTCTCCATTCCCCCTCCCACCGCCGGCGGCTCCGACCGGTACAGTTCCCTATAGATGTCCCTAAAGACCTCATTGACCTCTGCCCCCTGCCGCACCACATTCCCATCTCTATCCTTCACTCCACCAATCTCTCTAGCCGCGTCCCGCTTACGCAGCTGGTGCACCAGCATCCTGCTCGCCTTCTCTCCATACTCATAGACCGCTCCCTGCGCCTTCCTCCACTGTGTCTCCGCCTTTCTGGTGGTCAATAAATCAAACTTGGCCTGCAAGCTACGCTGTTCCCCCAGCAATCCCTCCTCCGGGGCCTCCGTGTACCTCCTATCCACACTCAACAGCTCCTCCACCAGTCTCTCCCTCTCCCTCCTCTCCCCCTCTCCCTATGGGCTCGGATGGAGATCAGCTCCCCCCTAATGACTGCCTTCAGAGCCTCCCACACCATCCCCACCTGGACCTCCCCAGTATCATTGACCTCGAGGTACCTCTCGATACATCCCCGAACCCTCCTACTCACCTCCTCAGCCAACAACCCCACGTCCAGACGCCAAAGCGGGCGCTGTTCCCACGCCTCCCCCATCTCCAGATCCACCCAATGCGGAGCATGTTCCGAAATCGCGATAGCCGAATATTCAGCCTCCTCCACCCTCGGGACCAGTCCCCTGCTCAAAACAAAGAAATCAATGCGGGAATAAACCCTGTGCACATGGGAGAAAAAAGAGTACTCCCGAGCCCTCGGCCTCCCGAACCTCCAGGAATCCACTCCTCCCATCTGGTCCATAAACCCCCTCAATACCTTGGCCGCCGCTGGCCTCCTGCCTGTCCTTGAACTAGAACGATCCAGTAGGGGATCCAGCACCGTATTGAAGTCCCCCCCCCATGATCAAGCCCCCCACCTCCAGGCCAGGAATGCGGCCCAACATACACCTCATGAAACCAGCATCATCCCAATTTGGGGCGTACACATTAACCAACACCACCCTCTCCCCTGCAGCTTACCGCTCACCATCACATATCTGCCGCCACTATCAGCCACAACCTCAGATGCCTCAAATGCCACCCTCTTCCCCACCAGGATCACCACCCCCCCGGTTCTTCGAGTCGAGCCCTGAGTGGAAAACCTGCCCCACCCACTCCTTCCTCAGACGGACCTGGTCCGCCACCTTCAGGTGGGTCTCCTGGAGCATGGCCACGTCCGCCTTCAGCCCCTTCAGATGCGAAAACACCTGGGCCCGCTTAACCGGCCCATTCAACCCCCTCACGTTACACGTAATCTGCCGGATCGGGGGCACCCCGCCCCCCCTCCCCCGTCGACTAGCCATAACCCATCGACTGCGTGCCCCTGGCCATCACCCATTCAGCCCGTTTCCCACGTCGATAGAACCTCACCCCGACCCCCCCGAACTCCTCCCTGGCCAATCCAGCAGCAACCCGGTATCCCCCCCCACCCCCCCAGGCTAGGACCCCTCCTAGCCGCGACTCTCCCTCCACTGTACTCCCGTGAGCCAGCTGAGTTCTGCTGACCCCGGCATCTCCCGCTCTAACTCCGACCCCTCCCGATATGAGGTCCTCCCTCCTCCCCTGCATCAGCTCCTGGGCACCGCTTCAGCGCGGGAAACCCGGTCTAATAACCACGCCCCTCGCCACCAGCTCCACCCCCTCATCCCGCAGCGCGGGAAACCAGAGAAAAGCCCGCGCTTTCACACTGCCCCACCCCACCAATGCAGCTCCCAAACCGCAGTCCCAACCCAACCACCAACTCGGTACAAACAAAGACACAGATCAACCACAAACCCTAGTACCCCACTTAGAACACAGAACCATAACCCACATCGTCCGAAAGCGAGAGATAAAACAAAAACAAACAGAATAACCCGCTACAGCATAAACAATGATACATGAATAGAATAGAAAAACTCCCACAGCCCCCAATCCCTAGTTCGAGTCCAGCTTTTCAGCCTGCACAAAGGCCCACGCTTCCTCCGGGGACTCAAAGTAGTGATGCCGGTCCTTGTAGGTGACCCATAGGCAAGCAGGCGGCAACATGCCAAACTTCACCTGCTTTCCATGGAGCACCGCCTTCGTCCGGTTAAACCCGGCTCTCCGCTTGGCCACCTTCGCACTCCAGTCCTGGTAGATACGCACTACCGAATTCTCCCACTTACTACTCCTCACCTTCTTGGCCCATCCCGGTCACTGAACCGATGGAACCGCACCAGCACTGCCCCGGGGGTTCATTCGCCTTAGGCCACCTGGCCAGTACTCTATGGGCCTCCTCCAGCTCCAGGGCAGATGGAAGGATCCTGCCCCCACCAGCAAGTTCAACATCATGGCCACATAGGCCGGCACGTCCGATCCCTCCAGCCCCTCCTCGAGGCCCAGGATCCGTAGGTTCTACCTCCGTGACCGAAGCTCCATCTCCTCGAACCGATCTTGCCACTTTTTATGAAGTGCCTCGTGTATCTTCACCTTCCCCACGAGGGTCAAAACCTCCTCCTCGCGCTCAGAGGCCTGCTGCTGCAACTCAAGTATCGCTGCACCCTGGGTTGTCTGGGTCTCCAGCAGCTTACTAGTCGTCACCTTCAGGGATTCCAACAACTCCCCTTTCAGCTCTGTGAAATAGTGCAGAAGGGCCGCCTGCTGCTCCTCAGCCCACTGCCTCGACTCCTCAGGGGCTCCACCAGCCGCCATTTTGTCCACCTTCCCCCGCTTTTCCAGGGGAGCTGCTGCCGTTTTTCTCCTCGCCCCACTTCGAGTCCGAACCATAAATCCCGGGGGGTTTTTCTCCAGACCCCTTTATCCACCGCCGGGAATCGTCGAATCAGCGCCGTTTGGGGCCCTTAAAAGAGCCCACAAGTCCTTTTAAAGCGGGAGCTGCCGAACGTGCGGCTTAGCTCCGCATAGCCGCAACCGGAAGTTCTAGTGCTATTTTTAATGCATTGAAGTCACAGTTATGAACATAAGCATAATAGAAGGTGCTGTTGGAGGGGAGGTGAGGGGGGCCGAACAAGCCTTGCCAAATTTAATGAATTTCTACTGGGTGGCAAATATAGCCATGGTAAGGAAGTGGATAGTGGGGAAGAGGTCGGTATGGTAGCAGGTGGAGGCAGCCTCATGTAAGGGCACTAGCTTGGGGGCACTGTTGACTGCGCCTCTGCCATTCTCGCTGGGCAGGTACTCCACAAGTCCGGTAGTGGTGGCAGCTCTGAGGGTGTGGGGACAGTGGCGGCAGAACCTGAGGCTTGAGGGGGCCTTTGTTTGGGCAACTATCTGAGGGAATCACAGGTTTGTTCCGGGCTGGACGCGGGGTTCCAGGGGTGGCGGCAGGTGAAGATTGAGCGGTTTGCGGATTTATTTGTGGGGGGCAGCTGCCCAAACTTGGAGGGACTGGTAGAGGAGAATGAGTTGCCCAGCGGAAACAGGTTCCAATATTTACAGGTGCTGAATTTGGTGAGAAAACAGTGCCGTCCTTTCCTGATCTGCCGCCCCCGGGGTTGCAGGACAATGTGCTGTCGAAAACAGAGATTGGTGAGGGCAGGGTGTTAGAGATTGGGAGGGCGCCCCGTTAGGAGTAGTTAAGTGGAAGTAGGAGGAGGAGCTGGGGGGAGAGTTGGAGGCTGGCTTATGGGAGGAGACTCTGAAGATTGTGAATGCGTCCTCTTCATGCGCCAGGCTGAGTCTCATTCAATTTGAAGTAGTCCACAGGGCGGATATGACGGTGGCTGGAATGAGTTGGTTCTTTGAGGGGATGGAGGATAGGTATGAATGGTATGTGGGGGACACCGCGAAACATCTCCATGTGTTTTGGGCCTGTGCAAAGCAGGAGGGATTTTGGCAGGGGTTTGCTGACGTGATGTCAGAGGCACTGAGGATGAAGCTGATCCCGAGTCCAGAATTTACAGTGTTTGGAGTATCGGAAGGCCCGGGAGACCAGGCCTTTGCCTCTCTGTTAGCCCGGAGACAGATCCTGTTGGGGTGGAGGGACTCGTTGTGGTTTTTGGTTACTTTTGTAGTTATAAGGTGATCTCCTGTTTGTTCTCTTTTTGATCTTGGTTGTGGTTGTGTTTGATGATTATTTCTAAACGTCTTAATAAAAATATTAAAAAAGAAGACATCCGGTGGCGGTGTGTGGGAGAGAGTTGTGCGTTGGATGGCTCCTGCTCGAGGCTTTATTTTTTAGAGTTTGGTGCCCAGTCCAAGGGACAATTTTTTGTTAAATAAGTGCGGGACACGTAGGGAAGGAGGATGTCCAATATCCGGGGGAGGGCTGCTGTGGGGAGGGGAGCGGGTGTGGGTTCGCCGTCGAGTGGAGGGGTCTGTTTGGCGGTTGGGGGGCTGGTGGGGGCTGGGTCGCTGGTTGGGGCCGCACTATTCGCTGCGGGGGTTGCTGACTGGGGTGATCGCTTTGGAACTTGGGGAGCAGTTTGCGGGGCAGTGGGGGTGGTGGGGAGGCGGGTGGTGGCGGCATTTGGGGTGCTGGTGCGTGGGGCGATTACCCCGGTGAGGGTGACTGTGTCGGGGACATAGCCCAGGGTGTGGGAGGGTGGGGGTCTGGTGGGGGATGGGGGGAGGCTTTGTCGCATCACAGCGGTCGGCTCGCCATGTGGCGGCGGTGGGGTTGCGGGGGTTCTGGAGGCTGGCGGGGGTCTGCGGGGCGGGGTGGAGGACCTGGAGGGTGGATCTAAGTGGCAAAGTCTGGGGGTCGTGAGCCTGCCCGAGGGGGTAGGGGGCCTGGGACCAGCGGGGTATTTTGCCAATGTGTTGGCAGGGCTGCTGTGGGGGGAGGCGCGGGTGTGGTCCCTCCCGGTGCAGTTGGATCGGGCTTGTGGGGTGTGGAGGCCTGGGATGGAGTGGGTCGGCCGCTGAGGTAGTGATTATTTGTTTCCGTAGGTGCCGCGTGGGGCGGTGGGGTCCTGGGTTGGGCGGGGCTGGGCAGGGGAGGGTGGTGCGGTGGGTTGGGGTTGGTGTGCATTTGTTATGGGGAACTTTGCTATGGGGTTGGCAGGGGGCGGGCAGCCGGCCTTTGGCCAGGTGGTGGCGGCGTTGTGTAGCAATGGTGTGCGGTTCAGCGTGCTATGTCTGGCTGGGTTGGGGGTGACCTCCAAATCCGGAGACTTTTGTTTTGGGCGGTGGGAGCGGCGGGGGCATTTGTGGGGGTGGAGAGACAGGGACGGAGGTTGGAAACAGCACTGAGGTTTGGTCTTAGGCTGATGGTCGGGTAGGGGTGAAGGAGTGTATGTAGCTCTATTTTGCACTGCATGTTATATGTGCTAAATTAGTTGAAGTTGCTCATTTGGACAAGGTAGGAGTTGGGATTTTCTTTTGCAATGATGGCTCTTTGGGGTTTGTGTGTTTACACTGGGGTTGTGTGCTGAAGGCGATTTCTTTGTTTTCCTGGGACCGGGCAGCGGGAGGGTATTGGACGGGAGTGAGGCCTGTGCAGGGGCCTCCACACTGGCTAGTTTAAGCTTCCCAGTGAACGGGAGTGCGGTGGTGGTGGGGGGGCTGTGGTTATCGGAGCCTGGTAGAAAAGGTTTCGATGGGCCAGCAGGTGTGAAAAGTGGGGGGCGGGGACCGATACTGGGTGAGGTGTTTTCGAGGAAGAGGAAGTGGATGGGAGATTTTTGAAGGGGGAGGGGCTCTGTTGTAACAATGGGACGGGGTAGGCCAAGCCCAGTGGGCAGGGCCTGGAGTTATGATGATGGTGGATAGGAATGGTGGGGGGATGGTGAGAGACCCCTGGTTAGGATAGTTGTGTGGAATATGAGGGGTTTGTTGGAGGGAGGTTTTCAGGATCATCCCGGGGGTAGTGTTCTTGAATTTGGAACCAGGGCTCCTGGAAGCCGTTTTCGGGAGGTCGGACTGGCTTGGGCGGCAGGTGGGTGCGGGGGGCAGATGTTGTTAGCCATTGCCTCGCTGATTTGCCGGAGGCGGGTCCTGTTGGGGTGGAGGTCAACTTGTCCATCCTGGGACAGGGGAGGGTGAAGTCTCAGCTGAAGGGTATGAAGGAAGGGTTTCACAATTCATGGGGGCTGTTTATTATGCAAATCCGAGACTTGGTTGCAAATGAACATGGGGGGGGGGGGGGGGGGGGGAAGGGGGGTTCGGGGTGGGGGGGGGGGGTTGGTCGGAGGTATTGTTATTTTAGGTTGCACTGTTTATGGATTGATTGTTAATTTGTGTTTTTTTACCTCGAATGTACGGTTGGATGTTTTGGTCCGTATATTGAGCGGGGTGCGGTTTGTGTGTGGGGGATTGTTATTGTATTTGTTTTTGTGTGTTTTTGTTTGGTTGTTTATTGATCAAAATGTCGAAAATGAAGAGGATAAAAAGATTTAAAGAAAAAATTATTTTTAAAAAAGGCAAGTAGAAGTTGGAGTAGATTATATGGCCCCTCAAGCCTATTCCACCATTCTTGTGATCATGGCTGATTTTCAGCCACAACTCCACTATCCTGTGTGCTCCCATATCCTTTAATTCCCTGATCGATCAAAAATCTCAGATTTAAATATACTCCATGATGGAGGACTCACAACCTCCCTGGGCTTCAGAACTCCAAACATTCAACAAATGAATTTCTCCTCAACCTTAAACGATCACCCCTTATCCTGAGATCGAATCTCAATGTTTTAGATGTCCCAGCGAGGAGAAGATAGATGATGACGTGCACATCTAATTTGACGGCAACACTGTGGCACATTAGACAATCTCTTTCCAGAACATCGCAGCATTCAGTGGGGTCATTTGTAACTATTAACAACTGTATTATTTTATTCTATGGAATTTTTCCAGAATAAATAATTTTTGGTTTCAAAGGATTCTAAAATATCATCAAAGTTTAAAGTTGCTGGAGGCAGTCTGCTCGCCCCTTCATCATTGTGATTGTATCGACCAACTTAAACATGGACATCCACCACCACTGATGCACATTGGCAGCAGTATGTACCTTATACATGTTGCACTGCAGCAACTGGTCAAACCTCTTTCAGTAGCACCTTCCAAATCAGGATCTTTACTGCCTAGAAGGACAAGAGCAGCAGATACATGGGAAGATTACCACCTGCAAGTTCCAAAATTCTGATTTGGAACTATGTCACTGTTTCTTTACTGCTGCTGGGACAAAATCCTGGAACTCCTTTCCTAACAGCACTATGGGTGTACCTACATGGCTCACCATGATGTTCACAAGGGCAATTCAAGATGGGTAACAAATGCAGGCCTCGTCACTGATGCCCAATAAAAAAATCATGAATCAGGGACGTTTATGAATTGTTGACTGTATTTTAATTTTGTTGCATTTTTGGGTCTTCATCAATTTTTAAAGATTGTTTTGTTTCCATGGTTGGCATACACATTGTAAGTACAGATAATTGGTGAGATTTTTCATCTATGGCACCTACTCAAAAACAGTTAGATCCAAAATGTAAGCATTTAAAGAAAAAATAAATAAACTAGTCTGTGACTAAAAGAACTGCCGAAGAATAGCTCACCTCAGGTTGATCCAGAAAGGCACTGGATCAAAAACTGAGATTTTTTGAATAGTTCCAATTTAACCACAATACATTAAAAAAAATGAAGGCTGTGCTCCACTCATATGCCCCGGTTGAATTTGATACAAATGTTACTCGGTTATCTGCAAGTAGTGGATCTGAGGAAGGAACCAAGAGTAAAATTCAAATAGGAATATAGGGCGTCATCTCTCTGCCTTGCCACATCCGACTTGGGACAATGTGAAGCCAGTAAATCTCGCAAGAGTCCTCTCGTGAACTTTATCAGCCTTGTCACAATATCACGTGGCATTGCAATCTGAAACCTGCCCATTTAGGTTGGGACCCAGATTTACATATTCAAATGAGCAGTTAGTCTTACTTGAATACGTCTACATTGGATCTATCCAGCACCCAGACCTATCAGCCTCACGTCAGGGACCCCGAGCAGGCACCATTTAGCACTGGTTTCCACAAACATGAAACAGGCATACCGGCACTTGGGGAGGTCTCCCAGGCGAGACCTTGGGGGTTGGGCTCTGGGAAAGGTTGTACTCTGGCATCCCCAATGCCAGCCTTGCACCCTAGTAGTGCCACCCAGGCAGTCTGGTGCTGCCACCTGGGTGCCACCCTGACAGTGCCAGGGTGCCCAGATGGCAGGCAGGTACAATGCAAGGGTGCCTGGCTGGCAGTGTCAAGGCACCTCGGTGGCATCATGTCTGTGCTGGGGATCAGGCCTTGGGGTGCCCTGCCCTTTTAGTGGGGTGCAGAGGGGCTCTCTGACACCTTTATTGGTGAGTTGCAGCATTTAGACGGGGTCTGGAGACCACAGAAGAAAGAAAAGAAAAAGAAAAATTGCTTATTGTCACAAGTAGGCTTCAAATAAAGTTACTGTGAAAAGCCCCTCGTCGCCACATTCCGCGCTTGTTCAGGGAGGCTGGTACGGGAATTGAACCTGCGCTGCTGGCCTTGGTCTGCTTTACTAGCCAGCAATTTAGCCCACTGTGCTAAACCAACCCCAGTAGTGGGGTTCTGGCTACTTGGAAGCACCCGGCTAAATGTGCTCGACACGGCACTCTGTTTTTGGTCCCACCGATGTTGACAGGGTTTTGTGTTATTCACCGGCCACATCAGTATACCCCTCCAGCAAGTTATTTTTTTGAAGAAACTATGTCAGTTAGTTTCTGTTGTTAGTAACAGTATAATAAAAGAACAGCGATGTATTCAGGAGTTCTAAAATATAAATTAATTTAGATTTCAAATCATTACCGAGATGTAGGCTCATAACCCCCCCCCCCCCCCCCCCCCCCCCCCCCCCCACCCCAACCACCACCACCACCGGATCTGACTCGGACCTTCTTCCCCCCCATGCCTCCAAATTAGGTCGGACTTCGACCCATCATCTCCCCATTCTTTAAACTATAAAACTTACCCGCTCCCTATAAATTGCCGCGTAATGTGCAGCTACTGCCGTAAAAGGGAGAGTCTTACCTCTGCGTCCCAGTTACTCCATGATGATGGGGCGGCACGGTAGCACAGTGGTTAGCACTGTTGTTTCACAGCGTCAGGGTCCCGGGTTCGATTCCCGGCTTGGGTCACTGTGCGGAGTCTGCCCGTTCCCCCCTGTCTGCGTGAGTTTCCTCCGGGTGCTCCAGTTCCCCCCACAAGTCCTGAAACACGAGATGGCTAAATGACGCGAAACATAAAAGCACCTCATTCGAATCCTGTGATATTAAGGGGACCTGCTTAATTATACGAAGCTACACTTTTGTAGATAAATTGTTCATTTCAAGTGCTTCGATGTTTCTGACTTTTTTTTAAGAAAAGAATTCCAATGGGCAAGCACCTATAGCACTGTAGGGGCTTCTGAGGCTTTTCAATGAATTGCAAAGTCAAATATGTTGATAATGTATTGTTGAGTTTTGCAATGAATTTGTAAGCACTTTTCTCATAGGAATTATCATGATTTTCTAAGAATGATTCAGTTTTAGGGAGCTGTACAAAATATTCGCTGCATATTGATAGGGAATACAGGGTGATCGGAGGTTACGGAAAAATACATGTTCAACCATGGTCATTCATAGAGTTAGTGGTGAAATATTGTTAATTTAACCTTGCTCATCTAAATTGGCACTGAACCAGTGGCACTGAACCACTGGCACTGAAGATCTTGACTTCAATAAATCAAGTTGGTACCACTTCGGATTACTCTTTGCAATAAAGAAGCACCAGTTGTCTGTTCTGTGTTGTTATTGGCATTGAAGGGAAGGTGTCGATGAAAATAACAAGTGTGCAAATTTTCAGATGAGGAATCATCGTGGTCATGTTTATGGCATGATGGAAGAGCTATTAAATAGTTTCATCACAGGGAATTAATACAGTCCTCTATATCTTGTATCTGACAGAGATAAAATAGCACAGGATCTGGAATTGAAAGGAAATTATTTATAAACACTCCGTTCATAGAATCCCGAAGGAGGTCATTCAGCTCATCGAGTCTGCACCGACCCTTGGAAAGAGCACTCTAGGCCCATGCCCCACCCTATCCCCATAACCCAGTAACCCCATTTAACTTATTGGACAATAAGGGGTAATTTAGCATGGCCAATCCACCTAACCTGCATATCTTTGGACTGTGGGTGGAAACTGGAGCACCCGAAGGAACCCACGCAGACACGGGTAGAATGTGCAAATTCCACACAGGCAGTCATCCAAGGTCAGAATTGAACCCGTGTGCTGTGAGGCAGCAGTGCTAACCACTGTGCCAACTTGCTGCCCGAAGGGACTGGGGTGCCATTGTTAGATTTGCTGATGTACATCTTAATATTAAATTGTGTAGATCCTCTGGCATATTACAAGGAATAGTAAAGTTTTAATAATATATTACAGTACTAGGTTTGTGTTACTTTATTCCAAAAAGACTTTTAATCAGAGATAGAATAGCAGACCTTCTTCAGAAACATAGGCCTGAACCTTCGTGGGCTCAGCCCCTGGGAACATATCCCCAACTCTGGCAAGCCCTCTGGCATTTCACTTTCAAATGGGTATTGATTGGTAGAAGGTGGGACTTTGATCTGCACTGGGAAGGAAGTCCTGCCTTGGAGAGCTGTCGGCCAATCCGATTAGCCAACAGCCCATCCAGGCACAGTGCTGCAGTGGTCAGAGAGGCACTGTAGCATTGTGACTGGTACTAAGTGCAAGTTAGTGTCCCGGGGCAGGAGGGTAGTGGATGCCCTGGGAGGTGGCAGCCAGTGAGTGGGGGCAGGGACATTTAATCAGGGAGTAGGCTGGGCAGGAGGAGGGAGATCCGGAGGTGTCCATAGGTCCATGAGGGGAGGTGCCGCTAGCCCTAGGGGGCATCTGATTGTGGTGCCCCCACCACTTGCCCCCCCCCCCCCCCCCCTTCCCGCCTGAGATCACAGTCAGTGATTTATTTGCTACTTCTCACCTTCAGCTACCTGTGCTCACCAGCCTGAAAATTGAGGCTGGCGGGAAAAGGCCCTTAATGGGCATTATGTGGCTACTTAAAGTCCTTAATAGGACCAGTGGTGGGATTACCGTGGCCTTTCCCACCCCACTGTAAAATCACACCTGGGTCATGGCAGGCCAGATCCCAGAGGGAATCCCATTCATGCAATTCCACATTTCCCTCCGCCTCAAAACCTGCCGAGGGGAGCATAAAATTCAGGCTATAAAGTTTAGAATTTGCATATGCTATTCCAAATGGAAACAAATGAAAGGGTGAAGTTTAGCCATATCTGATTCTTCATTGTTTAAGTATTGAATATTGTGTATTGGGAGCATGAAGGTCATTTATCTTCTGAATGACAACATTAAACTACCTTTGACTCTTACTTAAAATTGTAAATATAATTATTAAAAGGTTGTAAGAAAGTAATTGCAAGTGATAAGGTGACAATATTTCAAGCTATAGATTACCCAAAAATACATGAAGGACTGCTAGTTTAATTCTTTGACTTAATTATTTTAATTATTTGAGACTTATCTGTTTGACAAAGAAGTAGTGAACAATTAATCCATTATTTGCAACTGATGGCAAGGTTTTTTCGACCAGCATATTGGAGAATATTGCGAAATATTTGAGGCTTACACTCATGCAAGTTGCAGATAGCATAAGAAATTTGCCCTGAAGGATTAATATAACAAGAAATCTTGTATGTGTTGTTCACAGTAAGGTGAGGGATATTGACCTGTATTTTATCTGCATTTGTCACCATTATTCTACTAAAACTAACAACGGCTTCTGAAGTCTGGCCTTATGCAGAATAATGCAGAAACCCAGAAGCTGTAAGATGCACTGTCGAGGTTACCACATTCTGTATGCTCCATAACCATCATGAATTGATGAGAACATCCGCCTTTACATTTAGTTTCACTGTAAGGACCCTTGAAAAACTCACACTTTGTTGAATGAAGCTCGCTCTGTTTCTAATGGCTTACTAACTTTATAATTACTGCTAAACATCCTACAGGCATTTTGAAGCTAATTGCATATTTAATGAATGCCACATTTCTGCACAATGATAATTTACATAATTTCAGAAAGTTTTTGTTTTTTTCTCAAAAGTCTCTTTATTTATTATTTGAGGCTCGAATAAGAGTGTTTGTAATAAAAGTATGGCAAAGGATGGCAAGCGGACAGAAGGATGGGTGCTGAAGAAAGCTTGTGTTACGAGGAACTTGTTTGAAGCAGAGATGTCAAGGAAGCTGAAATGTTTCGGATATGTGATATGAAGAGAAGGGGAATGTTTGACAAAGAGTTAATGCAAGGCAAAGCACCTGGAAAACTTGGAGAAGGAAGACCCAAGGAGGCATGGATGAATAATATCAGAACATGAACTGGACTCCCTATGGAGATGGGCACTGAGGGCAGCAGAGAATGGAACAGTTCATTTTCATTGCATCCATTACCTTTTCATCTTCTGAATCTGAATACTTGGTAGTGAGAAACCTTTAAATTCTATTGTCTCATCTGCACATTTCTCTTCGCATTACCGTGTCACAATTTGTTACAATCTTTTGTTATTTTATTTAAAAATAAAAAAATTTGAACTTCCAGTTAGTGGCTAAAAGAATGGCAGAAGAAAATGGCACATATTTGGACGTTTACTGTAACAAAAGACGAAAAGCTCTTCTTGAATAAACACTACCTTTATAGGAAAGTTATATTTTCAACCGCAGAACAGAATACCCGCATTTTTATTTTAGCACAACCGAAAGGGAGGACCTAGCAGCAGCGGAGCTTGGCCCAGAGGAACAGGAAACAACTGGTGAGGATGGAGAGCCGGCCGCCCAACAGACGCCACGTCAGGCTTCGTGTGTACTGGCAGCGCGGGATTATGGGAGAGGACACCCGCTCTCAGTGGTCAGCAAGGTGACGGTTGCCCTGAATATTTGTGCCATGGGGTTCTTTCAGGTGTTGAGTGGGGACCTGCCAGGGATCTCACAGACCTTGGTGTGCAATTGCATCCATGCTGTTACGGAGGCTATATATGCCGGGTCAACACAATATACCAAATTCAATGTGGACTGAGCCCACCAGGATACCCTGGCAGTGAGGTTCGCCGCCATTGCCAGGATGCCCCAGGTCCAGGAGGTGATTAATAAGAACATAAGAACTAGGCGCAGGAGTAGGCCATCTGGCCCCTCAAGCTTGCTCCGCCATTCAATGAGATCATGGCTGATCTTTTGTGGACTCAGCTCCACTTTCCGGCCTGAACACCATAACCCTTAATCCCTTTATTCTTCAAAAAACTATCTATCTTTTATCTTAAAATCATTTGATGAAGGAGCCTAAACTGCTTCACTGGGCAAGGAATTCCATAGATTCACAACCCTTTGGGTGACGAAGTTCCTCCTAAACTCAGTCCTAAATCTACTTCCCCTTATTTTGAGACTATGCCCCCTAATTCTGCTTTCACACACCAGTGGAAACAACCTGCCCGCATCTATCCTATCTATTCCCTTCATATTTTTATACGTTTCTATAAGATCCCCTCGCCTCCTTCTAAATTCCAACGAGTACAGTCCCAGTCTACTTAATCTCGCCTCGTAATCCAACCCCTTCAGCTCTGGGATTAACCTAGTGAATCTCCTCTGCACACCCTCCAGCGCCAGTACGTCCTTTCCCAGGTAAGGAGACCAAAACTGAACATAGTACTCCAGGTGTGGCCTCACTAACACCTTATACAATTGCAGCATAACCTCCCTAGTCTTAAACTCCATCTCTCTGGCAATGAAGGACAAAACTCCATTTGCCTTCTTAATCACCTGTTGCACCTGTAAACAAACTTTTTGCAATTCATGCACTAGCACACCCATGTCTCTCTGTACAGCAGCATGTTTTAATATTTTATTTAAATAATAATCCCTTTTGCTGTTATTCCTACCAAAATGGAGAACCTCACATTTGTCAACATTGTATTCCATCTGCCAGACCCCAACCCATTCACTTAATCTATCCAAATACCTCTGCAGATTTCTGGGGCGAGATTCTCCGCAAATGCGGAGAGTCGTAAAGGCTGCCGTGAAACTGGCCGTGTTTCACGGCAGCCTTCACGCCCGTTCCCGGGACCCAATTCTGCCCCCCACATCGGGGCAAGGAGCGGGACCCCGGGAATCACGGCGTCGCGGCCTTAACGACCGTCATTAAGGACGCGCGGCTGGCGTCTGTATGACGTCAGCCGCGCATGCGCAGGGCTTGATCTTGTCGGGCGGCGGAGGGGAAATAGTGCGTCCCTTTTGGACGCAGGCCCGACGATTGGTGGGCACCGATCGTGGGCTTGTCCCCTCCCAAGCACAACGGTGGTGCTCCCGCCCCAAACGGGCCTCTGGATGCCCCAAATGGGCATCCAGCGCCCGTTTTTACGACGGCAGCGAGCAGGTGTGTTTGCTGGCGTGAAACAACGGGCATAAAGGCCCGGCCGCTCGGCCCATCGGCCGCGGAGAATCGCCGCTCTCCGTAAAAAACGGCGAGCGCCGATTCGTGACGTGTGACGGGTGAGGGGGGGGGGAAGAATAGCGGGAGGGCGCAAAAAATGTTGGGAGGCCCTCCCGCTATTCTCCCAATCAGCGTGGGCAGCGGAGAATCGCGCCCCTGGTGTCCTCTGGACTTTTTGCTTTACCACTCACCTGAGTGTCGTCGGCAAACTTGGACACATTGCACTTGGTCCCCAACTCCAAATCATCTGTGTAAATTGTGAACAATTGTGGGCCCAACACTGATCCCTGAGGGACACCACTAGCTACTGATTGCCAACCAGAGAAACACCCATTAATCCCCACTCTTTGTTTTCTATTAATTAACCAATCCCCTGTCCATGCTACTACTTTACCCTTAATACCATGCATCTTTATCTTATGCAGGATTGACGGGATGCATGTGCTCTTATGAGCAATGGCCCATGACTGGCTGATCATCCCAAAAAGAAAGGGTTCCACTCGATGAACATGCAGCTAATGTGTGTCCATGAGCCACATATCATGCTCGTCAGTGTCCGATACCAGAGCAGTGTGCACAACACCTTTATCCTGGCACACTCGGTTCCTGACATCTTTGAGGCTCACCCCCAGGTGAGGGGTTGGCTCTTGGGCGATAAGGGTTATCCATTGTGGTTGTGGCTAATGACCCCTGTTTGGAGGCAGAGACCTGCTGCAACAATGTCCATGCAGCGACCAAGGGTGTGATCTAGCGGTGCTTCAGCTTCCTGAAGATGCAGTTCAGGGCCTGGACTGCTCTGGGGGGCCCTCTATTAAAACGCTAGGACAGTCTCCTACATCTTGGTAGCTGGCTGCATCCTCCACAGTGTAACACAGCAGAGGGGCAACGTGCTGGAGGAGGGGGATGAACGGCAGGCCTCGTCCAACGAGGAGGATATGGAGAGCTAGGATGGGCAGGGCATGAGATCTGTGCAGGCACAGGAGACCATACAGCATGTGCGATAGGGCCGGCTCACGAGGGTTATTCTAATTGCCTCCAGGTTCACCGGTTAGGGGGCTTGGTTGATGGCACAAACATCCCATCCCATGCCATCTCATCCCAGAACCCCCCGCCCCCTCCCATCCCCACACCCATCTGCGGCCGTTCCCCCGGCTCTCTTCCCTCCACACCGGCCCCGTTGATGCCCGGCACTCTGTCCCTAGCACCTGTCCCTGGTGGCTGGCCCTATCCATGCTAGGATACACACTCCTGCCTCCGTCCAGTGCCCCCCTGTAGGGGTTACTGTTGGCAATGCCTTTGGGTGAGCCACGTGATGCTCTGCTGGCCGGTGGCGCGAGATTGTGGTGGGTTGGATGAGGTGGTGGGGTGGGGGGGGGGGGGGTGTTGGATGGGGGGGGCGTAATGTGCAGGGGTGATAGAATGGGGGCATCTATATGGCCGGTGTCCCGCTGCGCAACCACAGACCACGGTGCGTGGAGTGGGATGCACAGCAAGTTGGCTGCCTGCAGGCCAGAGGAATGGCGATCCATGCCTGGACACCTCTACCCCACAGCGCACCCCCCAGGTTCCCCCCCGGCCCTTATAGATGCCCCCACCCACCCAGCCATGCCAGCGGCAAGACCGGCAGCCCGCGGTCGCGCCACTGGGAACATGTCCTACCCCTTCTTTCCCTCAGCAGCCACCGCCCCTGTTTCCAAATTCTTAAAGCCGCAAGTGAACCTCGCCGTCGGTAATTCTTTCTGGCAGAAGCGGAGCATTGCGGGAGCCCCGGAGAATACCGGCTTTGCCCCGTTAATGATATGCCAACGGCATTTACGATACATGGGGAGGAGAATGCATTGATTCTCCGTCCAATCGCATTTCGCGATTCTGGAGTCGCTGGACAGAGAATCCCGTCCGGAGTCCCAAAATTTAATAACGTTCATACTGTTATTGTAACAAATTAAGAGTCAGACTTTTCAATCCTAATTATCGGCAATCATCCCATGAACAATCCCACAATGGTCAACTGGACAGGATTTGTTATAATGGAAATTGTCCTTAGAAAACACGTCAAGTCATAAGTTTCCTAGCTTTTTTTTGATGGTTGCCAATGTTTCTGTACACATTATAATTCGACTTGAAGTGTAAAATACGCACGGTACGAACACTCCATTATCCTCAGAGAGTAAATTATCCTCTTCATAGTTTTCATATGTTCTCATATTTTGTTTTTCTCAGGGACAATTGGATTTATATTTTTATTATCAAATGTTGTACAGTTGTATGACTTTCTTTTCCTAACTTTAACAATGAAAGTTGACAACAATCTACTGAATCTGATTGCAAGGGAAATGAATTAACATGTGTAATTGAAGATAAGCACCATGGATTAATTAACTGCTCATGCTAAAATATCTAATATCAGCATGATTTAAGAAAATATTCAATCGTTAAGCTACAGTAATATTGTAAATTATATACATTTATGCAATAATGATACATTGACCAACAAGAAACTGTGGGCAGAATTATATAAGGCATGTGATTCCCCGGCCTACAACCCCACCCATAGCTAAAGGTTTGGAGGGAGCCGACTGAGGGGAATATCATTAGCCCTGCAGCCACCTGACAATCAGTTGGCTGCTACTAGACTTGAGACAGGACTTCTGAATCAGAAAGGCCTGCCTCAGAGAGCTGTGATCCAAGCAGAGGCTGGCAGCTCTCCAGTACTTTGTGACATATGAACTGGGAGCAAGAGTAGGCCACCTGGCTCCTCGAGCCTGCTCTGCCATTCAATAAGATCATGGCTGATTTGCTTGTAACTTCACATCACTGCCTACCCTCAGTAACCTTTCACGCAATGGTGTGCGGTGTTGAATCCATGCTTAGGTATGGGTTTGGGGGTTTCACTGGGTGGCAAGCTGCCAGGCAGTGATGAGGGGATTTGGGGTGGTGGGCAGGGAGCTGAGGTTTAAGAGGCCATGGCGGTGGAGGGGGAATTGCACAATCTGGGAGGTAGTGACACCTTGGGGAGAGTGCTCCAATAGGCACATGTGTCCTGTTAAGAAGAGATCCACCCACCCTTGCCTACTACCTGAAGTGGAGTAATTGAAATCATTCAACTTTAAACATTAATAGCTTTGAAGGCAAATGTAGTTATGATCATTAATAGCTTTCTTGGAGCTGTTTCTTGGCATGATGGTGTGGGAAAGTAACAAACACAAACTTAATGACCTTCACAGGATGAATAAGCAAAAGTTTGATAAGAAGCACAGACTTCAACCTTCGCTTAGTTAAATTACAGCTGTAGTCTGTATAATTCTGCTTATTCAGACTTTACAGTGTAACGGTGATAACAAAAAGATATAAATATGTTATGCAGCCTTTGTATCAGGCAGACACCCTGTATAGAATAGAATTTACAGTGCAGAAAGAGGCCATTCGGCCCTACTTAAGGCCATGCCTCCATCCTATTCCCGTAACCAAGCAGCGCCACCTAAACATTTGGACAAAACAAGGGCAATTTAACATGGCCAATCCAGCTAACCTGCATCTTTGGACTGTGGGAAGAAACCGCAGCATTCGGAGGAAACGCACGCAGACATGGGGAGAAAGTGCAAAGTCCACACAGACAGCAGGTTGGGTCTCTCATTACCACAACATACTATGAAGGAAAGTCTGCCAGGTAGGGTGCTTGGCATAGGGCTGCCCTACTGTTGGTTAAATCCCGTAATGGCTCGAATACAATTGGCACAATAGATTAGAGAAGGAAGATGTCTTCCAGGCATGAAGGCATCATGACTGCTGCCTGGATACTGGAGATCAATCTGCATGATTCTCTGCTGATGTTCACACATTAGTTGGACACTGAAGGAATGGAATTAATTTCAGTTGTCCTGCAGGGCAGAGGTGACATGTGACACTTGAAAATAGTGTGCATGTAATCAGTGGAATCCTGCTGGGAAAGTCTAAAATTCTCATACGCCATATACTCACTCTCCTTGCTTCTCTCTGGTAATAACTGTGGACATCAAACTGTGAAATGTGGCAAATATCATCAGCCCCACCATAGATGATATTAAATATGTTCATCACCATGGTCAATTTCACAGGAGCTAACAAGGAGGTCCTTGTCTTTGTTATGGGCCAGGGTTTAGAGAACACCACAGTATATCATGGAGTTCACCTGACCGACAACTGTTTATAGATTTTGGTTATGAGGAGCACAAGGGTCTACTCTTCAGGCGTTATGCAACAGAGGCTTAAGCACTTTAAAACAAAAACAAAGTTTATTCTACACATTCAGTAAACATTTTATAAACACACACAATAGGCATTTTTATCAACTACAAACACACATCCCCCACACAGTTACGGTACTCTGTATTTAACCCTCAATAACTTCCCTCTTACTGATGCACTCGAGTAACAACATCCATAAATCAGACAATCCCTTTTTCCACAAAACAGTAGGTTTGAATTCCTTTCGGAACACAGGTATCACTTTTAAGTTATCAAGTGATCTGGACACTTTTTAACACATAGCGAGAGAGCCCAAAATAAACCTTCTTAGTCTGAATGCAACTCCCAACTGTCTAAACCGAAAGTAAAACACAGAGCCACAAACAGCTCCTTGCGCAAAACAAAAGTAAAAGCCAGAACAACAGCCCAGCTCCACCCACACAATGACATCACTGAAGCTATTTGATAAACACACATTTCTTAAGGGGATATTCCCATGACACCTCCCCCCCCCCCCCCCCCCCCAGGAAAAAAAAACATGAACTTCAAGATGATTTCATTTTTCACCTTTTCACTTTCCTTTAAGAAAATTTGGCAAGTATACTTTTTCTTAAACCAAAACAAAACAGGCAATCAGTAATAATAAGACACTCCATTTCATTTCTTCTTCCGTCGTCGAACCTGTATCTCTTCATCACATTTATGATAAAACATCGGCTATCATGTTTTCTCGTCCTGCAACATGTATAATTTTTAAATGATATGGCTGTAACAATAAAGTCTATCGAAACAGTCTGGCATTGCTTTCCGGAATCGCTCCAAAAACGGCAAGGGATTATGATCAGTATATATAATAGTTTCAGACAAATTGCTGGTCATATATATGTGAAAATGTTGCAAAGCCAGCAACAAGCTCAAAGTCTCCTTCTCAATCATTGAATACTTCCTCTGGTGATTATTTAATTTCTTTGAAAAATAATCAATAGGCCGCTCCATTCCTTCGTCGTCTTCTTGTAAGAGCACCGCACCTACGCCCACATCACTCGCATCGACAGCCACTTTGAATGGTTTTGTGTAATTTGGGGTGGCCAACACAGGAGCGGTGGTTAACACAGCCTTCAGGCAGTCAAATGCCCATTGACACTCCGCCGTCCACTGAAATTTGCTACGCGAGGGTATTGGAAACTCCCCAATAACTTTTGTTTTCACATCCCGTGGACCATTCAACCCTGTACAATTGTATGGCCAAGGAAAGTGACTTGGGCTTTTCCAACTTTACTTTTGGTTAGGTTTACCACCAAACCTGCCTGAAGTTGATCAAATAACTCCATCAGATGTTTCAAATGTTCTTTCCATGTCTGACTAAAAATCAACAGATCGTCGATATATACCGCACAATTGGGTAATCCTGAAACAACTTTGTGAGTTAACCGTTGAAATGTGGCTGGGAGTCTTTTTGTGCCAAATGGCATAACTTTGAATTGGTATATACCATCTGGAGTCACAAAAGCTGAAATCTCCGTCGCCCTTTCGGATAAAGGTACCTGCCAGTAACCTTTAAGTAAATCCAGTTTGGAACTAAAAGCTGATTGTCCCACCTTCTCAATGCAATTCTCCAAGCGTGGGATAGGATAAGAGTCTGTCCTTGTAACTGCATTAACCTTTCTATAGTCCACACACAATTGTTGGGTACTGTCCGGTTTAGGTACGTCACTATGGGTGAGCTCCATTGGCTGCAACCCACTTCAATTATGCCATTTTAAAGCATACTTTCAATTTCTTTGTTAACCTGTGCCAATTTTAAAGGGTTAAGTCTATATGGATGTTGTTTAATTAGAATAGCATTTCCCACATCTACATAATCTATAGCCATTTTAGTACTTCCCAACTTATCACATGGGCAAGTTTGTGGAGATATCAATAGCTCTTTCAGGTCAGTTTGTTTTTCCTTTGGAAGGTAACTCAACAATTTATCCCAATTCTTAAGGACACCCTCATTATCCAATTTAATTTGAGGAATGTCAAATTCAGAGTCATCTGGATTCGGTTCTTCACTCTGAGTTAGAATCACTAAAACCTCCTCCTTTTGCTCACCTTCCCTTTCAAAGTACATTTTAAGCATATTCACATGACACACTCGGTGAGATTTCCTTCTATCTGGCTGGTATTTAATCATTGCAACAATGTACATTTTTGTGATTGTGTTCTATTATCATGGAAGTAGTGTTTGCAGGTATTATATATTTTTGCATGGAGTAACAGATTATTTACTTTGTAAAACAAAATTGAAACCATCAGATAGAATAAAATGTTGCAGGTTTTTAATTGCGTTTGCTTGCCTAAAGTATTTTTCTAGCATGGTTTCTGAGGTGTATGAGGGTTAAAGCAAAGCTCCCTCTGGTGGAATATTTATAACCTAATTTCTGAAGCATTCTGAGGTAAAATTGATTTTTCACTAAATGTTCTTTGAAGTATATTTTTCAACTAACATTATTTTAAATCAAGTTATATTACCAGTTTTTGTATCATTATCAAAGTTATTGATAAATGCAACAGTTGGTCCAGGAAATAGAAGTTAACGTGGCCTCCCCTTTGCTGGTAATCAGTTAAGTGTGGCTGATGTAATCAGTGATGTTTAGCAGTAATCCACTGTGCATATTTATTTTTCATTCAATGGAAACCAGAGTAGATGACGCTGAAAGAAAGATATTGATTGATTGGTAAAAAGCTTGATTTTGTTTTAAATGCTCAGTTAGTTATTTTTGAATGTTCTTTTATTCATGCTGCAAACCAATTTTAGGTCAAAGTACAAGCAAGCAATTTATTCTTGGGCCTCTTTCTTGTGGTGATAGGCCTATGGGCTATATCATAGTTGGATGGTGTGCGACCTCCAACCAGCAGATGGCAGTACAGACACAACATGCGGTCTCTAGTCCAAGATCATGTGACCTGTGACTCGGATATAAAGGGAGACACATCCGGCCATCTGGTGAAGAAGATTGAGAGGGTAATGAGGGATTGAGATGTACATGTGAATGGTCATTGCTAGGTGCAAGTTCCAGAGGAGTACTTAGCAGATTTCATGATAACATGCCCTGTATCAGATTGCTATCTTATGACATGAAACTCAATAAAAGATTCTGGTTGGGACAAGTCGAAGTGTTTGGTGAGTTCCTTCATGATGTACAAAGGACCAAACACAACATTTCTTTACTGTTTTTACATTGTTCTTAAAAGGGAAAATGTTATCCTTCTCTTCTAAGCCTCTCCTGCCTGATAATATACCATCAAATGTACATGTAGATTATTATCAATACATCACTATATTGTAGCAATAGATATATAATTTTTAGACTGAACACTACAATGGGCTTCCAAATTATAAAATTTTGTTGTCATCTGTAAATCTTGGAAAGTTTTCATTTCTAATTTCATTATCCAATCTATTAAAGTAATAAATTAGAATCAACAAGGATCGAGGAATATGATCGAGTTGCCCGCTGGGAATGGGTTCCGGTATTTGCAGGTGAGGGATTTTGTCTGGAAGCAGGTACCATCCTTTTCTCACCTGCCGCCCCAGGGGCTATAGGACAAGGTGTGTTAAGAACAGCGGTTGGGGAGGGTAAAGTGCCAGAAATGTACAAGGAGTTGATGGATTGGGAGGGAGCCCCAATATGGGTGCTGAAGCATAAGTGGGAGGAAGAGTTGGGGAGGCAGGTGGAGGCTGGGGTGCGGGAGGAGGCTTTGAGGATGGTGAATGCATCCTCGTCATGCGCTAGGCTTAGCTTTTTTCAGTTTAAGGTGGTTCACAGGGTGCACATGACAGTACCAGGATAAGCAAGTTTTTTGATGGGGTGGAAGATAGGTGTGAGTGTTGTGGGGCTGGGCCCGCGAATCACGTCCAAGGGCTGGATTTACCATTGTTGACACTAAGTGTTGATGCTAGCAGAGGAACTGAGGCATTTTACGACAGAAATATCAGAGCCAACTCTTCGCCGATCCTTCGACCGGTGTGGGGCTAGCAGCCGCATCCAGTAAAACTCCAAGCTCCCACGATATAAACGCCTGGAGATTGGCTAGCACTGTTGTCGGGCATGCGCACCGTGACGACCTGCAGGGGTCACGCCATAAAACATGGTGCCGGCTGTGTGCGGACCCAACCTGCCAGATAGTGCCCCCCTGGTCACCCCATGGCCACTCCCCACCAGTCCCGCCAGCCCTCGCGTTAGCCCCCCACCCAGCAGAATGGCTCCCATCTAACTGTGGCGGCGCTGCCACGCCGGGTTCCCGACGCTAAGACCACATGTCAACTGCGCGGTTGGGAACTCGGCCCATCGGGGGCGGAGCATCAGGGGACGGCCTTCAGGTGACGCGCTAACGCCATTCCAATGGCATTTGGCACGCGGCGCGATGATGCCAGTTCTGAGGGGGAGGAGGATATAAAACCAAAGTTAAACAGGCGCCGCCCCAAATTTCGGCGTCAGAGGGATTCTCCGCCCGATGCCGATTATGAAATCGGCGTCAGTGAACGGTGCGTCCTGCACCATATGTTTTGGGCTTAGGGGATATTGGAAGGGATTTGCCGATGTAGTTTTGGAGGTTTTGAAGGTGAAGGTGGTCCCGAGTCCAGAAGTGCCGATCTTTGGAGTGTCAGAAGACCCGGCAGTCAAGGGGTGAGAGAGGCCGATGTCTTGGCCTTTGCCTCCCTGTTAGCCCAGAGACGGATCTTATTAGAATGGAGGGACCCCAGAACAAGGGGTGTGGTTGAATGACCTGGCAGAGTTTCGTAGGTTGGAAAAGATTAAGTTCGCCTTGAGAGGGTCTATGGAGGGTGATGCACTATCAATTACGAGAAGACAAGAGTAGAATGTAATCGAGGCTTTATTACACTGAGATGTGTGGCCTCCGACAGCAGCTGACGAAATGGGAGCACACATTTATACTCCGCCTACTGGGCGGAGCCAGCAGGCAGGGATCTACCCCCGTACCTGTAGTACAGGGGCCTTACCGTAAAACACATATATATATATATATACAGTATATACATCAGTGGTGACTACCACAGAGGGGTTTGCCCGGAGATGCAGCCGTTGATTGACTTCTTTCAGAATAATTCAAATGTCAGCATCAGGGGAGGGGGAGGGTACAAAAGGGACGTAAGGGAGCTGGGGAGTGAGAGGCAAGATGGTGGGAGTTAGGTGTTTAATTGATTTGGTTATTTGCAGCCCTGTTGGCTTGTTTTGTTGTGTGGTTCTGTAACTATATAAATGCCTCAATAAAATATTTTAAAAAAAAGGAACACCAAGAATCAAAGCACTGAATCTTCCACTGAACTTTTAAGTTCGCCAGTGATGCCATTATCCCTCTCCGTATCTCCCAGCCCTGCAGTCCATTCCTTAGATTATTTCCGGCGGCACGGTCACACAGTGGTTAGCACTATTGCTTCACAACTCCAGGGTTGCAGGTTCGATTCCCGGTCTGGGTCACTGTCTGTGCAGAGTCTGCACGTTCTCCCCATGTCTACGTGGGTTTCCTCCGGGTGTTCCTGTTTCCTCTCACAGTCCAAAGATGTGCAGGTTAGGTGGATTGACCATGCTAAATTGCCCTTAGTGTCCAAAAAGTTTAGGTGGAGTTGCTGGGTTATGGGGATGGGGTGAAGGTGTGGGCTTAGATAGGGTGCTCTTTCCAAGGGCTGGTGCAGACTCAATGGGCCGAATGGCCTCCTTCTGCAGTGTAAATTCTATGATTCTATTCTCTGACTTGCAAGCTTCACCTCCCTCTTTTCCGACACCCAGTAAGCCCAAATGATCTCTTCTCCATTCTCCTTTTGTTTGCCTCAGGCCACACAACATTTCTGAGCTTCTGCGTTTTTTTTTTAATGGTTTAAAGAAACATTCTTGAATACAAATTTGCCTATCTGAAGTAATATGAACTATTTTTTGCACAGAGGTTAGTTCAAAGAGACAAGGTAAACTATTTGAGTACCTGCTTCTGTTTGTTTATATTAACAATTCAAAAGGTGAGACCAAATGTTACTTGCGCTTCTCAGCTCTCACCACATGCAAATCATGCTAGACGTGGGTATGAGCTGCTTAATTGTCTGAAGAATGTTGAGTGAAGTTCAATTATCGGTGAACAATTAACTTCAGACCTTATGAAGCAGCGAAGATTATTGTTGAAGCAACTGAAGGTACTTATGTCCTCATGCAACTCATGCAGCTATATCTAAGAGTTGAGTTGACGAGCATCCAACAATCACAACTATTTTCCCTCTGTGCCAGGTATGACTACAGGTAGTGGGGAGGTTCCCACCAATACCCATTCACTTCAGTTTTCCCAGGGTTCCCTCGTGCCACACCCTGTTGCCTTGATATCAGGACAGTCAGTATCCATCTTATCTCAGATTCAGCTGTTACGTCCATGTTTGGACCAAGATTTTCATAAGGCCTGGAGCTGATGGAATGCCAGTTGAGCTTGACAAACAGTTTGCTGATAATTAAGTGCAAGCTTATAGCACCATAATTTGCATGTAGGATTTATTCTGTTCTTTGTGGACAGGACTTGCCTGTGCCATTTTGCATATTGTTAGGTCAATGCCATTGTTGTAGCTGTTATGAATCAGCTTGGTTAGAAGCACAGATAGTACTGGAGGATGGATTTCAGCACTACAACTAGGAGTTTGTCAGCACCTTTAGGCTTTGCTGTGTCTAATGTACCCAACAATTTATTGATACTGCATGGAGAGAACCAAACTGGCAGAAGACTGGCAACTGTGATGATGTGGATCTTGGGAGGAACTCACACATATTCCTATACTGTAATCCCAGTGTTTTCTAAGAGTATAACTATCCACAATGATCCCAGACCTTGAAGACCACATCACCAATGAGTGTAGGTTCTAGATCTCTTTTCTAATGATAGATTCCAGGGTCCAATCCAATATTTCAAGTAACTATTTCCCCAGATTCCATGGTCCAATCCAATATTTCAAGTAACTATTTCCTCAGTGTTCCTGGTACCTTGTAACTCTTGGCCTTAAACCTCAAGTCAATGAATGGCTGAACAGTGACACCATATCCCAATACTGTCAGATCAAAGGATTAATTTCAATAAATCCCTTTGTAATACTTCTTTGTAAAATACCAATCCTCTGGTAGAACATCCAAGTCAATGTAAGTAATGTCATAGGATCTTTACTGACAGGATTAGAAAAGTTTTGTATCAACTTTGTGGTTTATCTATTATACTTCCATAAGTCAAATATAACTCTTTGGATATCATATTTTGCATATCACTGTTTGGGGATCATACCTCTCTATGTGGCGTTCAGTATCATATCTACAAGTCATTACCTTCAATTTCATACTGCAGCAAATTTGATTTGAACATACAGAGAACATTCTAATCAAAATGAGTAGAATGGTTACTTAAATCTCTATTGGAAGACTACAAAGGCCATAAAACAAGGAGCAGTCAACAAAAGCTACCAATCAAAAAAAACATAAAAATAAAACTTGTTTTCTGAAAAAGCCCCAAATCGTGCTTTCTGAAAACCCCCCCCAAAAAGCTTCACTTCAATTATATCCCATGTGGTTTTCAAAATCATTTTAGTGGCACCATCCTCAACTCGTACACCATTGCAATTCAATAACTTTTAATTCAATTTGAATAACATGCTAGACTATCTTCCAGCTGTACAATTAATTGCATAACATTGTTTAATATTTTAAAATTTTATTCAACATTTTTACAGCACAACAGGAGACATCCCAGAATTAAGCCCTCATTAAAGCTATAATCTATGTTCAAAATGGTTTTATAAATGTGTTTTCTATTCCCCTTACTAATGCGGTCAAGATAATTTAGTTCTCAGTACTTAAAACATATTGGACGAGATCTTAAGGTTGTTTCCACCGGGGAATCTTCCAATCCTGCCGATGGCGCATCCCCCGCCGCGGGTTTCCCGGCGGCGTGGGGTGGATTCAGTGGGAAATTCAGTGACAGCGGCGGGACCTGAACACGCCGCCACCAACCAATGTCGGCTGCCTCCCATGCCGTGAAACACGCGTGGGGAGGCCAGAGAATTCTTTTCATTTGCTTCATAATCCACAGCAGAAAATGTGCAGAGTAAAAAAAGATCATTTGTATTTTCAAGAGAAAATGTTCCAGTGTGTTGTTGCAACAGTGCAGCTTTTACTGATCTTATTGGAAAATGCATTCTCTAGTATAACCTCATTGACCATGTCCTAATTTAATAGCATGTTAATTCACTTCATGGAGAAGCACAAGAAGATAAATATTTAATATATCAGTGGAGGTACTCAGCTCTGAGCCAGAAGAATGTTGGTTTAGTCCATTTCATAACTCGAGCAAATAGTGCGTGCGTAAACTACTGAGGGAGTGCTGCATTGATGAGGAACTGTCTTCCTACCTGAGGCTCAATTTGCTTGTTCAAATGAACAGTAATGATCCAACTGCACTGATTGAAGTAAACAGTAGAGTTTTTCCGGTTCAGCATTTATCCCATCAGCCAGCAGCACGAAAAGTAATTAACTGTTGGTGCTCTTTGTTGGGACCTTACTGAAATGAAATGAAAATCGCTTATTGTCACGAGTAGGCTTCAATGAAGTTACTGTGAAAAGCCCCTAGTTGCCACATTCCGGCGCCTGTCCGGGGAGGCTGGTACGGGAATCGAACCGTGCTGCTGGCCTGCTTGGTCTGCTTTAAAAGCCAACGATTTAGCTGAGCGAGCTAAACCAGCCCCTTACTGTGTCCAAATTGGCTGCGATGTTTGCATACTAAACAATGTTGACTACACTTCAGGAGTGAAAAAGCAAAATACTGTAGCTGTGGGAAATCTGAAATAAAAACTGAAAATGGTGGAAATACTCTAACTATTATCGACCTGAAATGTTAGCTCTGCTTGACCTGCTGAGTATTTCTCGTGTTTTTTGTTTTCACACTTCAAAAGTAATTCATTGGGAGTGGATGTATCTTGGGACATGCCCATGATACATGAAGTACTTTATTTCTATAAGTCTAAGCTGCATACTGTTTCAAATAATATTACAAAATTCATGAAGTTTATTTGACCACTTATTCTTTAGAACCATTTTTTTATGACATATATCCTTTGGTTGCAGATATACATGCTGTTCTTAAAACTGTTTCACAGCTGCTTAGGGGTTTGCTCATAGCCATCATGTTGCAACCTCACCGAACTCTAATATCTGCAACAGTGGTATTCTCAGGAGAAAAGGTTGAACAGCATCATATATTATGCCTCGCTGGGTGGGTTTGTTTTCATAACGATTTTAAAGCAGCTAATTGTCGAGAGTAACCACACCTGGAAGAATAACCGTAGGGGGAATAATTCAGTGATGTGGCAAAAGAAGATTAAAGTCTGTGAACTAAGTCGCAATTCAGAGCTTTTGTTTACTTTACCGCAATTGTCTGGACGTTAGAGGGTAACATAGAGAGTGGAGTTGCTCTATGTCAGCAGTGCGAAACAGATTCATAGTAAATCAGCAACCAATTTCTCACTCTGCCCGATCTTTAATGTATTGAGATTCCAGAACAATTGTTTAAATTATTTTTGGAGATTGGACCGTAGGCGGCACCATAGCACAGTGCTGCTTCACAGCACCAGGGATCTGGGTTCAATTCCTGCTTGGGTCATTGTCTGTACGGAGACTGTACTCCCGGTGTCTGCGTGGGTTTCCTCCGGGTGCTCCGGTTTCCCTCCCACAAGTCCCGAAAGACGTGCTTGTTGGGTGAATTGGACATTCTAAATTCTCCCTCTATGTACCCGAACAGGCACCAGTGTGTGGCGATGAGGGGATTTTCACAGTAACTTCATTGCAGGTCAGGTGCACGGATGGGGGGGAATTCCTATGTCCATTAACCCCACTTCTGCCTGCCCAGACGTCAGATCTTCAATCCGGGAGGTTGGGCTATATTAGAGTCGGGGTGGGTGACCTTGGAAGTAATGAGAAGTGTGAAGGCAAGCTTGGCAGAAAGCCTGCTTCGGGGCTCCACCACTGTGTTCAAATTTAAAAAAAAGAATGAAACGTGAATTTTTTCTCCAGTTCTCACACCCTTGCCATCCTGCACACTCCACCTGCTTCATTCATGCCAACCCATATGCCATAATACCCTGCAACCACTGTCATATCAGTTCATATCTTCCATGGCAACTTATGCCCCTATACCCACACTCTATGGCCCTTTATTACTAATGGCAACTTAGTGCCAACTTATGCCAACCAATGACCTCTCCATTCACAATGACTTGCTTTGACAAAGAGTCATTGGACTCGAAACGTTAGCTCTTCTCTCTCCGTACAGATGCTGCCAGACTTGCTGAGATTTTCCAGCATTTTCTCCTTTGTTTCATGACTTGCACTTAGACTTACCATGCCAAATTACCCAGTATCCAACTTAGGCAGTCTTCAGGATCCATGCAGACATGACACAGTTTTTATAAATTAAAGTTTGAAATATCCATTGCAGACTTCACTATATTGGAAGAAAACTCTCATTCATAAAATGCAATTCACTACATTTATATTCCTTCAACTACATAAAGCCTTATAACAACAAACATTTAATTCAACTGCAGAATCCATTATAACAACGGCCTTTAGAATTCATAGTCCCATTTCCATGAGTCTATAACTGTAGTTGCCAGTCCAAACTGTGAAATGGCATTCACGCTACTGTGTTATGAATAGTTGTAAAATCAGTAATGTAAGCCCTCAGACTTATGTCAACAGAGTTGGTTTCAATTCCACCTGTGATTGTATTGTGCTTCGAGAGGGCGTGAAGAGTAAATAAACCGGCAATGGTTGCTTAGCAAATGAGGCCTTGTAAGGTGCGAAAGCTTGTAAGTTTTAGTTTAGCTAATTTGATTTCAGTTTGAAATAAGTAGTGAGACAGAAGGCAGCTCTCACGGTTCTGCTAGAAGCAATTAGTTTTAGAAAGCTAAGGAGGGAACATCTCTCTCAGCCTTGCTCAGAGAAAAGCCATACGATGGAGTAATGGTTAACAAAACAGATGCTGGAAAGCTAAAGTTCAGCTAGTTAAGGAAACTAGGGAAATTAAAAAAAGTTTCTAACACATCTGGAGTTAACTGAACAGAGGAAACTGGGAACCAGAACAGATTGCTGTTCAGTAAAGTCACAAGAGAGTTGGACAGGCATTGGATCAAGAGAGACATGAAAGATGTCTGCAGTAAGGTTAAGGTTTGTGAGAAATTACTACAATTTGGGAGAATTTAGCTTAAGATGTTCTTTGTAATCTGTGTTAATCTTAAAATCTGTGTGTACTTGTTAAACTATGAGGGAGTAAAGTGTATCCAACTTTTCATGTTTCATAATTTTGTTTTCTTGTAGTTAAAACTAATTAGTGGTCTTGTGACTCTGTTCCTCCATGTTTTATACAAAAGAAGTAAAGTTACGGACTTTTAAGCCAGGACTCCATTCTGGGATCTTCCCAACTGGGGTTGTAACACATTGACATTGCTTTTGACAGTTCTAACAGTTTGTTTTTACATGTCTGTTGACATTTCCAATGGGCTTGACAGTTTAGGAGTTGAGTCACTTCTGCACATATTTAAACCTACTGATAAGAATTAAAGAGCACCTTTCATTCGCCAAAGAATGCCAGACCACCTGCAAGGTGCCCTGAGACCATTTTTTGAGCTGCACCTTACTTTTCTACAGTGGTACCCTGGCTACCCAAAGAAATGTGCAATGTTTAAGCTGCCGTTACCAAGTCAACTCTATGCACTTCAGGTTTCACACTCCTGGGCTACCAAAATTCAACTTGAGTAGAGGTAGCTGATGATTTAAATGGCCAGATGCCCTCGTGAAATGTCCATGTCCCGCCCCCCATTCCCGTCTCTGCAAAAGTTGGTAAATACCGTGTTTGAGGATAGAACCATCTGGCAAAAATACAGACCCCTGCCTCACTGTCACTTTTGCTTATTTGGGCACCAAAATTCTTGGGTGATATTTTCCAAGTAAATTGGAACTAAAAACTGACCACTGAAAAATCAGCTGCTGATTTGCAATAAGCCTGTTTGCACAGCTGATGTAAACCAATTTCATCCAAAATCGCCAAACCATTAGCTTGCAAAAAAAAATATTCGTCAGTGATTGATTGAACCAGATTAACCCTTACACAAAAAAGGTCAAAGGGAATGGAATAGACCAATTGAAATAATTAAAGTTTGATTTTAAGTTGAATTGTGAATGTAGCATTTGAGGGCTAGAGTGAATGGCAGGAAACCTGTAGAGATTGTAATTCCTGGGCTTTTTCATGCAGGAAGCTGGCTTTCTGCTCGAATCTGATGGGAATTGCAACCTGGCTAGGTAATGAGTGCGGGATTTCAGTGACAAGAGGCCACCAGAAGGGACATCAGGGTATAAAGGTTGGTGGGGAGGGGGTTGGGTTAGGAAACGGGGGGAGGCATTTCTGCTGGCTCAGTAAGAAGCATTGTTTAAAATGCGTACATTCCTGATCCTTTTTCCACTTGTGCGTGCATTCAGAGCTGCATGACCACTGTAATCAACAATTAAAATCACTTCCATGTCCTACTTACATTACAGGGGCAACAACAATTTAAAAATAAATAATGGTGACCCTGCCTGCCTACCTCCACCAGGCACCTCAACAATTTTGAAAACCAGACAGCTAAAATGGCAAGGGCTGGGAATGTGTCAAGAACACAAAGTGAAGCAGAAAGCTTTCTTTTGAATCACTTGCCCATTAATCTTGCTCGTGTTCAGCAGGCATGATTAAAATCAGCCCTCTAGTATCTTAAACACGTACAGGAAAAGTATTTCTATCTCTCTGTTAAGTAAGTCTGATATCTTAGGAGTATGGGAAATAATGCAACAGTTGGATATACAGATTTTCAAGACATGGCATGGAGCCATAGTCAATGTCTTTGATGCCGAATGCTCAACTGTGACTTTACTGCCTTTGTGATCTGTGCGAGTTCTTTGAGAAGTTCAATTCACTGACAGAGATCATTAAATAATGGATGCCAGAGAAACAACATCAGAAGCCTTCTTGGTCTGTGGAGTGCTCAAAGCTGTTCCACTGAGCTCTCCTACAGTGCACAGTGACAAATTGTGTAACATGTATCAAAAAATGTCTATCGGTGCCAAGGTCTTGTTGTTTCTTTGCACTACCTGGAAATGTTCAGCCCAAGAGCAAATTAAAAATCCAGTTATTTTAAGAAGGGTGTTCAGTCCTTTTCCTGTGAGCAACCTAATTTTAAATCACTGAAAATTATTTAATTGATGTATACCAGTCAATTGCTCAGTAAATTCAAAATTTTTTGAATTAAAAAACCTTTTAAAACATGCTTACTAGTGTGGCTGTGAGACCGAGAAAATTAGTGCAAACTTCCCAAACCAGCACAGTGAGTGGAATTTCACAATTTTGGTCTGGGCCTGATATGAGTAAGTTAGAAAAAAAATGAGAAAATAAGGATTTGCAATTGCAATGTGCCTTTCACAATCTCAGAATGCATCAAACCACTTTATAGCCAATAAGGTACTTTGGAAGTGTAGTCACTGTTATAAACATTGAAACCAGATTGTCAGTTTTTGTAATATTGATTGTGGGATAAATATTGGCTAGAATTACCAGGGATAACTTCAAAATAGTGCCATAGACTCTTTCACACCCACTGATCAAAGGAGATGTAAACAGTACTATTAATTGCCACTCACTCAACGATCGCCTTCTTATCAAGTTCAGTGTGGGTTCCATCAGGTCCGCGCAACTCCAGACCTCATTACAACCTTGGCCCAAACATAGACACAACAGTTGAATCCGAGATGAGTCTGGAGTGACTGCCCTTGGCAATCAATGCAGCATTCACCCAGGTATGGCATCAAGGAGCCCTGATGAAACTGATGAGGACTGATGGAAAATTCACCAAAAGTTGGAAGCATACCTGGCAGAAATGAAGATAGTTGCGAGTGTTGGGTGCCAATCAACTTAATCCCAGATAAAGATGCAAGAGTTCCTCAAGGTAGAGCCAACTCTCTTCAGTGATGACCTTCACTCTTTAGTGAGTGAGATTATTTGCTGATCATTGTAGTACTGAGCTGCATTCTCTTCAAACAATTAAGCAATCTATGCCCGCCTGGAGCAAGACCTGGATGCTATCCAAGCGTGAACTGATAGTGGCAAGTAACATTCACACCTCACTTCTTTTGAGCGCTTTTGAAATTTTAATATAAACCAGCAAAATATAGTTACTCTAATCACATGCCTTGCCTCACTGAATTAAATTCTTTATGAAAAATGTTAATTTCTTGGGAATTATTTGATTCAAAAGAGCTTTTAAAAATAATGTGTAAAAAAAAAAGTAAAGCTCAGAAATGCTGTACAAATTGGAGGACACAAATCTTGGGCTGGATTTTCACGGAGTCAGGCCAACTTTGGAGACATTTAAAAATGGCCGTAGGCACCTGGGTGCAGAAATGCTGCCACCATCTTTGAGAGATCCAATTTTTGCTGGCAAGGGCAGGAGTGGGGTGTGAATCAGAGGATGGAAGCCTGAATCGGCAGGGCCAGTTGAACTTTATGCTGAGTTCAGATGGGTCCAATTCTGACAGTTACTGGGGCCTTAGCCAGCAGTGTGGGAGTCGCAGATTTATTGGGTAGACATAAACCATATTGAAGGGTGGATAGGCTCTATTTTAGTGTCGTGATCACAAATATCTTTAAACCCCCTGCTCTTTAAACATGGAAAAAAGTTTAAACTGTCAATGGGAGTTACAAAAGATCTTATTCTGGATTGCTTTTATTGACAGGTCATCCCGGGTAGGTTTTTTAAAAACTCAGCATCTGTTCATGTAGTGTCAAAAGGGGTCCTTGTTATCATTTCCCTAGGGCTAATACTATAATGTGAACGCTTGGCTGAGTTTTCAATGGTACAATTTGGTCAGTCGATAATTCTAAGTTCACATTTTAATTGGCAGCTGAAACAGGCTTTTCAAAATAAGTTGTCTTTGATGTAGAATCTGATTAGAAGATAGTTTTAAAAGAGATTAACCCGAAGGCTTTGAATGGGTTTAATTAATGGGAGTGTTTTTTCCACTATCAAGTGGGTATGAGTGAGAGCAGCATCAGATTATTCGAAGTTTACCTTCCTTTCATCTCCACATAGCTCCTGGCGTCTTTGCATGGTAGATACTGGGGAGTAGCTATGAGGTGGCCTACGTGATATAAGGTGACATGGGATGGATTGTGGACATGATTTGGCATGGATGTAGAATGGATGATATTCATGGGGGATGGGGGATGGTTTGGTGTTAGAGAAGAGACTCCAATGTGCCTTGGAGCTGCCTTCATGTAGTTGCTAGGCTCCAAACTCAGTCAGGGACCATCAGATGCTAGGAAAATTCTACCTCTGCAAAATAATGGTTCTTGATTGGGCCGAAATCAGAACTATTGGATACACGCTTCCATTCAGCAGATGTTAATTCCCCTGAGGCACATTTTCACTCATCTGCCTCCCTCAGCAGCACTTTGCGGGTGTAGGGAGGATGCAGGTTGGGGTTGGGGGGGGGGGGGTGGGTGGGGGGGGGGGACCCTCTTATCGTGATTTGGGGCATAGGGGTTTTGAGGGTTGCATTGGGAGCTCGAGATTGGAACACATTTAAAAATGGTGTCCCGATCTCTTGCTGCACCTGGGAGTTCCAGTGTGCAGAGCAGAAAACAGGGCTGAGTGCAGCCTCAAGGGTGCGTTCCCCACTGAGGCCCAGTGTCTAACCGGACGGGAGTTAGATAGCAGGCTGTTTCTCGGCGCTGCAAATGCCGGGAAACACGTGGCTAAACACGCTCGGTATGGGACTCTGGTCCCATTTGGTTAGATTGGGCCCAATATGCAATATTAAGATTTATTGGATTGAAGATATTAACATAGATTGAGGACTGGTTAATGGACAGACTTCAAAACCACTAAAAATGATTATACAGTAACCTGAGAAAATAAAAGCAAATTACTGCGGATGCTGGAATCTGAAACCAAAGAGAAAATGCTGGAAAATCTCAGCAGGTCTGGCAGCATCTGTAGGAAGAGAAAAGAGCTAACGTTTTGAATCCAGATGGCCCTTTGTCAAAGCACAAGCTTTGATGTTTCCTGATGTTACCACTTTTTTTCCCTGAACTCTGTGATGGCCCTTTGTTCCCAACCAACACCAAATATATATAACTGTATGAGCTAAATCCGGCAGATAGTTACCGTGCACAAGTTATTTGCCAGGTTGGGAAATAGGCAAAATCTGCCATATCTTTTTGCTGGCTGTGGCTGTGATGGGGCTGTGTCTCTTTCCCTAGTTATTATGCTGTGGATATGTTATTCCTTTTGATGTTATGCACGATGTGGTTGGGTTTTAGCATATATGTGTCAATGTCCTTGGGCGGGTTTCTCCGTCGACTGACACCGGAATTGGAAAACGCGATTAGGTGGAGAATCAATTTTGAAGCCAAAATCGTGGCGGGCACTGGTTTCACGAAAATTGCAATTCTCCGGTGCCTCTACAGTGGTGTCAATGTATTCCAGAATGCACATACAGTAACCGCCATTGGCATATCATTAGCAGGCTTGATCCAGTATTCTCCGGGGCCTCTCAATTCTTCGCCTCAACTGGGGCGAATTCCCAACAGCGAGGTTCATTTATGCTTTTAAAAATCGTGAAACAGGTGCCGTGGCTGCTGAGGGAGAGAGAGGGGGCATGGAAAATGTTCAACAACGCCATAGTTTGCTGACAGTTGTGCCGCTGGCTGGGGGCTTCTGCCAGGGCCGGGGGCAGTAGCAATGGGTGGCCAGGAAGTGGGCTGTGGGGTCAAGGTGGACAGGCAAGGCAGCCAAGTGGCTGTGCACACTGCTGACTGCCCACTGTAAACCTCGGGCGACAGGTTGTATGGGTGTCCCCCAGACCATCCCCCCTAGGTCCCCTCTGGCCCCAGCTGACCCACAAGTGGGATGGGCACGCTCCAGTGCAACCAGTGTCACCTTGCTGGCTGGGATGAGTGTGTGTCGGGAGTGTAATGTGTATGTGAGGCTGCAGCTTGTCAGCGTCCCGCGTGTCAATCACGGACCTGGCAAATCACACACAGTTTCGCATTGAAATCAATTGTGTTCCATGTGGTGCTGGTGCTAGCCCCTGCACAGACGCTGAATCGGTCCAGGTGCGGTGGTAGTTTTGCTGTCGTGGAAGTCCGCGAAACCTGCCCCGGCGTCAACATTTAGTCTCAGGAACGGAGATCCCTCCCTTTATCTTTCCACTTTGAAGTTACCTCTTTTATACCCCATTGTTTTCCTTCAGTCACAGAGGTAAACACTTGCTTTTCTCTCTGATATGCTAATTTGCATCTCAAAATTTATTTGACAGTTGCCCTTACCAACTCCCCTTTTTATGTTATTTTATCCCAATTTCATTTTTAATTTTAATTTTCCCCAATTCTTAACACTTACCCACTACATGCCCATAGTTCCTTACTCTTCCTCAACCTCCCGTTACATCTAGGTGTATCCCCAGGATTCACATCTGAGTTTAAGACGGACTGCTGCCCTCTTCCCCCCTATTGCCTGAGATTGCCTTGGCATGTGTTCCCTGGGGGGGGGGGGTCATGGACCTTGACGGTCCAGGTCTACTTTCAGGCTGCATGGGTTGCAGTGCTGCCCTGCTCCAGTGTTAGGGGCTAGAGGTGTGTTACTCACAGGGAGGGGGATGTCAGATGGGCTCCGCACCCTCGGGATCTTCTGGTTGGAAGCCCCTGGACTGCGCCCCTATTGTTCCTCTTAATGGCTGCTGGAGTGAGATCTAGAAGCCCAAAACATCCTCTGGTGCTGACACTCACAGCCTGCACCATACAGTTGAAGACCTGCACCATGGTGTTCATGTCCTCAGCCGTGGAGGCCTTGAGCTGAACCATGGAACTGACATCTCTGCAAAGGACAGTCCTGCTCAGGGCCTTCACTGTGGATGCCACCCTCGCAGTGTTGGTCTTGTTTCATTGGAGTGAGAGCACCATATACTCGGTCAAAGGTGATGGAACTGCTCCAGTCGGCCTTGCAGTCCAAGGAGGGATGTTGTTATTCATACCTGATGCTTGCGACTCTGCTTTTGCAGTTCCCATCAGCTCAGGGATGATTGGACCCAGGGGCACGTCATCGGTCAGGGGCCCAGCTGAGTCCTGGGTGCCAGCATCCCTTCGAGTGCTGGTTCCCTGGGACATTCCTTCCTCCACCTGCTATGGATCTTCAGCTATAAGGTGTTCACCAGTTGGTGACCCAGAAGCCTGCCTACTAGGTAATCCCATCGAGGTATGGGTACCTGCACTGGTGGAGGGTGCGGGTGACAGCTGTGAGACTTCCTTGATTTTTGTTTCCAAGATGTCTCTTTCAGAGTTTCTTGGGCCTGTATTGTCCACAGGACTTGAGGATGGTCCAGGTTGGTCGACTGATTGACCTGCAAGGGAAGCGAGATGGGAATAAATGATGGGAGAGGCTTGCACCATGTTCGGAATCCGTGAAGTGGCTGGATGAGAGATCACCTTGGAGGTGTGAAGGGTGTGTAGACGGGTACAGCGTTATACATCAGGAGGTAAACATACCCTGGCTGTGTGAAGAAGGTCATTCATCTTCTGGCACTATCACCCCATCCACTTAGGCAGCGAGCACTCACTCGCTGTTGCAGCACTGCCTCCCGGGCAGTGGTGGTGACCTTGGTCGATGGGCGTCTGCGGGAACGCAGGTACAGGATGCCATGGTTCTGCTCCACACCATTCAGGAGTTTGTAAGGGCCCTCTCCAAATGTCTTGGTGCTGGCTTCCTGGCAGTCATCCCCGAATGGAGTTGGGACATGGGAAGGTGTGTGGCTGCGGAGGTGTTTAAAAGGTGCACCCACTGATTGCATGGATCACGTTTTTCCGGGGTGAGTGAATCAGAGGCAACCGCCACGAGCGTGACATGAATCACATGGGGAAAAGATACATTTGTTGCAGAGGCTGAAATTAGGTGAGTTTTCCCACCATTGGCACCGATAGGATTCTCATTGGTTTTCTCACTGGAACCAGTGCTTTGATAAAATTGGTAGGATTCCACCCCATGTCTCTAAGTCTCACAGATAGCTGTTAGGAAAGGTAGGCTCTATTAACAGTTATCCTTTTAACTGTCACTTTCATTGCAAGGTGGAATGGAATTTTGGATTTACAAGATAGCTAATCAGGACTCCTGACTGTATTCAAGCCCCGATTGATTCACATTGCTATGGAGATGGACTTTGGGAAGGGAAAAGTCAATCGACAGCCATTGTGATATTGGGTTACAGTTTTTCTAGTATCGTCTTCAAACGTCTTTGAAGTTATGAGCATTTTCAGCTCTTGTTTTCTAGTATTTCCCTGCATATAACACACATGGACTTTGCATCCTGATTTGCATTGGCACAATTAACAAAGCCATACTTCAAGAAATCATCTTTATACTGCTTTGTTCCCAATTTCAGTTTTTTCTTTGTTGGCTGTTAACCAGAGGCCCTGGAGCTTTGTGTGGAGACAGCACTAGCATTGCTTTGTCCTATTTGTGTATCTGGTCCTATCTTCCTGTAACAAAACGATCCACCTTCAGTTCTTCATAGTCCTGTTGCCTTGCTTGCTCGCATCCAGAAAATGGAGGAATCTCTCCTCTGATATTTCGCTAAAGTAGCGACGCGCGTTATGTCAGTGTACCTGTGGGCACATGGTCTGCTCTCTGCTGCTGCTTCTGGCTGGAAGACTGCATAATTTCATTTAAAAGCCGGTTGCGACCGGCATTCTCAATTTAAAAGCTGGTTGCGGCTGCTATTTTCAATTTAAAGCCGGTCGCGACTGTTGGGCGCTTCTCCTGCGATTGGGAACAGCGCGACCCTCCCAACACCTGCCCGCGATCGACCCGCAGGTCACAGTCAGAAGTTTGAAATACCCTGTTTTAGAGTATATATTGCCTGATAAATATTATTTTGACGAGGTTAATTTTAGTTTGCCTGTTACAGTAAAAAACCTTAACTTGCCATATGATCCTTTTAGTCAGTCACTGGAAATTCAAATATGTTTTTGGAAATTACAGTCTTGACAGGGATCTTAACTCTTTCATTCAAATGTATTGAATGGTGTGACATTCCTATATTTGAGTCATAGTCATTTCACAATATTATTGGTTCAGGGGATACACAATTTCATGTTCTGCTCATACAGGTTGCAAATCTCCTGTTGAGTGTGCCATGCCAAGTGTGCTGTGTCATTTTGATTTCCCTCTTCCACCAATTTGCCCTGCCACATCTCCATAGAAATTAAACAGGCAAGGGTAACCCATTGTTCCTTCAGTCCCAGTGTCTCATATATTACACCATCCAGCTCCCCAGGCTTTGTTTCTTTAACAAAAACAATTAATGGGCTTTCCCCCTTGTAGCCCGATGTCCTGACCCTCACATTTGCATGTAACATATAGCAGTAAAGTTTATTTCCTTGGTATTTTTACATATTTGACTGTCTTTCATTATGGACAAGGCATATCCAATTTCGCACCCTGAAACGTTGATCACTGATGCTTTCTCCAGTCATTGCAGGAATAACACAAATGTGGATAATTAGAACATTTATGTCTTTACTGATACTTTAAATAGACGTATGAATTCAAGATCTACAAGCATTTTAAATGTGGTCCAAATGCCAGTTCTACAACAGAAATTACTACTTTTTGAAAGTTTTGTTTTTGATAACTACATCCTTGGAGGTATTAAAAAAAGGAAAATGATTTTTTGTAGTTGTTTACCTGCATATAAGTAGCTGCTCAGTCCTATTTGAGTTCAATTCACTCATGCATATCTCAAGTCATATACATCTAATCTTTTAACTTTCTTTATAAGTGTGAACTCTGCTTTATGCTTCCATTTTCATCATTACAAAGGCTAAGCTATTATTTGTTGATTTATTTCGGTATTCGAACAGTGTAAATATTGTAGTGCATGTTTTTTAAGCGGTTGTAAGCTATTGTGTTGTAGCGCATATATTCATAGAATCATACAATTTACAGTGCTGAAGGAGGCCATTCGGCCCATCAAGTCTGCACCAGCCCATGGAAAGAGCACCGTACCCAAGCCCACACCTCCACCCTATCCCCGTAACCCTTTTTTTTTGCTTATTATGACCTATTATAAACTCTTTAAGCCGATCCAAACAATTCCATTCTTGTAGCTATAAAGTGGAGAGAGAAGGGAACTAACGTTTTGAGTCTGGATGACTCTTTATCAAAGCTCACTGGTTGTCAAAGCAGCAAAGCTTTCTCAAAGTTTACCTGCTCACTGATACTCAGTTTGGGTTCTGACCAAACCACTCAGCTCCTGACCACGTTGTAGCCTTAGTTCAAACACAAACAAAAGAACAAACTCAAGAGTTGAGGTTAGAGTGACAGCAGCATGTGACCAAATGTGGCATCAAGGAGGCTGAGGTCAATGGGAATCAGGGTGAAACCCTTCACTGGTTGGAGTCATACTTTCACCAAGGTTACCGTTATTGGAGGTCATCTCAGCTCCAGGATATCACTGCAGGCATTCTTCAGGGTAGTGTCCGCCGCCCAACTATAGCTGCTTCACCAATGACCTCCATCATATGGTCCGAAGTGGGGATATTCCCTGATGATTGGACAATGTCCACCATTCGTGACTCTTCAGATACTGAAGCAGCCTATGTTCATATGCAGCAAGACCTGGAGAACATTCAAACTTGGGCTGATAATTGACAAGTAACTTTCACATTACACAAGTGCCAAGTAATGACTATCTCCAATAAGAGTGGCTCTAACCATTTCCCCTTAATATTCCATTGCATTACCATCGCTGAAACCCCCACTATCAACATTCTGGGGGTTACCATTGAAACTGGTCTAGTCTAGTCATATAAATACTGTAGCTGCAAGAACAGGTCAGAGGCTGGGAATTCTGTGGCTCGTGGCTCACCTTCTGACTCTCCAAAGCTTGTCCACCGTCTACAAGGCACAAGTCAGTATCATAGAGTCCCGACAGTGCAGAAGGAGGCTATTCGGCCCATTGAGCCTGTATCAGCCCTCCAAAAGAGCACCCCACCTAACCTTTGGACACTAAGAGGCAACTTAGCATGGCCAATCACTTAACCTGCATATCTTTGGACTGAGGGAGGAAACCGGAGCACCCGGAAGAAAGCCATGCAGACACTGAGAGAACTTGCAAACTCCACACAAACAGTCGCCCAAGGCCGGAATTGAACTCAGGTCCCTGGCGCTGTGAGGCAGAAGTGCTAACCACTGTGCCACCGTGTGATGGAATGTTCTCCACTTACCTAGATAAGTGCAGATCCAGCAAGAAGGTCAACACCATCCAGGACAAAGCAGCCCACTTTATAGACACCATCTTCAACACCCATTCCCTCATCCACTGACTCACTGTGGCACCTGTGTATACCGTATACAACATGCATTGTGGAAAGCTGGCAAGGCACCTTCCAAACCCCGAAACTCTACCTACAGGAAGAACAAGGGCAGTAGATATTTGGGAACATCACTACCTGCAAGTTCCCCTCCAAGCCACACACTATCCTGATTTGGAACTATATTGTTTTCCATTTCTGTCGGTGGGTCAAAAGCCTGGAACTCCATTCCTAACAGAACTGTGTAAGTTCTTGCACCACCTGGAATGCAGTGATTCAAGAAGGTGACGCAGCACTACCTTTTCAAGAGCAAATAGGGATGGGCAATAAATGCTGACATAGCCAGTGTCGCCGACATCCAAGAACAGAATACATAAAAAAAAAACTAACCCTGATTTTAGGAAAGGTGCCGAACCAGTTATAATGACAGGAAAACACTGAACCTCAAAAATATTATGGGATAATTAATTACCGTATGTGAATTTAACAATGCTGAAAGTAACAGTTTAATAAAAAATAAATCCCAGCAAAATCACATGATGGCTGTTGATCAATGTCAAAATAATACCTTCAAGTGCTTTGCTTGCCAATGATTGCTTTTGTGCATCCATTCTACATATAAGTGCAATATTTTATTTTTTGTAAATTATGTTATGTCTGCAGTCCAGGATGCATTTCAAAAACACAAATGTGATCACTCATGGAACAAATGCTATTTTAAGCAGAAAACAAATCCCCCAACACAAGCTTATGTTAATTGTTTTGTGTAACTCATGAAACAGCCACTGCACTTCCTGATTTATTGCATCAGCGTTCTAGAATAAATGTATATTTTGAATATACCCATTGCACACTATGTATTTTAGATGCATATTATAAACAGGATGCCTGAGGAGTGCAACTCAAAGAAGTAATCCTGTAATTATATAGAGCGTTGGTCAGGATACAGAATTTGCTGTGAGCGCCAAATGAACACCACCCACTGCTTTGTTAGACTTGCATTTGAACTTCATGCTATTTAAATGGGGAGCAAGGCAGTGAGATGCTATTTTAGTGTAGCTTGTGGAATAACAGCACATCTTGGACAGCAACTTCCAAATGTTCACATTTACATAAACCTCATGGAAGTTGCTGTCTAAGTTGTGAGTGAACAACACTGAGTGGCGTTAGCTTCACACTTATTTTCACAGCACAATTTGCGCCACCGTGTGACATTTGGGAACTCGTGCCACAGACATGCTGGGAAGAATTTTCTGCAAAAAAAAAATGGCCAAAAGGCCTCTCCAAAAACACAGCCAGTTTTTCTGTCCGATTTTCTGGCACCCTGTCAAAAGAAAGCCATAGGTTTGCAGTCTTGCTGGCAGATGGGGCGTGATAGAGCCGGAAAGCCCAGCTACACAGAGATTTGGCCGCATCTTTAAAGGCCGCCCCGATCAGTGAGAAAAATGAACTCCCTCCCACTCTCCATGGCCGTGGAGGACCACACCACAAGCTTGGAGGCGATTTCCCCGCCCCCTTCCCCCCCCAACACAGAAATTGCAGGGGGGCACTCTCCTCCCTCTCCCTCCTCCCACTGCCCACGCATTCATCGGAGTGCACCCCTCTTCCCTCCCCACACACATAAGGGGAAGCCCCCCCCCCCCCATCCCCCACTGGAGAAGGGTAACCAAGTGTGCCAGGGCAATGTTTCAGCCTGTACTCAGCCCCAAGGCCTCCAGGCCACCTCTGTACCCCCGGCATGGTTATCACGGCTGGTTTTCATTTTTGAAAACCAGTAGTGAATAGCGTCGGTGTGACTTCACACCGCCGGGGGGGGGGGGGGGGGGGGGGGGGGGGGGGAGGGCATTCCACGCAGCCAGATGCTGGGGTGTAAAGTTGTTCAATGATATTGAAATTCATGTTAATTTAGGAAAATCAGGTTCATATCCATAACTGATCATGTCACTGGTGAGGAGTAGGGAAGGTCTCAAACCGAGATCTCCCTGGTGCCAATCCTGTTATGGCCACTAAATTGCGCAAGAGGACTATAACAAGATTTGAGCCTGCAGCAAATGGACCCAAAAAATCCCGCCCAATGAAACTGATTTGGAAAAGTTGGACAGATGATGCAAAGGGTATAGCGAATAGAACATATGCGGATAGGCTGAAACATTTGATTAATAGAGAGTAAAGGTTTTTACGTCGGTGAAGTTTAGGGGTATGATGATCATCCGGTGGCAGAATAAGAAATATGAATATAAATTTAGAAGAGATTAATTCATGAAGGATGAAACAAAATATTGTTTTACTGAGATGTTGGTTGGAATTTGAACCAACTATCAAGGGAGGTATAGGAGATGTAACTTGGGACTCCAGTGTAGAAATTTACAATTTTATTGCGTTGAAACACACTGGAAGGAATTTTGCCATTTTTTGGGAAAGTGTTAGCCAGCCAGTAGTGTTCGTGAGTGTTCCTGTTGTATTTTTAGACAAAAAAATTTGTAAGGGACGGGTCCTACGATGACACGCTGGCAACTTAGAGCACAGGGCGCGCTTTAACGGAAAGAAAATCCCTGAGTCCTGTTTTGGGTGTTAATAGTAGGGTGTTTCTCAGAGCCTGCAGCGTCGAGAGTGACCTCACTATCAAACAGGACTTTTGTGGGGCCTCGGGGGGTGAATACACCGCCCCAGCTCGTCAGTGCAGGAAGAGATCAGGGCATCATTTCGAAATGTCACCCCGATCTTCCAGCCCCCCACGTGGTGTCCGGACCCCTCCAACGTCTAAACATGCCAATTAGGGGGTCCTTGAGCCCACTGAACCCATCTCAAGGGCAGGACACCGCCACTGCCAGCATGGAAGTGACATCTGGGTGCCTTGGCAGTACTCCTGGCACTTTGCCTGGTACTTCAGTGCCAGGCTACTTCCTAAGCATGTCAGGGTGGCACTGCCAGATTTTCTGGGTGGTAGTGCCAAGGTGCCCAGGTGGCATTGGGGGTGCCAGGGTACTCTGTTCCCAAAGCCTGACCACCCGGGGCCTTTGTTTGTATGGACCAATGCTAAACGGTGCCACAGTGAAAGGGTGCCCCAATGTAAAACAATAGAAATTGAAACAACCACTCACTCCATCACAGAATCTTCACTTGCCGACCCCCTCCCCACCACCCAACAGAACTCATCACCCTGGCACTGCGGTACTGCCCAAGCATGTCTATCTTTCCCCTGGGGGCTGTATCATGATGTGGGGAACCTGTTGTGAATGCATGCCGGCGTGAATGGACAGTCCAACATGGGAGAAAGAGGGAAAGGAGCCTGAAGATTATATTAAAATGTCTGCAGATAAGAATCCCAATTTTTAAAGTCGGGATTCCCATTCCGCCATTGGTGTTGGCGGTTGGGGGGGTGGAATCAATCGGGGAAATCCTGTCATTGGTAAAGCCATTTAAAAAAAAAGTTCATTCAAGTTTTTAATATTTTAACATTTTAAACACAATATAACAAAGAAAAAAAAACACAGACCTCCAACGACCCCCAGTAACCTCAACCAAATGCCCCACTTTCCTCGCACCCCCCCCCCAACTTAACATGGCAATAACCAGCTCCTTGAAATGTAGTATAAGCAAACCCTAACTGCTGTCTAACCCCTCACTCCCCCCCCCCCCCCCACCCCAAAGCAAGTTTCACCTTTCCCAGATACAAAAACTCCATTTGATCCCCCAGCCACAGCAAGGCACAGGGTGGAGCAACTGACCTCCACCCCGTCAGGACATGCCTGCAAGCAATCATCGAGGTTAAGGCCAACAAATCTGTCCCCGCTCCAGTCTGCAGCTCCGGCAAGTCCGACACCCCAAATATGGCCCCCAAGGGGACTGGGCTCCAAATCCACAAGCAAGACCGCTGACTTGTGCTGAAGAACGACCTCCAAAATCTCTCCAACTTAGGGAAAGACCTGAACATATGCACGTGATTGGCTGGTCCCCTCCCACACAGCTCACAAGTATCCTCCACACCTTCAAACAACTGACTTATCCTCGAGGAAAACTTGTTTTGGGACTCCAACATGATTTTCTGCCCTTGCTGCCGCCCCGCCTCTCGAAAAGAGGAGTACACGATCTTCACCCCCCACCGTGATTATTTGTTACAGCTAAGAAGACCAGAAGGTAGTCGAGACAGGCTTGATCTCTTCCTGTCTTGAGATATTCCATATTTTTAGGAACAGAGTTTAAATGCCAAAGGTGGAATGATAAATGATAAAAAGGGAATGGCAGCAGTATTATAAGCTTGGATGGACCTGGGGCTTTATAAAAGTTCAAATAATGTGATGGTTGGTGCCTGATGTGCTGAAGTTCATTGTGGAGGTCAGAAACCTATAATGTACCTAAGACTCCCTCCATGTTCCATGCAGAGAAAGCAAAGAATATTCTCACAAGCTGTGCACACAACTCATTAGGCCTCTATCATTGCAGGAGTTCTTCAGGGCCGTAACAAAAAGAGCACATCAGAGACTGGTAATTCAGCAGGATATAACTAATTTCTGACCCCCCTGAGCCATTCCACTTCCTACAAGGCACAAGTCAAGAGTATGGTGGAATATTCTTCGCTTGCATTGATGCTCAAAACAACACTCCAAGAGTTTTACACTGTGCAGAATAAAGCAGCTCGCTTGATTAGCTCCACATCCACTGACTCAGGAATTCACTTTCTCAACCACCGTTTGTAGTATGCACCATCTATCAGTTACACTGCAGCAACTCACCCCTTTGACTGCACCTTCCAATTCCATAACATCTACAGCCTAATGGAACAAAGGGAACAGGCACAAGTGAACGCCACCACCTGTAACTTCCCCTTCAAGTCATCAAAAGTACATAAGACATAGGAGCAGAATTAGGCCATTTGGCCCATCAAGTCTGCTCTGCCATTCAATCATGACTATTATGTTTCTCATCCCCATAACTCCATAAACCCTTATTAATCAAGAACCTATCTATCACTGTCTTAAGGACACTTAGTGATTTGGTTTCCACAGTCTTCTGCAGCAAAGAGTTCCACAGATTCACCACCCTCTGGCTGAAGAAATTCCTCCTCATCTCAGTTTTAAAGGATCGTCCCTTCAGTCTGAGGCAATGGCCTTAGGTTCAAGTTTTTCCTGCTAGTGGAAACATCCTCTGCGCGTCCACCCTATCTAGGCCTCTCAGTATCCTGTAAGTTTGAATAAAATCCCCCCTCATCCTTCTAAACTCCAACGAGTACAGACCCAGAGTACTCAACCGCCCCTCATATGGAAAGCTCTTCATTCCAGGGATCTTTCTGGTGAACCTCCTCTGGACCTACATATCATAACTTGGAAATATCACACTGTTCCCTCATGCTCGCTGGGACAAAATTCTGGAATTGTGGGTGTCCCTATACCACATGGACTGCAACAGGTCAAGAAGGCAGCTTACCACCACTTTCTCATGGTTATGCAGTAAATTCTCGCCTTGCCTATGATGCTGACATCCCACAAAAGAAAGAAAGAAAAATCTGTAATGGTAATTAGCTGGTTACCCCATAAAGTAGCTAGAGTGCCTAGGCAGTGATCCATTTTCACAATAAGAGAGATTTGGCAAGGAAGAGTAAATTGAGCTTCATGGAGGTGGCTTTGGTAACGGGGGTAGATGTCCTTTTTGAGGTTGTGGCATAATGAGGCTAAGACTCATGAAGGCTGAAGAAATACAAAGCATGTGTTCTCAAGTTCTCAAACTAGCTCCCTGGGGTACTAGAAGAACATTTTGCACTAATTGATGAATAGTCATGTCGGGGACTATTCAAATCAAAGGATTGAGCTTTGTAGTAAACTGAACAACCATATTTTATGTAGAACAATACATTTCTTTAAGATGCTTGCTTTATGAAATGTGTGGTCCAAAATCTCCGAGTATTCAAATCCAAGACACAGTCACCAAAGTTGAGGCAACATGTACTGTATTGATGTGGCAGTATATTTTGTAGAAATTTTAGCCACCATTTAATGACTTGAACAATTCCAAATCAATTATTTTCAGATGCACACATACATACATCACACAAATTTCTGTTTTAGTGTACACAGCTCAAAGTGAGAACAGAGACCCCCATTCTACGGACGGCAGCACCATCCTGAGCCAGACATCCGCTTATAGCACGAACCCAACAGCTCAGCATGAAGTCACAAAGGATTCTTCTTTCCAACGTAAAAGTAAGTGAATGGTTAAAGTCCTGAATTTTCCTTCATTCTCGTCACTTGAATACTCATGAGAATCACCAATTTTATTTTGAAAAACCCAGCATAAATAGAATATTATGGGTTAAGTGACTAGAATGAAGAAAAAGATCATTTGGGAATGACCTGCATGCCTTATTTATGACATGAAATGTTTTCCACGCCCCATTTAAGCATGTGACATCTCTTAAAGTGTTTCTTTGTATAACATTTCACAAAGCAAAAAAGCTTCCCCAGAATTATTAAAGCACGTTGTAAAATAATGCCTTTTAAAAAAAAAACTTTCACAAATAATTGTAAACCTGAAAGAATTTTTGACTTTCGAATTATCATTTGACTTAAAATTTAAAGAACAAATCTCCAAATTTCTTTGCTACATTTTTTCTTCTCCCAGTCACTCACTATTTTATATAAGTCAGTAGCTGCTCCAATGTATACCAGTAAACAATGGAAGACCCAAAGAGCATGATTTGCACTTATGTAGTGCCCAATCATTTGTTGAAGAACTTGCCATGCAATGATTTCACATGACGTGGATCAGCAAGTTGCATCCATTTTGCACATAGCAACATTGCGCAGACAGCAATGAAGTGACTTTGTTTATGCTGTAATTGGGTAAACAAAATTGCCCAGGTTACAAAGAGAATAGTGTCACGGGATGTATTTTTCCATTAGAACAGACATATATCAGCTTGACGTCTCATCGGAAACAAAATAACTCTAATAATGAAGCAGTCCTTTGGTACTATATTGGAAGGTTTAGTTTATGAATGAAGCTTGAATGCATGGCCTCCTGACTCGGAGATGAGACCGCTATAAATGAACCCACACTGGCACTCAGTTTTACAATAATGCATGATTTGCTACGTCACTGTATTGCATGGAGCAAGCTCTGGGAAAATGGAGCTGAACATCAACAGTGTTTAACATTAATTAAGTAAAAATTAATGTTATATGTGATAAACTGTAGTGCAAAAGAAATAGCAGGTTAATTATCCTGGTCGTGAAAAAAAATCCAGTGGTGCAGTAAGTATTATTGCCACCCTGTTTATTTTATTTGGAGTTTCATAGAATTTACAGTGCAGAAGGAGGCCATTCGGCCCATCGAGTCTGCACCGGCTCTTGGAAAGAGCACCCTACCCAAGGTCAACACCTCCACCCTATCCCCATAACCCAGTAACCCCACCCAACACTAAGGGCAATTTTGGACACCAAGGGCAATTTATCATGGCCAATCCACCTAACCTGCACATCTTTGGACTGTGGGAGGAAACAAGAGCACCCGGAGGAAACCCACGCGCACACGGTGAGGATGTGCAGACTCCACACAGACAGTGACCCAAGCCGGAATCGAACCTGGGACCCTGGAGCTGTGAAGCCATTGTGCTATACACAATGCTACCGTGCTGCCCATGAAACGTGGGATTGGTAACTTTCACAGTCAATATTTTGTCAACCAAATATAATTGTGATGCTTTTGAAAAATTTTAGACATCCTTAGATTTTTCCACACCTCTATTTGTTGAGATTTAAACCATATTGCATTCTACCCTTCATAAACTTGAAGCCATGCAAAATCTGGCCTTGTTTTCAAATTCCTCTCGTCCGAGCCTTGTGAAAAGTCCCCAATTTTAATCGCTCCACTATTGGTGGCCATACCTTCAGCTGCCTAGTGACCTAAGCTCTGGAATTACCTCCTTAAACCTCCCTGCTTCTTGTCCTCACTTTCCTCCTTTCAGACACTCCTTAAAAACGATCTAGTATTTTGGTCATTTGCCCTAATATCTCCTCATGTGCTACATCATATTTATTTTTAGATTTGCTCTGGAATCCTCAGCGTGCATTGTGCTGCAATAACCGACAAATCTGAGGAGTTCTCTTAAACGTAAACAATTGGGACTGTCAAATCGGTGATGTGATCTGGCCCACCTGATGGCATGGCATGCTGTATTTTGTGCTGTTCGTTTTCTGTGTGAGTCAGAGGCTGCATTGCTCTGAAGGGTTCGATTAAATACAAAAATGTACTAAGCAGGGCCCAAGCATGATTTCACATAAGATCGCACAAAAACTGATGTGTGGAGAGGCGTGGGACCTGACTGAGTGGTTAATTTCTTCAGTAAAAATGGTAATTTCCCGTGCATCCTGTGCAGCAAAATAAAATTTACATGCTGCATTTTAAGTACTTTGGATGATTGGGTTTTTGCTGGGTTTACTCCAGACAAGAGTCCATTCAAATTAGTGGAAGAGATTCTCATCACAAAATTTGGCATGGTCTACCCCTGAGCTATTGACACGTGTGCTTCTGCATCACAGGGCAGCTTCAGCCTATTTTTATGCTATTCTTACAAATTGGGAGCTAATATTTTCACTCTGCCTGCTGCTCCAGGGTGGATATGAAGAATTTTTCCAGGATTGTCAACCTGCTTCCTCTCTTTGTGTAATAGAATCATTGTGCTCCAGTTTACTTTTGATGACACCGGTGTCCTACATTTGGGAAAATTTCAGCAAATACGTCAGCTGACTCTCAATTACAAGCTCAGCTATTTTAAAATAAGAGTCGATGGCCTAGATTATCTGACTGTAATGCCAATAATATTGCAATCAGAAAATCTAGGCTTATGGCTCCAACGCAGGACATCTGCACATAAATAAGGGAATTCCACCTCAAAATATCCAAAATCTGTTTCTTTGCATGTTCTGGCAAAGATAACACTTGACCTGTAAGCCTTTTCCCCAAAATTGACTCAACAGTCAGTGCTTGCATTAAACAAATTCAAAACCTGTGATGAAAAAGTTATTACAAAACTAGGCCTCATTTCAGGACTAGGACTCTCGGCAGTATCCAGATTCTAAGTCACAGAGTCCAGCACCAAGTAAGTGCAGAGCCTGAGGGTTTCATGGCGGGGGGTGGGGGAGGAGGGGGGGGGGGGGGGGGGGGGCGAGTAAATCCTGTGGAGGTGAAGGGAGGGGAATAGGGCCTTGATGGAAAGGTCAAGGGGTGAGGGAGCACCTAGGGGTGAGGTGGTGGCAGACCTTGCGGGGGCGGGTGGAGTGGAGGGAGTCCTGATGGGCAGAGGCAGGCCCACAGCCCTTTCCCACTTGAGGAATGAGCAGGGTGACTGACTGGACTCCCACCAGCATCCTTAAATTCCTGGGAAGCAGCCTTTAAATAGCCAATAATTGGCCACTTAAAGACCTCAATTAGGCAAGGGTGGGAGGGCTGTCCTAGGCCTTACCTCTCCGATGTACAAATCAATTTGGGGGCTAGATCTAGCCCCATTGCTAGTCTCCCCCAATAACGGTGTAAATCTGATCCTATTTCCAGTTTTCTCCAGCTTTGACAAAGGGTAATCCAGACTCAAAACATTAGATCCATTCTGTCTCCACAGATGCTGACAGATCTGCTGTGATTGTCCACTATTTTGTGTTTTTGTTTCAACCTTGAAGGGAACTCTCTTTGAAGTGGTTTCGGGAGTAGAGTCTTTTTATTCAGGCTGTCTCTGTGGGCGTTTCTATATTTAGGTTGTCTCTGGGAGGGGGGTGTCTCCCTATTTAGGGGGTCTGTGGGGATCTTTTTATTGAGGGAGTCTCGGGGGATGGTCATGGGGGGGTGGTCAGTGGGCTGGGCAGGTTTTGCATTGTGCGGGAGAGGGAAGCCCTCCGATGGACTTCAGGGGGAAACTCCCTGAAAGAGGATGAGGTCGACCACGTCAAATGCACGCTGTCAGGACCAGCACCAATTCTCCGCCACGTGGCTCCCGGCCAGAGGATGGGAGAATCACCGGGCCTGGAGAATATGGGGCGGAGTTCTGTGATCCTGAGGCTAAGTGTTGATGCCATCGGGAAATGCCGTTGCGCTTCCCGGCGGCGTCAACACGGCCTCAGGATCAGCAATTCTGACCCCTACAGGGTGCCAGCATGGCATTGGAGCAATTCACGCCACTCCAGCTGCTGATCCCAGTGCAAACAGGGCACGCAGGATCCGCGCATGCGCAGTGGCACCGGCGCCAATGTGCAAATGTGCAGTGGCACGCGCAGCGGCTTCCTTCAACGCACTTGCCCCGATGAAACATGGCGCAGGACTATAGGGGCTGGTGTGGAGGAAAGAAGGGCGCCAGCCAGAGAAGCCGGCCCGCCGTTGGTGGGTCCCGATTGTGGGCCAGGCCACATCGGAAGCCCCCCGGGGTTGGAAAACAGGCCACCCCCTGACACTTCCACGCTGAGTTCCTGCCAGCTGAGAGACGTGTGGATGGCGCCAACAGGACTCGGCGTTTTTACAACGGTTGCTCGGCTCACCCCGGCCAAGAATCGGAGGGCCGGCCGTGTAGAGCGGGCCCCGACCAGCGCTGTGCCAACCGCGCCATTGGTGCCGATTCTCCGCTCTGCGGGGAATCGCGTGCCGGCGGGGTGGCACGATTTGCGCCGGTCGCGGAATTCTGCGGTCCGGCCCTGGGCTGAGAGAATTCCGCTCATGATACTCGGCCCGGTAATGGGATGCAAATGGGTCTTAATGATCCTTTCGCATCCTCCCACTGACACGGCACGAACCTTGATCCCGATGCCAGCAAGTGGGCGGAGCATCAGAAACATATCGGCGCCAATCCCGATTTCCCCCAATGCTGGATTTTCCACCGTATTGGCAGCCCCTATGTCCCTTTAGCAGACGTATGGATAACCGCAAGGTCAATTAATCACACAAAAGTTCTTTGGGTATATGGCTGGCATCCATCAGATGAACATGTGCTTGATGAGTTTCGGTGGTATTGCATCAGCACCTGGAGCTTCGCACATGTCAAGCGGGCCAAGAGCTTTGCTCAGATCCTCAACCGCGTGTTCAATATCCAGCTTGGCCAAGACCGGTAGACTTTCTACGGTGTCTAGAGCTTACTCGGTGACAGTGGTCTCCCTAGACAACAACGCATGGTTCTATTCCACCCATCTCTCCAACGTTTTACTACAGTCAGTGATGACCTCCCCTGCCTTTGTTTTCACTGGTGCCATTTTCTTTGCCGTTGGAGATGTTGCCTTTTTAATCCCATCATACAAGTCCCTGAAGTACCAGGGGCTGGTTTAGCAAGGGGCTGGTTTAGCTCACCATGCTAAATCGCTGGCTTTTAAAGCAGGCCAACAGCACGGTTCGATTCCCGTACCAGGCGCCGGAATGTGGCGACTAGGGGCTTTTCACAGTAACTTCATTGAAGCCTACTCGTGACAATAAGTGATTTTCATTTCAGGGGCTGGTTTAGCTCACTCGGCTAAATTGCTGGCTTTTCAAGCAGACCAAGCAGGCTAGCAGCACGGTTCGATTCCCGTACCAGCCTCCCCGGACAGGCGCCGGAATGTGGCGACTAGGGGCTTTTCACAGTAACTTCATTGAAGCCTACTCGTGACAATAAGCGATTTTCATTTCATTTCATTGAAGGACATCTGAATATTCTGGCAGGGTCACCACCAGTATTCACTTCCACGCCACCTAGGAATTGTTGGACATTCCTTCGAGTGGCTTTCAGTATCTTCAGCGTTTTCTCATTCAGATCACCCTTATAATTGTTGAGAACTTGACTTCAGTGATAGTTCCATTAATGTTAACCTCAAACCAGTCAGCATTTTCTGCTCTTGCTTCCCATGTGTTGAAAGTTCTGTATTGCAGAAGGTGACTCAAAATATGTTCCATTTCACTTCTGTGCTGTGTCTGGAAATGCTGGGGAGCGCCTGGTCAACCAAGCCGTAGAACAGTTGTTTTTTTATCTGGTTCAGTAGTATGGATGATATTGATGCCAAGATGACATTTCTGTTTTGAATGAAAAACTTGTTGCATCCCCATCCTTGTGCACACTAGGGAATGATCTGAATCAGTGTCAATGCCATGGTAGCGGCATGCATTGAGAATGCTTTCATCGTCATGTCTGATGATGATTAGATTTAGCTGGTGCCAATTCCCTGATCTTGGATGTCTCCAGGACACCTTGTGGCATGGTTTATTCTAAAAAAAAAAGTGTTAGTTACACAAAACGCATGGTAGCAGCAAAGCTCAGATAGTCTCTGTCCGTTTTCATTCATTTTTCCCAGGGCAGAATGTTTGAGGCAGGAAGGACATGTCTCCAAGACCTGTGCCCATTCTTGCATTTAAATCCCCCAGTGTGAAGATGTTCTGACTGAGGGATTCTGCTGATAGCAGAGTCAATCTCTTCATTAAACTGGTCTTCTGCAGTGCAGCACAACACTGAAGCAGAGAGGTTAACTGACTCTGTTTGAGTTGAGAGGTGAATGGAGAGAGGGCATGTTCTGAACTATTTGTGGGATTATATCAACAAGAGTAGCAATTCCCTGACAGCACACCCTATACCTTGCTCCTCCATTTCCTCTGAATTCTTCCCCTGCCAAACGCACGTAAACTATCTTTTGTTCCGTGATCCTCACTTGATGAGTCTTGTCTCTTGTTGAGATGCTATATTGATGATCAACCTATCAAGTTCCATGTTGATCATGGTTGTTTTTCTCTTGTTATCAGCCAGCTGCACATTGTCTGTCAGTTCCATACACATGGTCCTGATGTTCCAGCTTGCCAATTGAAGAGTTGTCATCTTCGTTCTTTTTGTTTGTTATGATTGTTTTCCGGATGTGCTGCATTCCTTCCGCTTGTTGGGCAGGACACTATGATCCAAACCCCTGTTGAAGCAAATGGACTGTGATTGGTCAGCACCATACTAGTCAGGGGTTGGCCAATTTGAGGTGGGTGGTGGCAGACCAGTGGGACATGTTGGTCCCTCCCACCATCGGAGACAGCCAGTAGCACCTATATTCTATGCCAATCGGGTTGAGCTTATCACTCAGAACTCTCCTCATTGTTTTAATGCTTTACAGTGAAACTGGAGTGTCGTTGAGGCCACAAGTCTGAGCAAAATATATGGTAAACTTGAGCTGGGCCCCCTCTCGATCTCCCAGGTCAGTTCAAAGCACTATTCTTGGCACCAGCTTGGTTGCCTCCAGAGTTTTGGTCAGGGTTTACTCCCTTAGCCTTCAACTCTCCCGAGGTTTCCACAAGGCTGTGGAGCTTTTTGCCCATAGCTGGGTGTTTGTTTCATAAGTAATCAGTGCATGTCTGAATGCAGCAAGACCGGGACAATATCCAGGCTTGGGGTGACGAGTAACATTCTTGCCACACAAGTGCCAGACAATGACCATCTCCAACACGAGAGAATCCAACCATTGCCCATTGACATTCAATGGCATTAATATTGTTGATTCCTGCACTATCAACAACCTTGGCGGCACAATTGGAGCCTTGAAGGGAGCCGTGACTGCAACTGTGGTGCTCTCCAATCAATGACTCGCATCACTGAAGACTACCCCCTGACAAAATTCAGTAGAAGGCTCAAAGAGCTCCATTTAGCCACTGCAGAAGCTATTGCCTGGCAACGCATCAATAATAATAACATTCTGCGCTTTCGGCAGCAGCCAGGAACTGAGTGGTCGCACGAAAGGTAGTTCTCTCTCAGGAAATTCTCAATAGATCTTTTTAGCCCATCAAGCGGGCACCAAACGTACAACGAAGTTCTAATCTCCACTTCGTACCCTACCGACTAAGATGCCATTGAACCAGCTGCCAGGATGCAAGAACAGCAGGAGCAGAGAAAGGAAGACCCCAACCCCAGAACAAGTGGACATAAGTGGCGAGCCAAACCTGGCTGCTGGCTAAACACCTTGTCCCCCAGTAATTGACTTTTCCACCCTGGGAAAAAGCTTCTGACGAGCCACTCTGTCTGTGCCATTCATTATTTTGAAAACTTCCATCAGGTCGCTCCTCAACCTCCATCAGTCCAATGAAAACAATCCAAATTTATCCAACCTCTCCTCAGAGCTAATGCCCTCCAGACCAGGCAACATCCTGGTAAACCTCGTCTATATCCTCTCCAAAGCCTCCACATCCTTCTGGTAGTGTGGTGACCAGAATTGTTCGCAATCTTCCAAGTGTGGCCTTACTAAGGTTCTGTACAACTGCAGCATGACTTGCCAATTATTATACTCAATGCCCTACCGATGAAGGATAGCATGCTGTATGCCTTCTTGACCACCTTATCCACCTGGGTTGCCACTTTCCATGTTCTGTGGTACTACACGCTCAGATTTCTCTGCGTCAATCCTCCTAAGGGTTCTTCCATTTACTGTCTAATTCCCACCTGTCTTGGACCTTCCAAAATGCATTACCTCCCATTTATCCGGATCAAACTCTATCTCCAGTGAGGTGGACTTCTTTATTCTCTCAGCACTTGAGATTAGTATGTTTGCAAGTCCTGTCAGTGTATTGCACATCACTGCTGCTCAATTACTCTTCTTTACCATGGATGGCCCCCAAAGGGACAGCATCTGTGCCCAATCATGCAGTGTTTGGAAAGGCTGCACTCACTGATGCGCCCTGTCAACTGCTGTGCCTGTCACAACCACTCATTCACAGTCATTTGCATGTCTAAATGAAAACCCAACTATCTACCTTACTAATCCATCGATGTGAGAATATCTGAGCTGTGCCTCCTGTGATGGTGCACCATCAGAAGGATTCAGCTTGTCTGAGAAATAGTCATCCAGGACCTCCATCAACTTCTATACACGTGAAAATCGTGTCAGAGATATATATATTAGTTGTGTCAAGGTAAAATGTTTCAAGTTATCATTATGAATATTATTCTATTTCACTCACTGTTAAAATCAGGTCAACGTGACTGAGTGCCTTGCGCCATGTGAGCCACTGATATCGATATGCCACCATGTATCTGGGAAATCCCCATCTCCCAAACTCAGTGGGCAACTTAATTTATCTCCAGGGCTGGCACCTCAGCATTTGTGGACAAGGGACAGGTGACGAGGCCCACCTCCTGTTCTCCACTTCTCTCCCCCCGCCCCGCCCCGTGTTCTGTGCCGTCTTTTCCTGGAAGAAGTTATATGTTCACCCATTGAATGTAATGCATTTGATGAGGTTGACTAGAAGGGAGAGGTATGAAATTGCAAAAGGATGAGGGTGAACGGGAGGGTAGATGGTGATGTAAGGAAGTGCATAGAAAGGGCAGGCTGGGTGAGCATGTAAGTAAATTGGAAATGAGTGATGTGATGAAGTAGATTTGAGATGGTGGGGTGATATGCAAAGCAGCATGTTGGTAAAGGTGCAACTGTACTTATCCGGCCTGCTTAAGTGCTTTCTGTATTCTACTGAATCCATGAGTAGAGCACTATACTCATGCTACTCACCTTATTGGTCACTGCCAGCCTACGCTTCTTGGTGTCACAAGCAGGTTTCTTCCTCCAATTCCTGGGAAAGCGATCTCTTTGTGGCTTCATCGTTCCTCTGGAAGCTCATTAAGGGAGACATTGGGTGAGATTCTCCATTTGGGAGACTATGTTCTTGCGCTGGAGGATGATTGTTACTGATTTTCTGATCCACAGGGACCCCTAACTAAAGGGAGAACCCAGAGATCCCCTAACTAATGGGACACGCCACAGGGGCCCCCTAGCTAGAGGGCCCCCTCCAGGCACTCCCTAATTTAAGGGAGCCCCTTAAATAAGGAGACACCCCACAGAGCGTAACTCGAGGGACCCACACAACAGACCCCTCCCCCAAAAAAGAGGCCCCTGTCTCTTACTAGAGAGCAATCCAGAAAGGGCAGAAAAACAAATAACATATAACATTCACCTGGATGCACTACGTGCCCATTCCAATAAGGAGAACTACTGTGGCTTGTGTTTAAACGAGTCAGATTCATTAGCTGCAAACCATTTATTCATTTCTCTAGTGGGCTGTGATTGACAGCTTCCACAAAACAGCTGTGAGCCTTGCTTCATTCATCTTCTTCATGGATGAGTAATTCTAAATGCTGTACCCACAATGTTTACAAACATCAACCGCATCAAAGTGAGTTAAGTGCAATCAATTTCTAGATCAGCACTTCAAAATCGCTCAAGCATGAAGTGGTGTGATTGGAATGCACTTGACTCTCTTTGATATAGTTGATTTTTATAACATAGGTCACAGCTGTTCTCCTTCCAGGAATGGATGTTGTCTTTCCAGGTGAGTGTTACAGCTGCAATTGTTATGACAGCCCCTGTCTGGGCTGCTGTCTAGCTTCCAGACAGGGGACTCTTTTCTGGGAGAGTCTGTGGGGGGTGGGAGGAGAGGGGAGTCTGTGGGGGGTGGGAGGAGAGGCGATGGTGGGGGAGGGGTGAGCAGGTCATGCATTTTATAGGGGGGGGTGGCGGGTGGCCCCTCAGATGGACTTTGGAGACTACCCCCTTAAGAAGTTACCCCCGGCCCACTGCCAAGGTTCACAATGTCAGGTTCACGGTTGGTGATATCTGTAGTAACCCCGCCCACGTGGTCCTGGCCCAGAGGACTAGAGAATCATGGGAGCCTGGGACTCTGGTGCGTGGCCCAGCCCGCAAGGTGAATGCAAATGGGTGATTAGGAGCATAGCCATTATTTTGGCACCCAGCGTGAACTTCGATTTTGGCCGGACGCCTGATTCAATACTGTGTCTTGGGGTGATGTTGCTGATCAGGGGCATATGCACATGAGAAATAGAAGGGGGCCAAGAATAGGTCCTTTTGGGTCACCAGACATAACAGTGACAATGGGAAGAGAAGTCTTTGCTGTTGATTCTCTGAAAAGTAGGATGAGTAACAGTAGAATTTCTTATTGGTTCTTACTGAGGCACAGTTAAAAAAAGGAAGCAGAGGTTTCAATGCACTGAATGCAGCTGATCCAATGAGAGAGTAGATTGTAGGAGTGCTGATCTTCCTTATTCCAAACTGTCAGTCTTAGTATGAGTGGGCAGAAAGTTCCCTGACGTGATTTTCAGCAAGTGTGCAGAATAAATTTGTTTAAGAAAGGTCAGGGCACACTGTGATTTCAGTACTATAATAAGGCACAGCATCCAACCTAAACAGCATTACATACTGTGCTGCTGTTTATGTAATTGGCACAGTTTTGTGGGTGCTGGATACAACAAAGTGCCTGTACTCATGGTTTTCAATTTAAAAATTAAACCTTAAAAATAAATATGTAATTTAGCCAGAGCACAGATGTGCATAACACAGATTGGTGCGTAGCAAGAGTTGCATCCCAGCACCTGGTCACAGTCCACTTGTGCAGGTCAGTCTGTAACAGCACTCACAGTATATGTGCTTTAATAAGCACTGCATTTTGCAAATGCATCTTTCAAGTACCCTCTGTTGCTACATCTTGTTGCAAGCATAAGGAGTACACGAGTCAATGCATCAGTGTGTGAAATTAAGCCTTGCTATCAATTTGGTTTCTGAAATCGATTTACTGACTGCCAAAATGAGGGACAATGTGGCATATTCATATTAGGTCTACCCCAATGATTGTCTTCCCTGGCATTTTAATCAATGTTGAAGTTAGATCGTACATTGTGAACAATTTGGAAGTAATTAGGCAGGGAATGTTAAAGCTCAAACAGAGGTGGATTGGGTCCCAAACTCTCTTTTAAGGAGGCTGAATACTTCCTTTTTAACTCAGTTTTTAGTTTTAACATATAGGGTTACCTGCTGGGATGCAGCAATCCCAGAAGCTCAAAAGAGGGAATAAAGTCTGGATCTATAAGATTTAATTTTTTTTATTGCTGGTGAGACAATTGGAACAGGAATGTTTCCCCTAACCCATCAAGCTTATTCACATGTCTGTCAATCTGAATGGCTGTTGGGCAGGAAATCCTTTGCAAGTGTCGAATGGGAGTCCTGCTGTTAAATTTAACAGGACATGAGGGAAGCATTTAGTTCCATGTTTACAGTCCAAAAATCTTCCTCCACCAACCAACCCCCTGCACTACCCAACCTTGCTCTCTTCCTGACTTTGAGTAAATATCTGATACATTGTACTAGAACTGGAATTATGTTTTGAGTTACTGTACACATCAGATAACAATTGCCACAATCGCATCCTGAAATTTGTCAATGATTAGTGATTTTACATTATTTACCTTTTGTGAATTAAATGAGGATTGGTTTTCAGTTAACTCATCTGGCTAAATAAAGGTTAAGTAAACAAATAAATTGAGATATGGATGGGTGTTGCTGGTTTAGCCAGCAATTATTGTCATCTCTAGCTGCCTTTCAGAATGCGTTTGCACCTTTTTGAACTACGGCAGTCCATAAGGTGAAGAAGGTAGGAAGTTCTAGAATTTTGACCAAGCAATAATGAAGGAAAGTGATGCATGTTAACTCAGGATGCTGTGTTACTTGAACAGGAATTTGGAGTTAATGGTGTTCCCAATTGCCGCCTGTTTTATCCTTCCAAATAATGGGCTTGTGTGTTTTGAAGTTGCTTACCAACCAAGGTTTTGTAACTTGAACCTATACATTTTGCAGCCATTAAATGTTGGTCATCGAGGGAGTGGATGTTTAAAATGGTGGATGGTCTACCAATGAAGTGGGCTGCTTTGCCCTTGATGGTCATGAGATTCCTGAGTGTTATTGGAGCTGCACTAACCCAAGCAAGTAGAGAGTATTCCATCACACTCCTAAATTGTGCCTTGTAGGTAGCAGAGAGGCTGTGGGTAGTCAAGCGATGACCCATTCATCACAGAATGCATAGCTTCTGACCTACCGTATTAGCCACAGTCAGTGAGTTTCTGGCCAATCGGGACCAGAGCCTATTGCTTTTGTGGGGATTCCGTCATTCATTATTAAGTGGAGATGGTGAGGATTAGAGATGGTTATTGTCTGGCACTATGTGACATGAATGTCACTTGCCACTTAAGTCCAAGTATGGATGTTGTCCATGTCTTGCTGCATGTGGGACTACTTAATTATTTGAGAAATTGTGAAGGAAAATGATAAGTGCAATAATAGCTCCATTTCTGACCTTATGGTGACATGCATGAGTTAACTTTATGCCCCCTGGTTGGGATATTAAACATTGTTGGCTATTCATCCAGACTATTAACATGAATATGTCAAGGACTGACCAACTCACAATGTTCAGCACAATAATGGATTAAGAGGCAAAATAGTGATAAAATGAGAAGCAGCTTTGCATGTCAAAAGTGGTTTAAAAATATTGAGCTTGATTTTAACTTCTCTTAACTGTCAGTTTACCCATCACTTTCCCACTGATCTGGCCAACTACACCCAAAGACAATACAGTCCTCTTTAAATATAATGATTCAGTGCTGATTATGTAATGAGGGCCACAACCTCAGATATCTTTACCTGATACTGTAGTGGGGCACCCGACAGGGTAAACCTGCCGGACACAGGAGGTAGGGTTAGAAGGGTACCAGCATGGCAGGTTACTTTTAAGGAAATGAAGTCCTTGCGGACAAGGAGGAGCAGGAATCACCCCAATCAAGTCAACCGTCACAGATAATACCAAGGATTTGTCAGCCCTTTTGACTATTGAGGCACGTTAGGGCTGCTTGACATCTTAATTGCCACGCTGCAGAAATCTGCGTAGCCTTTTAAAGCGGTGCAGCATTGAATTCACCACCATTCTAGTGGCTGGGAACCGATTGGAAAAAATCTTACCATTCCACATGTATTATAACTACATCAGAAAGAAATTTGCAGTGGGTTAGTGGTGACGAAAAAAACAAAGCCTTGGCTATCTGCTAATGCAATAATGGAAGAAGAATTCAGATCATGTTTTCTTATGTTTAAATATCCTGCTCTATAAATGTACTGACCATCCATTTGTAACAGAAAATAATAGAGTATCTGAAAAATTACAGAACATGGTTGACTGGAGTAGGACATTACATAAAAAACAAAGGTCAGGATGTGTGGGGTCAGTGGCCAGGAATGGAATGGATTAAAATAATTCCCAAATAAACACTGAGGGCCAAGGATGGAGGTTAAGAGAAGTTTCTTGGAGCTGCAGGAAGTGGTGTCCCACTCGGGATCTGTACTGAAAACACTGTTGTCCACCATTACATAAATGATTTGGATTTTGAAATTGGAGGAACGGTGTTGAAATTTGTAGATAGTACCAAATTGTGTGATATAGCTAATAATGTGAAAGATTACACTAAAATGCAGGGAGACATTTTGGTAGCAGGAGCTAATTTATTCTTTGAAAGGTAGGAAATTTTAATGGAATAGAGGAGTAAATAAATCTGGTATAATAGATACATATTATTAAATATAGTAACACAATTTTGATATAGTCATAAAGAGTGAAAACAAATATAAAAGTGGGAAACTGACCTCAACTGACCTACAACATGCTCACTTCCAGTTTTAACTGGGGTGAATTGGGACTGGGCACCTTAACTGGCCTGTGGAGACAGGTTGGTCATTAAAATATTTTAATGAGGCTGCGTGCCTAAGATTTATCTCTGTTGCAGATTTAACGCTGGCCAGCCGGGTTTCCCGAACCTCGGGAAATCCGAAAGGTGAAGGGAGGCGAGAACGGCTGGATGGAACAGGTAAGTGCCTTTCCAGCACTTCTTGTGGGTCAAGAGGAGCAGGAGTGCTTCCCCCAGCCCACTAAGCTTACCTGTTTCCATTCCCTTGATCAAATACCCACCCTCACAATCACCCTGCACGATCACCCTCTCCCCAGTGTCTTACATCCCCCCCCCCCCCAACAAATAACCCATCACAACTAATGTCCAACTCTTCCTTTTAGACGTGGCAGGCGCACCACTGACCACAAAAGCTAATCCTCCACAGCCCATTCTCTTCCTCCTCCCCTTTCGCTTCCTGCTCTCTATTAGTATTGAGTTGAACTGATAGACTTTTTTAAATTTCAAAGAGTTCCAATTTGGTAAATGTGGAAAAGCTGCTTTAATTGTAGGTAAGTCCATAACAAGGAGGAGTAAATGTAGGATACCCACAAACATCAATTATGGATTTAGGAGGAATTTATTTACACAGAGAATATGGAAAATGTGGAACTCGCCACATGAAATGGTTGACCATATAACATAGATACATAAAGGGGAGCATAATACATAATGTGCACATTAAAGAAAAATTGAATAGGGTGGGAAGGAGTGATTAGAATGGGAAGAGCTTGCCTGAAGTATGAACACTGGAATAGATCAGTTAAGCCAAATGATCAATTTTTATGCTGTCAGTTCTATATATTTCTATGCTTAAATAATTTATTTAATCTGTGCCTAATGGTGTGATATTGCACATTATTTTCAAACCGAAAATACTACCGAATAATAGGAAAATTACTGTGCTCAAGCATTTAAGTGCATTATGATTGTTGGCGAAGATTTAAATTTAAGTGCAGTTTGGCATTTTTGTTCTTCGTTTTGAGATGAAGGATTAGAGATTTGAATGTCAATTTACAAAGGTTTTTAACATGCATATCTTTGCGGGAATTAACTTGTTTTCAATTTAAATGTTTGGAATATATTAATAACTATTAATATACACAATCATCAATAACCACATACAAATAAAATGTTACTTGCTAAGTTTATGATTACCCAGCAAAAATTCCACTTCTCTTTCATTGCGTGTTGAAAGATTATTGAAAAAGTGTATGAGTAATCTGATCCAGTGTTAAAACTTATAGAAATGAGGGTTACTTAACAATGCCAAAATAATTGGCAAGAAACAAATATATGGGTACAGTCATGTAAATACTATTGTGTGCTATTGAGGAGCTATTAAGGAGCTAAGGCAGGTAACTGGAGTTCAAACACAGATTAACCATGGTCTATTTAAATGTTGGTACAGGCTTGAGAGTCTGACTGCCTATTCATGTTTTCCTTGTGTGTATTCTCTGAAAGATTTTTTTTGATAACTGATTGTTATAACATAATTGTTGTGGTTGTTCAGAAAAAGTTGATACAGTTTCTGTTGACACTTATGATTTGTGAATTTCTTTTCCATCAGTCGCTTATTTTTACTAGAGGATCTGAGATCACGGGTGGTTTCTGGTAGTTCCTATTTAGGGCAGATATGTGGTAGATGCCACTATTTTCAAATTCTGCAATCCGGCTGGAACTTTGTGTTTGCAATATCACCTATTGAGGTTTGTGACACTTGAGCGATTATCACAGGAGCACAGATGTTTTGGGATGAATTGCTTCCTTAAGCCTTCTGAGTTGTTGGCCAAGGGGACCTTTGTTATTCAACTTTTATTTTAGGTGTGTCAGGTGATGATTTATCTTAGTCTATGAGCTTTATTAGTATTGAAGCCTTTAAATCTGTTCAGTATTTTCCTACTACATTCTTGTCAATTAAAACACTTTTACATTAGTTCTATGGATCATAGAACATAGAACATACAGTGCAAAAGGAGGCCATTCAGCCCAACCAGTCTGCAACGACCCATGTAAGGTCTCACTTCTACCCTATCCCCGTAACCCAATAACGCCTCCTAACCTTTTTGGTCACTGAGGTCAATTCATCTTGGCTAATCCACCTAACCTGAACGTCTTTGGACAGTGGGAGGAAACTGGAGCACCCGGCGGAAACCCATGCAGACAGGGGGAGAACTTGCAGACTCCGCACAGATAGTGACACAGCAGGGAATTGAACCTGGGACCCTGGCACTGTGAAGCCACAGTACTAGCCACTTGTTCTACCATGCTGCCCCAAATCAAAGCTATGAAGTTGTCTTCTTTCATTCAATACATCGGCCGGGATTCTCCCCTATCCAGAGGAGCGGGGGGGGGTCCCGGCGTACCGGAGTGGCGAGAACCACTCTGACGTCGAGCCTCCCCAAAGGTGCGGAATTCTCCGCACCTTTAGGGGCTAAGCCCATGTCACAGTGGCTCCCGCTCCGCCGACTGGCGCCAACGGCCTTTGGCGCCACGCCGACCGGCGTCAGGGCTGGCTGAAAGGCCTTCGCCGGTCGGCGTGAGTCCGCGCATGCGCCGGAGTGTCATCAGCCACTGACGTCACCCCGGTGCATGCGCGGTGGGGGGTCCCTTCCGCCACCGCCAAGGTGGAGGCCGTGGCGGCGGTGGAAGAAAAAGAGTGCTCCCATGGCACAGGCCCGCCCGCCGATCAGTGGGCCCCGATCGCGGGCCAGTCCACCATGGGGGCACCCCCCGGGGTCAGATTGCCCCGTGCCCACCCCAGGACCCTGGGGCCCGCTTATTGTCACGAGTAGACTTCAATGAAGTTACTGTGAAAAGTCCCTAGTCGCCACATTACGGCGCCTGTCCGGGGATCGAACTGTGCTGCTGGCCTGCTCGTGTCTGCTTTAAAAGTCAGCAATTTAGCCCAGTGAGCTAAACCAGCCCCAACCCAAACCATATCTTTGGGTTATGGGGGTGAAACCCATGCAGACACGGGGAGAATGTGCAAACTCCACACAGACGTGCAGGCCTCATTCCAACCAGGCCTGGAGACCTTTACCCTTCCTCCACTCTCATGATAAACTCTTATCCTAAGTTAAAAACAGGGTTTATTTACTTTCTCTATAACAACTTCTCCCAACATGTCAACCTTTGATTGGCAATCAGCTTATAGCCACTAAGCCTCCTTCTCCTAATTATTTTTTTTAAAAGTACCTCTACATGGTATAGACTTGGACAAAAGTTCCGAAGTCATTGGGCGCGATTCTCCGCTCCCCACGCCGGGTGGGAGAATCGCGGGAGGGCCGGGCGACTCACGACACGCTCCCCTGGCGCCCCCGGGATTCTCCCACCCCCCGCTCGGAAGAATCGCTGCTCGCCATTCTTCACGACGACCTGCGATTCTCCGACCCGGATGGGCCGAGCGGCCTGCCGTTCGCGATCGGTTCATGATGGCGGCAACCACACCTGGTCGCTGCCGTCGTGAACATGGCGCCAAACGCTGGTTTGACGCTTGTGGGGGGCGGAGAGGGTGTGAGCACCACGACCGTGCTCGGGAGGGGACTGGCCCGCAATCGGTGCCCACCGATCGTCGGACCGAAGTCTCAAGGGGACGCACTCTTTCCCCTCCGCCGCCCCGCAAGATCAAGCCGCCACGTCTTGCGGGGCGGCGGAGGGGAAGATGGCAACCGCTCATGTGCGGGTTGGCGCTGGCCAACCTGCGCATGCGCGGCTGACGTCATTAGGCGCGCTGGCTGCGTCATTCTCGGCGCGCCGGGCCTTGACGCCACGACAAGGCCTGGCAGCCGAGAATATCGGAGCGCCGCTCCTAGCCCCCCGGGTGGGGGTGAATAAGGTGAGAGGAACGGCCTCCGAGGCCGTCGTGAAACTCGGCCGACTTTCACGACGGCCTTCTCAATTTTACAGGGAGCGGAGAATTCCGCCCATTGTACATGACAGGTATTTGTCCACGTTAAATGAGATAGAGTTGCTCTAACTGCATGCCGCTGTTCTGAGCTCTAGTGCACACGCATAGTGGCCTTGGACCACATGCCCATAATTCTTTCAAAGCCTTTTATGATTGTTCATAGAATCATAGAATCATAAAATTTACAGCGAAAAGGAGGCCATTTGGCCCATTGAGTCTGCACCGGCCCTTGGAAAGAGCATCCCACATGAGTCCAAACCTCCATCCTATCCCCGTAACCCAGTAATCCCACCTAACCTTTTTGGACACTAAGTGCAATTTAGCATGGACAATCCACTTAACGTGCCCATCTTTGGACTGTGAGAGGAAACCGGAGCACCCGGAGCAAACCCTTGCAGACACGGGGTAGAACGTGCAGACTCCACACAGACAGTACCCAAGTCGGGAATCACACCCTCGACCCTAGAGCTGTGAAGCAACAGTGCTAACTGCTGTGCTACCGTGCCACCCACTTTATGGCACTTTCTGTCTTGTAAACAAGGATCACTGAATCACTATTTAATGCACAATACATGCATTGACTCAACCACTTGATTTGCATTAATGCTGCTCTCAATTTTTAGTGGCTTTTATCCTGATTGGATTTGACCTTCTGCTCAGTTTCAGTCTACTGTCCAGATGCTCAGTTACAGTCAACTGGTCAGATTTAAAAGGGTTCCATAGCCAGGTTAATTCACCCATTTTATCAAAATCTGCCTGAAACCTATCTTACATCCTCTTCCAACCCCCTCTTTTTTATCATCAGGCAACTTAAGCTGCATAATTTCCAGCATGACCTATTTAAATAAGGGCATCCCCCTGCATTTCTACATTTTGATACATCTCTACACTCCCATCTCCCTCTCCCCAATCTGTACAGTCATCTGTCCCGTGCTGCTGGCTGCACTCCCCCAGGGCATTTCTTACCCTCACTCGTATCAACACTGATTTGTTTTGACAGTGCAACACTCTTTGTGGATTCCTACACTGTCTGCCTCTTCCAACGCTTCTAATGGCCAACTATTATCCACCTCACCTCTGCAGCTATAGTTCTCCGGAAAGGTGGTCTCTCCTGAATTGAAATTCACAGCCGTGAATATGCTGTGCCAGGACTCCAGCCATTCCTCAAGCTCAGGAGGTACTTCCTGCACATATGATTATCCAGGACAAGATTAAGGCAAGGTTGCACTTCCACTTTGATTTCTACTTGTGCAGTTTTAAAATAAATTTTAGCAAAAAAGATGAGTCACGGAATTTTTCTTCACTTTGCTGATGTTTCCTTGCAGATTCGGGCGGGGAGTTGTGCGCATAGAATAGGGAGGATCTTCAAAATGGAATGGCTTGCAAAATAAAGTGCTGACGGATTTGTGCGGGGGTATTCACTGGTTAAATAGTGAAAATAGGGACTTCCGGTGGTGGCATGGAGGAGAAGGTTGCACATAAAGTAGCTCCCCCCAGGGTCCTTGGTTTTTGGTCTTTCCTGCCCGGCTCCCAGGGGATTTTGGTGGACAAAAATCGGCCATGTAATTGTATAAGGCACTGGTCGATGAAAGTATGTCAAAAGTTACCAAAACGAATGCTGGAAAGATGGGCATGAGTGGTAGTCCTTTGATGGAGCGAGAGAGAGTGCAAGGCTCATTGGAAGTGCAACGACCTTGGCAGGTGTGGCCACTCTTATCACAGTGGAAATGCTGACTGGGTAATGGTGCATGAATTCGAAAAACAATTTGATAAATATTTTGAAAGGCCAGGATGGAAACCCTCAAAATATCTATTGAGGAGACGATATTGAGGAGACGATAGGCCCGCTACAGGAGAAGTTAGGAAAAACTTTGGAGGCCGTGTAAGAGCATGGAAAGGTGATAAAACGGTTTGGATCGGATCTTGCATATCAACCAAATTGCCTCTTTGGAAACCACGATACTGTTGGTGGAAGAGAGAAACACGAGCCTGAGGGTGAATGTCGAGGACCTGGAGAACAGGTTGAGGAGACAGAACCTCAGGAGTGTGGGGCTGCCAGAGGGGATGGAGGGCCCGAGGACAACTGAGTATTTTTCCCAGATGTCCGTCAAGTTGTTGGGGTGGGGGTTGGACTGATGTCTCCTCCTGGGCTGGATATGGCCCATTGAACAAAGGCCTCAGGCAAATGAGCCACCATGGGCGGTGATAGTTCACTTTCATAGCTTCCAGAAGGAGGAAACAAAATGGGCCAAAGAGGGATGGGAGGTGGGAAGGAAGTAATATTTGGATTTACCAGGACTTTGGGGCAGAACTCACAAAGTGGCGTAGACTTATATAGCGTCAACTTTGCCTTATTAAAAGAGCGGAGTGCGTTTTGGAGAGATGTACCCGGCGAGGCTGAGAGTTACTTTTAACTTGAGAGATCATTTTTTCGATACATTGGAGGAGGCGGAGGCTTTAGTCAAGGATCAAGGTCTTGGACTTAATTAAAAGGGTTTGAATGGGACTTTAATGGGTGTGGATGAGAAGGGTTTGCTTGAGGATGGGTATTTGGGGTTTCTTGTTTTGTGTTGGAGGAGCGGCGAGTGTCCAATGTATAGGTTGTTTGGGAAGGGTTGTGGGGGCCAATGTAGTCAGGGGTAATGGCTAAGGCAGCAATATGGATAATACATGACCTGTGGGGAGAAGTTGAGAATTGTAAGGGATTTGGTTTCTGTTATTCCTTTGCAGTGGAGGGGAATGGGGGAGCTTCTCTTTTCTTCTTCACTCTTTGGGTGTGTGCCCTGCTTGGAGCCTACACGAGCAGTTAGGTCTTACCTAGTGAGGGATCAGACTGGGAAAGATTGGGTGAGTCAGGTATTCCACTCTAGCTGGTTAGCAGGGCTCAGGGTGTGGCAATTTTAATTAACAAGAGGGTCCATTTTCTAGCGGGACAGGTCGTGGCAGACCTGGGAGGCAGGTATGTGACAGTTACTGGAAGGTAAGTCAGTGGTGTGGGTAAATGTATATGCCCCGTATTGGGATAATGTAACATTTATGGGGAGATTAGTGGCCGCAATAATGGATTTGGACATGTATCAGTTGAATCCAGGGGGAGATTTAAATTGTGTTCTGAACCTGAAACTTGACCAGTCTAGGTTGAAGTCGTTAGCCCCTTTGGGAATGGCGAAGGCGTGACGTTTATGGAGGAGACTGGGAGGGGGGGGGGGGGGGGGGGGGGGCTTATCCATGGTGGTTTGAGGCACTCTAAGGAATTTTTGTTTTCTTCCCCAGTGCATTACGTATATTCATTTCAGTGCATAAAGGTAGACATTTCCTTGATGGGAAAGTCTTTTCTTTCTGGGGTGAGGAGAGCAGAGTACTTGCTATCGTCATCTCATACCATGCTCCACATGTAGTGGACTTGGTGCTAGAGGTAGGTTTGGTTCAGAGCTCAGTATGGAATCTGGATATGGGGTTATTAGCAGATGTGGGGGGTGGGATTCACTCAGCTCGGGGCCGGGCTGGAGAATCCCACGACCGGGTCATGCCGCCCTGACGCCAATTCGGCGTGTTGGAGGAGGCAACTGCGCATGCGCATGTTAACGCTGGCGCCACTGCAAATGCATGGATCCCACGGTGCCCAGTTCACGCCGGGATCGGCAGTTGGAGTGGCGCGAACTGCTCCAGCGCCGTGCAGGTCCCCTGTAGGGGCCAGAATTAGTCCTGGAAACGGCCTGTTCATGCCGTTCATATTCATAAGTAACCCTCTTGAGCGCTGCAACTGGCACACCACCGTGTATGTAAATAACATGTCAAACTGCATCTTCACCTTCTGCCTGCTTCTCATAAACTCTGGGGTTGTAAAATGTCGTAAAACGCGACGGTGTTTACGATGGCGTGGACACTCTGCTGCGGAATGGGACAATCCACCCGGGATTCTGTGGACAGGTAGCGAGGATAATAGATACGTACGTGGGATTTAATGGGAATGCGTCAGTCTTGCCCTCCATTCTGTGGGAGGCCTTGAAAGCGGTGATTAGAGGGGAGATTATATTGCACAGAGCATATATAGATATGGAGGTGAGAGAGGAGCACCAGAAATTGGTGGATGACACTTTGGAAGTGGACAGCAGATATTCGAGTGATCCAACCCCAGAGTTCATGAGAAGCAGGCAGAAGGCGGAGATGCAGTTTGACATGTTATTTACATACACGGTGGTGTGCCAGTTGCAGCGCTCAAGAGGGTTACTTATGAATATGAAGAGAAGGCCAGCCACCTCTTGGCTTGCCAGTTGAGGCGGCATAAGGCCCCCTCTGAAATTATCCAGCTCCGAGACTCACGTGGCAGGCTGGTGGCCGCTCCAGATGATGGAGCATTTGAAACCTTTTATGAGAACCTTTATAGGTTGGAGCCACCAGGGGGTCAGAGGGGAGGGGTCGGATATCTCAGAGTTCTTGGAGGGCTTAAGAGTTTCCCGAGGTGGGGAAGGACGAGAGTGAGGAGCTGGAGGTGGCGATAGGTCCAGAGGAGGTCCTGGTAGCGATATGGTGGATGCAAACAGGTAAGGCCTCGGGACCAGATGGGTTGCCGGTGGAGTTTTCCAAATGTTTGCTGGACAGTTGGTTCCATTACTGGTAGGAATGTTTGAGGACTCTTTAGCATGAGGCTTGCATCCAGTGACGCTGGTACAAGCATCGATTTCCCTTCTATTGAAAAAGGCCAAGGGCCCTGCAGTACAGGTCATACCATCCTATTGTGTTACTTATTGAGGACAACGAGATATTAGCTAAGGTGCTAGCGCTGAGGTTGGTCCCTGCCTTCCTCAGGTGATTGGGGAAGATCATATTGGTTTTGTTAAGGGCTGGCAATTGTTGTTCAATGTGTGGCGATTGCTAAATGTGGTTGTTTCCCCTTCGTTCGGGCCCAATCCAGAGGTAATCGCCTCGTTAGATACCGAAAAGGCATTTGACAGGTGGAATGGAGATTTCTTTTTGCGGTTTTGGAGAGGTTCGTGTTGGAGCCCATGTTTGTGTCATGGGTACACCTGTTGTATAAGGCTCCCTCGGTCAGTGTTCGCACCAACACCACGAGCTTGGGTAGTTTCAGTGAAACAGGGGATTCTCCAATAATGGGGCTATGTGCCCACGCCCGTGAGAAAACGTGCGCAAATCACTCTGGACTTAACTGAAGAAAGCCCAGGGCGATTCTCCAATTTGCAGGGCGCTGGCAGGTTCCCGGAGTAGTCCCCACAGCTCTGGCTGCCGATATGGGGCCCTGCACTTCCGGTTGGGGGTCCGCGCATGCGCTCAGCGGCGGTCTGCGTCGGCCGCCCCACGCGACATGGTTGACCCGCACTGCGGACCGGCATCGAAAACATAGCCCCCCCCCGCCCCAGGTCACGCACGCCTGCGGATCAGTTGCCCCCGATCTGCAGCCTGGTCATCCTGGAGGCATGGTCCTGACAGGTGGAACCATGAGAGAGCCACGCTGTCGGGAACTTGGCCAGCTGTACTCGGTGAATTGCCAGAGGGGCCTCTATCAATGGCCCCCGACCGGTGCCGCGTCAACCACGCATGCACTATTGCCAGCGATTCTCTGGGGACCGGAGAATCGCGGGAGCGGCATCGGACCCGATCTGGGGTTTGACGCCCATTCTCCGCCCCCGTGCCAATGGCGATTTCAGCGCAGAGGCTCGGAGAATCACGCCTCCTCTATCCCCGTCTTGTTTGCATTGGTGATTGATCCTTTTGCCATTGCTTTGAGAGCTTTGGGCTAGTTGAGTTAGGGAGGGGTGGAGCATAGGGTGTCCCTGTATGCTAATGTCTTTTTCTTTACGAGACGGACACGGTCCCCCACTATGGGAGATAAAAGGGCACTACTGAGGAGCTTAGGCTCATTTTCCAGATATAAATGAAATCTGGAAAAGAGTGAGTGTTTTCCAGTGATTCATTGGGCAGTCCTTCAAAGGGATAGACAGTTGGGAGGCCTGGCATTATCGAACCTGATATTTTATTATTGGGAAGCTGATGCAGGGAAGGTGAACTCCATGTCCTCATGCACGAGGCTTGAGTTAATCCATTTTAAGGTAGAGTTTCCGGTGCACCTGACCAAGTCTAGAATGAGTTGTTTCTTTTTAGGGGTGGAGGACAGGTGCAAGCCCCTTTACAGGAGGTTCGGCTAACCACGCGTACAAGTTCTGGTCTGGTCCCAAGCTTGTGGGTTTTTGGGTCTCCTTCTTTAGCACCATGTCAACGATTCTGAAGATTGAGCTGGAGCGCTGTCCTTTAATGGCTATATTTTGGGGTGTCAGACTTGCCGGAGCTGCAGACGAATGCAGGGCAGATGTCCTGGCCTTTGCCTCACTAATTGCCCGGAAGTGAGTTCTGCTGGGGTGGAGGTCTCGAACTTCACCCAGTGCCTTGGTATGGCTGGGGGATCTGATGGAGTTCTTATATCTCGAGACAGTACAATGTGAGGGAACCAGTCGAGTGTTTCAATCAGAGATGACAGTCTTCTATTGTTTGTTTCAAAGAATTGTTCACCATTAGTTGTTGGGGGGAGTGGGGAGGGGGGAATTTAGGTATTGTAAGGGGGGCGGTATTAATGCTGGAAGTTCTAATATTTTGTTTTTTATGGTTGATGTACATAAATTTGTTTATTTTCTATTTTGTAAACATTGATAAAAATATTTTTTTAACAAAATAGCGCAAATAGTGTGTTACAAAATTAAATTTAAACTAGCTTTCTTTCTTCAAAACTTTAATCAGTGACAGTTAACAGCCAAGTTGGGTCCCTGCTGAGATCTGAATTAATGGCTCTCGCAGTTGAGTGGCCAGTTGTAACCAGCGTGTTTCTAAAAGTTCTATATTAATGGGCTGTAGCACAGAGGTGGGCGAATCTGCTAAACAGATTGACGGTGGGAATTTGGTGGAAAAGTCTGGATTAACCCAAGCCTCGTGAAGTATTTTAAACCAAGAGGCAACAGTAAATAAATTGTAGTAATTAGTTGGATCAAAGGGGATTCACGCAAAACTTTAGTAGATGAAACCAATATTAAAGAAGTCCAAAATTCACTAAGTAAAACATTGTTATATATAAGTAATTGAATAAAAGGTAGTTGTCAAGATGTATGAAACTGAAAACTTAGAAATAGGCAAGATAAATTGTTAGAACAGCTGAGATGATTCTTTATGCACCCTGCGGAATCATATATGCAGGAAGTACCTCCAGTTATTCTAATCGAGCTCAGGATTTCCAAGTTTCAGGAGTACTTAAAGCCCTGGTAAGCCATATTAAAGGCAGAGAATTTCCTGCAGTGCAGTTCCAGGAGGTGGTCACCCCGCAGAGAATTACAGCTGCAGAGATGTGGAGAATAATAAGTGCTTGACCGTTCGCAAGGTTTAGGAAAAGGCAGATAGTGTAGGAATCCTCCTGGAATGTTGCACTGTCAAACCGATTTCCAATACTAAATACGGAATACCCTGTAGGAGAGTAGTCAGCACCATGGGACATATGACAGTACAGGATTGGGGGAGAGAGTGAAAAGTAGGGACAGAACAATATGCAAAAATGCAGGGGATTTTATCAGGTTGTAAACAGCCATTTTTACAACTGCCAGCGTAGCCTCGCATCATGGATTGCATCCCAGGTGCCAGCGTAAAGTACATCACTGAAGGGATGTCGAACATTTTGAATGGGTTGCACCTCAACAGAGCTGGGACCATTGTGCTCGTGAGAAAGTTAGCCCTGAAATAATCAAATGGAATTCAACTCCAAGTGCTGCAAACTATTCGGTAATGTAGCTCGCAGTAATAAAATCGTGTTTATTTGAAAGAACAGATTTATAATGGGTCCATTACTGATTAGGAGAAAATTCAAATGAGAGCCTGCAGCCAATTTTCAGTCCTACAAAATCCAAGCCCAATCCTAACTAATGCGGATTTTCTGTTTTTAGAAATTTAATTTGTGCTGGTTTCTGAGCAAATGTAGAAAGCTTAAGACGGTATAAATTCTGTAATGTTCTTCATTGAAATTTCTATATGATCTACCCTGCAATTTGTGTGAATTATCATTGTCTGAATTATTTAAAACATCCAAGTGCACACTGGAGTAAATATCAGTACTGATAGAATATTTTAAAAATCTTTCAAGATTATACATAACAAGAGGCCACCATAAAGAAAACTATATAAAGTGAGGGCACATTGCAGTTTTTATAGTTATCCCACGTACACATGCTTCACTCTTTAAGCTTAGCTTATTAAGGCAAGCTCCATTCCTCGAACCAATAAAATCAAATAAATAAGAATATGGAAACATGTAAACACATTTGCTTAAAAGCACTCTGCAGCCTGCTCCGCAGAATCACAGCAAATTACATGCAGAACAAAAACAAGGATATTACAGTGAACCTTTATAAAACATTGGTTCAGCTTCTGAGTATTATGTCCAATTCTGGGCATCACATTTTAGGAAGGATGTGAAGGCATCAGAGAGGATGTAGAAAATATTCAAGAGAATGCTTCCAGGGATGAGAGACTTTAGTGGATGGATTAGGATTAAGAACATACGAACTAGGAACAGGAGTAGGCCACTCAGCTCCTTGATCTGGCTCTGCCATTCAATAAGGTATATGGCAGATCTCAACTTCACATGTTCACCTACACCTGATAACCTTTTCCCCCCTTGCTTATCAAGAATTTATTTAGCTCTGTCTTAAAAATGTTCAAAGACCCTGCTTCCACCACCTTTTGAAGCAGTGTTTTTCCCCCTGAGAAGAGATTTTCTCCTCACCTCTGTCCTAAATTGGTGAATGCTTATTTTTAAACACCACAAGAGGAAGCTTTCTTTCCACATCCATCCTGTCAAGACCCCTCAGGATCTTGTATGCTCTTCTAAACTCCAGCAGATACAAGCCTAACTTGTCCAACCTTTCCTTATAAGACTAGCCGCCCTTTCAGGTAGAAATCTAGTAATTCTGCTTCCAATGCATTTACATCCTTCCTTAAATAAAGAGACCAATATTGCACACAATACTCCAGATGTGGGCTCACCAATGTCCTTTAGAACTGAAGTATAACCTCCCTACTTTTGTGTTCAATTTCCCCCACAATAAACAATAAGATTCTATTGGTTTTCCTAAATACTTCTGAACCTGTATATTAAACTTTTGTGATTCGTGCATTTGAACACCCAAAACCCTCTGCACCTCAGAGCCCTGCAATTTCTCACCATTTAAATACTATGCTTCTTTTTCATTCCTCCTTCCAAAACGGACAAGTTTGGAGAAGCTACTGTTGTTTTCCTTAGAACCGAAAACATTGAGAGTGGATTTGATAATGGTGTTCAAAATCATGACAGGCCCTGACATAATGCACAGGGAGAAACTGTTCTCAATGACAGAAGGGTTGATAATCAGAGAACATAAATTTAAGTAATTTGCTTTTATAAATTTACGGTAAATGGCAAATGAACCTCAGGTGAAGTGAACAGAAGCCATTTTATGCAGCATGTGGTTAAAATCTGGCATGTACCACCTGAGATTGTGGAGGAGACAGATTTAATTGCACTTTTCAAAAGGGAACTGGATAGGCATTTGAAAGGAAAAAGGTTGCAGGGCAAGGGAGTGGAAGCAGCTGATTTGCTCTCACTGAGAGTTAACATGGGAATAATGGACCAAATTGTCTCTTTTGGTGCTGTGATCACTATAATTATCAGGGATATTTGCTGATGATATATCTAATCATGCAACAGTCTACAATAGGGTGTTGACTGTGACCTGGCTCAATTGGCTTGGTCAGCGAGTTCTGAGAATATATATAGACACATCACAAGCCCAATCCTGAGATCTTGATATTGCCCGCACTAGTGAAAGCCCTGGTTTGGTTGCGATAACCCATGTGGCCTTCTTCTTCTCTGAGCCGACAGCACCCCTGACTATGTGTTCCGATGTCCTTTTACCAGATTCTACTAGCGCTGAGTCATGCATGATACACTCACACCTGGGCTGAGTTCTATTGTCTCATCAAGCCTTAAACTCATTAATAGAAATAAACAGGGTACGCCTGTTTAACCAGGGTGATTCAATCAAGATCCATTGTCCTCAGAAACACTCATGTCTGACCAGATATTAGCCAATTATGGAGTCTGATGGAGTCTTTGTTCATCGTTTTTCCTGTTGCAAAATTGATCTCTTCTGTCTCAAAGTACAAAGTGATTCACCTGAGGAAGGAGTAGTGCTCCGAAAGCTAGTGTTTGAAACGAACATGTTGGACTTTAACCTGGTGTTGTAAGACTTCTTACTGTGCTCACCTCAGTCCAACGCCGGCATCTCCACATCATGTGTCAAAGTAGTTACATATTCGTAGCTTGGTCTTTTTGTCCTTTTGCTATAATGGGATAAATACTGTTAGTGGGTGATCATAAAGTTCCATTTAGCAATCATAAGTTTCTGTGCTGACTTGAATGGTCTGGCAGATGGCCAATATCGATTCCGACCAGGGCCTTATTCAGTAGTTCCTGTTTTTAGCCTATATGTCTTGGTCCCTCGTGTCGGCCTGCCACCAATTCTCTCCTTTGATCTCTTGGTGTAAATGCATGTGATCACTAGCCAACCCTATTTCCCAGAATGAGTCCAAGGTACATACATTTTTTCACAATACTCGAAGTTTATTCAATTACATATTTGGATTCAAAGCTTATTCAACTGCATATTCTGTCACAATTATTCAAAGCTCATTCAATTACATATTTGGTTACAGCTACTAAAAGCTTGTTAAATTACATATTCACATATTTAGAAGCCGATCCCTATGTCTCATTGCTAATTTTGCATTTAATTTATCATCCATTTGCTTCTTCCATGTTTTAAAAATAATCATTGTAACAAGAACACCAGCAAAAACATCTGAGGGTGTATTCTACAGTAGAGCCCCAATCACAAATTTCATCCCATCAAGTAGTTTCCTTTCTCTGCTTGATTTTATTATCAATCTCCTAAGTTTCTTGTTCGACCTGAACATATATTTTGTGGACCCTTTTTAACTTCTATTACAATTTCCTCAAGTGGTCAGGCAACTTTATTTCTGTTAGGTTGCTCTCTTTGTAATCTTGCAGTTTCCCTTTAATCTTTTTGTAACGTTCTACTCGACTTCTGATCTTTTAATAAAATAATCTTTATTGTCACAAGTAGGCTGACATTAACACTGCAATGAAGTTACTGTGAAAATGCCCCTAGTCACCACATTCCAGCGCCTATTCGGGTACACAGAGGGAGAATTCAGAAAGTCCAATTCCCGCTGAAGCCCCCCCCCCCCCCCCCCCCCCCCCCCGCCCCGCCAGCCGAACGGCTGCCCCCCCACCGCGACTATCATGGCGCTGGACAGAGTCCACACCCCTATACCAAGTTTACAAAAGTCGGGAAGTCGGCCCATCGGGGACGGAGCATCGGGGGAGGGCCCCAGGTGACTCTAGAGCATTTGCAAAATGGCGCCGTCCCCGATTTCAGCATTAAAATGGATTCTCCAGCTGATTGCCAAACGCGATTTCAGCATCGGCAATCGGAGAATCCCGCCTATTATCTCCCCACAAACAGATCACCTCATTCATAAATATACAACATCCCTTATCCTTTCACAGAAAGTCATTAAGTTCTAACTGACTAGCATTTAAGTACGTAGAATTAAACCAACCAATTTTATATGTTCATGTATGCATTATTTGAGTTAGCATTTACTCAGTATGGATAATGCACACAAAAACAAATAGTACTTTTCTCAAACACCCCGGATTCAAATAATGACATCATGAACTGAGAATATGTTTGATTTAACTCTTTTCAAACACCAGAAAGGTTCAGAAACTTAAAAAACCCAGACAGAGTAACTCCTATTACCCTTTATTTGTCAAAAATTAAAGATCTGTTCATTATCACCGTAAAACTTTGGGTAACTTCCCCTTTTATATGAGTTGCTATTTTCCATACACTCAATTTCTTTAATAAATTAAATATCGAGCGTAATTATATCCAGGCAGGTTAGTTTTAAGAGGAGAGTCAAATTATCAGACTAACTATTGGTATAGAAGTTAAGTGTAACCAATCACAAACACTTAAATTCAAAGGGCAACAGCTAAATCTGAATAATTTAATCTTTTCCACAAAAGGCAAGCCTTGGGTCCCCAATTAACACTATGTTGTGCTAAACAATCTTGAAGTCTTGAGGCTGCTTGACTCAAGTCTGTGATTAATGATCCATCTATTTTAAAACAAAAGCACAAATATACATTCGGCTTGAAGCCAAATGAGTTAATTTGGTTTGAATGTATCTGTCAATTTAAAAGAAAATTAAGATTCATAATCTCCACCATACAAAAAATTCACAATCAGCAAACTAGATGTGTAATGAATTTAAACAGAAAAAAGTGAAATCTCTATCAGTTGGACAAAAACAGCAAAGATTTTTGAATGTACACTGCCCCTTAACAAAGGAGGGTGCACATCGTCTCCTTAAACAAAGAACAGCAGGCACGATCTAACTAAAGAAAAATAGAATCTATTCTGGGCGGGATTATTGGTATCATACAAGCGAAGGGGATGACCCCGCTATCAACCCTCCCCTCCCACCCTGAGGTCACACTCTTTTCCTGCACTCAGGAACTCTGGTGAGCTCTTGACTCCCTGACGCACCCCCAGACCTACCCAGTGCCCCAACTCACCTATAAGGGGGTCATCGAGTCCCCCCGGCACCCCACGTCACATGGGTAGGGCACCCTGTGTCCGATCCAGGCATGGGCAAAATACCAGGGTGTCAGGCTGGTAGTGCCAAGGTACCAGGGTGAAACCAGCAGTGCCAGGTCGTCACCATGCCCGGATGTCAACCATCCGGTGGACTCCGATCATTTAGGAGAACCCCCAGGTACCATTCCACCTGGTTGCCATTTGTGTATCCTAGATCTGGTCCTGTGTGATGAGACTGGAATAATTAATGATCCCATAGTTAGGGATCCTCTCGGAAGGAGCAATCACAGTATGATTAAATACAAAATATGGATGGAGGGTGAGAAACCAAAATCCAATACCAGTGTCTTGTGCTTAAACAAAGGAGACTACAATGGGATGAGGGAGGAGTTGGCTAAGGTAGCTTGGGAGTAAGGACTTCATGGTGAGACAATTGAGGAACAGTGGAGGACTTTCAAAGCAATTTTTTCACAGTGCTCAGCAGACGTATGTACCTGTGAAAAGGAAGGACTGTAGGAAAAGGGATATCTAAGGAAATAAAGGAGGGTATCAAATTGAAGGAAAATGCATACAAAGTGGCAAAGATTAGTGGGAAGCTAGAGGATTGGGAAATCTTTAAAGCCACAAAAATGGTATAAAGAAAAGTAAGATAGATTATGAGGATAATCTAGCTGAGAATATAAAAACAGATAGCAAAGGTTTCTACAAATATATCAAACAAAAAAGAGCGGCTAAGATAAACATTGGTCCTTTAGAGGATGAGAAGGGGGATTTAATAATGGGAAATGAGGAAATGGTCAAGGCATTGAACAGGTATTTTATGCTGGTTTTCACAGTGGAAGACATAAATAACACGGAGGCTATGGCAGGTGAGGACCTCGAAACGTTCAGTATCACTAAGGAGGTAGTGTTGGGCAAGCTAATGGGGCTAAAGGTAGACAAGTCTCCTGCCCCTGATGGAATGCATCCCAGAGTACTAAAAGAGGTGGCGGGGAAAATAGCAAATGTGCATGTGATAATTTACCAAAATTCGCTGGAAAGCAGCAAATGTGACATCACTGTTGGAGGTAGACAAAAGGCAGGTAACTATAGGTCAGTTAGCTTAACTTCTGTAGTGGGGAAAATGCTTGAAGTTATCATCAAGGAAGAAATAGCGAGACATCTGGATAAAAATGGTCGGGTAGCACTGTTGCTGCATAGCGCCAGGGTCCAAGGTTTGATTCCCGACTTGGGTCACTGTCTGTGCAGCTTCTGCACATTCTACCTGTGTCTGTGTGGGTTTCCTCCGGGTGCTCTGGTTTCCCCCCCAAGCCCCGAAAAATGTGTTTTTAGATAATTTGGACATTCTGAATTCTCCCTCCGTGTTGCTGAACAGGCGGCAGAACGTGGCGTCCAGGGGCTTTTCACAGTAACTTCATTGCAGTGTTAATGTAAGCCTACTTGTGACAATAAAGATTATTATTATTACACCATAGGTTCATGAAAGGCAGGTCACGTTTAACTAATTTGGTGGAATTCTTTGAAGACATTACGAGTGCAGTGGATATGGTGTACCTGGATTTCCAGAAGGCATTTGACAAGGTGCTGCACAAAAGGCTGCTGAATAAGATAAAGGCGCACAGCTTTACGGGTAATGTATTAGCATGGATAGAGGATTGGTTAACTAACGGAAAGCAAAGAGTGGGGATAAATGGGTGATTTTCATGTTGGCGATCAGTGGCTAGTGGTGTGCCTCAGGGATCAGTGTTGAGACCGCAATTTTTTACAATTTACATAGATGATTTAGAGTTGGGGACCAAGTGTAATATGTCAAAGTTCGCAGATAACACTAAGATGAGTGAGAGAGCAAAGTGTGCAGAGGACACTGAAAGTCTGCAGAGGGATATAGATAGTTTAAGTGAAGGGTCTGGCAGATGGAGTACAATATTAGTAAATGTGAGGTCATCCATTTTGGGAGGAAAAACAGCAAAATGGACTATTATTTAAATAGTAAAAAATTGCAGCATGCAGTTGTGCATAGGTAACCTTATGCATGAATTGCAGGTGCAGCAGGTAATTAAGAAAGCAAGTGGAATTCTGTCTTTCATTGTGAGAAGGATGGGGTTTAAAAGCAGGGAGGTTATGTTGCAGCTGTAAAGGGAGTTGGTGGAGCCACACCTGGAGTACTGTGTACAGTTTTGGTCTCCTTACTTGAGAAAGGATTTACTGGCACTGGAGGAGGTGCAGAGGCGATTCACTAGGTTGATTCCGGAGTTGGGAGGATTGCCTTATGAAGAGAGACTAAGTAGACTGGGACTATACTCATTGGAATTTAGAAGAATGAGAGGGGATCTTATAGAAACATATAAAATTATGAAGTGAATAGATAAGATCGAAACAGGGAGGTTGTTTTCACTGGCGGGTGAAACTAGACTAGGGGGCATCACCTCAAAACAAAAGGGAGCAGATTTAGGACTGAGTTGAGGAGGAACTTCTTCACCCAAAGGGTTGTCAATCTGTGGAATTCTCCACCCAGTGAAGCAGTTGATGCCACCTCGTTGAATGTTTTTAAGGCAAAGATAAATAGATTTTTGAACAGTAAAGGAATTAAGGGTTATGGTGAGCAGGCGGGTAAGTGGAGTTGAGTCCACACAAAGATCAGCCATGATCTTACTAATGGCAGAGAAGCCTCGAGGGGCCAGATGGCCTATTCCTGCTCCTCCTCCTTGTGTACGGACTAGTACTTAATGGCGCCTGGCTGGGGTGTCCTCGGCGAGGCCAATAGATGCCTGGTGGCCATTAGATCTGGCGTGAGCACGACTAAGGTTGTTTTTAAACTCACTTAACCGTGCAAGACTGGATCCCGCCAATTCTGGGCAGGATCCAGATCGTGAAGTCTTGCGAGATCTGGTTTGATCTCACGAGGTATAAGGACCGTCAGGAATCCCAGAGGAGGCCTGTCCCGGGATCTGCGTCTGCCCCACGGTTCTGGCGGGACATAGCCGGTTATTCACGCCCACTGTCCTCAAAATCCAATTTCGATCCAATTTGAGCTAAGAGTACTCAGGATTATTCAAAGTTGAAACTAAGCATTCCCAAATTCCAATTTATTTTCCATTTACTTGCTGACAATTCTGTTCCAAATAACTTCCACATTGTTGATCATCATGTGTATATCCTGAGCAGTGGCTGTAGCCAGCAGCCAAGTCCAAGATTAAGGAATTTTAAACATTTATCTTCAGCATTATCTACCGGCTACGCTACGCCTGAAAAGCAGCACGCTGCGGCACAGTGTGGCTGGTAAATACCAGGAGACCCCGCTCCCCGGATCTACCCAGCTTGCCACGCCTCGTGTCATTTAAAGAAAAAAAAAATCCAATTAAGAGACAGTGGGCGTAATTCTCCAGTCCAGCGGCTAAGTGCTGACGCCAGTGGAGAATCCACAGGTGATTCACAACCGGAAGATCAGCGCGAACCCCTCACTGATTTCAGTACTGGTGAGGGGCTAGCACTGACGCTGCGTGAACCACCCACAGATAGCGTGGAGAATGGCCAGGTCGCGCTTGCACAGTGCTGGCGGCCTGCTCTGGTCATGCTGGAAAAGATGGTGGCGGCCGTGCTCGAAACCTAACCTGCGCACCCCGATCCCACAGCCCACCCCCTGTCCGCCCTCACCACTCCCCCAGACCTCACTGAAGCCTTCTGGCCAGCGGCACAAATCCCGGACACGTGTGGCGGCTCTGGACACTGTCAGAAGCCAGCACGCCAGGTTCCTGACCGTTGAGACCACACTTGACCCGTGCCGTCGGGAACTCGGCCTATTGGGGGCGGAGCATTGCAGGTGGGGCGGCTGATGACGCGGCAACGGCCTTTCACTGCACACACCACACTTCCCAATGAGCCTGGTTTGGAGGGGGTGGAGCATCACAGGGCCGGCGCCAAACCGGCGTTGGAATCTATTCTCCGCCAAATCGCTGATCCCAATTTCAGCGTCGGGCTACGGAGAATCCAGCCCAATTTCTTATAGTGTGGCCAATCCACCTGCACTGCACATCTTTGGGTTGTGGGGTAAGACCCATAGAAACGTATAAAATTATGAAGACGGGGAGAATGTGCAAACTCCACACGGACAGTGTTCCAGAACCAGGATCGACCTCGGGTCCTCGGCGTCATAAGCCAGCAGTTCTAACCACTGTGACACCCACCGCCTCGCGAGATCTAATGCAATCTCGAGCGACATTGTGATGTGACACCCGCCCATTGTGGGTGGGATGACGTATTGATAAATCTGCATATTAAAGCGATACCGCTAATCTCACTCTAATATACACTTACCTGAGGCAACAGAGGCACTGGCATCTATTTCCTTCACCTTGGAGACCTCGGAGGAGCGCCATTCAGTACTGGTTCCCACAAATGGGGATCAGATGTAAAGACACTTGTGGGGTCTCCCAATGAATCAGAGAACCTCAGGTGCTTGCCTTCTGGGCAGGGTGGCATACTGACACTGTTGGTGCCAGCCTGGCACCCTGGAAGTGTCAGCCTGACACCATGGCTGTGCTGCCTTAGTGCTAGCCTGACTGCCAATGTGCGTAGGTGGCACTGCCAGGGTGCCAGGCTGACAGTGCCAAGGTGCCAAGCTGGCATTTTTTGTGTGGTGGTGTTTGGACCCAGGGGTTTCCTGTGAGCATGAGGTGAGGCGTGGGGCAGAGGGGGGAGGCTAAGGACCCCCTTATTTTGGTTCAAAAGCCCCCGAGCATTTGCTGCAGAAGAGTGTTAAACTTTTTTATATAATTCTTGAGAATTTAAAGTTTACTTGAGTTTAATTACAGTTTCGAAGAATGAAGACTGTTGTAGTTAGTTGGGACTTTGGGGGTATTCGGGGGTCACTTCGGGGTTTGAGAGATCGGGATGCCTTTTAAAATGGCATCCCGATCTCTCCCTGCACTGAGGAGTTTCGGCGTGCAGGGCTCTTCTGCAGGAAACAGGATTAATTGCAGCCTTGGCTGCATGTTCCCCACTGTGGCCCCATATCTAACCGGATTCACCGTTAGATAGCGTCGTAATTCACAATGCTGGGAAACACGTGTCTAAACGCGCTCACTATGGGACAGAGTTCCCATTTGGATCGATCGTGCCCTTTATTTCAAATTACACTTTTAATTCAGCTCACAATTCCCATTTAATTTTAAACTCAGCATTGAAATTAGTATTGCAAACTCACAATTTGGGGAAAATAAACTTTGAAGCTAGCAACACAAAGAAAATCCGCACAAATGTTTTACTAAATTCTCACACTCATTCATGGAATAAATTCATGGAAGCTTCCATTCACACATACCTCAACGTTTTGCTTTCATTTAACCGAGACCATTCAAAGAAAACAAAGGAAATGTTTTAATACAACAGTCTTCATTCTTCGAAACTGTAATTAAACTCAAGTAAACTTTAAATTCTCAAGAATTATATAAAAAAGTTTAACACTCTTCTGCAGCAAATGCTCGGGGGCTTTTGAACCAAAATGTGAAGCATCATATTCCATTGCCCCAGAATCAACTACTCTCCCGCCAGAACAAAGCAATTACTTTAACAACTCCTCTATCATTTTATCGCAGCTTATCCTTCTCCTCACTCAAGTTAATTCAAAATATAACTAAATGCACACATTAAACAAGAAATTTTAAAAGCAACTAACAGAACCAGGCCACTGAGGGTTGACTCTGCAAGCACTAGATGTAGATTCAGATAAGGAAAAATCGCACGGACACTGTAACACAGACAGCGTTTGTTAAAAGAATACGTTTTTTTATGAATGAGTTGATTAAAGTCTGCAAAATACCTTTTAACCTTACATTCAATAAAATCAATCATTTCTCTGAATCAGAGATTTTGTTTCAAATATGCATTCAGAACGCAGTAATTTAAACTCTTTAACAAATTATTAATTTAGCTTTACCAAACTCAAAAGCCATATCTCCCCAGGCTCTATCTCCGTCATCTTTATCTGTCTCTTGGGACCCAAAAGTGCACGTCATACCCTTTTAGGCTGAGAGTGGAGAATCTAACCTCTCTCTCTATTTCTCACCCCTGCTTTTATTTATTAAGGTACACCCGGAGCACCAATTTCCACATTGGCTTCTTGCAAAACTACTATCGTAATAATCTAATCATCTTTATTAGTGTAACAAGTAGGCTTACATTAACACTGTAATGAAGTTGCTGTAAAAATATCCTAGTCTCCACATTCCGGCACCTGTTCGGGTACACAGAGGGAGAATTCAAAATGTCCAGTTCACTGAACAAGCACATCTTTCAGGACTTGTGGGAGGAAACCGCAGCACCTGGAGGAAACCCACGCAGACACGGGGAGAACGTGCAGACTCCGCACAGACAGTGACACAAGCAGGAATCAAACCCGGATTCTTAGAGCTGTGAAGCAACAGTGCTAACCATTGTGCTACAGCCCAAGACTCGTGTCTTTTTCCTCAGGATAATCTATGACTATCCCAATATCACCTACTTTCCCCCCTTTGACACAAATGATGCTTCCAGGAGCCTTTTGTTACTGGTTACCTTCCACAAAGTGGTTCGAATATCCTTTATCCTTTCCCTAGTCCTAAATTTCTTTGGTTCCCAGACACTTGCTTTCGGCACTCTCGGAGTACCAAACCCCCTTTTCCTTGACTTCGTCAAGAGACACTACAGGTGACTGGTTGGGGGGTCCGGTGGTTTTGTTCCTTGGTGGGCTGCATGCAAGGGGTAGGTAGTCACTTAACCAAACCTCGTTGTCAAACCCTTACCGCCCTTCTTACTCACTATATTCCTTTTCTCTGTGCATCCGAGTCTAGCCTACCGACTAATCCACTTCAATTCTGACTTCTTTGGATCACAGACTCTTGGGGCGCGATTCTCCGCACTCCCGACGGTGCGGAGAATAGCGTGGCTCGTAAAATTTTACGGCCACGCTGTTCCGACGCCCTCCCGCTATTCTCCCCCCCCCCACGCCCGACTCCCGATACGAATCGCTGCCACCGTTTTTTTACGGCCGGCAGCGATTCTCAGCTGTTCGATGGGCCGAGTTCCCAGCCCTTTACGGCTGTTTTTACGAACGGCAAACACACCTGGTCTGGCCGTTCGTAAAAACGGCCGTAAACTCTCGATCTTTAAAACCATGGCACCGATTGGCACGGCAGTACCACGGCCGTGCCAAGGGTGCCATGGGCCTGCGATCGGTGGGCACCGATCGCGGGCAGCGGGTCCGATACCTGCGCACTCTTTGTCCTTCCGCCGCCCCGCTGTATCACTTCGCGGGGCGGCTGAGGGGCATCCCGGCCCGCGCATGCGCGGGTTTCGCGCAAATGCGCAATGACGTCATCCGCGTATGCGCGGGTTGGAGTCTTCCAATCCGCGCATGCGCGGCTGACGTCATATGACGCGTCAGCCGGCGCTAACTCTGGCAAGCGGGCTTAACGAAATTCGTTAAGCCCGCGATGCCGGAGTTTACGGCGGCGGCATGCTAGCCCCGACCGGGGACCTGAATCGGTTCCCGGTCGGGGAGGGGGGGGGGGCTGGCGTCAAACCCGCCCGGATTTGACGCCAGCCTTACGATTTCTCCCTGTCTGGGAGAATCGCGCCCTTGCTTTTTGGGTCCCAACTCTTGCTTAGGTAATCCCTGACTACCTGAATCAACCTCTGGAATTAGGCACTCCCTGACTCAATGTCTGAAATGCTCCATACTGTCGAAATAAGCTTTTTATAAGGGGTTCTAACCCTACTGTGGCTTTAAGGCAACCACTCAACCAAATATTGACCGAGACCCTGCTCGATCAGCTTAAACAGGCACAATAAAGACAGCTGAATTCAATACAACTCTAATTCAGATGAGCTCGCTTATCGCAATTTATGAGAATATAATAGAGACGACTTAGACACACAACTTAGATCTCGATATTCCCCATGCTAGTGAAGGAGCGCTGTGATCACGCAATGTGGATGTTTTGTTCTCTGAGCCGACAGCTCAGGGTCCCTCTTCTGCGATGGTTGCTCCCAGGTTTCTATTTTGTCACTGACAATGTATTCTGATGTCCCTTCTTTTATCCATGTATGCTGGTGCTGACGCATGATACACACACACACTCCTGGCCTGAAAACCCATTAATATAAATAGATGTTTAACCATGGCGGTTTAATCAAGGTCTATTGTCCTCCAATTATGGAGTGTGATGACCTCTATGTTTATCGTTCTTCCTGTCGCAAAGTTGATCTCTACTGTCTGGAAGTTACTCACATTTTAATAGCATGGTCTTTTGTCCTTTTGTGTTAATGTTATAAATATTGTAATTGGGTGATCATAAAGTTCTGTTTGGCTCTAATGAGTTTCTGTGCTGACTTGTGTGGTCCGACAGGCAGCCAATATCGATTCCGACCGGGGCCTTATTTGGTAGTTCCTGTTTTCGGCCTATATGTCTTTTTCACCCCCTGTAGCCTGTCCCCAGTACCACAAGAGCTTCTAGAGTATCTAAGCATGGGTTGACAAGTGCCATTCATGTCACATAAGTCCAAGGTAATGACCATCTCCAACAAGCGAAAACTACTGCAATTTCTCCTGAAACCTCATTATCAAGTTCTCACCATCCGCATTTCACAGATTACATTTGAACGAAAGCTCAACTGGAATAGCCATATTAGCACTGTGGCCCTAAGAGCAGGAAAGAAATACTCTGTGATAATTGACCCCTCAAAGTCTCTTCAGTATCTACAAGGCTCAAATCAGAAGTGTGATGGAATAATTGCCACTTGTCCAGATAGGCACAGCCAAAACAATACTCAGGATGTTTGACACCACCAAAGACAAAGCATTTTACTTGACTAATATCCTTAACACTGAACTGAAAATCCCCTCCTTCCGCCACAAATGTACTATAGATGTAGTATGCACCAGGTCCAGAATGCACTTCAGTAACTCCCCAAGCTTGCTTCAAAAGCACCTGCTTGCCAAGACCACTGAAAGAACAACGGCTGGAGCAGCAAAATCCTGAGAAAATCTTGTAACCCTCCAAGCATCTCACCATCTTCACATGGACTTGTTCTGCACTGCAGCCAATCACTATCTGTTGATGTACCATTTGTCAATGTACTGTCGATTATTCTTTTGTCGACTATGTACGTACTACTATGGCCGCAGAAAAATACATTTCACTTTACTTCGGTACATGTGACAATAAATATCAATCAATCAACATAAAGGGCCATTCCTTTACTGATGTCCGGTCAAATCCTTGAATTCCCCACCTCACATCATCATGAGATCAATATCAACACCCACTGCAGCATTTAAGCTAGGAGGTTCACCATCATCTCCTCAGAGTGATGAGAACCGGACACTAAGTGCAGCATCACCCACATCTATGAACAAACATGAAAAAATAATAAAAAGTAAATGTATAACCTTGCTCCCACCCTCCAGAAATGCTGTTTCGTGGTTGAGGCAAAAAAGGATAGAAAGAATTAGAAACACCATATTCTTTCAATAAACATTGCCATACACTGACATGTTGAAGAGCATTTTTGACTCACTAAAAACAGAAGAGTGGATTTTGTGCGGGTGGCAGGTACCCTGCCACCTGGCTGAAAGCGGGGGATAGTGCTGAGTGGGAGGGGTTGGGGGTAGCGACATTACTTTGGGTCGTGAAACTGCAGGCTGCATTTTGTCAGTAGCATCCAATCAGAGGGCCAGCAGTTCAGCATCCTTGGGGGCAGTGACCACCGCTGGGACTGTATCTTCAGTACAAGGCTGCATTGATGACCGTGCCCTGAAAGTCATGTCAGTGGGATCTGGGGGCAATGAAGCTGGTCATAAAGATCCCCCTGAGGGTGGAAGGGGGGGGGGGGGGGGGGGGGGGGTAGTTGCTGCGGGCAGGCGTTGCCACAAAATCGGCCACTGCCGCTGGAGGAGATCCTCTTTGGGCCAAAGAATGCCTGAAATGGATTACACCTCCTCCATCCAAAGAGTGAAGTAGAAGCTTCCAGCTTCACTTGGAAGATTCCCTCGCTGCTCTAGCGGTTGGAATTGGACACTTTTCCCACCACCAGCACAATGCTATGCCAGCGGGGAGCAGTGGGCACCTCATCTGTCACCTTCCATGTCATTTTACCAGTCTTCCTCTCTCAGACCATCCTCAAGTAGCTGGTAAAATTCAGCCCAGAGGGTTTCCACTGTTGAGAAAAGCAAAGTTAGAGGTCAGCAATGTACGAAAGTCATCAAGAAATCAAATAGGGAATTTAGAAGAGATTTATTTATGGAGCAATGCGAATGCAAAACTTGATATTGCAGAGTCTGGTTCAGGTGAATAGTATGAATGTACTTGAGGGAATTTAGATAAGCATATGCGGGATAAAGGATTATAGAGTTTTGCTAATAGGGTTAGATGAAGAAGGATGGGAGGAGACAGGAGTACAGCATAAATGCCAGCATGATCTGTTTGGGCTGAATTACCTGTTTTTGAGTTGTAAATTCTGTGTAATTCTAATTGAATAGTCGAATCAGAATGTGCCATTTGCCTAAGTTACAGATGTGGCAAAATAGAATCTAGTCTTAATGATGAACAAGTACAGTAGTTATTTTAATGATGACCAATTTTGTTTTAATTTAGTCATATAATGTGCATATTTCCATATGTTATCAAGAGAAACCAACAGAATAAACTGACCAATCATGATCTGATTGTACAATTGTATTGTGATTAATGACCGTTGTAGTTTATAAAGTGCATTGTGTCCTCGAGCTTGCACATTAATTACAACATTAATATAATTAATCATGAATCAATTTGTTTTGAATTTCAGTGTTCCAAACATTTTCATAATATTACATTTGTTCTTTGAAATTTGCTTTAATATGTAAACAATGTATTCTCGTGCCTGTTTTTCTAATGAATCAGATGGCTGTCATTACTCTGCAAGCCAACCTCTCTCCATCCACTTTGTAGTGGCAAAATATTAATTGTGCGTTTGGTGGGCAGTTCATGTGCTTGACAGCAGGCTTTCCTAAACAGTGCATTGGTGGTAGTACAAGCTTGTCAGTGCTTATTGAGTTAAATATGTGTATTGGTAATTAAGTTAACCTCCAGCAGCCTTCACGCATTGATCTCCTTCATTTGTTTTAGATGTAGCAATCTCTGGGAAATATCAAATGTTGTCATTTTTTTCTCATGGCATTTGAAGAGCGCAGGAACAGGAGGTCACCTTGTGAGGGAAGTCTATCCTGCAGATGTGATTTCAAAGGGAATGCATGAGTCATGGTGAACAGAGACCTTCATGTGATTTGAATGAAAGAGTGCTGGGATGGAAGGCAGTAGGCAAATACCAAGCGTAGGCAGTGATGGAAAATCATGTGGTGATATAACAAATGTAACCTCATAAATACAAACTCTGAACAATTGTGTCTCCTTTCAGCTGATTATCCAGACAACTATGCTTAGGCTCAAACGTGACTGATTTTGCAGGGCAACATAGTCTATCAAAACAGTCTAAGTACAATTGTTACAAATAATGGAGAACAAATAACTGAATGGAAATTGCTATGACGTGGCAAAGTGAAAGAGAAATAATTCTGTGTGTATAGTTGATGCTATGGTTATTAGAAGCAGAAGGCATTTTATATGATTTGATTTTTTAAATCATGAACTAAGTGGGTTTAAATGATTAATCTCAATAACCAATAACAATGAATTACTAGAAATATCCTAGAATTTGTAATCAATAGAAAGAGTGGGACTAGAAAGAGAATGAGCAGTGTCACTTTGAAGTTACTAAACTTGTCAAAATTCGATGGCTAAAAATTGTTATTGACTCAGAGCCCTTCTTCTGGTCTTGTGCTATTTTTTAGACTGTTTCAATTGCATGATATTTAATACATGAAAGTAGTGAATGTAACAGTTCTACCGCCCCCAAACCATCAGCTCCAATCCCGCGCTGTACACCTCCCCTCTTCCCCCCCCCCCTCCCCACACACTTACATGTACTACGCAAAGTTATAATTTCCTCTAAACTGTCCCTCAGTATGTATATGTTGCTGTAATGACAGGTGGTGGGTTAGTAATTTAGTTTAGTATTCCTTAGTTTAGTGAAAAGCAACATCTAATAGTCTGATTTAGCCTGTCCTACTCACTTGGCCACTATTAAAGTAAAACTCTGATCCTTTGTAAAAAGAACTATCGTTTATGTGATTTGTCAGCATATCCTCAGGACATCTCAAAGTGCAATACAACCGGGAGTTAACCTTGAATTACTATTATATAAACTTATGTGTCAACCAAGTTGTGTACACCAAAGACTCACAAATAGCTAAAATAATGTGTGAGACATTCAATTGCACAGGACTACCAGGCTTGCTCCAATCTTTGGGGGAAGAGAACCCCATGGCCCACTAGCTACCTGTGTGGCATCCATCATGTGTGGCATGTACCTGCATCCCCAGCAACTGCCCCCCCCCCCCCCCCAATAAAAAAATGTGAAAATGTGCTATCCTGACATCACACAGCCCATCCTGCTTTATGATGCCAGGATACCAAAATTGGACAATGATGCCCTGGTAACACCTGGGTATCTACTGTTTTTTTTTTAAATAAAAGTTTGGGGAAGCAAGATGAGCTCTGCGGTTATGTTATTTAAGGGAACGGACACCCTGATGGCAGGACAGTAAAATGTATTGAACCTCTTCCACTGGAAATGTCTGAAAGCACTCGGGAATATTTGTGGTATATATGCTGGAGATTGCAGGGATTGACCTTCCTGACCAATGCCTTCTTTCCGAGAGTGGTCCATAATAGTATATCGGTCCATGGCATCTATCTTTCTGTCATCTACAGCACTAATAACTCCAGTGCCGCATCCATCAGTCTGGATTCTTCTGCCTGTCCTGGAGTTCAATGTTTTCAGATATTTGCACTCTGGCAATCTTTTCCTTATATCTTTCCTTGAAGAGGCAGCCTGCCTTTTCAGAAAAAGCAGGCTGTCTGCACCACACAATGGGGGGAAAAAACATTGCTGGTGCCATCTGCTGTGTGCAGACCACGCCAGCAGCAATGTGAAGAGCAGGCTAGAGTTGGATGCCCTGATTCCAGCTGTAATGCTTCACATGAGGTGGGTAAATCAATTTTGTGTCTTAGCCACTTTGATCTGAATTGATGTGGTTACATTCTGAACCCAAAAATCGAGGCAAAAAGTCCTCAACCAAAAATTGGGCCAATTAAATTTCTAATAGGATTGGGATATCCATTTCCTTGATACATTTATGCCAATTCCTAAATGTTTACCAAGAATAGGATCAAGGAGTCTTTACTTGTCATTGAAAGTATAATTTTGGTGGGAGCATTTGTGTAGGGTATAGGTGACCACTTGGTTGTGACATATCTGATACCTAATTCTGTATTTAAAGTTAGAAATAGTTTCAAAATATACACATCTGTATTTTGCCATTTTAATGCTTTAACAGGCAGGAAGTAGTATGTCAATCTGATCATATTCCTTGGATTGCCCTGCAGATTTGGCAGCAACTGTGGAGAGAGAAACAGTTAAACAGGTTAATGGCCCTTTTATCTGAACTAAGAAAAGTTAAAGATATAGGAAAGGCGAGGAGGAGAGAGGAATGAACCAAACTAAAGGGATGGTCTGTGTTAGGATAGAAGCAGGAGAGATTAAGTTATGAAAGGGTTCATGGTGCAAGGCCAAAACAAGTGTAATGGGACAAGTTGAGAAACCAACAAAAGATGTGTCCAGAGGGGATGTGAATACCAGCAAAGAAAATGGTGACAGAGGTCAAGTTCTGAAATGGATGAAATCTGAAACTCATTGTTGAGTCTAGAAGTGTCTAATAAAGAGATGAGTTGTTATTCAAGCTTGCATTGAGCTTCATTTCCATACTTCAGGAGGCCAAAGGTGCAAAGGTCAGAGCAGGAGCACAGTGGAGAATGAAAATGAAACCCGGGATCATGCTTACATACTGCAAGGAGATGCTCCCCAAAGCCTTCACCCAATCCTCACTCGATCTCCCCAGTATGGAGCAGAGTGCACTGTGAGCAGGAAATACAGGATGATAAACTGAAAGAAGTATTGTGGTGATATGCATGTACACATTAATGTATATAGTTGTCTATCAGTGCACATAGTTATCAGTACGACCTCCGACCAGCAGATGGCATCAGAGATCTATCACGTGACTTGGGACACGTACAAGAAGATAGTTGCACTCAGAGTAGCTCCAGGAGAATTCACTGAATTCATTTAGTAGCCATCGTCTGTATTGTAGTTCATCAGTTATCTTTTCCACCTGCTTGTTAATAAATCATCTTTATAGTTAAACAACTATATGTTATGTCTACGTCATTACAATGGTTATATCTCAGAACACAACCCCAGTACAAGTACTTGAAACAGTGTACCTGGAAGCGGTATTTAGGCCTTAGACAGGGAGATGGTAAAAGGGGAAAGGTTTCACATCTTGCATCTCAATTGAGTGCCAACAAAAAGGGAGGGAGATGTTGAACTAGATCACCCACATCTATTGCACTCCCTATCCACCACTCCCCACTGCCGCCTCACAATTGGGTAGGGGTATTCTGAAAATATTTGCAGAAATATTTTCACGTGTAATTTTACAATTTTGGTTGGCAAGTTGTTTGAGGGAGCAAATTCAGCATAATTATTCAGAATTTACCAGAATATCATGTGAAGCACACGGTTTCAAGTTGATCACCACCAAACTGTACTTGGGTATGAAATTCAAGGAGGGAATTGTGACCATGTGGCCAGTACATTTTTTCCTCTAATCCTTGCCCCATCACATGTAGATACTGGGTGAAATTCTCCGCTTTCCGATGCCGCAAACCGCAATGGGAGTCCCACCAAAACCAAGGCTTGCGTCTGGCACCGATTCAAACGGCATCCTCCGGTCCCTTGCTTGTGGCAATAACGAGGTTTGACCCCTGCCAGTGGCAGCATGCAAAACCGGCATTTGTATTCATTTAAATGTTATTTGCACGTTTGACCTGCTATGCTCCAGGCCTCTGCAATGTTCCGCCCCTCAAAGGCAGAAGTCACGTGGGCGCAATTTACTACAGGTATTTACAAACGGGGACTGGGCTGTGACGGGGAGAGAGATGGTAAGCAAAGTTTGAAAAATGTTTAAAAATTGTAGCACTTGCCGAGGGTTGGCTGCCAGGGCTGGGGGGAGTAGCGGGGAGCGATTTGGTGACAGCTCTGTGGTTTCGGGGTGTCCCGCTTTGGATCGGTGTGGCCTGGCTCAGACTGCCATTGCTGCAGTACTTGTTTTAAACGCACCTATTTGATAAAAGCTATCGGCCCCTGTCTGCTCACTCGGCTCACTGTGTCCTGTAAATGTTCACGGAGCCTCCAATCATTTGGGAGCCCATCCATGCCACCCTCTGAAAACCCTCAGACTCCAGCTGATCCCATCAACAGGATGGGCGTGGCCAAGCTCAATCAGTGGCCCAGCAGGTGCTGGCACTCTTCACGGCGCTCATTAGAAACGCAGCAAGGGAAGCAGGGGAATAGGGGAACTCGCCTCAAACAAAGGACACCTGCACCATGGCCTTTGGCACCCTCCCTGGCACATTGCCCCTCTCAGGGCAGAATCCTCACCAGGGTCACTATCAGCTAGCCCACTCCGCAGGACCACTAGCTGTCTCCAAGCCCTGCCTGCCCACTGTTCGCCTGCTCCCATCCAATCTTCCCACGGACAGGTTGTCATAACTTGTATGTCACACCCAGGATCCACATCACACCACAGCTATACTCCCAGCAGATACACACGTCTCCCCCCCATCTGTAGAATCTGCCCACACACAAGCCTCTAAACATGGAGGCGATTGGTGGCACACTGTGATCCTCTCCACCACACAACCAGGTGCAACCCAGTTGGTCAGATAACACACAGCCCACCCAATGAGGATATTCGCAGTAGACCCCACAAGGGAAACAAGACAGGGATCGCAGAGGCTATCTCTGACATGGATTGTGGCAGCCACCGGTATCCCTGTTGATGGTAAGGAAAGAGGCTCCCCTGTGCCACTCACTGATAGGGACAGGGGTGTACTGTGGAAGGCAACATATCAGTGAATGGCTGAGGGGTAGAGGTGCGTTTGGAGTGGGACATATGGAGGGTGGAGCTGAAGTGCACGGTAGCACATTGGTTAGCACTTTGCTTCACGGTGCCTGGGATCCGACTTCGAGTCCCGGCTTGGGTCACAGTCTGTGCGGCGTCTGCACGTTCTGAAGGGATACGGACCCCGGAAGTGCAGAGGATTTTAGTTTAGACAGGCAGCATGGTCGGCACAGGCTTGGTGGGCTGAAGGGCCTGTTCCTGTGCTGTACTTCTCTTTGTTCTTTGTTCCACCTGTCTGTGTGGGTTTCCTCCGGGTGCTCTGGTTTCCTCCCATGAGTCCAAAAGACGTGCTGTTAGGTAAATTGGACATTCTGACATTCTGAATGCTCCCTCAATGTACCCGAACTGGTGTTGGAATGAGGCGACTAGGGGGTTTTCATAGTAACTTAATTGCAGTGTTAATGTAAGCCTACTTGTGGCACTAAAAAAGATTATTATTGCAAGTGCAACTCAGGGTCACCATGTAGCCTCTTGGATTTGGATGGGCAAGGGAATACTCAACTTTCTAACATGCATCATCCCCCCCATCCCCCCGAGAATGAATTTCAGAGTACAACGAGGAAAGTTTGCTATCTACCTGGTTGTGGCTGCTGTTGAGGATGCACAGAGGCTGGAGGCACAGGGCCTGCTCAGGGAGGACCCTGCACAAGAGGAGCCTGCCCCAGAAGAGCACGGGTCAGCCGGTGAGACTTGCGTGGTGGCCAAGTAACAGGCCGAGGAGGAGGTGCGAATGAGGCGCCACATCAGGCTATCTGTATGTCATTGGGTACAGAAGAGATTTACCAGATGTTGACTGGTATGGAGGGCATTAGCTATGAGAAGAGGTTGGATAAACTCAGTTTGTTCTCACTGGAATGACAGAGGTTGAGGGGCGACCTGATAGAAATCTACAAAATTATGAGTGGCAGAGACAGAGTTGATAGCCAGAATCATTTTCCCAGGGTGAAAGAGTCAAAAGGGCAGCACGGTAGCATAGTAGTTAGCACAGTTGCTTCACAGCTCCAGGGTCCCAGGTTCGATTACCGGCTTGGGTCACTGTCTGTGTGGAGTCTGCACATTCTCCCCATGTATGCGTGGGTTTCTTCCGGGTGCTCCGGTTTCCTCCCACAGTCCAAAGATGTGCGGGTTAGGTGGATTGGCCATGATGAATTGCCCTTAGTGTCCAAAAAGGTTAATTGGGGTTACTGGGTTCAGGGGATGGGGTGGAGGAGGCGTGGGCTTGAGTGGCGTGCTCTTTCCAAGGGCCGGTGCAGACTCGATGGGCCGAATGGCCTCCTTCTGCAATGTAAATTCTCTGATAATTCTATGATCTGCACCTGTCTTTCGAGGAAATATCGGACTGCCTGTGATGCCAAAAACTTCAGCTATCCAAGGCGACCTGGCGTCACCTGTGCCAGATGATGGCCTACCTGGCACTGTGGGGTTATGGAGACAGATATCCATTCCCAGTGGCCGTCAAGGTGACGGCCACCCTGAACGTTTATGCCTCTGGATCTTTGCAGGTGCCGAGCGGGCACCTATCTGGGATCTCCCAGACATCTGCACACAGGTGCATCCATGCTGTGATGGTTCTCTATGCGCCTGGGCAACAGACTATATAAACCTCAGTCTGGACCAGGCACACCTGGATGCCCGGGCAGCAGCATTTTCCACCATCACTGACATGCTCCAGCTCATCAGGGGGGTGCCCTTCATGAATCGGGAGAGCTTCCACTCCTTGAATATGCAGTTGGTATGTGACCACCAGCTGTGTAACATGCACGTGCATCATGCCCGTCTGCGCCCAATATCCAGGCAGCACGCATGATGCATACACCCTGCCACACTCGTCGGTTCCCGGCACCTTCGAGGTTCTCCCTCGGGTGAGGGTTTGGCTCTTGGGTGACAAGGGTTACCTGCTGAGGTCTTGGCTAATGACGCCTGTCTGGAGGTGCCAGACTGACACGGACAATGGTGATAATGACATGCATGCAGCAACCAAGAGCGTCATTGAGCGGTGCATCTACGTTTTCAAGATGCGGTGCTGATGCCAGGACAGCTCTATTGGGGCACTTCAATATATCCCAGGAGAGTTTCAAAAATCGTGCTGGACTGCTGTGTCCTGCACAACATCGCACAGTAGAGGGGGGACATGCAAGAAAAGCAGGAAGAACACCAGGCCTCATCTGATGAGAAGGATAGAATCCCCACAGGACAGAGGGGAGGCCATTTGGCCCATCGAGTCTGGACTGACCCTCCAAAACTGCACCCCACTTAGGCCCAAACCCCAGTTTATCTCCCGTAACCCCTTAATCCCACCTAATCTTTGGACATTTAGAGGCAATTTAGCATGGACAAGCCACCTAACCCGCACATCTTTGGACTGTGGGAGAACCCAGAGCACCAGGAGGAAACCCTGGGAGAATGTGCAAACTTCACACAGACAGTTATGGGGTTGGGGTTGGACGCAAACCTGAGTCTCTGGCGATGTGTGGCAGCAGTGCTAACCACTGTGTCACCATGCCATCTGGAATGGCCAGGAAGAACCGGGCAAGGAGTCTGGTCTGGCACATCAGGCCACCTAGCCACCTAACTTGTGGCCCAGGGCCGCCACACAGGGTACAACCTCATCACTTCTAGATTTGCCTGCTTGGAGGCCTGGCGACCGACAGCTCTATCACCCTGACTCACCTCTCCATAATTCCGCCCCCCCCCCCCCCCGCCTTCCAAGTGGTGCTCCCTTCCCCATAGCCGCTCACATCCTCCCCTGTCTCTCCATCCATCCATCCAACCCACCATCCAAGCTTCCCCTGCCCCCTCCGACGATCTGAACAGCATTACTACAGGGTGTTGGCCCTGGACAGGAATAGCATCAGGTCACTCGCTGTGAGATGAGCTCTGGGGGTCCTTATCATTTGAAAAAGTCTGGCTCCTGCCTTCAGGGTCACATTTCACTGTTTGCCTGGATGATTCCTGCATGTGTGTTGGCCATTTCATCTCAAGGGCCATATATTCTTTGGGGTTATCGGCGGGGGGGGGGGGGGGGGGGGGTTGTGTGGAGGGGCTGGGCTGTGGTTCTGGAGATAGATCATTCACTGGGAAAGCTGCCCTGCAAGAAGCCCTTAATTTTTTTATCATGCCTGATTGTGTCCACCCCACTCCCAGCATGGTTAGGATTCTGCGCTCTTCCAACTTCTCAACTCCATGCCCTCGCCCTCGACCCCACCCTTTGTCTTCCCTCGGATCAATCTTCCTTTCCTCCATGAGTCCAACCCATGTCTGCACCCTCCCTCCTCCTCCCCTAACACTGCTGACTCACCCTTCCCATTCTCCTGCTCCTCTTCCTGGTACCACTGAGTTAACTAAGGAAAACCACTGATCTTGCTCACAACTGCACAAAGCCAATTGGACCATGCCACCTTAAAACAAATATTAACTGGATGCCAGGAGATTCTCATGCACTGCTGACTTTACCTTGAAGATTAAAAATAATTTATGATAATGAGTACTCATGGAATGCAAATGTGTTACATGTATGAACCTGCCGCAAACACACCACTGACTTTATGTCTGCATCTCAACCTGCCAATGAGAAATTGAGATTTTGCATCCCACCTAATTCACCCACCACACACGCTACTTTCCCACTTTTGCAGGCTGCATAAAATTTCCTCAATTATGTACTTTCAGTGAGATGTACCTCTTTTCCACTTTGAATACTAATTATGTGAGCTTACAATGTTACTTGGCGTATCTATTGTACTCTAGAGAATCCAGCAATGTGACAAAACAGTAATTCCTTATCATGCTGTTCACCGTGCCCAAAATAGATGAATGATTGAGTTTGCCCAAAAGGTGTGTCAGTTACCTGTATTTGCAGATTGAGTGCTGTTGACACTTCGACAGCTATGGGCAGATGATCTTGGTTGTATTCATTGGCAAAATGCTATTGTTGCCTGTTTGGTAGTTGCAGACTTCTCGTAGTGCTCCTCAATGAGATCTTTATAAAGTCTGTATTCTGTAAATTCTTTGGGGTGGATAATATTTTATACATCACACCCTCCCTGTATCAGATCTCAGTCTTCTTTCCTCCTTCCTGTTCTGCTCCTTATTTTTCTCCATTCAAGTTGCAAACAAATTCCCATTTGGAATCCCATATCTGTAACTGAGAAGACATCACGTGGGTGGCCACAAAAATGGCTTGTTGGTTACAAAAATAGCTTTGTGATTTAATAGGCTTTTGGCTGTCTGGTGCAAATGCAGCTATGTGAAGGTAAAAGCAAAAAAACAAAACACTTGAAAAGCTATTTCATAAACACTTCCAAAAGTTTCTTCAGGTTCCAGGTTGCAAATAGAAAGACTTCCACCTACTGATGCTGGCAACGGGTATATATTTTAAAAAATCTCTAATTATCCTTGGTACACTGGGCGTACAAGTGATGGGATTTTGGCTTAAATCAGAATGGAAATTAAAACACTGCCATGATCATGCTTAATCCTGGTAGAAATTCGGCTCTAGATTAGATTTAGATTTATTGTCACGTTAACAAGTTACAGTGTAAAGTATTGTTCTGCGTACAATCCAGGCAGATTGTTCCATACATGAAAAACGTAGGACATACGATAATTACGCAATGTAAATACATCGACATAGATATTGGGTGAAGCATACAGAGTGTAGTATTACTCAGTAGAGAAGATGCGTGGAGAGATCAGCTCAGTCTATAGGACGGCCATTCAGGTAACAGCGGGAAAGAAGCTGTTTTTGAATCTGTTAGTGCGTGTTCTCAGACTTTGGTATCTTCTGCTGATGGAAGAGTTTCAAAGAGAGAATAACCCGGGTGGGAAGGGTTTCTGATTATGCTGCCCACTTTCCCAAGGCAGTGGGAGATGTAGACAGGGTCAATGGATGGGATGAGGGTTTGCGTGATGGACTGGGCTGTGCTTACAACTCTCTGCAGTTTCTGACGGTCTTGCGCTGAGCAGTAGCCATACCAAGCTGTGATGGAGCCAGATCGGATGTTTTCCATGGTGCATCTGTAAAAAATGATAAGAGCCAATGTGGACATGCCGAATTTCCTTAGTTTCCTGAGGGTACATGCATTGTGCCTTCTTGGGCATAACATCAATGTGGATGGACCAGAACCCAGGAATTTTAAGCTGTCAGCCATCTCCACCTTGGCACCATTGATGCAGACAGGGGTGTGTACGACACCTTGCTTCCTGAAATCGATGACCAGCTCCTTAGTTTTGCTGACTTTGAGGGAGAGATTGTTGCCGTTGCACCATGCCACTAGGTTCTCTATCTCCCTCCTGTACTCTCTCATTATTGTTTGAGATCCGACCCACTACAGTCATGTCATCAGCAAACTAGTAGATAGAGTTGGAGCTGCATTTTGCCACAGTCATGTGTGTACAAGGAGTATTGTTTTTTTTAGATTTAGAGTACCCTATTATTTTTTTCCAATTAAGGTGCAATTTAGCGTGGTCAATCCACCTACCCTGCACATCTTTGGGTTGTCGGGGTGAGACCCATGCAGACACGGGGAGAAACTGCAAACTCCACATGGACAGTGAACCATGGCTGATGTGTTATCTGTGTTGGTCTAACATCGACTGCAACTGGATGCAGTAAAACGAGAAACAGGCTTCCCACACAGGAGATGGTCCAACACTGTTTTATTGAACCTGCTGATTGCTGTACATAATCTGCTGTGGGTTGACACTCTATTAACCTAACTGATAACCTCCTACTGGCTTGACCAGACTAGCTCTCCACCACATGGTGATGATGTTCATTGGCCTGTGCAGTGTGACTATCTCCCTAGCCGTGTCCTGTAAGAGGGAGAGAGAGCCTTAATGCCCTGTGAGCTTTGTAGTGGTGGTGTCCTGTCTGGTGATTGGCTGTTCTGTGTCGTGTGTGTTCATTGGTTATCCTGTGTGTCAATCACTGCCTGTTTGCATCTCATGATGTACATGAGTGGATATTATGACATCTCCCCCTTTTAAAATAAATTTTGGAACGTGGCTGAAAATGCATGCATAACTATGTATAAGTGGGGAATGAATGAACATATGTACATGGGAATGTGTCTATCGGCAGATACAGAGCAAATTGAACAAAATTGACAAGATTTAGGTCTATAGATTCAGTCTTTGTGGTGGACGACAAATTCTTGTTGATTGCCGCAGAGGTGGAGGGGGGGGGGGGGGGGGGGCGACGCCGGCACCTGGACAGGCGGGATGGCTGCCATCTCGGTGGCCTTGTGGACAGGTGGGATCGCTGTCAGATCGGTGGCCTTGTGGTGCAAGATGTCCGGAGGAGGCATGATGACATGCGGAAAAGTGTGGTTGGGTGATGGGCAGGGAACTTTACGCAGCGCCCTCCTGTTGCGCCGTAAAATGGAGCCATCAGCCATTTGGACAACAAAAGACCTGGGAGCAGCTTGTCTGACGACAACAACTGGAGCTGACCAACCTCCCTCAGGCAGCTGAATGCGAACAACATCGGCTGGAGCCAGAGCAGGCTGATCCGTGGCATGAGCATCATACGAGCATCAGGCTGGTCCCTGGATCGCTGCACCTTCTGCAGCACCGTGAGGTGGTCAAGGTCTGGAACATGGATGGCTGGAACAGTCGTCCTCGGGTTGCGGTTCATGAGCATCTGCGCCGGAGACAAACCAGTCGACAGAGGGGAAGCCCTGTATCCCAATAGCGCCAGGTTGAAATCCGAGGCTGAGTCTGCAGCCTTGCACAGCAACCGCGTGACAATATGGACCCCTTTCTCGGCCTTCCCGTTTGATTGCGGGTAATGGGGACTCGATGTGATATGACTAAAGTGGTAGGATTGTGCAAAGTCGGACCATTGTCACTCATTACCGTGAGTGGCATCCCATGCCTGGCAAATGTCTCTTTGCAGGCTTTGATGACAGACTTGGACATTTCACCACTTCCGGGTAGCTGGAGAAGTAGTCGACCAGGAGCACGTAATCACGCCCATTGGTGTGAAAGAGGTCTATCCCCAGCTTGGACCACGGAGATGTCACGATCTCGTGCTGTTGCAGCGTTTCCTTGGACTGAGCTGGTTGAAAATTCTGGCATGTTGTGCAGTTGAGGATTGTGTTGGCAATGTCCTGGCTGATGCCAGGCCAGTAAACTGCCTGCCGAGCTCTGTGTCGACAATTCTCGACCCCAGGTGACACTCGTGGATCTGTCTGAGCACCATGTTTTGCATGCTTTGGGGAATGACGGTTCGATCTAGTTTAAGAAGGATCCCCTCAGCAACCGTCAGCTCGTCCTTAACGTTGAAGAACTGGGGGCACTGCCCCTTTTGCCAGCCATGGGCGAGGTGCTTCATCACGCGCTGCAGTAGGGGATCTTTGGCAGTTTCTTCGCCTATTTGTATAACTCGTTCATCAGTGGCTGGGAGGTTGCTGGCACACAACTGAACCTGTGCTTCAATGTGGCGAATGAAGTCGCCCTGTTCACTTGGCGTGGTGACGGATTGGGATAGGGCATCCGCGATGATCAGCTCCTTACCCGGTGTGTAGACGAGTTTGATGTCATATCGGCGGTGACGAAGAAGAATTCGCTGCAGCCGAGGTGTCATGTCATTTAAATCCTTTTGGATTATGTGGACTAAAGGCCTGTGGTCTGTTTCCACCGTGAACTTTGGCAGGCCGTATACTTAGTCATGAAACTTGACAGGAGACCCAATCACTCCTTCTCGATCTGGGCAAACCGTTGTTCGGTCAGAGTCATGGCCCTGGAGATGTATGCCACTGGAGCCCAGGACGAGGAGTCGTCTCGCTGGAGGAGCACCGCCCCAATGCCGTCCTGACTTGCGTCTGTGGATATCTTGGTATCCTTTGTTGGGTCAAAGAATGCCAGTACTGGGGCTGTGGTGAGCTTCGCCTTCAGCTCAAGCCACTCCGCTTGATGTGCGGGAAGCCACTGGAACACTGTCGACTTTTTTACGTGATGCCGGAGGGCTGTGGTGTGGGATGCCATGTTGGGAATGAATTTCCCGAGAAAATTCACCATTCCAAGGAAACGTAGGACTGCCTTTTTGTCCTTTTGGGGTCTTCATGGCATTGATTGCCAGCACCTTTTCAGCGCCAGGTTGCATGAGCATGGCATGCTCATGGACAACGCACGTTTTGATGGCGACGGAGAGGGTCAACTGTTTGATTTTGGGGAGCTGCTCCTGCAGGGAGTCGGACTGGACCCAGAAACCGATCTGATCCCGGATCATGGAATCAGCTGCCGAGTCACAATTACATGACTGCGCTAGGATGCGGAGATGGGTCAAGAAGGACTGAAAAGGTTCATCCTTACCCTGAAGCCTCTGTTGAAAGATGTACCGTTCAAAGCTCTCATTCACCTCAATGTCGCAGTGGTTGTCGAATTTCAGCAGAACCTTCTTGAACTTCATCTTGTCTTCGCCATCGGCAAACGTTATAGATGTGGATGGTGTAATCCTCGCAGTCGAGAGAAACAGCGCGATCTTTCGGGCATCCGATGCTACCTCGAGGTCGGAGGCCTCGATATACGGGAGGAACTTCTGTTTGAAGACTTTCCAGTTGGCACCGAGATTGCCGGAGATCCGGAGTTGCGGAGGTGGTTGTATCTTTTCCATGGCGCTGGATGGCTGCTTGCTGGTCGTTGCAGATTCACTCGAGGTAGGTTCGGTCGAGTTAATAGCTCCCTGGTACCATGATGTGTTATCTATGTTGGTCTAACATGGACTGCAACTGGATGCAGTAAAACGAGAAACAGGCTTCCGACACAGGAGATGGTCCAACACTGTTTTATTGAACCTGCTGATTGCTGTACATAATCTACTGTGGGTTGACACTCTATTAACCTAACGGATAACCTCCTACTGGCTTGACCAGACTAGCTCTCCACCACATGGTGATGATGTTCACTGGCCTGTGTACTGTGACTATCTCCTTAGCCGTGTGCTGTGAGAGAGAGGGAGCCTTAACGCCCTGTGGGCTTTATAATGGTGGCCTCCTGTCTGCTGATTTGTTGTTCTGTGTCGTGTGTGTTCATTGGTTATCCTGTGTGTCAATCATTGCCTGTCTGCATCTCATGATATACATGAGTGGATATTATGACAACGGCCAGGATCGAACCGTGTCCTTGGTGCTATGAGGCACCAGTGCTAACCACTGCGCCACCATGCCACCCTTGTATAAGGAGTATAGTAGGGGGCTAAGTACGCACTCTTGTGGGGCCAAGGAATTGAGATCTATCATAGTGGAGGTGACGTTGTTTATCGTTTCTGATTGTGGTCTGTGGGTCAATAAGTCGAGGATCCAGTTGCAGAGGGAGGAGCCAAGTCTCAGGTTTTGGAGCTTTGATATGAACTTGGCTGGGATGATGGTGTTGAAGGTGGATGAATAGGAGTCAATGAATAGGAGTCTGATGTAGGAGTCCTTGTTGCCGCAATGCTCCAGGGATGAGTGTAGGGCCAGGGAGATGGCGTCTGCTGTGGACTGGGTGTGGTGGTATGTGAACTGCTGTGGCCTAAGGCAATCTGGACGTATGCATTTGATGTGTCTCATGGTCCACCTCTTGAAGCACTTCATAATTATAGATGTCAAGGCCTCTGATGGTAATCATTGAGGCATGCTGCCCGAGTCTACCCACAAATTATCAGGACCTGAGGAAGGAGCAGTGTTCCGAAAGCTAGTGTTTGAAACAAACCTGTTGGACTTTAACCTGGTGTTGTAAGAAAATTCCTGTCAACCTCTTATCTTTTGCTTTTATAGGCTTTTTAATTATGTTAGCAAGCTATGTGCCACACTTAGGCGGGTAGCCATTGTTGTGATATAACCTACTTGTACCTTTAATGGTACGTATCTTAAACTGCTGTCAGTACTACCACTGAGATAGGATGTGATGTCATTGTCGCTTGACTTTGTACTTAGTCTGCAGTAAGCAGTTCTACAAGGCAGATGTCTGTACACAGCCTCCCAGTTAACATTGTGCGTATATATGTTTTATCTTCAAATAAAGAACCACATTTTGTTATACTAATTCTTGTCACACGATTGGTATGTTTGCAATGATATAAGAACGTAACATGGTGGCACTGTGTATTTTGGTTAGATTTGACTGAGGACACGCGATTCAACTCTTTTACATCCAGCAAAAGAACTGGTGTAGAAATGAGACAACCATTGAGCACTAACTTCCATTTGTAAATGATTCTGCAGTATTGTTGGGATCCTATGCACTCTACCTCCATTCAAGGAAGTTGACACCTTGCTCTAGTCTGCAGGCATCGTGTTCCGATTAAACTTGGGAGTTTGTTTGTATGTCTACCTGCTGAAAAGTTTGTGACAGACCAGACATTAAATAGCTGGCTCTGGTGGGTCTATCATTCAGCAGCACGCCACATTACTGTTGCTTACTAAACCATCAAGTAGTCGGTGAGGGGTGAGATTTGGGGTGGGGGAGGTGATCAAAGACTGGATACTGGGCCAGGGAAGAAGAGTTCTTCCAGTAACAGCCCAAACAGCTTCTAACAGGCAGTGGTATACTGGAAGTAGTCTTTTTCCTTAGTTTAATTTTCCTCTTCAAGTCTGCAATCCAGTTCATGTCAAAATCAATGTTTTGTGGCCAGAGCTTCAGTCACCCCAGAAAGCTGAAACAGCTCAACAGTGCCACCATTGCAGCCAAGCAACAACTTATGGCCTGTCAATGCTGTGGCCACTTAAGATACTGCAGTTTAGGGATCAAAAGAAAGCCTGAATTGTTGTTCCTATCCCAGATGTTCCTAATAATCCTGCAACTGTGCCACAGGATGACCACATTGGAAGACCGTGAATCTTTCTCTGAGTATACTTCGTCTGACGGCATGTAGAGCTTTGTTTTCAGGTCCTCAATATTTCTGAACCAGATAAACAAAGCATTAAGTTTAAAATTGCCATAGGTAATGAAGGTAATGAAGGTCTCCATGGACTGAAGAGTTCTGATCTGTTGGGAAATGACCTTAAAAATCCAGATTAAAAATATGATCAACACTCAAAGATTAATTACATGTAAAGCTCAACGTCCGAATACATTGTCTGGAATTCACGTTTTTCAGGCAACAACCGACAAAGACCATTGATCAATTGATACATAGATGCGTTCACAAGGGGTGTGATTGTCACTTTAGGGCGTCTAAAGTAGCCAAAAGAATAATCGAGCTTACGATAGCACCCATTGGTATAGGAGTGTTCTAAAAAGACATCTTGGACCAACCCAAAGGTTACAGCATGGAAAGACTACTGTAAAGTGGCTGCAAGTACAAAGCCATACCACTAGGTGGACAAAGTCTACAGCCTATGCGTAATGCATCCTTCATTGACACAATAGCCAATACAGACAGGATGAGTAAGTAATGCAGGCAGTGTGGTCTCATACCTGTGGTGATCTACCACTGTATATATGTGTGTGCTTGCATTAGGGGATGTACGACAGTACCTGTGTTACAGGTTTTCCGGTAAAACCCTGCTGGCTAGCTCCGCCCACAGGGAGCAGTATAAATATTCATAAGTTTCCCTGAGATGCCATTCTACAGCTGCAGCCGAAGGAATAGCATCTCGCTGTAATAAAGCCTCTCTTGTACCAATTCGAGTCTTTGTGTGCAATTGTTAGCGCCACAATACCTGTACCTTGAAATTGCCCAGCTTTTATCAAATGTATGCAAGGCATGTGGCATCAGAAGATGCTGGAAGAGCCTCTGCAGAAAGCAACAGTCGGAACAAGTCATACAAAGCCACAACCAGAACTCAGTCAGGTACAGCGTTCCAACCAACCAATAGTGCACACCAAACATTGCCAGGTCACGATTCATGAAATGTCTAGCCAATCAAATTATGAGGATAACCAGACCATCGATAAAGCAAGCAGATGCTTCAAAGGATTCCTTGGCATAGTGATACAACAGAAGCCTTTGCCACCGTCCAAATTATTTGTCCACAGATGCAGGGAAAATACAAATTGTATGCAAACTGGATATGGGTGCAAATATCTTTCCACTTTGCACACTGAAATGTAAGTACCTACAGACATGGCAAGTGATAATTCAACTAACCACAGCCAAACGTACCACATACAAAGGCTGAGGTTCTGGGATCCATTACATTGGAGGTGTTGCTGCAACAACTCACCCTGGTCACTCCAGATATTTTATGTTGTGGACACCACGGGTCCAGTGAGATTTCAGGCCCCTGTCCTCGGTTACCATCCGTGATATAGCCAAGAAAATGACAAGGACTTCAGGCCACATTAAGAACCATTGGAAACCCATGCTTACGCTGGCTACCTAACTCTGCAAATCAAATCATCAGCTGATAGATTACGCGGGCACTGTTAGGACCGAACATGCATACTCATTCCAAATGTGCAAACTTCATCGTACTGTGAAACCATTTATTAAAATAATAACAATATAAGTACAGGCAGGACTAGAGATTCTAAATAATTATTTTGCTGATTTAATTGAAATTAATTAAATGCAAAATAGGCAGGTTATAGGTGGTGGCTGCGAAATGTGGGAACCCATGGTCACGTGTGCTCCAAGGCAAACATGTCTCCAGTAAGTGTCTGTGGCTAGGGAACTTCGGCTCAGAGTCATTGAGCAGGAAGCCAAGCTACAGACGATGCAATGCATCAGGAAGGGGGAAATGTTACCTGGACACTTTGTTCCAGGAGGTAGTCAAACCCCTGAGGACAGGGCTGACTGGTTAATTCATAGTCGGGAATAGGAGGGTGTGACTACAAGTGAAGCAGGTCAGAAGTACAAGTGGGGGAGCCTCAGCCTTTACAATTTCCCAACAGTTTTGACGTTCTTGCAGGCAGTATGGATGAAATTGAGTGATGCCTACCCGGTGCCAGGGTTCAGGATATCTGCTCAGGACTGGAGATGCATTTGCAGTGGGAAAGGGAGCATCCTGTTGTCATGGTCCATGTAGGTACCAACTACATAAGTAGGATTAAGGAAGAGGTTCTGCTTGGATAGTATGAGCAGTTGGGGGCTCAATTAAACAGCAGAATGTCAAAGGTGTGTCGCTCAAAGACAGGTGTGGTACAAATGGATTTTCATTCATGGGGCACTGGCACCAGCATTGGGAAAAGTGGGAGCTGTACCGTTGGGATGGTCTTCACCTGAACCATAGTCTTCACCGTGTTCTGGTATGTGTTATAACTAGGGTGACAGAGAGGACTTTAAACTGAATAGTGTGGGCAAGGGATCATGTGAGGGAAGATGTGATAAAGAGGGAGGACAAGCAAGAAAGCAAGGTACAGTTAGGGAATTGATAATCTGAGCATGGTAGGAAGGGATAGGGCGTACAAACATAAGAATGAGCATGTAGGTAAGGATACAGGTTGCGATACTAATGAAAGGATAGAATTGACTGCACAAATAAAAGTAAACAGGTATGATCTAATTGCCATGATACATATGTGGCTGCAGGTTGACTAAGACTGGGAACTGAATGTTTAGGAAAATTCAACATTTGTAAAAGACAGACACGAAGGAAAAGGAGTCGAAAGATTGGGAGCATTTTAGAATTCAGCAAAGGGGCACCAAGAAATTGATAAAGAAAGAGAAAATAGAATATGAGAGTAAACTTAGGAGGAACATAAAATAGACTGTGGAAGCTTGTATAGGTATGTCAAAAGGAAAAGCTTAGGAAAGACTAATGTGGGCCTATTTCAGTTCAACACAGGAAAATTAACAATGGGGAATTATGGAAATGGCAGAAAAACCCCCCAAATATTTTGTCTGCCTTCAAGAAGGCGGATATAAAAACCTTCCAGAAATACTAGAGAACCGAGGGACAAGTAATATTGTGGAACTGAATGAACTTATTGCTAAGTAAAAAAAACGTACTGGAGAACTTAATGGGACTGGAAGTTGATAAATTCCCTAAACCCGATGATCTATATTCCAGAGTGTTGAAAGAGTTTGGGACAGAGATAGTGGATGAATTGATGAGCATCTTCCGAAATTCTATAGATGCTGGAACGGCTCCTGTAGATTGGAAGGTGGCAAATGTAACCCCACTGTTTAAGAAAAGAGGGAGAGGGGAAAAAACAAACATCAGATCTGTTAGTCTGACATCAGTAATAGGGAAAATGCCAGAATCGATTGGAAAGGTTGCAATACCTGAACACTTCAAAAATAATGGGAGAAGTGTTGCAGAGTCAACATGGATTTATGAAAGAGAAGTCATGTTGGACAATCCTGATGGAGTTTTTGAGTAACTGAGAGAGCAGATAAGGAGGAGCTATTGGGTCTGGTGTCTCTGGATTTTCAGAAGGCTTTCAACAAGGTCTCATACAGAAGGTTAGTAAACAAAATTAGAGCACATGGGATTAGAGTAATATATTGCATGGATTAAGAATTGGTGAGACACTCGAATACTTTAAAGAGAGAGCAGGAATTAACTGATCATTCTCAGGTTGGCAGGTAATGACTTGTAACGTACCACAAGGATCAGTGCTTGGGGCCCCAGCTATTCACAATCTATATCAATGATTTGGATGTGGGGACTAAATGAGGACATCCTGCTCCCAACCCTCAAAAAGAGCCTTTCCCACCTTTCCTGGATGGTCTGGAGGAGAATCGGCAGCAAGGCCTTGTTGAAATATAGAGCCAAGGATTTGATGCATTCGGGCTCCATGGTGATGCAGAAGTTTACAACTCATGGCCTGCTGTAAGTGAATGCCTGTGCGGATGCCATTTAAATATGGTGCAAGGGACTTGGATCTCATGACGTAATGGTGGGCTGGACAAATGCCTACATTTAACAAACTTCTCATTGATGCATAATTAATTTGGTGGAAAATCGGGCAGATAAATCTCTTCTGATACACAGCAGGAATCACACTGACTTTTCCATCAGCCACTGCACTAAGTCTCCAAAATGGAAAATTCCTTCCATAGCCTTCTCTACAAAGAATCCACATTATTGTTTTTTCAATCGTTGGTGTAATTACAATGAGTAGGGGAACAAAATACCAATCACCCCACCTGAAATGCCGCTGTAAAAATGGCTAGGATGTGGGATAATTTAAAAAACAAATTATGGAATGTGGATGCCGCCGGTTAGGCCAACATTTATTGCCCATCCCTAGTTGCCCTTCAGAAGGTGACAGTGAGCAGCCTTCTTGAACCGTTGCAGTTCCTGAGGGGTAGCTACACCCAAGTGTTGTGAGGGAGAGTGTTCCAGGATTTTGACGAAGTGACAGTGAAGGAATGGTGATATAGGGCGGGTTTCTCCGTCCCACTGCACCAGAATTTTGGTTTCACTGGCTCATCAATGGGGTTTCCTATTGTGGGGTAGCCCACACCGTTGGGAAACCTCCGGGCTGCCGGTATGTTGCTCTATTAATAATGTTGGTGAACCACAAGCCTTCCCTTTTATTGATCAAATGACCACACAACTAATTAGTTATTTCAAAAGATGGTTTATTTACATACACAAGAGTTATCTCGACATGCAAGCACAATATCTGCTACGAGTTAAACTACACCTATCAGCTACAATAACCTACACTTAACTTAAGGGCGACCGGCACTGTGCAAATGGATAAGGCCTTTATCTGGATTTCACTTGGCTCGTTCGAAGAAAGTGGCTCTGTCTCTGCTGGGCTCAACCGTCAGGTAGTGATCGTTGGTCTTGAACTTGGCTGGCTGTTCCTGCTGCAATTGGGTTGGTACAGGCCGGATCCAAAAGAGATAGAACTGTGTCCTCTTTTATCCCTCTGGGATTTTGCGCTCTTTGGGGCGGTCCTTAACCTTGGACCCAATAGTTCGACAGGGCTCTGATCACTGTCTTCGATTTCGGCCTATAAAGGGGCGGGTGCCTTGGTGGCTGGGTGGGTCCTTGGCGGTAAGGGAGTGGCGCCGATCAGTCTGTTGCTGTACCAGTTACTTGATTGGAGTTCTATTTTCCTGGAAAATGGGCCATTAAAATGCAAATGAGTGGGGGTTTCGATCAGGTCTGGTTACCTGTGTTTCAGATACACATAGGCTCTGTATCTGCCTGAGTCCTGGGTTGGCCAGAATTTCCCATAATCCTTTGCAGGTGGCCCTCTTAGATGGCTACATTCCGTCCTCTTGATCCTGAACACGAAGCGTGGTTGATCACACTATTGATCCCTGTTCATGCTTAGTGGACCGGTCACCCTTGGTCAAGGCAAGGTTCTACTCTATCTTATGGTTTGGGACATTTATCTAATATTCCATTAATACATTCATAAATTAATTCATCTCTAATAGTACTACAATTTAGGTCACTATAAAACATTTAATTTATCCGCACAGTTGATCTCTAGCTAACACTATCTAAGCTACTCTCATGCTGCTGGTGAATATCAAAGAACTTATACACAGTACAAAATTTAAAACAGCATAGAACATAGAACATAGAACAGTACAGCACAGAACAGGCCCTTCGGCCCTCAATATTGTGCCGAGCCATGATCACCCTACTCAAACCAACGTATCCACCCTATACCCGTAACCCAACAACCCCCCCCTTAACCTTACTTTTTATTAGGACACTACGGGCAATTTAGCATGGCCAATCCACCTAACCCGCACATCTTTGGACTGTGGGAGGAAACCGGAGCACCCGGAGGAAACCCACGCACACAGGGGGAGGACGTGCAGACTCCACACAGACAGTGACCCAGCCGGGAATCGAACCTGGGACCCTGGAGCTGTGAAGCATTTATGCTAACCACCATGCTACCCTGCTGCCTTAACAGGCCGGTCCTGTTAAGGACCGGACCGGTCCACTAAGCAGCATCACATTTCTACTTAATCCTAATAAAGTTAAAGATGTACATGTTTTTTTTTAGCAACGATTGGTACATGAGTTTAATTTTGTTGAATTCCAAAGAAGGGGGATCGGACTGTATATATCGGGGAGCGGGAGGCTTTTGCTCGCCAATTTACGGAGTCTGAGTGTCTGAATCACACTGCAGATTATTGCAATTACTAGAAGAGCCTCTATTATTTATGAAAGGGGGTTCCATTTGGCTATGTTTTCACAGCAAGTGGGGGTTTTGATGTCTGTCTTTATGTGTGGTGTAGTGTCCGGGCTGGTGTGGGGTTTGTTAAAACAGTCCATTGCACGGGCTGTTGCAGACGTCCAGCGATGATCCAAATGCATGTCAGTAGTCCTCGCTTCATCCTGTGTTTTCTGTTTTCCGTGTAGTCCTGGGGGTGCAAGCATAGCATCTGTTGTTATCTTTGGTTAATATCTTGTTTTCTTAGTCATTCTCCCCTCACTCCAATTACCCGTTATGATTGTCACCATGTGTGACTTCCTCATTTAAAAAAAAAATACCATTTTGGGAGACAAGAAATGCAACTTTTTAAAGTACAGAGACTCTCGCAGCTAGTGGTCGATGCGGGGAGTGATCGGACAAGTTATTTGACCAGTCTTTTCTTTACTTGCAACCAGTGGTGGTTGAAGCTTATATTAACCAGCCGAATTTCAGGGCGGCCAGTTTTATAGATTTTCGTTAGCCGCAATCACATTTGGCCTGGAGTGTAACTAGCATATAGAGTCAGTGTAGTGTGACCGAAGAAGAGAGGAAGGAGAGGAGAAACAAAAACAAAGTGACATTGCTGAGGTGTCCCTGCCATGAGAAGTGGTGGGTAAGCATTCACAGTTTGAATGGGGCAGCTGGGACCTTGCAGCTTCTGTGGGTGGTGTTCTCTTTCATATCTGGGGGCTAGTCTAGCTGGTGGTGGGGGTCTCCTGCAATCTCGGGCAAAGTGTCCAGACTCTCCACAGTTGTAACATGACCCCCGGTCCTGGCTAGTCCTAACTGGGTGCATGTCTGTCTTGTCTTGATCTGTCTGTCGGTGTAGGGTTTGTTCCCATGCTCTAGAAAGTCGTTGCAATACCCAAACGTCATTATGTGTGTGGTCTGCGGGGTCGTAGTTTACACAAGCCTTTTGACCTGCGTCTGTGGCATGCGAGACTAAGGTGTGGGACCATTTAGTGGTGTCCTCCTCATTTAGGTGTGCGCGGTTCAATTGTCCGTAGACTGCCATGGAATGAATCCATAAGCGACCAGCAATTGCGGTTGTGTGTTCTCCCTTCTTTTGACTGCAGTGATTTAAACCCTCGACTGGATCTCCTTTGTTATACCCGATGGCATCTAATGTGGCTGTTTTCATTTCCTGAAGGGTTCCTCCTGCTACATTTTGGGGTTCTGGCAAAGCTGACCTTATGGACTGGCTAAGGCTCATAACTATTAGCTTTACTTCCTCTTTCTCATCTTGGCCGTACATAACTTTTTGTTGGCGCACCTCCTCAAAGAAGCTGTGCGGGTCTGTGGTGGGCTGGAATGGACTAATTTTCATGCAAGCTTCTCTTAATTGTGTTATGGATAGTGGGGTGGTGTAAACGATATCAGGCTCATCCTGATCCGATGACTTGCGTTCTGTGGTAACCGGATTCATGGGGGTCGAATTGTGAGTGGGAGTGTCTGTTGCCTGTGCAGTCGGTGGTTCAGGTGCTTTTCTTTTTGGGGCGTGGGGGGCTCGATTTTGATTTCCATTGTCCTCTACACATCTTTGGGCGCTTTCGTTTAACTCTTTCCAATCGGGGGCATCTTCCTCATCAAAATCCTGCCCGAAAGTGTATCTGAAGCCATTCTGTACTGAGAGTAGCGACTGGAACTTTTCTATCTTCTGTTGGCATCCAGCATGGTCAACGGTACTCTGCCTCTGTTCCTTAGTGGAGCTGTAAGCGTTCTCAAAGCTGCTTTTAAATCTGCGCATTTGCTAGTTAGCTGGGCGACCTGTTGTTCTGTTTCCTCTCTTACCAGGACTGCACGCTGTGTATCTTGGTAGGCTTTATTGTATTGGGTCTGGAAGCTAATCAGGTGAACTAGACAAGATTGATGTGCACGTTTTACATCGGCCATTTCCTTACCTTAGCTGCTAACTGTTCCCGGAGTTGCTCAATTATCTTCTTGCATTCATTATTGTTTCCCTCATTCTTTTCTTCCTTCTCAATTAACTGCCCACGGAGCATCTTCACGACCTCCTCTGTACCTCACAACTGTGCCAAACAGGACACTATTGCCATCGGCTTTCTGACTTTCCCTACATTTTTCTTGTGGACCTCGCTTAGGTTCCCCCACCAAGTTTGTCCTATCTTTCCTGGCCCTGACTCATCATTAACGCAGGAATTCGACCAAAGGGGCCATCCTTTCCCCTTTAAGTATTTCCATAACTCTTCCTCCCATATGGGGCATTGCTCTGCTCTGTTGGTCGCTGCGACCTAGGGTTCCTGTGGATTCATCAATCTTTCCATTGCTTTAGTGGCCACGACTTCTCTTATCTCTTTCTCTACTTTTTATTTGGGACAGGGGAATAAGGCGGCGATTGAACAGCGGGTATGGCCTAAGCTATTTTCCGGCTCTCAATCCCTCGATAGTTGTACACAATTCTAACGAGTTTACCTTACTCTTCCCGTTAGGTATGCATGCGGGTTAGTACACACTTCCGAAATTCGGTTATTTGGTCGATGTGGGACTTGCACTTGTGGTTCTTTCTGTTTCTCGCAATTGGATTCAAAGTTTGTGGGTTCTCTCGGAGTGACAAAGTCACTTCTAATCGAATCTCATCAGAGTCGCCAATAATGTTGTTCTATTAATAATGTTGGTGAACCACAAACCTTCCCTTATATTGATCAAATCACCACACAACTAGTTAGTTAGTTCGATGGTTTGTTTACATACACAAGAGTTACCTCGACATGCAAATGCAAGATCTACTACGAGTTAAACTACACCTATCAGCTACAATAACCTATACTTAACTTCAGGGCGACCGGCACTGTGCAAATGGATAAGGCCTTTATCTGGATTTCACTTGGCTGGTTTGAAGAAAGTGGCTTTGTCTCTGCTGGGCTCAACCGTCAGGTAGCGATCATTGGCCTTGAACTTGGCTGGCTGTTCCTGCTGCAATTGGATTGGCGCAGGCCAGATCCAAAAGAAACAGAACACATGGCTGTGTCCTCTTTAATCCCTCTGGGATTTTGCGCTCTTTGGGGCGGTCCTTAACCTTGGACCCAATAGTTCGACAGGGCTCTGATCACTGTCTTCGATTTTGTCCAATAAAGGGGCGGGTGCCTTGATGGCTGGGCGGGTCCTTAGCGGTCATTGACCTTGGCAGTTGTGCTTTCTGAGTAAAGGGAGTGGCACCGATCAGTCTGTGGCTGTACCGGTTGCTTGATTGGAGTTCTATTGACCTGGAAAATGGGCCATTAAAATGGAAACGAGGGGGGGGGGGTTCGATCAGGTCGGGTTACCTGTGTTTCAGATACACATACGCTCTGTATCTGTCTGAGTCCTGGGTTGGCCATGGTCCTTTGCAGGTGGCCATCTTAGATGGCTACAGGCAAAACGGAGAATCCCGACGGCGAAGAATTCAGCCCACATTTCCAAGTCGATGTGGTGAGTGACTTGGTGGGGAACCTCCAGGTGTTGGAGATCCTCGGTATATTCTGCTCTTGATCTTCTAGATGGCACAGTGGTTAGAACTGGGACTGTGGCGCTGAAGACTCAGGTTCGAATCCCGGCCCTGGTCACTGACCATGTGGACTTTGCACATTCTCCCCATGTCTGCGTGGGTTTCATCCCCACAACCCAAAGATGTGCAGGGTAGGTGGGTTGGCCACACTAAATTGCCCCTTAATTGGAGAAAAAAATAATTGATTTCTCTAAATTTATTCAAAAAAAAGGTTTGGAAGTTGCTGCCTCAGGAACATTGGTGAGTTCCTGAAGTGCAATTTGTAGATGGTACATATGGCTGCCACTGTTCGTCGTTGATGGAGAGATTTGAATATTTGTGTAAGGGGTAGCAATCAAGTTGGCTGCTTTGTCCTGGATGGTGAAGAGCCTCTTGATGTTGTTGGAGCTGCACTCATCCAGATAAGTGGAGAGTATTCCATTACACTCCTGACTTGTGTCTTGTAGATGGTGGACAGGATTTAGTGGGGTCAGGAGGTGAGTTACTTGCCATAGCATTCCTAGCCTACGAACTGCTCACAATATGAATATGGGTATTCCAGTTCAGTTTCTGATCAATGGTAACCCTTAGGATGTTGATTGTGGGGGAATAAGTGATGGTAATGCCATTGAATGTCAAGGAATAATGGCCAGATCCTCTCTTGTGGGAGATGGTCATTGCCTGGCACATGTGTGGTGCGAATGTTACTTGCCACTTGTCAGCCCAACCAGGATATTATTCAGGTCTTGCTGCATTTGAACATGAACTGCTTCATTATCTGAGAAGTTGCAAATGGTGCTGAACATTGTGCAGTCACCTGTGAACATCCTCACTTCTGACCTTATGATGGAAGGGATCTCATTGATGAAGCAGTTGAAGATGGTTGAGCCTGGAACACGACCCTGAGGAACTCCTGCAGTGATGTCCAGGAGCTGAGATGATTGACCTTCAACCACCATAACCATCTTCCTTTGTGCCAGGTATGATTCCAACCTATGGAGAGTTTTCCCCCCTGATTTTCATTGACTCCAGTTTAGTTAGGGCTCCTTGATGCCATACTTGGCCAAATGCTGCCTTGATGTCAAGGTCAGTCACTCTCACATCACCTCGGGCATTCAGCTCTTTTGACGATGTGTGAACCAAGGCTGTAAGGAGGTCAGGAGCTGAGTGACCCTGGCGGATCCCAAATTGAGCAAACTGTAAATTCTATGATTCTATGAATAGGTTATTGTTGAGCAAGTGCCACTTGATAGCACTACTGATGACTCCTTCCATCACTTTGCTGATGATGGCTGGGTTGGATTTGTCCTGTTTGTTGTGTACAGGAAATACCTGGGCAATTTACTGCATTGCTGGGTAGATGCCAGTGTTGGAGCTATACTGGAATAACTTTGGCTCGGGGTGCGGCAAGTTCCGGAGCACAAGCTTTCAGTATTATCACCGGAATATTGTCCGATATTAATATTCTGGCGATGCCAGGAAATTTCAAGCTCACCCACCTCCATTCCCTACACCAGCTGATTTCCAAAGTCCAGCCCACATGCCAATACATACATCTTCCTCTGTGTCAATTTTTTCATCAAACTTGCCTTTCCAAGTTCCATCCGACTTGCTTTTGAATTTGTTGAAGCAAACAGTTACTTCTGGTTATCTTGAAAGTCTATTTCATACTTGGACTGCATTGCATTATGTTAAACGTGTTAAATGCATCAGATAGAAAATAGTTTTTGAATTAGTTAAAAGTTAAATTCAGATGCACCAAATCAACATTCCCATTGGAGAGAGAGAGAGAAAGTGTGTATGCGTGTGGTGGGAGCTGAGGAGGCAATGGGGAGCAGGGAAAGCTAGTCCTACAGGTAGATTATTTTCTGGTTCCAAGCTTTCTTCCGAAAACAGCCAATTCCATGTGCATTAGGTGAACAATGTAATCATGCAAAAGCAGCTGTAGTTTATCTTGTTTTGATGTTAACATTGTACTGAGGGAGGCAGTGAGTTCAAGTTCAACCCTTTGAGAAACATTTTTCACAAATAGTAGAAATGTACCAAAATTGAAATCTACTTTGTTTATTCCTAGAATATTTTAAATCAGAAAATACATTTGAGCCATTTGTGCATCACAGTGCTACACTGTGGTATGACATATTCAGCTGCAATTTCTTTCTATGACATAAATCATAGTTGTATTATCAGATGGAGCTGCTAATCAATAACACCGCTCTTTCCCAGTGAGCAGAGAGAGAAAAAGATGGCAGTTGAGGCAACATAAATGGCCTTCAGTACAACCAGTATTTGGTTGCACAACAGCCTTAATAGAGACCTGGGGCGGAATTCTCCGACCCCCCATAGGGTCGGGGAATCGCCCGGGGCCTGTGTAAATCCCGCCCCCGCATTGGCCGGAATTCTCCGCCACCCGGGAATCGGCGGGAGCGGGAATCACGCCCCGCTGATCGGCGTGCCCCCCGTGGTGATTCTCCAGCCTGCGATGGGCCGAAGTCCCGCCGCTGACAGGCCAATCCCCCCGACGTGGTTTAAACCACCTCTGGTGCCGGCGGAATTGGCAGCACGAGCGTGCCCCCGGAGTCCTGGGGGGGGGGGGGGGGAGGCGCGGGGTGATTGGAACCCGGGGGGTGCTCCCACGATGGCCTGGCCCGCGATCGGGGCCCACCAATCGGCGGGCTGGCCAGTGCCGTGGGGGCACTCTTTTTCTTCCGCCGCTGCCACGGCCTCCACCATGGCAGAGGCGGAAGAGACCCCCCCTACCGCGCATGCGCCGGTGGTGATGTCAGCGGCCGCTGACGCACTGGCGCATGCGCGGACCGGCGAAGGCCTATCGGCCAGCCTCGACGCCGGGCGGCGTAGCGCCAAAGGCCGTTGGCGCCAGTTTTGGCGCTGGCCGATGGAGCAGAAACCACTCCGGCGCGGGCCTGACCCCTAAAGGGGCGGAGAATGCACACCTTTGGGGAGGCCGGACGCCAGAGTGGTTGGCGCCACTCCGCTACGCCGGGACCCCCCGACCCGCCGGGTAGGTGAGAATCCCGGCCCTGCTAACAGTTTACATATTTTGTATGTTGGGACAAAGTGCATGTCATACATTTCTGTATATTTTGTGCATGACACCGATTTTACAAAACAAAGAGAAAATACATTTTAAGAAATGTATGACAGCAGTTCAGATTTGGGTTCCAAAGATTCCAGTGGCCTTTTCCTTTACATTTCATTGTATCTGAGTTATATAGTAAATAATTAAACTACTACATGACAAACACATTTTGCAAAACCTGCAGCGATAGTTTACTTCAGTCTAGCTACCACTTTTAGAATTCTCACATAATATGTTGCCATGACAAATCATTTGGGGATTTTTTATAGCATTTTGTAATCCACACATTGTTGAAATCATTGGGTATTTTACACTAGTTTTATTAAAGTGAAATCAGTGGTAAATATACTGCAGTACACAAGATATTGCCACTAGTTGGGGACAAAACAAGAGTCCATAAATCATAGAATCATAGAATCTCTACTGTGCAGAAGGAGTATAGTGTTCAATTTTGGTCGCTACACTACCAGAAGGATGTGGAGGATTTAGAGAGGGTGCAGAAGAGATTTACCAGGATGTTGCCTGGTATGGAGGGCATTAGTTATGAGGAGCGATTGAATAAACTCGGTTTGTTCTCACTGGAACGGCGGAGGTTGAGGGGCGACCTGATAGAACATAGAACAGTACAGCACAGAACAGGCCCTTCGGCCCTCGATGTTGTGCCGAGCAATGATCACCCTACTCAAACCCACGTATCCACCCTATACCCGTAACCCAACAACCCCACCCCCCTTAACCTTATTTTTTAGGACACTACGGGCAATTTAGCATGGCCAATCTACCTAACCCGCACATCTTTGGACTGTGGGAGGAAACCGGAGCACCCGGAGGAAACCCACGCACACACGGGGAGGACGTGCAGACTCCGCACAGACAGTGACCCAGCTGGGAACTGAACCTGAGACCCTGGAGCTGTGAAGCATTTATGCTAACCACCATGCTACCGTGCTGCCCATAAAGGTCTGATAGAGGTCTACAAAATTATGAGGGGCATAGACAGAGTGGATAGTCAGAGGCTTTTCCCCAGTGTAGAAGGGTCAATTACTAGGGGGCATCGGTTTAAGGTGCGAGGGGCAAGGTTTAGAATAGATGTACGAGGCAAATCTTTTCACACAAGAGGGTAGTGGGTGCCTGGAACTCACTGCCGGAGAAGGTGGTGGAAACAGGGACGATAGTGACATTTAAGGGGCATCTTGACAAATAGATGAATAAGATGGGAATAGAAGGATATGGACCCAGGAAGTGTAGAAGATTGTAGTGTAGTCGGGCAGCATGGTCGGCACAGGCTTGGAGGGCCGAAGGGCCTGTTCCTGTGCTGTACTTTACTTTGTTCTTTGAGACCATTCAGCCCATCGAGTCTGCACCAACCCTTGGAAAGAGCACCCTACCTAGGCCCATGCCCCAACCTTATCCCTGTAACCCCACCTAACCTTTTCGGCACTATTTTTAGCATGGCCAGTCTACCTAACCTGCACTTCTTTGGACTGTGGGAGGAAATTAGAGCACCAGGAGGAATCCAACGCAGACACGGGGAGAAAATGCAAACTTCACACAGTCATCTGAGGCCGGTCTCTGGTGCTGTGAGGCAGCAGTGATAACCACTGTGCCGCCCACAGTAATATAAGATAGTAAATCCAATAGGGAATATGAGAGAAGCCACTTTTCCCAAAGTGTTGTTAGAATGCAGAACTCGCTACTCAATGACTATTAGAGGTGAATAACATGGGTAGAATTAATTGGATATTGTATCAACACGAGAGATAGTAAGGAATAGAAAATTATCTTGAATTGTTAGATGAAGAGGGTTAGGAAGAGGTTTGCGTGGAGCATAAATGCCAGCGAGGACCAGTTGGGCTGAATGGCCTGTTTCAGTGCTGTACCTTTTATACTCTGGTTGACTAATTTCATTTATGGAAAAAACACAAATAGTTACGACTTAAAATATGTGGATATTTAGAATATGGAGCACACTATATTGTTTGTTTAAAAATTGAAAACAACAGTGCAACAGGCTTTTTATAATTTTCATAATGTTATAATTTTCACAAATTAGTTTTCATATTGGCTACTACCCAGATGTTGAATCAAAATTTTACTTGTTGTAAATGTATTAGCTCTTCATACTATCTGTAAACTATATATAACGTTATTGTACAACACCCTTAAAAATATGAATTTAGTGATCTATTTAATGATGTGTAGCAGAGCTTCCCTAAACTATTTTCCAATATGACACCATTTTAACACTTGAAAATTAACCTGACCCCAGATGCCAATAAAAGCAGCAAATAAAGCGGCATAGCAGCATTCCCGTAACAGCCTCCCTGAACAGGCGCCGGAATGTGGAGACTAGGGGCTTTTCACAGTAATTTCATTTGAAGCTTACTTGTGACAATAAGCGATTTTCATTCATTCATTCACGATATGATTGTTAAAGTTTGCATATTATGGATAGATGTGTAATAGATGATTTCAGGCAATTGCGATTCATTTTTCCCACTGGCAGCGCACCATCACCTGCGGGTTTCCCGGCGGAGTGGGATGACTTAAATAGGACTAGCAGCAGGAGTATACAATCCCGCCACCAGTGAACGGCATACCCCCGAGAAACATGCAGCCGGGGGACCGGAGAATCCAGCCCCATATAAATATGCATTTTCAAAGTACTGTGTAAATATTTCTTTTTTTAATGCACTTGTGCATATTTCAGCCCAGTCCTCCATATTTCCTGGAGAGGAGACTTAGTGAACCCCCTCTATGTTCTTCTCCTCGCAACATACAAGTTGTACATGCATGTGCATACACACACATACTCACACCTCCCCTAATCCCACACAAATCAGCTCCTGATCCCTCCCTCCATCCCGTACATTGTAATGTGTTGCTCTCCCCCACACAACGCACAGGTCAGCCAGCCAATGGCAACCAGTGGGACATGAAAGCCTGAGCCCCAGTCCATACCCCTGTGCATCTGATTCTTCATCTCCATGCCTCTGTCTGCCTACCAGCTATTGCCTGTTAAGAACTTCATAGTTTCCTAACATATTTATAATTAATTCTTACTACTTATAACTTTACTCAAGTGGAGTATGGGGGAGTGAAGTAATTGTGGAAAGATCACTGTGTAATTGATGCTTCCCCCCCTCCCCAGTCCCTTTCAAACTGGATTGTGTAATAATTAGAAAGGTTACTCCCCCTACCAACAAAAATCACAACCCCCTTCACCACACCCTTCCCTGGCACCCTCCCTCACCACCCACATACTCATCAATGTAAGAAATAACATTTCTCAAACTCTAGTTAATTTGTTCACATCATTCGATTTGTTCAAACACCTTCTTACCGCTTAATGCACAGCAGTTCCAACATGAGTCAGGGTATTCTTGAGTTAGTGAGTTCCCTGCGTGTGTTATTTTTAAATGGTCATGAGAGGAAGTAAAAAAAATCTCGGGGACCAGGCCGCCAGTGCCGAGATAGGATCCAGTAGAAAGATTTAATGGCAGGAAGGATAAAGTGGGGAGGAAAAGAATCAATGGCTCGTTGATCAAGCTTGTTGTTCATAATGTTGGCCCCAGGTGGAACTATCTCACTGACTTGGAGAGTGAGAAGGAAGCAGGGCAGTGGCAGCACACTGCCATGGCCTCAGTGTGGGGCACTGTCCCGCAGGAGGGGGAACTCGCAACCCCATCTCTTTACTCTCCAACCCCATTTGGGGGTCGCAACCCATAGTGTGAGAACTGCTGATGTATAATGTGTACTTGTGGAGTGCTTGCTCAGAAGTAAACAATACCTAAAGTCTTTTGCCGTCTTTTTTTCTTCCCTTCCTCTATTACAGCTGTTCCTTTTCCATTAAGCCATCGACTGACCATGAAGGAAGTATTCGATTGTGATGGCAAGCCACGGGTTGACATTTTGAAGGCTCATCTCACGAAGGAGGGACGCGTAGAGGAAATTGTAGCACTTCGAATTGTTAATGAAGGCGCTTCAATTCTTCGCCAAGAGAAAACAATGTTGGATATAGAAGCTCCTGTGACAGGTAGAATTGCACAGATTCATAAATATTTTGAGTCTTGAAACAGCTTTACTACCAAATAAAAGTGCAGATTTTAATTGTGAATTTTTAAGTTCAGCGATGAACTGTGACGGCACAATGCTAAGTGTACTATACAATCCATTTTAGAAATTAACAGAAGACGTGCATTCTGTTCTCAAAATGTCCTTAAAAGTTTCAAGAAGACCATTTATCTCAGAAGAGTTGAGCCCAAATTGTGTTCAAGGAGAAATGTTATGAGTCATATCACTGCAACAAGTAACATACATCTTTGCCAATGCAGGGGTTTGCAGAAAGTTACAATTACTAGAGAAAATATCTGTAATTATGATATTCAACTTGAATTGAAGAATGAAATGTTTTGTGAAATGAAACTGTTGGCCAAATGATTGGGCCAGTGATTCCATTTGTTCATTGTCTCTAATCAAAAGATCTAGGTCGGGATTCTCTGAGCCTCCGCACCAAGAATGGGGCCTCAGACCTACGATCGGGTCCGACGCCGGGACGTGATTCCCTGGCGACTGGAGAATCGGCGCCAGTCACGGGCGCGTGGTCGACACGGCGCCAGTCGGGGGCCATTGAAAAAGGCCCCCATGGAGATTCTCCGTGGTCGACTGGCCGAGTTCCCGTCGGCGTGGTTCACGTATGGTTCCACCCGGCGGGAGCTCGGCGTCGCGGCTGCGGTGGCCATCCTGGTGGAGGGGGTGGTGGAGGGATCAGTCTCTGGAGGGGGCCTCCACGACGGCCAGGCCCGCGATTGGGGGCCACCAATCAGCGGGGGTCCGTGATCTGGGGGGGCCTACCTTCTTTCGTGCTGGCCCGCTGTGTGGCTCCGCCATGTTGCGCGGCACCGGCATGGAAGTGGCTGCTGCACGCATGTGTGGACCCACAGCCGGCCACTGCGTGCATGCGCGGACGTGCGTGCGGTAATGCAGGGCCGCATAAGGCAGCTGGAGTAGCGCGGAGCACTCCGGCACCGTGCTGGTTCCCTGAGGGCCACGGAATCGCTGGGCCAAGAGGCCCGTTGACGCCGGCGTGAAACACTCCGATGTTTACGCTGGCATCAAAACTTAGCCGCCTTTTTAGAGAATCCCGGCCCTAAACTTGAATACTCACAAATGCCTCGCAATCTATTTATCAACATTTTAAACTTACATATGGTTCTCAAATCGGATTTTTATATTTAATTCAGAGAACAGTTTTGTTAACATGTTGGAAATGTAAACCACCAAGTGTGTCCAGCTAGAACAACTAATGTGGCTGTGCCTCATTGAGAAGGATTTCAGTGGTGAAATAATCACCAGAAAATTTATTTATTTTTGTGATGCTTATTTAGGGATATCTATTAGCCAAAATGCAGGGGAAAATGCCTTTGCTGTTCTTCGAATGTGTCAAGAAATCTTTTGAATTCTAAAAGTGCAGACAGGGCTTGGGTGTAACTCCTTATTCAAGTGACCAAAATCACCCGAGAAGGTAAGAATATCTTGGTTAGGGAGTTAATATCTCAATAAATCACATCTCGTAATGATGTGATCAGAGAACCCTCCCTCAAGCTAAGAGAAAGTACTATCAATCGCAGCAATGACAGTGGAGGGAGTTTAAACCTGCATGTGTGGTGGGTGGGCTACGAGGGTGCAGTGGTGGATGTTGGTTGGTGCTTGGGTGTGAGGGAGGTAAAGAGGTAAAATGCTGGCAAATCGAAAAGTTAGCAAAAACCTGAGGACTTTCTCATTGAACTGCTGCGTTTTTCTAGCTGTGTGGAAAGCCCCGTGGAAGCCACCAGTCTGAGATTTATATATTCCATTAACAAATTGGCTGCAGCTTTAACCCAGCATTCTGGTTTTAACTGGCAGCACAAGATTTCCCGGGCTATCTGAAACTCAGCAAGTTCCACAAGACGAGAGCACAGCAGTAATTAACGGGTCTAAATAATTGACAAGCTGGAAAGCTATTAAATACAAAGCTGTATCAGCCACTGCTTTTCTTAAACCAAAGACTTTTCCTCTGAGGCCTTTTCTTTCAATGCTTTTGTTGTGACTTCCAACACTTTGGAGACTGTTTCATAGAATCATAGAATTTACAGAGCAGAAGGAGGCCATTCGGCCCATCGAGTCTGCACCGGCCCTTACAAAGAGCACCCTACTGAAGCCCACGTATCTACCCTATCCCCGTAAACCAGTTACCCCCACTCAATATTTTTTGGACACTAAGGGCAATTTTAGCATAGCCAATTCACCTAACCTGCACATCTTTGGACTGAGGGAGGAAACTGAAGCACCCGGAGGAAACCCACGCAGACACGGGGAGAACGTGCAGGCTGTGCACAGACAGTCACCCAGCAGGAATCGAACCCGGGACCCTAGAGCTGTGAAGCAATTGTGCTAACCACTATGCTACCGTGCTGCCGTGGTTTTTCCTCTGTGGACATTGTTGTGTCTTTGATCTGCATTTCTCAGCTGTTCAGCTTACTCAGAAGCTTGGAATCAGCCTCCAGCAACATTACCAGCAGAAGGTCGAGGGATCTTCACCTCCGCCTTGCAGGAAAAATGTAATAAATACACAGCTCCCACGCACAGAAGGGGATACCCCCATCACAGATATACAGGAGAGAGGATCAGCTTTCCAAACATGTCTGAGCACCAATACCTCAGAAGGTTCAGACATTCGTTGACAATATCTGCAGCCTTCTGAAACACAAACTCCTTCCAAGTCAGTCAGATGGGCATGGATTGCCAGTGGCTGCCGAGGTCATCACAATTCTGCATTTCTTCATCTCTGGCTCATTCCATTGTCCTGCTGGTGGCATCTGTAGGATTCCACAATCTGATGCACACATTGGCGGGGGCCCTGTCAGGGTTCCAGGCTGCCAGTGCCAAGTTGTCAGGGTGGCATTTTTTTCCGTGGTGTGATCAGTCCTGGGGGTATGATATGTGCGTGAGGTGGGGTGCGGGGGTGCCCGCAGACTCCTTATAGGTAAGTTGGGGCTTTGGAAGGGTTCGGGGGTCATGCCGGGAGTCAAGAGACCGGGACGCCATTTAAAAGTGACATCTCCATTTCTTCCTGCACTGAGGAGTTCCGGTGAGCGGGACATTTCCTGCTGAGGCCCCGAATTGAAACAGAGATCCAATAGATAGAGTGGTGTTTCTCAGCGCTGTGTGAGACACCTGACTAAACACGCTCGTCACGGGACTCTGTTCCAACTTGGACAGATTGCACCCACGGTGTCATCCCAAGTTCGACCTTCTTTCAAAGCTGAAAAATAAGACTCTTAATTGACAACAATACAATTAAGGTAACATGCAACTTAAAATCACATCCAATAAGCACAATTTATCACAAATAACTACCTATTTCAAATAACAGAAATCCAAACTGAAGTATTTAAAAAGTGGTTAAAAATAAAATCCATAGATGTTATGTCAGATTAACAACGAACCTTAAATAGTGGGTGTGATTTATCCACCGCGTTGTGCCTGGCACACATCTGGACATGCTGGTTAAGTAGCGGGAAATGCCAAAATTGAGGGTGCAAATCTGTTTGCTATCAGCAAGACGACGCTGCAGGACCTGGTGCGCGACATTGATCCAAATGGGCCACCTGATGACACCGTTGCAGAAATGAATTTTTTGCTGGTGTGATGAGTGCTGCATGTAACTGGCACATCACCACGGATTAAGCACACTGGAAGTCAAGGATGTTCAACTGCACTTTGAGCGTGTTGCTCGTTCTGGGTGAGTGTGCTTTACACTCAATTGGCTCTGTTTTATTCCTAAGCTCTAGAGTCGCCAGGTATCTTTATGATACCGCCACGATGTTCAAGTTCAAGATCAGATCAATGACTCAATACACCAGTTAGTAAGTTCAAACAAGACACGTTTATTATTACACAGTTATTTACTACTCATGCACATAATACTAAGACTAAACTGTTCCTACCACTACTAGGCCAATACTTAACTGGAATAAGGGAACTGCCGGATCAGGGAACAATGGCCTCTTGATTTGTCCTGGATCCGCAGGCTTCCAGTTGTGTGGACTAAAGGGGTCAGGAGTGTCTACTCTCGTAGTGTGCATTGTATGACACTTACTTGTCGGTGTAGCAATTGGCCAGGCCTCTCCTTCTCACGTCCAAGTTCCTGGAGAGCTGCTGCAAAGGTGTTCTGCTGGGAGGGCCGGCTAAGAGAGTGGAGGGCTGGCTAAGAGAGAGGAGGGCTGGCTAGGAGAGAGAGCTGGGGTCGGGGTCTCTGTCTTATACTGTTTTGGGTATCGCGCCCATCTGGGCGGACCCGCTATAAACTTGCAATCGATTGGGTCTCTTTCCAATCGATTGATTTGAATTTCCCCAATAACGGGGCTGTTCCTCGTTCACTGGGCGGTTCTTGGGGCTGTTTGTATCTTATTGTCCGGGACTCCTGCTGGCGCCGAAGAGTCTGGCTTGGCCTTTGTTATTCTTAACAGTGTCCATTGTGCCCGGGAATCGCTCACTTAATATGTAAATGTAATGTAAATCGCTTATTGTCACAAGTAGGCTTCAAATGAAGTTACTGTGAAAAGCCCCAAGTCGCCACATTCCGGCGCCTGTTCGGGGAGGCTGGTACGGGAATTGAACCGTGCTGCTGGCCTGCCTTGGTCTGCTTTGAAAGCCAGCTATTTAGCCCTGTGCTAATCCAGCCCCTAAGCGCAGCTTGTTAGTTTCTATGCTGTCTGGTTGCTTCACAGACAGAATCCACAGAGAGGCTCTGCAACCTGCTTGCCTCTCTGACATTGTCCAATTTTCCCTGCATGCAATTCAATGTTCCATTTTATGTCGGGAAGTGGCCAGCTTCGGTGGCTACAAGCGCCAGTGGAATATATGGATGCCAGGATTTGGTTCCGGTGAGATTGGTAAGACCTGCACAGCTGTGGCTCATGGACGGAGAAGGTACTGATACGTGGAACAAATCACACATTGATGGGTACATGTGCTATGACTCAGACGATACTTTTTGCATTGCATTTCAATCAAACTTTGAAGCCTGAACAGTTTTACTCAACTCAAGAAGCATCAGCAGCACAGAGTAGACAGCAGCCAACAATCAAACACTCGAGCTGGGATTCAGCACTGGGGATATCCTCGCGGCCAAAAGGTAAGTGTGTGGAGAAGGGGAGGGCACCTGAACACGGTCTCCCTCATGTTTCGGCAGAGGCCTGAGGCCTAGGAGCTCCTGCTGTGGACGGGGGTGAGTTTCAGTGAGGCTTTTCAGCGCAACTGACTCGCTGGATGGTACTCTGAGAGAAGGTGGGACATGTAAGGGTGGCGGAGGCTTGGGGGATTTGAGGATCCTGGGTGGAAGCCCAAACTGATTGTCAGTCTCTCCTCTCCAATTCCTTACAGATGTCACAATATGGATGGTTGTGTCAGTCCCGCAGAGGTTGCCCTCGCAGTACTAGTGCCAGCCCAGGTGGTCAAATGCCGGAGAAGGCAGCAGTGTTGACGCAGGCTGGAGGCGGCACCCAATATGGAGGGGCCAACACACACACTCTGAAGACCCGGCTGCACATCAGGCTGAGGTGCAAACTAGAGGGGGACGCCAGTGATGGCCCAAGGTGTACAGATGTCATTGGTCTTTCGAGGAGAATGATGGACAACATGGGCTACAGGGGACTCCGTCTCAACAGAGTGCAGCACCTGTGCCACATCCTCGTGGATATGGCACCCTGTGGAAGAGGAGGACACCAGCTCCTGGTGTCCGTGAAGGTCACCGTGGCCCACATCTTTTATGTAACGTGTTCATTCCAGGCTTGAGCGGGGACTTGTGTGGCATTTCACAAGCTACAGCCCACAAGTGCATACATGAAGTCATGGATTCCTCATGGCACAGACTTTATTAACTTTGAGCTGGACCAGACCCACCAAAATGCCTGGGCTGCAGAATTCTCCGCTGTCATATGGATGTTCTAGGTCCAGGGGGCAATTGATGGCAGACATGTCGCCTAGTGCACATCGGGGCATCAGGGAGTCCCCTTCATTAACAGGAAGGGGTTCAAATCCTTGAATTGTTAACTCATGTGCAATAACGAGCTCCCATCCTGGGACACTTGGAGAACCCCGACCCCAGGATGACCGGTTGGTTCTTGGGGAATAAGGCGTACCAGCTGAGGTCCTGGCTGTGGAGACCTGATATAACGAGGCCCATGCTGCCACACGTGCTGTCATTGAGCAGTCCATTGGACCCCTCAAAATGCGCTTCCAATGCCTAGACTGCTGCAGGACACCCATAGAAGGTCTCCTGCTTTGTGGTGGTCTGCTGTGCCCGTACAGCCGGGCACAGCAGTGGTGCAACATGCTGGAGTAGGAGAAGGAGGGACATACGGCCACACCTGAAGAGGAGAGGGACCAGAAGTGGTTGGAGGACGAGCCCGCGGAGGACCGACAGGAGGAGCCAGAGGATGGAGGATGTGCGCTGCCAAGGGAGCTGCAAGCCCGAAGGATCAGGGAGGCAATCATCCTCACCTGACTGTCATCGGATGAGGCTTTGTCCTTCTGCTCTTTCTTCCACCCTGCCCCCCAAATCCCTCCTTCTTCCCCTCCCCACCCTTTTCCCTCCTTCCTCCCCCCCCCCCCATAATTTCACCTCCCCCAATCCCTCCTTCCTTCCGCCCACCCCATTACCCTGTTTCACACTCCAAGGGCGTGTGTAACATCACCCCAGGGCGATAGGCCTATGTCGGCATTATCAGCGTGTCAATACACAATACAGGAGAGTGATGATAACTTACTGTGAGGAAAGCTCTGGTGCTCCTCAGTTTATGCCAAAGTCTGACTCCTATCTTTCTGCTGACCATGCGCTCACACCCATCCTTTGAATGGGGACTGGATCGGGGATGTTTGATCTTGGACCACTGTGCCAGGAGGTGGGGGTGGGGAGGGGTGGAGGGCAACAGGGGCTGGGGGTCCAGGCAGGCCAGTTGTGAGATTAAAGTGACAGAGGTTTCACAGGTTTCAGGGGTAATATTTTCAATCATAAACATTTGACATTTCTATTCCCCCTAGCTACAAACCGTGCTCCACACCCCGCACAGTACCCCCTTGGTGATCCTCTCTCTTCTTGCTCTTTTGTAGACTTTGCTACATCGAGATATGACCCCAGGGTGCACATCAGAGCTGGAGGCAGCCTGCTGCTTTGCGCACTGTCTGACATTTGATGCCCTTGGTGGACGTCCTCTGGAGGGCCTGGAGCCGGAGGGCATCAACCAACTTACCAGTGTCATTGGCATCACTGTGCCACCCTGTTCTGCCTGCTGCCCTTGAGATGTGCCAGTGTCAGGAGGAGGGGATTTGGAAGAATCGGAGGCCGCCCTCGTCTCCTTGGTGGCAGGCCCTAGGTTAGCCTCCAGCACTTCCTACTCCCTGACGATGCATATAGGGCCCTTTGGGGGCCCCATGGGATTGAGGTGCAGCTGAAGTGAGCTCCAGAGGCCTCTGAGTCATCTGGCTCTGCCAATCCTGGCTGCTCCCCATTGTCTGCACCATGGTGTCAATGCCCTCAGCGATGGTCCTCAGTGACTGGGCCATACTCTGTAGTGCCTCGGCAATGTCCTCCTGCGTCTGGGATATGTCCCTCAGCAATTGGGCCATGATATGGAGGCCCTCAGCCATGGTCATCACAGATCGAGCCATGCCTTGGGCACAACCGCCAAAGATGCTGACATCATGCTCCATGTTTTCCACTGCGATCGCCACCCTAGCAGTGTTGGCCTCAGTGCCATGCATTGTTGGCATCATCTCCAGCACCCATTGCCTTTGGAACTCCTCCAATCAGCTATGCAGTCTCTGGCATCCCCTCCTGAATGTTACAGCTGTGACCTATCATCTGCATCAGCTCTGGGAGGACCTTGACCAGAGGTTTGACATCTGACTGGGACCCAGCTGACTCCTGGTATCCAGAAGACCTCCGAATGCTGTCTCCCTTGGATGTTCCTGCTGCCATCTGATGTACATCAGCACCTGTATGGTGCTCACCAGACTGTGCCCCAGAAACTTGTCCAGTAATATCGCCCACAGAGGTGTGTCTCTCTCTGATGGTGGAGGCTCTGGGTGATAGCTGTGACACATCAATGGTGAATCCTCCAAGATCATCTCTTGGTTGGCAAAGGGGGAATGGCTCTGGATGGCCGGGACGCATCAAATGGAGATCCTGAAAGACAGTGGTATTACAATCCCAGACCAGGCTCCAACAGTGGCTAAGATATTGCACTGAAACCCCACTATTTTATTTTTAAGACTCGGTGGAAAGAACGATTCGCTCTAGGAGTGATTGCATAAAGAAATGGGGCTTGGTTATTTTAAAACAAAACTTCAATATGAAGTGACACGGTGGTTAGCACTGCTATCGCATAGCACCAGGGGCCCAAGTTCAATTCCGACCTTGGGTGACTGTCTATATGGAGTTCGCACATTCTCCCCGTGTGTGCATGGGTTTCTTCCGGGTGCTTCGGTTTCCTCCCACAGTCCGAAGATGTGCAGGTTAGGTGGATTGTCTGTGCTAAAATGCCCCTTGAGGTGTGTTTGCAGGAATAGGGCAATGGATTGGACTGAGGTAGGATGGTTTTTCGAAGCGTCAGTGCAGACTAGATGGGTCGAAAGGCCTCCTTCTGCTCTGTAGGTTTATATGCAAACAATATTAAACTTTTTAACTTAAAATACTAAGGTGATACTTGCAGTACAAAGCAGATTCTGGCTCTTCTGAGAACCCCTTCAGAATTTCTTCAAATGGCTGCTTCAGATGAATTGTTTCAGCCTTTTTTCCTTGTCTCCAGACAAACCTGCTCTACTTTTAAATATTTTCACTTTGTAAACTATCTTACTTGGAAAAGAATTGTTGACTTAGTGTCAGAAAGATGGGAACTTAGTTTCTGTCTCTATGAAAGCTTCCCCAAACTCTCTGCCTCTCTGCCTTTATTTGTGGTTTATTTGCCTTTACTTGTGATCTCAAGAAAACACAGGTTGCCAGATCAGAGATCAGACTTCACTTCCAAAAGCCTTCCTCCAAAACCCTGTCGCTCTACCAGTTTTCTCCAAACTGCCTCTCTCCACAGCTTCTCCCAGCCCCGACCTCACCTCCTCAAGATAAAAAAAACAGTATATCTCTGCAGACAGGCTGCAAGTCATTAACTCTATAAGGACCCCACCCCACCCACCCCCCCCCCCCCCCCCCCCCCACCCCCCTCCCCGCAGGGTATGTGTCACATCACCCCAGGGTGCTGGGACTGTGTCAGCACTGTCCGTGGGTCCCTTTCGAGGGCAGGGGGCTGATAATAACCCGCAGAGAGCTGGGCCATAGTTTGACCCCTGCCTGTTTGCCGAGTGCTCGCTCACACATCACTTGCAAGTGGTGGTGATGCATTGCGGAAGAAAGTGACAGAGGCTTCCTACTGGCTGTGCACAAGGGTGTTTATTGTTCAATATATGCCCCCACTTTCCTGATGATGCATCCCCCCCCCCACCCACCCCTGACCTAACCCGCCCCCCCCCCCTCCCGCGGCGATCTCAGTGATCCTCGATGTGCTTGGCCCTCCAAGCTCTACCACTACATCTAGGTGCGTCCCAGAGATGCACATCAGACGTGGGGGCAGTCAGCTGCTTACCTCGTCCCGTGGCCTTCGATGCCCCTGGCGGGCATCATCTGAGGGCCCCGGCTCACTAGTCGATGGCACCTGCACAGCTGTGCCACCCTGTCCCATGTGCTGACCCTGTGTCGCGGGCTCTTCAGAAGGGTGGAAGGTGGGAGAGCTGGTGGCCACCGTCACCATCCTATGGGACAGGTCTGGGTTGGCACTCTGCACCCCCTCCTTCCGATTGGTGCCCATAGGGCCCTGGGGTTCATCTTGGGCAGGGGGCAGCTGGTACGGGCCCCGGCTGCCCCTGCATCATCTGGCTCTGCCAGCCCTGGCGGCTCCCCATGGTCCGCACCATCGTGTCGACACCCTTGGCGATGCTCCTCAGTGATTGGGACATGCGATACAGTGACTCGGCAATGCCCACCTGCGGCAGGGACAATCTCCGCAGCGCCTCGATCATTCCCATCTGAGAACGGGGCACGTTCCACAGAACCTCATCAAGGTCGGCCTGGTACTGGGTGACATCCCCCAGTGAGGCAGACGTGCTGCCGAGACCCTCAGCCATGGCCGTCACCGACCGCGCAACACCTTCACTAATGGTGCCGATGTCATGCCCCAGGCTTTCCACTGCAGTTGCTTCACGAGCAGTGTTGGCCTCAGTGCCACTCATTGCCAGTGCCATCACATGTGCACATAAGCTCTAGGACTCCTCCAATTGGCTGTGGATCTGCTGGAGTGATGCTGACATCTCCCTCTGAATGTTCAGGTTGGTCCTTACCATCTCCATCAGCTCCGGGTAACCCTGTTCCAGAGGCTCAGCATCAGGTTGGGACCCTGCTGGATCCAGTGATCCAGCAGACCTCCAACTGCTGTCTTTCCTGGGGGTTCCTGCCTCCACCAGATGTGCATCATCAGCAGTGTGGTGTTCACCAGATTGTGCCCCTGAAGCCCGACCACTAACATGGCCCACCGAGGTGTGTGTATCTGCGCTGCTGCAGTTTGGTGATAACAACTGTGCCACGACTGTAACAGTTGCATCCTCGGAGCTCTCCTCTCAGGTGTTTCCCGGGATGGGCCGGCACCACGGCAGCTGGACCTGCGGGGGAATGGACATGTGGTCAGTGGGAGGGATGGGTCAGTCACTACTCACTTTTGACAGATCCTCCGGGTGGATCCCGGTGGTTCCTCACGTGGGTGACTTCCCGGTCCTCGGCCACATCAGTCACCTCCAGGGCACACTCCTTGAAGAAGGTGAGGATTCTCAAGTCCGGCATCGCACCATCAGTCTGGGCCCTCTCCCACCAATTATGGAAGAGCTTTTCCTGAGGAGACACAGAGAGGGCATTGTCAGCCACATGCGTGGTTCACGGTTGGTAGTGGGGGGTGAACTGAGCTTTGGGATGGTGGGAGAGTTGAAGGGGTGGGTGGATGGAGTGCTGAAAGGGGAGGGGGATGGAGGGAGGGTTTGGGGTCGCCTGGGGGGATGCTGCCTTAGGGAGTTGGAGGGTGGAACTTTGGTGTCTATTCATTCTGGCTGCCCGGTGTAGGTCGTTGACCTTCTGACACTGGAGGCCAGTCTTTTTGGTCACAGTGCCCGAGCTGACTGCTGCCGCCACCTCATCCCGGGCAGCACTGGCTGCCTTTTGGCTCACCCTCTGGGACCCTTGGGGGAACAGGACACCACGTCCAGGAGCTTCCCCAGGTTAGCATCACCGAATCTTGGGCAGGTCTCCTGGATCCATTGTTGCGAGTTACTGGCGAGATCCGTCCTGGCGAATCAACTGGCAAGCTGGCATTCGGGGCGAGAAGCCTGTGAGGCCTCGTTAAGTGGACCAAGTATCGTTGAATAGTGTTGCCAGCCTCATTGCGCCGTGGAAATGCGCGACAATTCCCGCTCGCTAGCACACTTGGAAATTTTTCAGGAAGATCGTGTCCTAAGAAATTGTTCCGTTAAATCATACCAGTATTATCAAACTCTTAAACAGTAATGGTGACCATGACACCATTATCGATGGCCATGAAACTCCATCTATCACTAATGTCCTTTAGGGCAGGACATCTGCCATCCTTACCTAGTCTGGCATTCAGGTGACTCCAAACCCACAGCAAAATGTGGTTGACTCTTACATTCCCTCTGAGATGGCTGAACCGCCACTCAGTTCAAGAGCAGTTAAGGATGGGCAAAAAAATGCTGACCTTGCCAATGATGCCCTCATGCCATAAAATAATAAATTTGTGAAACAATTACAGTGCATACACAAGTTCAAGCACCTAAATTACTTTACTTGGGAAATTACCAAGTCTTTCTTCTCTTATTACTTCAACATAATGACAGAGAACATACAGTGCAGAAGGAGGCCATTCGGCCCATCGAGTCTGCATCAACCCACTTAAGCTCTCACTCCCACCCTATCCCCATAATCCAATAACCCCTCCTAACCTTTTTGGACACTAAGGGCAATTTATCATGGGCAATCCACCTAATCTGCACGTCTTTGGACTGTGGGAGGAAACCGGAGCACCTGGAGGAAACGCACGCACACACGGAGAACATGCAGACTCTGCACAGACAGTGACCCAGCGGGGAATCGAACCTGGGACCCAGGAGCTGTGAAGCCACAGTGCTATCCACTTGTGCACCATGCTGCCCGATATCCCTGCGGCATTAGCAGAACTAGAGGCAGGCTGCTCGTTCCCCTACTCTTACTGCTCAGATGAGTGAGCCCGACATCCTCTGGAATTTGGAGCTTATGAGAGCAGCACCAAAGATTACCTCACCTGTCCCTGTGCAGGGACAGATTCAGCCATCTGGACAGGAGGCAGCATCTTGACAGAGAGTGGAAGGAACAAGGCAGGGGGAGAGAATTGGATTGCCTTGAGCAAAGTCTCCACTTCCATTTTCCTTTTCTCCACTTTCCCTCTCATGGCCCACTGGAACTTCCTTGCTGAGAACTGGAGAGCACTTTGCTGCACTTCATTGAGGTGTAGAGAGGCCAGCTGAGGTTTTCCTTAATCCTATTTTAGCAGGCAGAGTGAGTGTTCAGTCCATTGGTGAGGTCCAGCATGCACTCAGTTGCCGAATGCAGCTGATGTTTCATGCAGATGCCAGCTCTTCCAGATGGTCCTCTTTGTCAAAGGCACCTGAAACTTAACATTGGTGCCTGAGGCTTGACATTGTTGGCCGGCGAGCTTGGAGTATCCTGCAAGGATGAGGATTCCCCACTCTGTCCTTGTTTGTAATGAGAGCTTCTGATTACTTGTGATGTGTAACTATGACAACTCGTGCATGTCGTGGAGGCCCCACCAAGGTGCATCTGAGCCGGTGAAGGTTACGCATTAGCCATGTGATGGTGCTTTTGTGTACAATCTCCTCTGAGGAGTATCCATCATCCTCCTGAACCAGTTCCCGCATGATGTTTCAAGGACCTGTAGGAGATGAAAGACATGAATTAGAACTGACAAGGTGAAAGGATTCAAAGTCATCATTGTGCAGATCATCATATTTCAGTAACCACTGACAACATGAATGAGTGTTATATACTATGTGGCTGTCGGTATTTAATATCCAGGTACCTGGGAAACCCTCATCTCTCTATTTCCAATGGCCTTGAAATCCGACACTGCCTATCTCAGTGCAACATTCCTCCACGCAGCTAGGCTTTAACTGGAAGGCCACTCCCAGTTCCCTGCCTCTCTTTGGTGTTCTGCGCTTTATCCTCCCTCAAGGAGAGAAAGAACAGAGCTATAAACATGAAAAATGGAATGCGTTGAGAGGGTAGAAGGTGAGATGGTTGTGTGAAGGTATAAAATTGGGATGAATAATAAAGGGCTGTCTTCCCATTTTGGAATTGTTGCTGTATCTCTTCTGACAATTATAGAATGGATTTACTTTATCCCTTCTTGCTTGAGTCCCTGTAACTGCTGAGGCTTGAACAGTCAGGTGTGGTTCATGAATATGCATGCCTGCTCTGTTTGGCCAGGAAAACTGGAAGCGGGAGTGCTAATGGGTGGCACAGTAGCACAGTGGTTACCGTGGTGCTTAACAGCACCAGGCACCCGGGTTCGATCCTCAGCTTGGGTCACTGTCTGTGCAGAGTCTGCACATTCTCCCTGTGCCTACGTGGGTTTCCTCCGGGTGCTCCGGTTTTCTCCCACAAGTCCCGAGGACGTGCTTGTTCGGTGAATTGGACATTCTGAATTCACTCAGTGTGCCCGAAGAGGCGCCAGAGTGTGGCAACTGGGGGATTTTTACAGCAAATTCATTGCAGTGTGAATGTAAGTCTCCTTGTGGACACTAATAAAGATTATTATTAATGCCTTGGTTCAGTTAAAGAGCCACAGCAAATGTTATGTGACACTTTGGTTCCTGATTCGTGGCTAGCCTCCTCCCATTGTAGCAAGTCTATAAGTTAAAATTCAGCCCAATGATTCTGAGCATTGATGGGAATCATCAGTGACATCACAATGCAATTACCCAGACTCATGAAAATGTAGGGCGACACGGTGGCACAGTGGTTAGCACTGCTGCTTTACAGCGCCAGGGACCCGGATTCAATTCCGTCCTCGGGTGACTGTCTGTGTGGAGTTTGCACGTTCTCCCCGTGTCTGTGTAGGTTTCCTCCGGGTGCTCCGGTTTCCTTCCACAGTCCACAGATGTGCAGGTTAGATGGATTGGCTATGCTAAATTTACCCTTGTGTGAAAAGGTTAGATGGGATTACAGGGGTTTGGAGATGGGGGGGAGGGGAAGGGGGGAGTGTGCCTGGGTGCTCTTTCACAGGGTCAGTGCAGACTCGGGCTGTATGGTCTCCTTCTGCACTGTAGGGATTCTATGATATAAACATAAAACATAATAATGTTAAAGTCTGTGTGTGAGGTGACGTCAGTCTGCAAATTGGGAAAATATTCCGGGCGACAATTTTCAGCCCGTAATTGCCTGAGAGAATGGTTACATGAGCAGAAAAGCCAGAGAGAATCAGAAAACGCGATTCACTCCGAATAGATCACCAGCTGATTTCTCCGCTGTCGAGATTGTTCATTTCACCTGCAGCCCGGGGATTTCCTGACCACTTGGGGCTGAACAAAAAGAGAAACCCCATTGGCCAGCTGGTGAGATGGAGAATCCCAGGGCACGCTGCACCAGAAATCTGCAGACGAATCACAGGCGTTCCCCGCGATGGAGAATGCCGTCCAGTGTTTCTTGATTGTCGCCACCACTTGCTGATGACATCATGACGGGAGCCTCAATTAAATGTATTTTAATAAACGTTAATTTTATTATCCGGCCTCCCCGCCACATGATCCTTCTCACTAAATAGTCAGCAAGGTTTACAACCGGTTTTGTAAATCGCTAAACAGCCGAAGAGATTCCTTCAGGGAAGCAAAGGTAAGTATTGCTCCTGGGAATAGAGGGACATGCCCGAGCACTACGCCTGGCATTACCCTAGCACAGGTTGGTATTGCCAGATTTGCACTGCCAATCTGGTAGTGCCAAATTGTGCCAATGGGATGTGTCAGGGCAGGTCCTCATGAGAGCACCATTGGGGGGGGGGGGGGGGTAGTGGGCTCTGAGGGGGAGAGTTTGCAACCATGGGAGGAGGAAGTGCATTGGGGGGGGGATGGGGAACGCCTGCGATTCTTCTGCGTTGGGGGGGTGGGATAGATGGTGGTGGCCATTCAGGATCGGTTTTGATCGGGGCACCCTGTAAAGATGGATTCCAGTCTCTCTCAAGCTGGATGCTGGCTCTATGAGACCCTGCCAGAGTCATGACGTAAGAACCACCCACTCATTAATGAGTGTACTTAAATGCACTTAGTGATTAGAGTGCACTTACCACTCTTTGATGTGGTTAATGTTGGAAATATTGGGGTTTCACCACTTAGAGTCACTCATCTATGAAGGGAGATGAATGAATCAAGGCTGCCGATGATTTGTGGAAGCTGCCAATTACAGCCCATTACTAGAAAGTAATGAAGGGCTTGCAGCTAATGGACTTGAGGGGCCTAAATACAGGTCACATCTTTTTACCTTCCAGGAATGGGCACATGGATATTCCTTACATGTAAATGTAAGATTTACGGCTGTAATTTCTTTAACTCTGTAGCTTTCAGTCAAGGATCTCATTTCTGTGGGGGAGTGGGGGCTGCTCTTTTGGTCCTGTGGTCCCTGTGGGAGTCCCTTTAGTCAGGTGGCTGCAGGGGTCCTCCTGTTATGGGGATCCCTAGGGGAGCTCTCCCTATTACAGAGATCTATGGGGGGAGGTTTCCCTATTACAGGGGTCTATGTGGAGGGTCTCCCTATTGCAGGGGTCCCTGAGTGGGGCCGGTCACACCCATACTTTGGGGAAGGGGGCGCTTGCTTTGTAGTGCAGGGATGGATGCTGCAGGACTTCGCTATTGGACTGCCCGCACCAAATGGTGAATCGATAGCGGAATTCCCTGTGCAATTGGAGCGTTACACACCAGTCTTTAGTCTGAACCTGACACTTTGCCAAATTCTGGTGAGATTCTGCTCTTAAAGTTTTATTGGCAAGTTTAAGATTATTTACATGACTCATGTAAGAGAATGCAAAAGTTATCCATCCTGTCCGTGCCACTTTTATATTGAGATCTCAAATGTAATTGTTTTTAACAGGTGGTGCTAATTTGGAGGAAGATAATACTATCAATTGCTGAATACATTTTTATATGCTGATGAAACAACTAGAAATATTGCTATTGATACCAACAAAATTTTTTAAAAATAAATTTAGAGGACCCAATTAATTGTTTCCAATTGAGGGCAATTTAGTGTGGCCAATCCACCTACCGTGCACATCTTTGGGTTGTGGGGCGAAACCCACGCATACATGGGGAGAATGTGCAAACTCCACACAGACAGTGACCCAGAGCCGGGATCGAACCTGGGACCTCGGCGCCATGATGCAACAGTGCTAACCACTGCACCACCGTGCTGCCCGATACCAACAAAATTAACATGCACTTCAGTGTAACTGGCTGTGGTTGAAGTGTAAATATTACTCCAGTCCCATCTTCCAATTGTCAACCCCATAAAATCCATGGGCGGTATTTTCTGCGTCTCCCAGGGTATATTTAGCGGCGATGGAGGGAGCTCGGAATTTGCTGGCGGGGGATCAGAAGGTCCCACTGCTGTCAACGGTGTTTCCCGTTCCATGCACCCCCTGCTGCCGGGTAATTCGCGGTGGGGTCACCGTCGGCAGGGCTGGAAGATACCACCGGCAAAAACAGCCGGAAAATTCCAGCTCATACCTTCTTTAGGAGGTGATGGAAATAATGGGTGGAGTTTTGCGGCCAAGCCCCAGGAGCAGACTGAGGCGAGAGGTGGGATGCCAGTGGGCTGCCCACCCTCACTCAATTAATGGTTAGTTAAGGGCCTCTCCCAACCACTGGTTGTATTTTGCCATGCAGGGTGTGGGGAGAAGTTGACCTTGTTATGAGCTGGGATGGGAGCACATCCTATCCAGCCACCTTATGCCCAACGGAAGCCAATCTCTTGTTGTATGACACCCCCGCTCCCATTGTGTTACCCAATTCCACACTCCTCATCTCCCCCGCCATCTGTGTGCCCCCCCCCCCCCCCCCCCCCCACCCCACCTCTTGCCCACCTCTCTTGCCAGGTCCTGCCAACCTGGGCTGGATTCTTGCTCTGGACCAATTAACAGCACAACAGCCCTAAAGTCGGTTCTGGCCACATGGAACTTGGCGCACCCCGTACTTTTAAGATGGGGGTGGGGGGGGAGTGGTAGGTTGGGTCACCGCCTTTGTGTAAAATTCCATATGTTTATGTAGGTAACGGGATCCACCACACGTCTGAAAAAGTTATACAGCTGCGTAGGTGTGCTCCAAGCATGGCCCAGCCAATTACATTTTTAGCTGCCCAATTCTGAATCACAGGCTGGAGATAAATTGAGTATGACAAATCAATTTATTTAATTCATGCACATCGATTTTTCGATGCATTTGGTTTTTAAATGCATCTGATGCAAGTGCTTAATGAGATTTTCTGAGTTTTTAAATTCATCATTATGATTCTTCCACCTCTTGTTTATTTGCTTCAGCCTACTCCTATGTGCTTTTATAACTGAAGAGTGTGTGGAGATGAGTTAGTGCTAGGAAACTGGTAAGCAACTTGTGACTGTGAAAGACTGATCAATTGATATATTAGTCCCAGGAGTGCCCTCTGGTGGAGATGAGTTGACGTAGGCTATGTTGCCTGTAATGCCCTGGTCTGGAGCTCGGAAAATAGCTACACTGTAGAGTAAGGAAGCAGCTCTACAGATGGCTGAGGTCTATCAAAAAAACCCGCGACGAGATCCAGCAGTTATCCAACAACCATGACGTATGAGGTTTCTTTTGCGCACTCAAGACCACCCCACTGCTGACCAAGAGTGGAGAGGTGCTTATCAAGAACAGAGAGACTGGAAGAAGCACTTTCAAGACCTCCTTCACAGAGACTCTGGGATGAATTCTCCGCCGTCGGGATTCTCCATTTTGCCGGCAGTTCGGAGGTTTCCCGACGGCGTGGGGGTGCCCCACAATGGGAAACCGCATTGACCAGCCAGCGAAACGGAGAATCCCGACGGCATGCCACACGAGACTTCTGGTGCGGCGGGACGGCAAATCCCACCCTAAGTCTTCAACTCCAGTGTCCACGACTCCATCCCAGCACAATCCCAACCTGGCACAAGGTAGAAAATGCCATCCGACAGCTAAATAACAACAAAACATCTAGAACGGATGGAATCTCCACCAAAGTACTAAGACATTGCAGTGAGGTCCTATTGCACGAACACATGACCTAATTTCCCTTATCTGGAAGGAAGTGAACAGGCCAGGAGAACAGGCTGGACCATTATCGTGACCATCTTTTTTTGAAGTATTTTTATTCAAGTTTTTAACATTTGAACATTTACAAAACATTAAAACTCAAACTAAAATAAACCCAGCACAAAGCCCCACCCCCATAACTCTGCCCCCCAAACAACCCCCCCCCCCCCCAAAATAGTTGATGGTAACTAACCCTATCTCTTGTGGAACCGCTCATTTGCCCCTCTTAAGGTAAACTTCACTTTATCTAAATACAGGGACTCCATTAGATACCCCAGCCACACCGAGGCACAGGGTGGAGAAGCTGACCTCCGCCCCAACAGAACCCATCTACGAGCGATCAGCGTGACAAAGGCTAAAACATGTGCTCCTGTTTGCAACTCCAGCAGGTTTGACACTCTGAATATAGCCCCCAGGGGACCAGGCTCCAAATCCACATGCAAGATTGCCGACGTGGTGCTGAAGAACGACCCCCAAAATTTTCCAACTTCGGGCAGGACCAGAACATATGTACATGATTAGCTGGGCCCCAGCCGCTTTGTGACCATCTTCAGGAGAGGTAACAAGTCCAACTACAGTAACTACAGAGGAATTTCTCTGCTGTTGGTCATTGGGAAGGTGATCCCAAGAGTTTCCCTTAATCGCCTTCTCCCTGTGGCTGAAGAGCTCCTCCTAGAGTTGCAATGTGGAGGCCTTCTTTGATCTCACAAAGGCCTTAAATACTGTCAACCATGCGGGATTATATAGCAACCTATTTTGCTTCAGCTGCCCCAAAGGTTTTCACCATCCACCACCTGCTCCACGATGTCATGCAAGCCATGATCCTGATCAACGGATCCACCACAGACCCAATTCATGTTTAGAGTAGGGTCAAGCAAGGCCATGCCATCATACCAATGCTCTTTTCAATCTTCCTTGCTGCAATTCTCCACCTCACCCTCAGAAAGCTTCCTGCTGGAGTGGGGCTCAGCTACAGAATAAATAAGAATCTGTTCAAACTCCGCCACCTGCAGACCAGATCCAAAGTCATCCTATCCTCTGTCATTGAACTACGTTATGAGACGATGCTTGCATCTGCGCATGCTGTGAAGCCGAGCTCTACGCCATTGTCAACTTCGCTGAGACATTTGAGAGCATGGGCCTTACACTAAATACTCACAAGACAAATGTCCTTTACCAGCTTGACCCCACAACACAGCAAGCCCCCCCCCAGTTATCAAAATCCACGACGAGGCCTTGCACAATGTAGACCACTTTCTTTACCTTGGGAGCCTACTGTCAACAAGGGCAGACATCGACTAGGAGGTTCGACATCACCTTCATTGTGCCAGTACAGTCTCTGCACGTGTGCTTGAAGACCAGGACTTCAGATTCAGCACCAAGCTCATCATCTGCAGAGCAATAGTGATACCCACCCTCCTCTGTGACTCAGAGACATCGACTATGGACAGCAGGCACTTCAAAACCCAAGAGAAATACCATCAGCATTGCCTTTGCAGGATCCAGCAAACCAGTCACAGTATAGGCGCACCAACGTCAGTATAACCACTCAGGCCAAAGTCCCCAGTATTGAAGCAGTGACCACACTCGATCAGCTCCGCTGGGCAGGTTATGTCGTCTGCAAGACTGACACAAGACTCCGAAAACAAGCACTCAACTCAGAGCTTCGATTCAGCAAGCAAACCCTGGGAGCACAGTGGAACGCTTCAAGTAGACCCTCAAAACGCCCTTAAAAGTGTAACTTTGACACATGGGAATCCCTGGCCCAAGACCACCTGAATTTAAAAAAATCCCACAATAGAAGCACAATCCCCAAAGTGCAAACTATCACTCATTCTTCAGTTAAGCAGCAGTCTAAAAATATCAATTCCTTAGTGATATGGGTGAGAAGCACATAATGAAGATTTAGCAGATGGAGGAAATGCACCGGGGAAGGAGCTGAACATCTTGAGCTTCATCACCGAGGGCAAGCTGAAGCCAAATGTTGACAGTGAAAAGTGCGCGCCTGCTTCTCCAACCACCGTCTGTTTCACCGTGACAGAGACTGTAGGTCGCGCATTGGACTCCTCAGTCACCTGAGGACTCATTTTTAGTGTAGAAGCAAGTCTCCCTCGACTCTTAGAAGAAGGAAGGTGTCTGTCACCCCTGGTCTGGAGCTCTGAAAAAGCTCGAGCAGTAGTGAGAGCATTTAGAAGAGATATTTTTATTACAATGTCGACTGCATACAAACTGGGACCAAAACTACAGTTAACAAACAACAATCCAGACAACCAGCTTTTCGTGCTTTATGCTGCTGAAACCAAGTACGTTCTCAACACCTCTGTTTGAAAACACCTTGAGGCAGCTAACTTCAACAGAGGCAATCTCCACCTTCTCTACTTCTTGGCTCCTCAGCAGCCCACACATCTGTTAAGTCTTCATTATGTGTTTCTCACCCATATCACTGAGGAATTGATATTTTTGGACTGCTACTTAACTGAAGAATGAGTGATAGTTTGTACTGTGGTGATTGTTGCTTCTCAGCAGCTTGGGTTCTCTATGTTCAGAGATGATAAACAATAGCCTATTATTTGCATAAAATATTATTTGCATAAAATGTACAATTAATACGGCATGTTTCAGATGTTCTGTTCAGATTTGTAATGACCAATCCATGTAGTGTTCACATTTTGTTGAAGGGTTCTCCTAGGATGACTTGGCAACTGTTGCATTCTTTGTCCAGCTGTTCAGTGTAAATTTGGCTTTTCCTTTTCCTCTTTTTATTTTGCTTTCTCAAGATGATTGCACAACAAATTAAATATTCTAATTTATACTTCCCATTTAAACGGGGTGGATATGGCATTCTGGCGAAGTCTTCTTTCCATTTGGGAATCAGAATAAAGCTATGAAGAGGGAATATTTTAAAAAAAACTTTCCTTGCTTACTATTTCATATATGAAACAGCTTTGACATATTTAAAAACAACCAAGTGAATCCCCTTGGGCAGCAAAGAAGTATTTCTCTTCGCTTTTTATCACCTCTACATTGAGCTACTGCGGTAGTGCTATTGGTTCACTGACTCTAAAAATGAGATGCACCTCTGGGCTTTGGAATCTGTTAGGGCCCTGCCATATACTGCCTATCCAGAGTAGGTATTGGCAGCAGTATGTGGGGGCACGGGATGGAGGGAGATGCGGGGCGTGGTGGAGTCGAGGGATGAGAAGTGGCAACATCTTGCAAAGAGTTCCATTACTTTTGGGTCCCACCTGCACTTCTCTACACGCAGTCAGTTGGAAAGCACATTCCTGCATTTGATTGAGGCGTTGAGCGACCATGATGAGGCTTTCAGCTATCCCGTGTGAAAGTGGGAGAGAGAGTACGTAGGCCATTGATCAGGGTCAGCATGCACTTAATGGCCTGTTGTGGCAGATTCTCCACGATTGTGGCCACTGTTTTCATGGAGTTAGACATGAGTGGGAATTGCCTGAGAGATGATGGCATTCATATTTGAGAAGGGCTCCTCTAATCACTCTCCAAATTTGTACATGACCTCAGGAAATGCCAACAGAATTCTGCTGTCGCTTCAGAATCTCTCTCTTTGGGGATGACCCTTGAGGCTCAGCGCCAGCCTCCAGATGAGCAGAGCGCGAGATGTTCTCTGCCACCTAATCCAGGGATCCTCACTCTTGTCCCTATCTCTGGCACCTGTCCCTGCTCACATATGATGTTACCCACGTCATGTGACAATTTAGTTTCCTGTCTCTTCTGTCATATGAGAGTACCTTTAAGAAATGGGTGTTTATAAATGGGTGTGTATATACATATCTGTAGGGAGAGTATATTTAAGAAATGGGTGTTTATTATTGCAGTGATGTCAGAGAGTGGGTGGAACTGGGCTGTCTGTCAGCTTTTTACTTTTGTTTTAGGCTGTTTGCTGCAGGGTGTGTTTTAGTTTTGTTTTCAGAGCTGGGTAGCTGCAGTCACAGCCAGAAGGTGTATGAATCTCTGTAATCTAAAAACTGTAAATCGATCCTGGTGATTTAAAACTAATAACAGTAGTGACTTTAACCTGATGTGCTTCTGATAAAAGGTGTTTTAGGTCTTATGGATGTTAAAAGGAAAGCTTAAAGGATTACTTAGTGTTGTATTCTTTGGGGGTTGTATTTGAATTAATGGTTGCTAAGATGTTCACTGTATGTTTTAAAAACGTTAACTTGAGTTCATAGAATAGACATTGTTTTGCTTTAAAAAATACTTTTCCATTTCTGCTGTACCACGCCTGTAGAGTGGGCTGTGTGCTCCCCATACCACAATCTAATAAAAGTTGTGGGTCAGGTGAACTCCATGATACACTTTGGGGTTCTCTAAACCCTGGTCCATAACACTTGCCAGACGTCTGAGAATCAGGACTTCAATCTCCATGTCTGCGAAATAGGTTTTCTGCATTCCATTTTGTTCTAGTTTTACATACTTCGCAGATGAGTACATTTAATTCTCATTTATATTTGCCAACATTGCAATTTTAGACGCTTGTAAAGTGTGGCTGTAACATGACGATCTAGATTGGCTAGTTTACTTCATTCCCACTACTGGAATTGAATTACCTGGATATTGAAATTCAGATTTAAAGAACAAGACGGCATGTACCACAGCCATCTAAATTTGAGTTCACTACTTTGCTATTTAATCATTTATTTGTACAAGAGCAAAAAGTAAATGAATATCATATTTCAAATGATAAGGGATCAGAACAAAAGGCATCTGCCAATCTTCAACTCCTCAATATATTACTGGAAATGAAATGAAATGAAAATCGCTTATTGTCACAAGTAGGCTTCAAATAAAGTTACTGTGAAAAGCCCAAAGTCGCCACACTCCAGCGCCTGTTCAGGGAGGCTGGTATGGGAATTGAACCCGCGCTGCTGGCCTTGGTCTGCTTTACAAGCCAACTATTTAGCCCGCTGTGCTAAACTGACCTCTAGAACATATCCCTATGTTCTGGTTAATTTCAAACAGCCTTTGGTAATATCATAGTCTGGTAGCAGCAGAGAGTGAGGCTTTTTGACTCATTCTGTCCATGGCAGCTCCTCAGCTAGTTCCAGTTCCTTACCCTCTCCCCGTAAACTTGCAATTTCTGTTTTCTTCAGATAATTATCTAATTCCCTTTTGAAAACCACACTTGAATCTGTCACCACCACATTATCAAGACAAGACAAACCCTAACCATTCACTCCCTAAAACTGTTTTTGCTCATGTCACCTCTGGTTCTTTTGCTTGTCAACTTAAATTAGTGTCCTCTGATCCTCAACCCATCCACCAGTCGGAACAATTTCTCCCTATTTACTCTGACAAGACTCCTCATCATTTTGAACACCTCTATCAAATTTCCTCTCAACTCTCTCTGGTATAAAGAGAACCCAGCCCCAACTCCTCTCTGTCCTCTAAACTTTAGTTCTTCATTCCTGCAACCATCCTTATGAATGTTTTCTGTACCCTCTCTAGTGCCTTCACACCCTTTCTAAGGTGTATGGCTAGAATTGGACCCACTACTCCAGTTGAGGCCAAACAAGTGCATTATCATAATTCTCCTCCTTTTGTCCTTTATCTTTTCATTTACAAAGTCTGAAATTTCTTATCCTTTATTAACTGCTTTTTCAACCTGCCCTGCCACCTTCAACAATATGTGTACATACACCCTGAGGAGGCCTGTCTCCTCCTGCACCCCCTTTAGAATTTTGTTCTTCAGTTTATATTGTCTCCTTATCCTACCAAAATTGATCACTTTCCACTTCTCTGCGTTAAATTTCATCAGCCACGTGTTTGCCCTTTGCAGCTGCCTATCATTGTCATCTTAAAGTCCATCCTGCTGACCATTCACAACACTTCCAACTTCTGTGTCATCTGCAGATCTTAAAATTCTGCCCTCTACTCCCAAGCCTCAGTCATTAATTTATTTGATTGAAGTCAAATCCCGAGGGATCAGAATAGGATAGATAGGTAGAAACTGGTCAAAATGGTGGAAGGGCCAGAAGCCAGAGGACACAAATCTAATTGGCAAAAGAACCAGGGATAACATGATGAAAAACCTTTCTCTGCCAGTGTATGACTGGGATCTGTGGAATGCGCTTCCTGGGAGCATGGTTGAGGCAGATACAATCGTGGTTTTGAAAAGGGATTGGATAATTATCTATTATCTAATTATCTATATTCTATTTGGTAAGTAATCAAATGCCTTTTGGAAGTCTGTAGACATCACATCAACCTCATTACCCTCATCAACCCTCTCTATTACTTCATCAAAAAACACAAATTTGTTGAACACAATTAGCTTTTAAGAAATCTGTGCTGGCTTTCCTTAATTAACTGACATTTGTTCAAGTGATAGCTAATGCTGTCCCGAGTTATAATTTTTAAAAGCTTAACCTGATTAACCTCTAGTTACTGGGATTTTCTCATACCTTTTTATTACATATATATAATACATATATATATATTTGTAAATGCAACTGTGTTGACAATCATTTAATAGAATCATAGAATCCCCAGAGTGCAGAAGGAGGCCTTTCGGCCCATCGAGTCTGCATCGACCCTCTGAAAGAGCACCTTACCTAGGGCTAACCCCTACCCTATCCCATAACCTCACCGAGAGGCAATTTAGCATAGCCAATCCACTTAATCTGCACAGTTTTGGACTGTGGAAGGAAACAGGAATATCCGGAGGAAACTCACATAGACAAGGGAAGAATGCGTAAACCCCACACAGTCACCCGATGTCGGAATCGATGCCGGGTCCCTGCCGCTGTGAGGCAGCAGTGCCACGATGCTTCCTTGCAGGAACAACGTAGAATAGTTTATTTGAATCGTTATAGTACGAATTAATATATTGGCCTAAAGGTTTTACTATACAGCATCTGTTCACTAGCAACAAAAAAAAACAGGTGCTATGTGCCCCAATATGGCTTATCGCATGTGTGTTCAGTCACTGTTAAAAATATGCTGCCTGTTATATTTTTTAGAGCACCCTGTGGTCATCGCAAGGCTGAAACCAAAGTTAGGGGTTCTGCTTATGGAAATTGGGCATAGAGGGCATAATTTTAATCTGCAAAGGTTGACAAGGAGAGATATGGAGGGGTGATGGTGGCTAGGTACAAGTGTGAGCAGAAGTTACAACTTCAAAAAATGCCAGGATTCTGGAAATCCTATATGATGCCACTTACTTCCATCTTTAATTGGTGCACGCGAAATGCCAATGGGATGACAAGTCTGATAATTAATTCATAATTTATTTTTACGGTATGCGGGCGTTCCTGGCTAGGCCAGTATTTATTGCCCATCGCCTATTACCCTTGAGAAGGTGGTGGTGAGTCTCCTTCTTGAACTGTTGCAGACCATCTGGTGTAGATAGGGCATTATACGAAGGAACTCTGCTTTTAGAAAGGTAGTTCCTATTTAAAATATATACAAAATAATAAATATAAAGATAAATAATAAAAAAATAAATAATAAGGCAGTTGATTGAAGCACCAGTGCTTCAGGAGGCTCAGACTTCGCCGTTGATTTTTTCTGAGACCTGCAGCTCCCTGGAACAAGATCCCCTTAAAGTGGACCAGGTGGACACACATTGCCAGTGAGTGCCATGGTCACCGTTTTGCTGAATTCCTTTGCATCCGGCTCCTCCTGCAGGAATTCACAGTTTGCTGCACACAGGTACATTTCCCAGGTGACGATACTTACTTGGGCCAACACTTATATTCACTTGGCTAATGATGAGGTCAATCAGAACATGCAGGCTCTTGCTGCAGTAGTTGGATTGCCACGGGTGCTGTTATAGATAACATGCATGTAGCAATCAAAGCTCCCTTGCATCAAACATTAGGATTCACCAATTGCCATCACTCCATTAATGTCCTGCAGGAATGTAACCTCAACAAGATTAATATATGCAAGATATCTAGAAAACCGCCTCCCACAACAACTCTTGCATGACACTTGAAGGACCTGGGAAAGATGAAAGGCATGAGTTTGAATCGTTGCAGACGGGATGGAATTTAACAGACCATTAAAAGCTCTGTTGACCTTGGGCGGGATTTTCGGACCCCTGCAGGCGGGACTAGAAGATCCCGACCTCTGTGTTATGCGGCAGTATGATATCCAAGTCTTCTGCCAGGTATCTGGGAGAATCCCTATTGCTCCATTGCCAAAGTCCATATATTCCACTACCCTTTCAAATTCCATGATCTCTTTTCTTGCAGAGGTCAGAGCAGCAATTACTGGAGAACCCCGGTTCACTGCCACTCATTGGAGCTCAGCACTCTTTTCAGATTTGAACGTTAGAACTAGATTTTGTGGAGAGGATGAAATAACAATATCTGTGTAAGGTGACTGTGAGGGATGGGTGTTAGAAGGCAAAAATAAAATTAGGGTGAGCATCAGTATGGGCTGTTGAGATCGGGGTTTGAGGATACGCCTCGAGAGACAGGAATCTGTGGAGCAGCGAGCTGCGTTGGTATGAGGAGTGTTGCAGCAATCAAAGCTCCCTCGCAATGGTTGGCACCTGAAAGTGGGATGTCACTCATCTTTCCTGCTCTCATGAGGGTACTGAATCTCTTGCAGCATTGAGACCAAGCACAAGGCCCCTCAACCCTGCTGTTTACTTCTCATGTCTGCAGCTATTTTGAACCATGCCTATTTGGCTTGAGAGACTGGCCTCTTCCTTCCATTTTCAGCAAATAATACTTCTCTTTGGGCCCTCACAGCCCACAGCATGATTTCCAGCAAAGTATTAGAGAACTGTTGGGAGGGAAGGTTGATGGTTGAAAGTTGCAGGGGCAGTCACCTCATGTTGTGCATCATCCTGTTGTTTGCTCAGTCATCAGTGGGAGATCGGTAATGGAGCTTTTCTTACCTTTCTGCATCCCTTTAAATAGAATCCTTCAATTGATATCTGCGGGTCTTCATCCTGCCCACACTCAGTGGTCAGATGGGAAATCCAGGAATTGTGTTCTAACAGGTTGGCTGAGTTAGACATCGCAAAACCTGCTCCACTAACAGGAGCAGCAGATAGCTAGGAACCCTCCAAGTCACTAACCACCCTGACTTGGAAATGTATTGCTGTTCCTTCACGCTCACTGGGTCAAAATCCTGGAAATCCTTCCCTAACAACACTGTGTACCTACACCTGTGGGACTGCAGTGGTTCAAGAAGACAACTCACCACCACTTTCTGAAGGGCAACTAGGGATGGGCAATAAATGCTGGCCTAACCAGTGACGCCCACATCCTGTAAATGGATTTTAAAAATCTGTTAGGTTCTCAACTCACTCTGGCCCCTCCCTCTGTTGCAAATGGGTCAATTACGTTAAATCTCTGCCCATAAAGTCTGTATCAGGCCCCTTTGTAATATTAATGCATCATGCAGTAATCAGGGGCGGTATTCTCCGACCCCCCGCAGGGTCAGAGAATCGCCCGAGGCCGGCGTAAATCCCGTCCCCAGCGTGGCCGGAATTCTCCGCCACCCGGGAATTGGTGGGAGCGGGAATCACGCCCCGCCGATCGGCTTGCCCCCTGCGGCGATTCTCCAGCCCGCGATGGGCCGAAGTCCCGCCGTCTACAGGCCAATCCCGCCGACGTGGTTTCAACCACCTCTGGTGGCGGTGGGATTGGCGGCGCGAGTGGGCCCCTGAGGTCAAGGGGGGGGGTATGGGACGATCGGAACCTGGGGGGTGCCCCCACGATGGCCTGGCCCATGATCGGGGCCCACCGATCGGCGGGCGAGCCAGCGCTGTGGGGGCACTCTTTTTCTTTCGCCGCTGCTACGGCCTCCACCATGGCGGAGGCGGAAGAGACCCCCCCTACCGCGCATGCGCCGGTGATGACGTCAGCGGCCGCTGACGCACCGGCGCATGCGCAAACTGGCAAAGGCCTTTCGGCCAGCCCCGACGCCGGCCGGCGGGCGTCAAAGGCCGTTGGCGCCGGTTTTGCCGCCAGTCAGTGTGGCGCCAACCACTCCGGCGCCGGAGTGGTTGGCGCCACTCCGCTACGCCGGGACCCCCCGCCCCGCCGTTTGGGGAGAATCCCGGCCCAGTTTTCCGAGCGCACAGGTACCAAACCAATGGTCCTTAAAGTGACTGTTGGAGACTGTTTAACCAAAAGATAAGTTTAAAGGAATTTGTTGACCTGAATGTGGAGCCTGGAAGAATGGGAATCCCCTCCCCATTTGGATCCTTTCTTGGCTGGCATTCCTGCCAATCCGATTTTCTCCATCCATTGCCACCACAGCACAGCTGGGAAGCTGGGCTTGTGACAAGCTCCCACAGCTCCCAGCAGTATTCAATGAGAATGAAAAAATGAAAATCACTTATTGTCACAAGTAGGCTTCAAATGAAGTTGCTGTGAAAAGCCCCAAGTCGCCACATTGCGGCGCCTGTTCGGGGAGGCTGGTACGGGAATTGAACCGTGCTGCTGGCCTGCCTTGGTCTGCTTTTAAAACCAGCTCCTTAGCCCTGTGCTAAACCAGCCCCTACAGGATGAGGATTCCATAGAGGAGGAATTCCTGGAGTCTATACGGGATGGTTTTCTTGACTAATATGTGGAGGAACTAACTAGAGGCAGGCCATCTTAGACTGGGTACTGTGCAATGAGAAGGGAATCATTGCCAATTGGCTGTTTGAGACCCCTTGGGGATGAGCGACCATAACATGATAGAATCCTTTTATCAAGGTGGAGAGTGAAGTAGTTGATTCGGAGACTAGGGCACTGAATCTTAATAAAGGAAACTATGAAGATATGAGGCATGAGTTGGCCTTGATAGATTGGGGAGAGTTACTAAAAGGGATGACAGTGGTTAGGCAATGGCAAACATTCAAGGAAAGCAGCGGGAACTGCAGCAACTGTTCATTCCTGTCTGGTACAAAAGCAAAATTGCTAAGAGGGCCAATCCATGGTTTACAAAGGAAATTAGAAGTAGCATCCAATCTAAGGAAGAAGCATACAGATTGGCCAAGAAAAATAATAGGTCTGAGGATTGTGAGCAGTTAAGAATTCAGCAAAGAACGACAAAGGGATTAATGAAGAAGGGAAAACACAGTATGAAAGTAAGCTTGCAGGGAACATCAAGGCCAACACTAAGAGTTTCTACAGATATGTGAGGAGAAAGAGATTGGTAAAGCCACATGCAGGCCCCCTGCAGACAGAAACAGGGGAATGCATGTAAGGGACAAAGAACTGGCTGAGCAATTGAATACATACTTTGATTCTGTCTTCACAAAAGAAGACATAAATCAGATGCCAGATATGTTAGCGAATGAAAGATTTAGTGAGAGAGAAGAACTGAGGGAAATCAATATTAGTAGAGAAATATAGCTGGGAAAATTGATGGGATTGAAGGCGGGTTAATCCCCAGAGCCTGATGATCTGCATCCCAGAGTGCTTAAGGAGGTGGCTCTGGACATAGTGGATACATTGGTGGTCATCTTTCGGGATTCTATGGGCTCTGGAACTGTCCCTGCAGATTGGAGGGTGGCTAATGTCATTCCAATATTCAAAAAGGGAGGTAGAGAGAAAACAGGGAATTATAAACCAGTAAGCCTAACATCGGTAGTGGGGAAAATTCTTGAATCCATTATCAAGGACTTTAGAGCAGAACATTTAGAAAGCAGTGGCAGGATCAGTCAGAGTCAGCATGGAATTATAAAGGGGAAATCATGCTTCAAAAACCTGATGGAATTCTTTGAAGATGTAACCAATACAGTTGACAAGGGGGAGCCAGTCGATGTGGCATACTTGGACTTTCAGAAGGCATTTGACAAAGTCCCGCATAAGAGATTATTGTGTAAAATTAAAACTCATGGGATTGGGTGAAGTGTGCAATCTGAGGATTCGGGATAAACCATTTTGCACAGAGATGAGGAGACATTTCTTCAGCCAAAGAGTGGTGTGTCTGTGGAATTCATTGCCACAGGAAGTAATTGATGCTAAAATATTGATGGTGGAATTCTCTCAGCCCAGGATTCCCTCAGCAGAGCGGAGAATCAGCGCCATTGGCGTGGTTGGCGCGATGCTGGTCGGGGGCCGCTCTACGTGGCCAGCCCGCCAATTCTCGGCCTGGGATGGGGCCGTCGTAACAACACCGAGTCCCGCTGGTGCCGTCCACACCTGCTCTCAGCCTGTGTGGGGTGTCATGTGAGAGTACCTTTAAGAAATGGATGTTTATTACTGAAGTGATGTCAGAGAGTGGGTGGAGCTAGGCTGTCTGTCAGCTTTTTACTTCCGTTTTAGGCTGTTTGCTGCAGCGTGTGTTTTAGTTTCATTTTTAGAGCTGGATAGCTGCAGTCACAGCCAGAAGGGGTATTAGTCTCTCTCTCTCTGTAATCTAAAAACTGTAAATCGATCCTTTGATGATTTAAAACTAATAACTACTCTCAGTAGTGACTTTAACCTGATGTGCTTCTGTTAAAAGTTATTTTTTAAGTCTTATGGATGTTAAAAGGACAGCTTAAGGATTACTTGGTGTTGTATTCTTTGGGGGTTGTATTTGAATTAATGGTTGCTAAGATGTTCACTGTATGTTTTAAAAAGGTTAACTTGAGTTCATAGAATAAACATTGTTTTGCTTTAAAAAATACTTTTCCATTTCTGCTGTACCACACCTGTACCATTTCTCCCCATACTACAATGTACTAAACGTTGTGGGTCAGGTGAGCTCCATGATACACTTTGGGGTTCTCTAAACCCTGGCCCATAATGGGGGGAGGGGGTTCCGACCCCGTTGGGGGGGGGCTCCGATGTGGCCGGGCCTGCGATCGGGGCCCATCGATTGGCAGGTTGGCCTCTCTGGCTGGCGGCCTCGTTTCTTCCGCACTGGCCCCTGTAGTCCTGCGCCATGTTACATTGGGGCTGGTGCGTTGAAGGAAGCCACTGCGCATGCGTGCATTGGCGCCAGTGCCACTGTGCATGCGTGGATCCCGCAGCGCCCATTTGACACCGGGATCTCCAGCTGGAGCGGCGTGAACCGCTCCAGTGCTGTGCTGTCCCCCTTTAGGGTCCAGAATTGCTGATCCTGAGGCCGTGTTGACGCCATCGAGAAATGCAACGGCGTTTCCGATGGCGTCAACACTAACCTCAGGATCACAGAATCCCGCCCTGAATATATTCAAGAGGCAGCTAGATGTAGCACTTGGGGCGCATGGGATCAAAGACTATGGGGAGAAAGCAGGATTAGGCTATTGAGTTGGATGATCAGCCATGATCGTGATAAATGGCGGAGCAGGCTTAAAGGGCCAAAAGGCCTCCTCCTGCTCCTATCTTCTGTGTATCTATGATGAGTTCTGGGGAATAATTTGCACTCCTCTTGCATGAGTTGACCTCATCAGACATGGTCACCGTTCACTGCTCTGAGTTCACACATCAGTTCAAAAGTGATCAAAACTTTTCGCCTTTACTCCAATGTGAAAAGCAGCTGCACAGAATTTCCTCAGAATTGTTTCCACTCTGTCAGCATAACTCATGGAATGACCAGCAGCTCAGGGAATGTTCTGGTCCGTTCCATTCTGGCACAATCTAACGCCTTCAGTTATATTGTGTCAATATTGCTATATAACTATTTAATATATTTGCTTCAACTTATTCACTCTGCTCTTATGATGAAAGTGTTAATAATACTCAGAGAGCAATTTGTAAGAGCAATTTTTCAATGTGGACATATTGTTCTCAATTTGTATGAATGTTTAGAGCCATCATTAGCTTTGGTTAGAGTTGGAGAAAATCAAAGTTTAACGATGTTTAAAGGAACTATTTTCTGCATTTGTCATGAGGGATTTTACCTCGACTTCACCAAGATCTCAGAAAATGTAGATCAAGGTTATACCTGGATATGCTATGAAAATTCAGTTTTCCTTTTAAATCAGAAAATTTTAATCTACAAATAGACAGGAGATTTCTCATAAGATTTGCTATTTCATCCTTTGACAGAAATGCGGTACATAAATAATACAACTAAATGTGAGACGATGGAGGAACAGTTCCCTCATATACTTTACTGCCATCCCTCAAAGTCGGCCATGTGAAATGCTACCTCAATGTTAACTAGCACCAAAGGCCAGATTATAATAGTGTTTAATTGGAATGTGTGCCTTCTTGCATTCTGCACTGCCCTTTATCGAAATATAATGGGATGTTTTATGAGACTCTGCTGGCTAAGTATAGTGTCATTGTTACTATGGCTACAAAAATGATTCGGACAGGTATTTTGCTATATCTTATTGATTTCTACCCACTTCCTTATGCAAAACAGTATGCATTGCAGTATATGGAAAACATGGTCTGCCGAATTTGATTGCTGAAAGATCAATGTAGCTTCAAAATTGTTTATTCACAACTTTTATAATTTTGATTATGATATTGCTGCTCTACATTTATAAGCGTGTTTTTGTTACTGTTCAGCTCTGACTTCCAATTACTGATTCACCTGTGCAGCTAAAGTAGGTGGAATGGATTTCCTTTTGTAGTTCCAGTAAACTCTTAGATTAGAGGAGCAAGAGTTACCTTAAAGAAACTGTGGGCACGATTTACTGGAAAAGTTTCTAAGTGCGGTAATGAGTGGTAACTGTCGTGAGCTTATCGACGGTCCACCCGGTGATGCCGTCACTGGTATCAAACATTAATTGGGCCACTTACCGAGGCCCCCCGGGTCTCACATCGCAAATGATTGTCCCACCGGCTGATTTCCCTGGACTGCACCTGCCAGCTCCCCACTAACAAGGGAGAACAGCATTTAAACCGATGCCCCAGAGCAAACTCCACACAGCTCGCACCCATGCCACTGTGGTGACCAGCCCCACGATTCAGGGATAGCCACCTGGCCAGAATGTTGGATGGGGTGGAGTCCAAACGGGATTCCCTGTTCCCCTGAGGCTCTCGGAGGGTCAGCCACAGGGCAGCCAGTGCTGCAAGAAGATCAACAACCTCCACCGGGCCCTGACACTGGCCCTGCCTACCACCTCCATCCCCCTGACGACCGCTCCTGCCCTTGCCCAGCAGCATACCGTGCCCCAGCCTATTCATATCCAACAGTGGTGCCCATGCCTGCCTCCCCCCCCCCCCCCCCCCCCCCCCCCCCCAATGATATATAAAGCAAGCGCTTCAGGAGACCCCCGCTGTGTGCCCACAGGAGATGTTGGCTCACAATAGACGAGAGTGACGGGAGAGAGCCCAGATGGGCAATGGGTACTGGACATCAGAGTCCCCCCCCCCCCCCCCCCCCCCCACCCCGCTACGAGGAATGGGCCCTGGAAGTTGTGGGGGTGGCCGAGGACAGATCAGACACCGACGTGAGGATCCACCGGCCCCACCTAGATGACATGTCACACGTGAGTTGTTCATGCCAGATCGAATGATCCTTCTCTCCCACTGTCCATTCCCCCACAGGTTCTCCATCCGATGGTACCAACCCATCTGGGATGATCCCCCCTCCTGCCTCACAAGAGAACATCTCGGAGGGGAGCTCCGAGGAGACCACCATCGATGTGTCACAGCTATTAATCCCACCCTCCTCCACCACAGAGACACACACACTGGACGCTTTTCACAGTAACGTCATTGCAGTGTTAATGTAAGCCTACTTGTGACAATAAAGATTATTATTACCTCGGGGGTGAAAGTAGTGGACAGGCTTCTGGGGCACAATCTGGTAAACACCCACAAGTTGCTAATTCACATCGGGTGGAGGCAGAAATGTCGAGGGGAGACCAGAGGTCTGCTGGATCCCAGAACCCAGCTGGGTCCCAGTCAGACGCTGAGCCTCTGGACCAGGTTTACCCTGAGCTGTTGCAGTCGATAGGTTGCGGCTGTGAGATTCACAGGGGGATGTCAGCAACACTCCCAATCCATAGCTGATTAGAGGAACCCCAGAGGCTATGGGTGCAGGAGATTGTGCCAGCAATGCATGGCACCGAGGCTAACACTGCTAGGGTGGCGACCACAGTGGAGAACCTGGTGCACATTGTCAGCGGCTTGTGTTGTGGCGTCCACTGACAGCCAAGGTTGATGACCTTGGCAGCATGTCCGAGACTGTCCCAATCCCAGGTGGACCTTGCTGAGGTGCTGTCTCAGGTGGGCAATGCCGAGGCACTCCAGAGCATGCCCCAGTCACAGAGGAGCATGGCGGAGGGTGTTGACACCATGGTGCAGACATTGGGGAGCCTCAATGGCTGGCAGAGCCGGATGATGCAGGGGATCTGGAGGTCAACCCAGCTGCCCCTCTGTCCTGAGGTGACCCCAGGGCCCTATGAGCACTGACCATGAGGTGGCCGCGTTGTTTGCGCAACTGGAGGCTTCCTATGGGGTGGCTACGGCAGGCACCAGAACGCCCGAGACCCCCCCTCCCCCCACAAGGCGTGGGAAGGGGACGGGGGAGGAGGGGTGGGAAAGTGGGGGGCTGCCACAACATCGGGGATTCGGGGCAGTTGGGATCACAATCGTACAGCATTAAAACATGTTGCACCTGGGACATATTAAGCCTCTGGCACGTTATTCCGCAATGCAGGCCAGCCATCAAGCCCCTACCCCAGCCCTCCGGTGCTGGATTTCGTCCTCCAGCCCCTCCTGGTCTGGCGTCTCCTTGTCCTCCTCCTCTTCGGTGGCCGCATGTTCCTCCTCTTCCACCTCCTGCATGTCACCCCACTGCTGTGCCAGGTTGTGGAGGGCACAGCAGACCACCACAAAGCGGGCGACCCTCTGGGAGTGTACGACAATGTATCTCCAGAGCGGTCGAGACATCGGAAACACATTTTGAGCAGTCTGATGCACCGCGCAATGACAGCCTGGGTTGCCCCATGGGCCTCGTTGTATTGGGTCTCCACATCGGTCACCAGCCTGCTTACTGGCGCCATTATCCAGATCCTAAGTGGGTACCCCTTATCCCCCAAGAGCCAGCCACCCATCCTGGACTCGTCCTCGAAGAGGTCGGGGATGTCTGAAAGCCCCTGGATGTAGTTGTCGTGCACACTCCCTGGGAAACGTGCGCACATGTGAATGATCTGCATGTGGTGGTTGCACACAAGTTGGATGTTCAGTGAGGGGAACGCCTTCCTGTTGATGAAGGACACTCCCTGACACCCTGATGCGCGCAAGGCGACATACATGCCATCCCTTGACCTGGGGCATCCTGGCGATAGTGGAGAATCCTGCTGTCCGAATATCTTGTTGGGCTAGGTCGAGGTCAAAATTTATATAGTAAGCTGCCCGGGCAAAGAGGGCTGTTGGTTGGGATATACCACACAAGCCCCGCTCAAGCCCTAGAATGAGGCTGAGGCTCAAATGTTTAGGGCTGTGGTGACCTTGACGGCCACCGGAGCGGGTAACCTCTTCCTCCACGTGGTGCCAAGTCTGCAAGGACATGGCACAGGTGCCGCACCATCTACTTATTGAGGCAGAATCTCCTGAGACACAAGCTGTCCGTCATCTGTTCGAACGACCAACGATGCCTGTATACCTTAGGCTGTCACGGGCCTCCCGCTGGGTCCTTTCCTGGCCTGATGGGTGGCCGGTCGTCGGTCGCCACCTCGAGTCTCTGTCGACGTTGCTGCCACCATCTTCTCTGGTGTCCGGCCACCTGGCATGACGTCAGGACCGCAATGACAGCTTCTGTGGGATCCAAGATATCATCCATATCACGTACTATCCATCAGGAATTGATGAGAGTGAGGTACAGTCAGTCAGCGCTGGCTTCCAGCCCAGTACCCTCCAGTCCCCCATGCCCCCCCCCCCCCACATCCCCTGCCATCCTTCAGGGTGCCATTCAGCACGCCTTGCACATACAACCCCAGCTGCAGCAGGCGCCCTAGGCACCGGATCCCAGACCCTGTACCCCAGACAACCCCTGGTAACGTTACCTGGGCCAGGTGCTGGTTCCATCCCCGGTGCACCCACCCACCCTCTGGTTGCAGGGATGTCTCCAGTGCTGAGGCCCAGCTCTTGGGTGTTTGGATGTTGCCTTCTGCTCTGTGGTGCTGAAGTCTCCCGTGTTCAGGCAAAATGTCCATGTCTCACGGCCTGGCTAGGATGGGAGGTAGTAACGCTCACATGCGACATGGCATGTGCACCCACGTCAATCCACGTGGGAGCTATGAAGTGCTCACATTACCACGATTGCTAATTCCTTGTTAGCAACAGGCCTCATTTGTGCTCCCGGAGGCTGCCACAGTCAGTGGGGGTTATGGGTGGTGGGTGGGACAGATAGGCAGCAGCTGGAGCTGTCCACCTTATGGGCACAGATATCCAGGGGTGGCATGGTGGATTCACAGGCTCTGGGAGACCCCTCCTGCACTCCCAGGGGCACCCCCACTTCAACTGATGGCAGTCCACGACCCCCAACCAACCGAGGCCATCCTCCACAGGTCTTCCCCCCGTCACCCACCCCTCGAGCACTGGGGCAAAAATCCCAGTGTCCCTGGGCTCACTGCCCGTGTTCAAAGATGGCTACTCATTACCTCTGATCCCCACAACAACCACTCCGCAGGTTTCACGTTATTAAAAAGGTGCACTTGTTGGCCCCTGCATGATCACTTACTGGGGAGGCGGTTACATCACAGGAAGCCGTTAGATAGGGGTGATTCTCGTTAAGGGTATGGAGATTGGCTTTAATTGGTGATTATTGGTTTCTCACCAACAAGAGGAGGTTGGGTAGTTTGCAAACCGATCGACGCCCGGCGTGGTTCCCAATTTTGGCCTCCCCTGCGATCTGACGCCAATGTCGCGCTCAAGCAAAAATGCGACTGGCTGGTAATTCATTCCTTTAGACACTTTCCCATTAGATCAAGCTCAGAATCTTTTCCGTTAAATCGCGCCCTATGTTTCTCCATAACTATAATGAAAATATTGCTCTGGCACGAGGCCAGATGTGCAATTCAGGGTCAGGAGCCCGATGTGAGGATGAATTCTGTGTCCTGGCCCCATGCATTAGCTGTGCTGTTATCGTGACTTAAATCTAACCTGAAATTAAATTTAGACAGCCTAATTGGTCAGGAGGCACTGTGTGGCTCCAGGAGATGGGAGCTGTCTGCCTGGTTTCAGCTGCCACCGCTTTGCTGATTTGAGCAGGCAGCTCGTCAGAATATCAGGAGGTCGGCAGTAACCAGGGACAACAAGATTTGGTGCGACAGTCAAGCACTAGTTGGCCCCTCAGATTTTGACTCAGAACAACTGTTGAGAATATTGGTTGGGCATCACAAGACTGTTCTGGCTTGGAGGGAAAATATAAAATTCAAAACTCTAATGGACAAGCTCCTTGACTCCCTAATGAGCTTAAAGACACAGTTAATTGATGATGACCTTGTTTCCTGCTCCCTCCCACCACTAGCCCTTTCAAAATTCAAAGCTGTCCCGGAGGCATCAGGATCCTGAGATGGCCTCCAGGAGTGTGATATTTCAATCCCTCCCCACCGGCTCCTCTTTGAAAATGTGGCCGAAGGAGTGTAGATTTGGAGGCCAGAGGGAAAGAGCCAACCTTGTCCCTTTTCTTGAGTTTATTTGATTTATTGTCACATGTTCCGAAGTACAGTGAAAAATATTTTTCTGCGGCCAAGGGAATGTTCAGAGTACGTACATAGTAGACAAAAAAAGATAATCTTACGTACATTGACAAACGGTACATTGACAAACACTGATTGGTTACAGTGCGGTGCATGGGACCAAACAAAGCAAATACATGAGCAAGAGCATCATAGGATGTTCTGAATAGTGTTCTTACAGGGAACAGATCAGTCCGAGGGAGAGTCGTTGAGGAGTCTAGTCGCTGTGGGGAAGAGGTATGTCTGGATGTGCGGGTCTTCAGACTTCTGTATCTTCTGCCTGATGGAAGGGTCTGGAAGAAGGCAAAGCCTGGGTTGGACGGGTCTCTGATAATGCTTCCTGCCCTCCTGAGGCAACAGGAGGTGTAGACAGAATCAATGTGCGGGTGGCAAGCTTCCGTTATGCATTGGGCTGAGTTCACCACACTGCAGTTTCTTGCGATCTCGGGCTGGGCAGTTGCCATATGAAGCAGTAATGCAGCTGGATAGGATTCTCTCTGTGCCACATCTGTAGAAGTTTGTGAGAGTCGAATTTCTTTAACTTCTGTACGAAGTCGAGACATTGTTGGGCTTTCTTGACTGTTGCATCAACATGGACCAAGACAGATTGTTGGTGATGGTAACCCCAGGAACTGAAAACTATCGGCTATCTCCACTTCAGAGTTATTGATGCAGACGGGGGTGTGTGTCATGCTACGCTTCCTGAAGTCGATGATCAGTTCCTTGGTCTTTCCGACATTTAGAGATTTGTTGTTTTCGGTACACCATGTAACCAAATGATTTATCTCCCTTCTATAGTCTGATTCATCGTTGTTTGAGTTATGACCCACCACAGTCGTATCATCAGCAAATTATAGATTGAGTTGGAGTTAAATCTTGCTACACAGTCGTGTGTGTATAGGGAGTGCAGTAGAGAATTGAGCACATATCCTTGAGGGGCCTCGACTATTGTGGATGAGGTGCTGTTACCTATCCTGACAGATTGTGGTCTGTTGGTGAGGAAGTCAAGTTGTTCTTAGTTGTAGCCAAATCTGCTTCTCAAGAATGTGTATGCTGAAGGTGGTTTTGCTGCTTCCTACCCACCTGACAAAGGTTTTACAGCAATGACTGCAATAATGCTGATATCAATGACCAGAGCCAGGAAACCTGAACGTAAACCCTTCTTCTGTCCACTGTATTTTTTAATTCATGGGATGTGGGCATTGCTGGCTGAGCCAACATTTATTGCCCATCCCTAATTGCACTTGAGAAGGTGGTGGTGGTCTTCTTAACTGCTGCACTCCATGTCATAGGATTGTAGAACTTACAGTGCATAAGGAGGCCATTCAGCAAATCGATCTGCGCTGGCCCTTGGAAAGAGCCACCCTACCTATGTCCACACCTCCACCCTATCCCCGTAACCCAATAACACTACCTTTGACTGTGCGAGGAAACCGAAGCACCCGGAGGAAACCCACGCAGACACAGGAAGAACATGCAGACTCCGCACAGTCAGTGACCCAAGCCAGGAAAAGAGCCTGGATCCTGGAGCTGTGAAGCAACTGTGCTAACCACTATGCTACCATGCTGCATGTGGTGCAGGTACACCCATGGTGCTGTATTTTTTGTTTACATTGTGTTTATATTTGTGGCATTGTCACAAGGCACAGCATAATTTTTGGTCTGATGCTCAAAATAATTGAGTAGAATGCTATTATCACTCTTAAGAAATTTGCTTTAATGTTGAAGGACGATCATCCATTTCAAGATTTTCAATTCTACTAAATGGTGTAGAATTCTGTAACAAAGGTTTCTAGCAGGTGCTACTAAACTTGCACACGGAAGCTATCAGTACTGTTTGATGTTGGGACTGCTTTTCTCTTTTTGTTTTATAGGGGGTAAGAATGGTCTAATTCATTTTGCAGAGATTCTAGGCCAGTTGTATTTGATGCTCCATTAAACAGCTGAGCACGTGCACTGATATTGTGCCAACTCTGGTTTTATGATAGGAGACAACAGAACATGAATGATAAATCAAATCCAGTTGACCTAGTTATCAATCTAACTTTGAAGCAATCCCACCCGCAGGCTAGTGGATTTGCTCCAATTAGATTGAACACATTTTTATAGATGGATGAAGAAATGTGCACATATTAAAGCTCCGACTGTCAGGCAAGTGCAACATTGTAGGTAAAGAAAGTACTTACATTTGTATAGCACTTTCATGATGTAAGGGCCATTCCTGTTCATTCCCTTAGTTCCTATTTCTTTTATTTTGTCTTTATTGTTTTTATTCCATGGATCGTTAATGGAACCATGGGCGCGATTCTCCGCTGCCCACGACGGGTCGGAGAATAGCGGGAGGGCCTTCCCGACATTTCTCCCGCCCTCCTGCTATTCTCCTCCCCCCCCCCCCCCCCCCACGGCCGCCCCACGACACAAATCACTGCTCGCTGTTTTTTACGGCGAACAGCGATTCTCTCCAGGCCGATGGGCCGAGTTCCCAGGCCTTTACGGCCGTTTTCACGAACGTAATCACACCTGCTCTCACCGTTCGTGAAAACGGCCGCAAAGTGCCGTCCCGGACAACCATGGCACCGATTGGCACGGCCGCACCACGGCTGTGCCAAGGGTGGCATGGGCCTGTGATCAGTGGGCACCGATCGTGGGCAGCGGGTCCGAAACCCGCGCACTATTTGTTCTTCCGCCGCCCCGCAGGATCAGTCCGCGGGGCGGCTGAGGGGCATGACGGCCCGCGCATGCGCGGGTTTGACGCGTCTGCGTGATGACGTCATCCGCACATGCGCGGGTTGGAGCCGTCCAACCCGCGCATGCACGGCTGACGGTCGCTAAGCCCGCGATGCCGTGCTTCACAGGGCCGCGCTGCTAGCCCCGCCCGGGGGGGGAGAATCGGGTCCTGGGAGGGGGCGCGGAGGCTGCCGTGAAACACGGCCAGTTTCACGGCAGCCTTTACGACTCGCCGCATTTGCGGAGAATCGCGCCCCATACCTTTAAGTCGAGCAGAGGAAGTGAGGAACGCAAGTATCCTAAAAATACACTATGGTATAAAGTTTTGTATTTTGGGAAAAAGAACCCAAAGTTTATGGCACCTAAGAGATTGGAGGGGTTCATTTTGATTTGTTGACTCTGCGCATTCACCCCCGACCACATCAGGAGCCCCTTGACCCCAGACATCAATAATTAGGGTACATTAGGCAGGACATGCTCAGCTTCCCTCTGCTCATCCATACACTTACCCTTTGGTGGCAAGAGGATCCTCAGTGCTGAAGCCCTGCTCAATAGTGTTTGATTGTTGGCTGCTGCCTCTACTGTACTGATGCACCTTGAGTTCAGGTACACTGTTCAGGCAGTAAAGATTGCTGGACTTGCAATGCACTAATCATCCTCTGAGGCATCACACTGTGTGCCCTCGAGGAGGCACTGGAGTAGAGGAGCATGAAGTGCTTTCACAAGTCACAAGCCTAATTCCTCATATGAAATAGCCTTCAGCTGTGAAGCTAGAGGCTGCTCACAGTCAAAGGGAGTTAAATTGACTTTCAGGATTGAAGCTGCATCAAGGCTCTGTCCTGGGAGAGTTTGGTAGGACAGACAGGCTGCGTCTGTGGTTTCCTCTGTTATGGGACTCCACAATATATAAAGACAGCTTGACGGCCTCAGATGAAAATCCCCCCACATCCCCCCCCCCCCCCCCCCCCCCCCTCCCAGCCCATGGGCGACCCCATCCTGAAATACCTTAGCCCCTTGACCAAATCCTAAACCCAAACCTCTGAGGGGTCCCCTATCCTTCCCGGGAGAACTCGGGCAGCAGCTTTGGGTGCCCTTGAGCTGCATGCCAGTAAGTGGAAATGGCTACCCACCTCCTCCCTCCCCTCACTGGCTATCTTCCCGTTTTTGAAAAGGAGTGCTAGGCGATGCCTGCGTGACGTCCCGCTGAGGAGTCAAGTAATTCCCGGAAGCCACTGCATTCGACTTCAATCTCACTAATGAGACTGAAGTGAATGCAAATGAGTGTTAATCATATTCTCACCATTTTTGGGCATGATCAGGAATGCGCCATCTGGAGCAGACCGGATGAATTGCAAAATGATTAGAGTATCTTAATTTTGCCCTCTCCCGCTATTCACCGATCCACGCAGGGCGCAACATGGTCGTTGAATCGTGCCCAAGGATTCAAAGAGTTTGCCCACAGCAGGACCCTAAGATCCAGCAGACGTAAATTCTGAGCATTATGTTTATTTATTCAACAGCTATCTTCACAGGATTTGATTTATTTTAACCCATTTACTGGTTTTACAGCTCCATGCTAAACAATAATACAGGTAATAGGAATAGAGTGGGCATGGGTCGAAATAAAAATAAAACGTCTGAAAATCAGTTGTAGATTTGTCATTTCAAAGCTAGTAATTCTTTAACATGTTAGATTAAATTTAATTGGCAATTTATCTTTCTTATTATATCCACTGCAACAACTTTGAGAAACCATTCTTCATGTTAACAGAGTACAAATCACATAGATGGTACTTTATCTAATAAGGATATTATTTAAATGTTAGCTACAAACAAGAAAGATAAGGTTAGCTTTGCATATAGCAGACACAATTCATTGTTAACTTACTATGTCCTCCAACATATGGATATGAAAGGTAAAATAAATGTGTGTTTTTTTCTGCTTTATGAAAACTGAAAGTAGGAGATCAAAAGTCATAAGAAGAAATAGAAAAGGTAAATGGAATACAGAGAGAGGTTAATAGAAACACCAGGGGCGGCTTTCTCCATCCCGCCGCACCAGATTTCTGGTGTGGCATGCCGTCGGGATTCTCTGTTTCGCCGGCTCGTCAATGGGGTTTCCCATTGTGGGGCAGTCCCACGCCATTGGGAAACCCCCAGTCTGCCGGCAAAATGGAGACTCCCAACGATGGAGAATTTAGCCCAATAACAACTTGCATTTAAAAGCAAGTTACTGCAGATGCTGGAATCTGAAACGAAAGGGAAAATGCTGGAAAATCTCAGCAGGTCTGGCAGCATCTGCAGGGAGAGAAAAGAGCTAATGTTTCGAGTCCAATGACTCTTTGTCAATGTTTATACTGAATTTGGGTGGCATGGTAGCACGGTGGTTAGCATTGTTGCTTCAGAGCGCCAGGATCCTGCGTTCGATTCCCAACTTGGGGCACTGTCTATGCGGAGTCTGCACGTTCTCCACGTGTTTGCGTGGGTTTCTTCCGGGTGCACCACTTTCCTCCCACAAGTCCCGAAAGACGTGCTTGTTAGGTGAATTGGACCTTCTAAATTATCCCTCAGTGTACCCGAATAGGCGCTGGAGTGTGGTGGCTATGGGATTTTCACTGTAACTTCTTTGCAGTGTTAATGTAAGACTATTTGTGACACTCATAAAGATTATTATTATGAAGGTTATTATTGTAATTCAAGGTCGTAAATGTTCCAAGGCAATTACAGGAGCATTATCAGACCGCGTAACTGGTACTGGGAGTCATCGTGGCTTTGTGGACCCCCACATCAATGGGGAGAAGTGCAGGAACTTCAAGGGCTACCATTGTATCAATTTATCATTTCAATGTGTTCATGCACAAACTATTTTGTTGGTGAATATATGCTCTCCTGGGAACAGCCACAATGCCTACATACTGAGGCAGATGTCATTTCTCCCAGCTTCAGGCATTCAAAAGCAAGAGTGTGGTTTCCCCATTTTTACCTGACTGATGATCCACCTACCAACCCTACCACCTGACCACCCACAGACAACGGGTGTATAACTTAAAGCTATGAAACCACCAGAAAACTGGAGCAGACAATCAGTGTTCTCAAGCAATGGGTCGACAATGGGTCACCATCATGAGAGTACCTGGCCAGTGCATAAAGCACCTTGGTGGTGTGTGCAGCCTCATTAATGTTCTATTTTTACGTTCTTACTGAAGTCCTTATCTAAGTCACCTGCAGCAAAATACATCTGTGATCTCTCTCTCCAATGAGGTGGAACATGCACTGTCCCTTTCCTGTGGCCTGGCTGCTGCCCATCATGCCTAGTTACTCATTCCATCCTGATCCTAACGCTACATTAGCCTGTTAAGTTTGCACCGTGCCAGTATCTGAGCTAGTGGCTGATCAAACGACACTGCTTCATCAACAATGTTTGCTTCTCTTCCTAATACTGTTGTGGTTGGACAATTGCCATTTCTTGGGTATCGGAAAGCATACATTCAGAAGGAGAGGGCTGGCCTGAGGTAAGGGGATTGTGGGTGATGAGTAATATGTCCATTCTCACACCATCTATAGCTTGCACCTCCTGCCAGATACCAGAATGAGTGAAATGTGGGAGAAGTGGCATAAGGCAACAACCTACTCTCATCCTCAATGTTTTCAGCAATGCCGGTTGCAAAAGGCTCTGTCACAACCAATCCATGACACTGCATCGTTTCCTTCATCGTGTTCAGTGATTATTGGCGTGCCTGTCCCTGTCACTTCATATCTACTCCCTTCTGTTTCAAGTAACCTTGTACTGCGAGAGAGGAAAGAATGTCAGTGATTGGCTTTGTATTTGATTGATGTGCATGTCATGGATGAACAGCTAGGATGTTTGTCTAGGCAGGGAAAGGTAGATGGGAGTTTGACATCATCCTGTGAGGGAGAGGTGGATTATCTGAATGTAAGGCTCAGGTGCTGCCTGAAATACACTGCTGATTGAGTGATGGGGTGTGGGGCATCAAACAACAGGAGAGATTGTGGAGTGGTGAAATGAGATGCCATGTGCAGATGCACTCACGGACCTTGAGCACCCCAGGTGAGGTCATTGTACTTTTACTGGCAGTACTGCCAGATCCTTGATGCCAGAATTCTTGCATTGACCTTCCTTGTGACCTGCTCCCATTCCCTTAAGGGGGTATTGCTTTATGGCCTCCTGCTGACTTCCCATGACTAAACCTCGAGTGCCCTATCTATGAATCTGGAAGACCACTCTTCTCTATTTTCTCTATTTTCAATTGTGGCCTTGGCAGACAGCAGCAGCTTCTTTTCAGTTAGTGCAGTTTCTCTTTAAGAGTGGCAGATTACTTTTAAGAACTGAAGACTAACTGGAGCATACACTAACTTTGCATGCTTTGAGGGTCCCTGTTTGTAATGATATGTATTCAGACATATAACTAAAGGGTTAATCACAATACCTAGCAGTGGCACTACCACTCGAGGGCATTACAAAACCCACTATATAATGGAGCTCCCAGAGGCGCTTTCTCTCTTTCCATGCAGGAGTTACCAGGTAACAGCAGTGTAGCAGAGAGGATCTCAGCCTAGACACCACATGTAGCTTAGATACAGTTTGTACAGTTATTTATTCTTACTTTATTGCTAGATTTAGTTCATTGGAGTGTCAAACTCATTTGTTAGTTTTTTGTTACTTAATAAATTATTTCAGTTTACTTCGAAGACTTGAGTGTTCTTCAACATTACCTACAGTTAGTAACGACATATATTACTTAAACCCAGTAATATAACATGCTACCAGGTGTAGCAATATAATATAACATGATACCAGAGTGCCTACTGAATCTACCTAGTTAAATTTAATAAGTACATAGAGAAGAATAGACAGCTATTTGGCAACAGAAGCATCGCCTTCAGAACAAAACCTGATGATTCCCGGCACAATGGACAGACCACAAGCTCCTCATCACCTCGGGATCACTGGTAACCTCAATGTTAACTGGCGGTTGCTTAGACAACATTTCCAACTGTATTTAGAAGCATCTGACTTAACAAGCGTGCCAGATGCTCGTAAAATTGCTCTTTTATTGACTATGGCTGGTCCACATGCGGCAGAGATCTACAACTCTTTTACTCAGAAGGTCAAGATAAAACAAAGTATGAGACCATCCTTGAGAAATTTGATAGCCACTGTAAAGTATAGTCAAATAAAATATTTGAGCGCTACATCTTTGCAAAGAGATTGCAAGAAAAAGAAGAATCTTTCAACAGCTTTGCAACAGACCTTAAGCAGCTGGCACAAACCTGCAACTTTTTAATGCTGCATGATTCTAAGATTCGTGACCAAATTGTTTGGGGTATAAATGATGAGCACCTCAGAAAAGAATTACTGAGTGAACAGGTTTTTAACATTATAAATTGCTATACAAAAAGGCCTTGCTCATGAATAATCATATAATCATTATCTACCAAACACTCACCACGAGGAAGAAACAGTGTTAAAAGTGGAGAAGATGGACGTTCTGAGCGGCAGCCATCTTGCGCATGTGCACTCAGAACAATACGCACATGCACACTTACCAAAAAGACGCAGACCGGTAAAATACCGTTCTGCGCATGCGCCAGAAGCTGCGCAGTTACAAAAAGAGCATTCTGGCAGACAATCGATTTGCGCATGCGCAGTTGATACCTACACATTACGTCACGAGCGTCATGATGTCAGAAGACTCAGACCATGCCCACTTAAAGGGAAACTGCCCGAAATATTTAAAAAACAGTTTTAAAGCTGCAAAACTCAAATATTTTTACCTCAAAAGGCAGAACAATGCCTGAACTTCCACAAACAATTGAAATTAACTTTCGCAGCGGAACTAGCAATTTGCAGCATAAAACATGAAGAGCACATTAACAAATCTAAAACTGAAGGAGATGATTTGTTAATTAAAAGTGAAAATCTCAATAACAAATCTGAAACCAAAGAAGATGATTTGTTAATAAAAAGTGAAGAGCTGAATAACAAATCCAAAACGGAAGAAGATGCAATAGAGGCTAGCGTAGTGGGCTAAAGAGCTGGCTTGTACTGCAGAACAAGGCAGCAGTACGGGTTCAATTTCTGTACCAGCCTCCCCGAACAGGCACCGGAATGTGGCGACTAATGGCTTTTCACAGTAACTTAATTGAAGCCTACTTGTGATAATAAGCAATTATTATTAGGATTTATTAATTAAAAGTGAAGAGCTCAGTAACAAATCCGAAACCAAAGAAGATGATTTGTTTATTTTTCATAGAATTTACAGTGCAGAAGGAGGCCATTCGGCCCATCGAGTCTGCACCGGCTCCTGGAAAGAGCACCCTACACAAGGTTAACACCTCCATCCTATCCCCATAACCCAGTAACCCCACCCAACACTAAGGGCAATTTTGGACACTAAGGGCAATTTTAGCATGACCAATCCACCTAACCTGCACATCTTTGGACTGTGGGAGGAAACCGGAGCACCCGGAGGAAACCCACGCACACACGGGGAGGATGTGCAGACTCCGCACAGACAGTGACCCAAGCCGGAATCGAACCTGGGACCCTGGAGCTGTGAAGCGATTGTGCTATCCACAATGCCACCGTGCTGCCCACTTATTGAAGAATACTACTCAGACATGGCGGAGTTGTTCAGAAATGATGATCATAGCATCAGCAACATGGTTGAAAAGCTCGATACACGACTCTACTCATGGTAGATAAATCCAATACCATGATGCAATGGCAGATCGTTGATACATTGGATGACAGCATCCTGTCAAATAACCAAGATGAAAATGACGCCACACAGAGAGTACTGACCAACTCCATTGAGAGAGCACTGATCAACTCCACAGAGAGAATACTGCACGACTCCACTGAGAGAGCGATGGAAGCCTCCACAGAGAGTTTGTTGACAGACTCCAGAGTGGAAACAAGTAAAGACTCCAGAGCGACATCCATGCATGAAGAAGACCATCCACCTTATTTGAGCAGCCAGAAGAAGACTATGAAAGTCTACCCAGCTCATTTAATGAACAACAAGAAGACAATTAAAGTCTACCCACCGTATGTGAAACCAGCGGCAAAGAAATCATAATTCGCATACAAGCTGTGCAAGATCATAGCGAGACTAACAGATGTCAGCTCGACTATACAGAAGCACTCAACAATCGAAGTAAAACCACTCATGAGTCCAGTGAGACCGCATCAATTAAAACCTCATCTACTCTTGACAACCTCCAAGAAACTAAAATCTTGATGACGTTGACTTCAGAAGAGGAGTACCAAGAGATCAAAGATGAAGCAGATCAACCAGAAATGACTCCATGTTAGATTATATTGCTACTCCTGGTAGTATGTTATATTACTGGGTTAAAGTAATATATGTTGTTACTAACTGTATATGATGTTGAAGAACACTTCAGTCTTCGATGCATACTTTATTAAGTAACGATAAAAGTCACAGGTTGATGCCAACATCAGACCCACCTTTCGTTGCCTTGGCAGCACGCTATCATGTGGAGGCTGCATGAAATTTGCATTGTGCCTGCCTCAAGGGAATCTGACTTGGGTGGATCACAAATCATGACCCTGATGTGCACAAACAGATGCAGGCAGATTTTTAGCTCTTTTCCATTTCACCTGAAAAAGCCAATTCTGAATATTTCAAAACTTGTGTATCCTGAAAATATTTAAGTCTGGAATTTCCACCTCCCGTACTGGAAATGAGAATCATGATTGGGCGGAGAATTAGGCGTTCAGCAAAAATTGAGGTTGGCACCCAGCACAATTCAAGCACTGTGCTCCGGTGCCTTTCCTCGAGTGCCATGCTCCAGTCCCTTCCCTCAGGTGCCATATTCCAGTCCCTTCCCTCAGGTGCCATATTCCAGTGCCTTCCCTCGGGTGCCATGCTGCGATCCCTTTCCTCAGGTGCCATATTCCAGTGCCTTCCCTCGGGTGCCATGCTGCGATCCCTTTCCTCAGGTGCCATGCTCCAGTCCCTTCCCTCAGGTGCCATGCTCCGATCCCTTTCCTCAGGTGCCATGCTCCAGTCCCTTCCCTCAGGTGCCATACTCCAGTGCCTTCCCTCGGGTGCCATGCTGCGATCCCTTTCCTCAGGTGCCATGCTCCAGTGCCTTCCCTCGGGTGCCATATAGCTTTACCTTGCATCTCCAAAGAAGTGCTTCACCTTGGTCTCCATAGAGTCTTGTATGATTATGTTTTACCGCAATTTCAAGTGTATGAAGAACTAGGTTTTTAAAAATATAAAACACCACAAGTAAAGTTCTTGAATTCGCAGATTACCAGGGGAAAGAAGAGAGACCTGCAGGTTCTTGCACAACAATTTGCAGCAGTTTATGCAGAATTATTTGGGGCCTGTGAGAAGATGGTCCACCTTTTCATTTAGGTGCACTGGAAGATAAAACAGGAGATAATAAAGTACTTAAAATGCTGCATTTACACTGAACTGGCAATTTCACTTTGCGCTGATATTCAGAAGTTGTATGGGACAAGTTTGATTGGTAGAAAGAGTGGAGCTTGTCAATGTTGCAGCTGAGAGAGCCATACCATGGTGAATTTTGCATTGCAAGGTATTGACTCTTGGGGCGTGATTCTCCAAAACGGAAACAAAGTCCCCCAGCCAGCACCTTTAGCCGCATGTTTTCCAGCGCTAACAGTGTCGAGAAACACAAGGCTATTCAACGCAACTCATGTTGAATAAGGGGCCTGAATGGGGAACGCGCAGCTGAGGCCACACATAGCCTTGTTTTGTACAGTGGAGCGCTCCGCTCGCCAGAACTCTCCCGTCATTCATTTTAATTTCATTCATTTTCATTTCATTTCATTGTAGCAAGAGATCAGGACACCATTTGTAAGTGGCATCCCAATCACCGAGGCCCCCAAAACAATTGGGTTTCGCATTGCAACGTCTCACGAGATCACTTTGGATCTCTCGAGACTTTGTGAGCCGGGTCGATCCCGGGATGGGGTTTCCTGGCTTTAGCGGCCACGTTACACCACGGCGAGTTGCTTTTCCGGTGCAGCGTGGCCATTGGATCGCGTCCCAGACTTGAAAAAGTTACTCTTGTGGTAGTCACCACTGATGTATACACTGTATATATAGGTGTTTTACGGTGAGGCCCCTGTCTGCTGGCTCCGCCCAGTAGGCAGATTATAAATGTGTGCGCTCCCCGTACAGCAGCCATTTTGTCAGCTGCTGTCGGAGGCCACACATCTCAGTGTAATAAAGCCTCGATTACATCCTACTCTAGTCTTTGCATAATTGATAATGCATCAATTTCTTACACTGAGATTTTTCAGAGATGGACCTCCGATCAAGCCTGATCGCCTGCAGCTGCATCCTCAAGCAGACAACGCCAAAAAGGACTTCGAACATCGGCTAGCCTGTTTTGAAGCGTACACCGGGTCTGCGCCAGGCACAATCGCAGAAGCACAGAAGATCCAGATCCTTTACACGCGGCTAAACTCCAACGTCTCTCCCCTCGTCCAGGATGCACCAACCTACGCAGAGGCCATGGCACTACCTAAGGAAAACTACGCTCAGCGGACTAACAAAATCTATGCCAGGCGCATCCTCTCCACACAGCGCCAACTTCCCGGTGAGTCGGTGGAAGATTTCTGGCGCGCTCTGCTCGCCCTAGTTAGAGACTATGACTGCCAGGCCATTTCGGCTATGGAATACTTGAATTTGCTGATGAGAGACGTATTTGGTACGGGCATAGGGTCTGACTACATCTGCCAGTGCCTCTTAGAACGGGCCCCTGTCCATCGGGCACCTCATCAGGCTGCTCATCGCCTGCAACCACCGACGACCAGCCGCGTCTCGCCTCGGTCACGATTGACCAGTCTCGACCTCGCGACCGCTTCAACTAAAGTGAAGGTCAAGGGGTACGAGATCTCCTGCCTGTTGGACTCCGGGAGCACTGAGAGCTTCATTCACCCCGATATGGTAAGGCGCTGCTCCCGCGTGGAACAGCCCGCTAACACAGAATCTCCCTGGCCTCCGGATCCCACTCCGTGGCGATCCGGGGTTACTGCATCGTCACCCTCACTGTCCAGGGCGTAGAGTTCAGCGGCTTCCGCCTCTACATCCTGCCCAACCTCTGCATTGCCTTGCTACTCGGCCTGGACTTCCAGTGCAACCTCCAGAGCCTAACCCTGAAATTCGGCGTGCCCCTGCCACCCCTTACCGTATGCGGCCTCGCGACCCTTAAGGTCGACCCGCCTTACCTTTTTGAAAACCTAACTCCGGATTGCAAACCCGTCGCCACCAGGAGCAGACAGTACAGCGCCCAGGACAAGACCTTCATCAGGTCTGAAGTCCAGTGGCTGCTTCGGGAAGGCATCATCGTGGCCAGCAACAGCCCCTGGAGAGCCCAAGTGGTAGTGGTCAAAACTGGGGAGAAAAACAGGATGGTCGTTGACTACAGTCAGACCATCAATCGGTACACGCACCTCGACGCGTACCCACCTCCCACGCATATCTGATATGGTCAATCAGATTGCACAGTACCGGGTCTTCTCGACAGTGGACCTGAAATCTGCCGACCACCAGCTTCCCATCCGTAAGGTGGACCACCTATACACTGCGTTCGAAGCAGACTGCCCCTTTACCACTTTCTTAGGGTCCCCTTCGGCGTCACCAATGGGGGCTGAATGGTTGACCGGTACGGACTGCGGGCCACCTTCCCGTACCTGGGCAATGTCACCAACTGCGGCCATGATCAGCAGGACCATGACACCAACCTTTCCAAATTTCTCCACACCGCCACTCTCCTCAACCTCACGTATAACAAGGAGAAGTGCGTGTTCAGCACAAACCGCTTAGCTATCCTCGGCTATGTGGTCCAGAACGGAGTTCTGGTACCCGACCCCGATCTTATGCGCCGCCTCATGGAACTCCCCCACCCCCACTGCCCCAAAGCCTTCAAACGATGCCTGGGGTTCTTTTCGTATTATGCTCAGTGGGTCCCAAACTATGCGGACAAGGCCCGCCCACTCATTCAATCCACTGTTTTTCCCCTGACGGCTGAGGCTCACCAGGCCTTCAACCGTATCAGAGTCAACATCGCCAAGGCCGCGATGCACGTGGTCGACGAGACGCTGCCTTTCCAAGTTGAGAGCGATGCATCAGACGTCACTCTGGCTGCCATCCTCAACCAGGCAGGCCCGAGGCATTCTTTTCCCGCACGCTCCATGCCTCCGTAATTCGGCACTCCTCCGTCGAAAAGGAGGCCCAAGCCATCGTTGAAGCTGTGCGGGTATTGGAAGCATTACCTGGCCGGCAGCAGTTTCACTCTCCTCACTGACCAACGGTCGGTTGCCTTCATGTTTAACAACACACAGCTGGGCAAGATCAAAAATGATCAAAACTTGAGGTGGAGGATCGAGCTCTCCACCTACATTTACGAGATTTTGTATCGATCCGGTAAGCTCAGCGAGCCCCCCGATGCCCTATCCCGAGGTACATGTGCCAGCCCACAAGTGGACCGACTCCGGACCCTGCATGACAATCTCTGTGACCCAGGGGTCACCCGTTTTTACCATTTCATCAAGGCCTGCAATCTGCCCTACTCCATCGAGGAAGTCAGGGCGATCACCAGAGACTTCCAGGTTTGCGAGGAGTGTAAACCGCATTTCTACCGGCCAGACCTTGCGTGCGTGGTGAAGGCCTCCCGCCCCTTTGAACGCCTTAGCATGGACTTCAAAGGGCCCCTCCCCTCCACCAACCAGAATACGTACTTTCTCAGTGTGGTCGATGAATATTCCCGATTCCCCTTTGCCATCCTATGCCCCGATATGATGTCTGCCACCATCATCAAAGCCCTCAACACCATCTTTGCTCTATTCGGTTTCCCCGCCTACGTCCACAGCGACTGGGGATCCTCATTCATGAGCGATGAGCTGCGCCAGTACCTGCTCCACAGGGGCATTGCCTCGAGCAGGACGGCCAGCTACAACTCCAGGGGAAACGGGCAGGTGGAGCAGGAGAATGGGACGGTCTGGAGGGCCATCCAGCTGGCCCTACGGTCCAGAAATCTCTGGGCCTCCCGCTGGCAGGAGGTCCTCCCCAACGCACTTCACTCCATTCGGTCGCTCCTGTGCACCGCGACTAATGACACCCCCCCATGAACGTCTCTTTGCCTTCCCTTGGAAGTCCACCTCTGGGGTTTTGCTCCCGACATGGCTGGCAGCTCCAGGACCCGTTCCCCTCCGTAGAAACGTTCGACTCCACAAGGTGGACCCGTTGGTTGAGAGGGTACAGCTACTTCATGCCAACCCACAGTACGCTTACGTAGCGTACCCCGATGGCTGCCAAGACACAGTCTCCCTCAGGGACCTGGCACCAGCTGGTTCTACGCACACACCCCCTCTGCCCCGGTGCCACCCTCCCTTCCCCCGGCGCACCCCATCGCAGCCCCCGCTCCGGAACAATCCGTCCTCCCCTTGCTCCCACCCAGGGATGAAGAGGATTTCGACACGCTCCCGGAGTCACCGAAGACCAAGCCGCCGCCTGAGTCACCGCCAGCACTGCGGCGCTCTCGACGACAGATCAAGGCACCGGACCGCCTAAATTTGTTATATTATCTGTAATTTTAAACACAACTTTCTGTATATAGTTCTCCACCACCCCTGCTGGACTCATTTTTTAACAGGGGGTGAATGTGGTAGTCATCACTGATGTATGCAGTGTATACATGGGTGTTTTACAGTAAGGCCCCTGTACTACAGGTACAAGGGTAGATCCCTGCCTGCTGGCTCCGCCCAGTAGGCGGAGTATAAATATGTGTTCTCCCCGTACAGCAGCCATTTCGTCAGCTGCTGTAGGAGGCCACACATCTCAGTGTAATAAAGCCTCGATTACATTCCATTCTCGTCTTTGCGTAATTGATAGTGCATCAACTCTCAAAACAAAATCTTGGGCAAAGATCTTCCTGTAGCTGGGTGGATATAATTTGACAAAGCATCAATTCTTGGAATGCAGCAAATTATTACATTTGTGGTGGTACTAAATATTTACAACATCGCAGGGGATTTAGTCACTGAGTTATCAGGGAATTGAATTAGTCAGGCTTAATATTGAGCAGCTTCATGGAAGCAACTATATTTCATATACAGATTTGATTTAATTTATTAAGTAATATCCTTTCAATATTGCCAAATATATTAACCAACTGTAAAATAGAAACTATTCAGTTCAAAGTGATGGTAATTGTTTCAGGGAGAGCCTCCTTCACGATCATGGAGGTAGTGTCTCATGAAAAGATGAAACTGTATTGCTTGGAATAAAGGGCATGAAAATTTGATGTACTGTGAAGAGAAGTGAGTCTGAAAGAAATTGGGGCAGAATTAAAGAAGAGACGATTTCCAGGTAAGAAGCAGCTGAACAGATCTCTGATGTGTGTCGTAAATAGTGGGACCAAAATACGATCATGGAAACTGGGTAATAGATGAAATAAAGGAAGAAGGAAACATGCTTTAAAGAAATGTGCTGAGGGAACACTGAGAGAACATTGCTAAGTGGGTCAACATGCCCACAGAAGTGAAGCAACTCTATCTCAAGAGTGGACATTTTTAAAAAAATCACATTTTCAAACTTTTTAAAACAAGTAGAATTTTCTTCGGTGTTTAAAGAAAAAAAATCATTTAGTTAAAAATACATATCTTAAAGACAGATAGGGGACTGCAGTGAACCCACGGTCAATAGCACTGTGGCCTTGACCTTGTCTCAATCTGCTTGACGGTACCAGGACAGAAGAGTGGTCAAAATCATACAAATCGACTGAACTGGCTGACCACCATTTTAACTCTGGAGTTGACTCCTGTGACAGCTTAATCCACCAGCAACAGCTGGATGCCTCCTGAACACATTTAGGGGGCTGTGCAACATTAATGTTAAGCTGGTCTGAGACCACGGCAGAAGGAGAATGCAAGTGTGTGCCTGTTTCTTTATCAGCTGTCACAATACCTTCATTTTGCGGCACTCCAGCTTCATCCCCCCCCCCCCCCCCCCCCCCCCCCCAATCCACAATGGTCAGAGAATGGATGCTGGAGCAAAAGTAATTCACACTTCATACCTGGCTGGTGACAACACTCCTCCCATCACATCTGAACACCATTACAATGAAGCATGTGAGACAATCGGGAAAATAAATCTAACCTGGAGCACATCAAAAGGATGATTCTTTAAAATTGCTTCAAATCTCATGCATTTCTGCTTAGACAGCCAAAAAACTGTATTGTTCAATAATATTGAGCTAAAAAACGTAAACGTCACCATTTTCACTGCTGACACATTTGATGGAGTTTTCATGTGCAAACAGAGGCAGGTTTGGGTGTGTGCTGAAATTAAATCCCTTAAACGTGACATTAGGTTGAAAACCTGACACCATACCACCCTTTTGGGTTTCAAGTGAGAGAGGCACCCTCATCCAGCTTTGGGTAGGAAATTGAAATGTTCAAATAAGACATTTGGTACTGCTTTAATCTTCAGCTCTGGTTTGAGCAGCAGCTCCTGTTTACCGAGCAATCAGCAACTCGCCAGGGTCAACGACGTGAGTGCATAGAGGGAAGAGTTTCTTCAGTGAAACCAGGAACAGCCAGAAGAGAGGCGACTGTCCAGAGCACTACTTCTCTAAAATAATACTATCGATGCTTGACAGGAGATTACTAACTGCTTCAAAGTCACTTCACCTGTTGAGCACTTGCACTTTGTTCCCCTTCAGCTGCCAGTATTTACCAGGGAACAGCTTCTGAAGCTCCACTTTCCATCTCAGATGAGGAAAAAGAAGAGAAATAGTATGAACAGCAGGATAGTATCTTCAGCCTTCTGGAACAAGACCTTCCTCCTGTTGGAGTATGTGAGCCTACATTGTCAGTGCCTGAAACTGAAGGCTACCCCACTGCTCCCCACCCCCACCCCCCACAAGGGTCTCTACCTTTCCCCAAGGCAGTAAGCTCTCTTCCCCAAAGGGAGGGAAAGCAGAGTGATGTGAGTGTTTGAAATGGCTAGTAAAGAGAGGAAGGAAGGACAACATTTGTGGAAGGTGACTGTGAGGCATGGTTAGTAAAGGGCAATAGGATGAGTGTGCATTTTCCTCATGGCTGCTGTGGAGGAGAGACAGAGTTAGGCAGAGTTTGGGACTTGCCATCTGAAAATGCTATCCCACTCACCAGCCATGACTTTCTGAGATTCTGGTCCTCTTGGTACACTGTCTGCAGGTTGGACGGACTGCATTCCAGCAGTTGACTTTCCTCGGCCAATTCCATCCACATGTGCTTAGTTGGAGAGACTGTGCTCTTGCTTTTGTCCTTGGGATGGCTCAGTTTAATCCAGAAGAACCTCGAAGAAACAGTGAGAGAATAGAGGAGTAGTCTCCCAAGTGCTGCTGAGCCATTTTTACCCATGTCCTGGTCCCTTTAATTAAAAATCCTTCCTTTGACAGATACAGTGCACCATCCCACCCACTCTCCCTGATTGGCCAGGAAACCAGGAAGCAGAATGCTAATACTGTGACTCAAAGTCCCGTCTTCACATTGAGGATACCCTCCATCGTGTTGTGTGGCACTACCACCGTGCTAAATGGGATAGACTTCGAACAGATCGAGCAACTCAAGACTGGGCATCCATGAGGTGCTATGGGCCATCAGCAGCAACAGAATTGTATTCATCCACAATTTGCAACCTCATGGTCTGGCATATCCCCCACTCTACCATTACCACCAAGCCAGGGGATCAACCTTGGTCCAATGAAGAGTGCAGGACACCACGCCAGGAGCAACATCAGGCATACCGAAAAATGAGATGTCGACCTGGTGAAGCTACACCGCAGTACTACTTGTGTGCCAAACAGCATAAGCAGCAAGTAATAGACAGAGCTAAGTGAATCCACAACGAATGCATTAGATCTAAGCTCTTTAGTCCTTCCACATCCAGCCGTGATTTGATGTAGGACAATTAAACAACTTACTGGAGGAGGAGGCTCCACAGATATGCCCATCTTCAATGATGGAGGAGCCCAGCACGTATGTGCAAAAGGCAAGGCTGAGGCATTCGCAACAATCTTCAGCCAGAAGTGCCTTGTGGATGATCCATCGCGGTCTCCTCCAGCGGTCCCCAGCTTCACAGATATCAGTCTTCAGCCAATACGATTCACTCCTCATGAAACGGCTGAAGATACTGGATACTGCAAATGCAATTGGCCCTGACAATAGGACTGAAGACTTGGGCTCCAGATCTTGCCGCACCCCTAGCCAAAGTTATTCCAGTATAGCTCCAACACTGGCATCTACCCGGCAATGTGGAAAATTGCCCAGATGTGTCCTGTACACAACAAACAGGACAAATCCAACCCAGCCAATTACCGCCCTATCAGTCTACTCTCCATCATCAGCAAAGTAATGGAAGGAATCATCAACAGTGCTATTAAGTGCCACTTACTCAGCAATAACCTGCTCATGGACATCCAATTTGGGTTCCGGCAGGGTCACTTAGCTCCTGACCTCATTACAGCCTTGGTTCAAATATGGACAAAAGAGCTGAATGCCAGAGGTGAGAGTGACTGCCCTTGGCATTGAGGCAGCATTTGACCAAGTATGGCATCAAGGAACCATAGCTAAACTGGAGTCAGTTGGGAATCAGGGGGAAAACTCTCTGCTGGTTGGAGTCATACTTTGCACAAAGGAAGATGGTTGTTGTGGTTGGAGGTCAATCAACTCAACTGCAGGAGATCACCTGCAGGAGTTCCTCAGGGTAGTGTCCGAGACCCAACCATCTTCAGCTGCTTCATCAATGGGATACCTTCCATCATAAGGTCAGAAGTGAGGATGCTCACAGGAGACTGCACAATGTTCAGCACCATTTGAGACTCCTCAGCTAATGAAGCAGTTCATGTTTAATTAATTAACAGTACAGCACAGAACAGGCCCTTCGGCCCTCGATGTTGTGCCGAGCAATGATCACCCTACTCAAACCCACGTATCCACCCTATACCCGTAACCCAACAACTCCCCTTAACCTTACTTTTTAGGACACTACGGGCAATTTATCATGGCCAATCCACCTAACCCGCACATCTTTGGACTGTGGGAGGAAACCGGAGCACCCGGAGGAAACCCACGCACACATGGGGAGGACGTGCAGACTCCACACAGACAGTGACCCAGCCGGGAATCGAACCTGGGACCCTGGAGTTGTGAAGCATTTATGCTAACCACCATGCTACCATGCTGCCCCAAATGCAGCAAGACCTGGACATTATTCAGGTTTTGGCTGACAAGCGGCAAGTGACATTCATGCCACACAAGTGTCAGGCAATGATCATCTCCTACAAGAGAAGATCTAACCACCACCCTTGACATTCAATGGCATTATCATCACTGAATCCTTCACATCAACATCCTGGGGATTACCATTGATCAGAAACTGAACTGTGGCTACCAGAGCAGGTCAAAGGCTTGGAATCCTACAGCGAGTAATTCATTTCCTAACCCTCCAAAGCCTGTCCACTATATACAAGACACAAGTCAGGAGTTAATGGAATACTCCCCACTTGCCTGGATGAGTGCAGCTCCAACAGCATTTAAGAAGCTCAACACCATCCAGGGCAAAGCAGTCCGCTTAGTTGCTCCCCCTTCCACAAACATTCAAACCCTCTACCACCGATGAACAGTGGTAGCTGTGTGTACCATCTACAAGATGCACTGCAGTAACTCACCAAGGCTCCTTAGACAGCACCTTCCAAACCCGCGACCACTACCATCTAGAAGGACAAAAGCAGCAGATACCTGGGAATCCCACCACTTGGAGGTTCCCCTCCAAGTCACTTATCACCCTGACTTGGAAATATATTGCCGCTCCTTCAGTGTCACTGGGGCAACATCTTGGAAGTCCCTCCCTAATAGCACAGTGGATGTACCTGCACCTCAAGGACTGCAGCGGTCAAGAAGGCAACTCGCCACCACCTTCTGAAGGGCAACTAAGGATGGGCAATAAATGCTGGCCTAACCAGCGAAGCCCACATCCCGTAAATGAATTTAAAAACAAAGTTAATGAGCCTCAGAAAATCCTTCTCCAGCTGTTAATGCTTTGTCAACCAGCGAATGGTCCCGCCGTTTGGCCAGGGACTACTTTGGGAACATTCCATCTGCGATTTTTTGCTGCTGTTTAATCTGTATGAATGCTGATATTGGAGCCAAAAGAATTGCTGCCTAATTGATTAGTCACTGAAAAGCGCACTATGCACAGATGCCCGCAGTTCACAATTTGGGAAAGCAGTGCTTCAGTGGCATATTAAATGGAGGCTGCCCATTAGAGGAGGCGGCAAGGTATTGTAAAAATGAGCCCATTTTCTTATTGTAAAAGCAAGTCGAATGAATCATTTATAATAACATTCAGGAAATCAATCCTTAAAGTCAATGTTGAATTGATTGTGTTAATATTTGGACTGTTCAGAAGCCATTTAAATAAACAGGATGCTCTATATTTATGTGGTTAAATGTAGGATTAAATGTTCAAGTCTTTATCACAAACAACTGTGTTTACTTTTCTCCCTGTGCTGTTTTTAAATATATTTTTATAAGCTCCAGATTGTTATTTGAATGTAATATATTTTAAAGAGGTTAGGAACTGTGGTAATATAGATCAGACAAGTATTTATGCACAGAGAAGAAAATATACCCAATGTGACTTAGCTGGAGAACAATCCCCTCCTTACCTTGGACATGCATTGTTTTGAATTTTCAAATCCACTGATTGTAATTCTCAACCATTCATAACCAGTGGATGGAAAATCTAATTCCGTGCATCTTGTGATATCATTGTTGCAGTACAATCTTCTTACATCATAACAATGCTGAACTGCAGTATAGTACTACTGCCATTGCATCTGGGCTGACTTTTCAAGCTTTTAAATTGAAAAAGGTCTTTGGATAGATTGTAATGGTAGAAGAGAGCTGAACTACCTTTATCAACTATTTTCTATCTTTGAAAATGCCACTGGCGGTCAGAGGTTAGTGAGCCTCATGATTGTGTTTGCGTGTGCAGCCGTGGAACTGCGCTTCATTTGAGAGCTGTAAAGCAGCTCGAGCGACTGTGGCTGCCTACCCATACCATTGTTTAATTGCTATGGTGCTTGACTGGTATGGCTTTTATAGTAAATCATGGCTGCTATTCTCCCAAAAGGGAACAAAGTCCCCTAGTAAGCACGTTTAGCCGCGTGTTTCCTGGCACTCGCAGTGCCGTGAAACACATGGCTATTCAACGCGACTCGAGTTGAATAAGGGGCCTGAATGGACAACGTGCGGCCGAGGCCGCACATTAGCCACATTTTGTACAGCGGGGAGCTCTGCTCGCTGGAACGTTGGATACTGCGGTGTTTCCCGGCACTCTGAACGCCAGGAAACACCCGACTAATCGCCCTACGGGACTCTGTCCCCATTCAGTTAGATCATGCCCATTATTATGAACATTTGAAACATGGGTAAGGTAGAAATCAGTGTTACAGCTGTTCGAGAGGATTCCTGTCACTCTGGCCTATTCCAAACATTTATGTTTATAACAAAACAAAAGCACTTCACATTGTTTTTTTCAGACAAAGGGTGATAAAAATTAGAACCTTGTTTAAAGGAGAGGATACAAAAAGAAAATAAATCTTTCAGAGAAAAGTTACAAAAACAAACATTACTCGAACTCAACCTAGATAAATCAGCACGTCCTGGAGGCATCCACTGTAGACTGATGACAGGAATCGGAGAGGAGGCAATGATGCTCTGGCACAATTATTGAATTCTTATTTAAATTATACTTTGAGACTGGAGAGTAGTCAACCTAATGCCTTTTTTCAAGAAGAAAAGAATGACAAACCAAAAACCTGCTGTGGGCAAATTCTTCGACTCCACGAGTCATGATATGATTAGTGACCATTGAGAATTGTGTGGGATAATTAATGGCAGCCAGCAGCAACTTGTTAAAGGAAGTCTACCTTTAATTCTTTATTTTTTTAATAAATGTTTTTATTCAGTTTTCATATTTTATATTGAACAAATTACAAATTGTTAGGAGAGAAAAAAAAACAAACACGCAAAAATTAACATACATATTTACAGGTAAGCATCTTCGTAGTAGTAACTGCGCCCCCCCCCCCCCCCCCCCCTCAACATGTTTATTTAGTTTGGTTTTGGGCCTTAGCTAGCCATCGAACCCCCGTAACGAACCTGTAGCCCCCCCCCCCCCCCCCCTCCCGCTACCTTCCCCCGACTATTCTTCCTCTTGTACATTGGCCACAAATAGGTCCCGGAACAGTTGCATGAATGGCTCCCACGTTCTGTGGAAGCCGTCGTCCGACCCTCGGATGGCAAATTTGATTTTCTCCATTTGGAGAGATTCCGAGAGGTCGGACAGCCAGTCCGCAGCTCTGGGCGGTGCTGCTGACCGCCAGCCAAACAGGATTCTACGGCGGGCGATCAGAGAGGCAAAGGCAAGGGCGTCCGCCCTCCTCCCCAGGAATAGATCTGGCTGTTCTGAAACCCCGAAGACCGCCACTATCGGGCATGGCTCCACCCTCACTCCCACCACTTTGGACATAACCTCGAAGAAGGCTGTCCAGTACTCCACGAGTCTGGGGCAAGACCAGAACATGTGGGCGTGGTTGGCCGGGCCTCTTTGGCACCGTTCACATCTGTCTTCCACCTCCGGGAAGAACCTACTCATACGGGTTCTTGTTAAGTGGGCTCTATGTACCACTTTTAGTTGCGTCAGGCTGAGCCTTGCGCACGTGGAGGTGGAGTTGACCCTATGCAGTGCTTCGCTCCAGAGTCCCCACCCTATCTCCATCCCCAGGTCGTCCTCCCATTTCCTCCTTGTTGCGTCCAGTACGGTGTCGTCCCTATCTACCAGTCGGTCATACATGTCACTACAGTTCCCTTTCTCTAGGATACTTGCGTCCAGTAGGTCTTCCAGTAGTGTCTGTCGTGGCGGTTGTGGGTACGTCCTTGTCTCCTTTCGTAGGAAGTTTTTGAGCTGCAGGTACCGTAGCTCGTTCCCCCCAGCTAGCTGAAATTTCTCTGTCAGTTCGTCCAGTGTTGCGATCCTGTCGTCCGTGTATAGGTCCCTGACTGTCAGTGTCCCCCCGTCCTGCCTCCACCTTTTGAAGGTGGCGTCAGTCAGTGCTGGTGTGAACCTATGGTTGTTGCAGATGGGAGCCCTGTTCGACATTTTGGTCAGGCCAAGTTGCTGCCGCAGTTGGTTCCAGGATTGGAGGGTGGCTGTCACCACTGGGCTGCTGGAGTGTTTTTTGGGTGGGGATGGGAGTGCTGCCGTGGCGAGGGCCCGGAGGGAGGTTCCCATGCAGGAGGCCTCCTCCGCACGCACCCACTCAGCTTCTGGCTCCTGGATCCATCCCCTTACTCGCTCGGCTGTTGCTGCCCAGTGGTAGAATTGTAGATTCGGGAGGGCTAACCCTCCCCTGGTTTTTGTTTTTTGTAAGACCTTCTTTGGGATCCTAGCATTTTTACCCCCCCATACGAACACCATGATGAGTTTGTCCAGCGCTTTGAAAAAGGCCTTGGGGATGTAGATCGGAATGGATCTAAACAGGAAGAGGAACCTGGGCAGTACGTTCATTTTGATCGTCTGAACTCTCCCCGCGAGGGAGAGCGGGAGTGTGTTCCATCTTTGCAGGTCCTTTTTAACTTCCTCCGTCAGGCTGGTGAGGTTCCATTTGTGGATCCCTTTCCAGTCATGGGCTATTTGGATCCCCAGGTAGCGGAATTTATGTCGGGCTTGTTTGAACGGCAGCCCCTTTAGTGCTGCCCCCCCCCCCTTGCGGGTGTACTGGGAAGCCTTTAATTCTTTATTAAAAGTAATCACAGATGTTCAAATCGGCACCATAAGAAGAGTAGATGGTGCTTCCTGTGACCAGTTAATCCCGACTACTGGGTGACATAAAACTGGCCACATCCAGAAAGAGCCAATAGTTTTGGATGGGGGATTGCTTGGAGGAGTGAATCGACGTCCTTCTTAGAGGAAATCCCATCAAAGGCTGATTGAGCTAATCCTCGAATGACCAGATACATCCACATCCTGCAATGTGAAGCAACTGTAGTACATAATTACTCAATGAATGACCAAACACGAGCAATAACAGCAACGATATACCACCTTTAACATTATCAAACGTCCCACTATGTTTGAAAGAGCTGGAATGAAGAAAAACTTGAAACAGAGTCACATTATTAGCTATTAGGATGGTGATCAACAATTTGGTCAAAGAACTCGGTTTTAAGGTGTATCTTAAAGGAGGAAAGCGAGGTGGAGAGAATTAAGGTGGGTTTTCCACAGATTAGGGCCTATTCAGCTGTCCAAAACACAAGGGGCACGATTCTCCCAGCCCCGCGCCGGGCCGGAAAATTGGCGCAATCGCGCCACGCTGCCCCGACGCTGGCGCATGATTCTCCGAGGTATGGAGAATCGGCTCCATTTACGCCCGTGCATTTGGCACGGCGCCAGTTACGGGCCGCTGTACAAGGCCGAGCCGATGATTCTCTGGCCTGGATGGGCTGTGCAGAAAAAGCGCCATCCACATCTGGTCGTTGCCGGCAGGAACTCTGCGCGAAGGGTCAGGGAGCGGCCTGTGGGGTGGGGGAGGGGGGGCCTCCGATGGGGTCTCTCCCGCGATTGGTGCCCACCGATCAGTGGGCCGGCTTCTGCCCCCCCCGGGCCTACTTTGTTGTGCGACCAGCCCCAGAACCCCCGTGCCATGTTGCGTCGGGGCCAGCGCAATCTGTAAAGCCACCGCGCATGCGCGGGTTGGCGCTTCGGCACTGCGCATGCGCAGGTTAGCGCTGCCCCCAGTGCACGCCAGGAAGTGAGGCTGGAGTGGCGTGAACCGCTCCAGCGCCGTGCTTGCCCCCTATGGGGGCCAGAATCGCTAGTGCCCGTGCTTGTTTCACGCCGTTGTGAAACGCGATGGCGTTCACGATGGCGCGGACACTCTGTGATGTATCCAGTCAACAAGAAGCTTATTTGGAAAAAAGGATTATGATATAAAAGGAAGTTAGTTGATGGTATAAAAGGAGGTGTGGGCTTGGGTTGGGTGCTCTTTCCAGGGGTCGGTGCAGTTTCGATAGGCTGAACCTTCTGGACTGTAAATTCTATGATTCTATGACAGAAACTAATCTGTTAGTGTATCCTCATACTGCTTGGGCTGGTGATGGTTGGAAATATTGATCCCTGGAGATTAGTACTGGGTGCACTTTTATTTTCAGTGTAAAAAGATGATTTTAACCTAGGGTTAAGGAATCCAATCTTCAAAATTTCTATTGACGCAAGTGACCAAGTTGTGGGTTACAGGTGGCCGCTGTAGAGGCTGCAAGGTGAAGGAGAGGGTGCTTCAATGCTGAGGCACCATTAAAGATGACTAAGTTTGTTTGAAAGAACTGTGGGCAGGCAGGCAGGCCCCAGTGATGGGGATGGGATCACCTTTAAGTGGTGGCACCATAGCCTTGTGGGAAACCATTGCCACCCTCTGTGGGCCATAGAGATAAAGAAAAAATATCCATCCCTCGGGGGACCGGCTAGGAGGCCACCATGGTTTATCTGGCAGTATCCCCATAAGGTGGGCTCTCCGGACATAGAAATGCAAGACAGGAGGGTGGTGTCCTTTAACTGGGGACTTGAATGGCTCCAGGTGGCCACACTGCTGCGGTACCCACCTCTGTTATTTTCCATGGTCGCGGGAAGACTTTGGACTTTCCTCCTGATGCTTTCTTCCTCCATATCCAGCCCTTCAGTTTTCCAGCTTGTCATCTCTGGGCTGAAAAATTGAACCTAAGGTGAAAAACCTGCCACACATTCAGGAGGATTGTAGACTACTTCAGGAAAATGTAAACAGGTTAGCAGCACGGCAGCATAGTGGTTAGCACCATGGCTTCACAGTGCCAGGGTCCTTGGTTCAATTCCCAGCTTCGATCACTGTCTGTATGGAGTCTGCACATTCTCCCTCTGTCTGCCTGAGTTTCCTCTGGGTGCTCCGGTTTCCTCCCACAAATCCCGAAAGACGTTCTGTTAGGTAATTTGTACGTTCCGAATTCTCCCTCTGTGTCCCCGAACTGGCGCTGGAATGTGGTGACTAGGGGCTTTTCACAGTAACTTCATTGCAGTGTTAATGTAAGCCTGCTTGTGACATAAATGTTATTATTATTATAAACCTTTTTTTAGCGTATCTTCTCTTTCTTTTTTCCTTTGGGGAAGTGTTGGAAGGATTTCTGAGCTGATTATCATCTCATTGAACACATTATGAACTTTCCTTCCTTGGTCAACAAACCCTGGTGTTGTATTTAAACTTGGAGTTTCTGATCCAGAGGCATGGATGCCACATTTGGCCACAAGGCCAATGAATAAACTGATAGACAATGCAATTTAATAGGGATAATTGTAATGATATATTTTGGGAGAAAAGCAAAGATGGGAGTACATAGTAAGAACATTACATTTTGCACATAACTCTGAAGAGTTCATGTACTGTATATTATTCCCTGAACGTGGAAGGGTAGGTAAAATAAGGTAGTAGTATTTGCGTTTTAAATAAAAGTAGATGCTCAGATTCTCCTGGAGTCATTCTGATTCAGGTCATTTAAAAATTGCAGGCGGAACCTGATTCTGATATTCCAGGTTCCATTCCCAACACCCCAAATTTTCCCTGTTGCGTGATAAGCTGCAAGTAGTGAACCCATTGTGGGTGTAGGCATCTCCTACCCCTGCATAGCATTCATGGACTTGGGCCAGCTTCTCCATGACTTGCAGCTCATGGTTCCTTCGAGGAGTCGTGAACCATAGTCTGAATTCGGGAATCTTTTGAGAGGGTAGTTTAAAAGGTCTTACCCATATCCCCCATGCCCTTCTATTTCAACTGAGTGCCCCTAGCCACTTTCCATGGCTCTTCATACTGTCTGTGATAACTCATGCCCTCCCAACCACCTCTGTCTGGCTTCTCATACCATCCACAAGCCATATAATAACAATAGCATGTATGGAATTACTGAGGGGAAAAAAGGCAAATCATTTCACAAATTATATTTCAAGAGAAAAACTGCTGTTCCTACAACCTTATCAATCAGACAGACCATTAAAAAATCAATAACAGTCTTAAAACACTTCACATCACTTAATTCTGCCCAAATAAACATTGAGACATTGACAAAAGAACAACCTGGTAAATGGCAATCAAGCAAAGTCAATAATTTACTTCAGTTGCCAAAGCTAATGCTTTTATTGGTCACAACTGAACCTCGTTATGCATACACAATGCCTTTTAACAGTTGTGCACATGTCCTTGTTATTATATGGGCCGTTGATTATGTACATAATGCCTACAGGGTGAATGGACATGGAAGAACCATGAGTTGTCATTGAGTTGGTATGGACAGTATGTTGCTGGAGGGTTTGACTTGGCATTGAGTTGCGGTGGTGGTAGAGCACCTAAAATCTTCCAACACAGCTGGGACTGAGGGGGAGCCTTCTCAACAGGCTTTTCCAGCACTTGCCCACACCAGTGGCCACCAATGCTTGGCCTCTGTGGCCAGTCGCCTCTATTTCAAATGGAGCAGTAATTTATTCTGCATGATAAAAGGGGTGCTATTGGTTGGCAATGTGTCAACCAGTCAGACTGAATTTCCAACCAATTGGCACCCCTTTTCTCCTGCAGTGAAAATGTTTGTTCCCTTTGCATTTGTTCTAATTTTTTCTTATTCATTTATGGGGTGAGGATATCACTGGCTAGGCCAACATTTATTGCCCATTAGGGAGGCAATTCTGAGATTTTGGCCCAGTGACAGTTTTGTATGGACTCCCTCCTTTACCCTACACTCAGTCAAATGCTGCCTTGATCATTTCACCTCTGGAGTTCAACTCTTTAGACTATGGCTGAACCAAGGCCTAAATGAGGTCAGAAGCTGAATGACCCTGACAGAACCCAAACTGAGCATCAGTGAACAGATTATTGCTGAGTAAGTGCCACTTGATAGCACTGTTGATGACCCCTTCCATCACTTTTCTAGTAAGAAGTCTTACAACACCAGGTTAAAGTCCAACAGGTTTGTTTCAAACACGAGCTTTCGGAGCACGGCTCCTTCTTCAGGTGAATGGAAAGGCTTGTTCCAGAAATGTTCACCTGAAGAAGGAGCCGTGCTCCGAAAGCTCGTGTTTGAAACAAACCTGTTGGACTTTAACCTGGTGTTGTAAGACTTCTTACTGTGCTCACCCCAGTCCAACGGCGGCATCTCCACATCATCACTTTTCTAGTGATCGAGGGTAGACTGATGGGCCGGTAATTGGCTGGGTTGAATTTGTCCGGTTTCTTGTGTACAGAACATACCTGGGCAATTTTCCACATAGAACATACAGTGCAGTAGGAGGCCATTCGGCCCATCGAGTCTGCACCGACCCACATTAAGCCCTCACTTCCACCCAATCTCCATATCCCAATAACCCCTCCTAACCTTTTTGGTCACTAAGGGGAATTTTTCACCGCCAAACCACCTAAGCTGCATGTCTTTGGACTGTGGGAGGAAACCGGAGCACCCAGAGGAAACCCACGCAGACACAGTGAGAACGTGCAGTCTCCGCACAGTGACCCAGCGGGGAATCGAACCTGGGACCCTGGCGCTATGAGGCCACAGTGCTAATCACTTGTGCTACCGTGCTGCCCTAGTTCCACTGTTTGTGGAATTGCTTATCTCTCCTTATTACTTGCTGCTTATGCTGGTTGGCGTGGAAGTATTCCTGTGTTGTAGATTCACCAGGTTGACAATTCATCTTTAGGTATGCCTGGTGTTGTTCCTGGCATGTCCTCCTGCACTCTTCAATATACCAGGATTGTTTTCCTGGCTTGGTGAGAATGGTAGAATGGGGAATATGCCAGGCCATGAGATTACAGATTGTGGTTGAATACAATTCTATTGCTGCTCACAGCCCACAGTGACTCATGGATGCCCAGTCTTGAGTTGCGAGATCAGATTAAAGTCTATCCCATTTCGTATGACGGTAGTGCCACACAACACGATGGAGGGTATCCTCAATGTGAAGACGGAATTGTGCGGTGGTCACTCCTAACGATACTGTTATGGACAGATGATCAGGTTGATACGAATTGCAGTCAAGTATGTTTTTTTATCATCTCAGGACAATTCCCTCATCTCCAGGGCATATTTAGCGAACCTTAGCTGTATTGCCTCATATAAACAGATGAATTAGGAACAGTAGGCCATTCAGTCCCTCGAGCCTGCTCCATCATTCAATAAGATCATGGTTGATCTGATTGTGGCCTCAACTCCACTTTCCTTCCTATCCCAGTTACCCTTTGACTCTCTTGTAAGTCAAGAATCTACCTAATTCAGCCTTAAAATATATTTAGTTACACTGCTTCCATTGCATTCCGGGGAAGGCAGTCCCACATGCAGCGCCGGCCCTAGGGTTGCTGGCGCCCCTGGAAAGCTGAACTTCGGCGCCCTTGGGGGGGGGGGGCGGGGCCGGGGGGGGGCCCGGGGCCGGGGGGGGGGGGGGGGGGCGGGGGGGGGCAGGGGGGGGGGGGGGGGGGGGGGGGGCGGGCCGAGCCCGAGGGGGGGGCGGACCGAGCCCGAGGGGGGGGGCGGGCATGAGGCGTGGGGGGGCGGGCCTGAGGGCGGACGGAGGGGGCCGCCCTGGGGGAGGGCGGCCACCGCGCATGCGCTGGTTGGCACAGGCCCAACTGCGCATGCGCGGGACCCGAGTCTCTGGCGCCCCGTAGCACATGGCACCCCAGGCGACTGCCCGAGTTGCCGGTGCCTTGGGCCGGCCCTGTCCACATGCTCACAGCCATCTGAGCGAAAGAAATCCTGGATCTTTGCTTAAATGGGAGACCCTTATTTTTAAACTGTGTTCCCTATTTTAAGTCTTTTCCACACGGGCAAACATCCTTTCATCATTCACTTTATCAAGTCCACTCAGGACCTATTTTTTCCCACCTGCATAAGATTTTTAATCTCCATGTTCGTCAGTTCAGAGTCGCTCACGATGATCAGTTGACGTAACTCTTCATTGGTGGAATTGGTCAACTCTTCCTGCCTGCCCAATGAACTTTCCCCTGCACAGGCCACTGGAGGCTTGGATCCCCAGCCAGCGATTATGGCCATCTTTATCGATCACTCGTTTGCTATGGTCAACATTGGACACACGGCCCATAGTGGCAATGCAAGACTCCAGGACCTGAACTTGGCATTTGGATGACAGTTGAGTAATTGTTGTGCCATTCACGTTCCTGAGCAAAGCTCCACAGGTCCCGATTGCTCAGATATACCAGGCTCCTTTCCCAGGTTGCAGCTCCAGGTTATTTACCAGTGTTCCCATGGGAAGTGCTCCTAGTAGATACGCATCTCCCTCTTTGGCAGAATCTGCCATTTGTCCAATCTGTCCAGAGGTCTTCACAATATTACCAAATTCCATATTCTCTATGGCAATAATCTAATGTTTCCGACTGCCACCAGCAAGCAGAGTGATTTCAGCAGATCTGCGTGGGTCATATCCTTCTCCTTCCTTCCCAGGCTCAAAGCGTAGGTGCTGGAAGTCAATCATTTAATATCTCCCCTCCAATCCCATGAATTTTAATTTTCCCCGTGTGATCCTGGGGCGGCACGGTGGCACAGTGGTTAGCACAGCAGGATAGGTTCCGACCTGGGGAGTGGCAGCAGATACGCTGGGGGCTGCAAAGCCATGAGCAAGGACTGAAACTGCCATGGTGGGGGTTGGGTAAGGGTCTATGGTGATGTGAGGAGGAGTAGAGAGTCAGCTCAATCCTAAACTCCAATAGTTCCTCCAGTCCCCAGAAGATGCTGTGTCACAGGCTGATGAACTCATTTTTTAAATAAGAATGCCTTTCATTCTTCTGCAGGGCCAATCTTTCAGCATAGTATAACCCCCTCATCCCAGGTTGTTTCTATTGCAAGTACCCTTCCTGAAATTATGTGATCTCACCAAAGCCCTGTTCAATTGTAGTAAGACTTTATCATGGCTAGACTCCAATCCACTTGCAATAAAGGCCAACATGAAATTCAGAATCAGTTGTAAGAGATTATTTCTGCTTAGTATGGCTAATTAATAAGGTCACAGTCCATCTTTCCAGCAATTTGAATTGTACCTTAAAAAAGCCATTTGATATATTGAGATGACTTCAGAGAGGACTGGGAATGATAATTTCAAGACTTGGAGTGCTAATATATGAAAATGAATTCCTAGAGTTGACTCGTTTCCATTGCAAAAAAAGACAACTGTGAGTGGACATGATGAGGTCTTTAAAATGATGAGCTTTGTGGATAATGTAGAGGTTAGAAATGATTTAATTCAAATTGTGGCTGGAGAATAGAGTACATTAAGTATAAAATTAACAAGCTTCAAGCAAACTGAAATATTTGAAATTTCCTCCATGGATAGCAGATATATAAACACCTTTCCAGTACAATTAATTATTCATATGTCCTTTTAATAACATCTAGTTAAATATCTGGTTAAAACGAACACAATATGTATAAAAATAGATTATGTGAAATGTGGTGGTTCCTGTGTTATGGTAAATGGAATCTGCAGGTGCAACTGGTCCAAGTTGATTCATGTAACTTGCGAGTTAGATTGACATCCTGGACATTCACAAAATTACTCGGTTGGATGAAGAAAAACATTAATTTTCCTCAAGGAATTATTACTTGTGGTTAGTTAACTTCTTTAAGAGATTAAACGAATTGCTTGCCACACAAGTGACAGGCAATGGCCATCTCTAAAAAAGAGGATTTAACCATCACTCCTTGACATTCAATGGCATTACCATCACTGAATCTCCCACTATCAACATCCTGAGGGTTACTATTGACCAGAAATTGAACTGGACTAGACACCGAAAAAATGCTGGCCAAGCCAGCGATGTCCACACCACCCAGTGAGTTAACGTTTCAAAAATGAGAGGCAGAGCCAATGTGGTCCATGGTCTTTGAAGCCAGAAGCATGAGAAGCGATCTCATTGAAACATGCAATATTCTAAAGAGACTTGACAGGGTACATTCTGAGACATTGGGCGAAATTCTCCCATCGGGAGACTAAGTGCTGACTCCAGAGTGAAAACCAGAGTGTTTCACTCCGGCGTCGGAGGCCGCTCCTCGCCCCCTATTCTCCCATACCCAGGGGACGAGGAGCAGCGCCGCGTCAATTACGCACGCTGGGCCTTGGCGCCGCGCAAAAGTTGCGGCGCGTAAATTACGAGGCCGGCGCCACTAAATGACGTCAACCCGCGCATGCGCGGTTGCCGTCCTCCCCACGGGCGCCCCGCAAGACATGGAGGATTGATCTTGCGGGGCGGTGGAGGAAAAGAGTGCGTCCTTTAGAGACGCCGGCCCGCCGATCGGTGGGCACCAATCGCGGGCCAGACCCCTACTGAGCACCCCCCTGGTGCTCGATTCATCCCCCCCCCCCCCCACACACAGGCCGCAGATGCAGCGTTCGCGTGCTGTTCACGCTGGCAGCGACCAGGTGTGGTTGGCGCCGGCGTGAACCCGTCGGATTGGGTAGGTTGCTCGGCCCATCCGGGCCGGAGAATTGCCGCTCGCCTGCTACAAACGGCGAGCGGCCTGTCGTGAAACGCGGCACGCCGTTTTGGGGGGGGAATGGGAGAATCGCGTGCGGGTGCCAGGGCGGCATGGCGGGAATCACCAGGCACTCCCGCGATTCCCCCACCCGGCGTGGGGGTCGGAGAATTGGGCCCATTGTTTCCACTGAGCAGAGAATGTGAAACATTGGGCACAGTCTCTGGATGAAGGACCAATCATTTCGGACAGAGATGAGGGGAAATGACTTCACTCAAATTGTTGTGAATCTTTGGGATTCTCTACCCTAGAGGGTTGTGGATGCTGCAGTATTGCTAAAATAAATATTTATTGTATAGCTATTTCTATGATCTTGCTGTGTGACATGTACGTGACATTACTTCAGTGATAATGCTCCCAAGAATATACTTTGATTGCTTTGAAATACCCTCTGATGATCTAAATAGGCACGCGAGAAATGCAAGTTTTTGCTCTCTTTTCTACTACGCCTTAGGTTACATTGGTTACATTAAAATATTGCCCATAAAATCTACTCTTTGTTGCTGAATACTGCCACTGAGTCAGCAAAGACACTGGAAGTTGGACAAAACTGCTTGCAGACAGGATCATTGCAATGGGGCTTCTACTGCCATCCCCTTGTGTCCTGACTAGCTTGAATGTATCTTGGGAGATCGTAGGAAACTTTGAGAATCCTACCACATGTACTGTGTTAATTTGTCACCGTATCTATGCAAACACTGACATCTTCAAGTTCAGAGTGTCCAGCTTTGTTTCTTGTTGCATTGCCAAACATGTGGTCCTCCAATATGTTTATGGTCCTGTTCCTGGGATTCGAGACAAGGTCCTAAAAAGATCATGTTGGGTGGAACACAGATGCCATTGTACTTGAGCTGGTACAATGGTGCTGTAACTATTTTTACATTAATTACTTCAACCCATTTCCTTTCTTTTCCAAGATGCTTTTGGGCGTTTTTACAGTTTGTCAATTCTGCTTTGTGCAGAATTTGTCTGAAGTTAATCAGAACAAAAGAAATGTACATCTCATCAAAAAATAGAGTGAAGCAACAGAGGCGGGTGGGGTAGGGCAGCACCATCGGGAGGATGGGGAATTGTAAACACAATCAACACCTTTGTACACAGCCAGTATTATGCCTCTGTCATCTTCTTCCGTAATGCAGGCCGACCTCCGAAGCCTAGTTCCACCTCTCCAGGCATCTCCCCCCCCCCCCCCCCCCCCCCCCCATGTCACTTACCCGCCCTCTGATCATGGACGTGTCTCCGGATCTGTGTCCCATCCCCTGGGTATTCATATGTTGGCTACTGCGTATGTGGTAATGCCTCCTTTGTGTCCAGTCATCAAGGTGTGATTGGGATGCTAGGCAGTGACTTCAACATGCTACATGGTCCGCCCGCCCACCGGAATCCACTTGGGTTGTATGAGGTGCTCACTTAACCACAATTGACAATTCCCTTTTAGCGATATCCTTCAGCCGCATGGCCGGGGGCCTCGGCAGTCGCGGGGGGTTATGGGTGGTCGGTGGGGCTGGCAGGCAGGGACAAGGGTTGCCCCAGGAATGGGCCCACATGATCTAGGGGTTGGCATTGTGGTGCCACGTGCGGTTGCCCCCTGGTTGCCCCCCCAGCACCCTCCAACCTACTCATTGCAGCCCACCCCTGCGGAGGGTCCCCACCCCCAGCCGAGGTTCCTCCACTCTCCCCTCACCCCCCCCCCCCCCCTCCCAGCTGAGCACTGGAGAATCATGCCCCAGGCTAACCCCAAGTACATTAAGTGCTCCTCTTAAATTCCTCACTACGTGCTTCTACGTGGTACTCCACCTGGGCTTACAGCTGAGGTGGAGGCGGCTGTTGGTATTATTATTTGTGGCTGCTGTCCTTTGGCTGCCTGAAGCCTGGCAAGGTAAGAGCATTTCTGCAGGAGCCTCTTTAGTAGTCACATTCACTTGTAGAAGGGCTGAGATGTTGTTCTGGCCATTCTGCTACCCCGCAAGATATGCGCTGCCCCAATATCTGAGCTGGTAGCTGTGATGGTGTTTCTTCATCAGAAATATGTTCTTGCTCACCTCCTTCATTGTGAGGCTGCAGCTGCTGGCTAAGTGAAAGCTCTTGGATATCTAAAAACATATATGCAGAAAGGGAGGATTGAAATAAGGCAGATGATCTTGGGTGGAAAGCAAGAGGCCCTAGGTCAGTTGCAGTTGTACTTCATTCCAGATTATAGTATGTGGGTCAAGTGGGTTTTGAGAAGGTGTATAATCAGGAATACACTGATGTTCTCGGCAATGCTGGTGGCAACGGCCGCAGACAGTGCTGTCCTAGTAATTTGCAGCACCAGCTCCTCTGAAGGGCTCAGGACATACAACCATGCCTGTCACTTGCCAGTTCTCTGCTGCTGGCTCCTGTTGCGCAGCAACTCAGCCTACAAGAAAGGGGGCAGCCTGTAACTGACTATGTTGCATGGGTAATATGTCTGGCACAGCTGAACAGCTGGAAACATGTTGAAGCTGCAAGAAGCGGGTGTGAGGCTTGCAACAATGGCAAGTGTGGGAGAGTGGTTCCCATACCAGCCTCCCCGAACAGCCGCCGGAATGTGGCGACTGGGGGCTTTTCACAGTAACTTCATTTGAAGCCTACTTGTGATAATAAGTGATTTTCATTTCATTTCATTTCAGAGTGAGGTGCACCCTATGAATGTTAGCATTAGTCCTGAGTGCTAGAGATTGCTGATGGATGAGTGACTAGGGTTTTGTGTATTGAACGGTGTGTAAAGTTGGTGATGTAGTGGTGGGAGAGAGTGTTTGAAGATGCATTGACTCACCTTGACTATATGTGTGAGAATTAACTTTTGCATTGCAACTTGACTTTAAGAAGTGTATGCTAGCTTTAACTTCCAAATAGTTAGGCCTCATACTGAATGTGCATTTAGTCAACAGAATGTTTTGCACTCGGTTACATTCCACAATCATATAAATATTGTGTTTCCTGCAACACCTCAATCGTGCACGGGGTATTTATTTATTTCCCTCCCCACACCCAAAAACTGGCACTATCCTAAAGTTGACCAATACAGCTATTGAGTCTGAAATTGACGAATACCAGTCGGACAAAACAAGCTCACACTAAATTGGCTGCCAGCTGTGCCCAAACTTAATTTTGATCTCAACCAATGGAAAACAAAAGTGACTGGTGGTGTAAAACTGGCCGCCAATTTACTTTTAGCAAATTTTATAACCATTTTATAATTGATAACCAATTTTACCCCCAGTGTTTATATAATTTGTGTGCAGTTTAGTCATTTAACAATCCTGCCGAAATATACTTTTTCTTTAACACAATAAGCTTTCTCTCATTTAGTACTCATTAATTATATTCAAGTTAAAATTACTCTTTAAAATCCTTAAGTATTTTTTATTAACAAAGATATCTGTGTCTGAACATCAAAGACTACAAAACATATTGAACAGCAATTGAAGCAAATTTATAGAAAATATAGGTTACATTTCATATTGTTTTGCAATAAAAATACTTTATTTTAACCAAGTGAACAGAAGAAACAATAATCTGTCAAAATATAATGGGCAACGAAGTAGGTTTTCTATAAGATTTCAGTCTGTGTGTGGGTGCGTGTGGAGGGAGGTTGATGAGAAATGCCAGCAGCAATAAGCACTGCCAGCTCTTTGCAAGAACACAGATCAAAGGCCTAATTTACGAGATACATCCAAGCTTAACGTAATTACAATTCTGACAGTTGAGCACAGCTACTGAAAGTAGCACATTCATTAAAAATGGATGAGAATTCTGCAGCTCATATAGAGTTCACACAAGAATCTTTTTTTTTTTAACCACTGCATTATGTATTTTACCTCCAGCTACATTGTGATGCTTAGCTCATTACTTGTATAAACCAAGGCTGCAAATTTGGGCTCCAAATCCGCAAAAAAGGAAAACGGTGGGTTACATGCTTTTGACATGGTCAGCATGGCGCACCACCCTGGAAGGACGCCAGTGTAGCCATGCCATGTTTGTGCTGGAACCACCAGGAATGATAGGATCATAACACCAAACAGCTGTTTCAGCTGATTTGATGCATAAATCTTCCAAACCTAGAACAGTGTAGATCCAAAGTACACATGTGTTAAATTCTCTCCGTTGATAGTTTCTTGAGGAACCTTCCTCCAGCATTATTTAATGGGATGGACAAGCAGTATGTAGGTGAGTTGGTTTTGACTTACTTGTACTGTGGCTCAATTTGGGAGGTTCTGGGACTTGTTCTGAGAGGTCATTTGGTGAGTTGGTGCATCTAATGAAGGAGCAAAGAAAATTTGGTCTGCAGCATTCATCAAACCTGCAAGGCTGTCAGGGCTGTAGTTGCACTGCCTCAGGGTTTGCAACATGACCAAGCAATGAAGTGGACGCTACACAGAGGGAAATCTCTGTGACGAAGAGAAGGAGGAGGCCTCTCCTCCGAAGGTCCAACTCACAATCGTTTTTCAGAGAGAAATTCTCATACCTCCACCTCACTCATCAGCAATAACTGAGGCAACTCAGATTTGGCAAGGAGGTGGTCAGAGAACTGTGCCGCCTCCTTCAACAGGATCAGCAGCTTCACACCAGGGTGAGGATGGTGTTGCTGAAGGATTGGGATCATCAACCACACAAGAACCCATGACAAGTAACACAGAGTTCCATATGTGGGCAATCATACTCGTTAGCGAGTGCTCGCCAAAGAAGAAGAAGAACGTAAAGCTATGAAATCACCAAAAACATGAAGCAATCTGTGTTCTCAAGCAATGGGTCTACTACCTTCTCACCACGCCGGTCGGTGGCCATTGACAGCGGCCCCCCCGGCGATTCTTCGGGCCCCGATGGGCCGAGTGGCCGTCCATTTTTGGCCAGTCCCGCCGGCATGAATTACTCACGCACGGCAGGACCTGGCAGGTGAGTATGTGGGCGCGGTCCTCACGGGGGGGAGGGGGTTAATCCAACCCCGGGGTGGGCCCCCACGGTGGCCTGCCCCGCGATCGGGTCCCACCGATCTGCGGGCGGGCTTGTTCCATGGGGGAACTTCTTTCCTTTGCGCCAGGGCCCTGTAGGGCTCCGCCATATTGCCCGAGGGCCAGCGTGGAGGCGAGAACCCCCGCGCGTGCGTGGAAATACACCGATCGGTCTGTGCATGTGCGGAAATATGCCGGCCGGTCCGCGCATGTGCGAGATCACGCCGAGATCACTCATGAGCGAACTCCACCGACGCCAACCCCTCCGGCGCCCACCTAGCCCCCGAAAGTTCGGAGAATTCCTTACTTTCGGGGGCTGTTGATGTTGGAGTGGTTGGTGCCGGTTTTCCCGCCGGCGTGGGGACTTTGTCCCCAGAAAGGAGAATCCCGGCCCTGGTCAGTACACAAAGCATCTTGGTGGTAAGTGCATCCTCATTAATGTTCTACTTTCACACCCTTACTGCAGTCTTTATCTAAGTCACCTGCAGCAAAATACACCTGCGACCTCTCCCTCCAGTGAGCTGGAACGTTCACTGTCCCTTTCCCCTGGCCTGGCTGCTACCCATCATGCCTGGTTACTCATTACATCCTGATCCTTACTCTACATTCACCTGTTATGTTTGCACAGTGCCAGTATCTGATCTAGTGGCTGAACAAATAACACTGCTTCATCAGTAATATGCTGCCTCTTTTTCTCTTCCTAATATTGTTGTGGTTGGACAATTGGCATTTCTTGGGAATCAGAAAACATAATGTCAGAAGGGGAGGGTTGACCTGAAGGAAAGGGATTGGAATGACAAACAATATGTCCATTCCCACAACATCTACAGCTTTCACTTCTGGCCAGGAATTGTCAACCGGGCATCCCGGCAGTATCAGGATGCCAATACCAGCATGCCAAGCTGGCAGTGACGGGGTGCCCGGGGAATGCCAAGGTACCACTCTGCCCTTCCTGACCACCCAGTTTCTCTAATGCCCTGCGAGACCCTCGAGGTGTTGTTACGCCTGGTCCATGTTTGTGTACTAAACGGCGCCCTGATGAGGTCTCACGGGCACAGCCATGAGGCCTGGTCTGCCATCCGGGTTTTTAAATGAGCCATTGGGCTCTGCTGACCGGAGCTCCTCAGTGCAGGAAGAGATTGGGGCACCATTTTTAAATGGTGCCCCGATCTCTCAACCCTCCATGACCCCTAGACCCCTCCAGCACCCCAGCTCATCTGCTGGGGGGGTCCTTGAGCCCCCTCCCCCCGCACTCCTCCACATACCAGCTGGGCACCCCCAGGCCAATGACCAACCCAGCAGCCCACAATCACGCCTCTCTGTGTCCTATCTCCTCTCTCTCCCTCAGCAGCCACGATGTCGGGTTCACGATATTTAAAAGCACAAGTGAACCGTGCCATTGGAAACTCGGCCCATCAGAGGCAGAGAATCACGGAGTCCCTGGAGAATACCAGGTCAGGCCCGCTAATGACATGCAAATGACGTTTACTGTACGTGCGTTCTGGACCACATTGACGCTGCTGTGAGGTGATGGAAAATTGCGATTTGACATCAAATCGGTGCCCGCCGATTTTGGAGTCGAAACAGATTCTCCGCCCAATTGCATTTTGCTATTTTGGCATCCGCCAATGGAAAATCCCGCCCATGGAGTTTTCAATTCTGCAGGGCACAGGAAGCACTGCCTGCGTACCAGCCGCCAAAGGCTCACAGACATAGTCGCTAAAGCCTGTGAGCAATCCCACCCTGAAGATGTCAACATTGAACCCGCATTCGCTCCAATGCCCTCTCTGCCACTGGCAACCTGGAGGGTAATGGTGACCTGAGCATCATGTCCGATATCACATAGATTTATCCTTTTAAATAAAGAACTACAAGGTGCCCATGAATCTAATTGTGATTACCGCAAATTAATGAATACTTGGATCCTTTTGTTCTAGATTGGCGGTGCAGCTCTGCAGTGGTTCAACTGTATTGTCCACCATAGGCCAGATTATTCCTGTAGCTCATGGTGCTGGAATATAAAAAGAAATCTTAGCATTGAGATCCTGAAAGCTTCTGAAGAGACCAACTTAAATATTTCACACTGCCAACGGTTTATTTCTGAGATAAACTGAGGTTGTCAATTCCAACTGGGAAATTGTTAAACATCACTCTCGTGTGCCTTAATGATAACATGGAGATTCTAAAATAATGATTATCATTTTAGTCCAACCACTTGTATTTATAATAATGTCACAATTGAACAGCAGATGCTAGACGTAACATGCTTCAACAAGATACAGGGTAAATAAATGTATTCAGGAGTGTTTTGTGTATGAAATATATTTTAGGAATATGATATATGGTGAAAAGTGGAAGTTTTCCAGGTAATATGCTACGGTGGAGGTGGTGGGGGGGGGGGGGGGGGGGGGGAGTGGGGGGAGTTGAATTGATGAGATAGTGATTCACACTGATAGCATTTCAGACAAAATTGGAAATTCTATTTTCTTATGTGACAACCTTTTTAATAACATTTTTAACATCTTTTCGATTTTAAAACCAACATTTTTACTATTTTGGTAAAATGCATAAAGAACAATATGGTATTCTGCAGAGCAGACATCAGATTGCAAGATCATTGAATCTTTAAGTGCGGGTAGAGGCCTTTCAACCCATCATACTTGTGCTAGCCCTTTGAAAGAGATGTCCAATTTTGTCACATACTCCACCTTTTTCCCTACAAACATTAAAATTTGGATGTCAAGTTGTTGATGTAAAGTTACCATGGAATCTGATTTCAGCAGATTCTCAGGTTGTGCATTCCAGATTTTAACAATGGTCGGTGTGGAGAAATCTGATTGATGTTCCTTCTAGTTCTTTTGCTAATTATTTTGAATCCATGACCTCTGGTTCCTGTTTCACCTTGCCAGAAGAAATAGTTTTGCCACAGTTGCTTAATCAGAACTGCTTGTAATTTTGAATATCTCCATTAAGTCTCTCCTTAAACTTGTGTGCTCTCATGAAAACAACTCCAGTTTCTCCAGTTTTTCAATACAGTTGAACTCCCTCATGCTTTGGAACAGACTCATTTTCTGTGTGAATGGTGAAGAAAGATAGTGAGGGGTGATTTTCAGCCCATGTTAGCTGTTAGTGATAACAATGATGCAGGTGGAAAGTTCGGTGAGAATTGGAAAATGCAATTCCGGCGAGATTCCAATTTCCAATTCTCCAGGCACCTCACCAGCAGCGCGATGACAAATCCGCCGGGGAAGGAAGGGAACCTCATTTTCATAAATTACAACGTCATTAGCGAGCCCTTCCCCCGGGATTACCCTATTCACTGAATATTCATCAGTCGTCAGGGAGAAGTCGTCACGGTGTGAGTTACAACAGCTGTATAAAAATGAGAACCTGTCAATCTCACCTCCTGAGGGGATATCGGACATGATGCTCAGGTCACCATTACCCTCCAGGTTGCCAGTGGCAGAGAGGGCATTGGAGCGAATGCGGGTTCAATGTTGACATCTTCAGGGTGGAATTGCTCACAGGCTTTAGCGACTCTTCATGTCTGTGAGCCTTTGGCGGCTGGTACGCAGACAGTGCTTCCTGAGCCCTCATTGCTGGGATTGTGGTTTATAACCAATGAGGATTTGCCCTTCCACAGTGGCAGCTGGAAGTAGATGGCAGCAATTAAATCCATAGGTTCATCACTGGGGGTGACTGTGAGGTTCCTGGGACCACTGAGGCTCTCAATGATCAAAGTGCTTCAAATGGAGTTGAGAGGGACACTGTGGGGAAGTGGCTATTGTGTGACAGGGGGGGAGTGAAGCTTAGTGGAGAGGTGCTCACCAAGGGGAATTGCTTGGGGGGATGATCCAGATGCTGAGAGAGCTGAGGATCAGAGTTTTGTAAGATTCATTTATGGGATGCAGGCTTTGCTGGTTCGTCCAACATTTATTTCCCATCCCAATAGCCCTTCAGAAGATGGTGATGAGCCGCCTTCTTGAACCACTGCAGTCCTTGTGGTGTAGGTACACCCACAGTGCTCTTGGGGAGGGCGTTTCAGGATTTTGACCTTGCGATAGTGAAGGAATGCTGATATATTTCCAAGTCAGGGTGGTGAGTGACTTGGAAGGGAACCTCCAGGTGTTGGGGTTCCCAGGCATCTGCTGCTCTTGTCCTTCTAGATGGTAGTAGTGTAGGTTTGGAAGGTGCTGTCTGAGAAACCTTGGTGAGTTACTGCAGTGAATCTTGTAGATGGCACACTCAACTGCCATTGTTCGTTTGTGGTGGAAGGATTGAATGTTTGTGGAAGGGGTAGCAATCAAGCGGGCTGCATTGTCCTGGGTGGTTTTGAGCCTCTTGAGTGTTGTTGGAGCTGCATTCATCCAGCCAAGTGGAGAAGATTCCATTACAATCCTGGCTGTGCCTTGTAGATGGTGGAAGGGCTTTGGGGGGGCGGGGGGAGGGGGGGGGGGTGGTCAGGAGGAAAGTTCTTTACCGTAGGATTCCTAGCCTTTGACCTGCTCTAATAGTCACAGTATTAATATGGCTAGTCCAGTTCAGTTTCTGATCAACAGTAACCCCAGGATGTTAATAGTGGGAGATTCAGCGATGGTACTGCCATTGAAAGTCAAGGGTCATTGTCTTGCACTTATGTGGCACAAATGTTACTTGCCACTTGTCAGCCCAAGCCTGGATATTGTCCAGATCTTGTTGCATTTGGACATGGACTGCTTCATTGTCTGAGTAGTCGCAAATGGTGCAGCACATTGTGCAATCATCTGTGAACACTCCCACTTCTGATGTTAAGATGGAAGGGAGGTCATTAGTGAAGCAGCTCAAGATGGTTGAGCCTAGGACACTACCGTGAGAAACGTCTGCAGCGATGCCCTGAAGCTGAGATAATTGATCTCCAAACACCAAACCAACATCGTTTGTGCAGGTATGACTCCAACCAGCGGAAAGTTTCCTCCCTAATTTGCATTGACTCCAGTTTTGCTAGTGCTCTTTGATGCTGTGCTCGGTCAAATGAAATGAAATGAAAATCGCTTATTGTCACGAGTAGGCTTAAATGAAGTTACTGTGAAAAGCCCCTAGTCGCCACATTCCGGCGCCTGTTCGGGGAGGCTGGTACAGGAATTGAACCGTGCTGCTGGCCTGCCTTGGTCTGCTTTAAAAGCCAGCGATTTAGCACAGTGTGCTAAACCAGCCCCTTGCTGCTTTGATGTCAAGGGTAGTCACTTTCACCTCTCCTCTGGCGCTCAGTTCTTTTGTTCATATTTGAACCAAGGCTGTAATTCGGTCAGGTGCTGAGTGACCCTGGCGAAACCCAAACTGAGCGTCTGTGAGCAAGTTATTGCTGTGTAAGTGCTGCTTGATCATGCTGTTGATGACTCTTTCCATCACTTTGCTGATGATGGAGAGTAGACTGATAGGGCGGGAATTGGCTGGGTTGGACTTATCCTATTTCCTGTGTACAGGATGCACCTAGACAATTTTCCACATTGTCAGGTAGATGCCAGTGTTTGTAGCTGTACTGGAACAACTTGGCTAGGGCTGCGGCAAGTTCTCAAGCACAAGTCTTCAGTACTATTGTCAGGGCCTTGCAGTATCCAATGCCTTCAACCTTCAGGGTACGGTCAGGAATCACCATCATTCACTTACTTGTTCTCTTCCTTTTAGTTCATGATTCTGGAGAATGATGGAGCCAGTCGAGTTCACAATTCTATTGATTGTGATTGACCACCCTCAGCAACATTGACGAGCCAATGCACACGGCCAGGCACAGCGAGTGCCCTGCAGAGGAGGGGAGACAGATGGGGAGAGTGATGACGGGTGTCCTGCCAGGTCAGCTGGCGTTGAAGTCTGGCATGCATGGGACAGGAGTGGGAGCGGGTGGGGATGTTTGGAACAGATTATCTGCTGGAGGAAACATGGGGAATGGGGATGTGGAGGACAGGCTGGGGGGAGGGGGGGGGGGGGCAGTGGGAAAGGGCCACGAGAATTATTGGGAATCTGTGAGGTGACTGGGTGAGAGATCACTGTGGAGGTATGACGGGGTGCCACAACATCCATCAGGAGCTAGATTCACCCTGACTCCGTAAAGAAGGTTATTGATAATTTCTGGCACCGTTGCCCCATCCTCTTGGCAGCAAGCTGGCATTCACTATTGCGGGTTTTGCCTCCCAGACAGGGGTGGTGACCTTAGTTGATGGGTGCCCACAGGAACACAGGTAAAGGATGTCACATCTCTGCTGCAGATCATCAAGGAATTTGGTGAGGGTTCCCTCTGAAAAATTTGGTGCTATTTTCCTGGTAGCTAACCTTCCGACTGGACTCTGACCTGTGCAGTGGAGTGCTGGCGAGGTGTTTAAAAGGAACGCCCCCTGATTGCAGAGAGCATGTTTTCCCTGGGCGAGGCCCCATGAGTGCGAGGTGAATCAAGTGGGGAGGAAAAAATATTGTTAAAGAGGTTCAATATTTTAGTGAGTTTTCCTGCCATCAACGTCGGTGGATTCTCCCCAGTTTTCTCACCGGAACCGACACTCTGAAAAGAATAGGGTAAGATTCCACCCATTGAAAGGTGTTTGGAGCAGGGAAAATTAACAGTGTGTTTGTTAGCAACGGTATGGGGGAGACATCAGCAACATTAGAAGCCTCGAAGATGGGGAAATAGGACCCTAGGTGTGAATAACATTGCAATATCTTCTTAGTTGTTGATATCTTGAATGTTGTTGACTAGATTGCTAGCTCCCCCCACACCCCAAACACTGACAGGAGCCCTGCATGGGAACACCTGACTGCCCTACCCACCCTGGGACTACCCCCCTGGGACTACCCCCCCACCCACCAGCTTTCTTCCCCATGCACCTGACTACACGCCACCCTCCTGAGTGGCAGTCTGACTTAGTTGCCACTCCATCAGAAGTTATAACCCATTGTCTTTCAATTATAGAATCACAGAATCCTGTGAATATTCCCAATATATTCAGCTAAAATATGTAACTCAGTGATTTTTTTTGTGCAATGCACAATATATATCAGATCTTCCTGAAATCTTCAGATTGTCTTCTGGATTCATCAGATTCGCCTTTGGGTGTATCCTAGCTCCACACTCCCTTGTAGTTGGCAGAGACAGAGGCATATTTTCAACTGGTGGCCAGACCATAAAACTGGCATTGTGGAATGGCCACCTATTACAGAAACTATTTGATTTTCATTTCCATAATGAATTTCCATAATGGTTTCTAAATTCTTTCAGTTTGAAAATGGTCAAAACTATCCTGAAACATGACATTGACTATTGCGGTGGCAATAACCTTTAATTGCACATACATAATAGCTGATAAAGTATTGCTAAGCAAGTAAAAGTACTTAAAGCACAACTGGAAAATGCCCTGCAAAAGTACTTTGCCAAACGACAGTTCATTGTAATGTTACTGTGGGTTAGGGTTTTGGCAGACTGACTATGTAGCAATTTACTCTTCAGAAAGTTATTTTTATTAATGAGGTCACCACTCAGTGGATATTGTTTTAATCATAATTATTGGATAATCAATGTGTATTAACTGAAGATCATTGGATTTGGATATTTTTGAGCAGTCAACTAGATGCCAAGAAGGTCATTGATGATGTCGACACTGCGGTACGGGTCAATAACTTTCATTTTATTTCATGATTCAAATTTACAATTCATAAATGTATTTGTAATGAATACATCATTGGCATTGACCTTATTACACTTCAGCGCAGCACCGGCTGAGATACCGTCATTAGGATGGGCTGTTAAACCAAAACCCCATCTGCCAGCTTGAGCAGATGTAAAAGATCCCATGGCACTATTTCAAAGAAGAGCTGGGGAGTTATGCTCAGAGTCCCAGCCAATATTTATCGCTCAATCAATATCACAAAAAATAGATAATCTGGTCATTATCACATTCCTGTTTGTGGGAGTTTGTATGCACAAATTGGCTGCCGTGTTTCCTATGTTACCAGTGACTGTAAGGTGTTTTGAAACAGCTTTCTTTTTTTTAATCTTTAGTTGCTAAATGTGTAAATTGTCCTGCATATTACTGCTTTAATTCACTAAAATCTAGAAATCGAAGAGTATTCCACAAAATGATAACGTGCTTATTAGTCACACAATTTCTTCTTATTTTCCATTTCTAACTTGATTTTGTTGTCTGATTATTTTATCATTGAATTTCATATTTGAAAGAATAATAGAATCAACTGGTCGTGTGAAAACTGGCATTATGGTATACAGTACGATTGGAGGGACTATGTTGGGGCGGCACAGTGGTTAGCACAGCTGCCTCACAACGCCGGGGTCCCGGGTTCTGTCCTTGGGTGACTGTCTGTGTGGAGTTTGCACGTTCTCACTGTGTTTGTGTGGGTTTCCTTTGGGTGCTCCGGTTTCCTCCCAGAGTCTAATATCCAAAGGTGTGCAGGTGAGGTGAATTTTCCAGTGATGTGCAGGTAAGTTGTGGGGTTACGGGGAATAGGGCGGGGTGGATGGGGGAGTTCTCTTTCAAAGGGTTGGTGCAGATTCAAAGGGTCGAATGGCCTCGTTCTGCACTGTAGGGATTCTATGAAACCATAATTCAGAAGAGCTGTAACTTCAGCTGTTTCTGAAGAGAAACTCTTCAAATGGGGCAGACAGTATGTACTGTAGAAGAGGGAGCCCTGTATTTGTGCAAATACAGATTTCTGTGGCATATATAAAATGCTTGCACAAAAGTACTTTTATCGCTCTGTATGCATGTCCCAGTTTCTTCCGTAACAAAACAATCAGTACTATTTTCTTAAAAGAAAAACAAAAGATGCAGCAAAATTATTAAATCATTGGTCATTACCTTATTGGCTTACATTGTCATGTGAGAGTACCTTTAAGAAATGGATGTTTAAGCAATGTACCTTTAAGAAATTCAGCAGCTCATATTACTGAAGTGATGTCAGAGGGTGGGGGGGAGTTGAGCTGGGCTCACTTCTGTTTTTGGTTTCAGGTTTTGAGGAAAAGACTTTGGGTGTGTCTGTGTTTGCAGTTAGCTGGATCTGCTGTGATCTCTGCCATGAAAGACTATCTCTGAATCATTTGGGTGATTTAAACTCATAATAGTAATGTCTTTAACCTGAAGTGTTTCTGTTTAAAGGTGTTAAGTCTCTTGGATGTTTAAAGGAACAACTGAAGGATTATTTAGTGTTGTATTATTTTCGGGGTTATCTTTGAAGGGAGGGGTGTTAAGTGATTCAATGTTTATTTAAGAGGTTAAGTTGAGTTCATAGAATAAACATTGTTTTGTGTTTAAAACCCCATGTGTCCATAATTGTAATGCCACACCTGGAGAACAAGCCGTGTGCTTCAAAAGTAACAATACATTAAAGGGGGAGGTTGGTTGAACTCCATGATACATTTTGGGGGTTCTGAAAACGCCTCTCCCATAACAATATGGATAATCCATTACATCCAGAATAGTTCAAAATTCAGGTTTGATAAATTCAGTCTTGAAACTGTCAATGGTTCAAGACCTCCTGAGCATTGTGTGAACAGGGTAACATTTCTGCAATATTTCTTGCAATCTATTAGGTAATGCCAAGCAGTTGTGAGCACATATGAAGCTGTCATGATGGCCTGCAATGGAATGATTATTAACTGCTGTCTTGCGAAGTGATTAGATTTTTGCACCCCATTTTTGTCTTTCAAGTTTACGCTGGCTTTGAAATGCTAATTGGTACTACAAATAGTGCGACTGGTAAATCTTTACTCCATATCCAATTACTGATTATTGGGGAGTGGCCCGGGGGGGGGGGGTGCTCGCCAGACATATTTCTTTTTTAAAATATATTTTTATTCAAATAATATTTTCATTATAACTTAGAAAACAGTAATACAACAAATGCCAACCCTCTACTACACCAAAGTACACCCACCCAGTCCTCCCCTCACCCTCCATAGAGAAAACAGAACCTTCATAAAGAATAAAAAGACCCTCTCCCAAATAGCTGACGGTAATCAGTTCCCTGAAAGGGGGGTGAAGGGCTGCCCTCTCGAGTAGAATCCTTCCACCGACCCTCTCCTGGTATACTTGATCTTCTCACGGTGCAAAAATTCCATTTGGTCCCCCAACCAAGCCGAGGTCTTAGGCAGCACCGGAGACTTCTACCCAAGCAGAACTCACCTCCAGGCTATTAGCAAGGCGCAGGCTCAGACATCTACATTGGTCCCCATCTGCAGAACCTGTGAGTCCAGTACTCCAAAAATGGCCACCAAAGGGCACGGCTTTAGCTGAACACACAAACTTTTCCCTGACATTATATAAAAAAGGAAACTCAGAGACTAACAAGCTTGGGGCAAGACCAAAACATGTGCTTGTGATTCACCGGCCCCCTACAGTACTGCTCACACCTATACTCCACCACCGAGAAGAACCCACATATATGCGCCCTAGTCAGGTGTGTCCTGCGCACCACCTTAAACTGGATCAGGCTTAACCACACACATGAGGTGAAGTTGACCCTGTGAAGAGCCTCACTCACAAGAAAACCCTGTGAAGAGCCAATACCTTAGCCAAAAACTCAGCATCAGCGTTTAACAACAAAATAGGTCTATACAATCCGCATTCCATGGGATCTTCTTCAGGATCAAGGAAATCACTATCTGCACCAATGTGGCCGGCAACACCTCTGGAACATCGAATCATTAAACACATCCATCAGAAGTGGGGCCAAATGACTGACAAACTATTTGCAAAATTCAATTTTACTTTGCCGCCTGCATTAACCGAAAACAGTGCATGATCTCCTCCGGCCCTCCCTGCCTTCTCTCCTGTTCCACCTCTGGAAAGATCCAAAAATTGCTTCATTGATGAACGCTCCTCTGAGATGGAAGGCCTCAAACACCTCAAGAACCTTCTCTGGGGCAGAAACCAAACCGCCACTGAACTGTCTCCCGGGAGGCAGCCTGCTGTCTCAGCTGGTGAGCCAACAGACAATTGTCCTTCTCTCAATACTCATAAAAACACCCCCTTGAGCGTAGATTCAGAATGAATGTTCCCGATGGAGGGAGAGTCCAGAACTAGGGGTCACAGTTTGAGGTTAAGGGGTAAACCTTTTAGGACTGAAGATGAGGAGAGATTTCTTCACCGAGAGAGTGGTGAATGAGTAGAATTCGCTACCGCAAAAAGTATTTGAGGCGAAAATGTTGTGTAATTTCAAGAAGGAATTAGATATAGCTCTTGGGGCTGAAAGTATCAAGGGATATGGGGGAAGGCTGGATCAGGGTTGAACTTGGTGATCAGCCATGATCATAATGAATGGGGGAGCAGGTTCGAAGGGCCAAATGGTCTCCTCCTGCTTCTATTTTCTATGCATGTTTCTATGTATGTTGCAGGTGGCTCACCACCTTATCTATTGACAACAACTCAAAATCCATTTGTAATTTCTTTCTTTCTGCCAATTACTCCAGTGTCAGGGCGACCAAGTTCTGGCGGTCTGTCTCAAGAATGGAGTCCACCAACCTCTGCTTCTCCACCGTCCCAGATTTATCCCCATGTATCTTATAAGAGATTATCTCCCCACTAATAACTGCCTTTGGGGCTTCCCAGAGTGTGGAAGTCAAGACCACCTCATTCCTATTGAACTCAACGTACTCCCCAATGACGGAGGATAGACTCTCAAAAACACTTATCTTCGAGCAACGCTATGGTCAGTCTCCACAGGGGTCACTGACAGTGGCCTGGCTCTAACGTCAGGCCCACAAAATGCGGAGCACGATACGATTTAATGATCACTGAATACCTCACACCCCTCTCACCCTGGGGAGAATAGATCTATCCACCTTATCCCTCGGAAACCTAAATCTCCACGGGTCTGCCCCTAGCCCCCCATCATCTGCTCCATGAACACCAATGACCTCTTTGCCATCCATGATGGACTCAGAGGCTTGGGACCTGACCTATCCAACCTAGGATCCAAAACACAATTGATGTGACACATCTTAACCACAAAAAAGTACTCCTCTTATAAATCAACACAGTGGCCACCTGAACCCTACAATCAAAACCCGAGTGATCTACCTGCCACAACCATAACTTCCGCAACCTTGTTCGATCCTTGATTTTCAAATGGGTCTCCTGCAGAAAAAACAGATCCACTTTCAAACATCTCAGGTGCGCAAACACCCGGGACCTTTCTACTGGGCCATTTAACCCCCTCACATTCCAAATTACAACCAGACAGTGGGTCTCTGACTACCCATCCCCGTCCGACCCAGGATCAGCCATATCCAAATTGTGAGGCATTCCAGCAGTGTCCTAACCTGCACCAGGTCCAGGCCCACCCAAGGTGGCTACCACTTAGCGGCAGCACGGTAGCATGGTGGTTAGCACAATTACTTCACAGTTCCAGGGTCTCAGGTTCGATTCCCAGCTAGGTTCACTGATGGTGCGGAGTTTGCACATTCTCCCCGTGTGTGCGTGGGTTTCCTCCGGGTGCTCCGGTTTCCTCCCACAGTCCAGAGATGTGCAGGTTAGGTGAATTGGACATGTTAAATTGCCCTTTGTGTCCAAAATTGCCCTTAGTGTTGGGTCGGGTTACTGGGTTATGGGGATAGGGTGGAGGTGTGGACTTAGAGAGGGCACTCTTTCGAAGAGCCGAATGGCCTCCTTCTGCACTGTAAATTCTATGATCTATGACTTCCCCCATCAAGCCATTCCAAAAACAAAGGAACTGTCATCGTCAGCAGTCTACCCCTCCCCATTCTCCGTGCGTCCCCCTGCCCACCCCACCCTGAAAAACAAATAAACAACCAAAAAAAAGAAAAAAGACCCCTCCCCCCTCGTCCCTGTTCCCACGCCCAAATAGAACAGAAACAAAAAGCCTAAACTCATTACCTTAATAAAACCAAAAAACACTCCAATTTTAACAAGCTGCAGACATCTCCCCTTCGCTGTTCCCATTGACAAGCTATGCTGCTGGCAGGATGCCCCCCCCCCCCGTACAGTCTAGAAATCAATGTCAACTAAATAGTATATCAACGATCAGCTCCTACGCACATACCAAACTTTAACACAGAACCATAGAGGAAAATCAACACCCAACCTCAAATCAAATTCCCAAATGTTCAATATACCACCCCCAACTTCACCCAGAAAAAACACCCAACAACAAGCCAACTACAACCCTAAACCCTCCCTCACATTATAAAAATCCCCCACAAAATACAAATACAGGGGAGCTTAACAGTGAACAAACAGCAAACTCCATAGTCCTTGAACACTTTAGTTCGCCCCCAGTCCGTACTTCTTGACAAACTCATTTGCATCCTCCGCCGCATGAAAGTAATAGTTTCTGTCCTTGAAAGTCACCCAATGACGAGATGGGTACACCAAACCTCATGTTCCTCTTGTACAGCGCAGTCTTGGTCTTATTGAATACCGCAGACATTCTCATCAGCTCTGCACCAACATCTTGGTATATTCAGATGACATGGCCCTCCCATCTACAGTCTCAATGGTTGGGACGGGAATTGAATGGACGCAGCTGGCCTTTCTTCACGTCACAAACCAGCTGGTTAGTTAAGTGAGCTAAGCCAGCCCCCAAAGTAAATTTATTACAAGAATGTACATAAAATAAGACTCCAGGCTAGTAGCAACTAAGATCACTGTCAGGTTACTATATTTCTCATGTTCCTGGCAGTCATAGATCCATAAGACTGGATAAATATAATTTTCTTCATTATTACAGAAATATTTTTTTGCTGTAGATTTTTTGATTTCCCTTGAAAGTGTTTTATCGGGCCTACTTTCGGCCTGAAAGCCGAGGAATTTCTATAAAGGGCAGGTGGTCAACTCGACTAATTACCATTCAGCAGTGAAGGCCAAAAGATCTACACCAGTGTCTCGTAATTGATATATAAACTGACTAAAGGACTCTATTGGTGTAAAATATTTGTGCAGAAACATAGACAGGACCAACGGCCAATTTTTACTCTGAAGAGTATGTTTATTGCAACCTGTGGTTAATTACTGTCTGAATTTGTGCAGAAGAAACTATTATAACAGACTTCAATGTCTTTGTGAAGGTATATGGTAAGATAAAAACCATTCAGTTTTGAAATATTTCACACACACAGTTTCAAAGCTAACTTTGTAAAGTTGCATGGTTGGGGGGTGGTAATGGCGGTGGAGTCGGGGCAATATTCAGTAAGACCTGTTAAGGGGCTTGTGCATAATGAGGCTTGGTTACACCCAATTATGTAGGCTGTACGTAAACTGTGTAGTTAAGCCAGGTACAAAGAATAGCCTATATGCTCGCTCTCTGAAGGGTGAGGCCATAAATAAGTTATAGAACATAGATGTTGTGCCGAGCAATGATCACCCCACTCAAACCCACGCATCCACCCCATACCCGTAACCCAACAATCCCCCCCCACCTCACTTTTTACGGGCAATTTAGCATGGCCAATCCACCTAACCTGCACATCTTTGGACTGTGGGAGGAAACCGGGGAGGACGTGCAGACTCCGCACAGACAGTGACCCAGCCGGGAATCGAACCTGGGACCCTGGAGCTGTGAAGCATTTATGCTAACCACCATGCTACCGTGCTGCAGAGTGCTCAGGTGGGGACTTTGATGGGACAGCAGACAGGAAAGGCTAATTCACTGAAATGCTTGATGCAGTCTCTGTCAAGACTCACAGAGTCCAATTTGATAATCGGCTTTGTGCTGAGCTTGAAGCTCACCCCATCCAGCAAGGAAGTACTGATCAACCCCATGAGAATATTTTTGAACCTATCAACACCTATTGGCCAATGACTTGGCTTCCATCACAACACAGGCAGAGGTGACTGAACATCTGAGTGTTACAATGGAAGCTCAAATTCAAGTCATGAGGCCACTGCTTATGTCATGCAAGTCTAGCTTGGTGCCTTGGTACCTTGCAGTCATAGACTTGGACCATTAATAGTTGCAGATTGCAGGGTTCAAAGGAGTTTGGAGAGTCTCGCATCAGTCTAGCAATCTGAGCTCTGGCAGAAACCAGAATTCTTGAGGTGCTTGCCCAGGGAATGGGAATGGCCCATGGTACATAAAACTGCTGTCATTTCACAGGCCTCCATTACATTATCCATTACATCGGCATGCCCTCATGCCGACATGAATTACGATTGGTCTCCACCAGTATATATCTAGTGGGTAGACTCTCTGCGGGGGCTCAGGTGAGTGTGTCGTTCAGTGGGGAGAAGGTCATGGCTGGGCAGGACCCAGGTACTGCCATGACCCTGTCCGGCACTCTATGTTGCTAGCAATAAGGCAGGGTAAGACACCGTTGGGGCCAGCAGCTTTTCCCGCCCACTGCAATGCTTTGTCTCAAAGAGGGAAAATTCCACCCAATAAATTTGTCCTGGCCCACAAAGCCTCCGTGTCCTCCCCAATGCACAGCGCATTGCCCTTCGTGGATGATGTCATCATCTCCAGCCTGGAAGGATACGCTGCCATAGAAATTGAGGGGAACAAATACTTTGATGGCCATAGGCAATACTGTCTTCTCGCTTGTCTGTTGCTGCAGATCTGAGTTGAGGAGGTGCCACGATTCTTTGGTGACCTTTTCTTGTGACCGAGAACATTTTATAGCTGTCTGGTTTGTGATGTAGCTTTGCATGAATTAGATGCAGCTTATTAATCAAGTGAAAGACAAATTCCCACTTGTTTGGATCCCTTATCTATGAAATAGTGGTCACAAAAGACAGAATTTAAATCTTTACTTATGCATCTGCATCCATATAATTTTCAAAAATTACAGGTTCTGCAAAACCAAATCGGAAAATACCTGTCCAAACATATTGGATCTTCAGAAGAAAATCAGTGTCCTGCAAGTTGGAAAAAAGTAAAATCTAGAAGAAAGTTAGGGGAACTTTATCTTGCCAGTAGGATCCAGTTATTTTTGGAGAAAATGTTTCTGATGATCAATCAGGTTATATTTGAGATTCATTGCCTGAACATACCACAGCAATAATGACAGTCTAAGCAAATGTCTCAGCGTTTAGTAACAGCAAGACTAGGCATGTGGTTTACAGGTGGCAGATTGACTTCTCTACCTATGTATGAAACCATCATTGCTAAAAATAACATAGCTCAATATGATTTAGCATTGTGCGGTGAAATGTTCAATTACAACTATGGGTTGCTACAAACATTATTTGACAATTGCACGCTTTTTTAATCTGTTACAGTACTGTTGATTTCGAATGTTATCTTGATTAACACTGTCCCTATTTTATGTCCATCCATGTTGTTATTGAGGTTAAAAGTTCAGATTTACCCTGGAGGAAATTTTCATCTAAATACTTGAAAGAGTTGCCGTGTTAGGCAAATTATTTTCTAACTTTTACTACTGTAAATCAAAATACAATTCACAAAAAAAGTAATAACATTTAATTACTTCCTATCATTTTAAATCTGCATCTTTTGTTTGACAGTGAGGATAATTGTCCAGTTAAGTAAGCTATTTTAAAAAAGATTGTTAATGCACAGAACTGGACCTGTAGCTAAACATTCCTGTGACTTGGATATAAATAACACACTGGAGACGTTATGTATAATTTGTCTCCATTGTGTCAATGCAGTCTCTCTGCCTCCCATGAAAATCAGTGCTAATTTTTCATTAAGCAAGTGGACAACATTTGGAACAGGCTTCCAAGGGAGTTGGTGGAAGTAGTTTGCATTTCTGCGTTCTATTGCAAATTAGACACTTACCAAAATAGATCTAGTATTTTAGTATAGAGTACGTGAACAGTTTTGGTCCCCTTACCTAAGGAAAGATATAATGGCATGACTGGCAGTCCAGAGAGGGTTCGCGAGGTTGATCCCGGTTATGGAGGGATTTTCTTAGGAGAAGCTGAGTAGGTGAGCCTGCACTCATTGGAGCTAAGAAGAAAGAGGTGACCTTATTGAGACATTTATGTTTTCAGGGGGATTGACAGGGTAGATGCTAAGATGATGTTTCCCTTGTGGGAGGATCCAGAAGCAGAGGGCATAATCTCAGAGTAAGGGGTCACCCATTTAAGTCAGAGATAAGGAGAAATTTCTTCACTTAGTGGTTAGTGAATCTGTGGAATTCTTTACCGCAGAGAGTTATAGACGCTAGGTTGTAAAGTGTGTTCAAGGCTGAGATAGACAGATTTTTCATCAGTAAGGGAATCGAGGGTTATGGGGATAAGGTGGGAAAGTGGAGTTCTATAGAATCCATAGAATTCATAGAAACCCTACAGTGCAGAAGGAGGCCATTTGGCCCATCAAGACTGCACCAACCCTACCAAGAGCACCCTAGCTAAGCCCACTCCCCTACCCTATTCCTGTGACCCCGTAATCCCACCTAACCTACACATCTTTGGACACCAAGGAGCAATTTAGCATGGCCAATCCACTTTACCTGCACATCTTTGGACTGTGGGAGGAAACCAAGCACACAGAGGAAATCCATGCAGACACGAGGAGAACATTCAAACTCCACAAAGACAGTCACCCAAGACCAGAACCTGGTCCCAGGCTCTGTGAGGCAGAAATACTAACCATTTTCATACCCGATCAATTATCGTCTCATTGAATGGCAAAGCAGACTAAGTAGGCTGAATGGCCTACTTATGTTCTTGTGCCTTATCGTCTTGCATGAGTAATTTGAGACATAATTGTGGTAAGGGTAACATGCTTGACAGGAACAGATGATTATGGGCCCAGATCTTTCCACCAGTGGTATTTTGGTCCTGTAGTTTATGAGCCAGCTTCATTGGCGTCTGTGGCCATTGGAGTACTCCAGATGAAATAGGCCGAGGTCATGAAGAGAAACCATTGCAGCGGATTCTTCAGCGATGACTGGATAAGAACTTAACCAAATGAAGACAGACCTACCCAGCTAGATAACAGAGGAGAGTTGTTGGAAAAACAAGCATAGTCATCCATGTCGAAGGTACAGACAGTTCATGAAGGACAAGGAAGGTTAATTCACCAGGGTCAAAATTACAGAGGATGTAATTTGTGTCTTTGATGAGAGATGTGCCTGCTATAGGCTGATCAGAACCCCACTGGAGAGGTTCATAGATGAATCTGTGGTAAACATGGGAATGAAATTGGGAGGTGAAAACATGTTCAAGGACTTTGGTGAAGAAAGAGAGCTTAAAGATTGAGCAGTAATTTGTAAAAACAATATGATTTGTTTTTAAGCAAAGGAGTGTTAACAGCAGGTTTGAAAGGGAGGGGAACAGTACCTGAAGAGAAAAAAATTGTATTATTACTACTAACCTTGTCATCCCATGAGCTTTACAGCCAATGAAGTACTTTTAAAATAGAGTCAATATTGTAATGTAGGAAACGTTACAGCCAATTTGTGCACAGCAAGATTCCACCAGCAGAAGGGTGATAACCATCAATGATATTAAATGAGACTTTTATAAATAACACATGGTTTGCGGCTCTGGGAAATTCAGGTTTCCTCGTCCAGGCATTTTGTAAATCTTCAGCTTATGAATTTACAACGGTAAATCTACTTGTGTATCAGCAATAGATTTATTGTAATAATGTCAGCACAATGCAAATAAATTAATGTGTGAAAATTATTCCAAACAATTGGAGATCATTTGACATACTCTCACTTTGTTCTTTTATCCTGCGATGTCTTCTCTTCTCCATTCTCTTCTATGTTTTGCGCTTTTTGAAATTTATTATGAACACACCCTACTCTATTTTATATGATTCAGAAAAGATACTGAACCCAAAAGTGAAATATTGAAGGTGGTCTTTCACTTGACCTTGTTAATTTAAGATATGTGCAACTATCTGTCAGTCAATATTATAGTTCTCTGACTGCCAAGTTTACTAACCTGGTCGTAGTGGACCACATGATGAAAAACGGTGGTTATATTTTTCTCCAGAAGCATTTAAAATTTTGCATGATTTTCCTTTCTGCTTGGAACTTGGAAAAATAGAAAATACTACACGGCACGATATCACTGTGGTTAGCACTGTTGCTTCACAGTGTCAAAGTTCCAGGTTCGCTTCCCGGCTTGGGTCACTGTCTGTGTGGAGTCTGCACATTCTCCCATGTCTGCGTGTATTTCCTACAGGTGCTCCGGTTTCCTCCTACAAGTCCCAAAAGATGTGCTTGTTAGGTGAATTGGACATTCTAAATTCTCCCTCAGTGCACCCAAACAGGTGCCAGAGTGTGGCGACTAGGGAATTTTCACAGTAACTTCATTGCAATGTTAATGTAAGCATACCTGTGACAATAAATATTATTATTATTATTATTAATAATAAAACAATCCTGAAGTCAAGTTGAAATAATGAGGATCGCATCTGGAATGGTTAGGGATTCTGTAGTGCCATTTACTGAACCAACCTAATTGGGTCTTGTTGAGAGGATTTCCCTGAAAAGTACATTAAGTGTTCACGTCATGGAGTTTCAGTTTTTCTTTTCACGACAAGTTGAAACTGCTGAAAAGAACTGAGCATATCAGTAACAAATCCATCCATTATACAAAGAGAAGCCTTGTGAACTCTCCAATTTTTAAGAGTCCTGCAACAAGAAAAATTATAGTTTCCTGACTACGTTACCGTCTTTGAGCATCCTTTATAGATTACGTTATTAACTGTGATGCTGTACTCTTGTGCTATTACATAATTTATGGACACAGGATACAGGAATTCTCTCGTGATACTTCAGAACTTGCTTCCACAAAATTTTTCATATCAAATTTTACACTAAAAATGTCAATGAAAATTATATGTGAGTTATATTTTTAGATTAAGCAACACCATTCTGTTCTTTCTCTGCTATTATTAATGTATTTAAACCAAAGAGGTATTTATGTTTTAAGCAAATTTGAAACTAGGGTCCTACATCTCAGTTGTTTTTTTTAAACTTTGACAGTGCAGGATTTAATTCATTTCTTAATGCCTGCCAGATTGATCTCTCTTCAATTCAGATTAGTTGACATAAGAACGTAAGAAATAGGATCAGGAGTAGGACGCATGGCCCCTCGTGGCTGCTCCGTCATTCATAAGATTATGACTGTACTTCCTCATAGAACATAGATAATAGAACAGTACAGCACAGAACAGGCCCTTCGGCCCTTGATGTTGTGCCGAGCAATGATCACCCTACTCAAACCCACGTATCCACCCTATACCCGCAACCCAACAACTCCCCCCCTTAACCTTAAGGGCAATTTAGCATGGCCAATCCACCTAGCCCGCACATCTTTGGACTGTGGGAGGAAACCGGAGCACCTGGAGGAAACCCACGCACACACGGGGAGGATGTGCAGACTCCGCACAGACAGTGACCCGGCCGGGAATCGAACCTGGGACCCTGGAGCTGTGAAGCATTTATGCTAACCACCATGCTACCGTGCTGCCCCTAATGTTCATGTTCCATTGGTGCGCAAAAAGCTATCAACCCCTGTGGCAGGGATGGCACTGTGCTTCATTTTGGGGCCTCAACGAGGAATGCCCTACTGAGGCCACATTTTGCTCCTTTCCTGCACTAACGAGTTTTTTTAAGTGGCTCCCCCATCTCTAGATACCCACCTCTAACCGCGGCCACTGGACCCCCCAACATCCTAACTTGCTTATAAGGGGGTCCTATAGAGCCCTCCCTCCCCCGCACACCATAAGGGCACCTCCGAGCCTTGATCCCTGGCATGGGCAAGATGCCACCTGTGCACCTTGGCACTGCCAACCTGGAATCCTGGCAGTGCCCCTGCCAACCTGGCACCTGGGCACCTTGGCAGTGCCAAGCTGGAACCCATGTGGCACTACCAAGGTGCCTGGGTGGCATTGCCAAAGTGCCAGGTTGGCAGTGCCAATGTGCCCAGGTGGAATCAGCAGTGCCAGGGTACCGCTCTGCCCAGAGGCCGACCACCCGGAGGCCTCTCAGAGATTTATGGGCCGCGTTGCATCCCGGGTTGGGCGCGACGTGGCGGTTAGACCGTGCTCTACGATCCCAAGTTCCAGGCTGTCCAGCAGGGGAAACAGCTTCTCAGCATATTCCCTGGCAAGCTCCTTAAGAACTTCATATATTTCAATGAGACCACCTCTAATTTCTCTAGACTTCAGATAATACAAGTCTATTCTGTTCGATGTTTCCTCGTAGGACAACTCTCTCACCCCAGATAGCAACCTAGTGAACCTTCATTGTACTTTCTCTGAACCAATAATATCCTTCTGAAGGTAACAAGGCCAAACAACTGTACACAATATTCCAGGTGCGGTCGCACCAATGCCCCATATAATTACAGAAAGTCCTCCCTCTTCTCTCGGATTGCAGCCCACTTGCAATAAACGCTAACACATCAGTTGTTTTCCTGATTGCTTGTTTTGCCTGCATGTTATGTTACTTTTAGTTTCTAGTTAATATGATTCCATAACACCATGTATCCTGTTTGAAACAGTGTAAGCTTTTAGACAATTTTTAAAAATGCAATTTGCTAAAACATTAGCTGGTGGTCTCACTAATTTACCTTGTACAGTATAAGTAAAAATCTATTCAGCACCAAAATCTGAAGAGGTCCATGGGAAATGTTTTTAAAAACCTATTGTAAGGCTTTGTTAACACTTTATAAGCAGATAGAAAGTTAAGTTATCGCAAAAAAATACAAAGGATAAGCATTCTATCTTTTTTAGGCAAAAACGTGGACAATAGCTATCTATGCTAGAAAGGAAACAATTGAGTGAAGCATTATATTTAAGTTTAACCTAATTTCACAAAAGTTATAAAGCCATGTAGTTACGTAAACTCCTGTATTTTGTTTCCTAGTTTGTGGAGACATTCATGGTCAGTTCTTTGACTTGATGAAGCTCTTTGAAGTGGGTGGGTCACCAGCCACTACTCGCTACCTCTTTCTGGGAGACTATGTGGACAGGGGCTACTTCAGTATTGAGGCAAGTACTCTATGTGTGTAGAAAGCATTGGATAATGTGGAATTTGTATCCACACATAGACACACACACATTTACTTCAAAAATGAATATGTTCTTTTAATAGCATTTTATGCCATAGTAAAATGTATAGCTCTAAAATGGTTTCAGGTACATTTATTGTATCAAGAAAGTATGGCCTAATTCATGTGCAGACCATTAATCTATGCATGTCATATTTTTAGATAAAGCAACACCATTCTGTCCTGCCTTTGCTATTATTAATGTGTTTAAATAAAAAAAAGAATGTTTTTGCATCCAAGTAAAAGTTACATCATGACACAGGCACACTTCTAGTCAGTAAAAGAGACCCGTGGTCCATCTAACTCAGTTTTCAATAATATTTCCTTGATGTGTTCCTAATAACACTGAAATTTAGGTTGACTGCACTCAAATTCACCTTTGAAATGAAGCATTCAAGGAGCTCCCTTTCCTTGATGTGCTAGTTGAGAAATCCGCTCATAGGTTCTCCACAACTGTCTAACGCAAACCTGTCCTCACTCGTCAAAATATACACTGGAAGCCCTATTGCTCCATAAGGTTGGCCTTATCAGCAACCTCATAAAGAGGGCCTGATCCATTTGCTCACCATACAAGCTTGATGCTACTGTAGGATGGATCAAAGGTTTTTTTTTAAGTTTTCCCAATTAAGGGGCAATTTAGTGTGGCCAGTCCACCTACCCTGCACATCTTTGGGTTGTGGGGGTGTGTTGGAAGGAAGAAATGCTTAGAGTCCGTTTGCGACCGCGTGGTGTTGGTAAACTTTTGTTTATTCTAAAAATGGCTGTGTGAACAACAGGAGAATTTTTGAGATGATTAAAGTATCCTGTGCAGGTTTTCTTAAGGTTGCTGGCTGACCCAACAATTTAACCCTTTTGGCTACCGGTTTTCCACTTCCCATGTGCTGCTGTGAACCTAGAACATCTTTTTATCAATATATATGTTATTTTCTCGCTGACAGGGTGAGTCCCACACAAACACGGGGAGAATGTGCAAACTCCACACGGACAGTGACCCGGTGCCAGGTTCGAACCCAGGTCCTCAGTGCTGTGAGGCAGCAGTGCTAACCACTGCACCACAGTGCTGCCCTTGGATGGACCAAAGCTATTATGCAGGTTAATGGCTATCCCGACCAGATAATTGCTCTCTGTATGCTCATGAATGAGCCTAAAGCCACCACATTTGGAACCAAAAGTGCCCTGTCTACTTCGAATTACTCTGAAAGGATGAGATTTCTCCGCAATCTGAGCAAGAATTTCATGGAGCTCACTTGCTTCAACACGCTGCTGCTGTCAAGTCAAAAAGACGTTCTGTCTATCACACAAGTCTGCTAACAATTACACTAACAACCAAATTAGGATTATCAGTCGGGCTTGCAGTGTGGCTCGCTAACGCTTGCGAGAAACTACATATATTCACATGCAGGACCCTAACTCTACAAACAGAAAGAATCTGTCCATGCAGTGTGCCTTTTGTCAACTAAACAAAAAACGGGTGACAATGGGTTGGATTCTCCACTCCGCTCCGCGATGCCAGAAACACGGATCGCAATCGAGCAGAGAATTGGGGGTCTGTCAAAAAATGAGGTTCGCGCCACACCATGCTCCGGGACCCTGCTGGTGACAACAACACGATCTAGGCCCCGTGCCATTGTCGGCATGCAAAACCGTCATTTGCATGCGTTAACATACGATTACCGGGTTCGACCCAGTATTATCTGGGCCTTCGCGATGCTCCGCCCCTGATAGGCGGAGGTGACGCGGGTACAATTTATTATAAGTAATTAAAAACAGCAACTGGCCGCCATGACTCCTAATGAGGAAAGGGAAGGTAAGAAAATTGTAAAATTGTTATAAATTGTTAAAAATTGCAGCGCTTGCTGGGGTGTGACTGCCTATGCAGGAGAGAGTAGCGAGGTTCAACCTTGTGGCAGTGTAGTGGATTCGGAGTGTGTGTCCTTGGATCAGGATGACTGGGCACTGATTGCCATTGCTGCAATATTTGTTTTAAAAGCTGCCATTGTGTAAAAGCTACAGGCCCATGGCTGCTCACTCTGTTGACTGTTCACTGTGTCCTGTAAATGTTCACAAACCCTCTGGTCATTTGGGAGGCCACCCAGGCCACTCCTCTGGAAACCTTCAAACCCCAGCTGACCCATCAATGGGATAGGCACGAAAGAAAAAATGCTGGAAAATCTCAGCAGGTCTAGCAGCATCTGTAGGGAGTGAAAAGAGCTAACGTTTCAAGTCCAATGACTCTTTGTCAAAGCTGATAGGCATGGCCAAGCTCAATCAGTGGCACACCAGGTGCTGGCAATCCGCAGTGCACTCATCAGAAATGCATTTTCACTGCAGGAGAAGCAGGGGAATAGCAGAGCACACCCCAAACAAAGAACACAACACCTTTGGCACTCGCCCTGGCATACGGCCCCTTTCAGGACAGAGGCCTCACCAGTGACACTATTAGCTAGCCCGCTCCGCAGTACCACCAGCTGCCTCCTAGTCCTGCCTGTCCACTGCGCCACTGCTCCCAACCATCCTGCCCCCAGTCAGGTTGTCACAACCTGTGTGTCACACCCAGGCCCCAGAGCACACTGCAGCTACGCCCACTCCTCACCCTGCCACATCTGTAGAAACTGCCCACACAGAAGCCTCTAAACAAGCAGGCGGTTGGTGGCACACGGTGACCTCCTCCACCCCACACCCAGGTGCCACCCTGCTGGCAGGATAACATTGGGCCCGCCCAGTGAGGGAATCCACAGTAGGCCCTACCAGAGACAACAGGGCAGAGGTCGCTGAGCTTAATGCTGACACGGGTTGTGGCAGCCAACAATAGCCCTATCGGGCTCCTGGTGACACTCAACAATGGGGTTGGGGTGCAGTGTGGAAGGAAAGGATTGGGGAACAGCTGAGGAGTATGGGTAGGGAGGGCATGTGGAGGGTGGAGCTGAGGTGCAAATCAGAGTCATCATGTAGCCTGTTGGAATAGGATGAGCAAGGGAATACTCATCTTGCTAACATCTCTTCTCTTCTCCCCCCACCGCCTGCAGAGCATTAATTTCAGAGTACAGCCTGGAATGCTTGCAGATTACTAGGCCGCAGCTGTCCTTGTGGAAGCACTGAGGCTGCGGGCACAGGCGCTGCTCAAGGATGATCCTGCACAACAGCAGCCTACATCGGTGAAGCTGGAGTGCTGGCCGTCCAACAGGTTGAGGAGGAGGTGCGAAGAAGACGCTGCATCAGGCCACATGCATGCTGTCGCTGCCTGTCCTTGGAGGACCTTCCAGATCGAGCATGTCGCCGAAGACATCAACTAACCAGGGAGACCATGAAACATCTGTACCAGTTGATGGTGCACCTGAAACTGTAGGGGATGGAGGAGGATACGTGCTCCTGGTAGCCATCAAGGCTGGCCAGGCCCCCGTGTTGGTGAACCATGAGGCGATTAGAGCGTCCTTTGCGTGGCAGCACTGTGCGGCCTCCTGTGCCTGATGCCCTGTCCATCCTGGCCTTCCTCTGCCCCTCCTCCCCAACCCCATCCTCCAACATGTTGCTCCTCTGCTGTGCAATGTTGTGGAGGATGCAGCAGGCCGCCATGATGTGGGAGACTCTCCTAGACTGAAAGTCGCCTCAGAGCGGTCCGGCACCTGAACTGCATCTTCAGGATGCCGATGCACCACTCGATCACGCCCCTGGTCGCTGCATGGGCGTCATTGCAGAGGGTCTCCACATCTGTCTGTGGCCTCTAGAAGGTGTCATCAGCTACAACCGCAGTGGGTAACCCCTATCGCCCAAGAGCCAATCCCTCACCCAGGGGTGCGCCTCGATGGTGTCAGGAACCATTGAGTATACCAGGATGAAAGCATTGTGCACACTACCCCGGTTGCGGGCGCAGACGTGCATGATGTGCAGCTCATGATCACACACCAGCTGCACATTCATCGAGTGGAACCCTTTTCGGTTTATGATGACCAGCCATTCATGGGCCAGTGTTCGTAAGGGGACATGCATCCCGTCAATCACCCCCTGGACCTGGGGCATCCCTGTCATGGCAGTGAGCCCCGCTACCTGGGCTACCTGCTGGGCTTGGTCCAGATTGAATTTGATGTATTGTGCCGAGTGGGCATATCGGGCCTCTGATATGGCATGGATGCACCTGTGCAGAGAGCTCAGTGAAATCCCAGACAGGTCCCCACTCAGCACCTGGAATGACCCCATGACGTAATCGTTCAGGGTGTAGCCATCTGGGATGGCTACTTGCAAAGAAACATGGACATTTGCAAAGACTCAAGGGAAATATGGCCAATACAAGATTCAGGCAGGCTCAGAGCCTAAATGTATATTTGTAAGCAGAGAACCAGACAGTATCAAAACCCCCCTCAGCCGATTTGCATTCTAATGACCCATTTCCCTAAGACGAGGGACTGGTACTCAGGTGACCGATACAATTCCAGACACATTGGCGCCACTCCCTTTACTCAGGAAGCATAAACAGCAAAGTCAATGACCGCTTAGGACATGCCCATCCATCAAGGCACCCGCCCCTTTATTTGCTCAGATCAAAGGCAGTGATCGATGTCTGCCAAATTATTGGGTCCAAATCTAAGGACCGCCCAAAAGAGACACTACCATGTGTTTGATCTCTTTTGGACCTGGTGCTCCGGCAACGTCTATCTCCAACTGAAGCACCACGACCAGAAGCAAGTCCAAGTTCAGTACTCACTACCAGATGGATGAGCCTAGCTGAACCGCAGTTACTTCTCCAGACCCAGCAGATCCAGATTCGAACAAAGGCCACTGTTGCTCTGACCTAAGCCAGGTGCCTGAAGTTAAGTACAGGTTGTCATAGTGTTAGGTGTAATTTAGTTCATAGCGTTTATGTTGCATGTATAAGTTAATCTTGTGTGTAAATGAAGTATTATTGAACTTGAACTAACTAACTGGTTATTGGGTCTTTGGTCGATATCCGGTTGAACCTTGTGGTGGTATCATTCGATACCTGGCGACTCTGAAAGCAATATAATATCAATGTCTAGACAAAAGAAGGGCAACCTTATTGACTGCCATATTTATAGCAAGTAAATATAGCAACAAGGGCGACCATCACCTTGACTGCCACCGGGTGTGGGTATCCTCCCCATAACTCTAGGTGCACCATTATCTGGGCAGATATGTTGCACTGTCTCCCTGCTCAGCCGGAGTCTTCGATGGCATGCCCAGTCCGGCAGATCCCCGAATGGCTGGCGCTGTCGGTACACACAAGGCCTCATGTGGCATCGCCTTCCCAACTACTCCTTGGCCTGTTGGGCAGTCGGCTGTCCTTCTGCACCGGCTGCCACACGCACCTCTGGGGTAGGCTCTGCTGCTACAGGGTCCTTACCGAGCAACTCCAGCTCGTGCAGCCTCAGTGCATCCCCCAGGGCTGCGGCGACCAGGATGAAGGCCACCATTCCTAGTTGAATTACGAGGTCCATTGTCTGTAGGGGGTGAAAGGCAGACATGTTAGCAGGGTGCCCAACCAGGTCCACATGGCTGCATGGTGGCCCTGGCCTGCACTGTCCCCGTTAGACCCCCTACATACCCTCTCCATCCCACATCCTGGCCACACCCCTGGCAGGCAGAAGTACTGGTGGCTGGCCCTACTCATGCCAGTGGTACGCTCTGCAGCACTTCTCCTGGGCTCTCCTGCGGGGGCTACCATGGGCATTGCCCTTGGGTGGGCCACGTGATGCCTTGTTGACGGGTGGCATCCAGTATTGGTGTGGGTTGGAAGTGGGGTGGAGGGAGAGTGGGGGAAGTAGGGTGGGGGCATCCATATGGCCAGCGTCACTCTGCGCACCCATGAACCACGGAGGGCAGTCAGTGGGGTGCACAACAAAGATGGCTATCTTGCAGACCGCAGCAGTGGCATCCGTGTCTGGCCACTCCACCACTCCCTGGTCACCCCCCCCCCCCCCCCCCCCCCCGTCACCATCCACTATTCCCCACTCCCCACCCACCCACCCCAGCACCCCCGCTGATCATGGAAGACATCCCCCTGTCCCCCGTCCAGCTATGCCAGCGGCAGGACCGGCAGCACACAGATGTGTCTTTGGGAACCTGACCTACCTTTTCTCCCTCCCTCAGTGAAACTCGCCATCGGTAAGCCCTCCTGTCGAAGGCGGAGCATCACGGGTGCCCCGGACAATACCGGGTCAGGCCCTTTGATGATATGCCAATGACACTTAGTACTCGCGGAGTAGAATACATTGACACATTTGTCGAGTCCCTGGAGCCTGGCATCTGTCAGGCTTCTGGCGGAAGCCACGATTTTCACCTCACGCATGATTCTCCACCCAATGGCGTTTCCCAATTCTGGCATCTCTGGACGGAGAATCCCGGGTATGACACATGGTGAGATCTTGGGTGAGAATGGTGATGGGGAGATGGTTGACTGACTTGCTATAGGGACATTACTATGCATTAGGGGCTCCCTTGGTTGACCCATGCAAACCACCCTCTAGGAGATAGCCCTCTCTTTCACGTACCTAGTTAGCTCCATCTCACTCTGCTCAGTGGCTGACATAACCCGCATGTTCAGCAGTCCCGCTCCCGACGGGGACAGATAATGGACACTGTGAAACACTTGGACACGACGCCTTCCAAACCCATGACTACTATCATCTCAAAGGACAGAGCAGCAGATACCTGGGAACAACCACCTGGAGGTTTCCCTCCAAATCACTCACCACCCTGACTTGGAAATATATCGCCGTTCCTTCACAGTCGCTGGGGCAAAATCCTAGAACTCCCTCCCGAACAGCATAGTGGGTGTACCTACACCTCAGGGACTGCAGTGGTTAAAGAAAGCAACTCACCACCACATTCTGAAGTGTGACTAGGGGTGGGCAATAAATGCTGGCCTAACCAGTGACACCCACATCCCGTAAATGAATCTAAGGAGGTTGTTCATCTTTTTTTGGCACTGAAGACCCGTCCACCTGGTGAGGCCCATGGCGCACATGGCCTCTGCCACCACCGCCTGGGTCCAGTTTATGTCTGCGGGTGATAGCCTCCTGCCCACCCTGGGAAAGAGGGTGTTCCGCCTCCTCCACTGCATCCTGCGTCCACTCAAGCTCCATGTCCGCGAACCGTGGGGCACCCTTTCTGAGGGTCACCTGCTTGGCTGAAATGAGAGTGTGGGGGGAGTGATGTACTTTTCAGCAGCTCTATAATGTCCAGCTCTGCCAATCTTGGCCCCAGCGAATCCGACACTGGCACTAATGAGAATGGCACTAGTTTCACATGGCTAGAGTGCTGGTCCATTAGCACGTCCTGAAATGCTCCACAAATAGTGCTCCCAATGAGAAAGTGAAGCTCATGCAATTCAGTCCCGGCGTCAACACTTAATCTCACAAATGGTGAATCGTACCCAATGTTTTCCTGGTGCATTCCCCATGGTAGCACCTCAACCAACCTGACTCCACTTGCCAACAAATCAGCACCCTTTTTTCATGCAGTATTAATTGCTGTTCTGTTTGAAATTTGGTATTCATGTAATTGTCCTGATGAGTGTGAAACGAAAAGCTTTTACAGCATGCATGTTTCTCCTTTCAGAAGTTCTTTAAACATATAGATATGCAAATTAGGAGTAGGAGTAGGCCATTCTACCACTCGGGTCTGCGCCACTATCCGATAAGATTATGACTGATCTGTGTGTAGCCTCAACACCACATTCCCACCTCTCCCGATATCGTTTGACAAGAATCTATCTACCCCTAAAAAATATTCAAATACCGTGCCTCTAACACTCTGGGAAAGAGAGTTCCACAGACTCATGATGTTCTGAGAGAAAATGAATACTCCTCATCTCGGTCTTAATAGAAGACCACTTATTCTTAAATTCTATCCCCTAGTTCTGGTCTCTCCTACATGGGGAAACATCCACTCTGCGATTCTCCCACCATTTTTTGTGGGATTCAGTGGTGATCCATGCGGCGCCGGTGCTAGCCCCTCACCAGTAGCAGAATTGGTGCAGGTGTGGCACCAATTTTTCTGACGTGAAAGTCCACAGATTCTCAGTTGGCGTCACCACATAGACTCAGAAACGGAGAATCCGGCCCATGGTACTTGAGTTCTGGAAAGACGTTTCACAGACTAATCAAGGAACAATCTGTCATTGATGCTCTGAACATCCGATGCTCAACTAAGATTGATCTGGGCAGCACGGTAGCATGGTGGTTAGCATAAATGCTTCACAGCTCCAGGGTCCCAGGTTCGATTCCCGGCTGGGTCACTGTCTGTGTGGAGTCTGCACGTCCTCCCCGTGTGTGCGTGGGTTTCCTCCGGGTGCTCCGGTTTCATCCCACAGTCCAAAGATGTGCGGGTTAGGTGGATTGGCCATGCTAAATTGCCCGTAGTGTCCTAAAAAATGTAAGGTTAAGGGGGGGGTTGTTGGGTTACGGGTATAGGGTGGATACGTGGGTTTGAGTAGGGTGATCATGGCTCGGCACAACATCGAGGGCCGAAGGGCCTATTCTGTGCTGCACTGTTCTATGTTCTATGATCTCAGCATGTCCATGCAAAATAACAACTTTGGGTTTCACCAGTGACCAGATGCTTAACTGGACTAAAGCTATCAACAGTATGGCTAATAGGCCGTGACAGAAGCAGAGTTTTCTGCAACGTGTGGCTCATCCACTGATCCCTTGAAACCTCTGCTAGCTACAAGACTAAAGTCAGAATTGTAATGGAATAATTAGCACTCTTCTGGATGGGTGAAGCCGCAATATCACTTGAGAAACCAAACACAACACAGGACAAACGAGGTCTTCATCAGTTTCCCTAACCCTAGACTCGGGCAGCTCGGTAGCATTGTGGATAGCACAATCGCCTCACAGCTCCATGGTCCCAGGTTCGATTCCGGCTTGGGTCACTGTCTGTGCGGAGTCTGCACATCCTCCCCGTGTGTGCGTGGGTTTCCTCCGGGTGCTCCGGTTTCCTCCCACAGTCCAAAGATGTGCGGGTTAGGTGGATTGGCCATGATAAATCGCCCTTCGTGTCCAAAATTGCCTTTAGTGTTGGGTGGGGTTACTGGGTTATGGGGATAGGGTGAAGGTGTTAACCTTGGGTAGGGTGCTCTTTCCAGGAGCCGGTGCAGACTCAATGGGCCGAATGGCCTCCTTCTGCACTGTAAATGATCTAACATCCTTCCTGACACTAACACACTTTGACTGCAGTATCCATGATCTTATACAATCTGCTGCATCAACTAACTAAGGCTACTTGGACAGCACAACAAAAAATTATATTTATATAGCACCTCTAATATAATCATAGAATCATAGAATTTACAGTGCAGAAGGAGGCCATTTGGCCCGTCGAGTCTGCACTGTCCCTTGGAAAGAGCACCCTACTTAAGCCACATTCCACCCTATCCCAGTAACCCCACCTAACCTTTTGGACACGAAGGGGCAATTTTAGCAAGGCCAATCCACCTAACCTGCATATCTTTGGACTGTGGGACCCAGAGGAAACCCACGCAGACACTGGGAGAACGTACAAACTCCTCATAGACAATCACCCAAGGCCGGAATTGAACCGGGTCCTTGGAGCTATGAGGCAGCAGTGCTAACCCCTGTGTCACCATGCTATAATGAAACATCCCAAGGCACTCCACAGCATTCAAAAACTGAGAATGAAACAAAGCCTCATAAGGAGATATTAGGTCAGATGACAAAGGTTTGGTCAAAGTGATAGGTTTTATAAAATGTTTTAATGGAGGAAATCAAGTCAAGAGACGTTTAGGGAGGAAATTCCAGGGTTCGGAGCCTAAAGGCTATAGGCTCCATTACCAATGGTAGAGCAATTATCATTGGAAATGCACGAGAGGCCAGAATTAAAGGAGTGCAGATATCTCAGATGTTTGAGGGGTTAGAGGAGATTACAGAGACGGAGAAAGGATTTTGAGGCCATGGAAGGATTTTAAAACAAGGATGGGAATAGAACATAGAACATAGAACAGTACAGCACAGAACAGGCCCTTCGGCCCTCAATGTTGTGCCGAGCAATGATCACCCTACTCAAACCCAGGTATCCACCCTATACCCGTAACCCAACAACCCCCCTTAACCTTACTTTTAAGGACACTACGGGCAATTTAGCATGGCCAATCCACCTAACCCGCACATCTTTGGACTGTGGGAGGAAACCGGAGTGCCCGGAGGAAACCCACGCACACACGGGGAGGACGTGCAGACTCCGCACAGACAGTGACCCAGCCAGGAACCGAACCTGGGACCCTGGAGCTGTGAAGCATTTATGCTAACCACCATGCTACCGTGCTGCCCACTAATATTAAAATCAAGACATGTTTTGACCTGAAGGTAGTGTAATTCAACAAGCACAAGGGTGATAAGTTAATGGGACTTGCCTCAAGTTACGACATGGGCAGCTGAGTTCTGGTTGAGCTTAAATTTATAAAGAATAAAATGTGGGAAACCAGTCAGTAGTGCGTTGGAATTGTGTAGTCTAGAGATAATGAAGGCATAAATGAGGGTCTCAGCAGCTGATCTGAGATGGGCAAAGTCCTGCAATATTTCGGAGATGGAAATAGGCAGATATAGTGATGGGGCAACAAAGAGATTGAGAGCCCATTTTAGGATCAAGTGTGGCAAAACGACTGGCTCAATCCCAGGCTGTTGCTTAAGGGGAGTAATGATGTTGGTAGCTAGGGAACTGAGTTTGATGCGGGGCCTAAAAATAATGGTTTCAGTTTTCCTCGTGCAATCTCTTCTGCCAAAAAGGACACGAGCCAGAATGTCATGAGAAAGCAAAGATCTTCAAGATTTCCTCCGAATCACACAAGATCCTTATTTGCAAATATATCACCAATTCATCATGGTTTTGGGGTCAATATTCTGAAATTTCTATCTAACACGAGCTCAAGGATTGCAGCTGCTCAAGGAGGAGACCTACTAGAGCTGCCTTGGGATGTGAGAAATGGATAATACATATGGCTTTGTCAGTTATGCCTACGTCCCATGAAGATCTTTTTGTTAAATTCTTGCTCTTGGGTTTTAAATAAATTTGTATACCCTCTTTTTTCTGAATAGTAGCAGCCAAAAGATTGGCTGGTTTAACTCAGTTGGCTGGACGGCTGGTTCATGATGCAGGGTGAGGCCGGCAGTGCGGGTTCATATTCCGTACCGGCTGAGGTTATCCATGAAGGCCCCGCCTTCTCAACCTTGTCCCTCGCCTGAGGTGTGGTGATCCTCAGGTTAAATCACCACCAGGTCAGCTCTCCTCCTCAAACGGGAAAGCAGCCTCTGGTCATCTGGGATAATGGTGACTACTTACATTATTATTTTAAGGTAACTTTAAAATTGAATTACAATAATTTAACAACAGCTGTTTCAGACATATTTTCTGACATAGTATCCTGAAAAAGATATTTAAAAATAGCCGACCTGCACATAATGATCTAACTGTGTTGCTATGTTCCAGTTTAACTATCAAAAGTCAAAATGCAAATTGAATTGCTTTTGTTATGACACCTATCGTTGTGGAGAGTGTGTAGAGGATCTAATATTTATGGTTGCAAACTACTGACCTCGGAGACTGTATTATTCACAAAGAGAGATAGGCACCGTGTTTCTTTATTATATTAAAAATTATTTAAAGTATGTGATTTGTCTGTCTTATATTTTCCTGCACATGACATTGAAGAAATGGTTGTTGTACAAGATACTCAGTAGATTTAAAATGTATTTTCAATATGTTAATGCTTTATTACCAATTGCATATTTGTTAAACATTATTTCTAGCATTGTGACATTTGATAAAGAAACTTTTTCAGATATTATGTGACAAAATATGAAAATTATGAAAATTACAGAGAACACTAAGTAATTAGGCTTAAGACAAGCTAGCATGCTGACTGATATTGGAAACATGTGCTGTTTATTGTCATGGTATGTAAGCACAAAAAAGTTATACGTGCTTCTTATTACTGTCCTAAAATTAATTCCTAAATTACATGTTTTTATACAGTGCGTTTTGTATCTGTGGTCGTTGAAAATTCTGTATCCAAAGACACTGTTTTTACTCCGTGGAAACCATGAGTGCAGACATTTGACAGAATATTTCACTTTCAAACAAGAATGTAAGTAACTCTATACCCCAACTAATGTTTTAGCTAAAGTTTAAACCTATTAAATTGAAGGCAACTTATTAACCTGGTTAAGAAATAGATTGAAGGGCAGGAGACAGAGGGTAGGAATAATGGGAAGGATTTCTATTGACAGGAGTCACTAGTGCTGCCTTACAGGGACCTGTGTTCAGCCAAACTGTTCGCCTATTTATAATGAGGTAGATGATGGGACAGAAAGATATATGTCCAAATTTGCCAGTGACACAAAGATAGGTGGTGTTGAGTCATAGAATAATCACAGCACAGAACAAGACTGTTTGGCCTGTTGCATACATGTGGCTCTCTGCGAGAGCAAATTGGCTGGTCCCACTCCCTCGCTTTTTCTCTGTAGCCCTGTAAATTTAGAAAAGTATAGAAACAGTAAGCATTGTAAACAATGTCACTGGAAGCACTAAATTATAAAGAGGTGTTGATAGATTAAATTATTTGGCAATACTGTAACAAATGAATTTCAATGTAGACAAATGTGAGGTCATCTACTTTGAACCTAAAAAGGATAGAACAAGGTAGTTTCTTATTGGTGAAAAGTTAAGAGTGAAAGTCCAAAGAGACTTGTTATAGATCATTAAAATGTCATGAGCAGTTGCAGTAAATAATCAAAAAGGCTATATTTAGGGACTAGAATGTGAGAGGGGTAGATATAATGCTTTAAAACATTGGGCGTGATCTACCCAAATGGGGACAGAGTCCCATAGTGCAAAATTAGCCAGGTGTTTCCCAGCGTTCAAAGTGCCAAGAAATACCCTGCTGGCTAACGTCCATCCAGGTAGATCGGGGGTCTCAGCAGGGAACTCCTTAACCTTGTTTTCTACACTGAGGAGCTCCGCTCGCCGGGGTGGCGTCACAATCTCTCAAGCCTCTGACATGACCCCTGAACCCCCTCCCCCAAGCCCCAACTCACCATAAGAAGATCCCCTGGTCCCCTCACACTCCACGCAGAGAACACCCTGGCCCGATCACCGTGGTGTTAAAATTGCCAGTTTTGCACCTCGACAGTGACAGCCTGGCACCCTGGCAAAGCCCCTGCCATCTGGGCACCTTGGGAGTGCCAGGCTGGTACACAGGTGGCACCAGCAGTGCCAGTGTACCACCCTGCCCAGAGGGCATGCACCTGGGGCCTCCACTCCCCTGGGAGACCCCCATGAGTGCCGTTCCATCTGGTCCCCATCTGTGGAGACCAGCACTGAATGCACTCGCCCGACATCTCCAAGGTGAGGAAGATAGATCCCACGCCTTTGGTAGATCTCAGGAACGCATATTAGAGTGAGACTAGCTGATTCACACTATTATGAAGATTTGCCAGAAAGTGCACCCAGGTCAAAGGCTGTGACACGAGGTAAAGCTGTAGTTAGACCGTAACCAGTACACTGTGAGCAGTTCTGGGCACCACACCTTAGAAATGGTCTATTGGCCTTGGATGAAGTGCAGTTTAGGTTTGCCTGAATAACTCCAAGGCTTAAATTATGAGGAGAATTTACACAAACTAGGGATGATTTGATTGAATTTGATTGAATATTTTGTGAGGGCCACGAAGAATCCAGCACGATTTTTCAGGATACAAAGAATAACATTTATTTACAATAACATATTAGCAGCGGCGGCAGCGGCGGCAGCGGCGGCAGCGGCAGCAGCAGCAGCAGCAGCAACTTCCCTTGTTGCTCACTCCTCTCTCTCTCTGGTTCCAAACTGGCCAGCTCTATTTATGCAGGGAGTCTGCTAATAATTTCTCTGCCCCCCTCATTGGGGAAGCTCATACTCCCACAGGATTGTGGATTGTCATTAGTCCCCAGCCAATGGTAAGCAGGCAGGTTATAACAGGGTACATGGAGAGAAACTATTTCCCCTGGTGGGGATTCTAGGACAAGAGGAATAGTTCAAACAATACATTCGTCCACTAATAGCAATTGGTGCTAAATCACCTGTTAATTTTATATCTGATATTCATGGAGTTTGCTTAAATAAAGGTATTAAAAGATATGGACCAAAGATGGGTATGAAGTTATGTACAGATTGCCTCATTGAGAAGTAGAACAAACTCAAGGGCTAAATGCCTGACATGTTCCTCCAACACACTCTCCTAGTTTAACATCTATTTACTGTAAGTTCTATTCAATTTATTCTAAGAAGGTTGATCACTGTATTATTCTGGCCAGCATGTTAAGCGTTAAGGTGTTCTAGTCATTATTTTATTTACTTGGCTTCTCACAGTACATTCTTCAAATGTTTCAAATATAGGAATTATTTGTATTGTCTCTAAAACAAAATTTAATACAGGGACACTGAAACAAACTGATACACAACTGGAAGGTTTCAAGGTAATCTTCTGTCGAAGTATTTGAATGGATTAGGTTGTTGTTCCCAACGGTATGTAATTTATTCGTAGATAACGTTATTGGTGTACTCATTTTAAGGTAAGAAATTGAGATGGTCCTTGCCATTAATTTACTGCTATATTATTATACTTTAATCTTTTTATGTCAGACCAGTTTTTGGGATCAGACATATTTATTCAACAGTGACATGGTGAAAGATAATAAACAATAATTATTTTGTTGCTTAAAGTAATTAAAAAGCTTTTAGTCATATATGTGTAACCCATCATGATATCACTATAAGTTGTACCACAGGTTAGCAAGACATTAAAAAGCAAAACAAGCACTAGGTTTTATTTCCAAAATTAAAAAGTAAAGATGCTATGGCCGTGTTTTGTGGTGAGATCGGAAAATCACGCGAGAAGGCCCGAGGTGTGTTTCCCGGTCATGGCAGCACAGACTGAAGGTGCACACAAACGCATGCCTCAGGAGGAGGAGGGGGTGACGAAAACAGCCAGGCAAAGAGAAAAACATGCCAAAAGTGAGCAGCTTTCTGAAGCTGAGACAGTTTAACCTGAGCTCAATTGACATATTTGGAGACTGGCTAGTCAAACTATTGTGCCACTGAAGCAGCACCAATTCTTTAGAGTTAACCCCTCGGGTGCAGACTTCAAAATCATATGAGTGCTAAGGTGCTGCAGTATCATTGGGCCACTAGGCAAACTTCATGATCCCCTTGACAAAGGTGAACATGGAACACTGATGGGTGGATCCACTCCTAACCCCTCACGATTCAAGCAAACCACAAAGCCTTGGAGTGCAGGTTAGGACATTGCCTGCACCTGAAATGAGAGTTCAGGATACAGTTGAGTGGTAAAGGCTATCACCACTTTGTTACTTGGTATGGGGAAGTGGTGGCTGGAGTTTTGGTCAACTGTCATGCGAAACACTGGGCATCTATATATTGGTTAAATCTCCCCGACATGCATAAAGGGGCCTTACAGCTGCAGGCGAAGACATGGCCAAGAGTGGTCATTCAGAGAAAATTCCTGACCCTCATATCTGCAATATCAAAGGAGACCAGCAGGAAGATGGAGCCTAGTGATCTCACTGTCTGCTTCATTGCTTATAGGCAGGAGAGAAGAAGCAGAAGAATGAGACAGAGGTGCGTGGCTCATCAAAGGGAGGAACAGAACCCTCAAGACCAAGAATTGGCAGGGCCTCTTTCACACACAGAGGATGAACCCCAGGGAGCAGTTGTTTGTGGCCGCATCACTAGATCCAGGGTCTATAGATGTCGCATATGTTGTCTGCAGTGGAGCGAGGAACCGGTGACATCGACAACTGTACATGTCAATGGAACTGGTCAAGCAGATATCGTACCATCTGCAGGACTTTGAGGCCACCCACTGCCTGTGACAATGAAAGTGATCGCCACGTTCAAATTCTACAGCAGTGGCTCCTTCCAGGGCTGAGCTAGGGATCTCGCAAGCTTCCACCCACAAATGTATCCAAGAAGTCACCAGTGCCATTTTTGGCAAGGCACACAACTTTGTCAACTTCAACAGAGATCAGGCGAATCAGGAAGCAAGAGTGCTGGGATTTGCTGAGATTTCCATATTGCCACAGGTGTAGGGTACCATTGATTGCATTCTCATGGTTCTTAAATCTCCTTAGCACCAAGTCATTCAGTATGTGAACCACAAAGGCTTCCACTCTCTCAATGTTCAGCTGGTCTGAGACCATAACAGATGGATCACGCAGCTTTGCACAGGATACCCAGGAAACGTCCATGACTTATAGATGCTCAGCAGGTCTCCGATTCCTGACATCTTCCAGGGACAACACAATCTGAAGGGATGGATCCACAGGACAAGGGCTACCTAAAAGGACATGACTGATGACATTCACATGGCAGCCTCAGACTCCTGCTGAGAGAAGATGCAAGGAGGCTTTTGTCACCATCTGACGTTTGGTGGAGCACACCATTGGCATCCTGCAAATGAGGCCCTCGCGCCTCGACAGATCCGGAGGAGCATTCAAGAAGAATCTCCAAAGGGTGTCGCTGAACATTGTGGCTTGCTGTGCAGTACACAGTTTGGCAATGCAATGGTGGGAGAAGCTGAATGATTAGGGGATGAATGAACTTCACGTCTCCTCTGATGAGGAGAAAGTGGAAGGGTGTAATGATGATGGCGAAGTGAAAGGCAAGGATGTAGGTGAAGAGGCCAATGTGCTGGAAGATGAGGCAGGCATGCTGGTGAGGCCCTTATTGCCACAACATTCCAGGAGGATGATGACAAAATGCAGTGAGGTCATCCCTGACACCATATTGCAGCTGGGAATGCCTGACTAAGAGTAGCACACAAAGGCTCTGTTGAGAGGGTCATTTTATGGAGACGCTGCTGAGGTACAGCAGGCGCATGGACATTAAACGTATTTGGTCCTTTGGCAGGTTTCAACAGCTCTTTCTTTCAGCACCACACCTTCACCTGTCAGGATGTTGGCGAGATTGGGGGAGTCCCACCTCTAAGGTGCTGAGAACACACAGAGAACATCATGGAAACCTGTGATGCTTTGGTCGGAGATTCTTGAAGCAAACAAACCACATCAAGATGCAGACATCATTGACCTTGACCAAAGTGACTTTGAAATGGGACAATTGCTCAGAATGCCACATTGCACAGAGGAGAGGCCCTGGGCTGCGACACTTGCCTTCAGTTTGTTACATCTTGGTGCATTCCTAACAGTGCACAGTGGAGGTGGAGGCGGCCTGCTGAATGTTACACCCTGTTGTCTGTGGTGATCTTGGTGGGCATTCACTGGTGGGCTGAGATCTGCAAAGCCCCAGCCTGCTCTCCAAGTCCTGCTGTGGAGCACTGCCACCCTGCTTGGCCTCTAGAGCTGGAGTTGCTGGGGTAACAGGAAGATGGGATTTGGAAAGGCGGCACACTCTCAATGTTACCTGGGTGGATGACCCCAGGGTGTGTACGTGTTGATCTCTTTCCTATGGATGCCTGCGGAACCTTGGCTGACACCTTGAGAGGAAGAGGCAGCTGGAGTGAGTTTGAGATGCCCCACCCTCCTTGTGTTGCTACTGATGGATGCCAACAAGTGCCTCAGTGATGGAGTGCAGCTCCTGCACCAGTGCAGGACCGATATCCTGGACCAAGTGGTCTATGGTGCTGCCATCCTCCCGGTGTTGACCTTGGCATGTCGCGCTATCACTTTGGTCTGCAGGTGGATGGATTCCTCCATTGAGCCTTGCATTCTGAGAAGTGCAGCAGACATCCCTTCCTGATGTTCCCAGGATTGTCTTTTCAACATCAGCAACTGAGGCATGACCAAGTCCAGCGACTCTTCATTTGATCAGGATTCAGCAGATTCTTGGCCTCCAGCAATCATCTGAGTGCCTGCACCCTGGGATTTCCCTGCCCCCACCTGTTGTGGATGAGACTGTGTGATGTGCTCACCAGATTGTCGCTCCAAGGCTACTCAGATCTAGGTCAAATGAGGTGTCCATGTGGTGGTGGAGGGTGTATGTGAGCACTGTGAAGGGTCTTCAATGGTCATGCCTGTGGATTCCCCTTCCTTGGTATCCTTGGTGCTGGAGTCAAGGACCTGGCTGATGAACCCACTTGGCTGCCTCCCAGATGTACCTGTGAAAGAAAGGATAGATAACTAGTGCACTGCAGGGGCCTGTGAATCAGGAGATGTCATTCACACCAAGGTTGGCTGTAGGATGCTTCGTTGAGTGCCACTGAGCTCAGTCAGCACATGAATGATCCACTTTCTCACTGGCCAGCTGAATTGCTCTATTTTCAAAGTCTGCCAGGACTTTGATGTCGGCCATTCTTCCATCAGTCTGCCCTTCTGTTGTACGCCAGCGTGTGTGGAGATAGATGGTGAGAGTGTAAGCAGGACTCTTGCCAGGCTAGACGATAAGGATGCCATTGACGGGATGAGGACACAGTCTGCAGGTCAGATGAAGGTGTGCATGGGAAAGTGAGTGCTGCTGGCATTGAGTGAGATCCCTGTGGATGTATGATGGGTTTTTTGAATGCGCGAGTTAAGAGTATTGAGAAGCGGGACTTACCCTGGTAGAACACAAGAGATCACCAATCCTCTTTCGGCACTGGGTGGCTATTCTCCTTTGGAGTGCATTGGCACTCACCACTTCTGCCATCATCTCCCATGCTGGATTGATGCCCTTGCTTACTGGTATTCACCCACTGTGGGGATAGAGGACATTGTGGTGGGCCTCCACTGCATCCAGTAAGTTCTCGATAGAGCGATATCCTAATTTGGAGACAGCATGTCTCCTAGCTTTGCCAACCACCAGTTCCCAGCAGCTTCTGAATTTATGGAGAGTGCTAGCTTTGTGCAGGGGTGGCTTTTAAATATAGTGCCTGGATTACTGAATCTTTGAGGTCATGGTGGGGCGGGAGAATTCAAAGCTGATGATTATAATGGTAGATTTAGGTGAGAAAAGATGGGAGGATGATGGGAGCACAAACACCAGTGTGAACTCGGTCTGCTTCGGTGCTGCATATCCCATGTAACCCTGTAATTGCATAATTTCAGTGTAATTATTTTTGACCCTTCATTACTTACGTGGGATTGTCTGTATATCCTAAAATTGAGTAGTAAATGAAAGCGTCTTGTATATCTCAAAGATAGCATACAAGTTGTAAAGGCGAGGTGCATTGTAGTTTGAAATGCCATGCAGGAAGTGAATCTGACCTGTAAATCGGTGAAGAATGACATAACATGAGAAAGAACATGCTCTAAGATTTTCAAAGATGTTGCTGGAGACCTTGCTGGAGGTGGAAAGTTGCAAAATTGTCCTTTATTCACAATGCCCACAAAATCCTCCAAGCACATGTTCAAAAGACACTTGGAGCAGGTATCCATGAAGGGCAATGCTTGGGGTCAAATCCTGAGGGCCTGGATGTTGTGCCTCAAGAGGTTCCATGATCTCACACAAGTGTACAAAGTCAGTGCATACATATTTGAATGCCATATGCTATCAATTACACCACTAGCCTCAAAAATTGCTCAAAGTACAACAATCCCATCACCCATTATCAGTCAGGATCAGTTCCTAACATCCACATGTTTACCTCCTCCTCATTCATTCAGCACAACTGCAAATCTCACATCCACATTTCGCAGCTTGCATGCACTGCTAACTATTCAACCAAAATAGTCACATCAGCCAAACAGATTCAAGACACTTAAGTGACATGATTCCCTCTGTCTTGCAGGACAAGGTGGTGCATAATAGCAGGAGGAACTAACAGAAAGGGGGATTGGCGTACTTGCATGATCTCACCCCAATGGAGAAAATGCCCAACATTGTGATCATGGTCAACAGTCGCACTGAAACCATTGAAGATGATGACACCCTCATCCCTAACAACCTTCTCACATTCTACCTCCCCTCATCTCACAATATCTTCTGATCGGCAAGCACCTCCTACGTTTCCCTACAATCTCATCACGACTATAACCTTGCGCCTCTCTTCTTTCAGATAATCAAGAGATGCGACCTGTCCAGTCAGACAAGGAACACAGAGAAGAGAGAGATAATGGAGGATGCATCATCATCCTTGATTTAAAAAATTGCAACCACTAGCTCAGATACTGACGCTGCACGTAGTTAGAGGCAAAATTAGAAGTGGGATTTGCATGTGGTGAGACTTTGCATTTGTGTTCACTCAGGAGAAAGATGACGTAGATATAGAAATCAGGGAGGAGCATTGTGATTTACTTGAACAGCTTAACATTGAGAGGGAGGGGGTATTAACAGTTTTAACAGGTCTAAAAGTGGATAAATCCCCTGGGCCAGATGAGATGTATCCCAGGTTACTGTGGGAGGCAAGGGAGGAGATTGTAGCAGCTCTAACAAAACTTTTCAAATCTTCTCTGGCCACAAGAGAGGTGCCAGAGGACTGGAGGACAGCGAATGTGGTGACATTGGTCAAGAAGGGAAGTAGGGATGAATCAGGAAATTACAGGCCAGTGAGTCTAACTTCAGTGGTTGGGAAACTATTGGAAAAAATTCTGAGGGACAGAATTAATCTCCACTTGGAGAGGCATGGATTAATCAAGGATAGTCAGAATGGTTTTGTCAAAGGGAAATCTTGAGCTGGATTCTCCGTTTCAGTGGCTAAGTGCTGTTGCAACACTGTGCAGCCCACGATTTGATTATGCCATTTCAGAGGGAGCGGAGACTCAAAAAAGTGGCATCAAACCAGCACCGCCCCCAATTTGGGCATCGGAAGGTATTCTCTGCCCGATCACCGATTACGATATCAGCATTGTGCAATGGAGAATCCCGCCCATATCTTACAAATTTGCTTGAATTTTTTGAGGAGGTGACTAGGGTCTAGATGAGGAGGGTAGTGTGTTTGATGTTGTCTAGTTGGACTTTAGTAAAACTTTTGACAAGGTCCCACATGGGAGGCTGATGAAGAAAGTAAGAGCCCATGGGATCCAGGGCAATTTTGAAAACTGGATCCAAAATTGGCTTAGTGGTAAGAGGCAGAAGGTGATGATTGAAGGTTGCTTTTGTGACTGGAAGTGTGTTCTGCAGGGACCTGTGCTGGACCCCTTGTTTGCAGTATACATTACTGATCTGGATGTGAATGTAGGAGGTATGATAAGTAAGTTCGAAGATGACAAAAAATTTGGTGGTGGTAAATAGTGAGGGATAGCCTTACAGGACAATATAATAATATTAATAATCCTTATTATCACAAGTAGGCTTACATTAACACTGCAATGGAGTTACTGTGAAAAGCCCCTAGTTGCCTCATTCCTGTGCCTGTTTAGGTACACAGAGGGAGAATTCAGAATGTCCACATTACCTAACAGCACGTCTTTCGGGACTTGTGGGACGAAATCGGAGCACCCGGAGGAAACCCACGCAGACATGGGGAGAACGTGCAGACTCCGCACAGACAGTGGCCCAAGCCGGGAATCGAACTGGGATCCTGGAGCTGTGAAGCAACAGTGCTTCCCACTGTGCTGCAGTGATATAGACGGACTGGTGAGATGGGCTGAAGAATGGCAAATGGAATTTAACCATGAAAAGTGTGAGGTAATGAATTTTGGAAGGACTAACAAGGTAAGGGAATATACAATGAATGGCCGGACCTTAGGAAGTGCAGAAGGTCAAAGGGACCTGGTGTGCATGTTCACAGATCTCAGAAGACAGCAGTGCATGTTGTTAAGGTGGTTAAAAAGGCCCATGGGATTCTTGCCTTTATTAACCGAGACATTACATATAAGAGCAATGAAGCTGTACACAGTGTTGGTTAGGCCCCAGCTGGAGTAGTGTTTGCAGTTCGGGCAACCACACTATAGAAAGGAAGTGATTGCACTGAAGAGGTTTCATAAGAGATTCACCAGGACGTTTCCTGGAATGGACCATTTCAACTATCAAGTGACTGGATAGACTGGGCTTGTTTTTGGTGGAGCAGAGAAGGCTGAGAGAGACCTGATTCAGGTGTATAAAATTATGAGGGACATACATATGGTGGACAGGTAGGTACTTTTTCCCCTCAGTGGAGGGGTCAATAACAGGGGGCATAGATTTAAGGTAATGGGCAGGAGGTTTAGAGGAGATGTGACGAAAAACCTTTTCACCCAGACGATGGTGGGAATCTGGAACTCACTGCCTGAAAAGGTGGTAGAGGCAGGAACCCTCACAACTTTTAAGAAGTATTTTGATGAGCACTTGAAATACCGTTGCTTACAGGGCTACAGACCAAATGCTGGTCAATGGGATTAGAATAGTTAGGTGTTTGATGGTTGGCGCCGATGCGAGGGTCCAAAAGGCTTGCTTCCGTGATATTAAATTCTATAACTCTATGGCTCTAGTCGGCTGCAGCCAGGACTGGAATCAAGGGCAGCACACGTGCTGGCTCACTGGAGGGTAAAGTTGCACATGGGTTCAAATGAAGAAGATTCCACTGACACTTGGCGGCATAGCCAAAAAGGCTGATGGGTATGCACATAAAAATACTTGGTCCATTGAAGAAAGCATGTAGTCACACCAAGGAGTATGGATGAGTCCAACGCCAACCTAGCATAATGATTTGTGCAGAAACTAGAGATCCTCTTCAGTGTGGTGGCTAGGCTCCATCATCGCACTTGAAGTTCCAACTGTGATGCAGTGTCTGATGGTCAACTGTCTCAGCTTCCATGGTGGCATATCCACCTTCCACAAGAAGCCTGATTGCTTCATTGGAAACTCAGACTGAAGTTATGAAAGGTTACTTCCTTGACAGGCAAGCTCAGACTGCTGCTGGTATGGCTGTGGATGACAGTGTGCAAACTGTTACAGCTGTTACAGCAGTCCAGCAAACTGTCCTCGATTTGCTATGGTGCTGCTCCAAGGGAGTGGCAGTGGCTCCAGGGGGCATGAACCTAATGACCTTTCTCAGCATGCATTCCTCCATGCCTGCCACTCCACGAGTACATGTTTGGTCATCAGTTAGTCAACCACCACAGCCTGCTATAAACAATGATTGCTACAGCTGGCCTTCTCAGCTCTGACCTGCTTGACATCCTCTTCTGTGACCACCTGCAGACTCCTTCATTGAAAGTCAATAGTTTTCCACCAGCCATGCTGTAACCATCTGGATGCACCACGTAGAAACACCAGGATCGGTGAAAGCACATGAAAGTCGCGCACAAAGAGAATGCACAAGGGTGATTTGTAGACATGGTGTGTATTGTGGCATGGTTCCATTGATATCTTTGGCTTAATCATATTAGTCAGTTCTTGCGCATCCTCGAAGACTGACTACAGAACCTACATGTAGGTCTGGTGTTCCTCAAATATCTCTCAAGTCCAGAGCTTTGGACAAATTTCTTAGCTGCTGCCAATGGGAAGAAGCACATCCTTATCAACGTCCCATGTCTCTGGCTCCATTTCACAGGATCTACGATCCCTACAGTGCAGAAGGGAGCCATTCAACCTATCAAGTCTGCACTGACCCTCCAAAAGAGCACCTCACCTAGAACCATTCCTCTACACTATCCCATAAACCCCACGCATTGATCATGGCCTATCCACCAAACCTGCACATCTTTTGCAATGTGGGAGGAAACTGGAGCACCTGGAGAAAGCCCACACAGACAGGTAAAAAATGTACAAACTCCACACAGTCACCCTAGGCTGGAATTGAACCCGGGTCCCTTGTGCTATGAGATGCAATGCTAGCCACTGTGCCACAGTGCCATCGCTTGTGCTTCATAAATCATCTGCAGACAAATCCTCTCTTGTACTTATTTCCCCTTTGTGAAAGTACCTGATTTTGTCCATGGGAGTAAGAAAGCAAGTTATGTTGAGGCTAAGAACTGAAAGCTATTGTGGCAGAGGAATGTATGATCTTCCTCAAGTACTTACTGTGTGACCATCTCCTCAATATCCTCTCTTGTTGTCATCAGCATTGTCCATGAAGAGCTGTCCATTGTCCAAACACGCTGGCGCCAATGGCGTCGATTCTCTGCTCTGCGGAGAATCGCGTGACTGCGGCGTGGCCCGGTCGCAGGGATTCTCTGGCCCGCCCCCCGGGCTGAGAGAATCCCACCACAGATTCCAATAAAAAAACAAATTATGGTTTTGCTTGAATTCAGAATCCAGAATCATATTCTAATGGAGGGTTTCTTCAGAGGGTAGGTTGGTTGACTGTCACAGGGTGAATTGTCTTTCTAGAAGTGAGGCCCACCATGAGGGGAGAGGGTATGTAGAGTTGATTTAGCCTTGAAGGCACCAGTTCCAGTGTTCCAGTAGTTCACACTGCAGATGAGGGTCACGGAACTGTACCTGTACTTAGCTCCTTCCCCTGCTACCTGTTTGATAGTGAGATGATGGACAGCCTGGAGTTACTGTTCTCTTTGGAGGTCAGAAGCCAACTGACTATAACAGTGGTTCCCAACTTGGGGTCAGGGAACCCCCAAGGATCCACAAAGGCTCCCCAGGGGGTTCGAGAGGCAGGCACCCCCACATCATGGACAAACAACGGTTCAAATCCCAAAAGTTTAAAAATAATTAGAGAAATCAAATAGGCCAATCAACGCAGGGCCTCTTGGAACATGGATGGTGATAGGCTGACAGGTTTGCCCACGTGCATCTGACACTCCAAGAGACCTTGCATCACTGTTGGTTCATTTGATTTTTTTGATCTCGCTGATGCTGGACAGAAGACTACAGTCAATAACGAAGATCGCGCGGAGGTGGGTGGCGTAATGTGGCCTCGGAGTGAGCAGACAGTACTCAGAGCGAGTAAGCAGGAATATCTCACAGCCAGCTGGGTACTCAGAGTGAGCAGAGGGTCCTTAAAGCGAGAGGGTAAGCTATGGAGCAAGCGGGTGGTCCACGGAGCAAGCAGGCAGTCCTCGAAGTGAGCGGGCAGGTTTTGAAGCATATGGGTGTGCCTCGGAGTAAGTGAGCAGGCTGATGCACTATCAATTATGACGAGGCGAGAGTAGAATGTAATCGAGACTTTATTACACAGAGATGTGTGGCCTCCTACAGCAGCTGGGGAAATGGCTGCTGTTCGGAGAGCACACCCATTTATACTCTGCCTACTGGGCGGAGCCAGCAGGAAGGGATCTACCCCGTACCTGTAGTACAGGGGCCTTACCGTAATACCAGTATATATGATATAATACAACAGTGGTGACGACCACACAGGCTTCGCTGTGGGGTTAGTGTGTGTATGTAAAAGAGAGCTGCGTATCTGTATGAGAGACATCTCAAGTCTTGGTCATCTAATAGTATGGCTTTGGGTTGACTAACAAGGCCCTTAGCTGAAATCCATTAACACCACATTGGTGCCTTTTCCATAGCTGTCCTTTCAAAGGACAGCTTGGACATAGCTTTCAAACTGCTGAGAAACTTCCAGAAGCTAGCATGTGATCAGCTGGATTCATTTTATCAGGCCAGCAATTGCTCATTTTAAATAACAGAGAAAAAAATAATTTTTAAAAGTAGCCAGGCTGTGGAGACATATAAATTTGTTCCCGTCTGAACTGGGACATGGGCACTTCACAAAAAACTATTCCTGCAAAATATAAATTAGAGGAAGTGATCTCTGGGATGCAAATTAGTTGGGTTCTACAAGGATGGACAATCCACTCTATCAATTCCAGGTGTTGAAGTTGAAAACTACCTCCTAAAAAGTCTTGCCTGATCTTACATGATGGTTTATTATGCTGTTAAAAAATGTTATACACGTAATATACTAAAATCAACATGGAACTTTTTTTCTCAGGTAAAATCAAGTATTCGGAACAGATATACGATGCATGTATGGAAGCTTTTGACTGTCTTCCCCTTGCTGCACTGATGAACCAACAGTTTCTTTGTGTACATGGAGGTCTTTCCCCTGAAATACACACCTTGGATGATATAAAAAAGGCGAGTTCTTCATTGTTATGGTTTAATATTTTTTAACGTGACAAGCTTCCAGTTTTTGAAACAAAAGAGGTAAAAGTTGAACAAATGAAGACAAAAAGAGAAGACAAGAAGACAGAAAAAATAAAGAATTGATGAATATGTATGAGACAGAGAATGTCTGGATCGTGAAAGCATGTAAGCTAAATTAGAGAGAGCTAGCATGCAAACGTGGAAAATCAGTTTTAGCAGTCCTCAAGACTGGTCACTCAGACCACCCACCAGCAGTGTACAATGAGGGATCTACATCCCAACACATCAATCCACTCCTTCCCCCATGCCAAAAGGTGCTGCCACATTCATCCTACTTTGCCAGCACCTATAATCAGACAGAAAACAAAAAGTGAAATTAAGCGCTAAAGTTCTTAATTTATTTTAAGGTCAAGGGGCTGCAGAGTGCCCAGCAGAAAGATGAGGTGCTGTTCTTTGATCTTCTATTGAGCTTTATTGTAATTCTGTGGAAGACCGTGAACAGAGCAGAATCAAAGCTGGATAACTGAAGTGGCAGACAACAAGGATCTCGGGATTAGGCTTCTCAACATCTGCAGCAAAATGATCACCAGATCATGGTTTTTCTGATGTGTAGGATACTGTGTCGAGAGCAATGAATGGAGAATATTAGATTAGAAGAAGTACAACTAAATTATTGTCTCACTTAGAGGATTTGTTTGGAGGTCTTGGACAGCGGTGTAAACTAAGGTGAAATGAGGGGAATTGCCTGTGCTTCACTTGCTTCTACACCAGAGCTTTGGTGAGAACAAAGAACAATACAGCACAGGAACAGGCCCTTCAGCCCTCCAAGCCTGTAACGGCTATGATACCACCCTTGGCCAAAACCCTAAAGAACAAAGGACAATCCAGCACAGGAACAGTCCCTTCAGTCCTCCAAGCCTGTAACGGCCATGATACCACCCTTGGCCAAAATCCTAAAGAACAAAGAACAATACAGCACAGGAAAGTGTGAGTGAGATAGCGAGCCATTGCAGTGAGAAAGTGAGCACGTGAGAGAATGAGCGAACTTGTATGAGAGAGCGTGCAAGCTATATGTGTATCTGTCTGGCTCACTCCCAGTCTCAGAGTTCGCACTCTTCCTCACCCCCCACACATGTATACACTCACACCAACTCTCACAGTGGGTGTGGGTGAGGGTCAGTGAGTAAGCACCCTGAAATTGGGGTGAACTGGACAAACACAATTTGATCCTCACACACTCATTAGTTTTACCAATTGTTCTTTTAAAATATCAATTTATTGCTCTGACATTGCTTTTCTTTGCTCGGCAAGCTATTTATTTTCCTCATACCACAACCTTTGATTGAAATTCAGATTTAGCGTTGCGCCAAACCCTGGGCCGGGATTCTCCCCTACCTGGCAGGGTGGGGGGTCCCGGCGGGACGGAGTGGCGTGAACCACTCCGTGGTCGGGCCTCCCCAAAGGTGCGGAATTCTCCGCACCTTTAGGGGCCAAGCCCTCTCATTGAGGGGCTAGGCCCGCGCCGGAGTGGTTCACGCCCCGCCAGCCGGGGCCGACAGGTGAAGGCCATGGCGGGGCGGAAGGAAAACAGTGCCCCCACGGCACAGGCCCGCCGGCCGATCGGTGGGCCCCCCCCAGGGTCAGATCGCCCCGCGACCCCCCCCCCCCCCCCCCCCCCCCCAGGACCCCGGAGCCCGCACACGCTGCCAATCCCGCCAGTCAGTTTTGATTTGATTCTCGCCGGCGGGAGAGGCCTGTCAGCAGCGGCTGGAGATTTGCCGCGGGGGGCCTGCTGACCGGCGCGGGAGGCCCGCATACTGGCGCGGCGCGATTCCCGCCCCTGCCGAATCTCAGGGGGCAGAGAATTCGGTACACAGTGGGGGGTCGGAGAATTCCGCCCCTTATCTTTCCCAAATATGCTCATCGTCCGCTTGAGTAGAACGAAAATTGAAATGTGGTCCCTCACGAAAAGGTTGGGCAAGGCGAGTCTAGAAGAACTTTCAATAACAACAATAGGATCATTACTAGCTGCCATTGTAGAATGAAAGATAAATGTGAGCATTGGATGTGATCAGAAATTGTTCAGTTTAGTGTTGTGTCAGGCAGCAAAATATTGTTCAGTGTGAGAACAGGTTCAGCGAGACAGAGGAAGGTGGTGTTGTTGGCTGATTTTTTTCAGGCCATATGAACCATCTTTATTCGGGATGGAAGTGTAGAATGCGTGCACATCCATAGTGTATAGCCATTTTTCCACAAAAAGAATCTATGCAGGAGTTATTTTTAAATGCATTTTGAACAGAAAGCTTGCGTTAGCAGGGGTTGCTTTGCAGGACAGTCCCATTTTAGGTTATAAATCCAAAGTCAAAGGAGAGATAGTTCATGCACAAAATGGGAAGCAGCTTCTCGCAGAGACTGAACAATGGATGATTCATCAGCACATTTGCACATTCAGAAATAAACCTTACACTTTGGTCCTGGGAGACCCGTTGATCTTATCTGTCAGAGAGGAGTTTAAAAATCTTGAATCAGTCAGCAAAAAGGCAGTCACATAAGCAAAATGCTGCTTGAAGATTCCTTAAAAGTTTGATGTTCTGACCACTAATAGGAACAAAACGCCACTGATTTGGCAAAGTATGGGTCAGAGTCGGAGAGTCGGGTCGGAGAGTCAATCCCGCCCCTGCCGTATCCCGAATTCTCCGGAACCGGAGATTCGGCGGGGGCGGGAATCACTCCGCGTCGGTTGGCGGGTCTCCGGCCCCCGATGGGCCGAAGTCCCGCCGCTGACAGGCCTCTCCCGCCGGCGGGAATCAAGACACCTACCTGACCGGCGGGATTGGCGGCGCGGGCGGGCTCTGGGGTCCTGGGGGGGGGGGGCTCACGGGGCCCCCTTCAGCCTTTTCCTTCAACCTTCGCCATAGTCGTCACCATGGCGGAGGCTGAAGTGACCCCCTCCCTTGCGCATACGCGGGGATGACGTCAGCAGCTGCTGATGCTCCGCGCATGGGCGCATGCGTGGACTGCCGCCGGCCGGCGAAGTCCCTTCGGCCCCGGCTGGCGTGGCGTCAAAGGCCGACCACGCCAGCCGGCGGAGCGCCAACCACTCCATAAAATCAACAGAAAGCTTTTGTGAGTTTTAAAATAAAGGTTATAAAGGTTCTCACTCACTTACCCATGTGGCCTGTTACAAGTCCAAAGTCCTTAGGCAAATAAGAGGATGGGGTTAGACCAATAAACATCCTGTATTTATTCTCACTCACTTACCCTTGTGACCTGTTGCAAGTCCAAAGTCCTTCGGCAAATAAGGGGGCGGATGTAAGACCAATAAACATCCTGTGTTTTGGCTTTTCACACGTTGAGACTTTGTGACAGCTAAGATTTTTCAATGTTGGGGCTTGGCCCCTAAAGGTGCGGAGACTTCCAGAGAATCCCGGCCCATGTTTCTTTATTTTACACAAACTTACTTTCTAAACATTCCAAAGTCGAAAACAAGTTATATATTTTTTTTCTTTTTTTAAAATAAATTTAGAGTACACAATTCATTTTCCAATTAAGGGACAATTTAGCGTGGCCAATCCACCTAACCAGCACATTTTTGGGTTGTGGGGGTGACACCCATGCAGACACGGGGAGAATGTTCAAACTCCACACGGACAGTGACCCAGGGTCGGGATTCGAACCCGGATCCTCAGCGCGGTAAGCAGCAATGCTAACCACTGTGCCACCATGCTGCCCTAAACAAGTTATATTTTGATCTGACCACGGTTTTTCTACTTTTGGAAAATTCTTTGAGGCATTCACTTTCTGGCATAAGACATACTTCCAATCACATTCCAAACAGGTTGAACTGTAGGCATGTATCCTGTGATAGCAGCATATCTGGGTTCCCTTTTTGTCCATGTGCTTTGTGTGAGGATTTTTACACTCAGAACTGTTGTCCCAATTTAAACAAACCCAGCATTATGCCATTTTGTGAGTTTTAAAATAAAGAAGGTTATTTATTATCCCACACTTGCCTCAGAGATTTAAAAACATGACATATTTTGCACACTGTAACTCACACAAAGACTAAATACAAAGAAAGAGAAAAACAATACAACTACAATCTATAATTGAAGCAGTCTCTCTTGCAAGGCAGGCTTGTAGTTTCTTAGATGAGATAATGCTTTTAGTTAAAGTAAATGTCTTGAAAGCAGAGGATACTCAGTCAGTTGTGAGCTTCTTGCAGTTGAATTTACAGGACATTAATTCTCAATTAAACTTGAAGTCGGAACATGTTGCATAGAGTCCTTCTCCCACTTTCAATGTACTGCCATTTATTACTTCATTGGCTGTACCTGGTTCAATGATTTTCTGATGCTGTATTTGTTCAGAGCAGCTCCTCCTGTTATTTCAAAAGCAGGTAAAAAAATAAAAAATCAATATGTTTTATTTGGAAATAAGAGTGTATTTTATTGCCCTTGAGTGAGTATTCCAATTAAATAAAATCAACAGAAAGCTTTTGTGAGTTTTAAAATAAAGGTTATTTATTCTCACTCACTTACCCATGTGACCTGTTACAAGTACAAAGTCCTTAGGCAAATAACAGGATGGGGTTAGACCAATAAACATCCTGTATTTATTCTCACTCGCTTACCCTTGTGACCTGTTGCAAGTCCAAAGTCCTTCGGCAAATAAGGGGGCGGAGGTTAGACCAATAAACATCCTGTGTTTTGGCTTTTCACACGTTGAGACTTTGTGACAGCCAAGATTTTTGTTTCTTAATGATAGGCTATCACAATACAAAGAAAGGTCGATCAGATCCATTTCACATTTATCTATTGAATTTTGATGTCTCGTTTGGCCTTGTGAAACAGTGAGGAAATTTGCTGCAACTCCCATAGTCAGTAGGTTTTGGTAGATCCTTAAACAATGAGATGTGTGAATTTTACAAGCAGGTCTGAAGTTCCTTCACTTAGGTTCATATTTAACTCGTTATTGATTACTGACTCCACTGTTCAAATGCCAAAAGTCAAATTGTATGCTATAGCCATCTTAACAGCTTTGGTGTTAACTTTTCAAAATATAACTTTAAAATTTTAAATATCTTCGTGCCTCTACTGGACACGATAATCTTTATTGGCATGGACAGAATATTTGTGCTGTCTTTATCCACTATCAATATGTTTTATATGGAAATAGGTGTGTATTTTATTGCCCTTGGAAACGGGGTCGTTCCTGGCGCTACGAGCACCGGAAACGACCTCGCTAATCCTGCCCAGAATGCACTGTGATTTTTGTTTGTATCGCGCCCTACATCAAATTTGATACAGATTAGATGTACCATGGCTACCTTTGCATGAAATTGTTACTGCCTTATGCTGTGAAGCTTCTTTCATTCTTAATGGCAGAAGAATAAAATATCCCTTAGATCAAATTCTCACTTTACGTTTTGAATGTTTGACTGAGGTGGAGGAGCATGAGAAACTCTAACTGGAAAGGTGAGGTTTTTTTTACTTACCCTCTAGTGGAGTCAAAAGGCGCAGGTGTTCTCTACCCAGCTTCTGATTAAATTTACAAACCACAGCCAACCGCTGGCCCCACCACCCCTGCCCCGAGTCCAACAAAGCTACCTAATCTCAATGGCCCCTGAAACAAGCAAATTACTTCTGGGACCATGGTGGCTGCTACAGCTTACTGATAATAGAAAAATAATATGTATACAGAATGCAGTGCAATGAGATCATATCCTTATCACATCCATGTTTGAGGTCAATGTGCTTCAATTAGTCAACAGTAACAGATGGTGGGAGATGGGTCAGAACAGGTGGGATCAAACTATATAAACTGTGCATCAAGTGTATTTTCGCTTCCACATACAATGTTTGTTTGTCATCCTAATGAGGAACAACATGTTACAAGAGATGTTTAATCATGGTTCTCCCTGCTTTACTGAGCTTTGTGCAGCGAACCAGGAACTTCATTGATTTGCGAACAGGATTGTTAAACTAGCAAGTGTTGCTCAGCCATTCAGGTCACTCGCAAAGCTGCTTAATATGCTGGGACTGGAATTCCTTTCCTGAACCCTTCAACCTAACTTCCTCCTTTTAAGATCTTCCTTATGACCAAGCTTTGATCATTTCTCCCATTGCCTGCTCATTTAATTTTCTATTAATTTTTTCCTTTTGTTCTGCTATAAAACATTGCATTAAAGCTCCTCCATCAGTGCAAGTTGTTCATTTTTCACAAAATGTAGACATATAGAAAACACATTTGGAATGAATTTAGTATCAGAAAGAGAGTTGAGTCGAACTTCCTATGGTTGCCCATTCTAATGGGTTAACATCGAAAATACGATTGTTTTTTCTCATGAGGCACACCAGGATGACGATGAAATGTGCTTCTTTTCACAGTTAGACAGATATAAAGAACCACCAGCATTTGGTCCGATGTGTGACCTCTTGTGGTCAGATCCTTTGGAAGACTTCGGAAATGAAAAGACACAGGAATATTTCAGTCATAATACAGTGAGGGGATGCTCTTATTTTTATAGGTAAGCCCTTAAGATTACATTTACTGATTTACTATATGAACATGACGGAACTGATTATCAAGGACAGTAGTACGTTTTCCCAACCATTGCAACTAAAATGAACTAAGGGACATGTCTCCACAAGCAAAAGTCATGTCTGGCACAAAGAAAGTTGAGGTTCTGAAGAATAGCCCTATTGAGCTTGAAATGTTAACTCTGTTTCTTTTTCCACAGATGTTGTGACACCTGCTGAGTTTCTCCAGCACTTTCTGTTTTTATTTCAGATTTCCAGCATCCACAGCATTTTGCTTCTGTTATACAGAATGATGGTTGTGGTTGCTGAAGGCCAATCAGCTCAACAATAGGGCAACACTGTAGGGGTTCTAAGTCCAACTAGCTTCAGCTGTCTCATCAATGACTTTCTCTCCATCATAAGGTCAGAATGGGGATGTTCACTGATGATTTCACAGTTCCATTCACAACTTCTAATTGAATGAAGCAGTTCATGCCTGCATGCAGAAAGACCAGGAAAATATTCAGGCTTGCGCTGATAACTGGAAAGTAACATTCACACCACACAAACAGCAGGCAATTACCATCTCAGACACAAGAGAGTCTAAATACCTCCCCTTGTCATTCACTGGCATTGCTATAGTTGAATCGGTCACCATCAACATCCTAGGCATCATCATGTGCCATAAACTTAACTGGTCCAGTCGTATAAGTACTGTGTTTAGAAAAGCAGGTCAGAGGTTAGATATTCTTTGGTCAGTGAATCCCCAAAACATGTCCACCATCTGTTAACATACAAGGCACAATAAGGAGTGTGATAGAACACTTTACATTTGCCTGGATGAGTGCAGCTCCAACAGCAGCCCAGAAGCTTGACAGCAGGTAGAAAAATGTAGCCCATTTGTTTGACACCTCGATGACCACTTTAAGCATTAACTCCCTCCACATTGGCGCACCATGACTACAATGTGTACCCTCTACAAAATACACTGCAGCAACTTGCCAAGGCTTCTTCGACAACACCTCCCAAACCCACAAACTCTACTGCCCAGGTGACAAAAAGATCAGGCATATGGGAAAACTACAGCCTTACAGGTTCCCCTCAAAGTCACACTCCAACCTAACCTGGAACTATAATGTAATTCCTTCAGCTGGATCAAAGTCCTGGAACTCCTAACTTAAGACCATATGGACTGCAGCAGTTCAAGAAGGCGCCTTCCTAATAGGCAATAAATGCTGACTTTGCCCTCAATACCTACATTCCATGAATGAATAAGTAGGTTTCTTCCAAATAATTTTTTTACCTTTTGCACCTTCAACTCTGAAAAATTAATAAATAGGTCCAAATTGTGTAATGTTGGAGCAGGTTGAGGCAGGTGTTTGTGGTTCGGGTTTGTGGGGGTGGTGGTGATTGGGAGCATAAATTGGACATAAATGGGCGCCACTACAAATGTCTACCCACTTGCCCTTGACCCCACCGCAATGTTGGGTATGTCAGGGGAGATGTCGAGATGCCTGCCCCTCCTTGGGCCAGTTGAGGCACTTGGCCAATTAATCTCACCACCGGGTTAAATGGCTGCAGTGCAATCTGCCGGAGATGGGTCAGGTTTGCCGCCGGCTTTTTCACTGGCAGGCGTAAGGAGGGCAAGAACCCTGGTGCAACATAAAATGCTGCCCATCATGTCTTATTTACGTTGAAATGCTTCAAAGGCCATGTCAAAGGTAACATGTTAATCTCAACAGGAATCCAATTATCTCAAATCAGAAAATTCGCTGTCCCTCTTGCGAAATGTTTGGCAAAATAAGTCAATGACAGAGAGAAAATGATAAAACGTCAGCTGAAAAGGCTTTTTGTCTGTTAAGATTACTGTCATCTTACAGTTGCCCAGTTGGACTGCTGGTTTCAGAGCAAGCATTTAATACTAGCTGAGTGTGATGTCATAGCTTCCTCCATTCTGAACATGAATATTCTCCTCATCACTAAATTTATCTTGCTATTCACTGTTGCCACACTGGTATTGTAGTGTCAAAACAACCCACCTTACAGCATCAATTCAGGAAATTTGTACAGTCGATGCAATTCCCTAGGAAATTTACCTTTTATGCAAATGTCTACTGTCTGCCAGCCTATTTGTCACATTGTGAGTGTTTTATAATGGCTCAAAACACGTCTTAAGCTATTTTCTCAGGAGAATGCAATTTATTATATTAACATTATGAAAACAGCACACATGGGAGGATATGAGAAAGGACACTGAATAATAGAAACGTAAACAGCATTATAACAAGGCTAAGAAAGATTGTTACTTTGAAACTGGAAATCACTGTGATCACAGCTGCACCGAAAATGATATTTGGATTGAAAATTTTAAAAAGTAGAATATATTTATAATCTTACAACCTGATGAAAAAAAATCTAAGATGCCGAACTCCATCCTATTTGTCATAAATTGTGGAGAATTGTGAACCATTGTTGTTAGGGAACAAAGGAACCTTTAAATGCCAACCTTCACATTAATTACAAATAATTATCGGGGAACAAGAACATCAGAGAATATAAGCGGTTGACTAGAATAGGCTCTTTGTTCTCTGGAGTTAAGAAGAATGAGAGGTGATTTCATTGAAGTGCATAAAATTCTCAGAGGGCTTAAAATGTAGATGCTGCGAGCGTTGTAGAGTCTTGAACTCAGGGTCATAGACTCAGGATACGGAGTAAGGCAGTCAGGATTAAGACGAGGAGAAATGTATTTACTCAGAGATTTGCGAATCTAGCCCACCAGTGGTCTTTGACTGCTCAATCTTTGAGTCCATTCACGACTGAGATTGATAGATTTTTGGACACTCAGGCATTTAGGGGATGGCACAAGAATGAAGGTGAGGTAGAACAGTTAGAAAATCAGCTATGATCTTATTTAATGGAAGAGCAGGTTGGAGGATGAACTCGTGCTTTTATTTTGCACATTCCTATGCACACACTGGGAAAGGATTCAGCACCAATGACATTTTTAGAAATCAAGTTAGTTGATACATCTTCAAGCAAATGTGCAACTGTTTGGAATTAAGTCAGTATTTTTGAAAAAGCTGTGTGACACTTCAGTTTGTATATATCTAAAATTCTGAAACCACTGAACAACTTCAAATGTGAAACTTCGTTGTTGCTTAGTTGCAGCCGCAGATTTTACACTGCTATGAATAAGAGTTGCAAACTAGTTGATCTATCAACTAGAATAGAATCATCAAGGCTGTTTGGTCCATTGGGCTCATGCCAGTTTTCTCCAGAGGATTCTGGTCAGTCCCATTCCCCTGCTTTTTTGCCGTAACCCTGAAAGTCTATTTCCTTCAAGTGCCAACCCAATTTCCTTATGAAATCACTGACCACCTTCACTTTCACCCCCTTCATTGGCAGAGAGTTCCAGATCAATATCACTCTCTATTTAAAAAAGAGTCTTCTTTACATCACTACTGCATCTCTTGACCAAATTATTCCCCATAACATCCTGGTTCCCCAGCATTGCATTTAGGGGGTACCCCAATGATGCACTGGAGAATCCGTTTAGGGCGTTCCCATGCAACGTTTACCCGGCAATTGTCCAGAAGTGCTAACTTCCCCTGGACATTTGCACTGGGAACCACCTGAGAGAGAGATTTGAATAACTAACTTCAGATGGTTCTGTCCAAAAATCTATCAATCTCAGTCGTGAATGGACTCAAAGATTGATAGTTACTCTGAAAGAGTTAGCAGGAAAAAAAAAATCACTGCTCACTCCAAAGTAACTATTTAAACACCGAGACCTAGCCTCACACAGGACACTCTGCACACATACATGACTCCCTCCAGTGATTCCCAACTTCCCCCCGCACATCTCAGCCAGACCCCTAACCTGGTGTGACCCAGCCTGACCTGACACAAACCCCCCGCATCTTTCTCAGCCTGACCACCCTCCCAACCTTTCTGGTCTGACACCACCTCCAGAACTAACCTCCACCCCCTCTGGTCTGACACGACCTTCCCGGACTGACCCCCAACCCGGTACCTTCACCCCCAATCCCCAGTCTGATCCTCTCTGGTCTGTTTCCCCCCCCCCCCCCCCCTCTGGTACAACACCACCCTCATGACTACTTCTCTCCTTCCTGGTCTCTCCCTGCACTCCCCCCAGCACCAACCCCCCTTCCCTCCCATTGTCTGAACCACTTAAATTTGAAACTTACCGTCTCCCTTTAGAATGTCCCTTTAAACAACCGTTTTATTAGTGCCATGAAAAGGGATCATACCTTTCTTTCCTGCGCCCCAGTTACTCCATGGTATGCAGCCAAGGGGCACTTCTCTGCTTCTGTCTCACCTAGCCTGAGTGAAGAAGGTTGGGCGAGACAGGGCTTTGGAATTTTAACAAAGGTAATTCCTTCGAGATTGCCACTCTGCGCAAGTTACGAGCATTCAATCTGGATCCCTAGCCCTGAAAGATCAGCTAATTGGAACAGCTTTTCTTTGTCTACCTTATCTAATCTTGTCATAGTTTAGCACACCTTTATCAAATCTCCCCTTCTGGTCCAAGGAGACTAAACCCCAGCTTTTCCAACCTAGCTAACCTTGTACCTAAACTCCTTCATCTCTGAAGTCATTCTGCTAAATCTCGGCACCCTCTCCAGGACTCTCACATCACATTCTGTGATGGCCAGAACTAGATTTAATGATTTACTGTGGCCCAACCAGAGGTTTTTGAAGGTTTTGTAGGGCATCCCTACTTTTGTACTCAATACCTGTATTTATTAAGCCCAAAATCACCTATCTTTTGCTAACTATTCTCTCAATATGTCCTGGCACATCAAAGACGTATGCACATGAAGCCCTAGATCCTTCTGTCTCTGGACACTCTCTAGAAAGTTTATATTACCTCTCCTGCTCTCTCTGTCAAAGTGTGTTCACTATATTAAATTCCATCTGAGACTTATCTGCCCATTCCGATAGCCTAATTGTGTTCTGCAAAGTAGCGGAGTGAAACAGCTAGTTTCACCTGCTGTCCAATTTTTATTCAAGATTATCAGTCAGGCTAGCACTGTGGTGCACGTGCATGCACTAGAAGCTACATATACTAATACACAGGGCTTTGTTCTTTATAGACAGAATGAGCATGTATACATCTTGGGCGGAATTCTCCAACCCCCCGCAGGGTCGGGGAATCGCCCGCGGCCGGCGTAAATCCCGCCCCCGCCGTGGCCGGAATTCTCCGCCACCCGGGAATCGGCGGGGGCGGGACCTGCGCCCCGCCAGTCGGCCGGCCCTCCGCGCCGATCGGCGGGCCCCCCACGGCGATTCTCTCGCCCGCGATGGGCCGAAGTCCCGCCGCTGTCAGGCCTCTCCCACCGATGTGGTTTAAACCACCTCTGAGCCGGCAGGAGCAGGTGGCGCAAGCGGGCCCTGGGGTGGGGGGGCGATCTGACCCCGGGGGGTGCCCCACGGTGGCCTGGCCCTCGATCAGGGCCCACTGATCTGCGGGTGGGCCTGTGCCATGGGGACACTCTTTTCTTCCGCCGCCGACACGGCCTCCATCATGGCGGAGGCGGAAGAGACCCCCTCCACCGCGCATGCGTCGGTGGTGACGTCAGCAGCAGCTGACGCTCCGGCACATGCGCGGACACACGGCGACCGGCGAAGGTCTTTCGGCCAGGCCTGACGCCGGTCGGCGTGGCGCCAAAGGCCGTTGGCGCCAGTCGGTGGAGTGGGAGCCACTCCTAGCCCCTAAAGGTGCGGAGAATTCCACACCTTTGGGGAGGCCCAACGCCGGGACCCCCCGCCCCGCCGGGTGGGGGAGAATTTCGCCCCTTGCGTCTTGTGTCTGTTTCAATTAACACGCCTTGTCTCCGTAGCTTTTCAAAGAAGCTTTGGGACATTTAAATTCTTTGCTAACCAGTATACAGCACATGATGCCGTAAAAATTTGTTGTGGCTTCTTTGTAGATTCTCTCCACTGAACCCCCAAGTTTTCCTGCTCTGATTCAGCTTGCAAGGAACCTCTATCAGAGGGTTGCCCAGAAAAGTGGATGGAAGTTAAGTGGTTAATTCTTTGTCTGATGAGGTTTGGAAATCGATGGTGTGTTCTAGCAGCCCCGCGAGCTCGAGAGCGGCCAGAAGTGGGATTTGCACCGTGTGGTGGTATGGATATGAGCACTGCCATTGGTGCAGAGCACGGGCTTCCCATTGGCTCTGGCTGGTCGTGTGCCTCTCGTCCGATTGGTTGGGACTAGTCATGTGACTGCTCTCCAATTGGTCGAGAGGCAAGTAGGCCACGCCTCCGAGGCGGGGTATAAGTACCCAGAGTTCCCGGCGGTCGGCCATTCTCTGTAGTCGACCACCGGGCTAACAACTAGCTGATTAAAGTCACAGTTCGGATCCTAAATGTGTCTTGAGTCGAATTGATGGTACATCACACCGGTGCAATCTCAGTTTGAGATCTTCTCATACCCTCCCCCCCCCCCCCCCCCCCCCACCGCGCCGTCGGTGATAAGGCGTGTACCTGATTTCCATAATTATAGCACTTGATGAACACAGCGCCCGCCCATGATGTTTCTTCCCCCTCCAGTGTTGTGACGTCATGCTGGCGCAAATTACTGCTGATTTTCAAAACGAAAGCCAGTCACGATGACCCTGCCGGAGACGCGGAGGTACTTGTAGCACCTGAGGGTTTAAGGACATGCCTGGAAATTGCTCCCTGACAGAAGGGAGGTGACCATTCTCCTTTTGGAGACGGGGGGGGTTGTGTCCGCTTCTGCGTGTGGGGGTTCGTTCCCCTTTTCCATGGGGGTAGGGAAGTGGGGGTTGGAGGTTCGTTCCCCATATCCGCCGGACAGTTCTGATGTCCGTGGGGAATGGGGGGACTTAAATTTAACTTTGAGATCGGGGAGCGTTTTAAAAAGGTCTCCCCGTTCTCAGATTCTCAGATTCTTGGTGTTGCCGGAGTGTATTGTGTAGCACCGCGCCACCCCCCAAGCTGGATGTATGATCCTCATCAGCGCTCTGAAATTGCACAAATCAGGCGGGAAAAGGAGGCTGTGAAGCCGGAGAATTTCATACAGCTTTTCCCACCGGATCCAACACTGTTCCAACAGAGGTTCCAACCTTGAGCGTAAGATTGGGCCACTATAATTTTATCCAGATAAGATGAAATGTCTCATGTGATTTATAACTAAATACGTCATAAATTTGTAAATGATGGAGGAAACTAAAAAGGTAAATGCCAATTTTTTACTCTTCCCGTCTGTGACATTTTAAAGCAATTCCCCAGTGATTTTCCTTCATTCACTTGCCTTCCTTTATTTCAAGGCTTGTCATTTCTAATTCTGTACAATATTGCCACTATAACCTACTTTCATAATTTCTGGAGGATACAGATGCCCATGGGGATAATAATTCCAGGTTGTTCTATTTTTAAGTGTCGCGTTAGTTAATAGAAGCTGTGGTAAAATATTGGACATAGTAAAAGCTGAGCTTTCAAAAAGGCCAGTCAGTACTCTGCAGATTTGGGCAGACGTTTGATAATTAGTTTCACCAAAGCAAACCACTTATGATGCTGTAAATCTGAAATAATTTTTTATAATGCCAGCAATACTTAGCAGGTCTGGCAGTGTCTGTGGAGGGGACAAGAAAGTCAATGGCTTGGATTTTCTTTCTCGAGGGGAATAGTGGAACTTGGGAAAATTCCCAGCTTGGTCCTCGTGCCTGAGGAGAAAATGCCCAGTAGGATGTGATTTTATGTTTTGGGGGCGGGGGCAGTTGTGGATTGCAATCAGATCAGCCTACCTGGGGAAAAGTTTGGTGTTAGCCACGGGCTGCGATGTGCGGAGGTGGGTTGTTTAAAACAACCTGCCTTGGTGCTGTGAGACTTTGTCCCAGTTAAAATAAAAACAGGAAGGCATTCCACGCCTCACCTCTAGCTCACACCCCTTTACTTATACATGCTGCCTCATGCCCTCCATCCCCCTCCTGGCCTATTATGCCACCCTACTCCAAGGTATGCCTCTGCTTTTACCCCATCCTGGCCCCTCTGCCAAGATATGGCACTTCCACGTTCATTCATCCACTGCACTCTGTATAGAAACAATGAACCCAAAAGTGACAGTAAGAACATTTTATGGGTCTTATTACGTATTCTTGGCTGAGAGCCCAGAAATCCATCAGAGTGCTGAACCCCAGAGAAAACACTAGGGTTGTTTGGGGCATCATACCTTGGAATAGGGTGCATGAGGGGACATGAAGTTGTTTGGGGGAATACCTTGGCATATGGGAGTATGAGGAGAATCTTTTAAACTTGCCTTTCAAAAGGTCCCCTCATGCATGCTATGTTTAATGACGTCTCTGAGGTTTTCTGAGCCACGCCTCTTTTAAAACCTGGTCCAACTCTTGTGAAAACTGCAGAGGACTAGCTCCTGCTTATCCCTGCAATGAAACCAGCCAGGTCAAGAATGCAAAGCATAGACTTTCGATCCAAACAAATCGACACTCTAAAAAGGCACTCTTGAAAATCGGATACCGTGGGAATTGGGTTGGGAATCCAGGAATAAAATCCCACCCGCCATTTTTAAAGGGCCACCGAGTTATCCCAAGTCGCTGAAAATCCAGGCCAATGATTCAGGTCAATAACGTCCCGGTGAAAGTTCTGATGAAAGGTCTTTAACCTGAAATATTAACTCTGTGATTCTTTTCAAAGATGCTAGCAGACCTGCTGAATATGTCCAGCATTTTCTGGTTTTGTTTTACATTTCGGGTACGTGCAATAGGCACCAACAAAGTTGGTCAACTCGCTCTGCGGCTCATTACTTTGTGGAACCCTGCTATGATTAAATTGTCTGCTGTATTTGACTACAGAATCAGCAATGACTGCTCTTTAAAATATAATAATAATTAGTGTTATTATTATTAGTTAATTAATAATTCATTCGTACATTGGGACATCCTGGAAGTTATGAAATAATCCATATAAATGAAAGTATTTCTTGGTATGTAAACATAAAAAGCTAATTAATTCCAGGCTTTGTGAATATCATTTTAAGTTTTACAACTAGTACCTAAATATGTTTAAGTCAGAAAACAGTACTGGTAAATCCTGTTGGGAGCTTTACACACTACAAGGATCTGTTTACTGAAACCATGGTGTTACTGTCATTAAGATATTTTAGTATTTTTCTGGTGTTAACATTAAGTCTGAAATTCTGGAGGAAATCTGGGCGCGGTTCTCCACAAATGTGGCGAGCCGTAAAGACTGCCGTGAAATTGGCCGTGTTTCAGGCAGCCTCCGCGCCCCTTCCCAGGACTGATTCTCCCCCCCGGGCGGGGCTAGCAGCGGGGCCCCGTAAAGCACGGCATCGCGACAAGCGTCACACCGGCTGACGCGCACAATGACGTCAGCCGCGCATGCGTGGACGACGTCATCACGCAGACGCGTCAAACCCGTGCACGCGCGGGCCGTCATGCCCCTCAGCCGCCCCGCGGACTGATCCTGCGGGGCGGCGGAAGAACAAATAGTTTGCGGGTATCGGACCCGCTGCCCGCGATCAATGCCCACCGATCGCAGGCCCATGCCATCACGGCCGTGCCAATCGGTGCCATGGTTGTCCGGGATTGGCACTTTGTGGCCGTTTTCACGAACGGTGAGAGCAGGTGTGATCGCGTTCATGAAAACGGCCGTAAAGGCCTGGGAACTCGGCCCATCAGCCTGGGGAGAATCGCTGTTCGCCGTAAAAAACGGCGAGCAGCAATTCGTGTCGTGGGGCGGCCATGGGGGGGGGGGGGGAATAGCGGGAGGGCGTGAAAATTGTCGGGAAGGCCCTCCCGCTATTCTCCGACCCGCCATGGGCAGCGGAGGATCGCGCCCTCTGTGTTTGAATTTCTTTAAAATTGCAATCACAGGAAAATAGATAATTGGGTGTGGTTTTGAGCCCGCGTTGCCGCCAGCCAAAAAGGTGGCATGGGCGGAAAATTTGGCAAGAATCTGAAAACGCGATTCTCACCGGTGAGATTGCGTTTTTTGATTTTCCAGGCCCCTCACCGATGGAGTAATGGGAAAATGGCATGTATGGATGGGAATCTCATTTTAATACATTAAAATATCATTTGCGAGCCCTCCCACCAGAACTTCCTCCCCCAATGAATATTCATCAAAATGAGAACCTGGCGACCTCACCTCCTGAAGGGAATGTCGGAGGTGAGTGCTCAGGTACCCATTACCATCCAGGTGCCAGTTGCAGAGGGGGCAACAGAGAGGAGGTGGGGGACTCACATAAGTTCAACTTGGGGGAGGGGGGGTTCAGTAATGGAATCTCGGGGGGGTGTGGGGGGAGGTTGTTCGCAGGCCCTTCATGTCTGTGAGCCTCTAGATTTAAAGAGGTCTGGTGTCTGGTTTGCAGGCAGTGCTCCTTTCTGGGCTTGCGGTGATATAACCGCTGCGGATTGCCCTTCCAGAGTGGCAGCTGGAAAGTGGGTGGGAGCAGATGAATCTACAGGATCAGCGCTGGAGGCAACTGTGAGATCCTTGGGTGGTGTCCCATGAGATGCCAAGCTGCATGGGCAGAATGGGAGACGCTGACAAGGGTGTTTCAAGCCTCATGAGGCCTGAAGACCCTCACCCAGGGGAGAGAACAACTATAGTGAGAATGAGCACCCCGACTCAGGCAGCACCAGATGGCAAGAGCTGTATGAATGTTCAAGGCCACTGGCTATGGAGGCCGGGCTGTCAGAGATTAGTGTCTGGGTGTCTGGCTGTTCAAGTTGGAAGGCTCATTTAATCCACAGCCCTTGAGATCTGGAGGAATGGGGCTGCCCTCTAAGGATACAAAATGATCAGAGTGTTAGATAGGGTGGACAGCGAGAGCCTTCTCCCGCGGATGGAGGTGGCTAGCACGAGGGGACATAGCCTTAAATTGAGGGGTAATAGATATAGGACAGAGGTCAGAGGTGGGTTTTTTACGCAAAGAGTGGTGAGGCCGTGGAATGCCCTACCTGCAACAGTAGTGAACTCGCCAACATTGAGGGCATTTAAAAGTTTATTGGATAAGCATATGGATGATAAGGGCATAGTGTAGGTTAGATGGCCTTTAGTTTTTTTCCATGTCGGTGCAACATCGAGGGCCGAAGGGCCTGTACTGCGCTGTATCGTTCTATGTTCTATGATGCAGTTGACATGCTAATTGCAGTTGTCACACATATCAGGTGTACCCCTACCACAAGGTGAAGCCAGTTGCTTAATCAGCTCCCTGACACTGTCTTGACATATCAATTGTGTACTGTCATCAGCATTGCAATGCATGAGTGTGCCACTGATTGGGGCCCAATGTTTAATCCTTTGAAAGGTGACACAGATGTGGCCTCTCCAATGCAAGGCATTATGGTGAAATTGCTGAACAGCTATCCCTTTCAAGGGATGATGGGCAATTGACATCTCCCCAATGAGGTTAGAATACGGGTCCATTGAATGCACTCACCTGCCCTTACCCCTCACCCTTGGGGGGAGTTACTCGGCCCGCTGAGTTTCTCAAGAGTTGAAGCACTTCGTTCAGGTGGAGTTAATAGGAATAACTGTGGGGAAGTGGCTATTGTGTGACAGGGCAGGGAGTGAGGCCTAGTGGAAAGACGCTCACATAGAGGAATGCACATGGGTGGATGTCCAAAATCCTGAGCGGGCTGTGGGCCAGGACGTTGTCAGGACAACTCATCGCTCACTTTGATGTTTTTTCCTTTCACTTTATGGTTATGGAGATTCATGAAGCCAGTCGAGCTGGCAGTTCTATTGATTGTGACTGACCAGCAGCAGCGACGTTGGTGTGCCACTGCACACAGTCAGGAACAGCACCCTGCAGAGGAGGGGAGACTGGGCCCATTGAACCTCCGGGAGCAGGGCCACAGAGGATGGCGTCTCGGAGGAGACACTACTGACCACAGGTATTCTAGTGTAAAACCTCCACCCTCCAGATGTCCAGTGCTGGAGAAGACTGCGTCTGTCTGTGGGACTGTGGACCACCTCTGCCAGGTGATGTAAGAGCTTGCACCACATAAACTGGCAGGTCACCCATTGCCTGTAGCCCTGAACGTAACTGTTGCTCTGAACTTTTATGCCAGCGGCTTGTTTCAGGGCTGGACAGGCGACCTGCGTGGCATCTCCCAGTCAGCAATGCACAAGTGTATAAGGGAGGTCACAGATGTGCATTTTATGAGGGGCCACATGTACATCAACTTGGACTGAGACCAGGCAAGCAAGGACGCCAGGGCAATGGGCTTTGCCCACATAGCAGGCATGCCCGAGGTGCAGGGTGTCATCGACTGTACCCACATGGCTCTGCGCTCCCCATGGCAGCATGTGGTGCCATTTGTGAATGGCAAGGGATTCCACACCCTCAAGGTCCAGATCGTCTGTGACCACACGATGCACATCAGGTAGGTATGTGGCCATTTCTCGGTGAGCATCCATGATTATTATATCTCGGGATGCTCACAGATCCCAGTTATTTCTGAGGGAGAGCAGCAGCTGAAGGGATGGCCCCTCAGGGACAAAGGGTATTCACTCAGGAGGTGGCTGATAACGCCAGTGCAGAGGCCACAAATCCCCACTGTGGCTCATTACAATGAGGCTGATACGTCAAACCCAGTGCTGGTCAAGCAAGCAATTGGACTGCTGAAGATGCAGATCCTGTGCTTGACCGATGTTGGGGAGCTCTCTAATACAGCTCTCAGAGGGTGCCCTGCATCATATTGGTCTGCTGTGATCTGCAAAACCTGGTACTGCAGTGGGAAGAGCAGGAGGATATGGAGGAGCGCCACATCTCCTCAGATGGGGAGGATGCCGAGAAGTGTGGCAAAGGACAACCACGGAGGAGAAGGAGGAAGGACCTTGTACGATGGCTAGGGTGCAGGGCTAGGGACACCCTCATTGGCTCTCAATTTGGTGACATCCAGGACTAGGCTGTGAAGACCTCTCCCACCATGGGGTCTGACATACACTCACCATGCGGTGCCTGCAGGAGTTTATCGAGATGCTGGATTCATTCATGGGCTAAAGCAATAGGCTGGGTGTTGCAGGCAGATGATGACTTGCAGTGAGGACAGTGATGCTCCTCTCATCCTCAGCGATACGTATGGCTCCTGCCTGATAGAGAGCTGAATGAGACCTGCCAGTGAACGGGTTTATCATGGGGCCCAGAGACAGTGGATGAAAATCTCAACTGCTACTGCCTCCTCCGAAGTCAGGGTTCTGGTATTTTTCTCCACCTATGTATGAATTGGACAAAGTGAGCGAGGGCGGGCCTTCGGCGTCACTCTTATATGTCCCCGTGCTGCCCCCTGGTCATATTTCCATTTCCCATCAGCCCCTTCAGTACACACTCAGGCGAGGATCACTACACCACCGGTCACGCCAACAGGATTCTTTCCGGTTTTCTCACCGGAGTCAACACTGGAAATATGTGGTAATACTTCACCCAGTCCGTGAGGTCTGTTTTTAACTACTTTTTGTTATATTCAGGAAGTGAATGTCTTTCTAAATTAAAGACAGATATCAATAGATGGAGGTGGGCATTCTGAATATACTGCAAATACCACAAAGCAGTAGATGCTCAGACATTGAATACATTCAAGTCAGAAATGGGTAGAGTTTTGGATACCAGGGGAATTATGGGTAATATCGATATTGCAGAAAGTTGGGCAGCACGGTGGCGCAGTGGGCTCGCCCTGCTTCCTCACGGCGCCGATTTACCAGGTTTGATCCCAGCTCTGGGTCACTGTCCTTGTGGAGTTTGCACATTCTCCCCGTGTTTGCATGGGTTTCGCCCCCACAACCCAAAGATGTGCAGGCTAGGTGGATTGGCCACATTAAATTGTCCCTTAATTGGAAAAAATGAATTGGGTACACTAAATTTATTTAAAAAATGATATTGCAGAAAGTTTTAAATCAGCCATGATCTCAATGAAGGGCAGAGCAGTGTAGAAGCTGAATAGCCTATGTCTGCTCCTATTTCTTATGTTCTTATGTTCTGGCTTCCCTATGGCATCCTGCTGTCTCAGTAGACTGCAATACAAGTGCAGCAACCGAATGGGAATTGCTCTTTGCTTCACAGACCAGCAATTTCTTCTTCAATGTATAGATATGGAATCTGTGCCGGCCAATAACCGATACACTTGGTTCATCTGAGCAGCCTCTCTTTCTCTTAACATCAAACGTTTTCAGAAATTCCAAGTGACGTTTTTAACTTTCAACTCGGGAACTGTGCCAATGCTGTCAAGTACATCTTTCACCGATGCTTCTTTGTACTGAAGATTTTCCCTGTCATCAACAACTTGGAGCTTCAACTGCTGCTTTAAAAGGGAAAGGTGATAACTCCATATTTCTGAAATAGATGAAAAATATATCATTTAATTGATGCGTTTTGAAAAGCATTGTCAAAAATCTGTCGGGTCCCTTTTGATTTTCCTTTTGATCAATCAAATGACAGACATTAATTTCACCTGATAATCTCAGGAATATGTAACTACCATCCAAGTTTTCATTCTTACTGATTCAGTGTTAAGTCTGAAAACTCAGAAGTGTACACAGGTCACTTCTCCCGCAATGGATCCGCAATTTCCACATTCTCACTTATTATTTTTAAAAAATGATGAAATAATTCTTGTAACTCATATTCAAAATGATTGAGGGGTCTCGGCATTTCCTTTTTAAAAACTCAATCAACAAGGAAATCTTCTGATGGGGAGGCAGTGATATAGTGGTATTGTCACTGCACTACGCAACCACAGACCCAGGGTAATATTCTGGGGACCCCGGTTCCAATCCTGCCAATGCAGGTGGTGAAATTTGAATTCAATTAAAAAAAAATCTGGAATTAAAAGTCGAATGATGACCATGAAACCATTTTTGATTGTCATAAAAACCCATCTCGTTCACTAATGTTCCTCAGGGAAGGAAATACGTCATCCTTACTTGGTCTGGCCTACATTTGACTCCAGACCCACAGCAATGTGGTTGACTGTTAACTTCCCCCTTAAGGGCAATTAGGGATGGGCAATAATTGCTCGCACAGCCTGCGACGCCCACGTACCATCAACGAATAAAAAAAAAAATTGATGAACGGTGAGGTCGAATCTCTCCAACCAAAGAATTAGAGTTGTTCCAGAATTTAACATTAATTGTTCAACATTAAAATGTATTCAACCGAAACAGTCTTTTTTTAAAAAATAATTTTTATTCAAATTTTTCAACAACAAATTATCTCCCAACAATAAAGTAAACAAGGTGTAGAAATAAACAGAAAGAGAAATCCCCCCCAATACAAAGCAATAAATGAATAACTTAATAACAATACAAAAAAGTAGAAAATAGCAAACACACCATCGCAAAAACAAACCCCCTTAACAGACCCCGAACCCACACCCCCCTTTACCCTCTCTCCTCTCTCTCCGCCCCCCCCCCCCCCCCCCGGTTGCTGCTGAGATTGACCACCCTCTAACCCTCCGCCAGAAAATCGAGAAAGGGCTGCCACCGCTGGAAGAACCCTTGTACCGACCCCCTCAGGGCAAACTTAACCTTCTCCAGCCTGATGTACCTGGCCACGTCATTGATCCAGGCCCCTGGGCTCGGGGGCTTCGCGTCCCTCCACTGTAATCCTACACCGGGCTACTAGAGACGCAAGGGCCAGGGTACAGGCCTCTCTCGCCTCCTGCACTCCCGGCTCCGATGCTACCCCAAAGATTGTGAGCCCCCAGCCCGGCTCCACCCTGGAACCGACCACCTTGGACAATGTCCCCGCCACCGCCTTCCAAAACCCCTCCAATGCCGGACATGCCCAGAACATGTGGGTGTGGTTCGCCGTGCCTCCCGAACACCTCCCACACCTGTCCTCTTCCCCCAAAGAACCGGCTCATCCTGGCCCCAGTCATGTGCGCCCTATGCAGCACCTTCAGCTGACTTAAGCTGAGCCATGCGCAAGAGGACAAGTTCACCCTCCCCAGGGCATCCGCCCACGTCCCATCGTTGATCTCTTCCCCTAGCTCCTCCTCCCACTTCGCTTTCAGCTCCTCCACCGAGGCCTCCTCCTCTTCCTGCATCATCTGATAAATTGCCGAGATCCTACCCTCACCGACCCACGTCCCCGAGAGCACGCTATCCTGCACCCCCCTAGGCGGCAGTAGCGGGAACTCCGCCGCCTGCCGGTAACAAACGCCCTAATCTGCATATACCTGAAAGCGTTCCCAGGGGGGAGACCCCACTTCCCCTCCAACTCCTCTAAAGTCGCAAACTTCCCATCGAGGAAAAGATCCCCCATCCGCCTGATGCCTGCCCTATGCCAACTCAAAATCCCACCATCTATTCTCCCTGGTGCAAACTGGTGATTGCCCCATATCTTGGCCCACACTGAGGCCTTCACTTCCCCCCTATGCCGCCTCCACTGCCTCCAAATTTTGAGGGATGCCACTACCACCGGACACGTAGAGTACCTTGCCGGGGGGAGTGGGAGCGGGGCCGTCACCAATGCCTCCAAACTCGTACCCACACAGGACGCCACCTCCAACCTCTTCCATGCGGCACCTTCCCCCTCCATCACCCATCTACGAATCATTGCCACGTTCGCAGCCCAGTAATACCCACACAAGTTGGGCAATGCCAAGCCGCCTATCTCCCTTCCTCGCTCCATGAATACCGCGCCCACACGAACCCCAGAATACTCTTATTAACCCTCTTAACAAAAGCCTTCGGAATCAATATGGGGAGGCACTGGAAAAGAAACAAAAACCTCGGGAGCACCGTCATCTTAACTGACTGGGCCCTACCCGCCAAAGAGTGGCAGCGCGTCCCACCTCCTGAACTCCTCCTCCATCTGTTCCACCAGCCTCAAAACGTTTAGCCTGTGCAGGGTCCCCAAGTTCCTAGCTATCTGAACCCCAAGATATCTAAAGCTCCTCTCAGCCTTCTTCAACGAGAGCTCTCCTATCTCCCTCTCCCTGTCCCCCAGGTGCAGCACAAACAGCTCACTCTTCCCCACGTTGAGCTTATAGCCCGAAAAATCCCCAAACTCCCCAAGTATCCTCAACACCTCTGGCATCCCCCCCCCGCCGGATCCGCGATGTACAACAGTAAATCAGCTGCGTACAGGGACAACCGGTGCTCCTCCCTCCCCGCACAATCTCCCTCCAGTTCTTCGAATCCCTCAGCGCCATGGCCAAGGGCTCAACTGCTAACGCGAAGAGCAGGGGAGACAAGGGGCACCCCTGCCTCGTCCCCCGGGAAAGCCGAAAGTCCTCTGACCTCCTCCCATTCGTCACCACACTCGCTACCGGGGAGCTATACAGCAACCTCACCCAGCTGATGAATCCCTCACCAAACCCAAACCTCCTCAGCACTTCCCACAGGTAGCTCCACTCTACCCTGTCAAAAGCTTTCTCCGCATCCATCGATGCCACTATTTCCGCCTCCCCAGCCGCCGACGCCATCATCATAACATTAAGAAGCCGCCGTACATTGACATTCAGCTGCCTCCCCTTCACAAACCCCGTTTGGTCCTCATGGATAACCATCGGGACCACAGCTTCCACCCTCCTGGACAGTACCTTAGCCAACAACTTTGCATCCACGTTGAGGAGTGAAATCGGCCTGTAAGACCCACAGTGGAGGGGGTCCTTATCCCGCTTCAGGATCAGTGAGATTATTGCTCTAGACATCGTCGGGGGCAGAGCCCCCCCCTCCCTCGCCTCATTCAGGGTCCTCACAAGCAGCGGGCCCAGAGATCTGAAAACTTCTTATAGAACTCCACCGGGAACCCGTCAGGTCCCAGTGCTTTCCCTGTCTGCATGCTCCCCAGCGCCTCCATCAGCTCCTCCAACTCGATTGGGGCCCCCAGACCCTCCACCCGCTCATCCTCTACTCTTGGGAACTCCAGTTTATCCAGAAAGCGGTCCATCCCGCCCACCTCCCTAGGGGGCCGGTACAGCCCCTCGTAAAAGGATCTGAACACCCCATTAATGTCCCTGTCGCTCCGCACCAAGTTCCCTCCTGCATCTGCGACACCCCCTATCTCTCTCGCTGCCTCCCGCTTCCGGAGCTGGTGGGCCACCATCCGACTTGCCTTCCCCCCATACTCATATACCGCCCCCTGCGCCTCCACTGCGCCTCCGCCTTCCGGGTGGTCAGTATATCAAACTCCGCTTGGAGACTGCGACGCTTCCTCAAAAGCCCCTCCTCCGGGACATCCGCCTACCTCCTGTCCACCCTTACCATTTCTTCCACCGGCCTCTCCCTCTCAACCCTCTCCCCCCCTCTCCCTGTGCGCCCGAATGGATATCAGCTCCCCTCTAACCACTGCCTTCAGCGCTTCCCAAACCACGCCAACTTGCACCTCCCCGTTATTGTTGGCTTCCAAATACCCCTCTATACCCCTACGGACCCGCCCGCATACTTCCTCTTCTGCCAGAAGCCCCACATCTAATCTCCACAGCGGGCGCTGAACCTTCCCCTCCCCCAGCTCCAGGTCCACCGAATGCGGAGCATGATCAGATATGGCTATCGCCGAATACTCCGCCCCACCACTCTCGGGATTAGCGCCCTGCTGAGAACAAAAAATTCAAACCGGGAATAAGCCTTGTGGACATGGGAGAAAAAGGAAAACTCCCTACCCCCCGGCTTCAAAAACCTCCAAGGGTCTACCCCTCCCATCTGATCCATGAACCCCCTCAGCACCGAGGCCGCCGCCGGCCTCTTGCCCGTCCTAGACTTCGAATGATCCAGAGCTGGATCCAACACAGTATTAAAACCCCCTCCCAAGATCAACCCCCCGTCTCCAGGTCCGGGATCCGGCTCAACATTCGCCGCATGAAGCCCGCATCGTCCCAGTTGGGGGCGTACACATTGACCAGAACCACCCGCTCCCCTTGAAGTCTACCACTCACCATTACATATCTGCCTGCACTGTCCGCCACCACAACCAACGCAACAAACAACAAGCTCTTGCCAACTAAGATCGCCACCCCTCGATTCTTCGCATCTAGCCCCGAGTGAAACACCTGCCCCACCCAGCCTCTTCTTAGCCTCACTGATCCGCCACCTTAAGGTGCATCACCTGGAGCATAGCCACGTCCGCTCCCAGCCCCTTCAGGTGCGCCAAGACCCGGGACCGCTTCACCAGTCCATTCAGCCCCCTCACGTTCCATGTGACGAGCCGAATCGGGGGGGGGTCTTCCCCCTCCCACTGCGCCGGTCAGCCATAGCTCTCCCTCGGCTCACCACGTGCCCGCAGAACTCCCCAGGCCCGTTTCCCACGGTGGCAGACCCCTCCCCCCCAACCTCCCCCTTCACCAGCCGTTCCGCTACGGCTCCTGCAGCAGCAGCCCGGTACCCCCCCCTACTGCGTAACCCCTTCCATTGTACTTCCGTAAGTCAGCCGACTCCTGCTGACCCCGGCTGCTCCCGCCATCCTGACGACCCCCCCCCCCCCCTCCTCCCCAAAGCAACACAACCACCATTACCCCCTCCCAGTGCCGGCCCCGCCCATTACTCCTCCAGCACGGGAAGAAAGCCCGCGCTTCCATCCCAAACCCCGCCCCCCCCGACCCAACACGCGGGAAAAAGACGGGCACATGACCCAGCAGGACCGCAAACAGCTCCCCAACCCTCCACCAGTGAAAAAACAAAAAAAGCACCCAAATAAATAAATAACAGCCCCAAAATGCGAAAAAGCAGAACAGCAAAAAGGCAACATCAAACACAGCCAATAAAAACGAAAGGATACCAAGGAGGGCAGAGCCTCCGGACTATGTACATCATTCCCCAGCCCCCCAGTCCTCAGTTCGAGTCCACCTTCTCTGCCTGGACAAAAGCCCAGGCCTCCTCCGGAGAATCAAAGTAGAGCTGCCGGTCCTTGTAAGTGACCCAGAGGCGAGCCGGCTGTAGCAGGCCAAACTTCACCTCCTTCCTGTGAAGCACTCCCTTCACCTGATTGAAACCAGCCCTTCTCTTCGCCACCTCCGTGCTCCAGTCCTGAAAGATCCTGATCTCTGCGTTCTCCCACCTGCTGCTCCTTTCCTTCTTCGCCCATCTCAGCACGCACTCACGGTCAACAAAGCGGTGAAAGCGGACCAGCACCGCCCTAGGCGGCTCGTTCGGCCTGGGCTTCCTCAACAGCACTCGATGGGCCCCCTCCAGCTCCAAGGGTCCTTGGAACGATCCCGCACCCATTAACGAGTTCAGCATCACAATCACGTAGGCCCCCAAATCCGAACCTTCCAGCCCCTCCGGGAGGCCCAACATCCGCAGGTTCTTCCGACGGGAGCGGTTCTCCATCTCCTCCATCCTAGCTAGCCATTTCTTGTGAAGCGCCTCGTGCAACTCCACCTTCACTGCCAGGCCCAGGAGTTCGTCCTCGCTCTCCGAGGCCTTTTGCCGTAGCTCTCGGATCTCCGCACCCTGAGCTGTCTTGAGTCGCCATGAGCTTGTCCAGCGAGGCCTTAAACGGTTCCAGAATCTCAGCCTTCAGCTCTCTGAAGCAGCGATGGAGTAGCTCCTGCTGCTCCTGCGCCCACTGCTGCCACCAGTGCTGGTTCCCCACCCGCTACCATTTTGTTTTTCCTGCCTCGCACCTTTCTCTGCTCTAATGCTAATTTTATGACCGCTCCGCTCCTGGTCCAGTCCATCCACCGGCAGATAAGCACAGTGGATCTGTTCTCACCCAGGGAAAAGTCCACCCAGCACCGCTGCGGGCCCTTAAAAGAGCCCAAAAGACCAGAAATAGCGGGAGCTTCCGAATGTGCGGCTTAGCTCCGCATCACCGCAACCGGACGTTCAACCGAAAGAGTCTTTAATAGTAGGTGAAACTTGCATCTTCAGGATGCAGTTATTATGTAATCTCAAGATGACCATTTTCAGGATTAACGTTCTAGTCAAATAAGAGCAATCGGCGGGATTCTCCGTTTCTGAGACGAAGTGTTGACGCCAACGCAGAATCCCGTGGATTTTTATGACAGAAAAACCGCTGCACCTGGACCAATTCCGCTACCATTGAGGGGCAGCACCAGTGCCGCATGGAAAACAATCAATTCCAATGAAAAACTGTGCGGGATTCGCTGGGTCCGTGATTGACACTTGGGAGGCTGACAAGCTGCAGCTGCAGATACACATTACAAGATGGCACTGGTTGCGCTGGGGCACAACCATACACCTGATGGGTTGGTTGGGGGGGGGTTGCCCTGGAGGGACACTTATACAACTCACGGCACTACATTCAAAGTGATCTTAGCAGTGTATGCAGCTGCATGGCTGCCTTGCCGGCTGAGACAATGGTGTTCCCTGCCCATCCACCCTGACCCCACAGCGGACCTCCTGGCCATCTCGCACTACTCCCCCCCCCCCCGCCGGCCATGACAGAAACACCCTGTCCAGCGGCACAACTGTCAGCAAAGTATTGTGATGTTGGATACCATCCATAAGCCCTCTCTCTCCCTCAGCAGCTGCCACGCCGGTTTTGCGATTTTTAAAAGTACAAGTGAACCGCGCCATCGGGAACTTGGCCTATCAGAGATGGAGCATGGTGGAGGCCCCAGAGAATACCGGGTCAGGCTCGCTAATGATATGCAAACGGTATCTACTGTACGTGCGTTCCGGAACGCATTGACACAGCTGTCGAGGTGCCGGAGCATTGCGACTTGCCGTCAAATTGGCATTGCCGCGATTTCGGCGTCTGAATCGATTCTCCGTCCAATCACCTTTCCAGATTTCGGCATCGGCTAACGGAGATCCCGCCCATTGTCTTTTTGAGATTCTCGAGACTAAAGATCTGGGGCGGGATTCTCCGTTTGCCGACGTCAAAATTGTGAAACGCAGTTGGGCGGAGAATATCTTGAACGGGGCCTGCACGTTTGCGACCATGGAGCACAGGGAGTGGACCATCTCCACCTGCGACTGTGCCATCACTCTGTGGGTCTGTGCCACATCAGCCAGTGACTGGACCACCTCCCTCTGGGAATGGGTCACGTGTGCCACCTCCCTCTGGTACTGTGACATCTCCCTCTGGGACTGGGCCATCTCCCTTTGGGACTGGGCTACCCCGCCCAGTGCCAGTGCCTGTGCCATGCCGGCCAGAGTCCGGGCAATGCCGCCAACGTTCTCAGCCATGGCCTTCTGTGACTGGACCATGCTGAGGAGTGCCGCTGCAATGTCTCGGTGGTTCTTGCACATGGCTGCCTGTGAGAGGGCAGCACTGTCTTGGGCCTCGGCCATCGCCTGCACAGAATGCCCCAGGCCTTCGACACGCTGACCCATATCGGACACCATCTCCCCCATTGCCTTCACCACAGATGCTACCCCTGCAGTGTCGGCCTGGGTGGCACGCATAACCCTGCTCCTGCACGCGGATGGATTCCTCCACCTGTACCCGCAGGTGCTGGAAGCCCGCCGTCATCCCTTCCTGTAGTCCTTGGGTCTCTGACTGCATCTCCACTGTGGCTGGGACGATGTCTGGACGGCAGCTGGTTCCTGGGGCTGGCCTGCCCTCCGACCGTCCAGCCCCTTGGCTACCTCCACCAGATGCGATGTGATCTGTGGTGCGCACCAGAGAGTGTCCCAGGAGCCTCTTCACTAATGTGCCCAACCGAGGTGATGGTCTCTGAGACGGTGGAGGATGTAGGAGACGGCTGTGACGGAAAATTAGTATCCTCCACGACCCGAGCTCCGGGGTCTCCTGAGTTCGGGCAGAGGGTTGGTGAATGGGCTGATCTCCCCATCAGTGCTCGGCTGTCTGGAGGGCACCGGTTCTAGCACTATGCGGGACGGGGGGGCCTGTATGGACCGGCCCCATCTCTGGCAGGTCCTGTAAGACACAAGACAACATGTGTGGTTAGGCAGCGGGCAGGGGGGGGGGGGGGGGGGGGGGTTGAAGGGGGGGTGAAAGTGGTAAGGGGGGTGAGGAGGGGTATGGGGGGGATGAGGGGGGTGCGTGGTGTGGGTCGAGAGGGATGTGGGGGGTAAGGGTAGGGGGGTGAGGGGTGTGGGTCGAGGGGGTGTGGTGGGGATGGGGGTGGAGGATGTCCCAGTACCAGAGGGAGGTGGCACACACCCAGAGGCACGTGTCATGGGTATCCACAACTGAGCAGGGTCTCATTTGCTCACCCACCGCCATCCTCCATGTCGGCGACCTCCCTTTCCTCCAGGCCGCCGACCACGTCCAGTGCCCTCTGCTCGGGCATGGTGAGGGGCCACAGGTCTGGTGGTCCCCCTCTGGTTTTATCCTGCTCCCACACCCCTGATCCCTTACATTCCCCCACACCACTCCTCACTGCCCCCGCTCCCAGCGATTGTGCGCAGCCTTCCCCTGGTTGGGGGGGGTGGGGGGGGCACACAAAAAACGACCCAGGCAGCCCAGGGGTTGGGTGGATGATGTCATCAGTGGCCTGGGCACCCGGACATTGCGGCTGGCATGGATGCTGGCATGTGGAGCAGGGTGAGGGTTCAGCTGACCCCTGGGGGGGGGGGGGGGGGGGGGCCCTGGGTTGTGAGTGTGTGTGGGTGGAGGGAGGTTAGTACCAGGGCAGAGCACTACCTACTCACCCTGGCCACCCTGAGGAGGCCGTGCAGTTTTTTCCGGCACTGTATGCCAGTCCACATGACATTGCCCACGGCACTGTTTGTGTCTGCCACCAGCACCCAGGCATTGCGAACGGCGGCGCCTAATGGACTTCCTCTCGGGCCAGGGTACAGGATTATCCGCCTGTCCTCCGTGGCAGTGTTTTTCAAACTTTTTTTCCGTTTTTACCAACTGGCCAACCTTCGCGACCCATGCCGGCCGACCTTCGCGACCCACGCCGGCCGACCTTCGTAACCCATGCCGGCCGACCTGCGCGACTCACCATTTTCTCTCACCTCGTTTGTTGCTGACAAAAATGGAGGAAATGGTTTTGGGTCCCTTTGGCCCCAATGGTCCCTTTGGCCCAGCGAACTTGGAAAAAAAATAGCTGCGACCATATAAAAATAAATGCGGCCGCTGCGCATGAGTGCTCGATCATCGGTGCGCATGCGCGTAGTTTTGCATGTGCGCACCAATGATCGGGCACGTATGCACAGTGCGGCCAAATTATTTTAATCCTGGCCATTTTGAAGGCTCCGCGACCCTCCCGACACCTGCCCACGACCCACCCGCGGGTCGCGCCCCTGAGTTTGACAATGCCTGCTCCACGGCGTCCAGGAGGGTGTCCAGGTCAGTGTCCCTGAACCGTGTCGCTAGTCTCCTTCCAGCCATCCTGTTGACTGGGAAGGTGTGTTTGGGGGAATAGATCATTTAAGTGCGGCTGCGGCGTGTGAGCCACATGTGCGCCAATCAAGGACCCGGGGAATCCGGCGCCGTTTCGCATAGAAGCAGTTGTGTTCCACGTGCCGATGGTGCTTGCCCAATCAGAGTTGCTGTGTCGGTGCAGCTGTTGCGCCATTTTTTCTGTTGTAAAACACCACTGTTCCCACACCAGCGTCGGCACTTAGTCTCAGAAACAGAGAATCCAGCCCCTGAGTCTTCACCTCAGAGAAAAGTCTTTGAATTACATCAACCCTTTTATTATACCTCCATGTATTCAGGTCAAAGGTAGTAAGTGGAATTCTCAGTTATCCGACGCCAAAATCAGGAACAGCTATCAGGCAGAGAATAGCTCCCAGTGCCAAAATTGCGGCAGGTGCCAGTTTGACGCTGTGGCGCGATGCTCCGCCCCCTCCAAATCAGCGGCATTGAGCCGCACGCTGCGCATAGTTGCAACCGCATTCATATCACATTATCGGGCCCACCCGTGACACTCCGCCTCCAATGGGCCGAGTTCCCAAATGCGTGGTCCACATGTGGCCTCAACAGTCGTGAGCCTGGCGTGGTGGGTGCGGACAGTGTCCAGCACCGCCCTACTTCGCCAACAGTCGTGCCACTGGCCAGGACATGTCTGCCAGGGCTGAGGGGAGTAGTGGGGGGGGAGGGGGGGGGGGGGGGCTGACTGTGAAGTGAGCTGAGGGGTTGGGGTGGACGAGTATGCGGTCCAGCAGAACCGTGCCATCTTTTTGGGCGCGACCTGTGCTTGTGTGAGGGGGTGTAAGTGCGCTCGCGGCTCTGCAGCTTGTCAGCCCTGTGCGTACCCATCACAGATCCGGCAATTCTCCCACCATTTTGCGTGTGTTCCGCGGGTGTTTCATACAGCGCCCTTGCTCGCCCCTCACTGGTAGCGAAATCAGTGCGGGTGTGGCGCCGATCTTTGCGTCGTGGAACTCTACGGATCCTTCGTTGGTGTCAGCACTTAGATGCAGGAATGGAGAATCCAGCCCAGTGAATATTTTGGTTTGTCAGCAGTCTTGCTTCCTGCTCCTGCATGAACTCTCCAAATCAAGACTACAGGACAATATATCGAAAACACACAACCATTGTGGTTTGTCCCCAGCTGAAATTCAATATTAATTCACTATTTTTTCTTGAAGCCCTTTTTGTTGAGTCAAACCTCACCAATAAAGGTTTGGGTGTCTTGTTCAGCATCCTGCATTATCATTAAGCCTGAAGACAAAAAGGCGGAAAATTGCCTTGCCAAAATTTCAGAACTTTTCTAAGAGATCCTAAGAGTCTCCTGTGCTCAAGAGAGTTCTCATTGAAAGATTGTGCATGCATATTGTAATGACTGTCCTCAGCAGAAAATGAGGATAGTCCGAGAGTTAACTCCAGAATTTGGAGACCTGCCATCCATTTAAATGTTGAAGGTGGATGTGCCTTCTCAAGGCAGTAATCTCTGGGAAGAAATAATAGCCTGTCATCTCTGCAAGAGGGAGTTGTATTTTATACTCTTCCACAATGGGCGGCACGGTAGCACAGTGGTTAGCACTGTTACTTCACAGTGCCAGGAACCCGGTTTCGATTCCCGGCTTGGGTCACTGTGTGCGGAGTCTGCACGTTCTCTCCGTGTCTGCGTGGTTTCCACCGTGTGCTCCGGTTTCCTCCCACATGTCCTGAAAGAGGTGTTTGTTAGGTGAATTGGGCATTCTGAATTCTCCCTCAGTGTACCCAAACAGGCGCCGGAATGTGGCAACTAGGGGATTGTCACAGTAACTTCATTGCAGTGATAATGTAAGCCTACTTGTGACACTAATAAAGATTATTATTATGATAAATGGTAAGATCTGACTTATTGCAATTCAACTGATTTTTTTGTATATGTATACCACTGAAAATAACCTTCCCTGTTTCCAGTGTTCCTGTTATCTAGATAACCTGGGAAGATGCCAATGAGAACAGTCATTGTAAAATCATATTTACTTTTGTACACTGACCCTCTAGATTTGTTTTTGATTATTTTCGAGGCTCAAAATATTGGCAGTAGGCTGGATGTAGTCAAGATGCACTCTTCCTTAGATTATTCAACTCTAATATTAACAAGGATCATTTCAGGGTTTCTGATTATATTTAGTCTCTTGCTTAGAAATTCATCTCCAATGGTAGTGCAGAGCAGGGGGTATCGGCTTGACCATCCTAGACAGGGAAGCAAAATGAGCACCTGAGTAGTACCAATGAAACAGACTGATCTTGAAGCATACAGAAGTGCAGCCTCTCCCCTCGTAGGTAAAATAATTTAAACTACAGATATGTTCAGTATGACGTTCTTAAGAATTTTCAGCCGAGGGAAAGGATTAGGGGCCTCACGGTAGCATGGTGGTTAGCATCAATGCTTCACAGCTCCAGGGCCCCAGGTTCGATTCCCGGCTGGGTCACTGTCTGTGTGGAGTCTGCACGTCCTCCCCGTGTGTGCGTGGGTTTCCTCCGGGTGCTCCGGTTTCCTCCCACAGTCCAAAGATGTGCGGGTTAGGTGGATTGGCCATGCTAAATTGCCCGTAGTGTAAGGTTAATGGGGGGATTGTTGGGTTACGGGTATACGGGTTACGTGGGTTTAAGTAGGGTGATCATTGCTCGGCACAACATCGAGGGCCGAAGGGCCTGTTCTGTGCTGTACTGTTCTATGTTCTATGATTAGCATTTTTATCTGTGCAGCTTTCCGAAAATGCAGCAACTGCTGCTTTCTACATTTTTATAATGTTTATTTTTAAAAACCAAGGTACAATGCAAGTTTGTAATGAACCTGACTTCTCTAGCCTGGCAGAATTTCATGGTGTGCCAGTGATTATGAAACAGCAGGACTCCCTTTACACAGTCAGCTTTTAGTCAAAATTTCTTTTGTGTTGAGTTGGCTTTGATTCGGTTGCAGAGAACTCAAAGTGAGATCCTTTTCACTGGTGGCAGCCAGTTCAGACGAAGGCAGCAATAATTAATGGTGGCCAGTGTTTCGTAACTAACTCATTCTATGAAACACCACTAAGGGTATAGTTCAAAATCGTGTGCACCAAATAGTAAAATCATACGCAGTTTATATTTGATAGATGTGTGTTATACTGGAATATCATTTCAATGGTTGTACAATGAGGTAATATACAGATTTAATGCACACTACATTGAATTATACATTTTCTTTGCAGGTTAGTAACAAATCGAACAAAATAACAACATACATAAATCTATCACAGTAGGCAGTAGGAAAGACATTAATGGAGGTAACTAAAACTACAGACATACGGTTTGGAAGAGCAGCAATATGATAAATTCCTTCAGTTTCAATAGCAATTCATTATATGACGAATAACTTCCTTATAAATTACTGCAAAAATTGCTGTTTGGCCAATCATGTAACAATACTATGGTTAACTATGTCACGTAGTAATATTTTGGGTGGGATTTTGAGCCCACGTTAGAAAGAAAAAATAAATCAGCGAGAACGGTGACGTGGGTGCACAATCCTGTGAGAGTCGGGGAAACGTGAATCTTACCAGCGAGATCATTTTTTCCAATTTTCCAAGCCCCTCACCAATGGCATAATCAAGTTCATGCCCAGGAAGGTAGAGAGGTTCATTTAAATGAATTAACATATAATTAGTGAGCCCTCCCGCCAGGACTTCCCCTCCTCATTGAATATTCATTGCGCTCCAGTATTATGTCACGCTGGCGTGATTTACAATAGCTGTAAAGAAATCAAATCCAGATCATGCCCAAATAAGGCGAGCATATCATTAACCCTCGTTTGCATTAATTTCCATCTCATCAGAGAGATTGAAGTCGAATGCAACAGCCTCCCAGGATTAGCCAGCTCCTCGAGCGGTTAATCACTTGGGCATCGTTTAGCACTCCTTTCTAAAAGCATGAAACCGGCACAGTAGCTGCTGAGGGAATCTAAGGAGGTGAGTAGCCATTTCCATTTTCCAGCATGCAGCTCAGGGGCACTTGGGGGGCTGAAGCTTTCCAGGTTGAAGTCGCCCCTGGGCCGGTGAGGGGGTTTGGAGAGGTTTTTCCTCTGTGAGATCTTCAAGTCATCTTTAATTATTGTGGATACCCATAACTGGGGCAACTACAGCTGTTGCCTGTCTGTCCTACCAAACAGTTCCAGGACAGTGCGTTGCTCTTGGTTCTATGCTGGATGTCACTTTAACTCCCTTTGACTGTGAGCAGCCTCTAGCTTCACAGTTAAAGACTATGCTAATGTTAGTTGAGAGAGCACTTCACAACTGCAGGTTGTGTTTGCTGCTTGCTCCTGCTGGTGGCAGCAAATGCCTGGAGGCTGCTCTTGCTGTTTCCTTCCTTTTCTGTAGATGGAAAGAAGGATATTTTTTTCTAAGATACCTGGGTCCTGGAACACTGGGGTCAGGTGGCTGAATGAGCCCAGAAGACAATCCTTTTTGAAGCCAGACACTGCGGGAGCTGGTGTGTGACATTGATCCAAATGGGCCACATGATGCCGTTGAAGAAATGCTTTCACAGTTTGCTGGTGCTTTTGTTGCTGGTGTGGTGAATGCTGCATGTAATTGGCATATCACCACGGGCTAAACATGCTGGAAGTCAAAGATGTTCAACTGCGCCTTAAGCGCCAGTGGAATATGTGGATGTCAGGATTTAGTTCCGATGAGATTGGGCCATGTGGGCGGGCCTGCACAGCTGCGACTCCTGAACAGAGAATGGCACTGGTACATGGAAGAAGTCACACATTAATGGACAGATCATTTCTACGATAAAGTTCTGGACATGATAACACATGTCATGTTAGTGTCCCTTTAAGAAATGTTTTTGTCTTATCACATGGCTTCAGTGATGTCATTGTATGGGTGGAGCTGGGCTGTGCTCTGAGTTTTTCCTTTCGTTTTTGAGTTGGGAGCTGGCTGTGGCTCTGAATTTGACTTTCGTTTTGAGTTTGAACTGGTTTTGTACTGCACAGGTTGAAAAGAAGTGTCTCTCTATGTTCATTTTAAAAGCTGTTTCCAGACTACTTGATAACTTAAAATAAATAATTGTTTTCTGGAAGGAATTCAAACCTGCTGTTTTGGAAAGGAAATACCAAGGGTGGGATTCTCCGATCTCCCGGCAGGTCGGAGAATCCCCGGGGGGTGGTGTGGATCCCGCCCTGCCGCTCCGATGCTGGCTGCCGTATTCTCTGGTGCTGGTTTTCGGGCGCGGGCGAGGTTTACGCAACGCCGGTCGGGGGGCGTTGGCACAGCGGCTCCCCCCCATCAATTCATCGGGCCCCGATGGGCCGAGCGGCCACCCCTTTTCAGCCAGTCCTACTGGCATGAATTGGACATGGTCCATCATGGCGGGACCTGGCTTGTCAGCCGTCTAGCGGGGTCCTCGGGGGGGGGGGGGGGGGGGGGGGGGGGCGTGGGGGGATCTGGCCCCCACGGTGGCCTGGCCCGCGATTGGGGCCCACCGATCTGCGGGCGAGCCTGTGCCATGGGGGCACTCTTGCCCTCCACGCTGGCCTCTGTAGGGCTCCGCCATGGCTGGCGCGGAGAAGAACCCCCCCGCCCATGAGCAGGAACTCAGCGGCGGTTCTGCGCATGCACGGGGCCACGGCTGTCCTTCGGCGCCGGTTGGCGCAGCACCAACCCCTCCAGCGCCGGCCTAGCCCCTGGAAGTGCGAAGGATTCCGCAACGTCCGGGTGGCCCGACGCCGGAGTGGTTCGCTCCGTTCTTGGCGCCGGTATTGGCCCATTGCGCCAAGTGCGGGAGAATCCCGCCTCACCTCTTGAGTGCCAAGTGCTGGGCCATACCTTTGAAAAGGGGTACTGGTTTTCTACTTAGACCTTGTTATTAAATTGGAACTGTAAAGGGGGTTATACATAGATTACTGTAGCTGTGTGGGTATTTATGTATGTAGTTGATAAAATGCTTATTGTGTGTGTTTATAAAAATGTTAACTAAATTTGTAGAATAAAGTTTGTTTTTGATTAAAAGCGCTTAAGGCTTCTGTTGAATAACAACTGAAAGGCAGGCTCTTGTGCTCATCCGAAACAAAATTGATAAACAGTTGTAGGTCAGGTGAACTCCATGAGATACTTTGACATTTTCTAACCCCGGCCCATTACACACATGCGCAGGCACATCCTCCGTTTCTGTTGAGGGACTTGGAAGGGATGATACCATGTGTTTGGATTTGTTTGTGAAAGTGAGCTGTATTGGTACCAATATGGAACAGTGACATTCTCTTGTTGTTTAATGGTTAGCGTGATATGTGGAATGTTACGTAGTTATTTTCCAAATTTTGTTACTGTTGACCATTTAATACATAAAATATTCACAAGTGGATTCTCATGTGTACACATGCCATGTCTCAGATGATGATTATTGCATCGCATTTCAATCAAACTTTGAAGCCTGAACAGTGTGCCTGAAATCTAGAAGCTCAGCATCATAGAGGCAGCAGCCAACAATCAAACATTCAAGACCTGGACTTCAGCAATGGGGATAGCCTCGCGACCATAGGGTATGTATGTGAATCAGGGGAGGGCACCTGTTCCCAGCAGGAGCCTGGTGTCTAGGAGCTTCAGCTGTGGCCAGGAGTCAGTGTGCTCAGCGAGGTTTTCCAGCACAACTGGCTTGGTGGATGGTGAGAGAAGATGGGACAGGTAAGGGTGGGGGAAACTTCGGGGATTTGAGGGTCCCCAATGGAAGCCCTAACTGATTGTCAGTCGCTCTCATTCTCCAATTCCTTACAGATATGCCAAATATGTCTAGTTATGTCAGTCCCGCAGATGTTGCCCTTGCGGTGCTGGTGGCAGCCCAGGTGGCCAGTTACCGGAGAAGGCGACAGCAGCATTGATGCAGGCTGGACGTGGCACTCCATATGAAAGGGGTCGGCGCGCCACCATGAAGACCCGACTACTCATCAGGCTGAGGAGGAACCCAAAGAGGGATACCAGCGACGGCTCATGGTATACAGACGTTATTGTCTTTCGAAGAGATGACGGATAGCATATGCCGCAGGAGACTGTATCTCAACAAAGGGACAGTGTGGCACCTGTGCCATGTTCTCACGGACCTAGGACCTCCTGGAGGAAGAGGACACCCGCTCCCGGTGGCTATGGATGTCACCGCAACCCTGAATGTCTATGAAACCAGTTCATTCCAGATCTCGAGGGGGGCACTTATGTGGCATTCAATGAAAAGAATACAAAGAACAATACAGCACAGGAACAGGCCCTTCGGCCCTCCAAGCCTGCGCTGATCATGATGCCTATCTAAACTAAAACCTTCTGCACTTCCGGGATCCGTATCCCTCTATTGCCATCCTATTCATGTATTTCTCAAGATGTCTCTTAAACATTGCTTTCTTTTCTGCTTTCAGCACCTCCCAGACACTCATCGCCCTCTGTGTAAAAGAAACTTGCCTCGTACATCTCCTCTAAACTTTGCCCCTCGCACCTTAAACCTATGCCCCCTAGTAATTGACATTTCCACCCTGGAAAAAGTGTCTGACTACCCACTCTGTCCACGCCACCCATAATTTTGTACACCTCTTGTGGTGAGATAACCACTGTAGTTATGTGTACTGCAGTAGGGGGATGTATGCCTGTACCTGTAATACAGGTTCCTCCGGTAAGCCCCTGCCGGCTAACTCCGCCCACAGGGAGCTTATGTATAAATGTATGAGAGCTGCTCAGACCCTTAGTCTACTGTTGCAGATGGAGGGACAACATCGTACAACAATAAAGCCTCTATTGTACTAGTCTCTCGGCTTTGAGTATAATTGTTAGCGCTACAATTTATTGCTGTACGATTTCCCAGTCACCATGGACATCAGAATCAAGCCTGACCGTCTGCAGCTGGATCCGCATTCGCCTCATGCCAGAAAAGACTTTGATCACTGGCTCGCAGTCTTCGAGGCCTACATCTCTTCAGCAGACCCTCCCCCGACGGAGGCTCAGAAAAAGCAACTCCTGTACTCCAGACTTAGCTCCAGCGTCTTTCCGCTCATTCGAGATGCGACCGACTACACCGCAGCTATGGAACTGCTCAAGGAGAACTATGCACCATCGGCGAACACCCTGTTTGCGAGGCATCAACTTTCTACTCGCGTCCAGCAGCCGGGTGAGTCGATTGAGGACTTCTGGAGGACCCTTATACCTCTGGTACGAGACTGCGACTGCCGGGCCCTCACAGCCACGGAACATTCTGATTTACTCATGCGCGATGCCTTCGTTACAGGCATTGCTTCGGACCCCATCCGGCAACGACTGCTGGAAGGGGTCGCCCCCGACCTCGCGGCGCAAAGGCCCTGGCGCTCTCCATGACGGCCACCTCCCGTAGTGCGCAAACTTACTCCGCTAGCCACTCGGCCCACCCGTCCTACCCCTCGTGGACCCCGCAAACGGCTCCCCAGGCCCATCCGTCCTACCCCTCGTGGACCCCGCAAACGGCCCCCCCAGCAGCCGCCCCCGTGCACTATGCCTGCGCTGCCCACCGCACCGCACCCCCTGGGGGTCCCCACTGTTACTTCTGCGGCCAACAGAAGCACCCTCGCCAACGCTGCCCGGCCCGCACAGCGACCTGCAAAGCTTGTGGCAAGAAAGGCCACTTTGCAGCGGTGTGTCAGTCCCGGACGGTCGCCGCTATCGCGCTGCCGGTCCCCACACCTCAGCCGCTCCCTCAATGGGCCCCGCCGTCCGCTTCCCCCGACCCCACGTGCGATCAGTGGGCACCGCCATCTTTTGCCGCCCCCGCCACGTTCGCCCCATGGGCGCCGCCATCTTCATCCACCACAGCCATGTGCGGTCCATGGGCGCCGCCATTTTGTTCCGACCCCATAATGTGCGCTCCATGGACGCCGCCATTTTACCCACAGGTACTGCGGATGCCGCCATCTCGTCTCTTCGGGACGCGACGGGGGCAGGATTGATGCCGGTCCCTGCCGATTCTCCGACTCAGCGGGGGGTCGGAGAATCTGGCCCATGGTTAGTGAAGGAAGGATCATTTTGTCTGATATGAACAACTTACTTGAGACAAGTCATTTGAATGAAGGGGCAGTGGATCCTCACCTCTGCAGCCCAGACATGCCTAGCTGTCGGTGACTACTTTCTCATTGGCCAATCCCCAATTTCCAGGGCACGTTCCTCATAGGGAGTGAGGACACAAATCTTTGGTACTGCGCCCAATAGCCCTTTCCCGTTTATTATCGGCTATCTTCTTCTGTGGAGATGAAGAGAAGGCATTGTGAGCCGCGCACTTGATGGGTCGGGGGGAAGAGGTGAGTCTACAGCAGGTGGCATGTGTGGGAACCACACCTGGACATGAACGGTTGTACTGCTGGGTGCCAGTGGGAGAGAGCGAGGTGTCAGCCAGTGATTTTGGGGGGTGGGGTTGAGGGATGGTAGACGGATGCCACATCCTTCCTATAATGCGGCGACCAGAACTGCTTGCAATAATCCAAATGCGGCCGCAACGGAGTTTTGTACAACTGCAACATGACCTCATGGCTCCGAAATTCAATTCCTCTACCAATAGAAGCTAACACACCGTACGCCTTCTTAACAACCCTCTCAACCTGGGTGGCAACTTTCAGGGATCTATGGACATGGACACCAAGATCTCTCTGCTCGTCCACACTACCAAGAATCTTACCATTAGCCCAGTACTCTGACTTCCTGTTATTCCTTCCAAAATGAATCACCTCACACTTTTCTGCATTAAACTCCATTTGCCACCTGTCAGCCCAGCTCTGTAGCTTATCTATGTCCCTCTGTAACTTGTAACATCCTTCTGCACTGTCCACAATTCCACTGACTTTTGTGTCATCTGCAAATTTACTCACCCATCCTTCTACGCCCTGCTCCAAGTCATTTATAAAAATGACAAACAGCAGTGGCCCAAAAACAGATCCTTGTGGTACACCACTAGTAACTGGACTCCAGTCTGAACATTTCCCATCAACCAGCCATGTTGTCCATACTGTCATCCACTGCCACTAAGGTGGTATTGGTGACCCTGCTTCTGGTCCTTAGTCCCCCTCGGGGGAACAGGATGCTATTTTGCATCCACAGAGTTGAGAAGCCTGTCCAGGTCACCAGTCCTGGTGCTTGGCTGCGCACCATGCTTGTGCGTTGACTGGAAATGGGTGGTGAGGGAACGTTTAAAAGCAATTTCCCCTTGCTGGCAGTGAAAATCAGATGGTGAGACTGCCAGAAATGGTGAGCAGCTCCTGGGGGCTCATTTCTGGCATGTTGTGTGGTGTTCAGTGGTGTTACGTACAGGCCACGATCTTGGCCTATAACATTATAGATGGCAGATGAGGAACATATCAGCCATGATAGAATGGTGGAGCAGACTCAATGGGCCAAATGGCCTAATTCTGCTCCTATATATTATGAACCTATGAACAATCCTGAACTGCACTGAAAGAACTATCGGAGCAACTATGCTGTATATGTCTCAGTATTTTGGGGTCAGATGTCTGGGGAAGAGGTGTGCAGCTTCAGACTAAGCTATGTATAAAATTGTGGAGTGGCAATCGAACGGTAATTGTCACTTTACGGAAGATTCAGTCTGATAAGTGTTAATGAATGCCAATCAATCTTTCCGCCACACCAAACTGCTATCATAATTGTTGAGTCTCAGTGCTTTAGGTTGGAATTGTTTGAGGAGATTTTAAAGCTGCCAGTTTTTTCTTTATTTTCGGGCTCTTTTTCTCTCTCTAACTCAATTTTTCTCTCCTTTTGTACCTGATTGACATTGAATTCACCCCCTTTAATTCATCCCACAGTTTTTCCACTGTTTATTTCCCAAAGTCCTTGACTGATTAGGAAAATGCTCTGTTAGTTGTCCTGTTCCCCCACATAGCATTGATTCTGCTTGAACTTTCAGAAACTTAATAAACAAAAATGTTTTTGACCTGAAGGATTCAGGAGCGAGTTGAACGACTGGCCGACACCAATAGATAGCCTGCTGCAGCAAAATCTGCCCATTAATTTACTGAGCCGGAAATCATTTGTCATTTTTAACTTCCTGTACCATTGAAATGATGTTTCAGTCTTGTGGAAAGCTATTGATAAGAGTAGCATATGAGGCAAGGCAGGTCACATTGTCGCATGATAATGCCAAAAACAATGGTCTGGATTCTCCAAACCCTGACACAGAAATCTCGTTCGCCGACGGGGCGGAAAATCTCCGATGACGACAAAATCGGGGACGGTGCCGCTTTCGCGATGCACCGCCCCTGAAAAGCGGTGTACTCTAAGTGTATGCCGCGCGCCGTATTCACGGCCTCAGGCCATCGTCTGAGGCCCGCCCTGTGATACTCCATCCTTGACTGACCAAGTTCCCAACTACGTGGGACTTGTCTGGTCTCACCCGTTGGGAACCTCGCAAGGCGGCTGCGAACACAGGCCAGGGGAGGGCTGATATGTGGGCAGGGTACCTTAATTTGGGGCTGGAAGCACTGTGGGGGCGGGGTGGGGGGGGGAGGAGTGGGTGGGGGGGAACGATCCGGGATGCGTGAGCCGGCTGAAGGAGGGGACTATTTTTGCGGTCTTGGTCCGTGGGCTGCATCTGTCATGAAGCACAGTGCAGCCACTGTAGGCCACCCTGCGCATGTGTGGCCATGGACCCAGCAATGCTCCGGGCCGTATCGGCAGCTAGAGCTGGGAGCTCTACGCTTCCTGGCTGCTAGCACACCCCCCCCCCCCCCCCCCCCCCCCCAACCCAGATCAGGGAATCAGTGGCCGTTTTGCACCAGTTTTCCTGGTGTAAAACACCACCATTTTCACACCAGCGTGAGGAGACTGTGGGTGGGATTCTCCCCTACCCGGCGTGACGGGGGTCCCGGCGTAGGGGAGTGGCGCCAACCACTCTGGGGTCGGACCTCCCCAAAGGTGGGGAATTCTCCCCACCTTTGGGGGCTAGCCCCGCGCCGGAGCGGTTGGCACCAGAAGACTGGCGCAAAAAACCAGCGGCAGCGGGGCTGGCCGAAAGGCTTTCGCCAGTCGGCGCATGCGCGATGTGGGTTTCTCTTCCGCTTCCGCCATGGCGGAGGCCGTGGCGGCAGCGGAAAAGAAATAGTGCACCCAGGGCACTGGCCCGGAGTCTGAGCGGGGGGCCCCGATCGCGGGCCTGGCCACCGTGGGGGCACCCCCCGGGGTCCGATCGCCCCCCGCACCCCCCCCCCCTCCCAGGACCCCGGGGGCCCGCTTGCGCCGCCGATCCCGCCGCCACCAGAGGTGGTTCAAACCTCGGTGGCGGGAGAGGCCTCCCAGCGGCGGCACTTCGGCCCATCGCAGGCCGGAGAATCGCCGCAGGGGCCTCGCCGATCGGGGTGGCGTGATTCCCGCCGCCGCCACTTCCCGGGTGGCGGAGAATCTCTGCCACAGCGGGGGCGGGATGTTTGGCGGCCCCAGGCGATTCTCCGACCCTGCTGGGGTCGTAGAATTTCGCCCATAGTCTCCCAAACGGAGAATCCAGCCCAATGTGTTCATCAATTATAAGTTTCTTATGACAAAGGAAGCTGAAAAGTTAGGTCTCTATTAAAGTACCAACTAATTACTTTTGTGACACATTCTGAATTAAATATTTGAGATGTTGTGGCACCTGTAAGCCTGTAAATCAACTGCATTGTGACAAGTCAGTATAAAACGTTAAAAATCAGGGGCTGGATTCTCCGCTGGCGGGATTCTCCATCACGCCGGCAGCACACCCACGGCCAGGGATTTCCCGACGGCATGGGGCTGCCCATAGTGGAAAACCCCATTGGACGGCTGGGTGGACAGAGAATCCCGCTGGTGCAGTGGGACGGAGAATCCCACCCCAGATCATTCACTATTAATTAGATGACCAACATTGATACTGGTACAGTGATTAGATATTATGTTCAAATATAAAATATCTTATAAATAGTTAAAAATGTTGATTTTAGAATTTGCATTGTGTCTTCGATAAGCTTCTTTGTAATAATAATGTACATGGATTGGCCATGCTAAATTGCCCCTTAGTGTGCATAAAGGGTGGATGGTGAGGGCACGTGGGCTTCGGTGGGGTCCTCCTTTGGAGGGGTGGTGCGGACTCGATGGGCTGGATGGCCTGGCCTCTTTCTGCACTGTGGGGATTCTTTGATCCGACACAAAACTTGTCAGCGATATTTACCCACTTTAGTGTCAACCGTTTCTTAATATAGCAACTGAACACCTGAAAAAGAATGAATTTCAGTAGGAGAAAGTCATTGAAGCAGACATCATGCAGCATTGAAGAGAGAACTAAAGGTGTTACTTGAGGGATTGAAGAGAGTGTGATATAATGAGACGGAATGTAGGCTGAAATCAACAAAATGGAATGACTTGCTCGATTTAAATGCAATGATTTATGCTAAAATTTCCTATAGTTTCTGGACGTATCCTCGTTTCAGAAGCATTCAACTTTTTAAAGGATGATGCAGAATTAACCTTATTCCATTGGATGACAGTGTATTATATATTTACAGAGTGATCTAAAAGGCACTGACATGCAAAAAATCATGACACTCTTTGTCCTTTCTGACTCCTTCAATCTATATTGGGCCGTTGCAAATTGAGCATGAGTGTCAAAGTTTCAAAATTTTCACAAAGTTTCAAAATTCCAGATGAAAAGATGTCATGCTCTGGTTCATTAAATTATTAATCATAAACAATAAATAATTGATCACACATAGCATCAACAGACCATGTGTAGCCTTCAAATGGTGGGATTAGAGGGTATGGAATAATTGGACCAAGACAGGCAGATGTTATTCAGTACCCAATTTAAAGTCATGAATTCTGTCCTTTTTCTCTCTATTACTTTGATTTTTATAAATTTACTGATGCTTCAGTAGCAAAACTGACAGCAAAGTGGGAAGCAGGAAAGTGAAGTTGCTTGAGGCATACACGTTCCTCTGCAGTATACGATCAGGACTAAGAGACTTACAAATAAGGCTCGATATGACTATCCCTGATGGGACACTGCAAAAAAAGCACAAAAACTTGACAGAGGTCATTTTCAATCGGAGTACAGACATAGGAAGTTATAATGGGAAAAGTTAATACAAAAATGTAACAGACAGAAGGTTTTATAGAGAGGAATTGTGCACAAATATATATTTTTAAAAACTTTTGCAGCCATGTAATGCTTACATATTCATGAAATTATTAACCATTACAGCCCTAAAATCCCAGCAGTTATGCCTGAAATGGCCCCATTATAGGATTCCAGCATCAACCCACCACGGTGTATAGGATCAGTGGGACAGCACCTGATAGCCCGGTTCTGACAGATGCAAGAAGTCAGATGGGTACATCTCTGACATGTTTGTCCCATGTCAAAGGAAACATTGATGTATGCCACCAGTGAATTAAGTTGTCCAGTGTCCCACCCAACCCTAGCCACATTCTCCCGAGTAAAGGGGCTGCTCTGGAATTTAAAACAAAAATCTTCTTTTGGAAGTCCAGTCCCCTACAATTCCTTGTAGAGAGCAGTTGCCTCCCCTCATTTGGCGTACCATCCTCCAAAGATATGGGTCTCATATCCCAGCCTTGAATCTGTCCCCTGGCTGTAATTTGCCTTGTAAATGTATTTAGAGGTTCTCTCCCTTAAAAGACATTTGGGAAACTCATGGAACTTCTGGCAATCTCCCATTTTATTGAGATTCTACCCACCAAAGCCCTGAGGAATTTAAAGACCTCAACCCCCGCCCAACCACGGGTAAATCCACTGCGAGGCAGGCAAGCCATTGAAATCTCTCTTCACATCGGCAAGGCTGGAAGATTCCGCCGATGTGCAGGGCCGGAAAATAGTTTTTAATGTCAGCTCTTGAACTGTTTTAGTATCGCTAAAGTATTTTCTCCGACATCATGAAATTATGTAACCATTTTCTTGGCTAGTTGTTACATTTTATTTTCTAAATTATAACGTTGACTCCACATCAAAAGTATTTCATTGGCTGTAAAATATTTACTTGTTCTGAGTTTGTGTATGGTGCTAGATGAATAGATTTTCTTTTCCTCTAAGCATCACGCTTGCAAGGAATTGTAGTGTTGGAGTAGCCAAGGATACTGTCCAAAAGGGCAGCATGGTGGTGTAGTGGTTAGCTTGCTGCCTCACGGCGCCGAGGTCCCAGGTTTGATCCCGGGTCTGGGTCACTGCCGTGTGGAGTTTGCACATTCTCCCTGTGTTTGCGTCGGTTTCGGCCCCCACAACTCAAAGGGTAGATGGATTGACCACGCTAAATTGTCCTTTAATTGGAAAAAATGAATTGGGTACACTAAAATTATTTTTAAAAATATCATGTCCAAAAGTATCGAAATTTTAAGGAAACGGGGGAGTAATGCTTCCGATCCATGAAGCAGTGGACCCTTTTACCATCAATGGATGCAAAGAAAATGCAGAGAAACAAAATGCATTTTGTAAATCATTCTGCTCCTCTAAAACAGACCGTGCTAAATAATCAATATCAGCAGAAAGTCAAGAGTTCCAGCAACTTGCCTCCTGTAAGTTTCTGATGCTGCTTCACTTCATCTGCCTCCCCAAAGAAAATGAACATCTAGAATCCAGAGGAAAGCTGATCCAAGCATACTTAAAAGAAACGACATGAAACTCTAAATCGTGTTGATCTAATTTACAGATAATCAGAAATATATAAAACAGGAGGGTTCGAGTGTCGCAGAGAATTATAACAAAAAACATATCTGGGACTTAACTCTGGTGAATAGACTCAATTCGGACTACTTTATATTAAGACTTCTTTTGAAGTTATTCTAGAATCAATCTCTGTGCAAAGGTACTTCCACTTTTGAAAATTATGCCATGCATATGCAACTCAGACAAAATATGCAGAGTTAAATGATAAGCCCTGTAGCATTTTGAAACCATTTTGTAATTTAGTCAAAATTATTTGATTTGTTTTATTGTACATGCACAGAATATTGGTGAAAGAGGAAAGTTAAGAAAGTCGAATAAAAACTAATCTTACTGTTAGAAAAATTATGGGAAGGAAAATTTCTACAAAATGAAGTAAACCACTGTTGCAGCTTCTTAAAAGAATTGTTGCATTCAGAGTGGTCTGTGAAAGGAGGTAGAGTGAGGTTTCCTACGTCATCTAATTAGCATACTAATTGGAGCATGTGCACTGCCATAAAATGGGTGTAAATAGCTAAACTGCAGGGGAGGTCATTCAGCCTTTCAAAATGCTGTTCAGGAGCAGTCTGGGGGCCAACTAAGCAAGAAAAGAGTGATGATATGTTCTCTCACCTCACTTTTGCGTAACTTCACAGCAGGTTTTGTCAATAATTTTTATCATACTTTTCCAAAAGCATGACAACTTCAACAATATCTACAGCAGGAAGGTATGGCGCCAAGGCAGAGAAGAGAAATGCAGTATCGTCTTTATTCAAACTTCCAAGCCCTCTTGGAGACCAGCAAGGCACCAGAAATGTCACTCATTCCACGTGGAGGGAAGTGGCACTGGCACTGTGTGCCAATTCCTTGACCCAAAAACTACAGAGCATTATTGCAACAGGTTCCCCATATTCTGCAGGACAGGCAAGGTGAGACAAAAGACACCTCTACATTTCCTTCCTTGTCTTTCCTGGCCATCAACACTCTCTTCGCCCTCAAAGAAACCTTACAGTGCCAACATTTTGCAATGCTCTCTGATTAAGAAAAGCTCTTACTTCCCATCTTGCATGAAGTCTATCCAGCTTCCCTTGAGCAATTGTTTACATGCACAGCCCAAAAGTGCATCATTCATTCACTCTTATGTACCCTAACTTCTTGCAGGACCAATGGGTACACAATATCTGCCAGAGACAGGGCATTGAGAGGGCTTCCCATGTTTAAATGCCTCAACCTTTTTGAGAAGAAAAAGATGCAGCACAAGGGACATTACTTGGCTATTGCTGTAGGAGATGGTGAAGTTGGCAGAATCTTGGCAGTACCAGACCACTGACTGAGCAACTATTCTGCTATCCCGAAATCCTTGCGAGGCGTCACATTGCATTCACTGATTCTAATCCTAAGGGAGTAATGCACATCATTCTCAGTTTCCACCCCCCTTTCTTGCTCATGTCCCTAAATTGTTCCAGTCCCCTGCCTGATATTGTTCTCTTGTCTGAAGTCCGCTCAGAAGAAATGTACCACAATGTATGGTACAAAAATGCATTATGTGTTTATAATACATAATTATACACATGTGCCTTTTAAAATCTCGAGACAGGAGTCACGTGAACTCAAAGAATTCCAGAGTAAGTCAAACTTACTTCTCATTAAAGGTTTGTAAATTTAATAAAATTTTGATTAATTTTATTCCAATTTATGATTGGAGATTGAGACTCTGTCAGATATAAAAATGCAGCTGCTCCTACATTTCAGCATAGGAATAGTTCATGTGTGCCTGAAGTTAACATTTGATGTCATATTTAGCTCACTTATGCTAACCTACATTATAACAATCCAAATTGAATTAAAATAATTTTTCAAATAACTTCATCAAAGTTCAGCATTGCTTGAAAAGCATATAACTCTTGACTGACCCCAGTTATCAGGAAATAAATAGACCTTGATAAATAGGCAAATCGAGCAAAGTATACAACGGATGGCCAATTTCCCACTGTCCATTTTTGCTCTCTCTCTAAAATTGAAGTGCGACTCCTGTTACTTACTTTTCTGCAGATATAAAGAGCGGGATTTTCCGTTGACCGACACCGATATCCTAATCGACGATCGGGCGGAGAATTCCTGTTTATGACTGAATCGGGGGCATCGCCGGGCTCTGGACGCTCCGCCCCCTCCAAAACGGCATCATCGAGGAGTACGGCGCACACCATTGGGACAACCTCAGGGTGTTACCTGATGGCCCTTCCCCGATGCTCCGCCCTCGATGGGCTGAGTTCCCGATGACGCGGGGAACGTGTGCTCTCAGTTTTCATGAACCCGGCGTGGCCACTGAGGCCTGTGACTAGCACTGTCACAGTCGGGGTGGTGCAGCTGGCCAGGGAGGCTTTGGCAAGGGCTGGGGGGGGGGGGGGGGGGGGGGGGCTGGAGGGGGGTGGCCTGGGGGTGGCAATGGAATGTCCAGGGGTGCACTATCTGGCAGGTCGGGTCCGCGTACAGCTGGCGTCATGTTGTACGGCGTGGCCGCTGCAGGTCGTCGCCGTCCACATGTACGACCACGGACCTGGCAATTCTCCAGGCATTGACACAGGAAAGGCCTTGCATTTTACATGGTGCTAGGCCCTCACCGGTCAGGGCATCGGTGTGGGAGCGGCACCAATTTTTTTGGTCGTAAAACCAGACACTTACTCTGGACACAGCCTCTAAATCGGAGAATCCAGGCCACAGAGATTCTGATTAACAACATGATAATCATAAGTTACAATTGTTTATTGTAACATAGTCAAGTTTGAACCAAATCAAGAACATAATTAATTTCAGGATTATAGGCCTGAATTCTCCAGCCGTTGCAATCCACTTTTCCCGCCAGCAGCGCACCTCCGCCCGCAGGTTTCCCGGCGGTGAGGGGCGGCTTCAATGGGCACTCCCATTAACAAGCGGCAGGAATATAGAATCCCGCTGCTAGTGAATGGTGCTCTGCTGAGAAACACATGGCCGGAGAACCGCAGAATCTAGCCCATCGTACTGCCAGCACTGTAATTCAATGCAATGTTCTTTGGTTAGGTTTTAATATTACACCATAGGTTGTCTTTCTAGTTTCTACACTATCATAATAAGTGCTACCTTGTATGTTTTTCTTTTATGTCTATTCTAACAGAAAAGCTTATTATTTTTTTCCAACAGTAGTCACACAATCAGCCAAAGCTAAATCTCTCTGTGCAGCAAGTTATTTCTGTCTCTCAAACATTGTGCCAATTGTAGTTCTGTTTGAGCCATGCTGGTCATGCATTGAGGGTTAGACTTGCATCTCAGTTGTTCTTCATTTCTGTTTCATTGGGCATCTTCGCGATTTTTAAACTTTTACTCTATATTTCTTAAACTGTTGAGTGGTTTGATAATTAAGTTAGCTCACCATGTCACCATCACAACTATCGCAAGTGAATGAAGAGAGATGTTTTAAAGGCAAATGCAATTTGATCATTTATCTGTGTCCAGGAAAACTAAAACCTCAAAAAGGTTAAACGCATTCTGCATGGTGCAAGAAAAAAAATCAAGTAATATTTCCTTTGTTTTGATATGCCTGCAAAAATAGTTCCTCTGTCATTCTAAAAGGACATTGAGGCGTGTTTTGTTCATGCCTATGCTTACTTTTTATTATGTCAAAGTATATTTCCATTGTTTGAAGTATTTCCGATATTTTCTCCATGCTTTGGTGATTTGCGAGGGATATTAATGCCAGAGAAAAGAGCGTTTTCAATTTCAAGCATACATTCTGAGCACACAACATGAGATTGCTTAGCTAATGTTGTGATAATTTCATTATGTGCAATTTTGTGACAGGTTGAGGTAAAGGGCAGCATGGGAACCCATGTAACAACCCATCCTCTTCTGCTTTCATCATCAACTTGTTTATTGGCAGAAGTAAAAAAATGTTTAATGCAAGTTCAATTGTTGGATGTTAGTACACGATAGGAAATTTTGCAGAAGGGCCAGTTTGCAGCAAATATTTGTGATATATATCACTATTTATATCTCTTAGCCAGGTACTGGAGCAATTTTCTTTTAGATTCATATGGGGGTAAACAAATTGTTGTTGTTTGCTGAGCTGCTCCTCCAATTGTGTTCAGGCACATGTTGCATCTTAGATTTCCTTGCCTTTAATTTTGTTTTACACAGTTTGAATTTCTAATCTTCCGTATCGGCAACGGCTACTCATGAATTGAAATGCCTTTCGACTGCTTTGAAAGATTTTTCAGAACTGTTGTCTTTCAATTACAAGCTTCTCATTAACTTATTCCTATCCCTTTAAATTCTGGATATGTGTAATATTCTGCTCTCATTATAAAAGTCCATATCTGTCATAATTAAGAGAATGGACCATTCTGGTGTGGGCTGTAGCATACCAAAAATCTAGGCTGCAGTGTCCGATCAGATACCTAGATTTAGCTGAACTGAGTGCCACAGTCAATTATTTCATGGACTTTTATCCATTACAAGGGCACAAGGCTTAAGTATATTACACCTGACTATTGTTGTCCCTCAGTTTTCCAATTACTGTTAATATTGGATAAGTTGACTTCCAGTGATACTGTTCTACATGTCCTCTTTTTCAGTTATCCTGCTGTTTGTGAGTTCCTGCAGAACAATAATTTATTATCAGTTATTCGAGCTCATGAAGCACAAGATGCAGGGTAAGCTTATAAACATTTTCAAACTCAGTATATGCTGTTTTAACATTTTAGCCTGATTTTCCTGATCTTCGATTTTTGCCCATTGATGCACTATCAATTACGACGAGACGAGAGTAGAATGTAATCGAGGCTTTATTACACAGAGATGTGTGGCCTCCTACAGCAGCTGATGAAATAGCTGCTGTACGGGGAGCACACATATTTATACTCCACCTATTGGGCGGAGCCAGCAGGCAGGGATCTACCCCCGTACCTGTAGTACAGGGGCCTTGGTGTAATACCCATATATACAATATAATACAACAGTGATGACTACCACATTCACCCCCTGTTAAAAATGAGTCCAGCGGGGGTGGTGGAAAACTATAGACATACAGATTGGTTTTAAAATTACAGAGAAGATTACAAAGTTAGACGATCGGGCGCCTTGATCTGTCATTGAGAGCGTCACAGTGCTGGTCGTGACTCAGGCGCCGGCTTGGTCTTCGGTGAATCCGGGAGCATGTCAAAATCCTCCTCATCCCCGTGTGGGAGCAAGGGGAGGACGGATTGTCCTGGAGCGGGGGCTGCGGTGGGGTGCGCTGGGGGAAGGGAGGGTGACGCCGGGGCGGGGGGGTGGGGGTTGTGTGGGGACACAGCTGGTGGCAGATCCCTGAGGGAGACTGTATCTTGGCGGCCGTCGGGGTACGCTGCGTAGGCGTAATGCGGGTTTGCGTGGAGTAGCTGTACCCTCTCAACCAACGGGTCCGCCTTGTGGAGCAGCATGTGCTTGCGGAGGAGAACGGGTCCTGGAGCAACGTTGGGAGCGAAATCCCAGAGGTGGACTTCCTGGGGAAGGCAAAGAGACGTTCATGGGGGGTTTCGTTAGTCGCGGTGCACAGGAGCGACCGAATAGAGTGAAGTGCGTCGGGGAGGACCTCCTGCCAGCGGGAGGCCGAAAGATTTCTGGACTGTAGGGCCAGCTGGACGGCCCTCCAGACCATCCCATTCTCCCTCTCTACCTGTCCATTTCTCCTGGGGTTGTAGCTGGTCATCCTGCTCGAGGCAATGCCCCTGTTGAGCAGGTACTGGCGCAGCTCATCGCTCATAAATGAGGATCCCTGGTCGCTGTGGACGTAGGCAGGGAAACTGAACAGAGCGAGATGGTGTTGAGTGCTTTGATGACGGTGGCAGACGTCATATCGGGGCATGGGGCGGCGAAGGGGAATCGGGAATACTCGTCGACCACATTAAGAAAGTACGTGTTGTGGTCGGTGGAGGGGGAAGGGGCCTTTGAAGTCCACGCTGAGGCGTTCAAAGGGGCGGGAGGCCTTCAGCAGGCGCGCACGGTCTGGCCGGTAGAAGTGCGGTTTACACTCCGCGCAGACATGACAGTCTCTGGTGATAGCCCTGACTTCCTCGATGGAGTAGGGCAGATTGCGGGCCTTAATGAAGTGGTAAAAGCGGGTGACTCCTGGGTGACAGAGATCGTCGTGCAGGGTCCGGAGTCGGTCCAGTTGTGCACTGGCACATGTACCTCGGTGCAGGGGGCTCGTTGAGCTTACCGGGGCGATACAAAATCTCGTAACTGTAGGTGGAGAGCTCAATCCTCTACCTCAAGATTTTATCATTTTTGATCTTATTCCGCTCTGTGTTGTTAAACATGAAGGTAACCAACCATTGGTCAGTGAGGAGAGGGAATCTCCTGCCGGCCAGGTAATGCCTCCAATGTCGCACAGCTTCAACGATCGCTTGGGCCTCCTTCTCGACGGAGCAGTGCCGAATTTCGGAGGCATGGAGGGTGCGGGAAAAGAATGCCACGGGCCTGCCTGCCTGGTTGAGGGTGGCGGCCAAAGCGACGTCTGATGCATTGCTCTCGACTTGGAAGGGGAGCATCTCGTCGACCACGTGCATCGCAGCCTTGGCGATGTCAGCCTTGATACGGTTGAAGGCCTGGTGAGCCTCGGCCGTCAGTGGAAAAACGGTCGATTGAATGAGTGGACGGGCCTTGTCCGCTAGTTTGGGACCCACTGGGCATAATATGAAAATAACCCAGGCATCGTTTGAGAGCCTTGGGACAGTAGGGGAGGGGGAGATCCATGAGAGGACGCATGCTGTTGGGGTCGGGCCCCAGAACTCCGTTCTGAACTTCATAGCCGAGGATGACTAATCGGTTCGTGCTGAACACACACTTCTCCATGTTGTAAGTTAGGTTGAGGAGAGCGGCGGTGTGGAGAAATTTGGAAAGGTTAGCGTCGTGGTCCTGCTGGTCATGACCGCAGATGGTGACATGGTCCAGATACGGGAAAATGACCCGCAGCCCGTAGCGGTCAACCATTCGATCCATCTCCCGTTGGAAGACCAAGGGATGATGCCGAAGGAAATCCTAAGGAAATGGTAAAGGCGGCCGTCTGCTTCAAACACAGTGTATGGGCGATCCGCCTTACAGATGGGGAGCTGGTGGTCGGCAGATTTCAGGTCCACTGTCGAGAAGACCCGGTACTGTGCAATCTGATTGACCATATGGGAGGGGGTACGCGTCGAGCTGCGTGTACCGATTGATGGTCTGACTGTATCAACGACCATCCTGTTTTTCTCCCCGGTATTCACCACTACCACTTGGGCTCTCCAGGGGCTGTTGCTGGCCTTGATGATACCTTCCCGCAGCAGCTGCTGGACCTCAGACCTGATGAAGGTCCTGTCCTGGGCACTGTAACGTCTGCTCCTGGTGGCGACGGGTTTGCAATCCGGAGTGAGGTTTGCAAAAAGGGAAGGCGGGTCGACCTTAAGGGTCGCGAGCCGGCAAACAGTAAGCGGTGGTAGGGGCCCGCCAAATTTCAAGGTTAGGCTCTGGAGGTTGCACTGGAAGTCCAGACCAAGTAGGAAGGCAGCGCAGAGGTTGGGGAGGACGTAGAGCTGGAAGCCACTGAACTCTACGCCCTGGACGGTGAGGGTGGCGATGCAGTACCCCCGGATCGCCACGGAGTGGGATCTAGAGGCCAGGGAGGTTCTTTGGTTAGGGGGGTGCACCGCGAGGGAGCAGCGCCTTACCGTATCGCAGTGGATGAAGCTCTCTGTGCTCCCAGAGTCCAGAAGGCAGGATATCACATGCCCGTCGACCATCACCTTTGTTGAAGCGGTTGCGAGGTTGTGCAGTCGAGACTGGTCGGTCATGACCGAGGCGAGACACGGCTGGTCGCCGTCGGTTGCAGGCGATGAGCGACCCGATGAGGTTCCCAACGGGCAGGGGTCCTGAGGTGGGTAAGATGGCGGCGCCTACGGGCCGCACGTGTCCTGGGGCACGCAAGATGGCGGCGCCCTCGGACCGTACATGTCCTGGGTCAGGCAAGATGGCGGTGCCCATTGGTTCTGAGGCAGCCATGGTGACGGCGCCTTCAGGCCGCACGTGTCCTGGGGTAGGCAGGATAATGGCGCCCTCGGGCCGCACATGTACTGGGGCAGGCAAGATGGCGGCGCCCATTGGTTCTGAGGCAGCCAAGATGGCGGCGCCCTCGGGCCGCACGTGTCCCAGGGCAGGCAAGATGGCGGCGCTCATTGGTTCTGAGGCAAGCAAGATGGCAGCGCCCACGGGCCGCAGGTGTTGTGAGTGGAGCAAGGTGGCGGTGCCCACGGGCCGCACATGGTCTAAGGAGGGGAAGATAGCAGCGCCCACTGGCCGCACGTAGGGGGTGCAGGGACAATAGCGGCGATTGGCATACTGCAGCGAAATGTCCCTTCTTGCCACAGGCCTTGTAGAGCGCACTCCACGCTGGGCAGCGTTGCCGGGGGTGTTTTGTCTGTCCACAGAAGTAGCACTTGGGTCCCTCGGGGTTGGTTGGTTGCCACGCGGTGCAGGCGTGGGGTTGGCTGAGGGTGGTTGCTGGCGGAGTCCACGATGTACGGGGGGGGGGGGGGGGGGGGGGGGGGGGGGGGGGTGGGGGGGGCGTGCATTCGGGGACATAAGACTGTCTGTTGTGTGAGGCGACCGTGAGCGAGAGCGCTAGATTCTTGATCGCCGTGAGATCAAGCGTGGCCCGTTCTAAGAGACGCTGATGGATGTAGTCAGACCTTATGCCCGTAACAAACGCGTCAATTCATTAGCAGGTTTGAATATTCAGTGGCTGAAATGGCCTGGCAATCACAGTCTCTCACCAGGGCGAGCAGGGCATGCCAGAAATCTTCCACAGACTCACCTGGAAGTTGGTGCCGCGTGGACAGGAGGTGCCTGGCGTAGATCTTGTTGGTCTGCTGAGCGTAATTCTCCTTCAGTAGCGCCATGGCCTCTGTGTAGGTAGGCGCGTCCTGGACGAGGGTAAAAACATTGGAGCTCAGCCGCGTGTACAGAATCTGGAGCTTCTGTGCTTCGGAGATTGGGTTTGGCGCTGACCTGATGTGTGCTTCAAAGCAAGCTAACCAATGTTCAAAGTCTTTTTTGGTTTGTCTGTTTGAGGTTGCAGCTGCAGGCCGTCCAGCTTGATGCGGAGGTCCATCTCTGTAAAATCTCTGTGCAATAAATTGATGCACTATCAGTTACGACGAGACGAGAGTAGAATGTAATCAAGGTTTTATTACACAGAGATGTGTGTGCTCTCCAAACAGCAGCCATTTTGTCAGCAGGCAGGGATCTACCCCCGTACCTGTAGTACAGGGGCCTTACCATAATACCCATACATACAATATAATACAACAGTGGTGACTACCACACCCATTTCTCCCAGTGAAAATACTGGAGAAGCCTGCCATTCACAGGTAGCTCAGAAAACCACACCAACATGGTACATTGACATGAGGGATGCAAGCTGAAGACCAGCTCATGACCACCACGAGCAAAATTGTGAGATCTGTGATAATTTGTCAGAATTTCAAATAAGGTGGTTTCTGCTATGTGGCTATGGCTCATATTAATATGCGATTCAGCAGACTTGAATTAAAGTCCACTGAACACTAAGCAGCGCCAAGAAAGACCCTGATATTCAACACCACATTGACGTTTTGCTTTGGCATCGGTGAAGATCTCCCATCGAGATAACTTTCAATTATTTCCTGCGCTGATGAGCTCACTATTGCAGGAAGACTACACGCGGATCGGGGATCCATTTTTAAATGCAGCCACGATATTTTGACCCCGCTCCACCATGGCCTCAGGACCCCCACACTTCAACCTACCTACCTCTTCCAGGTTCTTCAAGCCCCACACCCTGCCAACCTCATCTCTTAGGAGTAAGGTCCCTCGCTCAGCCCATGGCATAGGCAACCTATCACCTGGACATCATGACATGACTAGCCTGGCACCCTGGCAGTGCCCATGCAAGCCTGGCAATGTCATCCAGGAACCCTGGTAGTGCTAAGGTGGCATTTCTAGGGTGCTCAGGTGGCAGTGCCAAGGGGTCAGGCTGACAGTTCCAAGGTGCCCAGGTGCTAGGAGTGCAAAGTACCTTCCCGTCCTGTCCTTGACCACCCGGGGACATTAACGCCCCAGCAAGTACCCCCCCAGGTGCCATCATGACTGGTTCACGACTTTGTGAACCAGTACGAAACAGAGCCTGGCGAATCCCGGGCCTCGGGTGAATTGGGCAAGCGCATATTTCAATGAGGTTCTGCTTAATCTCGCGAGATGTTTTGAGCATCACGAATCTCACGAAAGGCCTCTCGCGTGATTCAACAGTCTCGTCATGACACCAAGTCGGGCGAGATGAGGCCGCTATATCGCGCCCATAATCTCTCCAAATCAGAAATTCTGAGGCCTATTATTTAAAATGAATTAATAAAACTTTACTGTCTGTGCCAGATGTAGTCCAGTAACTTTTGCTTGTATTCAGAATGAAAAGCTCTTGAGCTAAACTACAACCTACACAAAACAGTTTTTTGTTTAAAAGTGAATATTATAATGTTAAAACTTGAAAACATAAACTGTCAATTTTTCCTCCTTTTCAGTTTGCACTTGTTTGACTTACTTTGCAAAAATTCCAAATATCGCAGTAATTCTCAGCGGGCGAAATTCTCCGTCTCGCAACACCGCAAATGCGAACCAAGCTTGGGTGTCGAATCAGGCGTCCGGCCAAATTTGAGGTCCGCGCCTGGCGCTGATACAGGTGCCGTACTATGGTCACTCACTGATGGCAATAATAAAGTTTGCGCCCTGTGCCAGCATGCCAGAGTAATGGTGTAAACCATGCCCAGTCATTTTTTTTGGCAAGATTCTGTCAGAAAACTGGTCTGTGCAAATGGAGAGTTCCACGCCAGTTTCTGTCTGAGCTTGACACTTTGTCAAATTCCGGTAAGATTCCGCCCATTACTTTTGTTGACACATTGTTATTTGCTTGATATAAATTTATTGTTGCATAGCTGGCAAGTATGGGAAAACATAAAGGACAAGTGCAAACAATATTATGTAACTGTGTATTAATCTTGAATTTGCCTTTCAGCTATCGCATGTACAGGAAGAGTCAAACTACAGGCTTCCCTTCACTTATCACAATCTTTTCAGCACCAAACTACCTTGATGTTTACAATAACAAAGGTATGGAGTTGAACTGTAAATTAAGCCAACATTGAGTATATGCTATTGAAAACATTTGTAATTGTATACGAAAGATAAACACACATACTTTCTCTACATTACCTATCATGGTTCACATGAACGACCATCATTTCTTCAACCCCAAAAGATGTGTGGATTTACTTGTTTTCAAAAAGCAGTAAAGGAGGATAGGGAAGACATTTTAACTGGGAGCAGGTGGCATATGGGTGAGGGCTGGAGTGAGACATTGGACATTGACCACTGGCAGTATCAATTTGAATCCCGAGAAATTTTAGCTCCCATGCCTAATTTACATTTACTAACCAGCTGCTTGCCCGAAGCAGTGAGCCGGAAGCGGCCTACCATTAAAAGCTAAGTGGTAGGGAAAGGATTTTGGTAGTTGTACAAATGGGCAGGTAAGGAGGTGCCTGAGGCAGCTGATGTGTTGGCTTGTGTAGACTTGAGAGATGAACAGACACTTCCAACACAGATGAAGGTTCAACTCAATTTTATTAACTAACTTCTAACTAACTAACACACGATGACTGTGGGTCTAAATAATGCTAACTTGAACTCGAGACCTAAGCCTTGTCCGAACCAGTTGATTCTCTCAGCACGTGTTGTGAGTCCGTGCTGGGCTGAATGAGTTCCTGTTACACTCCGAGGCAGAACCCAGAATGAGCGGGAACCGTGGTGCCCTCTGCCTTTATAGTGTGTGTATTCTAACTGGTGATTGGCTGCGGTGATTGTACATGTTGATTGGTCCCTGTGTGTGTCCATCAGTGTGTGTCTGCACCATGATATATTGGTGTATATTATGACATCCCCCCTTTTATAAAAAAATGTTGATCTAGGCATGTGGTAATAAATAGTGTGGGTGTGTGGAGAATGTATCTAGCTACGTGTGAGGTGCGAAGACATATGTACAAAGCTATATACAGGAAACAAGACTATTTACAGAGGAAGGTGCCTGGTGCAGATGACTACCATGAACTGGAACAACCAACGAATCTATTTACAGATCACTGGATAACGAGTGCAACAACAAAGAATATGGGAAGAAGAACATTTTTAAAAGTCCACATGTGTGCAGAGTTCATAAGTTCAGTCTCTGAGGTAGGCGACGAACTCTGGTTGACCGCCTCAAGGGTGGGGCAATGGCTGGCGCCTCAGGAGCCGGGAGGGCTGCAGCACTGTCAGGGGCAGGCAGAGCGACTGGAAGCGCCACACAGTCCACGGCGGGATCAGTAGAAGAGCTGGTCGGAGGACCCCTTGACGACCCTGGAACAAGGCGAAGAGCACGCCTGTTGCGGCGCCGAATTGATCCATCCGGTAAGCGGACCAGGAAGGAGCGGGGGGGGGGGGGCCACCTGCTTTAGAACGACAGCAGGCGCAGACCAGCCACCATCCAGGAGGTGGATGCGAACCTTGTCGCGTGGATGGATGTCAGGAAGGTCAGCAGCCCGTGAGTCGTATGAAATTTTCTGCTGCAGTCGAGACATGTGCATGCGGTGGAGCACGGGGACATGGTTGAGGTTGGGAGCAAGAATTGATGGCACCGTCGTTCTGAGGGTGCGGTTCATTAGCAGCTGAGCAGGCGACAGGCCGGTGGAGAGCGGGGCAGAGCGATATGCCAGCAGAGCAAGATGGTAATCTGAGCTGGCATCAGCGGCCTTGCTGAGGAGCCGCTTTACGATGTGGACCCCCTTTTCCGCCCTTTCCATTGGATTGGGGGTATAGGGGACTGGACGTAATGTGCTGGAAATTGTAGTGCCGGGCGAAGCAGGCCCGTTCCTGGCTCGCGAAACAGGGGCCATTGTCTGACATGACCGTCAGCGGAATGCCATGTCGGGCAAATGTCTCCTTACACGCCCTGATCACAACCGAGGATGTGAGGTCGTGCAGCCTGATGACCTCCGGGTAGCTGGAGAAGTAGTCGATGATGATGATGTAATCCCTGCCTAATGCATGGAAGAAGTCGATGCCCACTTTGGTCCAAGGCGATGTGACAAGCTCATGGGGCATCAGGGGCTCCCGTGATTGGGCGGGCTGGAAACGCTGGCAGGTGGAGCAGTTGAGCACCACATTGGCGATGTCATCATTGATGCCCGGCCAGTAGACGGCTTCTCTGGCCCTGCGGCGGCACTTCTCGATCCCCAAGTGCCCTTCATGGAGTTGCTCCAACACTAGCTGGCGCATGCTTTGTGGGACGACGATGCAATCCAATTTCAAGAGCACCCCGTCGACAACCGCCAGGTCATCGCGGATGTTGTAAAATTGCGGGCATTGGCCCTTGAGCCACCCGTCCGACATTAGGCGCATCACCCGCTGCAGAAGTGGATCAGCCACTCTTTCGCGGCAAATTTGCATCAGTCTTGCATCCGTAGCTGGCAAATGGGAGGCTGGAAACTGGACGTTAGCGTCTATTTGGCAAATGAAGCCGTCATGATCACATGGAGTTGTGATTGACCTTGAGAGGGCATCTGCAATGGCAAGGTCTTTGCCTGGGGTATAGATCAGTTGAAAGTCGTACCTGCGCAGCTTGAGTAAGATACGCTGGAGGCGAGGCGTCATGTCATTCAAGTCCTTCTTGATAATATTACAAGGGGGCGGTGGTCTGTTTCATCCGTGAACTGCGGAAGTCCATAGACGTAGTCGTGGAACTTCACGACTCCAGTGAGAAGGCCGAGACACTCTTTCTCGATTTGCACGCGATGCATACGCAACGGGGGCCCATGACGAGGCCTCATCTCGTTGCAGGAGCACAGCGCCAATGCCCGACTGACTGGCATCAGTAGAGATTTTGGTCTCTTTGGTCTGGTCGAAAAAGGCCAACACTGGGGCCGTGGAAAGCTTGGCCTTCAGCTCCTGCCATTCACGCTCGTGAGCAGGAGCCATCGGAAATCTGTGGTTTTGCGAATCAGGTCTCTTGAGGGCCGTGGTTTGTGAGGCAAGTTTCGGGATGAACTTCCCGAGGAAATTCGCCATACCCAGGAACCAGAGAACCGCTTTCTTGTCCTCGGGTGTCTTCATGGATGTGTTTGCTGCAATCATGTCCTCGTCCGGACACACCCTCTGGTGGGAGATGTGATCCCCCAGAACCTTGATACTTGACTGGCCGAAGGAGCATTTGGCCCTATTGAGGCGGAGGCCGTGTTCGTGGATGCGCCTGAAAACACGCTGAAGGCGGGCAATGTGTTCCTGCGGGGTGGTCGACCAGATGATAATGTCGTCAACATATACCCGGACGCCGTCGATCCCCTCCATCATCTGCTCCCTGATCCGGTGGAAAACTTCGGACTCAGAGACGATGCCGAATGGCATCCGGTGTAGCAGAACCTGCCAAAGGGTGTGTTGAACGTACATAGCTTCCTGCTTGAATCATCTAGTTGGATCTGCCAGAAACCCTTCGAGGCATCCAGTTTTGAGAATAGTTTGGCGTGGGCCATCTCGGACGTGAGCTCCTCCCGTTTCGGAATCGGGTAGTGCTCCCGCATGATATTCTGATTTAAATCTTTAGGATGAATACAGATCTGCAGCTCGCCGGACGGCTTCTTGACACAGACCATGGAGCTTATCCAGTCTGTAGGTTCCTTGACCCTAGAGATGACTCCTTGGTCCTGGAGGTCCTGGAGCTGTTGCTTGAGGCGGTCCTTGAGGGGCACTGGGACTCTGCGAGGTGCGTGAACGACAGGCATGGCGTTGGGCTTGAATAAGATTTTGTACGTGTAAGGGAGCGTGCCAAAACATCATGATATTGTTGGATGATGAAGTCGACCTGCACCCTGAAGTCTGTGTCAGAGGATGCAGTTATATCGCTTGAAGAGAGAGAGTGTACTCTCTGCATTAAGTGGAGCAGCTTGCATGCCTGCGAACCAAGCAAGGAGACTTTTGAGGCAGCAACAATCTCGAACGGGAGAATGACTGTGTGAGCACGCTGTGTCACCTCAAGGCGGCAGGAGCCGCTGGCGAAGATGGCATTGCCATTGTAGTCGAGCAATTTACACGCAGATGGGAGGACAGCAGGCTGTACACAGAGCTTGCGGAAATCAGATGACACAATGAGATTGGCAGAAGTGCCAGTGTCCAGGCGGAACCTGACAGGGGACTGGTTGACCGTAAGGGTGGCACACCACTCATCATCCTGGCTGACGCTGTGGATGTGGACAGGTTCAGTGCCATGGTTGGGGGACATCCTGTTGGTAGTAATGACGCCGATTTGGAACGGGACCTGTGGTCATTGCAGGCATAGTCGGAATCAAGGTGTAGAGTAGGTTCATTGATGGCAGGCTGGATAGCCCTTACGTCTCTGTGGACCTTCGAAAAGCAGCAGGCATGGAAGATCTGTACATTGCAGCGTAGTGGCCTTGTTTGCCACACTGCAGGCAGCGTCGGGACTTCGCAATGGAAGTTACATCTTGGAAGTTCCCAGGTAAAGGTTTACCTGACAATTGTCCAGAAGCAGTAACTTCGCCTGGACAATTACGCTGGACTGGAAATCATTCAATGAAGCAATTTAAATAACTAACTTTGGATGGTTCTGTCAGGTATGCTAATAATCACTCTGAAAGAGTTAGAAGAAATAAAAACACTTCTAACTATTTTTAATACCCAGACTCTGCTCTGGACAAGACACGGCCATGCCATTGCCCACCTGCACGGGTTTCCGACCTGACCTCTGACCGAATGGACCTGATCCTACTTACCCCCACTCTGCCCCACCACTCGACCTGACCCCCATTCTTCAAACCCCCTGATGCAGTCCGCATGCCCCGCGCCCACCACTAATATCCTTACTCCATTCCTGACATCTGTACCTTCTCAGATGTCCAGAACCCTCCCCTCCGAAGTCTGACTCATCGCATCCCAAATATCTGATTCCTCCCACCTCTTTAGCCCTCGATGCCCAAACCCATACCTCCCACATACCCACCACATGCCATTCACATACCTTAGACACTTATCCTCTCCCCAGCCTGTTGCTTTCAATGGAATGTTTAAACTCACCTGCTTTACGGTAGCTAGTGTGGTAGAAACGGGGATGGGTTCTCCTTTGCTTCTCTTACACTTCGATGTTGGAACTAGGGACCTCGCTGCACTACCTGAATCCCATCCGGCCTGAGCCAGGAAAGTTTGGCAAGACAGGAACTTAGCAATTTAAGCACAGGTGAACAGATATGGGAGGAAGTTATGGCCTTTGATGCTTCTGTCACCTGCCAACTTTGAAATTAGTTCTCAAGTCCAGTTTATTAATATACATCAACTAGAGCAGTAGTCTGTTCTGTACTGTACCCCAAGGCAATACCACTGTTTACTTCTCTCCAGTTTAAAAACAACCATTCAACCCAAGTCTTTCTGTCCTTTGGCCAATTTGTACTGTGCTGCCACTGGCTCATTAATCCCATAGGCTTTAATTTTGCTCAGAAGTCTATTATGTGGTACTCTGCAGAAAAAGTTACATTTTGTGGATTGATTGTACATGTGGCCACATACAATTTCTAGTAATATATAAAAAGTTTACGCGCCTCCTGTAACACTTTGTGTCACAATTTTGTGAGATTTTATTTCTGTAGTACTATTTCCATCGTATTTTTCTGCAAAAGTTTGAATTACTAATCTATTACACTTGACTCCAATCCAATCCTCTTGTCTTCAGACAAGGTGATCTTGGGACATTGAATGTTGTTACTGAATCATATTTTTTCCCATGTAACTGAATCCTGGACTGCAGTCTCCAAGCTCCATATCCCAAAAATGTTCTAACTGGATTCTTATATATATAGCAAGAAAATTAGGAAATGAGAGATTTATAAATGTACTGTGCAATATTCAATTCCCACTCTTTTGTTTCGTAACCAAAAAGAAACCCTGAAAATTATTTTTTTTTAAACTCGGGTTCAATCGCTTGCTGGCAGGCAACTGGATAAATGGGTCTTGGGTACAAAACATTTAATGAAATATTCCAAGTTTACATTTTTCTGGCTGGATAGTATCTATCACACTCTGCATAAATCACTCTCTTAGTCTGCACGTTCTCCCTGTGTCTGCGTGGGTTTCCTCCAGGTGCTCCGGTTTACTCCCACAGTCCAAAGATGTGCAGGTTAGGTAAATTGGCCATGATAAATTGCCCCTTAGTGTCCAAAAAGGTTAGGAGGGGTTATTGGGTTTGGGGGATATGGTGGAAGTGAGGGCTTAAGTGGGTCGGTGCAGACACGATGGGCCGAATGGCCTCCTTCTGGACTGTATGTTCTATTGCAGGATCATCCTCCTTAGTTTCTCTTCAGCAAACAATCTTTTTAAACCCCTCTCCCTGTCTCCTTTACCCTCATCTCTAACAACCAAGACTCCAAAGAAGAGTCATATTGGACTTGAAACATTGACTCTGTTTCTCACTCTATGGATGCTGGCAGACATAGAGCATAGAGGAGGAGGGAGGAAACCGGAGAACCCAGAGGAAACCCACGCAGACACGAGGAGAACATGCAGACTCCGCACAGACAGAGAACCAGCGGGGAATCGAACCTGGGATCCTGGCGCTGTGAAGCCACAGTGCTATCCACTTGTGCTTGCTACCATGCTGCTCATAAAGCAAACCTGCTGAGTTTTTTTCCAGCATTTTCTATTTTTATATAAGAGATATTTTGGGTGGGATTCTCTGTTCCCCCAGCTGCACGTTTCTCAGCAGCACACTGTTAGCTGGTGGCGGCATTTACTACTCCCGCTACTTATAAATGGGTTTCCCATTGAAGCCACCCCACGCCGCTGGGAAACCCACAGGCAGAAAAGAGAATCCTAATGGCTGGGGAATTCCAGCCTTTATCTCTTTTAAAAAAGTGGCAAATGACACATGGACTCTTATTTTGCAGAGTGTTTTGGGGGGGAAAGCAATTGTTGTCATTTGGAAGAACAATCCTCAGATTATGAGACAGTTAAAATTTCAATAGTTAATGCTTATGAAGGTGTTCCCACATCATATTCATAACATTTTTAGACTTTAAAGAAAAGACTGAATATAAAATGCATGTAGAACTTGCCAGGAAGAAATTTCCTGGAGGCATGTCCAACACCATCACACCAGCAGGACAGGGCTTGAAAAAGCCGTAACTTCAAGTTTCCAGAGATCGGTGCACTTATTTTCAAGGGTTTCCAGATTTCTGGTTTTAAAAAAAGAGGAACCCCGTCCCTCACCTAAGCCACACGGGAGAACCATCCATGTATAACCCCCCCCCCCAATGTACAGGGGACATCCCTCTCCTCCCCTTCCCTTAGCAAGCCCCTTTCTCCCACGGAGCTCCAAGGTACAGTGCTGGGGAGCTGTAAAAGGCATGCCCCTCTCACCCCTGGAGGTTGTCCTTACCTGTGTAACCCCTGGCGTGGTCCCTTCATATTGTTCCAGAACTGCTGTAAATCTCACCAACATGACGTTACATCAGCGATGGAGGTGGTTCCAATCTGGGGGACAATACAGTGGAGAAAGCCTATAATTGTATATTGATGCATTTCAATGAGCTTCCTGCATTATATCAATGGCAGGGGCTGGGAACAATTGCGGCATGAGATCTTGTTGGCGAGGTTCTTGTTTCTTCACTCTTGTGGGATTTTGAGCCCGTACCATCAGTTGGACCCGCAGCGTACCGCAGACACAAAATCCCAACCTCTCTTTCTGAGTGTCACTGTTCCCTGGGGAGGTAATGAGCAGTTAGATCATATACTTCTCCACAAAGCCGTGGAGCTGTAATCAGTGTCCCATTAGCAGGGCAGAACTTATATTTGCCGTTCAGTACGTCATAGTCAGTATTGTGCTGTTTATTTTTATTAAATCTTTGAAAGATATTGGGCTGAATTTTATGGCGCTTCCCATTGGTGGGATCTTCCAGTCCCACCAATGGTGACGCCGCACGATGGGTTCCCCGGCAATGCGGTCAGTGAACAATGTAAAAGGCGGTAGACATTGCCATGCTGGATAATGGCGAGTTGCCTCCACTGCCGGAAAACGCTGCCGGAGGAGGGTGCGGAAAATCCTGCCCATTGTGTCATGGGCCAGAGTTTAGAGAACCCCAAAGTGTATCATGGGGAGTTCACCTGACCCACAACTTTTAATAGATTGTATAGACTGTAATAGGTTGTAATAGATTTAACTCTACAGGTGTGGTACAGCAGAAATGGAAAAGTATTTTTTAAAGCAAAACAATGTTTATTCTATGAACTCAAGTTAACCTTTTTAAAACATACAGTGAACAACTTAGCAACTATTAATTCAAATACAACCCCCAAAGAATACAACACTAAGTAATCCTTCAGCTGTCCTTTTAACATCCATAAGACTTAAACAAAACCTTTAAACAGAAGCCCATCAGGTTAAAGTCACTACTGTGAGCAGTTATTAGTTTTAAATCACCAAAGGATCGATTTACAGTTTTAGATCACAGAGAGAGAGAGACTAATACCCTTTCTGGCTGTGACTGCAGCTATCCAGCTCTGAAAACGAAACTAAAACACACCCTGCAGCAAACAGCCTATAACAAAAGTAAAAATCTGACAGACAGCCCAGCTCCACCCACACTCTGACATCACTGATAAACACCCATTTCTTAAACGTACATTTATTAAACATCCATTTCTTAAAGGTACTCTCACATGACAATTGTTTTCAATAATTTTGTTCAAATGTGATTTATGGCTTAATTGTTTGCAGCAATTATTGATCATACTCTTTAAGCATCTGATAAATGTGAAGCAAACAATGTATTTGGTAGCATAGTGGTCTGTTACTGGACTCATTCTCTAGAGGCTGGACTAATAACTTGGTAACTTGAGTTTAAATCCAACCACAGAAAGGGACTTTAAATTCAGTTACTTAAATATGAAATAAAAAATCTAGTATCAATAATGGCCACCATAAAAGCACAAGATTGTTGTAGAAAACCATCTAACCTTCAGATAGGGGAGATGGTGGCATAGTGATAATGTCACTGGACTAGTAACCAATGGCCGTGGCTCAGGGAACATGGGTCCCACCATGGCACCTGATTGACTCAAAGGTAGGTAAGCGTGGGCAATAAATGCTGGCCCAGTCAGCATATTCATATCCCAGAAATGAATGAATAAATGATGAAACAATAGGTGTTGATCTCCAGGTCATTGAATTGCAATTCAAATAATTTTTAAAATCTGGAATTGAAAGTTAATCTCAGTAATATTCAATAATATTGATTGTTGTAAAAACCCATCTGGTTCGGTAATGTCCTTTAGGGAAGGAAAACTGCCGTCCTTACCTGTTGTGGCCTACATATGACTCCAGATCCACAGCAATGTGATTGACTCTTAAAACCCCTTTGAAATGGAAAAGCAAGCCTCTCAGTTCAAGAGCAGTTAGGGATGGGCAATAAATACTACCTTTGACATTATCGACCACATCCATTAAAGAATACAGAAAAATACTGCAATCCATATCTAGTCTGGCCTGCATGTGACTCCAAACCCACAACAATGTGATTTACCCTTAACTATCCTCTGAAATGTTCTAACATGCCAATTAGTTGTCTCAAAGGCAGTTAAGAGTGGGCAATAAATGCTGGCCCAGCCAGCATATCCACGTCCCATGAATGTATGAATAAACGATGAAAAATAGGAGTTGATCTCAGTGGTATCCGATTACAATTGAAATGGGAGGCAATTCTGCATTATGGTGCTGTATTTAATGGATGTCACCACCGGAAACGATGGCCACTGTTGAAGTTACAAGAGACGTGGAACAACCATGGAAACTTCAGAAGAGAGTTAAATGGAACAGCGTCTCCAGGGTCAATCAGGCTACCCTGATGATGGGGGGATAGGTGTGGAAGACAAGGATATCTTCCCTCAGTGGTGGTACTTCCAACGGCAGTAGTCCATCCCGTGACTTGCCACCTGATTCTACTGAAACGGTGCAACTGAGACGCTGTTCCATTTAACTCTCTTCTGAAGTTTCCATGGTTGTTCCACGTCTCTTGTAACTACTGAAACGGTGCAACTGTCCTCCCCCTCCATTACCCCATGCATCTCAGCCTGCTCCTGATGGGATCATTAAATTCCATATTTATGCTACATAGAACTGAAAGGAGCATGCAGAAGTCATTCTAAACTTACTTTTACTCGAGGAAATAAACCGAGAGAACATTAATGCTAGCTTTAAAACAAAAAAAGGTGTTTTAGTACTAAACTATTTAACTCGTACAGTGAGCCTAGAACTGGTGGACAGTTACATAATTAACGAGCCTTGGACAGCTTTACTTTCCAAAATGTCATTGTAGTCTTTGAAGCGCTTTGTCATTCTTGAAAAATTTTAAGTGATTACTCAATACTTAATTAACCACAAGATTAGCCCTGCCAGAATTATTATGAGAACGCTTTTGCACTTTCTGTTATGGTCCTTCCGAAGTAACTGGTTGTGGGTTAAATTGTTTGTTACTGTCTTTCTCTCTGCTTCATTATAGCTGCCGTATTGAAGTATGAAAACAACGTTATGAACATACGGCAATTCAACTGTTCTCCACATCCTTACTGGCTACCAAATTTTATGGATGTCTTTACTTGGTCCTTGCCTTTTGTTGGTGAGAAAGGTATGTGATTGGAATTATGTTTCAATTTGACATAGTCTGTCAATTTTAAAGACTACTATATAGTTATGGTAAATTCCAATGTCATATTAGTCATTAAATTACATGGATTTAAATTCTTAGCATTTTAAACTTTGTTTTTAATGAATCGAAATTATTTAAATTATTTATGAAACCTATTCTAGTAAGTCTTCATGAAATTATCACTGAAACTTTGAATTTTCACATGATTAAAGAAAAGTTTCTTCTGAAATTAAGTAATGGCCTGGATTCTCCACGGGCAGTGGGGTTCCTAATATGGTGGAGAATCGGGTGACCGGAGGAAATCACCCGGTGGGCATTGATCCTTTTGTGATGTTCCGGCTCCCCGCTGAAGGTGGGATCAGGCTTTCTGCTCACATGCCCATTTGCATCCACTCAGCAGGCCGGGTACCAGGTATGGAGACCCCCCCCCCCCCACAGAGACCCCCTAGATGGAGAGACCACCACAGAGACCCCCCAAATAGGGAGCCCCCCCCCCATAGAATCCCCTAGCGAGAGAGCAGTCCAGACAGGGGCAGTGAAAAAAAATATTGTTGTAACACTCAATAAATCTGCTGGCTTAGACAAGGGAAGCACCAGGGGCGGGATTCTCCCCTACCTGGCGGGGCAGGGGGACCCGGTGCCGAAGAGTGTCATGAACCACTCCGGCATCGGGCCACCCCAAAGGTGCGGAATCCTCCGCACCTCCAGGGACTAGGCCGGCACCGGAGTGGTTTGCGCCGGCCGGTGGGGAAGGGGCTTGGCACGACGCCAACCGCGCCGAAGGGCCTCCGCCAGCCGGCGCAAGTTGGCGCATGTGCGGGAGCGCCAGCATATGCTGCGTCATCCCAGCGCATGCGCAGGGGGGTTCTTCTCCACGTTGGCCTTCGCGGAGGAATAGCAGCCGATGCATAGGAATAGAGTGCCCCATGGCGCAGGCCCGCCTGCGGATCGGTGGGTCCCGATCGTAGGCCAGGCCACCATGGGGGCACCTCCCGGGGTCGGATCCCCCCACGCGGACCCTGGAGGCCGCCCGCGCTGCCAGGTCCCATCGGTAAGGACCTACTCTAATTTACGCCGGCGCAACTGGCAAATAACGGCTGGCCACTCGGCCCATTGGAGGCCGGAAAGTAGCTGGGGGGGCCGCTGTCAGCGGCCGCCGACTAGCGCAGCGTGATTCCCACCCCCGCCAAATCTCCGGCGCCGGAAAATTCGGCGGCCTGCAGGGGCAGGATTCACGCCGCCCCCCGGCGATTCTACGACGCATCGGGGGGTCGGAGAATCCTGCCCCAGGTGTCTATTCCTGGAATGAGAGAAGCAGTGACCTCTGTTTAAATCCCTCAGATTCTTTAGCTTCAAGCTATTCATTCATTTATCTTCGTGGGACTGTGATTGACACCTTCCATAAACACAGCCATGAGCCTTGATTCATTCATCTCCCTTCATGGATAAGTAACTCTGAAGTGCTGTAACCATAATGTTTACAAACATCAACCACATCAAAGAGTGGTAACTGCTGTCACTTTCCAGCTAAGCACTTCAAAATTACTCGAGCATGATTGGAATGCACTTAACTCTCTTTGAAGTGGTTGAAAGTTGTAAACACTGTGGTTCGAGCACTGCTGAGTTACTCATCCATAGCATGCAATAGAGTGCCAAAATGTGGGAACATTATGGTTGGGACTTTCCGGGTCCACCCACTCGAAGCAGGATTCGCAATTGGCTGCAGAATGGCATGTTGGGCCAAAATCGGGATTTGCGCCGGGTGTCAGACCCTTTGCGTGTTTCTGGGCTGCCTGACCCAGAATAACGGGAATCCAACCCTGAGCCAGTGGGAACATGCAAAGTACTGATAAGCATGTGGACATTTGAGGATGTTTCCAGAGATCAGGCATTTCATTGAGTTATTCATGAGTTAAGTGATCCCAAGCTTTTTGCTCGAGCTTCTGCAGATTCCACAGCATTCAGACATCACAAGTGGCCTCATCTATATTCCCTTTAAAGACTTGGAAAAAGAGTTGTTCCAGTCTCATCTTTTGGGCCCGATTCCGAGCATAATGGGTGAATTGTGTGTCAGGCGCCAGGCCGATCGCGAGTCTCCCTACTCGCTCACCTGGCACCCGGGACCCAATGGCCGCACCTGGGAGACCTCTCCAGGGCATCATTTAGTACCATCCAGCTTTTCATGCTGACGTTCGCCAGCAGGAAATCCCTCTTAAGTGCGGCCTTGGTGGAGAGAATCGCCCCAAAGCCGAAAAAAAACAGCGAATTCTGTTGAATAGCGGGATCTTTATCAACAGTGCAGGCTTTGACTTGAGTCCGCTGAATCGCGTCCTTTATCTGGGATTTGTCATCGGGAAAATGAAGTTTGTGAGCCATGTAAACATCACAATCTAAATTCCTTTTACAAATTTTAAGAATTTAGCTGCACTAGGCTATAGTTAATGGCCTAGCAAATTAATAAAACTACACTTCCATTATAAAAGCTGTAAACTGGTAATCTTGGTAATAGGTTTGCTAATTATTTGTTACAATTAGGATAAAGCATGCTAATGTACAGACTTTAATTGGAACCTGTTGTCATCCAGGTCCTTGGGTCATCACCACGGAAAGAGAAAAAAATTGATCTGAGGCTAAATCAATAAAACATGATAAAATGGATTTTCCATGTTTCTGATATCTGAGGTATATCGGAGGAAGCTTGAATCATTTTCTGCATAATAGACTGGACAATGCCAATCTAGGCAGGAGTAAATGCTTGTGCAAGAGGTGCCATACCTACAATGCAAAGGACAATTATAATCAATAATGTAATCCTCAGTTATTAGGGCAGCACGGTGGCGTAGTGGTTAGCACTGCTGCCTCACGGTGCCGAGGACTGAGGTTCGATACCGTCCGGGTCACCATCCATGTGGGGTCTGCACATTCTCCCCATGTCTGCATGGGTCTCGCCCCCACAACCCAATAAGATGCACAGGGTAGATGGATTGGCCACGCTAAATTGCCCCTTAATTTAAAAAAAAAGTAATTGGGTACACTAAATTTATTTGAAAAAAATAAAATAAAATAATCCTCAGTTATGAACTGCTGCTCAATTCTACAGTGGACGGGATTCTCCAGTGCCCCAGCCGCATGTTTCTGGGCAGCGCGCCGTTCACTGGTGGTAGGATTCTATCTTCCCGCCACTTGTCAATGGTATTTCCCATTGTAACCAGCCCACGGCACTGGGAAACCCACTGGCTGGGATACAATGCCGGCGGGAAAAGTGATTTGCAACAACCGGAGAATTATAGCCAGTATATAAAGTCTCTCGTATCCTTAAATAAAATCATAGCTGTGACCAATGTGGATTCAGCTGCAAACCATTGAACAGACAGTCCCAAGAAACTTTTTCTCACAACCTAGACTCGAATTAAAACATAAAAATGTTATTAATTGAGCCACACAATGTGGTTTTTGATTGATACTTGCATCCTACAATTGAGTTGATTGACTACATAGATAAAAATCGGTACTGCTATTTGTGACCATTAGGATTTGACTCCAACTGATCACACAATCACAACACGTGAAAAAGAAGCTAATAAGATTTAAGATGTTAACCTTTTTGTTTTCTCGTGGAAATTTATTTTTTCTTCCATAATCTTTAATTTTGTCTTTCTGGCCCATTTGCAATACCCCAGGCTGTAATGGTTTGGTTTACTTTAATATGAATTAGAAGTATACAAGAACAACCCGGAGTGACGCATCCAAATTCTTTCCCCCCATCTTTGATTTTCATTGGCCTCATTAGCATCTTTCCAAATAGAAAGGTTATGCTCAAGACTTAATTACATTTTTTTAAAATAATTTTTATTGTCACAAGTAGGCTTACATTGACATTGCAGTGAAGTTACTGTGAAAAGTCCCGAGTCGCCATATTCCGGCGCCTGTTCGACTACACAGAGGAAGAATTCAGAATGTCCAAATTACCTAATAGCACATCTTTGGGACTTGTGGGAGGAAACCGGAGCACCCGGAGGAAACCCACGCAGACTCAGGGAGAATGTGCAGATTCTGCACAGGCAGTGACCCAAGCCTTGAACTGAATTTGGGACCCTGGCGCTGTGAAGCCATAGTGCTAACCACTATGCGACCGTGCTAGATGAGCCTCATGGTTAGTTTGTGACATTGTTCTGAAATGTTTATTTAACTCTTTCCTTGTTTCAGTGACAGAGATGTTGGTGAATGTCCTAAATATCTGCTCTGATGATGAACTCATGACAGATGGAGATGAGATATTTGATGGTAAGAGAATTTTTGACATTACAATGTACTGAATAATTAAGAAAAAAGAGCTGCTCTTGCGTGTTTGAGACTTTGGCTGTCTATGAATGTTATGGCCTGTGCACTGTATAAGACCAGCCACAACATTCTTAACATAACACATTTAACTGCGTAATGCCACTGGCACTTTGTAACAAGGCAAAAAAGGATACAGAGCCAATGAAGCATATTAAAGAAAGTGTCGATCTAGAGGTAGGTTTTAAGGAAGATCTTAAAGAATTGGGGTTGGGGAGGTTAGCTAGTTAAGGACAGGATTCCAACCTGTAGGAGGGATTAGATGGCTGGATGTAAAGCCACTAAAGATACAGGAATGGGAGTGCACAAGGCTATTGTCAGAGGGAGGCAGAGTTCTGGGGAGGGTAATAGAACTAGAGGAGGCGACAGAGATAGTGAGAGATTGAATCAAAAATATGACAATTTCAAATTGGGAGTTATTGGAGGGATGCATCCTATGTATATCAGTAAGGGTGAGCAGGTCTTGGATAGGTCATGGGTAGCACAGTTTGGATGATCTGAACTTTATGGAAGGTGGAGGATAGGAGGCCAGCATGGATATGTCCAGAGATGACCAAAGGTTTCAATGAGAATTGCCACAGGAGATGAGCTAAGGGTGGGGCGTGGGTAATGGACGTCGAAATATATAGTCTTGAGATGGAAATAACATGGGCCAAATAGGCTCCTTAGGTTACCAAGGGTGGTTCAGCTTGAGGAGGGGGTGGAATGAGTAGCAAAAGTAGAATCTGTGTGGTGAAGAGGTAGAATTGGGCATCACTAACGATGTATGGAAACTTCCCCAGAGACGCAGGTTTCCACCATGTTGCGCCCGGCGCCGAGCCATATGCGATTCACCTGGCAAGCTACGCCCATGCAAACTGGATCACGCCCTCGCCGGGCGTGATACAAGTAATAATGGTTTATTTCAATATGTGCAGCTCGTATGAGACCGCTCATCCCAACTGGGGGCAGCAGGGTAGCATGGTGGTTAGCATAAATGCTTCACAGCTCCAGGGTCCCAGGTTCGATTCCCGGCTGGGTCACTGTCTGTGTGGAGTCTGCACGTCCTCCCCCTGTGTGCGTGGGTTTCCTCCGGGTGCTCCGGTTTCCTCCCACAGTCCAAAGATGTGCGGGTTAGGTGGATTGGCCATGCTAAATTGCCCGTATTGTCCTAATAAAAGTAAGGTTAAGGGGGGGTTGTTGGGTTACGGGTATAGGGTGGATACGTGGGTTTGAGTAGGGTGATCATGGCTCGGCACAACATTGAGGGCCGAAGGGCCTGTTCTGTGCTGTACTGTTCTATGTTCTATGTTCTAACTCCTGGTAGTCACCCAGCCGCATCGGTGAGGCCTCGCTGGGCAAATTCATACGAGTTTCCAAAAAATAGTGGCCACATGTGATGACCATGCCGGGGGGGGCTCGAAGACCATTGGAGCTGCCATGTGATCGGGGACAGGGCAGAGCAGTATCCTGGCTCTCTCGTTGGCATCCAGGCAGTGCCAACCTGGCACCCTCACAGTACCAGGTTGAAACTGCAAGTGTTCCGTGCTGGGGCAGTGCCCGGGTGCCAGGTTGTCACTGCGAAAGGGTGCGGCATTAGCCGGCCGGGCCCATAAAGAAGGGGGTATGAAGGATGGCGTCCTGCAGTGGAGTATGCTCACTTGGGGGGAGATGCCGTGCCTCGATGCCTACGAGGACGGATTGCTGTGAGGTCGGGTCACCATCATGCCTGGGTCGTGTGGGCGGGGGGGTTATGCAGACTTTTAGTGATGGGCGAGTTACTTCTATGGTCCAAGGGTTGGAGGTGTTGCCCACGTCTGCGGGGGGTGACGATGTCAGTGGGTCAGGGTGTGGGGGATCCTCAACCTCACTATGAGGTCTGGGCACCCTTTAAAAAGGGTGCCTCAATCTCTTGAGGACCCGGTCTTGCCAGTGACTTTAGTTTCCCACTGCAGAAAATAATTTTAAGGGTGCGATTTAATGGAAAAGTCTCGGTGCTGTATCGACGTGACATCCCAGCTGCTTTCCGATAGCCGAGCCGGCACTTAGAGCCTAAAATGATCACCCATGAGCTTCACGGCGGAACTGGCTGTCCCAGCAGCTGATTTGTCTGGGCAGCGCCTGGCAACTCCTCGCTAACAAGGGAGAGTTGCTCACAAACTGCTCCCTCCGAACTCACTCTCAGGCAGCACAGGACCATGGCACCATGTAGACCTGCTCCATGCTTGGGGATGTCAACCTGGCCAGGCTTCCAAATGCCATGGATGCGAGATGGGACACCCTATTCCCCCAAGGGGGTCGGACTACCAGCAAGAAGGTTGCCAATGCCGCACGAGAGGCAGCGGCAGTGGTCGTCAGTCTGCGCAGCATGGGCCAAGAGGACCGCCGTCCAGTGCAGGAAAAAGACCAATGACCTCTACCAGGTTACAAGAGTACATTAACATAGGCCCCCTGGCATCAGTCCCGCCTTCCACCCCCCACGACCAACGCAGCAAGTCGGCGGCTGGCACCTTGCACACCCCCCTCCCCAGGATATTATTGCGCCTCTGTCCAAGCACACCCTGGCACCCACCAGAACAACCCCGCCATTCCTTGGAGCAGTGCCCGCACATGCTACCTGCCATAGAACCCCCCCAATGCATCAGACGTGTGGCTCTCAATGCCTTTTCTCGTCCCCGCAGGAGGAGAGGTCCAAGGAGACCACCATGAAGGTGTTACTGCTGTAATCCCCACCCACCACAAGCGCTGAGACACACGCCTTGGTGGGCGACACTTGTGCACAGGCTCCTGGGGCACAGTCTGGTGAACACTACACAGTTGCTGATGCACATCAGGTGGAGGCATAAACATTCAGTTGGAGGTCTGCTGGATCCCAGGACTGAGCTGGGTCCCAGTCAGATGCCGAGCCTCTGGACAAAGTTATCCCCGAGTTGATGCAGATGCTGGGACACAGCTGTGAGATTCAGGAGAGGTTGTCAGTCCATAGTTGATTGGAGGAGTCCCAAAGGCTAGGGGTGCAGGAGATGATGCCGACAATGCATGGCACCAAGGTCAACATTGGTAGGGTGGGGACTGCAGTGGAAAACCTGCAGCACGAGGTCAGCGTCTTGAGTGGCGATATCCAAGGCATGGCTCAGCCTGTGTTGACCATGGCTGAGGTCCTCGACAGCATGTCCCAGTCACTGAGGGATGTGACCCAGACACAGATGGACATTGCCGAGGCTATCCGGAGCATTTCCCTGGTACCGAGGAGCATCACTGAGAGCGTGAAAGCCATGGTGCGGAAAATGGCGAGGCTCCAGTACCACTAAACCGGATGGCACAGAGGCCTCTGGAGCTCACTCCAGCTGCCTCTCCATTCCATGGTGTCTCCTAGGGCCCTACAGGCACCGTCCAGGAGGACGGAGCACTGGAGACCAACCCAGGGCCTTCCACCAGGGAGACAAGGCAGGCTCCACATCATCCAAATTCCCCATTCTTGACAGCGACATATCTCATGGTCAATGGGCAGAACATGGTGGCATGGCGATGCCGGTCACATTGTTAAGTTGGCCAAGGCCCTCCGGCTCCAGGACCTCCAGAGGAAGTCCGCCAAATGCATCAAAGGCCAGAGGGCAGGAGAGGCAGCAGGCTGCCTCCATCTCTGATATGCATCCTGGGGATACATCCAGGCGCAGTGGCAGAGCGCGAAAGATCAGGAAGATTGAGGATCACTGAGCGAGCATTGGGATGGGGTGGGGGGGCACCATATGTAGCTGGGGAAATGAGGGTTTTGAATGTTCGCAATTAAAACATGTCACACTTGATACATGTGAAGCCTCTATCGTGTCATTCCTCACAGCGGACCGGCCTGCATCCCCACGCCCTGTTGCCCTCAGCACCCCTCACCCCCTAAACCCCGGGCACAGTGGTCCGACAGCAAGAGGTCCCGATGCAGACCCTGTGCAGGCCGGGGGTGTGAGTGTGCTGTCAGCAGAAAAACAGAAGTCAGACTTTGGCATAGATTAACGAGCACCAGCGTTTACCTCAAAGCGGGTTATCACCACCCTCCTGCCTTGTATATTGACCCGCTGACAGCACCAACACAGGCCTGGGGTGATGTTACACAGACCCTGGAAGGGTGGAACTGGGTAGTCGGGGAAATGGGGTGTGTGTGTGAGACGGTCGGTGAATTGGGGGGTGGGCGAAGGGGGGAAATGGGTGGACGGAGGTGAGGGTGTGGTGGTCCATGGGGGAAAGGGTGTTGGGAGATAGGAGGGACTGTGGGAAGTTGATACTGGGGGTAGGGATGAGGGAAGGAGGGATTGGGATGGGGGAGAGGGGGAGAAGGGGTAAGCTTATGGACAAAGCCTCGTCCTATCAGAAGAGGGCGAGGATGAGGGCATCCCTGTCCCCACAAACCCTCGCAATCACCTGACCCCTTTCCTCCGGCTGCTCACACTGGTCCTCCCTGGGTTCATCCTCCAGCCCCTCCTTGTATGGCTGCACCTCCTCCTCCTCCTCCCCCTCAGACAAGGCCGCACATCAAGGTTAAGGGGGGGGTTACGGGTATAGGGTGGATACATGGGTTTGAGTAGGGTGATCATGGCTCGGCACAACATTGAGGGCCGAAGGGCCTGTTCTGTGCTGTACTGTTCTATGTTCTATGTTCTATCCCTCCTGCTCCTCCTCCAACATGTTGCCCCGCTGCTGGGCAAGGTTGTGGAGGGCATAGAAAATGACCACAAAGCGGGAGACCCCCTGGCGGGTGTACTGCAGGGCACCACCAGTGATCCAAGCTTTGGAACCTCATTTTCAGCAGTCCGATGCACCGCTCAAAGATAGCATGGGTGACAACATGGGCTTTGTTGTATCAGATCTCTGCATCAGTCTCCAGCCACCGCACTGGCGTCATCAGCCAGGAATTCACGGGGAATCCCTTATCCTGAAGAGCCAACCCGACATCCTGGGGTGGTCCTCGAAGATGCCAGGGATCTCCGGATGTCCCAGAATGTAGCTGTCGTGCACACTCCCTGGGAGGCGTGTAAAATGTGCGTGGTCCAGAGGTGGTGGTCGCACATGAGTTGAACATTCAGGGAGTGGAACCCCTTCCTATTAATGAAGGGTACTCCCTGATGCTCAGTGCATGAAAGGCGACATGCGTGCCATCAATTACCTCTGCACCTGGGGCATCCCAGCGAAAGCGGAGAATCCTGCTGCCCACGCATCTTGACGAGCATGGTCCAGTTCAAAGTTAATATAGGTCAGCTGTCCGGGCACACAGGACATCTGTGACCTCATGGCTGCACAGTAAGAAGTCTTACAACACCAGGTTAAAGTCCAACATGTTTGTTTCAAACACTAGCTTTCGGAGCACTGCTCCTTCCTCAGGTGAATGGAGTAGTGCTCGGAAAGCTGGTGTTTGAAACAAACATGTTGGACTTTAACCTGGTGTTGTGAGACTTCTTACTGTGCTCACCCCAGTCCAACGCCGGCATCTCCACCTCATGGCTGTAGCTTGGAAAATGCAGCACAAGTTCCCGCTCGAGGCCTGGACTGAATCCGTTGCATAAAGGTTCACGGTTGCTGTGAGCGGGTGTCCTCCTCCAAGGGGTGCCAACTCTACAAGAACATGGCACAGGTGCCGCACCGTCTCGTTGTTGAGATGGAGCCTCCTTCGGCATGTCCAGCATCTCCTCGAATGACGAACGACGCCTGTATATCTTGCACTGTCGCCGCCATCCGCCTTTGGGTCCTTCCCCGGACATGATGGGAGGCCAGGTCTGCAGGATGTGCAGCAGCCCCCTGCACATGGGTGCTGCCTCGAGCCTGCATCGGCACTGTTGCTGCCTGGGCTGCCAGCAGCACTGGGAGGCTACCACTGCGGGGTCAACAACACAATCCATCTTGGTTGCTGTAAGAATTGGAGTAGGAGTGAGACTGATAATCAGATAGGATTTGCACCCCAGGACTCTCAAATCCCTAGACCCTCCCCCACCCTTACGTGTCCCACCTTCTCTTATAGTGCCAACCACCAAGCCAGTTGTGCTGGAGGACCCCGCCATGCATATTCACCTCCAGCCACATCAGGAGCCCTTAGATTCCTGCCGAGAACACTCGGAAGGCCGTGCTCAGGTACCTTCCCCTGATCCACACACTCACCCTCTGGTTGCGAGTTATCCCCAATGCTGAAGTCCAGCTCTTGGGAGTTTGATTGTTGGCTGCTGCTTCTGTGGTGTTGACACCCCCAGGGTTCAGGCAAAATGCTCAGGCCTCACAGTTTAATTGGAATTCTATGCAATAAAAGTCATCTGAGACATGACATGTGTACCAATAAGAATGCACTTGAGAATATTTAGTTTATTAAATGACCAACAGTAACAAAAATTTGAAAATTAACTACGTAACATTCCACATTTCACACTAACCATTAAACAATGAGGAAACATCACTGCTCCATGTTGGTAGCAATAGAAAGCAAAAGCAGCTCATTTACATAAAAACAAACAAACAGACAGCATCACCCCTCGCAGGCTCCTCAACAGAAATGGAGGATAAGCGGGAGAATGAGTTATCATGTCCAGGACGTTGTCGTAGAAATGATCTATTTTTAAATTAATTTACGGGATGTGGGCATCACTGTTTGGCCAGCGTTTATTACCCATCCCTAGTTGCCTTTCCCCACCCTTATGTGGTGATGAGTTGCCTTCTTGAACCTCTGAAGTCCCTGAGGTGTAGGTGCACCCACTGTGCTGTTAGGGAGGGAGTTCCAGGATTTTGCCCCAGCGACAGTGAAGGAACGACAATATATTTCCAAGTCAGGGTGATGAGTGACTTGGAGGGGAACCTCCAGGTGGTGGGCTTCCCAGGTATCTGCTGCTCTTATCCTTCTTGGATGCTAGTGGTTGTGGAAGGTGTTGTCTAAGGACCCTTGGCAAGTTACTGCAGTGCATATTTTGGTGGGACACCATCATGGTGTTACTTGTTCCATGTAACAGTGCCATTCTCCACCCAGGAGCCGCAGTTGTGCAGGCCCTCCCACATGGCCCAATCTCATGGAATCAAATCCTGGCATTCACATATTCCACCGATGCTCAAGGTGCAGTTGAACACCCTTGTCTTCCAGCATGTTTGACCAATGAGCATGCCAGTTACATGTAGCATTCACCACACCAGCAGCACAAGCATCAGCAATTCTGTGAAAGTATTTCTTCAGTAGTGTCATCAGGTGGCCCACTTGGATCAGTGTCACACACCAGGTCCCGCAGCATCTTCTTGCTACAAACTGGATTGCCTTCTGGACTCGTACATCTCCCTGAGCCCAATGTTCCAGGACTTAGGCATCGTAGAAAAAATTGTCCTTCTTTCCGGTTACAGAAAAGGAAGGCAACAGCAGCCTCCAGGCATTTGCAGCCACAAGCAGGAGCAAGCAGCAAACACAACCTGCAGCTGTGAGGTGCTCATATAACTAACAGTGCCAATTCTTTCTTAGCAATAGCCTTCAGCTGTGCAGCCAAAGGCTACTGACAGTCAGAGGAAGTTAAAGTGGCCTTCATCATATAACCACAAACAGGACTCTGTCCTGGAAGTATTTGGTGGGACAGACAGGCAGCAGCTGTAATTGCCCCTGTTATGGGTATACACAATATTGGACAATGGCCTTTTGCACCCATAGGCACTGAACCCGTCATTCCCCCCGTGCTCGGGCAATCCCCAACGGATGGTGCCCTGCACCCCCCCACCCCCGACCAGACCCACTTCCCCCCCTGACCCCCCGCCCCCTCCTGGGACTACCCCCCCCCCCAATCCCTCTGTGCACTGGGGCACCAGCTCCAGTGCCCCTGGGCTGCATGCCCAAAAATGAAAATGGCTACTCGCCTCCGATCCCCCCATTTTTAAATAGGAGTGCTAAACAGCTCCTGCTTGACCTCTCGCTGGGGAATCAGTTAGTTCCTGGGAGGCCGTTAGATTGGGCATCCACCTCATTAATGAGATGGAGATTGGTCTTCTTTGGTGTCAGCTGGTGTATCGTCATATCTAGGAGGGATCCGGAACTCGCCAACGGGAGTGGACCAGTTAATTCACAAACTGACACGTGCCTGGCGTGGATCCCAATTTCGACCTCTCCCGCAATTTACTCGGTGCGCACAGATCCATGCCGGGCACAGCACGGTCATTAAACCTCACCCTAAGTGTGTGTGTGTGTGTGGGGGGGGGGTTCAGTGAGAAACTCCCCAAGCTCCAAAAATATGACTTAAGTTTGGGTGAACACCAGTCTGGATCGCCAAGGGGGTAGCATGTTGATGGCGTAGAGAAGGCTAATGAATGACTCTAATGGTGCAGGTGTAAGAGGGGGATTCATTACTGAATAAGTGCTGGCTATAATTATCTAGGTAATAGGTGGAGAAACTAAATGAGAGCATTCCTTTTGAGCTGGACAATAGCAGTGGGACATTGGTGAGATTTATGTGCTTGGTGGCTACACAATGTGTCTTGATAATAGTCACAGAGGACGTAATCTGTAACTTTAGTTCAGGTAATATTGGTGCTGTGGCTGAGGTTCTTTGAATTCTCCGACCGTTGGGAGTCTCTTTTCGAGCTGGCAGCACAACCTCACCCGTGGGTTTCCTGGCGGCATTGGATAGTTTCAATGTAAAATCCCATTGCCAAACGGCGGGAAGAGAGAATCCGACCACCAGCGAACGGTGCACCACTGCGAAACACGCGGCTGGGGAGGTCAGAGAATCCGGCCCCTGATTTGAGAGTTTGGCATTATATTGTTCTAAAAAACGTGCAGAAATACGTCGGCATGTATTTTCTGAACCAAATTGATTTCTTTTTTGTTCCAAGCAAATGCAGCTGCAGCGCGTAAAGAGGTTATCAGGAATAAAATTCGAGCTATCGGCAAAATGGCTCGTGTATTTTCGGTGCTCAGGTAAGAGTTCACAAGGTCATATATTCTCATAGCTTTTTCAGCTAGCCTTCTGTTCTTATTCAAGTACTTTTCAATAATCTGTAAGATGTTCACTCTAACACTGTAATTGTTGAGGGGTTTAAAAGATGCAAAAAAAAAATCAAAAATTATGATTTTTAAAATTGTACCGTCATTTTATGAATTATTTTGTGGTTAATCCACTAATTGGAGATTATTTGAATATCATCTTTGAAAATAACACTCAAAGCGTAAACTTTGTATTAAATAATTTTTAAATATTCTGTTGTTCATTCAAACATGTGTTAAGAATTTTGAAAGTGGCAGTCAAAGTGCTGCTTGGAGTTTAGCATGCTATTATGAGTTTTAATCTTATATTTGAAATAGACTGCTCTAACAGACTCCTAGATAAACACCTTAGTTAACACAAATCAATGTTTTACGTATATTCAGCATGTGTGTGTGTTTGTGTGTCGAGCAAGCAGAACATTTTAAAGTGAACTTGTATGTATTTTTCATGTTCAAAGGTGCAGATGTTTATTTTCCTATTTCAGATATACATACTGTTATAGAAATTACAGAAGGAAGACATTGCTACTGCACCCAGTGTTGATTCCTTAACTGGAGCTATTTACTTTTTCCCTGTCATATGTGTCACTCTATCTACATTTTACTCTTCAATTACTTACCCAGTTCCATTTTTAATGATATATGGGGAAGAATTTTAACAATCAAGGGGAGATGGGTTCTGGTGTGGCTGGGGTTAAGACTCAGAAAAGCGGCATCAGATCGGGAACCCAATATGATCCCACCCATTCGGGATTGACCACAGCGCTTTTGGAGACAAGTAGAAAACCACTGTGTACCTGGTAATCAGTCATTTCAATATAGAAATAGGCAATTAGTTGCAAATTTGACCCAGCATTCATAAGACATTGGAGTAGAAGTAGGCCATTCAGCCCATCGAGTCTGAAACAGCCAGTGAATTATGTGGAATTCACCAGGGTCGACACAGTAAGAGCACAGCGGGGATTCATTGTCCAGTGAAACTGACACCTTTGAACAGTGAAACCTGATAGCTGCTGGGTTTTCTGTATGAAAAGTTTGTGTTCACAGCATTTGTTCTATGAAACAGATTTCACTGCTTTTCACTTGACTGTCAGGAAAACAGAGGTAGTTTTAAGGGATTTATATTTGTTTTGTTGAATATTAGAAAAAAGGTATAGATTTAGGTGAGTTATATTTTGTGTTTCTGTGTAAGGATGGCTAAACCTATTGTTAGAATCATGCTAGACTAAGGTGTTTGTATGTGTGGGGGTTTGGTCAACCCAAACTATGTTTCTGTTGTGCTTGGAGAGGGTTACAACTTGAAAAGTAAACAAGCTGGGAGTATAAAGTCATTGCTTAGGAACCAGGGCCACCTTGAAGGTGGGAATGCTTTTTGAGTTTAGTTTTACTTGAATATATTGCATTTGGGGCCAGGACAAGAAAGGTGATCAGTTCTCAGTTATACTGGAAGCAGAAAAGCCATACAATGGAGGAAAGAACTAAAGGACAGTTTGTTCTAGAAACCAGGGAATGGAAAAGAAACTCCAGGAATATTGAAATAAAAGGGATCATAGGGGAATTGCCTTTGGAACAGATACTGTTTATGGATGTTAAAGTTAGACCTGGAAAAAGAAGAGCAGATGAGGTTGGCTACAGACAAGCCACATATTTGAAGCAATTGTCAGATTTGACGTCCTTATTTCCAGTTTTCGAAGCAATAATATTCTGTTGGGGACTGAGTACCTGAGTTTGTGCAGAATTTTGGATGCGTGTTGCAATTGAAGATAAAGGGAGCCCAAAAGGAGAGCTGGAAAACCTGGTGCTAGATTCCTTGTTAAAGATGGAGCGAAAGATTTGTTTGAAGGGATAGTTGGAAAACCTGGAGTGGATTCTCAATGCAAATAGCTGATGGAAAACATTATTTGAAAGAAGACTTTACACTATGTCTTTTGGGGGAGTGGAGTTTGGAAACCCTCATGTGACAATCAGCTGGGGAGAGGGGATTGTGAAAGAAGTCCATGAAAGATTGGTTGAGTGGCATTGGCCATTTGGTTCAGAGTGGGATGTTAACTTCGAAAACTGCACACTTTGTGAAACTAAGGGTGGAGTTAAGGAGTATTGTACTGTAATCCAACTTTCCATATTTAATAAATGTTTTTTTTTGTTATTGTTGAAAACGAATTAGCTGTCCTGTGGCTCTGTTCCTCCATCTCCTCTTAAAAAAAAATAAAAGTTACGATCTTTTGAGCTACGGTTCCATTCTGGAATCTTCACACCCAGCAGTAGCACCAACTGGAATCGTAACATGACTTCAAACTTTCTGAAGTGATTGCACGTATCTCACACTTTACTCACCTTGATTTGAACTTCCCTGCTGTCAGCTTTCACTGCAGCATGGGAACAGGTTATGCAGTTCTAACTTGGACTTCCAATGAGTGACAGAGAAGCAGTAGCAACAATACTGGCAGCACTTGAAGCAGCAGGAGAAACAGCAGCAACTACACCAGATTCCTTCTGTTCAGCCACATGGCCCTCCCGCAGGACATAGAAGATGGGTACAGAGATCCAACCCAAAGGAGATAATGCCCAAATCAAAGAACCTACAGGCAGCGGATCAGCTCTCTCAACATGGCTGAGCACCTCTTGAGGCTCAGTTATTAGCAGCAGGTCTCCATTGACACTTGCAAATTTCTGGAGTAAGACCTCCTTCATTCTGGCCCTGGTGGGCATGCACTGTCAGTGGGTGGGAAGATGGTTATCACTGACTGGTCACATCTTACTTCTCTGCATTGCCCTGGAGCTCTGTTTACTTTTGAAAAGAGAGAAAGCAAAGAGTTATAAATGTGAGAAATGGAAGAGTTCAGAAGATGGAAGGACAGCATTTGTGAATGGTAACATTGAGGCATGGGTGTGAGATAACAGTAAGATGAGGGTGAGCAGAAGTAACTTCTGTGCGGTATATGCACCTTCTCCCTGTGTCTGCGTGGGTTTCCTCCAACAGTCCAAAGATGTGCAGGTTAGGTGGATTGGCCATGCTAAATTGCCCCTTAGAGTAGGGTTACAGGGCAGGGAATTGAGCCGAGGTAGAGTGGTCTTTCGAAGAGTGGGTGCAGACTCGATGGGCTGAATGGCCTCTTTCTGCACCATAGAGATTCTATGATTATTTGCTTGTGCCTCTATTTAGAAATCATGCCAAGGATCCTGTATGTCATTTTTTGATAACCACCTCAATTTAACCTGTGACTTTCAAAGACTTGAGTACATACACCTCAGGTTTCTATGACCTTGCACCTCTGTAAAAATTGTACCATTTAGTGTTTATTGCCCCTCCTCAATTTTCCAACCAATGTGAATCACTTCATACATCCCTGCTTCTAATTTTATCTGCCATGTGTCCATCCATTGCACAAGGCTATCAATGCCTTCTTGATGTCTATTACATCTTTCTCCCTGTTTACTACACTTCCAAATTTCATGTCATCGGCAAATTTCATAGTTGTGCTCTCTACCTTCTAGTCCAAGTAACTAAAAAACATCAATAGATCTAGTACTGAACCCTCTGAAATACCACTTTATACCTCACTCTAGTCTAAAAATAGCAATTTACTTCAGCTCTTTTCTTTCCTTTAGCCAATTTTGACTCCACATACTCACGATCTTCTTCAATTTCCCCAGCAGAGGTTCTGATCTGTTCTAATTGGCACGGTGGCACAGTGGTTAGAACTGCTACCTCATACACAAGGCACCCAGGGTTGATTCTGGCCTTGGCTGACTGTCTGTGTGGTATTTGTATGTTCTCCCGATGTCTACTTGGGTTTCCTCTGGGTGCTCTGGTTTCCTCCTACAGTCCAAAGATATGCAGGTTAAGTAGATTGGGCATGCATGAGAGGGTGGAAGATGGTGATCGCACAGTCTTCCTCAGCCTGTCTTGATTAAGTCTGGGGCTAGGGCTGGAAGGCTTGTGGAAGACCTTTCTGCTCTGCTACCAGTTGAAGCCCTTGAGTAGGCAATAAATGCCCACTTAAATTCTTCATCCTACCACCAGAAAGGCAAGACAGTCATCATGCAGAATGCCCTAAAAGCAAGCCCTGATGGGTTACTTGTGAACTCCCAGATGGATCCCTTGTTGTCAGGCACTCCTTGCCTGATTGAGGGACCCAGCATCAGCAAGGCAGGAAGAGGCCTCTGAAAACAATCCTCTTGCAGTTGCTCCTGACCACCTTCCCCTCCCTCTCTGGTGATCCGTGCCCCACAAGTCCCAGCCCACCCTAACTCACCTCTGGGCCTTAGACCCTCTGTGATTCTAAGATTTCCCCCCTGCACTGCCTGCAAGGTTTGAGGCTGGCACCTTTCGGCGGGCGGGATTTCTGTCCCGGAGTCCTTGATCTCCAGGAAGACGATCAGTGCTCTGATCTTAATTCCGGTGGGCCTTACCCAAAGGAGTAACCCCATCTGGGAAGGTGGCAGGCAGTGGTATTGTCACTGGACTAGTAATCCAGAGACCCATACTAATGCTCCCGGGTTCAAATCTCTCCATGGCAGATGGTGAAATTTGAATTCAATAAAAATATGGAATTAAAAGTCTAATGATGACCATGAAACCATTGCTGATTGTTGTAAAAATTCATCTGGTTCACTAATGCCTTTTAGGGAGTAAATCTGCCTTCCTTACCCGCTCTGTCCTGCATGTGACTCCAGACCCATACAGTGATGCAGTTGACTCTTATCTGTCCCCCAAGACACTCAGTTCAATGACAATTAGCGATGGACAACAAATGCTGGCCCAGCCAGTGATGCCCACATCCCAAGTACGTATTCAAAAAAGGATTAACACAAAGCCTTTGCTGGCTCTCCAGCTGGCAGGGATTAAATGCCACCAATATGATATGCTCAGATAACAAACAACTTGACTTTGACCTGTTATTCTGAAACCAATTGGCTGAAGAATTCATGAGTGGGATTCAAAGGGATGGACACTATTTTAGTGGCAATTATTCTCAGTGCAATCATGGATTCAGGAGTCAGATTTTACAGTAAGTGGCTCACTTATATTAAGAGTCTATAATTGAAGGAGGTTTAAAGAAGAAATTTATGGGTGAACGCAGTAAAAAACACACTTGTTTGGTCTATTTTTCAGAGAGGAGAGCGAGAGTGTTTTAACTTTAAAAGGCCTGACGCCAACCGGTATGCTGCCCAGTGGAGTGCTGTCAGGAGGCAAACAGACCTTACAAAGCGGTTGGTGTGCTTTGCAGTCCATCCTTCCTAATGCTTACTGTGCCTAAGTCAGTTGTACCCTGATGACAAGAAACTTTCATTATTGTTTGTCGATTCATATTGGGATGACTTAAAAATTCTCTTCCAGGATGTCTTTTGAGGATTTTTATTTTATGAACTTAATGCTGTCCACAAAGTAGTTGTTCCTTAGCACAGGGCTAAATCGCTGGCTTTGAAAGCATATCAAGAAGGCCAGCAGCACGGTTCGATTCCCGTAACAGCCTCCCCGAACAGGCGCCGGAATGTGGCGACTAGGGGCTTTTCACAGTAACTTCATTGAAGCCTACTCGTGACAATAAGCAATTTTCATTTCATTTCATTTTTCATTTCATTATAAGCAGAGTTAAACTAATGAGGGAAATTTGTACAGTTATTTAATGTTTTGAATGCCAGTAATATTTACATTGGATATGAAGTAACTTATTGACTTGTACAAAATATGGACAATTTAAAAACATATTTGTTGCTTTCTACAAGCATATTGCACACAATTATGTTCTTAGGAAAGGTCATGCAGAAGTTGAGATTTCACAGTTTGAGGAACTGTCGAAACAAACCTATGTTTTGCCACTCTGTGGTACAGCATGCCAGCACATTATTGCATTATGCCGCTGGGCTGTCCCGACATGATGGGGATTTAAGTACCAATGGAGTGTAATTATTCTGGAGGTTGGACAGTGGGTGATAGCTTTGGAAAGAGAATTTTCTATCAGTGCAGGTTGTTGGCACAATAGTCTACTGGTAATTTATTTTAATGTAATGCATAATGTAAGGTAGCCATGGGGTGCCTTTACATCTTAGAAATGAACATTAGATCAGGACCATAAATTTAGTTATGGACAACTAGCATTGCAAATGTGACTGGTGCACTGATTGATATCTCTCCCAAGTTTAACAAACATGCTAAAAATTTTAAATCAGTGCTGCAAGGTTGGAGCTCATTCCATCAATATTGGTGTAATCTGTTTCTCTGTTGTATATAAATGGAAATTCGCACTCCTGACTCCAGTCATTGCTCTTCTACTAACTCTAAACCATGATACTTTATTTAAATGCCATTTCTTCCCCTTGACTGAAAAAGTAAAAGGGTGATCACATTACTCTTGTTTTATTCTGTTTTCACCGTAGCCACCAGTAGGGTTTGCATCAAAAGTCTTAAGAAGTTATTTTGTGCGAGTAAATTACTAGTGTACTTTTTTTAACTGGGTTCTCGCCAGTTTGGGTGGACAGTGATAGAAGCCATTAACAGCTAAATGTGTGGCACATTGAAATTCTAGTATGTTGTGCCACAATGCGGCTGGTTTCATTTTAGTACCAGCAATACTTTGTGCATTCATTTTTCAATCCTAATAATTCAATAAAGCTGGGAAGGCAAGCAAGGTGACTGTCCCCTGGAACTCTGGGAAGATCTACCAGGCTATCTCTGTGAACCTTCCAGTTATACAGCCTTTGAGTAGCATTAGCTAAAGGTTGGGTTCGGCTTGTGTAAATGTATGGTATGGAGAATTGCATAGGGGAAAAAATAAAATGAATTCAAAAGTTGCAAGAGTATATTTCCAAATTACCACAAATATGAACTATCAGTAATTTTGCCATTTGAGTCTGTTATAGTGCAAACATATTTTTGCATCAAGGTTTTATGCTGTGGTTTAAAAAAGTGCTGTTTGAGTCATCAATGTAACTTATTATTATTCTGCAGAATTATTTCATTGCTACAACTTCTCAAACTACATTGGATTATAATTCAGCTGACATGATACAGTAAAGTCGTGATGAGTCAAATCGCAGGGGAGACCCCATTCCCACACGAACGTGTCTTTATGGCAGGAATTTCCGGCCTCACCGTGGCAGGAACTGCCCGCAAGGGATGCGACAGGCCAGCCAAAGGTCCAATTACTGTCGGCGGGGCTGAAAACCCCGACCTATGTAACCTGATATGCCTGAAAACGCAGTTTATGTCAAAAACAACAGATTCAAATGCCAAATGAAAGCAGAGTAAAACAGTTAGTGTGTGAAAAAGTCTTTATTCAATTTGTTCGCTGTAACCTGACCTTGCAAAAGACTTGAGGTTTAGCATTGAAAAGGCCAGATGCCATTCAGGCAGTTTTCTTAGTTTTATACTGCATGGGTAGTGTCTCGACATTTCCAAAACAATAGGGTTTCTTTGACTTTCCTATCACAAGCAGCGGCATCTTTTCGGTGCCAGCCATGTTGACGCAGCTGTGACGCATTCCTTGCTATACTTTCCACCATTACTTTCCACCCTGTTTCACCCTAAACAGTAAAGAGCAGCCTAAGACATTAAAAATGCGAGCAAGACCATTTTGGAGCCAATCATTTGTCATTGCCGCCGTAACCGCCGCAACCTTACCGTGTGGAATTGGTCCGGCCATCTCTCGCTGCAGGCAAACTCTATGCTGCCCGAGCATCTTTGCCAGGGCACCTCCTCTTTCCTGTAAGACTGGACCAGAGATAAGTGTGTTCTCTGCTCAGGCTGCCTTGAACCATGTTTGCAGAGCTTCTTCAACGTCGGGATATGTAACCATTCTCATTCACTTCCTTGCTGTTTGCCAAAACAGGATGATCGTTTGTGTTTCATAATGGTGGGCCGACTTGATGGTGGCATCTCCCACTCCTTTATGATGCCCGCCTTCCACTTCGCACTGCAGTTTTCCACTAGCAGTATCAACTTCACCATTTCTCTGATCAACAACACTTTTAACTTTTTCACAGGTTTAGCCACACTCACAGGCTTTACACATCTTTTCACAGGTTTATCCCGATGTCAAATGATTTGCCCTGTGTTACGTGATTTTGCACTCTATTGTGGTCCAACTGTGCCCTGAGTGTTCGGCACAGTCATATGACAAGCTTAGAAAATTCCAGCTAACCTGGGGTGGAATTCTCCGACCCAGAGCTGGCGTCAATCCTGCCCCCGCAGTGTCCAGAATTCTCCGCCCCCCCCCCCCCCCCCCCCTGAGATTCGGCAGGGACGGGAATCGCGCCAGTCGGCGGGCCCCCCGCGGCGATTCTCCGGACCGCGATGGGCCAAAGTCCCGCCACTGACAGGCCTCTCCTGCCGGCGGGAATCAAAACACCTACCTGACCGGCGGGATTGGCGGTGCGGGCAGGGTCCTGGGGGGGGGGGGGGGGGGGGGCACGGGGCGATCTGACCCTGAGGGGTGCCCCCACGGTGGCATGGCCCGCGATCGGGGCCCACCAATCGGCGGGCGGGCCTGTTGCGTGGGGGCACTTTTTCTTCCGCCCCGCCATGGCCTTCGCCATGGCGGGTGCGGAACAGACCCCCTCCCCTGCGCATGCACCGGTATGACGTCAGCAGCCGCTGACACACCGGCGCATGCGCGGACTTCCGCTGGCCGGCGAAGGCCTTTCGGCGGGGCGCCAAAGGCCGTTCGCACCGGCCGGCACAGGCCTAGCCCCTCAATGTGAGGGCTTGGCCCCTTTGGGGAGGCCTGATGCCGGAGTGGTTCACGCCACTCCGTCCCGCGGGGACCCCCCGCCCTGCGGGGTAGGGGAGAATCCCGGCCCTGGAGTAGCCAGTACAAAATTGTGATTACCATGGGCATAATTTTATGGGATTTGCTATTCTGACAGCAGGACCAGTTGAGAACTGCAACACAACCAGAATGTTGTGTCTGGCTATTCCGATTTCACTATAGCTTGGTGCAGTTCCTGTACAGAAATCACTTTTTATTATTTACATGTCATACCAGATCTTTTCGTGAAAACTTGATACCTGAGGGCATGGATTTTCAGGATGGCAGGGGCTTGATCCTCACTATTTGATGATTCAATGGGGAACACATCCCTGCTAGCTCCAGCAGTCCCATTGCCACTTTACGCTGAATGAGCATTTATTGACATAAGGCAGTACCTCCACCCTCACATGGGAGAGCTGCTGACCAATCAAAGTGTTCAGTCCCTCCAGGCATAGTGCTGCAGTGGCTTAAGAGAAACTGCACAGAGCTGTCTGGGTCCAAGGCACTAGGTGCCTGGAACTGGAGGAGAGGTAAGTGACAGGGGTCCCAAGGCAGGGACGGTAGGGAATTGAAGGGGTGTGATCGGTGTCCCAGGTAGAAATCCCAGCATTGGGGATTTGGGGATTTGGCGGCGAGTGCTGGAGGCGGGGAGAGAGGTCTGGAGGTCACCTGGCCTTTAGGGGAGGATGTCCCCAGCCAGAAGAGGAGACCCTCTATCTCCCAGATCAAACAGTTTTTTTCCGGCCTCACCGACCTTTCATCTGCCCACTAGGGTAACAATTATGGCTGGGTGGGAAAAGGCCCTTCAGTGACCACTTGGCTATTAGGCAGGGTGTCCTTTCATATGGCCAGTATAGACTGAATGGGCGAAATGGACTCCCTCTGAATTGTAGGAGTTCTATTCTGATGTAATAATTTCGCATTGCATACTTCTCATGATTGAATATGAATGTTGCTGAGTTGCAGAAGGTGCCTCAAGGCTTTCCTGATACCTACGTGACTGAGTGCACTGAGATGGTATGACCCTTAGCCTAACAAAAAACAGCATATTTCCAAGTTCGAGTCTGATCAGAACTTATACTACCCAGTCATCTGTATATGTGTGTGCACGCGTCTGTGTGAATTTAGTGACTCTCTATTCCCTAGACTTGCACTTGACAAGTTGGTGGGGTACCTGTTGTTTTACAATATCCCAGTGGTGGGATGCTTTACTGATTAGCCTGGCCAATAATCTACTCCAGTGCTTAATAACTTAGTATACAAGTAAACACAGATGTATCTTTATGTGGGTGGCAAGGTAGCACCGTGGTTAGCACTGTTGCTTCTCAGCGCCAGGGTCCCAGGTTCGATTCCTGGCTTGGGTCACTGTATCTGTGGAGTCTGCATGTTCTCCCTGTGTCTGCGTGGGTTTCCTCTGGGCACTCCGGTTTCCTCCCGAAAGATCTGGTGAATTGGACATTCTGAATTCTCCCTCGGTGTACCCGAACAGGCGCCGGAATGTGGCAACTAGATGCTTTTCACAGTAACGTCATTGCGGTGTTAATGTAAGCCTACTTGTGGCAATTAAAAAGATTATTATTATTATCTCTAAAACTTAAGCTCACCAGAATGGCCAAATAACAAGTTGTTTATTAAAATGACCACTGTCTGACAGTTCTCATTAAATTACATTTAATGTTTCCTGTACAAATGAACTTCACTCAAGGTTCTGCATCACGATTCTGAGATCTTGAAATGTGTAATATGACCGGGCAATCTGGATGTTACTAAATGGGTTACTCAGAGGCAAAAAGGATAAAAGTTTATAAGAAGATCTAAGGATGTGAAGATTTTTCAAACTTTACAAAATATTGATTTTTCCCCCCCAAACTGTCATTGTGTTAAAAAGAAATGTAATATATTGAGACGAAAGGTTAATATTTGTGACAATACAGGAGAGTAACTTTATGACAGATACGCAGCATGCCACAGAATCTCATGCACCATTCTGCTGTTTCACAATGCAGCATTATCATTGTGTAAGACAAGGGCGGCACTGCTGGTCACAGCACCAAGGACCCAGGTGCGATCCCTGCCCCGGGTCACTGTCCGTGTGAAGTTTGCACATTCTCCCTGTGTCTGCGTGGGTCTCACCCCCACAACCCAAAGATGTGCAGGGTAGGTGGATTGGCCACGCTAAATTGCCCCTTAATTGGAAATTTTTAAAAAAACATTGTAGATTGTTTCATTTTAGACAAGCATAGATTACAATTGACATTATATGAAGGAGTATCAATTTTAATTTACCAAATAAATTCTAAATGTTTTGATTTGATAAAGTAGACTTGTCCAAATCATGGGCAGCAGGCAGCATCAGGCCTCCGAAGCCCCTCTATGTGGCCTCTGGAGCCAGTTTTCAAAATGCTGGTCAAACAGGTAAGTTGGAGTGTAAGGTTCTACAAGGAGTTGCTGTTCCAATCACAGGCGACTCCTCTCTTGCCACAAGCATAAGAGAGAAACAGTTTATGATTGGAGGAGCAAGCAACACAGGTGGCAGTTTGTTTGCTGGGGAGAAAGAGATGTTCTTTCAGGTGGGGTGGGGGGAGGGACAAGAGGGAGTGCCGATGCTGGCGGGATGGAGAGGCTGACTGGCAGGCCCGAGACTGGTTGCCGGGGCCCCGAGAAGGTGAGGCTGGTTGCCGGGGCCCTGGGAAGGCAAGGCTAGCTGCCAATACACACCAACACACATTCGTACCCACTCTCACAGTTGATGACGGTGAGTGAATGAGCACCCTGAAACTGGAAGAGAGCCCAACACGCACATTCTGAATTTCTCACACTCTGGTGAACTTTATTAATGACTCTTTTCTTAATTTTACAATTTATTGCTTTCACAATGCTTTACTTTTGTTCCGCATGTCGTTATTTTTCTTAATAACGCAAATTTTTAAAAAATTCAGTTTAATGTTGTGCATTTGCGATTTGTTTGTCAGCCTCTTCTGTGAGAAAAATGGAAATATCCCCCCTCTCCTCCCCCCAGGTTGAACAAGTCTGTAAAAAATAATTATTGCATAATCTACAATTAGAATATAAAAGACGAGGACAGAGACTGCAGAGTCTGAGACAACTATTGTAATTACCTCACATTTTTACTGTGTCTACCAAAACAGTTGTTGAAATATAAAACCCCTGAAGGTTGCTCTGCTACTCGCTTTGCTTTGTGGACAATGCCAGGGTTAAATATCTGCCACAGATTCCTGATGTTGGTAAAAAAACATAAGTGCACTGTGGGTTGAATTCTGTTTCACAAGTTTTGCATTGGCATAGATGCTGACCTGCTGTGGATCACAGTGCCAGTAATGCTGTTCCCTTTATTCGAACCAGCAGCATGAACAATTTCAAACTGCAGAGTAAATATTCGTTATTTTCCATTGATTTCTGCTGTGCATAAAGGCTGCATGTTGCAACTTGAGCAGGGTGCCAGGAGGAAATTGCTTCACACACCACTGCGCAGTTCCTGAGTTTATTTCCTTTCAAATAAAAGAGAGGATCTGATTTTATTACAATGAACTCTGAAATCTGACAATCAAAAGACATGCAAGTTTGAAACAATTAAGCCAAAATGAATTTCTTGTGTCTCTGTGCTGTTGGTGTTTCACTCTCTGTACTGTAGGCTTATAAGATGTATTACTATCCCCATAGAGACTGGGGAATTTTTGAAAAAAGGTATGAATTCCTAGTGACCTCAGCAAAGAATTGCACAAGAAGATTTTTTGTTTTAAGACTATAATTGTAACAAATCAACTAAGATCGACATCAACTAAACATTACTTAATAGGCAACTAATACACTAGACTACAGAAAACATATTTCCCCATTAACCTCGTAACACAATGGAAAACCCCATGCCTCCCAATCTGTCCCCATTGGGCTGGTAAAATCCAGCCCAGTGTTTCAGGACTATGACTTTTTGACAATAATTATGCCTGTCCAATGTGATGTGACTGATCTGCAACCCAACTTTATTTACCGACCACTGCACCACATCCATTAATACCTTTAAATATTAAATATCTATCATTCTCTGATTTAAACTTTACAATTGATCCATTATCAATTGTCCTTTGCAAAAGAGCATTTCAAACTTCTACCATCCCTTCTGTGTAAAAATATACTCTAATTTCACTCCTGAAATGTCTGGCTCTAATTTTTAGACAACAGCCCTGAATTCTTGATGGCCCAACCAACAGAAATTGTTTCTCTCCATTTACCCTATCTGTTACCCTTAAGATCTTAAAAATTTCAATCAAATCACCCCTTAGCCTTCTAAATGCCAAGGAATACAATGCTAGTATTGTATAATCTGTCCATCTGGTTTAGCTCACTGAGCTAAATCGCTGGCTTTTAAAGCAGACCAAGCAGGCCAGCAGCACGGTTCGACTCCCGTACCAGCCAACCCGGACAGGTGCCAGAATGTGGCGACTAGGGGCTTTTCACAGTAACTTCATTGAAGCCTACTCGTGACAATAAGCGATTTTCATTTTTCATTTCATTTCATATCATTAATTCTTGAAGTCCGGATATCTTTATTGTAAATCTACACTACACTCACTCCATGACTAATATTCCCTTCCAAATGTGTAGTGCCCCAAGCTGCTCACAGGTCCCCAAATGTTGTCTAACTAGGGCTTTGTATAGCTGAAACATGACTTCTACCACCTTGTATTCCAAACTTCTGGACATTGACACAGCTATTTCTAGGTTTTGAAAGACAAGATTTCCAAATTTATGGATTTGTAAATTTTACAAATTTACCAAGAGGTTTCTTCAGTAAAATATATGTATAATGATACTTCTGTGGTTTAAATGAATCATAGAATTTCCAGTGCAGAAGGAGGCCATTTGGACCATCGAGTCTGCACCGGCCCTTGGAAAGAGCACCCTACTTAAGCCCACACCTCCACCCTATCCCAGTAACCCCACCAAACCTTTTTGGACACTAAGGGCAATTTAGCATAGTCAATCTACCTAACCTGCACGTCTTTCGACTGTGGGAGGAAACTGGAGAACCAGGAGGAAACCCACGCAGACACCGGGAGAACGTGCAGACTCTGCACAGACAGTGACCCAAGCCTGGAATCGAACCTGGGACCCTGGAGCTGTGAAGCAATTGTTCTAACCACTGTGCTACTGAGCCGCCCTTAAGTGAAGAGTAACCTTAAATTAATTTCTTACTTAGTTATGGACTTCATTGTATTTTTAGTGATTTGCTCAATCGCTCCATTACCTTGATGCCTTTCCCTCAGCAAAACCTCCCCAATCCTACTAATTTCCTTTGGTATGGTCCTCCATCTTCACTCTGTCAAGACCACACGACACAAACTTCAGCAGATCTGATGCAGAACTAGATCTGGCTGGGCTACATCAAGAGTAATAAGCCTCACTCTGCCAAAACCCCAAACATTCAAAAAGCATCCTTCTCTCCACTGGCAAATGTCGGCTTAAGCAACTCCACCCTAATTTCTAATCATGAGTGCAAGGAGCTTGTGCGGATTGTTTTGCCACCATATTAGGGCCATTCATTTAGCTGTCTTTTTCGCTTTACTTCTTTTCCTCACCTATCACTTTTTGCTTCTTTCAAAGCTCACTTGATTCCATTGTGGGCAGCACGGTAGCACAAGTGGATAGCGCGATGGCTTCACGGCGCCAGGGTCCCAGGTTCGATTCCCGCTTGGGTCACTGTGCAGAGTCTGCACGTTCTCCTCGTGTGTACGTGGGTTTCCTCCGGGTGCTCCGGTTTGCTCCCACAGTCCAAAGATGTGCAGGTTAGGTGGATTGGCCATGATAAATTGCCCCTTAGGTTAGATGGAGTTGCTGGGTTACAGGAATAGGGTGGAGGTGTGGGCTTAAGTGGTGCTCTTTCCAAGAGCCAGTGCAGACTCGATGGGCCAAATAGCATCCTTCTGCACTGTAAATTCTATGAGTTATGATTCCCAAAAATGATCGACTCCCTGACTACTCCCTACGGTCTCGGGGCGGAATTCTGCCATAATGTGTGGTGGTGGGCGGCTCCAGCGACGCTTGTCCAACCGACCAGAATGGCGGGATCTTATGCCAGATTCTGAGCTTGTAACCCAATTAATTGTTCAAAGACAAGTTCCCCTCCGACTCCAGGCAGGCTGCCAGCTGATTCATCTGCCTGACCTCAGCTGGCAGGTTTGAAATCCCAGCGCCACATTTAAATACCGGTCTAGCACACTCCTGTGCTCCAGCCCACCTTTCCTCACCAGATTATGCAGAATGTCTGTAACCCAGGGGGACAAAGTAGCAGCCTCAAGAAGAAGTCTGTTCCTCAATTAAACATCCCATTGCCCCGGCCCACCCCGAGCTCATCACCTACGAAGAACCCATGTCCAACTTGGACCTCTACCTAACAAATCTGGAGTATTTGTGCAGTCCCTAAATATGTGCTATCCTTTTGACCCCCTTGTTCGTGAGCTTTTCATGCAACTTTGTTGGATTCTAGCTCCCTTCCCGGGGTCCTCCCTCTGCCTTCCATTATTTGTCTTCTTTATCCACCTCCTTACTCCTTTGCCTGCCATCATGAGCCCTGAACCTACCCCACCCTTCTTGCACAGCACTCCTTCCACATTGCCCCTCTTGTCTTGTTCAGGCACCCCCCTTCTCTCACCTTGCACTCTCCTCCACCCCCCCCCCCCCCCCCCCCCCCCCGTCCCAAATCGAACTGTAGACCTTTGTTGCAGCAGTTGTATGAGCCCCAAAGCACAGTGCTGTCCAGATAGACATTGTTGTGTGGCACCAGGAGAAAGGACACCCCTCTATTTTCCAACCCCAGGCACAGTACTGAACTGAGAGGGTGACACAGGAAGGTACATGGCAGCATGGTGCTGTCCATGAAGACCAGCTTGGCATAGAGATGGAGGGCAGGAACCTGTCTGCCCTGGTAAAGTGGCATACAGCACCATGACAAAGGCTTTGTTGCACTCATCTCAAAGTCTCTGGTGAACTGTATACTGTCTTGTGCACAACAATCTTTAGCAATAGGGTTTGAAACCAACATGATTTCCCGATAGCGTGACACAAGATTGAAGGCCTGACAGCACACCAGCAGGAAACCATATCAATGAACATTCATGAAATGCAAACCAACAGCAGCAAAGGGGCAGCACGGTAGGATAGTGGATAGCACAATTGTTTCACAGCTCCAGGGTCCCGGGTTCGATTCCCGGCTTGGGTCACTGTCTGTGCGGAGTCTGCACGTTCTCCCCGTGTGCGTGGGTTTCCTCCAGGTGCTCCGGTTTCCTCCCACAGTCCAAAGATGTGCAGATTAGGTGGATTGGCCGTGCCAAATTGCCCTTAGCGTCCAAAATTGCCCTTAGTGTTGGGTGGGGTTACTGGGTTATGGGGATAGGGTGGAGGTGTGGGCTTGGGGTGGGTGCTCTTTCAGGGAGCCGGTGTGGGCTCGATGGGCCGAATGGCCTCCTTCTACATTGTAAATTCTATGAAATTCTAGGATGACCAACCTGCCATTGGAAGAATGGCAAGGCTAATTTACGCCAGTGAGTTTCTGACTTTTCTTTCTCGCGACAAATTCTCCGTGCCCAGCCGTCAACAAACCTGCCACGGACAGGTTGGGAGAATTTACTCCACCCATGCTAACTAGCACTGTAAATGGTTCCCTCTCTTCAGTCCCCCAATGTCATTCATTCTCTTCAACCATCATTATTACCCTCCTCAAAAATCTGCTTCAATCCATTCTCACTTGCAAAGCACTGCTCCACCTGTAACCTCCCTTTCCCTCAAGTCCTTAAATGCGTTGCTGCCTCCAAAATCAATGTTTATCTTTTCCACAGTTACATTTTGGACTCTCTTCAATCTGGTCGCTGTCCTGTAGCACAACCTAAGTGGCTGTACCCAAGATCACAAAGGGGAGGCAGGGTGGCACAGTGATTGGCATTGCTGCCTCACAGCACCTGGGACCCGAGTTCAATTCCTGTCTTGGGTGACTGTGTGGAGTTTGTGCATTCTCCCTGTATCTGTGTGGGTTTCCACTGGGTGCTCTGATTTCCTCCCACAGTCCAAAGATGTGCAGGTGATGTGGATTGGCCATGCTAAATTGCGCCTTAGTGTCCAAAAGGTGTGCAGGTTAGGTAGGGTTACGGGGATAGGGTGCCGAAGTGGGCCTTGATAGGATGCTTTTTCGGAGGGTCAGTGAGACTCGATGGCCCGAATGGCCTCCTTCTGCACTGTAGAGATCATATGATTCTATCTCCTCTGTGTTTGCATCTATTGTGCAATACCCCTTCTCATTCTTGTCAACTATTCCTAGTTTTAGACATGCCCAACCACACCACCTCCTCTATTAGCTGTCTTCTGTTCTCCAGCTCAGTAGAATTACAAACAATCAATTTCTCACCCTTCCAGTCATAGCCACAGTATCTCCAGCATAGGTGTATCTTAGCACAGTGGGCTAAACAGCTGGCTTGTGTTGCAGAACAAGGCCAGCAGCGCGGGTTCAATTCCTGTAACAGCCTTCCCGAACGGGCGCCGGAATGTGGCGACTAGGGGCATTTCCCAGTAACTTCATTAAAGCCTACTTGTGACAATAAGCAATTATTATTATTATCTTCCTGCCACTGATCTTTTCCTGGATTTCTCCGAGGATATATCACCCCAATTTTGGGTTGAAAAATCAGAAAAAGAAAAATGCAGTCTTTGAATTGTTCTGAATACCTTTCAGAAATAGTTACCCAGGAAAAATTCAAAGAATTGAAACCACTTATAATTACTGGGTAACCATAGTATTGATCACCCCACTCCCCCGACTATACCTCTACCTTCCGGCGACCATCCCAACTTCCTCCAGGACCACACGACTACCCACCATCCTGCTGATGAGCTTCCCAACCCCAGACTACCCCCCTGCCACTAACACTTTGCACCCCAAACACCTCCCCACTGACCACCTGGCCTCCTTGACCTAACTTGATTTCACCAACCCAAACCCTTGCCCCCCTCTCATTTGTCTAAAACACTGACCTCCTCCCTGGTTTCACAAAGTAGCTGGACCTTTACAGACAAAAAAGGGCTGTGTCTTCCTTTCCTCTGACTCTGTTGCACTCAACACAAGGCCTCAGAAGCTATTGCGCTGAATCTTCCTCACCCAACTCAAGTCAGAAGGTCAAGTGAGAAAGCACGGTCGCATTTTTGTATAAGTAAATAGGAGCTGATTGGCATTCTGACTATAACTACCACTCCACAGAAGGTATAGACATGTGTATTTGCATTCAGGATAAATAATTTAGTTAACTTTAAATTGCTTTTATCAGAATGCCACCTAAATCCATGGTTTCCGCAGTTCGTCTTTTGTTAATGGCATTGATGTTAGCTTGCAATTGCAGCTACAAATTATTCCATTTATTGCGGCAAAGGACATTAGTATAACCTATTATGATGCATAAAGCCTTTAGAGACTTAAGACCACTTCTATAGCCAAGGTGAGAATCGTTTACCAATTATAATTCAAATATTACCAGATTTTAAAATATAATTTTGTGATTATAGTTTTAAAAAAGGTGCAATTTTTGACATTTGTTGGGAAGATTTGTTGAGTGCATGTAACACCAGAGGCCAGTGGCTACGCTGTCACTGCCACTGATTCCACTCACCCATTCTCTGATGTCTGCTGGTGCTATTGGGATACAACAGCAAAATTATTTCTAATAATACATTTTGGTAATTCCATTATATACTTTTCTCCCAAATCTAATAATATATAGATTGGTAGAGTTGGTAGTCTTTGTAATTCTTGGGTTTCGTTAAACTCATCACTCATTAAACTTTTAATGACACAAGAAATCGTTCTGAAACATGCGCCGACAGGAGTTTTTAGACCCACAGTCTATTTCTCTTGAAATTTGTGGGTTTCAGTTGATGTCATAACAACTAAAAGTACAAATTTGAATTTTTGAGTCTTTCACAACATGGCTCACCTTTGAGAATGAAGTATTTTCCTGCTATTGATTTTTTTGGTCATTGCTGGTAATTCGAAAATTAATAACAGAAGAAAATGTAACCAACATTGTTTAAATGTTGATGATAAATATAAATAATGTAATACTAGTTACAATCCCAGCTGGACAAGTCAGATTCCAGAGGGAAACTTGGCTTGATAGGTACAACTTCTATTTTTTTATCAGAAACTGTGGAGGTAGGTTACTGAGCAAATTCACAGGGACTGTTGATGAAATTTTAACGGAAAGAATTAAACATTTATTAAACAAGAAAAATTGAACCAAGTTACAGACTGATGGAACCATCAATTCACGAGACACGTGCTTTAAGATATGAACAGTGGTTTTAATCTACTTACTACAGAGCCAGCCTGTTACTCATTGAACTCTCGATGAACTGCAGGCTGGCTCTGGACACAGTTATTTATACAGCAGTCAAGGGGGAGGAGTCATGGGCGGAGCCAAGGGTGGAGCCCTATACAAACTCCTGACCATTCCCAGAGCTACTCCCCCTAGTGGTCGGATAACGCTACTGCGCTTACAATGGTATTGGTAAATACAGTGTGAATTACTACGTTACATTCACCACACAGACAAAAAGGTTGGAAATATCTCACTGCAAAACAAGAAAATGGTTCAAATATTCCCTATTTTACAGGCGCGGACTGGTTTAGCTCAGGTGGTTGGACAGCTGGTTTGTGATGCAGTGAGGCCAACAGTGCGGGTTCAATTCCCATACCGGCTGAGGTTAATCATGAAGACCCGCCTTCTCAACCTTACCCCTCACCTGAGGTGTCTCTAGGTTAAATCACAACCAGTCAGCTCTCCCCCTCAAAGGAGAAAGCAGCCTATGGTCATCTGGGACTATGGTGACTTTACTTATTTTGCTTTTACCTTTACAGGCACATGCAAATTCAGAGAGATAAAAAATGAACCATGGCGTGAATTCTCTCCCGCCTGCCGCTGGTTAGCGGGGCTCCCGATCTTACGGAGAATTAAGAGCTGGGCTTCGGTCTATCGCTGATGGTGGAATCGAGCTACACACCCCTTGCCAGCAGTTGGACCCAAATGGTTGCAAATGACCTATTTGCAACTGATTAACAGGTTGCAAGCCCGATTTCCCATGCCCCCGTGATGCTCCCGGCCTCTCAGCCTTGATTCACACAGGAATTGTTTGGTGCAAGTATTTCTTAGTGTGGCCCTGGCCCAGTGGATGCTGCAGTGGTCAAGAGGATAAATGTGTAATGCAACTGTCCCCCAAAGTCCATCCGAGGGCACCCCCACAATGAAAATCCTGCCCCCACCAGATGTATTCTCCCCACCAGACCTCCCAACAGAGATGCCTGCCTGAAAGCTGAAGAGCAACCCAGGCAGTAGATTGCAAAATCACTGCATTTTCACTTCCTAACATTTGCTGACTCAGACAGAAGTGTTCAAAGCAGTAGCTGTTGCAAGTGTCAGATGCTTCCTCAAAATCCATTGGCTTCAAAAGGCTTGAAATCCCTTGTCAGCCTTTGAAATGTAGATCTTCCATTCAATTTCACACAGCAATATATGGCATTTGCCAGTGATTGACAGCTTTATTACTCCAGAGCCAGCTGCTTGATGGGTTGTTCATCTTTCCCTTCATGCTTGAATGCAACTCCATTACTCTACTTTGATGCTAACCAGAATGTTTCTAAACACTCTTGCTAGGATTGACAGGTCCTTACCATATAAAAAGCAGCTAAGTGCTTTAACTTCCTCTTTGTCACAGCAGGAAGCACTTAGCTGCCTTTGCTGTAATGAGGTGCTGTGCACAAGGCTTCAAGATGAGTGTTACATAGACATCCTTCCTGCCATATCACTGCACTGCCCCTGTTGTGCTGAACACCACTCTGATGGGTAGACCGGTTCATGACAAAGTGGTTGTTATGGACAGCACTCTTCTGCGGGAATCCTGGACCCTCCACTCCAATAGTCTGAAGTCCGGCTGGGGGTGGGGTCTGAGGTGGGGTGGGGGGTGTGGTGAGGGGCGGTGAGGGCTGACAAAGACAATGGGAGAAACATGGAAGGAGGGTTCTGCAGTATTGGAGGGGTGAGAGGGCACAATGTTAGTCAGAGGTGCAAGGAGGTGGATGAGAATGATGAACAATGGAAGACCGAGGGGAGAGAAGCTAGACCACAACAAGCCTGCATGAAAAGCTGACAAACCAGGGTATTAAAGATACCACATAGTGAAGTTAAAACTCACCACTATTCTTAGAATTCCCCCTATACCAAAAAAAAGGTTGATATTCTAAATGGTGAACAGGGATTCTCACTCCCTGACTCTAGTGCAGGCTTCTGTGGGTGCCATTCAGGTCAAGCTATCTTTTCAAGTTATCCCCCGGTATAACCCATACCTTCACCGAAGAATTTTACCTACTTACCCCTTAATAGCATCGATGTCCTGGGTCCTGCGTTATTAAGGAAGTGAAGTAAGCTAATAACCACTTTTTCAGGTTAAGTTATTTTTATTATTATATTTTTTCTTTTAAAAGCTGCAAACACTTTCTTTACAGAAAGGAAAAAAGATCTTGCTTCTGGCTGCTTCAGGCCCACCTTGGCAATCGATCTTCTTAAAATCTGGTCTTCTTGAGTTGTATTCGCTGGTGAACTCGGTTGCTGTGTCCTGTTCTTCCCATGCACCGAGCTGTGAGAGCTGGCTCTGCTAGCTATCTCTAAGCAGACTCTGACTCCTGTTTAAATTCTAGCCTTCCTTAGATGTATAACTGTTTAAACTCGGCTGCTTGCCTTGTCTTTCCCATGACCGAGCTCTCTCTCTCTCTCTCTCTCTGAGTTCTCCTCCCCTTCTCTCCTGTTGCTGGTTTCTCCTGTCCTCTGTCCTCTGTTCCCTGGGTTTATATTCTCTTTTTGAGAGTTATTAAGTTTTAACGACTTTATTGTAAATGGGCTTGTTTCACTTTGATAGTTTAAAAGTATCTTTGATGTAAACATCTTACTACAACTAATTATTCATTTTGGGCATATCGTCTCCTCTCAGATCTGATTAAACAATGCTTTGGTTTCAATAGTTAACTTTTATTTCTGTGATTTCGAATCGTTTAATTTTCCAATTGTCCCCAGCTCATAACTTTGCCTTTGATTTTGACTTACATGATGTTTCTCGTAGACAGGTCGTCTCCAATTTTCTTTTAATTGTCCTGATGTTCATAGAATTTTACACTTTAAAATTGACACCAAATTTGACTGAGTATCTTCCATCCTTTCCAGCTGTTTACTAAGAGAGTTTATTTCAATTAAGGTGTGAAATTTTGCTTTTAGCTGTATGCTAAAATTTAACTTGGTTATGACTTGAAAGACTTGCCTGTTTTAAACATTCGTCACTTAATGCAATTGAAACTCTCATCCATGCTTTTTCAGATGCTTCCTGAGATAGTTACATTCCATGAAGGTGTGAGCCATTGTTTTAGCTTACCACATGAGACTGGTGTGTTTGATTAGCCTGCTTGTGAGCAAGAATCTGCATTTTACAACCCTGCTCTTTGAAGCTGCTATGAAACTTTTGTGGGATCTTTCCCTGTACCCTCTCAAACCAGATATTGCCAGACTTCCATGTTTCAAATGACACATTTTTCTGTATTTTCAAGAACAATAGTTTTCTGAAAAGCAGATACACAAAGACTCTAGAAGCGGTGGGTAGAGGTCGAAGTGGGGCATGGCGTCGGCCTGCAGGTGATTCGGAGGGGAACTCACCTTTGCAAAACGAATGCGGTGCCAAGCACAGAATCTGACGTGGGATTCCACCATTCTGGCCAATGGGAAAGGCATCGCTGGAGCCACCCTCCACCACACTTAGTCTCAAAAATGGAGAACTTTCCCCTGTCTTTCTCCCGAGGGTTTCCAATCTCCATGTTCGAAGAACCTAACTTGGAATTCTTGCCAAACGTCACATCCATGAGCCTCAACAAAGATCCACCTCTCGGATTACAGTTTCGCCTTCCAAGTTTCCTTTCCCCATGATCTTCGAGTACATGCAATCTGCACCTTCCAAACACAATTTCAGATGTTCGACCATGCCAAACAGTGCTCCAATAGGCCCACAATAAGAAATTATCACCTGTCGGCTGCCTCCTCAGATTTACAGGGCTTTTTTCAAGCCCTCTTTGCTTCAAGTCTACTCCCTGCAGCTCCTTCTTTAACTTGGAGTATTTTTATCTGCTCCTGTTATTTGTCTTTACTCAATTGGATCTATTTCTGATCCCTGTCTCGTACATCTTTCTGTTCCATTTCCTGGTTTAGTAACTTCTTGGTTTAAGACCTTCTTCTCAGTTTGGGACCTTCTCCCTTCCTTTTCCTCATGTCTGCTGTTTGAGACAGCTTCTCTGCAATGGCGTGCCGTTTCACGTCACCTGACCTTGAGTTTCATGCTGTTTCAGTTTTCTTCTTTTCCTTCTGTACATGTGCCTGTTCCTGGCCTGAAGACGGTAAAATTAACAAACTGTGTATGTGTGGCCGTTCTCCAGCTAGCGAATGGACAGAAGACCCAAAAACGTAAAAGAACACAAACTGTTCACAACCACCTCCTGGCCACACATTTGCAGGAGGCCCGGGACCTGCTGGTAAATGTAGTTCCTGGCCTCCGATCTATTACTGCGATTTAAAATTAAGGTAAGTACCTGGAGTTCAGTAACTAACATTAATACTCTGCAGATTCCACGGGCGGGATTGTCCGGTCCACAAGCTGCGTTTTCCAGCATGCGCACCCCCGCCGGCAGCGCGATTCTCCGTTCCCGCAGCCGGCCAATGAGGTTTCCTGAGCTGGATTCTCCGTCACGCCACTTTTCTGCCTCGACCTGCTGGCGGGATTCTCCGTTACGCTGGACGGTCAATGTGCTTTCCCATTGTGGGGCAGCCCCACGCCGTCGGAAAATCCTCGGACTCCAGCAAACCGGGGAATCCCGCCAGTGGAGAAACCCGCCCCCTATTCCACTCCATATTATTGGGAAACCCACGGACGGGTGTGGGTGTGCTGCTGGTGGACCAGAGGATCCTGCCAACAAAGAACTCCGCAGCATATGTTTTGGGTTAACAAATGTGACTAACCATTCTTGTAATCATTCAAACAGAAGTTAGTAACCTTCCCTTGAAGTGTATTGTAACAACACCTTTCTGTTCTTTCACCGTCTTTTGTTGGCAGAAGTATTTGCAAAAGCAATAAAATGAATAAGGGCACAGTTTATTGGACATTACAAAAACAGATACAGTTTCCTACAAAGAAAAGTAAAACATTGATGGGTATTAGAAAAGTAAAACATTGATGGGTGTTTGTACTCTGAATTCAAGAAGAAATAAAGGTTTATTGGTTGAAAGTGTTCTTATTTAAAAACCGATTCACTTTGGACCTTAAGACAGTGATAGGATCTAAAATGGAAATTGCTCAAATATCGTCAATACCTAAATCATTCATTGCTTCAGTGTTCCATTTCAGTGAATAATGTGCATTCTAAAACATATGTATCCATGGGATTACTTAATTACATTTCTAATTAAACAAAAGTCACACCCATTTACCTATGGATGCATTAATATTACTTTTTTTTTCTCACTTGAAAATAATCCAACTTAATTGATTTCTGCTAATTGTTTATTCTCCACTTCAACTAGAGAGGAATGGTTGTCTGCATTGCACAGAACTGACCAGCAAAATGTTAAAATGCCGTACTGATCCAGATATATTATAATGAATAGTGCTTCAGCTGCTTCAAACAACTTTTACTCTTTCCTGTTTCTATTATAAATGATACGGAGCATAAAAATAAATACCAATTATTAATACATGTTTTATATTTGCCTGATGTTTACTTAACAAAAGAGCTTGAAAAAGCTTGCAATGTGTATGAATATCAATACTGAATTGTGAAATGAATTAAAGGTGGAAGGAATATTGGGACTACAAAGTTATTCTAAATGTTAATTTAATTCCTTATTGAGATTAGCTCCAAGAGACGTTTCGGAAGTGATAATTTTATCTATAGTATAGATAAGCCAGTACCCTTAAAAATGCTATTTGTTGGTTTTCACCATTGATACTTGATCAAAACTTTTGATGACCATGTCCACTGAGGAAGCTGTTTAATCCAACGAGCATCAAGATTTAACTTGCACATCTTACAGTCTGAAGCTGTTCAGACTGGGAAAATTAACTTTTAAAGCAAACTGATGCCTGACTAGTGTGATGTAAAGCTGGCAGAATGCAATTTCGTTGTCAGTTCTATTCTCATCTCCCTGCCAACAAAAAGAGCTCTTCCACTCTCTTTCTAATTTAATTTTAATGTTTTGAGAGCATGCGCTTTTTCATTTCAATGAAAATTTGTTTTTAAAGTTCTCTGGACATCCAGTGGACCTCCTGGCAACTTTTTGAGGAATTATATTGACTCCCACCTCTTGGGCTCAGTGCAATCCACAACCAGGCGACTAACTCACCTTTGATTGATACTATTGCCTATGTGTCAGTTTGCATTGAAAAGCATTGCACTGTTTATATGAAAGTAGTAGTTTAATGTCCATATCTGTAACCTGTGACTGAATGTTTCCTTATTCAAAATTAGCACAATTAGTCTTGCTTTGTGCTGATTCAGCAAAGACACATATTTTCTATTATTTGTTTTGAATAATCAAGATTGAGAGTAAATAATCCCTGATCTATTTGAAAAATGTGTGTTGCTATAGGATAAGAGTTCGATAGGTCCGATAAACAGAATTGTTTTTTTTTAAAACTGGTCAATATTGTTTTTAATGTATGTTTGTTAACTATAATTCCATGTTGCACAGATCTTTTTCTAAAATAGCTTATGCATGCCTTTATTAATTTTATTGAGACTTGTTAAACTTTCTCCCCCTCCCTGCTGAGCTGTTTTTGTCATAACTGTAATATTTTCTCCCTTTCTCTTTCTCTGAACTCTTTCTCTCTGTTTTCTTCTGTAATATCTTCCTTTAGAACAAACAGGTATTCTCTCTTTTCTGCTTCCATTTGTCACTGTCTTGTGTCTGTCCGGTTAACCATTCAGAATTTAGATTTGTAGTTTTCTCCATTGCAATTAGTATTCATCATACAAAGGGCTGAGTTCCCACTCATTGGAAGATTGAGGACAAGCAACAAACTGTTGAGTCCTTTGGTCACTGGTTCCGTAGCCGCAGAGGTGATGGCCTCAAAATTGGACATGTCCCAAAAATAGGCATAGGTAGCAAGATGTGGCATTACCCCACGCTCATTACCTCTGATGCAGGCCACAAACAAACTTGTGCTGCCTGCTAATTTTAATGATTTTGCATGTAAACAACACTGAAGGTGCTGTTGAGTGTTTGTCTGAGCAGAGGGTGCAAATTGTGAGAGGCCAGCACCAATTAAAGCTAGCCTGCACTTCTTAAACCCTGTCTGTCTCTCTTAAAGTGGCTTGTTAGCTGCAGCAGGTGATGAAATTTGTGATTGTGACCTGCGAAATACAGAAAAATGACAAAATATAGGCTTTTCAAGATTATCTGAAGCTGAACTGGAGGTCTTGGTGCCAGAGGGGAGGAAAAGGAGAGAAGTCATCTATCCACAAAGGAACAGGAAGCCTGCTAGAAAAACTATGCATATGCAATGGACCCTTGTAGCTGTGGCAGCCAGTGCCAGGGGTCTAGCATCCTGGACATGGATGTACTGCCCCAGACGTTTAAATACCTATGAATGGTCAGGGTCAGTGAATGGATCTTGAAATACCATATGCCACCAGATTCACAGACTGCTTAATACTCCACATCCTCATCACTCACCTACCAACAATCTCTATCAACCACAACTCATACCTAACATTCATAGTTTCACCTCACACGCACTTAGCACTGCTGCAAGTCTCACACTGATATCACAGCTTGAACACTGTCAGCATTTCAACCCTGTCACATCACCAAACCCATTGCACCACATTCACTGACACACTTGTATGGTGAACGTATTATAGTAACCATTCACCACTGTATTACATAGTGCCATGCTGTTGCCCATGTGGGCTCCACTTATGGACCATTGCACTGTACTACACTGATTGTATCATGTTGGTGCCCTTGTGGGCTCCGCCCCCTTGAAGGGAGGTATAAAGAGCAGCTGCCCTGGAGGCGGCCCTCATTGCAGAGCAGTCGCAGGCAGGCACTGTTCTAGTTGATTAAAGCCACTGTTCACTTCAACTCTCTGTCTTGTGTGAATTGATGTCAACCACAACTCATACCTAACATTCATAGTTTCACCTCACACTTACGCACTTAGCACTGCTGCAAGTCTCACACTCATATCACAGCTTGAACACTGTCAGCATTTCAACCCTGTCACATCACCAAACCCATTGCACCACATTCACTGACACACTTGCCTCTCAAAGCATCGCATAACAGGAGGCAGCAGCACATAACTGGCAAAGCTGGACATCCTTGTTCCAATGGAAGAGATACCAATCACTTTTACAGGGGCGACCATGACTGAAGATGTAGAAGAAGCTTGAAGCTGGTGTTGAAACGATTGAAAATGATGGTATCCTCATAACTGACCCTCCTTAATCCTACCCTTGTGCCTTTCTCCTTTGTTTAACCAAAGATTGCAACCTTGTCAGGCAGGGACAGCGAGAAGCCAGTGATGAAGAAGAAACGCCATCACTCCCTTTCATGCTGGCAACACCAGTTCAGATACTGACAGTGCATACGTCAAAGAGTAGCTTGGAAATGGGATCTGCATGGGGTGAGATACAGGGCATGAGTGGGCTGCAGCAAAGGTTGGGAGAAGGGATTGCCAACTAGTCCGAGAGAAGGGTCACCCACCAGCTCTGATGCAGATGTCTGAAATGAGGGCCCTGATAGGGCAGTTTGCTGCAACAGGCTAATAAATATAATTAAATGCTTGGTGGGTTGACAGGCCTACGGAAAACCCTGCAGTCAATTTCAAGGATCATGGAGAGGTCTGGCACCAACTTGGCACAAGACTTTGCAAATAACTTGGAGCCCATCTTTCCAGCCTGGAAATGGTGACCACCTCCATTTGCACACTTGCAGGCCCAATAAAAATGCAGCAACTGAGAGCTGATGTTTCAGCTGGAATTCCAGCACAAGAAGAAGCCACCTAACATTTGGGTGCTGCAGTGAAAACTCAGCTTGTTGCCTCACAAGCACTGACTCCTCTCGTGTAAGTTTGGCTTGCAAGCTTATAATCACAATTATAATTACCCATGTTCAAACTGGCTTGCAGGTGTCATAACAGCCAACAATCTGTCCTCCAACATTTAACTTGGTGCCAGAGGGGAGGAAATAAACTTAGATTGCTGAGTTACCTCACTTGGCTAGGGGCTGCATAGAGTGGGTTTGTCCTCCCTCAGAATGACAGCATATTGTCCTTCCACCACTGACACTTCACCAGACAAATAAGACGGCTGCCACCACTGTCAAGATGGTGCAGTCTGAAGCTGGGCCTTCCACGGGTAAGAACTGCTCGAGTTCGCGATGCAAGGCCATCTGCAGTCTGCCCCTCTGAAAGTTGTCACCTGTGCTGGGGTAGCACTATGTAGAAGTATTGGGAGAGACAAAGTTAATACAGGTACTAAGGAAATGCATAGGTGTGATTAGTTAATGTGTGTATGTAATGTGGCACAGTTTGATTTAAAAATTTGGTTTACAATGTTTACTTTTTGATGCCTTTTCTTTTTGAATGTTGATCAATGAGACCCTCGGATAGTCGGTGACATAGGGAGGATAAGGCTTAGGACTCATGGTGAATGGGCAATTGGAGTCATGCTTACTGGCATCACAGTACTATGAGTCGATCACAGCCCGGCCAGAAAGGAACTGTTGAATGCCTCCTCACATCCTTCTCCTCTCTTTCCTTTGCTATTCACCATTTAGCTGGTGAGAAAGCCCCTGACCTCATGATGGCGACATTGTGTAACAAGCAGCAGACCACTTGCAAAGTGATCCAGGCAGTGGAAGCATCTTTTTAGATCCCCAATGGTCTGTTCTATCATATTGTGTGTGTTGGCATGGCTTTGATTGTATACATGCTGATGACATATGCATGGATTGGTCACACGAGTCATGAACTATGTGGTCAACTGATGATCCTTGTCACCCAATAGCCACTCTCTGGTTTGCTTTGGTGGCTCAAATGCATGGTGCAGAGGATTGCAACAGAAAGCAGGATCAAGACTGCTGTATTGACCTCCATGATATGCTTGTCTGTGGCAACACACTAGCCAGATGTTGAGATGGCGGAAAACTTTGGTTGCAATAAATCTGGGAGTTGACATGCAGCACCCACAAAGCAACTTTGTGAATCTACATGTTCGCTCCGTTTGCTTCTTTCTGGCAAGAGAGAAATCAGTTCTCTTGGCATACAGAGTTACAGTGATCTCCATTTTTAAACAGTGCCTGCTCCAGCCTGGAAGGAGCCAGAATCGTAAAAGTTCCTGCCAATCATCACCTTCGCAGCCACTGGCAGTGCCATTTTTGCCATACTCTGTGGTTGCAGTCATGGCTACAGTGGGTGGCAGATCTCAGAAGGAAGTCTTTACTGAGGCTTAGATATCTGACAAATGGATTCTTGCTGAGATTGATGAAAAATTGAGGATTGCACCCTGGCCAGATATGACCTCCAGCTGAGAGCCATTCTCCTCTCCTCATTGCTGTTCTATGTGTCCTCTTCTCATGCTCCCTATCATAGTATAGTCCAAGGCAGGTTCATGCTGCTGCTCTACTGGGAGCATGTGGTTTGTGCGGAATCCCTGAAGTCAGGAGAAAGTCCTTCAGTGCCTGTCAAACCACTACCTGTAGATTCAGAAACTTTAAACAACTCTGAAAACCACTAAATACCTCCTCAATCAAAGCAACAGCCAGTAGAACTCAATCAGTTACCAATCTGAAAGTTAATAACCCTTTTAAAGGGGGGCCTTCTTGCTGCAGGATACATATTCAGCTGTGCAAGATTAAGGAATTGTGTTAGTTCCAGAATTGAGCTCCAAAATGGCAGCTCTGGTGTCACATGTTGATGTCACAATCCTCTTACTTCTGGGTCCACACTCCCTGCATGCACGTTAATGCCCATACAAAAAAGGAACCCAGTGAAGCTAGCACCAGAAGTGTGCACAATGGAACACACTAGGCCCAGAAAAAAATGGGTATTGACAAGCCAAATTTTGCTGCCGATGAGTTCTGTCAGTTCTTGACTGGACCACTAGATGGTAACAGTGTGCAACGGGGGAATGTCTCATCTAATCACTTTCTGCAGTCTGCTATCAGATCTGTCAGCTGAACTTGGAAGGACAGGCTGCGGAGGAATCAGTGGCTTTCTTGTCCAGGCTCCCAACTGATCAAAGAAATATGATGCTGGAAACACCAAGAGAATGAAACCAGTGAAACAGAGCCCACTTAATTATCATTCTATTTCATTATTGTTTTACACACACTGAAGTACAAATATTTGCATACTGCTTCAACTCCTGATTATTATACTGTAAAATCAGAACATCTTGGCACCAAGGGAACAAAATGTACAAACATTCAGATGAATGAGAGTAATTGTTACATTCCTCACATATCTGTGGCTTTACTATATTACAAATGAAATTTCATTTAAGTTCAGATTTACCTAAGGTTACTTGTGTTTGTACGATTACTTAGTGACTAAATGTGAGTATTCTTTTAATATGATGCCATTGTATTTATATTTATATGCAACATGAACTGTCTATCGTTTGATTTTTTTCTCTGTTAAATGCAGCTTATCAGAGAATACAGCTATAGATACAAAGCTCACTGCCATCAGTGATGGCACTGAAATTTCAGCAGTTAACTATAGAATGGTACAAGTTATTTTGAATTGTCTAAGGTTTACTAAAGGAGTTGATTGCTTGTCATGGAAATGTGCAGATAAGAGGGTTAATATTACAAATTATACATCTTCAAAGGTTTTACCGCAACGATATTGTTTATTTTAATTCAAAACAATTTTAATCTGAATGTTCTCCTATTATAGTTGTCAACTATGAATCTGGTTTTGTTTAATTTGCATACCTCACTTGTGTTATGATCCTAGCTAATGTTATTACTGGGCAGTCAGGTCCCAGAATGGAACCCTCGCTCAATAGACATTGACTTCTTTTATGCTTAGAGACATACATGAACAGAGTTACAGGACTGCCGATGAACTCTTAGAAAAATAATAAAACATTTATTAAACAAATAAGGATTAACGATAATACATTACTCTCTCACTCCCACTACATATTTGCAGCTATATACAGATTTCTAAGGATTACACAAGTTACAAAATATCTTAAATTCCAATGTTCTCAGTAAGTGCACAATCCATGTAGATGGAAACCAGTAGGCAAAATGAGATCAGACACACCACACTCTGAAACCAAATGGCAAATGCTAAATCCTAAAACAACTACTGTGAGTTTCTTATCAAACTCCTCCAGATGCTTGTCATACTCCAAGCCAACTGGCCTTACTGCAACTATGTGTTCCACACGAGCATTTCCAAACTCCACTTGAAAAAACACACCTAAGAATCTTCTCCCAAACAATGCTTTCCGTCTGATGTCTTTACCAAGGATCCACCTCCAGGGTTTCAATATTTCCTTTCAGTAATCCTCTGCCTTGGATTACCAAGCTTCCACACTTATCTCTCGGGTACCTAGGCATGCCAGCAAAACCCTACCGCATCACAGGCTGTATTAAATCATCACCAAGCTGTTCAGTTATCTCTATCTAGCTTCCCACTTTAAATCAATTGTCTCATTTACTTTAATAAACTTTCTCTGCATTGTATTGTAACTTCACCCAACAGGGCCTTGTTCAACTTCTTGGCCGGGATTTTCCCCGACCCTGTGGGGCGGGGGGTCCCGGTGTGTTGGAGTGGCGTGAACCACTCCGGCTTCGGGCCGCCCCAAAGGTGTCCACACCTTTAGGGGCCAAGCCCTCACATTGAGGGGCTAGGCCCGCGCCGGAGTGGTTCCAACTCCGCCGGCTGGCGTGAACGGCAGGGGAGGGGGTCTCTTTCCGCCTCCGCCATGGTGAAGACCATGGCGAAGGCGGAAGAAAAAGAGTGCCCCCACGGCACAGGACCGCCCGCCGATCGGTGGGCCCCGATCGCGGACCAGGACACCGTGGGGGTACCCCCCGGGGTCAGATCGCCCCGCCCCCCCACCCCCCTCTCAGGACCCCGGCGCCCGCCCGCGCCGCCAATCCCGCCGGTCAGGTAGGTGGTTTAATCCACGCCGGCCAGAGAGGCGTGTCAGCGGCGGGGCTTCGACCCATCGCGGGCCGGAGAATCGCCGTGGGGGGCCCGCCAACCGGCGCGGCGCGATTCCCGCCCTGCCAAATCTCGGGGGGCGGAGAATTCGGGACACTGGGGCGGGATTGACGCCGGCCCCGGGCAATTCTCCGACCTGGCAGGGGGGTCGGGGAATCCTGCCCCTTGTTCTTTATTCTTTAACTTAACTGTTTTCCTGCAACATACTTTTTTGTCCTAATTCACTGGTTTCTGAACTTTCTTTTGGGAAGTCTGACTTTTCCCAGGTCTGATAAATGTTCATCAACCTGAATATTAGCTCTGTTTCTCTCTCGATGGATGCTTCCTGAATTGCTGAGTAAATCCAGCATCTTCTGCTTTCATTCCTTAATTGCACTAATTGGCTGCCTGTCCTTGCAGTGGGTAGCTGGCCCTGGTCCCGGTCATGGAGATGGGAATTCATTGGAAACTCACCTGACAATGACCCCCGCCACCCCCCCCACCCCGCCCTATTTTCCTGCCCCTCCCAATTCCAGCCTATTTAAATAAAATAATCAGAAATAAAAGCAGATTATTTACCTCATTGTTCATGTTCTGCCACTCAATAATCTTGGCTGATCTGATTCTGACCTTGGCTACAATTTCCTACCTGTACCACAATCCTTGACTCCTTTGTCAATCAAACTTTTGTCGAACTCAGCCTTGCATATATTCAATAACCTATCCCTCCACTGCTCTCTGTGGAAGTGAATGCCAAAGACTATTGATCTTCTGAGAGAAGGAAGTATTCTCATCTCTCTCTTAAATGGGACACCACTTATTTTGAAATTGTGCCCCCCCTGTTCTAGATTCACGATGGGAGGAAATGTCCTCGCAGCATCTACCCTGTCAAGTCCATTTAGAATCATATACCTTTCAATAAATCATCTCATTCTTCTGCAATCCAAAGAGTTAAGGCGCAACCTTTTCTCATAAGACAATTTTTTCATCCCAAGAATCAGCCTAGTGAAACCTCTCTGAATGCTTGAAATGCAATTATACCCTTCGAACCAAGGAAATAAAAACTGCACATTGTACTCAGCTTTGGTCTCACCAACATCCTGTACATTCTGCTCTTGTATTCTAGCTCTATCGACATGAATGCTAACATTACATTTGCATTCCTAACTGCTGACTGAGCCTGTACGTTAATCTTAAGAGAATCTTGAACAAGGACTTCTAAGTCCCTTTGTGCTTCCAATTTCCTAAGCATTTCTCCATTTAGAAAATAGTCTATGCCTCCATTCGTCCTTCCAAAGTGCATAACCTCACACTTTTCCACATTGTATTCCATTGCCACTACTTTGCCCACTCTCCTGGCCTATCCAAGACCTTCTGCAGCCCCCCTACTTGCTCAATATTACCTGTCCCTCTGCATATCGTTGTATCATCTGAAAACTTAACAGCAGTGCCCTCAGTTGATTCTTTCAGACCATTAATGTGTATTGTGAAAAGTTGTGGTTCCAGCACCGACCCTGAAGGCACACCACTAATCACCTGAAAAAGACCCCTTTTTCCCACTCTCTGCCTTCGGCCAGTCAGCCAATCCTCTATCCATGCCATATATGCCCAATAATATTATGAGGCTCTAAACTCATTTAACAGCTTCCTATGTGATGCCTTGTCAAAGGCCTTTTGGAAATCTAAATAGATCATGTCCACTGGTTTTCCTTTGTCCAACTTCCTTGTTACCTCCTCAAAGAATTCTAAAAGATTTATCGGACATGACTTCCACTTGACGAAGCCTATTTTATCATGCACTTCCAAGTACTCCGCAATTTCATCTTTAATAATGAACTCTAAAATGTTACCAATTAACAAAGTCAGGCTAATCGGCCTATAATTTCCTGTCTTCTGCCACCCTCCCTTCTTAAACAGGGGTGTTACATTAACCATTTTCCAGTCCTCTGGGTCCCTACCTGCCTCCAGTGATTCCTGAAAGATCACCACCAATGCCTCCACAATCTCCTGAGCTATCTCTATTAGAATCTTGGGGTGTAGTCCTTCCAATCCAGGTGATGTATCCACCTTCAGACCTTTCAGTTTCCCCAGAACCTTCTCCTTAGTGATGGCCACTACACTCACCTCTGCCCCCTGGTTCTCCTGGAGCTCTGGCATCCCACTGGTGTCTTCCACCATGAAGACTGATGCAAAGTAAATATTCAGTTCCTCTGCCATTTCTTTATTTCTTATTACAACTACTCCCACCTCATTTTCCAGTGGTCTAATGTCTTTTCTTGCCTCTTTCTTACCTTTTATATATTGAAAAAAACACTTCCTATCTTCTTTTATATTACAGGTTAGCTTACACTCAAATTTCATCTTCTCTCCCCTTATTGCTTTTATGTTATCCTCTGTTCGTTTTGTAAGGCTTTCCAATCCTCAGCTTCCCACTAATCCTCACCACTTTGTATGCTTTTTCTTTTGCTTTTATGCTGTCCTTGACTTCCCTCGTCAGCCATGGCTGTCTCGTTCTTCCCTTAGCATGTTTCCTCTTCCTTGGGATGAATTTCTGTTCTGCCTCCCGAATAACTCCCAAAAGTCCTACCACTGCTGTCCCACTGTCTTCCCTGCTAGGCTCCCCTTCCAATCAACTCTGGCCAGCTCCTCCCTCATGTCTTTGTAGTTATCCTTATTTAATTGTAATACCGTTACATCTGATTGCAGCTTCTCGCTCTCAAACTGCAGGGTAAATTCTATCATATTGTGGTCACTGTCCCCTAAGGGTTCTATCATCTTAAGTTCACTAATCAAGTCTGCCTCATTACACATCACCAAATCCCAAATTGCCTGTTCCCTAGTAAGCTCTGTCACAAGCTGCTCCCAAAAAAGCTTCTCTTAGACATTCCACAAATTCCTTTTCTTGGGATCCACTACCAACCTGATTTTCCCAGGCCATCTGCATATTGAAGTCCCCTATGATTATTGTAATAATGCCTTTCTTCCTGCTATATAAAATCTATATATGTATGTATTTTATTTTCTGCAATGAATCCACCCTATTCCCACTACTTAATTTTTTAAAATCCACCCTCACATTCTCTTTCTTAGAGGAAAGACCCATCCCCTCTTTAACAATTTCTAATACCGTCATCAAGATAGTCCCTTTTTTCGTCAGCCAGATAATTGATAACTGCTTGTCAACCCACTTGATCTTGTGAACCTTCCAGTTCATTGGTTTTAGGCTTGCTATGCCAGTTCGTAGTCTCTTTTCATTGACGCTTTTCATAGAGTGCACGTTCTCCCAAAGGGACTTATTGTTTATGTGACACTCTTTAAGTACTGTTCCTGAATATCTTGTTCCAGTCAGGATTCTGGATGTTAAAAAAAATATGCCATATCCTCTGCTATCCACCAAGGCAAGTGCCTCCACTGCGAATGTGCTTTTTACCACTCTTCGTATCTTTATAGTTTCCTGTGCCAAAGGTAACATTTATCTTTCTCTCCCAGGAGAAAAAATATAAATTCTTCCACACTTGAAAAGCCATCACAGAGATTAGCATAAGATGTGTCACCATAAACAGTCAGTTTCAGTTGTTTAACATCACCTGAAAATTGGAATTTAAAGACCCAGGGCGCGATTCTCCGCACTCCTGACGGTGCGGAGAATAGCGTGGCTCATAAAATTTTACGGCCACGCTGTTCCGACACCCCCACGCCCGACTCCCGATATGAATCGCTGCCGCCGTTTTTTTACGGCCGGCAGCGATTCTCAGCTGTTCGATGGGCCGAGTTCCCAGCCCTTTACGGCTGTTTTTACGAACGGCAAACACACCTGGTCTGGCCGTTCGTAAAACGGCCGTAAACTCTCGATCTTTAAAACCATGGCACCGATTGGCACGGCAGTACCACGGCCGTGCCAAGGGTGCCATGGGCCCGCGATCGGTGCCCACCGATCGCGGGCAGCGGGCCCGATGCCCGCGCACTCTTTGTCCCTCCACCGCCCCGCTGTACCACTTCGCGGGGCGGCTGAGGGGCATCCCGGCCCGCGCATGCGCGGGTTTCGCGCAAATGCGCGATGACGTCATCCGCGTATGCGCGGGTTGGAGTCTTCCAATACGCGCATGCGCGGCTGACGTCATATGACGCGTCAGCCGGCGCTAACTCTGGCAAGCGGGCTTAACGAAATTCGTTAAGCCCGTGATGCCGGAGCTTACGGCGTCGGGCTGCTAGCCCCGACCGGGGACCAGAATCGGTTCCCGGTCGGGAAGGGGGGGGCTGGCATCAAACCCGCCCGGATTTGACGCCAGCCTTACGATTTCTCCCCATATGGGAGAATCGCGCCCCACATTCTCCAATTTTATGTCACCAATGTTTTGTTTGCTCTTACAATTTCTTCAACTTTGGGATCACTCATATTCATGCCTAGTTCTAAAACATCAAAACTGGTGGCCGGTCCAATTTGTCTAGATAACCGATTCAGCTGCCCAATTAAACATCAGGGTTCCTTTTTTTTCCATTTCAAAATCCGCCGTATACCTTTGTGAGGTCCTACCACAAGTAATTGCTGTGGATTGATATTCTCCAAGTAAGGCTGTTGGTGGAGAGTGACATGCGAGCCACTCTGCCTGATTTCTGACCCAATATATTTGAATGCCCCCAACGTCCAAACTTGAACTCCATTCTAATCTCGTTAATAACAGTATTTTCAAATTTGCAATTACCACCCCACAAAAAAATCATCTGCATGTATCCTGAAGATGCCCGAAAGCTTCCCTCCATGGTGCCATTGAAACATCGCATTATCTGCTTTCAACTGAAGACAGACACACTTTAACAGAACTAATGAGAATGAGAACTAATGAGAGTTAACAGAACATTGAGAAATACCAAACTCTGGAGGTGCCATTCGACCCATATACACATTTATTTAGCTTCCCGAGTACCCTTTCTGTGTTTGGCGCCTCTTTCGGAGGACAAAGAAAAATTTCTCTTTGAAGCTGATGTCTCTGTAAGAGAGCAGCTTTAATATCTATCGACTTGCATTCTCAAGCATTTGTGGCTAACAGAGCCAAGAAGATCTTTAAAATAATAATTCCTGCCGTAGGCAAATTGACCCTTGCATCTTGGTCACCCACGTTTTCTTCAAAGTCTTGTGCCACCAGCCTTCTAAGGTCTGTCAGGAATCACCTTTTCTGTACATATGCATTTGGGAGATAACATTTGTTATCCACTCTTTGGGACCTCCGTATATACCCCACGTTCTTTCCAACTTTCTAGTTCTTGCTGTTTTACATCTTTTATTATTTTGTCATTTAATTTGTTGGATGCCACTAAGGCCTCTCCAACATATGGGCTCCTGCTGCTTGTAGCATTCCTAGTCTGTACTACATTTCTTGACATTGTAAGCTGTGCCCTCTATACCTGCCTTGTATCTCTTTCTAATCTGCCATTGCTTGATCTCCCCCTCCTATTATGAGATGTTTTTTCAACGGGCATCTCTTCCTACGGGCATGTTCCCTTCCAGACCTACTGTTCCGAACTGACACTATGTTTCTGTGTTCTCCATTTTTGTACTTCATATTCCCAATCCATGGGCCTAACCTCCTTCCCTTTATCTTGTATATTCAACCAGTTTTTATATTGTCCTGTGGCCTTACCTGCTCTCCCAACAATAGTTGCATCCTCCCACTGACTGGCTCCATCTGGCAAGTATGTCACTTTGGTGCCAACTTTTGGCAGTTGTCTAACCTCATCCGGTTCGTACGGATACTCTGTCAATTTCTGCGATCTGGACCTCATTATTCTGTAACATGTGTATAAGAAGTACCTGGGTCCTCAGCACGTCCAATAATCCCTTTGATTCTGCAGACTTGTAATCTGTGCACACTAATCTTTGAGTGTAGCCAGACAGTCTGGTTTCCATGCTGCAAAATCATTGTTTTACCAATGTACCTATAACCTTTCCTGTACATTTCCACCTGTTAAATCCATCTCTTTCAGCGTATCCATAGAATTCCTACAGTGCAGGAGAAGGCCATTCAGCCCATCGAGTCTGCACTAATCCCCGAAAAAGCACTCTACCGAAGCCCACGCACCCGCCCTATCCCCGTAACCCCGTGCATTGATCGTGGTCAATCCACCTAACCTGCACATCTTTGGACTGTGGGAGGAAACTAGAGAACCCAGAGGAAACTCACGCAGACATGGGGCGAACATGCAAACTCCATATAGACAGCCACTCAAGGCCAGAATCGAACCCAGTTCCCTGGCGCTGAGAGGCAGCAGTGCTAACCACTGTGCTGCCCCACGAATAGAAAACCATGTCCCTCTGTTTGAAAATAGTTTCTGATGGTTGTGCATTGTGCCTCAAAACCCTCTGAGTTCATTCTGAGATTTCTGCTTTCAGGAATACTCTTCTGGCTGTGTGCAGTGCATTTAAATGTTCAGAAAAGGTAGAGCTAATTGGGGTCCTCTCCCAAGATAGAGGATGATCATTCATGACTGAAGCAATTTGGGATTTCTACCAAAAACCAACTGATATAGACTGCAGCCCCCCATCATCTGCAGTGAATTATTTTGCATGGATGGCTCAGTCGAAAGCCAAAGTTAATTCACTATCTAGTCTATTTGTCCAAATTTTATGAAGCATTTAATATCACAGTATGATTTCTCTCGCACATCCCATGACGAATTGGGCTTTCTGCAGCTGTATTCATAACTATTATGTTTATGTTCCCACACATATCTCAAAATTCCCCATTATCAGTGAAGAACTTTATCAGTGGTCCCAATCCAGTCCCTATCCTTGGGCAGGATTCTCCAATCCCCCGCCGGGTTGGAGAATCGCCGGGGGCCGGCGTCAAGCTCGCTCCCACCGTGTCCCGAATTCTCTGCCACAAGAGATTCGGCGGGGGCGGGAATCGCGCGCGCCCCCCCCCCCCCCCCCCCCCCCACAGGCGATTCTCCGGTCCACGATGGGCCGAAGTCCTGCCGCTGTCAACCCTCCCCCGCCGGCGTGGATCATTACCACCTACCTTACCGGCGGGAGCAGGCGGCGCGGGCGGGCTCCCGGCCCATGTTTCCAATATCTGTTCCACAATTATTTTATTTTCGTTACAACGTATATTGTCAACTGACTAAAACTAGTTGCCAAATCTACAAAGTGTAAACGGAAAATGTTCTTTTCTTTATCCCACACCTTAAGATCAATAGCCACAATTTCATTAAATCAGTCGCTAAGGGCATACTCACTCTGGGTTGTGACGGTGTTCTTCTATATTTCTTACATATATCACATCTATCCCTTATCTGTTCTATGGGCGGAATTCTCCACAAGGCCCGACGCCGTCGTGAAACCTGGCGTCGGAAGCCTCTCCCGGCCCCCTATTCTCCCCTACCCGGGAGGATAGGCAGGCCGTACCGGGAAACTCGGCGGCCGAGCCTTGTCCCTGGCTTCAAGGCCCGGCGCGCCAAGAATGACGCCACAGCGGCGCCTAATGACGTCAGCCGCACATGCGCGGGTAGGACAGCTCAAACCTGCGCATGCGCGGTTGCTGTCTTTCCCCTCAGCCGCCCCGCAATTCGTGGCGGCTTGATCTTGTGGGGCGGTGGAGAGGAACAAGTGCGTCCCCTTGAGACGCCGGCCCGACGATCGGTGGGCACCGATCGCGGGCCAGTCCCCTCCCGAGCACGGTCGTGGTGCTCGATCCCCGATCCGCCCCCCCTAGGCCCCACACATACCTGGCGCGCCATGTTCACGACGGCAACAACCAGGTGTGATTGGCGCCTTCAGTGAACAGGTCGGGAACGGCAGGCCGCTCGGCCCATCTGGGTCGGAGAATCGCGGGCCGCCGTGAAAAACGGCGGCCCGCATTTCTCCGAGCGGCGTTTCGGAAAACCGGACACGCCATTATGGGGGGGGGGGGGGGGGGTGGGAGAATAACAGGAGATGCGGGAGCAGACCTCCCGCTATTCTCCCACCCATTGCGGTTGCGGAGAATCACGGCCTATAAGTTTGGTGCATTCTTCATCTCTTGTACCCGCATCCCTAAGCAAACGTTGAAATCTTTCGGAAAATCGCTGGGCAAATTGCTGATGCAACTTTAACACAATCGACTTTTTGTCTTCTCGACTCCTATTCTCTGATGCTAACAGTGATTTCTTAATATTTGTACAAGAAAAATTAGGATTCATTAATGAAATACTATAGTGTCCAGACTGTGTAAATTATAAGTCCACGGTATTTCCAAATACGATGGCCTTGTCATTTTCCATATGCTTTCTTCATCGATGGTCGGCTCAATAATAAAGGTATTTAGCTGGATACAACATCCATGCTAATAAAATGATTCCTATTGGCGATTTCACCACTCTTTTCAGTAATTTAAGAGTACTATCATCCCCAAATCGTGGAACCTCCAAATTCTTTAACCTTGTTCTGATCTTTGTCACTTAAAGAGTCCAGGTAACATCTCAACCAATCCATTCCACATACCGTAGATGTACATCTGCTGTCTAATACAGAAAATAGCTTGCGTCTTATTTTGCTTTTGTATAGTAACAAATGTGCCAAGGCCATTCCTTGTTTTTTCCCCGAGCAAGGATGTAACCTATGTCCACATGGTAACTTCATCCTTCCATTAGTCATAGGGTTGACACTCATCAAAAGATAATGGGTAGTCGTAACCCGACGCTCTGCACTTAGATTCAGTAATTTGCTTTCCAAATTTATCTAAATCACTCTTCTAGGTTAGAATTCAGAATCTTTCATCCGAAGGAATTTTAGGTTCCAATCCTTTTTGCTTACTAGCAGGAATCATCCTCTGATACCCTTGTTGAGCTCCAATGGCATCTCTGTAATCAGAACTAGAAAGCAAGTCTTGACTTCAACTCCAATTTTATTGTGTTCGACAATCACTTATTCACTCACAGACGCCACCTGTAGCCTCTATATATTCTATGTATCTAACGGTTGGAAGAGAGAATAACCTGGGTGGGAGGGGACTTTAGGCTGCTAGTTTTCCAAGGAGCTGGAGTCAACAGGCGTCTGACATAGGAGTCATTGTTGTTGAGATGCTCCAGGGATGAGCGTAGGGCCGGGAGATAGCAACTGCTGTGGACCGATTGTGGCGGTTTGCGAATTGCAGTGGATCAAGGCAATCTGGAAGGTTGGTGTTGATGTGTCCCATGACTAACATCTCAAAGCAGTTCTTAATAATCGATGTCAGGGCCACCGGTCGGTAGTTGTTGAGGCATGTTGCCTGGTTCTTTGTTGACACCTGTATGATTGGGGTGTCCTTGAAACAGGCGAGAATTTTGGAACGGAGTAGGAGGAGGTTAAAGATGTCTTCCAACACACCCGCCAGTTGGTCCACACAAATTCTGAGTGCACGTCCAAGGGTTCCAACAGGACCCGTTGCTTTATGTGGGTTCACTTTTGAGAAGGCCGCCCTAACCTCTGAGACTGTGATGGTAGATATGGGTGTGTCCAAGGCTATTGGGGCAGGTGACATCGGTTCATTGGCTTCCTGCTCAAAACAAACATAAAATGCATTGAGTTCATTGGGGAGGGGTGCTCTGTTGCCAGAGATTCTACTCGGCTTTGCTTTGTAGCCCATTATATTGTTCAAGCTTAGCCACAACCAATGACAGTTTGTATCGTTAGTCTGGGACTCTAGCTTAGTCTGGTATTTTCTCTTGGCATCCCTGATGGCTTTGTGGAGGTCGTACCAAGATTTCTTGTATAGGTCAGGGTCACCTGTCCTGAACGCTTCACACCTGGATTTCAGTAGAGAGTGGAACTCATTGTTAGACTATGGTTTTCGGTTGGGGAATGCACATACTAAATTCTTTGCCACGCAGTCCTCGACACACTGATGAAGTCTATGATGGTAGTGGCATACACGCCTAGGTTGGCTGTCGAGTTCTTGAAAATGCAGCAGTCCACTGACTCTAAGCAGTCACGTAGGAGCTCTTACGATGCTTTGGACCAGCATTACACAGTATTTTTTTTTAAAATAATTTTTATTGAAATTTTTGAAAAATGTATAACAACAAAACAATAATAATAACAATAATAAACACCCCCCGGACCGTAACAACGCATATAACGAGCCAGCTTAATGAATCCCGCCATGTCATTGATCCAGGTCTCCACGCTTGGGGGTCTCGCATCTTTCCATTGCAACAAGATCCTCCGCCGGGCTACTCGGGACGCAAAGACCAAAACACCGGCCTATCTCGCCTCCTGCACTCCCGGCTCCACCCCAACCCCAAATATCGCGAGTCCCCAGCCTGGCTTGACCCTGGACCCTACCACCCTCGACACCGTCCTCGCCACCCCCTGCCAGAATTCCCCCAGTGCCGGGCATGCCCAAAACATATGGGCATGGTTCGCTGGGCTCCCCGAACACCTAATGCACCTGTCCTCACCCCCAAAAAACCTGCTCATCCTCATCCCGGACATTTGAGCCCTGTGCAGTACCTTGAACTGGATGAGGCTAAGCCTCGCACATGAAGAGGAGGAGTTCACCATCTCCAGGGCGTTCGCCCATGTCCCCTCCTCAATCTGCTCCCCCAGCTCCACTTCCCACTTAGCCTTCAGCTCCTCTACTGACGCCTCCTCCAGCTCCTGCATCACCTGGTAGATGTCAGACACCTTCCCATCCCCGACCCACACCCCAAAAAGCACCCTATCCCTGACCCCCCACGGGGGCAGCAAAGGGAACCCCTCCACCTGCCGCCTAGCAAACGCCTTGACCTAAAGGTACCTGAACATATCCCCCGGGGGGAGCTCAAACTTCTCCTCCAGCTCACCCAGGCTCGCAAACCTCCTGTCAATGAACAGGTCTCCCAACTTCCTTATGCCCGCCCTGTGCCACCCCAGGAACCCGCCATCAATGTTCCCTGGGACAAACCGGTGGTTCCCCCGCAGCGGGGCCTCCACCGAGCCCCCCACTTCCCCCCTGTGTCGCCTCCACTGCCCCCAAATCTTGAGGGTAGCCGCCACCACCGGGCTCATGGTGTACCTTGCTGGAGGGAGCGGCAACAGCGCCGTTATCAGTGCCTTCAGGCTCGTGCCTCCGCAGGACGCCATCTCCAACCGTTTCCATGTTGCCCCCTCCCCATCCATTACCCACTTGCGTACCATCGAGACATTAGCCGCCCAATAGTACCCAGAGAGGTTGGGCAGCGCCAGCCCCCCTCCATCCCTGCCCCGCTCCAAAAAGATCCTCCTCACCCTCGGAGTCCCATGCGCCCAAACAAATCCCGTGATGCTGCTGTTCACCCTCCTAAAAAAGGCCCTCGGAATAAGGATGGGGAGGCACTGGAACAAAAACAAAAACCTCGGGAGCACCGTCATTTTAACGGACTGTACTCTACCCACCGACAGCGGCAGCATGTCCCACCTTTTGAACTCCTCCTCCATCTGCTCCACCAACCTAGTAAAATTAAGCTTATGCAAGGTCCCCCAACTCCTAGCCACCTGAACCCCAGGTACTTAAAACTCCTAACTGCCCTTTTTAGCGGGAGCCTACCAATCCCCTCCTCCTGATCACCTGGGTGTACAACAAACAGCTCACTCTTGCCCAGGTTCACCTTGTAGCCCGAGAAACTCCCAAACTCAGCAAGAATCTCCATCACCTCCGGCATTCCCCCCACCGGGTCTGCTACATACAGCAACAAGTTATCTGCATAAAGTGACACTCGGTGCTCCTCCCCACCCCGCACCAGACCCCTCCACCTCCCCGACTCCCTTAGCGCCGTGGCCAGAGGCTCAATTGCCAATGCAAAAAGCAAGGGGGACAGGGGGCACCCCTGTCTCGTCCCACGGTAGAGCCTGAAGTACTCGGACCTCCTCCCATTTAGAACATAGAACATAGAATAGTACAGCACAGAACAGGCCCTTCAGCCCGCGATGTTGTGCCGAGCATTGATCACCCTACTCAAACCCACGTATCCACCCTATACCCGTAACCCAACAACCCCCCCTTAACCTTACTTTTTTTAGGACACTACGGGCAATTTAGCATGGCCAATCCACCTAACCCGCATATCTTTGGACTGTGGGAGGAAACCGGAGCACCCGGAGGAAACCCACTCACACACGGGGAGGATGTGCAGACTCCGCACAGACAGTGACCCAACCGGGAACTGAACCTGGGACCCTGGAGCTGTGAAGCATTTATACTAACCACCATGCTACCGTGCTGCCTCTACACTCGCCATCGGGGCCTCGTACAGCAACCTCACCCATTTAATAAACCCCTCCCCAAACCTGAACCTCACTAACACCTCCCACAAGTACCCCCACTCAACCCTATCAAAGACCTTCTCCGCATCTAATGCCACCACAATCTCCGCCTCTCCTACTGCCGCCGGCATCATTATCACATTTAGCAGCCTTCGCACGTTAGTGTTCAGCTGCCTCCCCTTCACAAATCCCGTCTGATCTTCATGTATCACCCTCGGCACACAGTCCTCTACTCTAGTGGCCAAGATCTTTGTCAGCAACTTGGCGTCCATGTTCAAAAGTGAAATTGGCCTATATGATCCACACTGCAGGGGGTCTTTATCTCGCTTCAGGATCAGGGAAATCAGCGCCCGTGACATCGTCGGGGGGCAAAGCACCCCCCTCCCATGCCTCGTTAAAGGTCCGAACCAACAAGGGGCCCAACAGGTCCACATATTTTTTATAAAATTCAACCGGGAACCCACCCGGTCCCGGCGCCTTCCCCGACTGCATGTGGCCAATCCCTCTAACCAGCTCCTCCAACTCGATCGGTGCCCGCAGTCCCTCCAACTGCTCCTCCTGCACCCTTGGAAATCGCAGCCTGTTCAAAAAGCTCCCCCCCACCCCCACCACTGGCGGCTCCGACCGGTACAGTTCCCTGTAGAAGTCCCTGAAGACCCCATTAACCTCTACACCCTTCCGCACCACATTCCCACCCCTGTCCTTCACTCCACCAATCTCCCTAGCCATGTCCCGCTTGCGGAGCTGATGCGCCAGCATCCTGCTTGCCTTCTCCCCATATTCGTAGACTGCTCCCTGCGCCTTCCTCCACTGTGTCTCTGCCTTTCTGCTGGTCAGTAAATCAAACTTAGCCTGCAAGCTACGCCACTCCCCCAACAATCCCTCCTCCGGGGCCTCCGCATACCTCCTATCCACACTCAGCAGCTCCCCCACCAGTCTCTCCCTCTCCCTCCTCTCCCCCCTCTCCCTTTGGGCTCGGATGGAAATCAGCTCCCCCCCTAATCACTACCTTCAGAGCCTCCCACACCATCCCCACCTGGACCTCCCCAGTATCACTGGCCTCGAGGTACCTCTCAATACATCCCCGGACCCTCCTACACACCTCCTCATCAGCCAACAACCCCACATCCAAACGCCAAAGCGGAGCATGGTCCGAAATCACTATAGCCGAATATTCGGCATCCTCCACCCTTGGGACCAGCCCCTTACTCAGGACAAAAAAATCAATACGGGAATAAACCCTGTGCACGTGGGAGAAAAAGAGTACTCCCAAGCCCTCGGCCTCCCAAACCTCCAGAGATCCACCCCTCCCAACTGGTCCATAAACCCCCTCAACACCTTGGCCGCCGCCGGCCTCCTGCCCGTCCTAGAATTAGAACGATCCAGTGGGGGATCCAGCACCGTTTTGAAGTCCCCCCCCCCATGATCAGGCCCCCCGCCTCCAGGTCAGGAATGCGGCCCAACATACACCTCATGAAACCAGCATCATCCCAATGTGGGGCATATACATTTACCAACACCACCCTCTCCCCCTGCAGCTTACCGCTCACCATCACATATCTGCTGCCACTATCAGCCACAACCTCGGATGCCTCAAACGCCACCCTCTTCCCCACCAGGATCGCCACCCCCCCGGTTCTTCGCGTCAAGCCCTGAATGGAAAACTTGCCCCACCCACCCCTTCCTCAGACGAACCTGGTCCACCACCTTCAGGTGAGTCTCCTGAAGCATGACCACGTCCGCCTTCAGCCCCTTCAGATGCGAAAACACCCTGGCCCGCTTAACCGGCCCATTCAACCCCCTCACGTTCCACGTGAACAGCCGGATCGGGGGCACCCCGCCCCCCTCCCCCCGTCGACTAGCCATAGCCCATCGACTGCTCGCCCCTGGCCAGCACCCCCCACTCGGCCCGTTTCCCATGGCGATAGAACCTCACCCCGACCCCCCCGACCCGCATCAGGTCCTCCCTGGCCATTCCAGCAGCAACCCGTATCCCCCCCCCCCCCCCCCCCCCCCCAAGGCTAGGACCCGTCCTAGCCGCGACACTCCCTCCATAGTACTCCCGTGAGCCAGCTGACTTCTGCTGCTCCCGCTGTAACTCCGACCCCTCCCGATATGGGGTCACCCCTCCCCCCCCTGCAGCAGCTCCTTGGCACCGCTCCAGCGCGGGAAAACGGAACTGATATCCACGCCCCTTGCCTCCAGCTCCACCCCCCTTGTCCCGCAGCACGGGAAATGAGAGGAAAGCCCGTGCTTTCACACTGCCCCCCCCCCCAACGCAGCTCCCAAATAGCAGTCCCAACCCATCCACTAACCCCGTACAAAAAAACAGACCCCCAACACCCCCCTTAAAACACAAAACCATAATCAACACTATCCGAAAGCAGAAAAAAAAACAGAATAGCCAGCAACAGCATAAACAGTGATACAAAGAACCCCCACAGCCCCCAATCCCTAGTTCGAGTCCAACTTTTCAGCCTGCACAAAGGCCCACGCCTCCTCCGGGTACTCAAAATAGTGATGCCGGTCCTTGTAGGTGACCTACAAGTGCGCAGGCGGTAGCATGCCGAATTTCACCTGCCTTCTGTGGAGCACCGCCTTCGTCCAGTTGAACCCGGCTCTCCGCTTGGCCACCTCCGCACTCCAGTCCTGTAGATACGCACTACCGAATTCTCCCACTTGCTGCTCCTCACCTTCTTGGCCCATCGCAGCACACACTCCCGGTCACTGAACCGATGGAACCGCACCAGCACCGCCCGCGGGGGTTCATTCACTTTAGGGCTCCTGGCCAGTACTCTGTGGGCCCCCTCCAGCTCCAGAGGCAGATTGAAAGATCCTGCCCCCACCAGCGAGTTCAGCATCACGTCCACATAAGCCGGCAGGTCCGACCCCTCCAGCCCCTCCGCGAGGCCCAGGATCCGCAAGTTCTTCCTCCTCGACCGAAACTCCATCTCCTCAAAACGATCTTGCCACTTTTTGAGGAGCACCTCATGCATCTCCACCTTCCCCACGAGGGCCGAGACCTCATCCTCGCGCTCAGAGGCCTGCTGTTCCAACTCCCAGATCGCTGCACCCTGGGTTATCTGGGTCTCCAGCAGCTTACTTGTAGTAACTTTCAAAGGGTCCAGCAACTCCACTTTCAGCTTTGTAAAGTAGCGCAGAAGGGCCACCTGCTGCTCCTGCGTCCACTACCTCCACTCCTCGGGGGCTCCACCGTCTGCCATTTTGTCCACCTTCCCCCGCTTTTCCAGGGGAGCTGCTGCCGTTTTTTTCCTCGCCCCACTCCGGGTCCGCACCATAAATCCCGGGGGATATTACTCCAGACACCTTCACACACCGGGAATCGTTGAACCAGCGCCGTTTGGGGCCCTTAAAAGAGCCCAAATGTCCTACGATAGCGGGAGCTGCCGAACGTGCGGCTTAGCTCCGCATTGCCGCCACCGGAAGCATGGCACAGTATTCTTAACCGCATCCTCCCACTTAAGTTTCTGCTTCTAGGGCAGCACGGTGGCGCAAGTGGTTAGCATCGTTGCCTCACGGCGCTGAGGTCCCAGCTTTGATCACGGCTCTGGGTCACTGTCCGTGTGGAGTTTGCACGTTCTCCCTGTATTTGCGTGGGTTTCATCCCCACAACCCAAAAGATGTGCAGGTCAGGTGAATTGGCCACGCTAAATTGCCCCTTAATTGGAAAAAATGAATTGGATACTCTAAATTAAAAAAAAACGTTGCTCCTTCTTTGTCGGGAGAAGGAGCACCGTCTTGTGGTTTGATTTTCCAAAATGCGGTCGGGGATGGCGCAATAGGCGCCCTTGATGGTTGTGTCGCCGTGATCAAGGATGTTAGGACTTCTGGTGGGACAGGAGATATGTTGGTGGAATTTTGGCAGGACACTCTTTAGGTTGGCCTGGTTGAAGACCTTGGTCACGATGAACAAGGCCTCCAGGTATTCCATTTCCAGGTCGTGTATAGTGGTGTACAATTCACCAAGTGACTCCTTTACCTCCGCGTGGAGTGGAATATCGACCTCTGTGATGATAGCAGAAGTGATCTCCTGCGGAGGGTAGTATGGGCGGCATTGAGAGAAGTCTGACCTTGTGGACAGTAAGAGGTTGCTTCTGGAGGGACTCTGGTTGCAATTTCAGGGTCGCCCAGGGGGAGGCATATTCGCAATCCGGTCGGGCCCCAGGGTTCTGCAAGGTTGGGTCCTCCTTCCGACGTGTTCAGGTTCCTACATGGGGTATTCTCTGCTTTGGGGGTGATTGTGGTGCATTTGGGCAGCGTCTTCCTGGGTCAGGTTGGGTCATGTGGCCGGATCCAGTGATGGTGGTCAGGTCGGGCGCTCTTGGGGTCAGGCCTCCAACTAGGCCTGGTCGGGCCTCCAGATCGATTTCCTTCTTTCTCTTTCGGTGAGATGGGGCAATGGGCAGTCCTCTCTGGGTCAGATCGGGCTGGGTTGCATGGCTGGATGCCGGGTCGGGTGCAGCAGTTGCTGGGTCGGCGCTTTGGTTGCCAGGTTGGTCACTCCAGATGCTGGGAGGAGTTCCAAGCGAGGTTGGGGTCAGGCCTCTTTGTTGGACCTCTTCCGTTTCCAGGTCAGGTCCCCATTCAAGTCCTGCCAGGTCGGGCCAGGTTATGTGGGTCATGTCGGAGAATGTCCAGACCTGAAAGTAAATGTTTAATGTAACACCTCTGTTCAAGAAAGGAGGGAAACAGAGAGCTGGGAATTCTAGGCTAGTTAGTCTAACATCTGTCATTAAGAAAATGCTAGAAATCATTATTAAGGAGGCAGGAGCAGGACGTTTGGAAAATCACAGTGCAATCAGGCAGAGAAAACATGGTTTTGTGAAAGGGAAATCATGCTTGGCAAATTGTATTGGAGTTCTTTGAGAATGCAACAAGCAGGGTGGATAACCCCCAACTATAGTATCCCCCTACTACAACTACCTTCCTTTTTGCTCCTCCCATTTGATTGACCCTTGCACCATTTTTCCATGGTCAGTTTGCTCATCTTCCTTGCAGTGTCATGTGAGAGTACCTTTAAGAAATGGATGTTTAAGCAATGTACCTTTAAGAAATGTAGCAGCTCATATTACTGATGTGATGTCAGAGGGGGGAGCTGAGCTGAGCTGAGATCACTTCTGCTTTTTCTGTTTTTAGTTTCAGTTTGTGAAAACAGCTGAAAAGTGCCTGGCTGGTTTGCAGTGAGCTGTTTTGAAAGGAGAAAGCCAGTTTTGAGAAAAGAGCTTGGGTGTGTCTGTGTTTGCAGTAAGCTGGATCTGCTGTGATCTTTGCCAGGAAAGACTATGGGCACGATTCTTTGCCCCCCACGCCGGGTGGGAGAATAGAGAGGGGCCTCCCGACATTTTTTTGCGCCCTCCCGCTATTCTCCCCCCCACGCCACGGTCGCGTTTTTTTACGGCGAGCGGCGATTCTCCAAGGCCATTGGGCCGAGCGGCCGGGCCTTCACGCCCGTTTCAACATGGCAGCAAACACACCTGCTCACTGCCATCGTGAAACGGGCGCCAGATGCCCGTTTGGGGCATCTGGGGGCCCGATTGGCACGACAGTACCACGGCCGTGCCAAGGGGGGCATGGGCCCGCGATCGGTGCCCACCGATCGCAGGCCGTGTGTCCGTAACGGATGCACTCTTTTCCCTCCACCGCCCCACAAGAGCAAGCCGCCAAGTCTTGCGGGGCGGCGGAGGGAAAAGACGCCAACTGTGCATGCGCGGCTTGGCGGTGTTCAACCTACGCATGCGCGGCTGACGTCATCGGCCGCGTCAGCCGGCGTGATGCTTGACGTGCGGCCTTGACGACCGTCGTGAAGGCCGTGCCGCCGTCACGCTCGGTGCCGCGCTCCTAGCCCCGCCCGGGGGGTGAATCGGCCCCGGAAGTGGGCGTGATGGCTGCCCTGGGTCACGGCCTGTCCCACGGCAGCCTTTACGATTCTCCGCATTTGCGGAGAATCTCGCCCTATATCTGAATCATTTGGGTGATTTAAACTCATAATAGTAATGTCTTTAACTTGATGTGTTTCTGTTTAAAGCTGTTAAGTCTCTTGGAGGTTTGAAGGAACATTTTGAGGAATTATTTAGTGTTGTATTATTTTAAGATGTGGAGATGCCGGCGTTGGACTGGGGTGAGCACAGTAAGAAGTCTTACAACACCAGGTTAAAGCCGAACAGGTTTGTTTCAAACACGAGCTTTCGGATTCACCTAAGGACCCGTGCTCCGAAAGCTCGTGTTTGAAACAAACCTGTTGGACTTTAACCTAGTGTTGTAAGACTTCTTACTGTATTATTTTAAGTAAGGGGTGTTAAGGGATCCAATGTTTATTTAAGAAGGTTAATTCATGGGATAAACATTGTTTAAAACCCACGTGTCCATAGTTGTAATACCACACCTGGAGAACAAGCCATGTGCTTGAAAAGCAACAATCCATTGAAGCGAGAGGTTGTTTGAACTCTATGATACATTTGAGGTTCTGAAAACACCGTTCCCATAACAGCAGTTCCTACTTTCATCCACACAAGCTGCAAGAACTTGAACCTTTTGGTTAATTGCAAGAGCTGAAACTCCTCCATTGCTAATATTTGGATTCCTGTACCTACTTACTTGTAATCACGCCCTCTTGTCCTGACCACAGACCAAATCTGAAGTACCTAGCCTAATGAGTGTGCCTTCTTCCTAGAGTAATGTACCCAGGTAATTTAGTTTCTTACTAAATTACAAATCTCTTCTTCATTGTAAACAGCAAGGATGGGAAAGGTTTTATCTGATGGCATTAATTACTGAGAAATTAAAATTCAAAAGCTCTGCCCACCAGGAAGGAACCAAATGCTCCATTTATGACTCTATGAAAATTTTTGAACAAAACTAATGATCGCTATATATTGATTTATTGTGGGACTATATATTGCACTTGTATTTTATTGATTCTGTTAGCATATTATAGCTTTTAATATTGTCAAGGTGCACCTCGGTTCTTTCGCTAGTAAAAGTGCTACAGAATATTTTTCCCTTCATGAGAGTCCTATCTAATTGCACAAAGAAAACAAAAAATAATTGAAGTATTAAGCCTCCAACCCATGCAGTTCACAACTGACCTTATTACCAAAACAAGATAGTGATAAGTGAACATGAAGGAAAATACTGTGGTGTTGCTACTTGCCTCTGGACCAGGTATGGAAGCTATTTTCTAACTGCAAGTACATTTTTAATGTAAGTAAGAATATGATAAGGACAGAAGATGCAATTAGCGTTCCATTCGTAATATTTTTTCTAAATCCATGGAATAAGGTATTGTAGTTGATTCATGTAAATGATGTAATATGTTTGCAGATCATGGTGTGGATCCTTTAATTATCGTACAGTACAATATGAAATTGTTGTTCTGCATAAGCACTTATATTTAATGGAATAAATGATTACACTGAAGATAAAATGAGTCACATTAGTTTACCTATTCATAGTAATTCTACAGAATATGGAGAATTTACACGGATTTAAAAGATAAGATTTGGTATAAATTTTTCAAATATTAACTTTCAGTATTACTCACCTCTAAGATTGAGTCATAAATACTCCACATGATAACCAACCTGATGTGTTTCTTCAAAAAACGCGCATGTGTACATCTATCAGACAAAATTAACATGATTGCAGTATAATGCTTATATCTGTTTTCACACCATGGGGAAAAACAAGTTTAAACCTGAATAACGTCTGTTTTACAGTATATATATTCAAAACATGCAAAAGAACTTTACATTTTTTATCTATTGTCAGCCATCCCTTCTGCCATATGAGCTGCCTAAAGGTCATTTTATAGTGTTGTTTCATAATACCACATAAGTCTGAAGTTGTCCATTTGTGAAAAATTAAATTTTCATATCATTTTATCTGCCCATTGATTTTTTTTCCCATAACCCTTTTTACGCTCAAGAATTGGCTATATTTTTGTTGAAACTTTATTAATGCTTTCTTTGAGTGTACTGTATATGCAACTGCTGCTCGCACACTGTGCTTAGTGGGACTTCCTGTTTTCAACATGTTGGATATTTACTACACTGGAAACCCACTCATTTTCTCATTCATTTTGCATGCAACCCTTCTCTTCTCTTCAGCTACTGTTGAGGCTATTGAGGCCATTGAGGGTGTTGAAACTCATGAAGGTAATATGCGGTATTGCTCACTGTATTTGTTGTGATAGCTTTTAGTGGTGTTGCTTTATTTTACGTACATTCTTCAGGTTCAAGAGCCATGGGCGTAAATAGGCTCTTTAATGCAAGAGAACCAGATTCCACAATGTGAAAGAAAAGAGTTTTGATGTATTTACAATATGCCAATATATTTTTTAACCTAACTCATCTGCTGTTGAAAAAGTAGGATAATGGAATGTTTCACTTTGCCATATTTACGCCTATGAAAGTAGAAAAAGTGCTATATGCCATAACCGTAACATACACAGCAGTTTTAACAAACTCCATCATTTTTGTGTCTTGATCCTTTCCATTATTTAGCTGCAGTTGCACAGTTTGTTCTTGTTTACTTCTAAATTTAACAGTATAGTGCTGAGAAATACAGCTGAACAATTGTACAGAAAGTCCAAGCATTCCTCTTTAATATATGTTTCCAATACACAAGAGCTAAAACAACAACTGTTGGCTAAGTGGTTGTCTGGTGACTGGTGATGTTTTGTTGTACAAAGGACAGCAAGTGCTCCTCAAATCCTTGCTGGTCGCAAGAGTTTGTTTACTTTTGATTTTAATTTCCTTTTGAAAATCTTACAATTTTCCATGTTTATGACATTAACCTTTGCCTGTTCTTTTGCTGAAAGTTCTCAGGGCGACAAAGTGTTTTTGTCATTTTCATATGTAGGACTTTCGTCTTCATCTAATTTCTAACTAAAACATTACTAAGTTACAGAGTATGCAGGAGTGACCTCTGCTACAGTAGGTACTTGTATGTTTGTGTCAGCTCTATGTTATAGTTTCACTGTAGATAAGGGTAACACCTTGTGATATGTTTTTGTACCTTTTCGTAACTCCAGGTGTAAGAAATATCGCAGATAGCTGGAAATAAAATCTGTCTAAAGAAAAGTCTTCAGCTGATGGTATTTAGTAAAGGAACTCTATTGTTAAAATCTGCTTATAAACGAAATATGTTGTCAATGACTGAATCAGTGATACAGGTTAAAGTGATTGTTGCTGAGTTGCAAAACAAAATGTAAGGTAATTACATTAAAATTCTACATCAATTTAGTGGTTGAATTTCCACAAGGGCTGTGATAAATATCCACTGAAATGTTAGTGGAAGATCTGGAAAAACCCCAGAGAAGCTGCCTTTCTACTGCAATCAGGAAACCTATCCTCAGAAACTTGATCCCAAATTCGCTGTAGGAAGTGAAACTAAATACTGATCAGACAAGACTTCAATTTTTCTTAACATATATATGCTTGAAATGATATAACCAACAGGTTAATTGTTTGTTTTCTTTTTCTACTTCTTAACCTACACCAAACAATATCCAATTCTAGCCATCCGAGGGTTTACACCTCAGCATAAAATCAGTAGTTTTGAAGAAGCAAAAGGCCTGGACCGTATCAATGAGAGGATGCCTCCTCGAAGAGATGCAGTACCTAATACTGGCAGCGTTCATTCCACTGGGAAAATGAATGTGTCCGAGTCTAACGGGACAGATGACAACAGCAACATCCAGTGACCTGCTTTTAAGACTTCGACAGTTCTGCAGTTGTACTGTGTCAACTGTTTGGTGTTCCAGCCTCTCATATCCAAGACAGTGTACTGCTCATTCGGAAGCAAAGAGTTCGAATAAATTTATAAAAGAAAACACAAACCCCATAACTTCCACACAGAAAATTAGTGATAGAAAGCTGGAAACCTTGGCCATCTTGTTTAGAGGGACTGCCACCAGTGCTTATAGACAAGCTGAGACTCAATGCAGATTGTGTATTAAAGCGTGATCTGAGGCTGTTCAGGTCGTTTACTTGTTCTCCCTAATGAAAGCAAGGATAGACATTTACAAAGGTCTCTTGTAAACTTGGGTAAATTGTTTCACATTGATACATCCAATGGTGCATTTGAGAAGTAGCACCACACATTTCAAAACTGTTTAAAAAGTAAAAATGTTTCATACATAAATATAGTTATATGATTAATATAACTTAATTTAAAATAAAAGTTTTGCTACTAGTATTGAAATTCTGCAATTATATAAGTCTTAGAGAATCAAATTTGAAGTTGCAAAATGTTTTAAATGCCAAATACCAGATAATTCTGTTTTGTATAAAGACCCCCTGCCCGATTTCTGCGTATTTGGATGCTATCAGGACTGTTTGATGGTAACTTACTATCCGATCATGTTGCTTGTAACTGGAATCTAAATTACTGGTATTTATCTTTTTGTTGCTAAGTTTCAACATAAAATAACTAGGTTTTGCTTGTCACTTGCCTGTAATGAACGGTTACAAATGGCACAGTATTTTTTTGTAAAGTAATTAACGTGCACCACTATAGTGCCAGAATTAGGATTTGTACAGCATCTATAGAATGCATCTATGCATGTGGTTAAGTTTCTTACAATATGTGGAGCTATATTTGTGCTGTGTTTAAAAAAGAAACCTGGCTGTGTTGTATTCTTACTTGCTTTTCTCTCTGCAGAATTGGTAAAGCTTTTGAGTTATTGCAATTGATGTACAAACATTGCAGTTAATTTGACAGTTAAAATTATTTGTATTTTTAAGTTCTCTGTATGTAAAGGAGTGGGCTGATAGCACGAATGAGCATATTCAGTGAAACGTTGATTAGTCCAAAGCACATGTTTGGGCTGCCAATGCATGATAGCATGGGTATCAAAACTATTAATTGATGAAGGCACAGTGTGGTGCCTCACTCAAAGTTAAATTAAGCATATTATCCATTTTCTTCCACTCTTTGTTGACTCTTTGTTTTGTCAAAGCGTGAAAATTTTTGAAGATTTTCATGGTTATGATCTTGTAATTCCTCTTGTCATTTTCTCATCTGAACTGAGGCTTCATATTTCACTTGTTAATTGAAACACCGACATTGTAAGCATAGCCCTCTGGAAACTCAGAAACACTTTTTACTATTCATAAAATGTGCATGAACCCATCAATTTCTTGAAGATACTGTTTTGTAAAATCATGAATAAAATTTTACTAACTGTTAAAATAGCAAGTAGGCAATTATGATGACAAAAGTAAACACGGCCCTATGTTACGTTGCCATCAAACTCGCTGCATGTTCAAATCCTACCACGGCAGATCAGTTCAATATAAATCTGGAAATAAAGTCTAATGAGGACCGTGAAACCATTGTCAATTTTCGTAAAAAACCCACTTGGTTCAGCGATGCCCTTTAGGGAAGGGAATCTAGTCTAGCCTACATGTGACTCCACATCCACAGCAATGTGGTTGATTCTTCAATGAGCTCAGGGATAGGCAATAAATGCTGGCCCAGCCAGCGACGCCCACATCCCATGAATGAATTTTTAAATACCATTAAACTCTCAAACTGTCCACTGGAAAACCTCGGTAATCACACAATTCGATTGAGCAAAACAAAATAGCAAGTAGTTAATCAGATTCTAATTGCGGTTTGAGGTCAGGGCATTAATCTGGTTGAGAAGGCAGAGCTTTGGCACCTTGAGGTGGCATGTGCTCCCACGTCGTTGTGAGCAGAGCAGATATACTTTGGAAAGTCCAGAAACATGGGGCGGGATTCTCCGACCGTCCCGCCGGGTTGGACAATCACACGGGGCCGCGTCAATCCCGCCCCCGCCGTGTCCCGAATTGTCCCACCACCCGAGATTCGGCGGGGGCGGCAATCGCACCGTGTCGGTCGGCGGGACCCCCGCGGCGATTCTCCCGGCCCGCGATCGGCCGAAGTCCCGCCGCTGACAAAGCCTCTCCCAGCCGGCAGTAATCAAAACACCTACCGACCGATGGGATTGGCGGCGCGGGCGGGCGCCGGGGTCCTGGGGGAGGCAAGAGGCAATCTGACCCCGGGGGGTGCCCCCATGGTGGCCTGGCCCGCGAGTCGGGGCCCACCGATCGGCAGGCGAGCCTGTGCCCATGCTGGGCAACTCTTTTCCTTCCGTTTCGCGCGTGTCTTCACCATGGCGAGGGCGGAAGAGACCCCCTCCCTGCGCATGCGCCGGTATGACGTCAGCAGCCGCTGATGCTCCGGCGCATGCGCAGACTTACGCCGGCCGGCGAAGTCCTTTTGGCCCGGCTGGCATGGCGTCAAAGGCCGTTCACGCCAGCCGGCAGAGTGGGAACCACTCGGCGCTGGCCTAGCCCCTCAATGTGAGAGCTTGGCCCTTAAAGTTGCGTAATGTCTCCGCACCTTTGGGGCGGCCCGACGCTGGAGTGGTTTCACGCCACCCGACACGCCTGGACCCCCGCCCCACCGGGTAGGGGAGAACCCCGGCCCTTATTTCAGGAAGGATATAAATGCGTTGAAGCAGTTCAGAGAACATTTACCAAACTATTATCTGGAATAGATGGGTTGTCCTATGAGGAAAGGGTTGGACAGGCTAGGTTCATGTTAGCTGAGTTAGAGAATATGAGGTGATCTGATTAAACATATAAGATCCTCAGGGTGTTGACAGGGTGGATAGGGAAAGAATGTTTCCTCCTGTCGAAGAATTGAGAACAAGGGTCATTGTCAAAAATAGGGGGTGGAATTTTCAAATTTTTCTTCTAAGTGCCAGAACAGGCGAGAAAAATGATTTGCAGCACGTTGGATGGCACAGACAGCTTTTGCTGCCATATTGTCCAGCACTTCCTGGAGGTGTGCCCCACACTGATGATGGAAAATCCTGGAGGTGTGCCCCCACACTGCCACGTTGGTGGGGTGGGGCCTGAAAGAGTTGGCAATGTTGGCTTTCCAGAGATCGGGACCCCATTTTTAAGGGTCAAAGGACCCTGCCTGGGCAGTGTCACTGGTTAGTGAGGATTCTCTCGCGGGACTTTACGCACAAGTTGCCATTCGCTCCGGGTGCAAAACCCTGGCCAAGGGGACATCCAACGTGTAGCAAAGAAGTTTATGGTTTAATGTACCAGGAGAGAATGACTTGGAGCATAGGGATGAAAAAGAACATGTATGTTGAACACATTTGGCACGTGTATCATTGTCCTTCAGTTCAGTGTTTTTCAAACTTTATTTCCTGGGTCCAACATTTACCAACCAGTCGATCTTTGGAACCCACTCCGGTCACGCCACTGACCTTCACTTACCTTTAATGCAACAGGTGAGCCTGCTTGGTCCTCACAATCTCACTCCAATCAGGCCCAAAGGAGTAGAGAGCAATGTGCATATCAGATACAGAGTTCAGCCAGGTCCTTTGTGCCATCGTCATCATTGTCAAAACAGAAAAAATCTAACTTCACACATGTAGATTGTCATGAAGGGTCATGGCAACAAAAATGCTTGTTTTACTCAGCACTGGATACTCCTGTGGAGATGCTGCTCCAGAATGCTAAAACCTCGTGGGCTTTTGAAGTTTTTTTGTGGTAGCACAATTCAGTATAGCTGTGTAGTCCTTTTAATCTTGAGTCGGAGTTGAATCAACGTCGGAGTGGTTCACTGCCACTCCAACACGCCGGGACCACCGCCCCGCCGGTGGGGGAGAATCCCGGCCATGGTTAAAAAAGGGGAGTGCACACGAGCACTGAGTATGGGTCCATAGCAATGAAAGTCCTGCCAGATGACAGAGAGCACATATAGTTGCATGATATATGACAAAAGGCTTTGACAAGGAGTCATCCAGACTCCAAATGTTAGCTCCTTTTCTCTGCACTGATGCTGTCAGACTTGCTGAGATTGTCCATATTTTCTGTTTCTGTTTCAGATTCTGTTTTTGTTTCAGATTCCGACACCCGCAATGATTGCTTTTATATTAGTTGTGTCATGCGTCAAAATATCTCGCCTGTACACTACATCTTCACGTTTCAAGAATGCAGACAAGATGGGAGAACAACTCTGTCTTAATTATACACAGCCAACAATAAAATGACATGAGCCCGCATGCATATGAATGAGGTTCCTTCCACCACACGTTTTAACATTAAGGTGAAGGTATCACTGATGTCAAGAATGACCTAGAAAAGCATCGCACACTGTGGGGGATATGGAAGCACACTGAACAGACTAGAGAACCATGATAGCAACATCTGTGATAAGTGTGGGACATCTGACTAATAACAACACAACGCATCATAAAAAGGAAGCATATACACTAGGAAATGTGAAATGGGTGTTACTCTATTTACATTTTTGAATATTATATATGTTGTGAACACCTGTGCCACCGTTGTACTCCTAATTTTTTTTATCTTTCCTTACCCTACTGCTAGGTCTGGGTATTTCCCTGGCACTCAGTGCAGAGGTGGAGAGCTACGCCCTGTTGTCTGTGATGATTTTGCCGGTAGTCCTCTAGCGGGCCAAGGCAGGAGAACCCTGGCGTGTTTGTGTCTCCTCCTATGGGACAGGTGGACCCTGCTCGGAGTTAGAGGTTATGGTTTCACAGGAAGAGGGAACTGTGATTGGGATTGGCTGGACACTCCGAGAGTAACCTGGGTGGATTGACTCGTTTAGGAAAAGGGTCAGCGAGAGTGAAGTTGAGGTGGCCCACCACACCCTCTTCCCCCCCCCCCCCCTCCCCCATACACACACACACTTTGCATAGCCACTGATGGGTGCCACCAATGGCTACAGCAATGGAGTGCAGCTCCTATACTGGTACAGGACAGATGTACTGAACCAAGGTCTCCATGTCACCCATTATCCTGCTAATGTTGACCTCAGTGCCCTGGCATGCTGGCACTAGCACCTTAAGCTGGACACAGACATACTCCTCAATCGTCCATTGCAATCTGAGGAATGCAGCTGACATCCCTTCCTGATGTTCCAGTGATTGTCGCAGCAATTCCAGCAACTGATTTAGGACCGGAGTCCAGAGGCTCGTCAGGCTGACTCAGACTCAGCAGAATCTTGGCCTCCAGCAGGTCCTCAGTGTCATAGCATCAGATAGCCCTGCTTCCATTTGCTATGGACCAGATGGTGCATTGTGCTCACCGGACTGTGACCTGAGTCTGCTCGAGAATTTGGTCCCAGCGCGATGTGTGTCTCTGCGCTGGTGGAGAGTGTGGATGACTACTGTGATGGGTATTCTGCTGTGTTGTCCTCATAATTCTCATCCGAGGGGTTGTCAGGGCTGAAGGTGAGGGCCTGGCTTGACGATGCTGAAATTCCTATGAAAGAAAGGAGCGATAATTAGTGCATGGCAGGCGATTCTAAAACAGAATACTATGGTTAATGGAATGATGAGCTGGTGCATGATCCTCATGTGGGTGTTTGCCACCGACCTCACCATCGCCGCAGCCATGGTCCACGTCCTCTCCAACGAAACTCACCAGCTCAGTTTTCAAGAGAGGACCTTGAATTCCGGCACATCACCTCCGGTCTGGACCCTATCCCTGCGATTGTGCACGACCTTGTCCTGCAAAAGACAGGTGGAGAGCGTGTGCGCAAAATACATGCCAGGACAGATTATAAGGATGACTGGCATGGGTTGGTGGTGAGGGGAACCATGGGCAGGATTTGGAACGTGATCTGCAGAGGAGATGAGGATGTGATCTCCAGACGAAATGGGTCCAGATGCGGGGATGTGTGTGGGAGTGGCTGGTGATGCCCTTTAAGATGGCAGTGTGTGAGATGCCAGTGAATGTGTGACAGGCTTGTGAATGTGAGAGTTGAGAGTGATGAGAAGGTTGACTTACCCTGGAGACACGGATGGGATCATTCATCCTGTTCTTGCACTGGGTGCCTGATCTGTTCTGTGCAGCGTTGGCACTGATCACCACTACCACGGCCTCCCAAATCAGATTAGTGAGCTTGCTGATAGAGAACATTGAGGTGGGCCTCGACTGCGTCCAAAAGGCACTGAATTTGGGGTCTTCCACCTTCTTAGCTTCTGGGGCCATATCCTCAGTGGAGCAGTCCTCGACATTAAGAAGGCTGTGCGCGGTTGCACTTTAATTATGGCGCTCAGGCTGAGGAAGCAATGAGCTTACGATTGGGCAGGTGATTCGGAGGCTGCCTGCCAGAAATCTGGCATGTTTCCCATGCATGTATATTTAATGAGGCGAGAAGCAGACGATAGGGCATCAAAACCAGCTACAATGGCAAGCCGATAAAATGTCGATTTTCTGTCCGCCACCCCACTTTTGCACTGATTCAAGAATCCTGCCCTAAATTTTAAAATCTTGCAATGTGCTTGCTTGCATTATGTATTATTTTAAATTCATACCCAACCACAGGATGCAGCACGATAAATTAAACTCAGTCAATAGATTGTGTTGTCCTCAGTTCTTATAACAATGTGAAACTTCTCAAATGCTCATTCCATTTCTAGTTTGAAATATTTAACATTTTATCCGTGAGGTCAATTCTATTGGTGCAAGCACTGTCTTAGGTTTTGTCTGTACATCGATTGTTTTGACATTTACTTAACTAAGCCCAAGAACTGGTGTGGAAAGACCTTAATACACAAATATCAATCAATGTTAGTTACTGTTTGGGAACTAAAATGGTTAATACCAAGACAATTTTACATGATTCAATAGGACTTTTCAACAAAACAGAATGGATTTGTGTGATTGTTCGCAATTTTCTGAACGTACCCAGCCTTGCTATTTGCTATTAATCTTACTATTTGTAAGATTAATAACCACCAGGATGCATCTTATGTCTACTTTGGTTATCAATTGAAGCAATTCATTAACTCATTGCTAAGATTATGGCAAGGATTTTCCGACCCTTTCCACCACGGCCGATTTCCCAGCGGCAAAACGGGCAAGCCATGCAAAACAGCGTGGACATCAACAGGACCAGAAGATCCCACCAGCGGCCAATGGCGCACCGCTTCCGTCGCCGGAAAAGACACCGCGTGTGCAGGAGGGGGAGAGGCTGGAAAATCCTACCCTTTATGTTGAATTTTGTGTCCTATTTTGGGCAATCTTCCTTTAAAAAGTCATGGTTCACTGAAAGGGTTCAGAATAAAATTATCTTCATCAGTTTTAGATGCATGGATGGAAAACGATTAGTGGAACCTAATAATAGTGAAGTATTATTTATCACAAAGAAAATCATACATTAAATTGAATCTTCAATAATCCTCCAGGTTTCCACTCATTCAGGAAAACTGCTTCTTGTATCAGTTGTTGATCAAGTCGTGAGATCTAAGATTTTGTATTAACAAACTGCCTGAGGTTGAACAGAAAATCTGTCCAAGTCAAAATGAAATAGGAGATTATGATCTTAAAACTTGATCTTAATCAACCAATCTTTTTATGCAAAAATATATTCCATTTCTACAGGAAAAGCAGCATTGCACTTAATCTCCCAAATGGGTCTATGCTATTTGGAAATGGGGAATTCACCTTTTAAGGTCTCATCATCTCTATGACATGCCAAATTTGGAAACAAATTCTGACTTTTACTATTTTGCTCAACTCTAATGGTTCATTTTGAGTGTTTTAAACAACACAAGCTATTTGTAATTCATTGCATCTGTTTTAGTTTAAAATGCTGTTAAAGTAACTTGGAAGCTGCATTCTCAATTTTGAAAGCATGTTGTTAACATCTACTGGAACATCATTTCTGGGGAATGTGACGTTTTTCATCTTTCCACTTATGTTGCCTTGCTCCAAGGTCAGGTACAGCCAAACCATAAGGTAAAGTAACTATCTGTTACACAGCCCTAATAATCAACTTTAATCCACATTTACAGGAGCATTCCTCCTTGTGTCAGATTAGTGTGTTCTATTTCCCACACCTGAAGTTCATGCTTTTTTTCCCCATAAAATTCTAAATTTAGTACGGGGAATTAGATAATAGTTAACCAGTTGTATTGTATAACAATTCTTGTTATAAATAAAAAGTAATTATGTTTAAATTTACAAACCTGGTGACTGTAATTATTGGGCAGTTAAGGGCAAAAGACTTTAGGATTTTTCTAAGTATTATTGGTTATTTCATTTGCATTGTAAATCTGGGTAAAGTGTGGCTGGAATTGACCACGTACCAGCCAGGGTGTGTGGCATAATAACAACAATAGACAACAAAGTAGGAAACACCTATGTGCAATCTTCCCTTTTGAAGAGATTTGCTGGCCATCAGAGGAAGGGAAAGAGCAGAGACTGTGATCACTAATGAGGATGAGGATGTCTTGCGGGATATATTTACACCTAATCCTCTGATTGATTCCTGCCCCCACATTGACAAGTTGCAGATGTTTTAGCAGTCGCTTCTTTCTCTGCTATCCCTCACACAGCAAATTAACCTTTTTCCTACTCTTTCATTAAAATAATTACATGCCCCTAGCCAGTGAAGAAAGGAGCCCAGCATTCCTCAAGAATACGGAGTGTAGTACTCAGCAGGAAGGTGTGTGGAGAGATCAGTTCAGTCCATAAGAGGGTCATTCAGGAGTCTGGTAACAGTGGGGAAGAAGCTGATTTTGAATTGTTAGTGCGTGTTCTCAGACTTGTGTGTCTCCCACCCAATGGGAGAGTACTTTGATGGACTGGACAGTGTTCACAACTCTCTGTCGTTTCTTACGGTCTTGGACCGAGCAATTGATATGCTAGGCTGTGATGCAACCAGATAGGATGCATTCTATGGTGCATCTGTAAAAACTGATAAGAGCCAATGTGGACACGCCAAATTTCATTAGTTTCCTGAGGACGTATGGCGCTGTTGCGCTTTCTTAGTCGTAGCGTTGATGTGGGTGGACTAGGATAGATTGTTGGTGATGTGCACACCTAGGAATTTAATGCAGTCAACCATCTCCATCTTGGCACCATTGATGCAGACAGGGGTGTGTACGATACTTTGCTTCCTGAAGTCAATGACTAGCTCCTTAGTTTTGCTGACGTTGAGGGAGAGATTGTTGTTGTTACACCATGCCACTCAGTTCTCTATCTCCCTCCTGTACTCTGACGCACAGGGCCAAATTGTTGGCTTTGAAAGCAGACCAAGGCAGGCCTGCAGCATGGTTCAATTCCTGTACCAGCCTGCCCGAACAGGCGCCGGAATGTGGTGACTAGGGGCTCTTCACAGTAACTTAATTTGAAGCCTACTTGTGACAATAAGCGATTTTCATTTCATTGTTGTTCGAGATCTGACCCACTACAGTTGTGTCATGAGCAAACCTGTAGATGAAGTTGGAGCCAAATTTTGTGACACAATCGTGTGTGTATAAGGTGTATAATAGGGGGCTAAGTATGCAGCCTTGCGAGGCCCCGGTATTGAGGACTATCATGGAGGAGGTTTGTTGTTTATCTTTACTGATTGTGGCCTATGGGTCAGGAAGTGGAGGATCCAGTTGCAGAGGGAGGAGCCAAGTCCCAGGTTTTGGAATTTTGATATGAGCTTGGCTGGGATTATGGTGTTGAAGGCGGAGATGTAGTCAATGAATAGGAGTCTGACATAGAAGCCCTTGTTGTGAAGATGTTCTAGGGATGAGTTTAGATCCAAGGAGATTGCGCCTGCTGTGGACCAGTTGTTGCGGTATGCGAATTGCAGTGGCATTCTGGGAGTACTGAGTTGATGTGTCTCATGACTAGCCTCTCGAAGCTCTTCATAATGATAGATTTCAAGGCCACTGGACGGTAGTCGTTGAGGCATGTTGTTTAGTTCTCCTTTCACACCAGTATGATGGTGGTCTTCTTGAAGCAGATGGGAACTTCAGAACGCAGTAGGGAGAGATTGATGATATCCACGAACACACAAAGATAAAGAACATTGCGAGGGTAACACAGCGAGCTGAATACTGTGCCCTCCACTCTGCTGACATTGGTGATTGGGGCATTTAATCATGTGTAAGAATGGTAGGTGGGGATTCCAACTTCTTCTCGCCTCTACTCCAATTGAGTTAGAGGTGTAAGGGCCCATGGACAACCTTCCCGCTGCACCACAAATTGAGGCTGCACCTTGTTGCTCTGTTTACTTGCTATAAATATAGCAGTCAATATGGTCACCTTCCTTAATCCTAATTATGTTTACTTTCAGAGTCGCCAGGTATCTCTCGATACTGCCACAAGGTTCAAACCCGAATACCAATCAAAGAGCCAATACACCAGATAGTTAGTTCAAAGTCAATACTATTTATTTACACACACAGTAAGATCTACTCATGCACAACTGTACTACAAACTAAATAATATCTAATGCTAACGCCTAGACTTAACTTTGGGTGCCCACTTAGTCAGAGGAACAATGGCCGTTGTTCGGATCTGAGGCTGTTGGGTTCGAAGAGGTAACAGGAGAACAGCTAAGGTTGTCCGTCTGGTAGCGACCATTGACCTTGAACTTGCTTCTGGTGATGCTGGTGGATGGGTCTCTCTGCCTGAGAGCCAAGTCCAAGAGAACGATTCTCTCGTGGGGGTTCCTTCTTATACTTTGAGGGGTTTTGCGCGCTTTTAGGCGGGCCTTAAACTTGGCCCAATTCTCAATCACTGTTATCGATCTTGACCAATAAAGGGGTGGGTGCCCTGATGGCTGGGCGTGTCTTAGGTGGCCGTTGGCCTTGCTTTGTTTGTGTCTTTCTGGAGCCGGGATGTCTGTAACAGTATCAACTACATGAGTGTCATTCCTTTGTTTCCCGGAGATGGGCCATCAATATACTAATCGACCCATAGTTTCAATTCTGTCTGGGAGCTGTTTCCCAAATATACATTTTTGACTCTGTACCTGCTTGTTTCCTAGCATTGTCCACAGTTCCCTATATTCTTTGCGAGCGTCCATTTTGTATTCTGGAAGTGACCACCCCAGATGGCTACAACCTCCTACCGTTGAGGGCGTCCTACCATTGCTGGACTGTTTGGAGATGCCTCTCCAGGGACTTGTCACTCAACCAGGGGGCTGAGGGCTTCTTTCTTCATAGGGTCATTTTTGTCTTAGCCACAAGAAGTCCTGGGCTACAGAGAGTGAATGTATGTGCATGTGGTATTTAAATATGGCACGTGGACCCTCAATCCCTTGAGGTTACAGCAGGCTAGTTGAAGAACTGCCACGGGATTCAACAGGTTCCTCACTGATTCTTAATTAGTGATCTGTAAATTATACAATCTGGTGCAAGAACCTGCCCCACCAACCAACGGCAATCATACTGAGTTTCGCATCTGCCACAAGACTTATCCTCCAGAACTAAAAATTCTGTTCTTTTATCCTTTGCACTTATTTGTGGGCTCCCCATCATTGAGGATGGGAATATTTGTGGAAATGTCACTCAACTAGTGATTCAGAGACCCAGGTTAGTGCTCTCGGGACATGGGTTCAAATCCCACCACGGAAACTGGTGGAATTTTAATTTAATTCACCAAATCTGGAATTGAAAGGTAATCTCAATAATGCTGGACATGAAACTATCACCAATTGTTGTGAAAATCCACCTGGTTCACTCCTGCCATTTAGGGAAGGAAATCTGCCGTTCTTATCCGATTTGGCCTGTAGGTGATTCCAGACCCACAGCAATGTGGCTGACTCTTAACTGCCTCTGAAATAGCCCAGCTCGGTTCAAGGGCGATTAGGGATGGGCAGCAAATGCTGACCTTGCCGGTGACACCAACATCCCATCGCAGAACAAAGAAAAGCTGGTTAATTGCCCGCCCACATTCATGACAGGGTTACAGAGCTTTAAGCTGATCTGTTGGTCTTGGGATCGCTTAGCTCTGTCTATTGCAATCTGCTTCTGTTGTTCAGCACGCTAGTAGTCTTGCATTGTAGCTTCACAAAATTGGCACCACAGTTTTCGGTATGCTTGATGTTGCTTCTAGCATGCTCTCCTGCACTCCTCAAAGTTGATCACTGAGCTTGTTGACAATACTAGAATGAGGAATAGGCTGGGCCATGAGGTTACAGATTGTGGTAATACTTGTGATGACATTTGTACCACTGCAAGCAAATTAATTTCATTACAATATATATGAGAACCAAGATATAAAGTGAGCTGAGGGAATGTCATTTGGAGCTGTTCCTGGTGCCTGGTTATTTCATTGACATAACATATTGAATCATGGGGTTGAAATTGAACTTTCAGATTCACTTGTAGCAGGGCAGGCTGGCAGCTTGTCAGAAACCTGGGAGCTTCAGTAGTCTTTGCCAGTGGGGGGCGGGCGTGGGGGGGGGGGGGGGGGGGGGGGATTCACGGGAGGGCGTTGGACCAGCGTCGCCGTAAAAATTTGCGCTGCCCGCTATTCTCCCCCCCGTCGTGAGTGCGGAGAATCGTGCCCAAGAGCCTTGGTGTGAAGAGTCAATTCGGAAATGGAATGAGTAGACATAGGAGCTTGTGGTGGTGGAGGAGGCTGTATGTCCAGGTTGACTGAGAGAATGATAGAAGACACACAGAGTTTGTTAGTGACACACTGTACTTAATAAACAATACAGATCCTGACGCTGAACACAGTAGCAGGAAATGCCACCCAAGGAGAATACTACAGGTCTTGACTGCAGACTGGTTAGTGCCGATTTTCACACCGGCGTGGGGACATAGCCTCATTATTAGAGAATCTCATCCAACGTCACGCGATCTTTAGGGATTATTTTGGTGACCTTTTGGCGACCCATCCAGGGGTCGCAAACCCCGGCCTTAGAGTAGGTTGCGCATTGTTAGAGTACTCCTTCACACAACTCAAGTGCAGCTGGCATCAGCTCAGACACACGCATGCATGCACAAGGACACACACTGCCAATAGATCAGACAGATATTTAGGTTGCCATATCATATCTCCTTCCTGACAAGTGAGCACAAGCAGGCACTGAAGACAGGAGAGTCTCTGTTAGCTGAGGCAGGACTCTCAAGTTCTACTTAGCTGCACTCAGATGCTGAGCTTAAGGGGCTGGCTATGAAAAGAACTACTCTGGATCAACTACTGTAAATGTGTGAGGTTCAGTAGGCCTTTCCAGAAGAGGTGCACATCTGTTGGTTGGGGTGGGGGGCACATTGGATTTGGAATGGTCGTTCTACCTCAGTTGAAGTGTGCCAGAATCAGACCACTCCAGACATCAGTGGTGGCTTGGCCACATCACTCTTCTTCTTGCTGGGGCTGCAGATCTTGGATTACATAATATTGTACAGTGGCTCATGACCTTCATGTACTGAAGGCTGCCCCAAATCTGTTCAGGCATCTGAATCGTATCTTCAGCATCTGCTCCATTACAACTCTGGTACTCACATAGGGCGGGATTCTCTAGTCCCTCAGCCACATGTTTCTCGGTGGAGTGCCATTCATTGGCAGCGGGATTCTCTGTTCCTGCCGCTGGTCAATGAGATTTCCCATTGAAGACATGCCACACCACCGGGAAACGCACAAGCGGGGGTGCACTGCCAGTGGGAACAGAGAATCCTAAAGGACGGCGAATTCTGGCCATAGTTTCTTTTGTGAGATTCCTGTATGTTTGAGCTGCTCACAGGTGTCATTGTTGTCAGACAATAACCCTCAGCTTCAAGGTGTGAATATCTGTTGATGACTTGACTAGCACAGGAAGAAGGATTGCCACATGTGTGCAATGTATGACTCCATGAGCCTGTGGGAATCCAGCCTTGGTACTATGGCTTAGCACCTGCCCATTCTACCTGGCCTCACCAGTAGCAAAGTGCACATGAACCTGGAGGAATATTATTCCATCAGTGTTTGGTTGAGATTGGCTTCAATCTACTGGAAATGCGAGAGGATGTTTTGTTTTACTATTTGGCTTAAAGCATCAACCTAAAACCTTTAATTTTGAAGCTTTGCTATCAATAAGGAATCTACTTCAGGGGGTGTGGAAAGAGTTAAATACAGCTGGTGATGGAATGTCAAACCCTCTTGGCTCTCTGCCCCCTCAGCTAGTTCCTTTTATTCTTGTTCTTTTTTTTCTGTTTTGCTGTTACTGCTTTAGTTAAAGTGACTGTTGTTTTATTGTATATTTATTCCCTTTCTATACATCTCAAATACGACAGCAGTGCTAAGCTATGGCCTCTAGACAAACAAACTTATGCAGTTGTCCCAGCTGATTCTGATGGTACTGAAGGTATGGACTTTCCTATTGAACCAAAGCAGTAATCAGAACTTGATTGTGTACATTTGAAAGAGGTAACGCTGTAATAATTCTGTGAGTTACCAATTCAATGAGACTCCTATAACACAAGTCAAATGCAGACAAATACTTTGGATGCTTGAAATCTGAAATAAAAACAGAACATGCTGAAAAAAGGAAGCTGCTGGTCTGACAGCATCTGTAGAGAGAACTATCACATCAGAACTCTCCATTCTGGTCTCGGGCTATTCTGACCAATGATCAGCTGAGTATGTCTATGTGTTTACTTACAAGTGCAGTTGCTATACTTCCTCAGTTAACTAAAGAAATTTGACATGTCCACGTTCTGACCAATTTTTACAGATGCACCATCGAAAGCATCCCATCTGGCTGCTTCGCAGCTTGGTATGGCAACTACTCGGCCCAAGACCATAAGAAACTACAGAAAGTCATGAACACAGCCCAGTCCATCACACAAACCCGCCGCCCATCCATTGACTCTGTCTTCACCTCTGGCTGCCTGGGGAATGCGGGCAGCATAATCAAAGACGCCTCCCACCTGGGGTATTCTCTCTTCCAACTTCTTCCATCGGGTAGGAGATACAAAATTCTGACTGATGTACCATCAATTGGATTCAAGACACGATTAGGATCCGAACTGTGGCTTTAATCAGCTAGTTGTTAGCCCGGTGGTCGACTACAGAGTAAGGCCGACCGCCGGGAACTCTGGGTACTTCTACTTGCCTCTCGACCAATTGGTGAGCAGTCACATGACTATGCCCAGCCAATCGGATGAGAGGCACATGACCAGCCAGAGCCAATGGGAAACCCATGTTCTGCACCAATGGCAGTGCTCACATTCATACCACCACATTCACCCCTTGTGGAGAAAGAAGGCGGGGGTGGGTGTAAGTGGAAGAGAGAGGGGGGGGAGGGGGTCCGAGGACTGGTGGTATGAGCAGCGAAAATCGAGAAAGGTGGGCTGCCCACTGGCTCGTGGCAAAAAAAAACAATACTACTACTACTTAAGGTGCAACGGAATAACAACAAAGTCCAAAATGTCCCATGGCCGCATCAGATGGACACGATCAGCCTGTCGGGTGCCCATGGTGTTCTAGAGGACCGTCGCAGTGGAGGCGGTAACGTCGGGCCGATGGTCGTCCTTGCCCCCGGGAGCGTCGGTCGTAGATGTGTCTCCATACCCCGGGCCGGTGGTGGTGACGCTGTAATCGGGGGAGAGGGGGCATGTGCGCTGGGCCGTGGGGGCGCGGGGGGCGCTGGGGGGAATTGGGGTTGGGGGGAGGTGTTGATGTAGGTGGAGAAGGCCGCTCGCCGGCAGGTGCCAGGTCCCGAAGCGAGACCGTATCCTGCCGACCGTCGGGATACTCCACGTACGCACATTGCGGGTTGGCGTGGAGTAACTGGACTCGCTCAACCAATGGGTCGGACTTGTGCACCCGCACATGCTTCCGGAGCAAGATGGGCCCTGGGGTGGCCAGCCAGGTCGGGAGAGAGGATCCTGAGGACGACTCCCTGGGGAAAACAAGAAGACGTTCATGAGGTGTTTGATTAGTGGTAGTACAGAGGAGAGATCGGATTGAATGCAGGGCGTCGGGGATGACTTCTTGCCAACGGGGAATAGGGAGATCTCTGGACCGTAGGGCCAGCAGGATGGTCTTCCAAATGGTGCCATTCTCCTGCTCGACCTGACCATTACCCCAGGGGTCGTCCTGCTAGAGGCTATGCCCCTGCTGAGCAGGAACTGACGCAGTTCGTCACTCATAAAGGAGGACCCCCGGTCGCTGTGGATGTACGCGGGGTAACCGAACAGGGAGAAGATGGATAGGAGGGCCTTTATTTTTTTTATTTATTTATTTATTTTTTAAAAATTTAGATTACCCAATTATTTTTTCCAATTAAGGGGCAATTTAGCGTGGCCAATCCACCTACTCTGCACATTTTTGGGTTGTGGGGGCGAAACCCACGCAGACACGGGGAGAATGTGCAAACTCCACACGGACAGTGACCCAGAGCCGGGATCGAACCTGGGACCTCAGCGCCGTGAGGCGGTTGTGCTAACCACTAGGCCACCGTGCTGCCTAGGAGGGCCTTTATGACGGTTGTTGTGGTCATGTTGGGACAGGGAATGGCGAAAGGGAAGCGGGAGTATTCGTCGATAACACTCAAGAAATATGTGTTACGGTTGTTGGAGGGGAGGGGACCCTTGAAGTCTATACTGAGATGTTCAAAGGGGCGGGATGCCTTGATCAGATGCGCTCGTTCGGGGCGGTAGAAGTGCGGTTTGCACTCGGCGCAGACGTGGCAGACCCTGGTGACTGTCCTGACTTCCTCAACGGAGTAGGGCAGGTTGCGGGTCTTAATAAAATGGTAGAAACGGGTGACCCCTGGATGGCAGAGGTCCGTGTGGAGGGAGTGGAGGCGGTCAATCTGCGCGCTGGCGCAGGTACCGCAGGATAGGGCATCGGAAGGCTCGTTAAGCTTCCCAGGACAATACAAGATATCGTAGTTGTACGTGGACAACTCGATCCGCCACCGCAAGATCTTGTCGTTCTTGATCTTGCCCCTCTGTGCATTGTCGAACATGAAAGCTACTGACCATTGGTCTGTGAGGAGGGTAAACATCCTGCCGGCCAGATAGTGCCTCCAATGTCGCACAGCTTTAACTATGGCCTGTGCCTCCTTTTCCACCGAGGAATGGCGGATTTCGGTAGCGTGGAGGGTTCGTGAAAAGAAGGCCACGGGTCTGCCCGCTTGGTTCAGGGTGGCCGCCAGAGCTACGTCAGACGCGTCGCTCTTGACCCGGAATGGGAGGGACTCGTCGATAGCATGCATCGTGGCCTTTGCGATATCCGCTTTGATGTGGCTAAAGGCCTGGCGGGCCTCCATCGACAAGGGAAAGGAGGTGGACTGGATGAGGGGGCGGGCTTTATCGGCGTAGTTGGGGACCCACTGGGCATAATATGAGAAGAAGCCCAGGCAGCGTTTGAGGGATTTGAGGGAGTTGGGGAGGGGGAGTTCCATCAGGGGGCGCATGCTTTCGGGATCGGGGCCTATCACTCCATTACGCACTACGTAGCCAAGGATGGCTAGACGGTCGGTGCTAAACACGCACTTATCCTTCTTGTAAGTTAAATTAAGGAGTTTTGCGGTTCGGAGGAATTTTTGGAGGTTGATGTCGTGGTCCTGCTGGTCATGGTCGCAGATGGTGACGTTATCGAGATACGGGAAGGTGGCCCGTAAACCGTGCTTGTCGACTATTCGGTCCATCTCCCGTTGGAAGACCGAGACTCCATTTGTGACACCGAATGGAACCCTGAGGAAGTGGTAGAGGCGCCATCTGCCTCAAACGCGGTGTACTTTTGGTCACTCGCGTGGATGGGGAGCTGGTGGTAGGCGGACTTAAGGTCCACCGTGGAGAAGACTTTGTACTTCGCGATCCTGTTAACCAGGTCGGAAATACGGGGGAGAGGATACGCATCCAGCTGTGTAAACCTGTTGATGGTCTGACTGTAATCGATAACCATCCAATTTTTCTCCCCAGTCCGAACTACCAGCACTTGGGCTCACCAGGGACTGTTGCTGGCCTCGATAACTCCTTCCTTAAGGAGCCTCTGGACCTCGGACCCGATGAAGGTCCGGTCCTGGGCACTGTATCGTCTGCTCCTAGTGGCGACAGGTTTACAATCTGGGGTGAGATTAGCAAACAAGGAAGGGGGGGTCCACTTTGAGGGACGCGAGGCTGCAAACAGTAAGTGGGGGAATAGGGCCGCCGAATTGAAAGGTCAAGCTCTGCAGGTTGCACTGGAAATCCAGGCCCAAGAGTGGCGAAGCGCATAGACGGGGGAGGATGAGGAGTTTGAAGTTTTTGAAGACCCTCCCCTGGACCATGAGGTCCACTATGCAGCACCCGGTGATTTGGACCGAGTGCGAACCCGAGGCCGATTCAATCTTTTGCTTAACTGGATGGATGGGGAGCGCGCAGCGTCTTACCGTGTCGGGTTGGACGAAACTTTCCGTGCTCCTGGAGTCCAGTAGGCACCTCGTTTTGTTTCCGTTGAGCTGAACCGTTGTTGTAGTCTTGGCGAGCGTGCGTGGTCGTGACTGGTCGAGTGTGATGGAAGCCAGTCTTGGTGAGAGTTCCAGATCATCCTCAGTGGCAGAGTATTGGCTTGCAGGGCCTTCCGTGTTGGCCCAAGATGGCGGCACCCAGGACACACACGTGGAGTCGGGGTCCCAAGATGGCGGCGCTCAGGACCCGCACGTGGAGCTGGGGCCCCAAGATGGCGGCGCCCATGGCCCGCACATGGCGTCCGGGGCCCAAGATGGCGACACCCGTGGGAACCTCGTGGCGGCTGGGGGCAGTGTCAGCGGCGTCTGCGGGCCGGTCAGGGCAGCTGGGAGCGAGGGTCGGGAGGACCGTGGGGCCGTAGCGGGGGCCGGGAGGCGTGCCGGATAGGTTGGTGCACAGCGCTGGGCCCTAGGGGGGCACGGGGGGGGGGGCGATCCGTGGTCGCTGCGCGGAACAGCAGCGACTGCCTTGGTCTGGCAGACCACCGCGTAGTGGCCCTTCTTCCCGCAGCTCTTGCACAGAGCGGAGCGGGCCGGGCAGCGCGGGCGGGGGTGCTTGGAGAGACCACAAAAATAGCAATGGGGCCCCGCTAGTTTGTCGGAGCGGCCCGCAGCGCAGACTTGGGGGGGGGTCGGGGTCCACGGAAGATGGGGGTGGCACGTGCCATTAAGTCCAGGGGGTTGCTGCGCGGCCGGGGGTGTATGCACGGGCGTTCGGGTCAGCAACCTCCAGGGAGGTTGCAAGAGTCCGTGCCTCAGCTAGGCTGAGGGTGTTCTTCTCCAGCAATCGTTGGCGGATAGAAGAGGACTGCATGCCAGCAACGTAAGCGTCTCTGATTAAAAGTTCCATGTGCTCAGTCGCCGAAACTTGGAGACACACGCACGTTCTCCCTAGCGCTGCGAGGGCCTGGTAAAACTCGTCGAGTGACTCACCAGGGAACTGTTGTCTAGTCGTCAGGAGATGCCGTGCGTATACTTCGTTGACCAGCCGGAGAAAGTGTCCTTTGAGAATCTCCATGGCCGCATCATAATCGCTTTCGTCCTCAATCATTGAGTAGATCGCTGTGCCCACGCATGAGTGGAGGATGGGGAGTTTCTGCTCCTTGGTGGGCTTGCCGGCTGCAGTCGTCAGGTAACTATTAAAACACGCCTGCCAGTGTTTAAAGATTGCAGACGCATTTGAAGCATGCGGGCTGGTGCGGAGGCAGTCAGGCTTGATGCGTAGCTCCATTCCAAAATTCTAGCTGATTAAATTGATGTACCATCAATTGGATTCAAGACACGATTAGGATTCGAACTGTGGCTTTAATCAGCTAGTTGTTAGCCCGGTGGTCAATTACAGAGTAAGGCCAGCCGCCGGGAACTCTGGGCACTTATACCCCGCCTCGGAGGCGGGGTCTACTTGCCTCTCGACCAATTGGTGAGCAGTCACATGACTAGTCCCAGCCAATCATACAAGAGGCACATGACCAGCCAGAGCCAATGGGAAACCCATGCTCTGCACCAATGGCAGTGCTCACATTCATACCACCACACTGACAACACGCACTAACAGGTTCAAAAACAGCTTCTTCCCCGCTGTTACCAGACTCCTGAATGACCCTCTTGTGGGCTGAACTGATCTCTTCACACATCTTCTCCATATGCTCACCCGTTGCCTGTGCCTATGTATTTACATTGTGTATTTATGCATGTCCTTTGTTTTTTTTCATGTATGGAATGATCTGCCTGGTCTGTACGCAGAACATACTTTTCATTGTACCTCGGCACACGTGACAATAAAAAAGTCCAATCCAATCCAAGATGTCACCAAGATCCGTGCTCAATATGCTGTGGGTGGGTTGGTCAAATGGATCTAGTTGAGACAGGCTCATAATAAGAATTAAACTAACAAGATCCCTAAGCAATGGTGGAGTGTTTCTTCGGGCCCAATGACCCAATTTGTTATTCGCTGGTCCCTGGCTGTTCCATCGGGGGGTTCCATCGTGCTCAGGGACACTCGGGGTGTGTACACAGTTCATGAACCCTGGTGGCATTCCTATCAGAGATCCACTCTCATTGGGGAAGATGAGTACTGTCAAAGCTAACAACATACAAACACTTTTTATTTTAAATTGCAACCACTTTCTCCAACAGGTGTTCCACGTTTCTGCTCTAGATTTTTTAATACCTCTCATTTTACCTCTCATTAAAGTCCTTTTTCTATTGTGATTTTAAAGGTCTCAGTAAGTCCTTGTTTATTTTTTCTCCCTCTTCTCCCCAATTGTTCAGCTTGTTACACCCATCACCTCTATACGACATAAGTGTGGAGGCTGTTCCAAAAGAACTTGCTTGCCTCTACAATGACATCACAAACTCCAATCTTTTAATAAAAAGGCGAAAGTTCAAAGTTAAATATGCATGACAGCCAGTTAAGTGTAATTTTGTGGTGGTTTGCTGTAATTTGTGTGGGTTTTTTTCCTTTCTGTTTTCCGCAATGGATTTTGTCCAGCTGTGGCCACGTTGTTTTATTCCAAGAGATTTGTGAAGACAAATGTAGAATGGTATAACCTCAAACACTGCTTCACAATTGCAGTAGCTTTCATTCACATGCACACATAATTTTATTTTCCCAGGGAAGTCATTTCCCTCCGCTTACGTATCATAGATCATAGAATTTACAGTGCAGAAGGAGGCCATTTGGCCCATCGAGTCTGCACCGGCTCTTGGAAAGAGCACCCTACCCAAGGTCAACATCTCCAACCTATCCCCATAACCCAGTAACTCCACCCAACACTAAGGGCAATTTTGGACACTAAGGGCAATTTATCATGGCCAATCCACCTATCCTGCACATCTTTGGACTGTGGGTGGAAACCGGAGAACCCGGAGGAAACCCACGCACACACGGGGAGGATGTGCAGACTCCGCACAGACAGTGGCCCAAGCCGGAATCGACCTGGGACCCTGGAGCTTTGAAGCAATTGTGCTATCCACAATGCTACCGTGCTGCCCCGTGCTGAGGCCCATGAATGAACAGAATCAATTTAAGGAAGTGGCTGCATTTCCTCTTTTGCAAATGAATCATGAATCAAATTATCAGTTGATTGACATTCAGCTGTTAGTTTGGTTCTCATTTGAGCCTGTCTCAACTAGATCCATTTGACCACCCCCCCCACCCCATATTCAGCATTCAGCTGTTCCCAGCTCAACAGGAAGTCGTATGTGGCCACAGTTTTTAGCGGGATGTTTCTGTTTCTGTTTACTTGTGTCAGCATCACAGACTAATATTGTATTTATAGAGGTATCTCTATAAACCAAGCATGATCTGCTGATGTGGTAGTCCTGAAATCTTTTAACGGAATAATCTACAGGTGGATCTTGACGATTTAAAATGACGAAGCTGTCACTCTTTACTTTAACAGCTTGTTCCATTGCGGGATTGTCCTTGGGAATAAAGATTATTTATACACTACCTCGGAAAAAATGGTCTTTGTAGCTTATGTGGGTAGCTGTTGTAGGGAGTTGATTACGTTTCAGTAGGTCTGAAGTCATATTAGGTTGAGAGTCTTTACTGACCTTTATAACTATCTACAGATATAAAGGGTATAAGCCAAGAGCTGTCTCCATGCTTGCTCATACATACAGCTCTATCCAACACCAGAGTGTCCTTAGGTGCAGGTCATGTGCTTTCTTGCATCTCTGTGTGGGTGTACAGCATTATGTCCCAATTCATCTTATATGTGCTAGACCATTATGCTGCAGTGCATACCTCATCCTTTGTTACTGTCAGGGTAAGGGTGACTAACTTGTACGAAAATAAGTAAGGGACTCTTCGACCATGGGAATGGGAGGGTGGAGGGTGACCATGAGAGGGCAAGGAAGGAGTGGTTGAAAGTAGTCAAAACTTACAACTTATCTTGTGGAGTGTTGCTCGTTCTGGGTGAGTGTGCTTAACACTCACTTTGGCTCTGTTTCTCGTTCTAAGCTCTGGAATCGCCAGGTGCCGTTAAGACACCGCCACAAGCTTCAAGGTGAAGTTCAAAGCAATAAAACCGTACACCAATTAGTAAGTCCAAACAACTAGAGTTTATTATAATACAATTATAATAACTACCCATGCACACGCTAAAGGATTAAACTTACTCCTACCGCTAAACAACTAATACTTATCTCGAAGGAACTGCGAGGTCAGGGAACAAGGCCTCTTGCTCTGCTCTGGTCTGCAGACTTCGGATTGCTATCAATTGCAAAGGGTGTCAGGAGTGCCTATTTCTGGTAGCGGTCGTCGTTAGGCACTTACTTGTTGGTGGCTGCTGCTCGACGTCTGGAGTAGAAGACAGGAGCCCGGAGACAGGAGACTGAACCATGTGTGGGACCTTTCTTTTATAGGTCCCAGAGGGTCCGTGCCCCTTTGGTCGGACTCCCTTACCTGCTTGGAATCGATTGGGTCTCTTCCCAATCGATATGTTTGAACCCCCCAATCATAGGGCAGTTCCTTGGTTGCTGGGGCGGTTCTTGGGACCTATTGTTTTGGGCTTCTCTGGTGCCACTGGGTCTGGCCTTCCATAGAATGTATCGATTTGTGCTTAACTTGTGTCCATTGTATCCGGGACTCGCCCGGTATTGCCTCATTAGTATGTTAACGGGTTTTCCTTCACAGTGCTGTCTGGTCTCTGCAGCAGTCAAAACAGGTTTCTGCAGTCGTCCCAATACACAATCGCCTTGCAAGCTGCTCGCTTTCCAACATGTCCATTTTCCCTGCATTCCTTGCAATCTTCCATTTTGCGTTGGGCAGTGGCCACCCCAGGTGGCTACACTCCCTCCTTGTGATCCTCATGAGAAATCATGAAGGATCACCTAAGTACGGTGTCTTTGTGTTCCCTGACCTCAGCGAGTTCCATGGCGTCTATTCTTTCCTCAACTATGGCAAAACCTTTTAACTAACATTTTCTGATTGGCGCTATGTCAAAGGGGACATGCATTACCAATTCGAATCGGGAACCTCTAACTATCGCAATAAACTATTCTCATCTCACGTTTAAACATCCTATAGCATTCTAAACCCTTACTCATTCATACCACAGTATCTTTACATTTCGTTTTCTGACTCGGCAGTCGAGCACAGAACATTATAATACTTCCGCAGTAATCTTTATTTACAGATCGTATTAAATTAAATCTTTTATTATACATCAAGGGGTTGGGGGGATTGGTGGAATCCGAAAATAGGGGATTGTACTCTGTAAATGGTTGAGGCGCAAGAGTGGGAGGCTCTCCTTCTCCATTTCCTCATCCTGAGGGTCTGCACTATGATGCAGAGAACTGCAATCACCAAAAGTGATTCAATGACATACGAAAGTGAATACCAGTTCATGAATTTTGTGTGCCAGGTCTGGTCCTTGCTGTTCATTACTGGGCTTTGAGAAGTTGGTGTGTGGGAAACATTAACGGCGGGGGTCATAGGGGAAAAATGGTTTGCGTCCGCGCGCAAAAATACAAAAACAGTAACTAAAAGCATGTCGTTTATCATCGTGGTCTTCTTCCTTCTCTTCCTTCTGTCCTTTTGTATTGCTGATCTTACTCTGATCCTTCCTTCGACCGTTCGAAAGCAATGGGATCAAGCACAGTATCTGTCAATAATTTGTTTAATACCTGTAATGTTAGTGTATCTGTCCTCTCATTCCAATTGTCCCTTAAATGAATGGCCAAGTCACACTCTGTGACTCCCCTCATTTTTTTTTTCAAAAGCGAATTTAGGACCAGACATACACCTAACAACTTTGCCACTGCGAGCCGTCTCACAGGTTTTGCGATTTACCATCCGAATGTTCCTGGATGTAAATAGCATATGGGATGGCGGCCGAAGGGCTACCTTAAACAAAAATGAAACCAAAGGTTAGAAATGAAACATCCGAATGGGTTGCGTGTGGGCCGCTACGGGTAAGATTTGTATGGGATCCCCGAGTAAGGCATGCTGTGCTGTACCCGAGCTTAGCTGACCAAAGGGGGGTTCTCAGACAGGGCGGGTCCTCAATGCCGTTTCTCCACTGCCTGAGCAACCTGAAATGAACGGGCAAGAATGTAGTCATAGTGGAATTGCAGCCCCTATTCCCAGAATAGAGGGGCACCTAAAAAAACAAGGGAGGAGCCAAGATGCTCCAACATCTGTGAACAGAAGGCAAGTCGTGAACATTGTTGATTCTGCAGAGGACATTTCAATTGAGTGAAGTTCTCTGAAATTTTGGCGGGCAAACTAACGTGCATGTGAGGTGGTCACAAGCTTTTCAGCTGAAAAGTGAGTGGTCAATCTCCAATCAAACATTTAACATACAAACAAACAAACATCCGTGCAGGTTCCATCAGAAAGGCCATCGCTTCTCTCAAGCGGTTCCTCTTTTACATCATCTGGACACCTCACTTCTCCTCATTCTCTGCGAACAGGGTCACAAAGGGGTTGCCGTGTCGGGAGTCAGACATCAAGTCCTCCTCTTCTCCGGGATCCCATACCCTTGTATGGACCAGGCAGGCAATCTTTGCATTGTGTGACCGGGGGTCACTCTCGTCATTGCGGACAAGTCGCCAAGAATTGTCTCTGTGCCAAATCGTGGGGTCTAAAATTGAAGGAGCATTGTCGGGGTCGTCAGTGTTGGGTGGTGGGTTTGGGTGTGGGTCTGGATATTTAATGTAGGTGATCTCCATGGGGTCACTGGAGTCGGGGTCATAGTCGCTGAAGTGGGGGCTGTAGGGTGGAGTGCTGTGGCTGTCCTCAGTTTCACAGTCACTGTCACTGTCTCTGCTGTGGCAGCTTGTGGGCGTTCCGGGGCGTGGTCTGAAGTCAGTGGGTGGAGTCGAGGTCGAGTCCGATGAGGAACTGGTCTGTGAGGGGGAGGGTGGAAATGTGTCTCTTGTGGGCGGGGCGAGGTGTTTTGTTGCATCGAGTAGGACATGGTGCGAGTGGTTTGACTGTGTTCCATAAGCCTTCAGTTGGTTAATATGAAACCACGCAGTCTTACCGTTGGGGTACTTTATCCTATAAACTGAGGGGCTGATTTTGTCCGGAATTGAGTACGGGCCGGAAAATTTAGCAGCCAAAAACGTGCTGGGGTTATAAACAGGTAGCATAACCTGTTGCCCAACCTGAAATTCTGTGGGGTGTACATTCTTGTTAAAACAGGCCGTGCTCTGTTTTCGTCGTTTTCCCAATGTTACTGCGGCTGCTAACTGTGCAGACCTCACAGTCTCAACTAATTCTTTGACTGCTTTCTCGTGTGTGAGGGCTGTCACTTCTGGGCTGGTCATGTCCAGTCCTAAAAGGAATTCTGATCCTTTCATAGGGCGTCCGGTCATGAGTGTGTGTGGGGTGAAACCTGTAGATGATGAAACTGTATTTCGGATTAACATTAGTGCGAATGGGAGCACTGAATCCCAAGTCGAATTATTCTCCTGTACCATCTTCCTAAGGGTCGATTTTAGGGTCCGATTCATGCGTTCTACTATCCCGCTGGACTGGGGGTGATACGCAATGTGGAAATTCTGTTTTATGCCGAATATGGTCAGGACGTTCTTCATGACCCGTCCTGTAAAGTGAGATCCCTGATCTGACTCTATACTTCTGGGGAGACCCCATCTCGTAAAGATGTGGTGGGTCAGGATCTTTGCGGCTGTCTTTGCTGTGTTGGTGCGTGAAGGGAATGCCTCTACCCATTTGGTAAAGGTATCTATGACCACCAGAACATATTTATAGCCATTCCTGCAAGGGGGCAATGGTCCTATAAAATCGATCTGGAGGTTTGTCCAGGGGCCATTAACTGGGCGAGTGTGGCTGAGTTGTGCCTTCTTTGAATACCTCTCCGGGTTATTCTGCGCACAAATTAAACAATTCTCTATGTAGTGGGTTACATCTTGTCGTAAGTTGGGCCACCAACAGAGTTGTCTAAGGTGTCTTGTGGTCAGGTCGATCCCTTGGTGTCCATGACTGTCATGGAATAAGGCAATCATTTGATTCCTGTCTTATTCAGGAACCACATACAATTTATCTTTAATGATCACACCCTCATGTGTGGTCAAAGCGTGTTTGAATCTATTGTACTGGCCACAAAGTTTCCTTTAAAAATCTCCCGGAGATTTTCGTCCTGCTTCTGTGCCTGTACTAAATCTTTGATTTCTGTCTGTGAGACCTGAACTGCACTCACAGGGGCGCTAGCTGGTGCGCTAGCTGGGGGTGTCCAAAAGTGACCTCGCCTGGAACCTGCTTTTGCCAGTGCGTCGGCTTTTACATTTCCAGTGGGGGATGACCTATGGTGACTTCTGACTTTAACTATGCCATACGTCCCATCCTTTGCCTTCTCTAGGATATGGCGGAGTAATGGGGCTGATGGAAGGGGCTTCCTGTCTGCGGAGACAAAACCTCTTGTCCTCCACAGGGGTAGAAAATCGGTCAGGCTGTTACAGACATATAAGCTGTCCGAATATATGTCTGCTGGGCTGGGGAACGAATCTGGGCGGTCCACTATATATGCAATGGCCGCGAGCTCTGCTGCCTGCGCGCCTAAGTGACCTGGTGATTTTAATACGATTTCTTCTAGTGCGCGACCCTGCGCATCCTCAACATAAATCCCGCATCCAGTGATGCGTTCTCCATCTAAAACTGTGGATGAACTGTCCACATATATTTTCAATGGGGCACACGTGTCGGTGTGCTGGGGGCTCTGGCTTGAATTCCCTATCTTCCTGGGGTGCGTCTTTGCAATGAAGGGTCCTGTATTGTGTAGGGGTGCTACAATTTCACATTCATGGGGTTGTCCTGGATACTGGAGGTTGTCCGCTAAAAATGTGTGTGTTTTGGTCCGTTTAACTGTTATGTCCCGTCCTTGTAACAGTAGTGTCCACCTAGCTGCTCTTATCTGGCTCACTGAACCGTCCTTCAGTCGACTGTCTAAAAGTAACTGTGTGGGGGTGTGCTCGGTCAAAATGGTGATGGGATTAAGTCCGGTAATGTATGAGAAGTACTGAACTGCCCAAAGAACTGCTAGTAGGTGCCTCTCGCAGGCTGAAAATCCTTGTTCCACGGGGTCTAAAAGTCGTGAGGCATAAGCCACTGATCGTAGCTGCTCGTGCCGTTCCTGAAGGAGCACGGCCGAGAGGGTCAGATCTGTGCTCGCTACCTCTATTGCATAGGGGGAGAGTTGGTCTGGGACTTGTAGCGCGGGTGCTGCGCTAAGGGCCTTTTTTAACTCTTCCACAGCCTCTGTATGCTGCGGAAGCCATTCCCAAGGGGCTCCTTTCTTAAGGAGGTCTGAGAGTGGGGCTGCCTTTGTCGCAAAACCATTGATATGGTTCCGACAATAACCAACCAGTCCTAAAAACGACCGGAGGGCTGAAACATTCTGGGGAAGGGGCAATTTGACAATCGATTCAATTCTTTTGAACTCGATCTCGCGTTTGCCGTGCGTGACGACTGTACCCAAATACATAACTTGATTCTCTAATATTTGGGCCTTTCTGGGGTTAACTTTACATCCAATCTCTTGTAAAATTTCCAGGAGCTCGGCCAGAAGCGTGATGTGCTCTGCCTTGGTGTCTGTCTGCAGTAATAGGTCATCCACATACTGTACCAGATATTCGGGTCGGGAAAATTTGGCTAATCCATTTACCAGCTGTCGGTGGAAAATGGAGGGGGAATTGTAGAATCCTTGTGGGAGGCATGTCCACGTATACTGCTGTCCTTTAAATGTGAAGGCAAATTTGTACTGGCACGCCTTTGCCAATGGGATTGACCAGAAGCCATTGCTAATGTCCAATACCGTGAAATATTTGGAGTGGAGTCCCTGCTTGAGCATGGTCTCGGGACTTGTTGCTACCGTGGGGGCTACTGCTGAGGCTACTTTGTTGAGTTCCCGATAATCAATGGTCAGACGCCATGATCCGTTGGGCTTCCTCACTGGCCAAATAGGGGCAAATAGTCGAGGCTACTGCCCTAAGTACCCCCTGCTCTAATAAGCTCTCTATAACCTTTCCAATTTCTCCCTCTGCTTCTAGGGGAAATCGGTACTGTCTCTGTGGTCTCGGGTCAGGTCCAGTAACTTGAACTTGTCCAGTCATTCTGCCACAGTCGTGCCGGTGACTGGCAAATGCTGTCCTGTGGCGGTTCAACACTGCCCTAACCTGTTTGTCCGTGCTAAGCGTGGTCAGGTCGAAACAATAGTCGCTTACTGCGCTAATCCTATTTGCATACTCTCCTACTGTGAGAGTTGCGGGTGCTCCGTCCGATTTTGTCATTCTCCAGACACACTGATTGACTGGATCGAACGACAGGCTGTGGGCATTCATAAAATCAATACCCAGTGTGTGTTCTGCTGTGCGGGGCAGATTAACTAAAACAATGGGGTGTCTGGTGGAGATGTTCCCTAGCTGAATTGATACAAGGGCTGTTATGTGGCCCTGCTGCGAGTGACCTGTAAATCCGCTGAGTGTAATTGTGGATGTGGTCGGCCACGTGTCTGCCTGTGCTGTAATGGTGGAATTAATTGTTGTGCGGGACCCTCCTATGTCCCAAAGTAATTCTATGGGCTTCCCTCTAATCTTTGCTGTGACCACCGGCCTTCCGGATCGGTCCCAGAGGGTGTCACATACCAAAGTGGGGGCAGCGCCGGCTTTAGGGTTGCTGGCGCCCCGGGCAAGCTGAACTTCGGCGCCCTTGGGGGGGCGTGGCCGGCGGGGCCGAGGAGGGGGGCGGGGCCGAGGAGGGGGGCGGGGCCGAGGAGGGGGGCGACGAGGGGGGGGGGGGCCGAGGCCGAGGAGGGGGCGAGGCCGAGGAGGGGGCGGACCCGAGGGGGGGGGGGGGCCGGGGAGGGGCGGACCCAAGGGGGGGCGGACCCGAGGGGGGGCGGACCCGCGGGGGGGGCGGACCCGAGGGGGGGCGGGGGGCGGACACGCGGGGGGGGGCGGACACGCGGGGGGGGGCGGGGCGGGGGGCGGGCGGACCCGAGGGCAGGGCGGCGGTCCCGAGGGCGGGGCGGGGGGGCGGACCCGATGGCGGGGCGGGGGGGCGGAACCGAGGGGGGCGGGGGGTACCGAGCGGGGGGGCGGACCCGAGGGCGGGGCGGGGGGCTGTCCCGAGGGGGGCGGACCCGAGGGGGGGCGGGGGGGACCGAGCGGGGGGGCGGACCGAGCTGGGGGGCCGCCCTGGGGGCGAGCGGCCACCGCGCATGCGCTGGTTGGCACCGGCCCAACTGCGCATGCGCGGGACCCGAGTCTCTGGCGCCCCCGAGCACATGGCGCCCCGGGCGACAGCCCGAGTTGCCGGTGCCTTGAGCCGGCCCTGAGTGGGGGAGCCCGAACACCGTCAGTCCGTTCCGTCCATATTGGTCTGTCCTGACTGTGTCCCTATACTGTGGATAGGCTTAGCTTTGTTCCTGTTCAGAGTGCCTGTCTGCTGGCCTCTCTGAGATCTCTGTGGGCCGTTGCATTCCCTTGCAAAATGTCCTAACTGTCCGCAGTTGTAGCATTCCTGCGACTTCTGTGGGGGGCTGTTCTTTCCTTTGTTTACCCATGCGGAGTTTTGGTGCGCTCTTACTTCCTGTATATCTGCTGCAGCCTGAGCTTCTTCTGAGGTCTTCACTTTAACCTTGCCTTGGACAGATTGCTCCCAAGCACGGGACAATCTTTTCAAAACCCATTTTTCATTATGGGCCTCTTCTGAGGGGTCATAACTACTGCAGATATTCTGTCCTGCATCTGTGGCATGGGAGATTATGGTGCAGGTCCATTTAACCATATTATCGCGGGTTAAATGCGCTCGGTCTAAATCGCCAAAAGCGGCAGTGAAATGAATCCACAGCCTTCCTGCGAATGCTGTGGGATGCTCTGTCCTCTTTTGCCTACACTTATTTAGGCCTTCGACTGGGTCTCCTCTATTGTACCCTATCGCGTCTAAAATAGATATATGCATCTATTCGAGGGTGCCTCCTCCAACGTTCTGTGGGTCGGGGAGGGCTGCAACTACTGATGAGTCTAAACTCAAAACTGTGAGCTTCACTTGCTCTCTCTCATCCAGACCGTACATGGTAGCCTGCTGTTTTACTTTCGCGAAAAATTGGTGGGGGTCTGCGGTGGGGAGAAACGGGGTGATTTTCTCACACGCGTCCCTGAGTTGTGTTACAGTTAAAGGGGTGGTGTAGGTGATGTCGGGTGCGCCTTCTATGGTTGCCTTTCTTTGGGTGGTGACTGGGTTCATAGGTGCGGGTGCTATCTGATCTGTGGGGGGTTGGGGCGCTTTCTTTTTCTGTTGCGCTGCTGGCGCACATGTTCCCTGAACATAGCGCTGCGCTGTTTCGCTTAATTCTTGCCAATCTGGGGCATTTTCCTCATCTAACTGTGTTCCAAAGGTGCTTTGGAACCCATTCTGTACGGAAAGCAGAGATTGCAGCTCCGCAATCTGCTTTCTACACTTCGCGTGATCCACTGTGCTTTGTCTTTGCTCAGTGGTGGCAGCATGGAGTGCTCTTAAAGCTGCCTTTAGGTCAGAGCATTGCCTTTGCAGTGCCTCTACCTGCTTTTCTGACTTCTCTTATCAGGACTGCACGCTGCACATCTTGATAGGCTTTTTCATATAGGGTTTGGGAACTGCTCAGATGGGCTGGACAGGACTGATGTGCCCTCTTGGCATCATCCACCTCTTTATCCTTCTCTGCCAGCTTCCTTCTTAACTCTAGGTTTTCCTTTTCGATGTCCCTGACATCCACTTTGCTCATTCTATTCCTTTCCTCTAACTCTGCTCGGAGCGTCTGAACGACCTCCTCTGTGCCTCGCAATTGTGCCAAGTAGGACACAATTGCCATCGGCTTGCGTGCTTTACTTAAATTCTTCCTGTGAATTTGAGAAAGGTTCTCCCACCAAGTGTGTCCTATACTCCCGGGACCTGTCTCCTCATTCACGCAAAACTCACTCCAAAGGGGCCATCCTTTCCCTTTGAGATATTTTCTGAGTTCCAGCTCCCATATGGAACACTGGCCTACTCTGCTACTGCTGGTCGCTGCGACTACGAACTGCTCTGGGTTCATGAGGCGTTCCATTGCCTGCATGGCCATTTCCTCTTTCTTTAATTTGGAATAGGCGATGATCAGGTAATGCTTTTAAATACGGGTACGGCTTTCGCTATGTTCCGATTATAAAACTTCCGACAGTTTGACGCAACAAAAATCTCTCATTATAACCTTACAACCCTGTTAGTTACGCATGCAAAAACACTCTTCCGAATTATCGTTATTGATTTGAACTCCTTGAACACTTATGGTTTTTCCTTTTTCCCAATTGGATTTCCAATTCAAATTTCTGGGTTCTCTCGGAGGGGGGGGGAGGGGAGGGGGGGGGGGGGTCACTTCTAATCGAGTCCCGGCAGAGTCTGCCACTAAATGTTGATCGTTCTGGGTGAGTGTGCTTAACACTCACTTTGGCTCTGTTTCTCGTTCTAAGCTCTGGAGTCGCCAGGTTTTGGGTTGTGCTGAAGCTCCGGGGGTACTAATTCCTGTGTGTCAGTGTGTGCTGGACTAGGCCAGGTCCTGTGCCATAGCTGGTATCATGTTCCCTCCCGGAGCTTGGGATGTCTCTTCTCAAAAACACTTATTATGGATATCCTAGGAGGCTGGGTTTAACATCGTCCGTGCATGGGGGCCTGGGTTTGAGCCGAGTTCTGTACTTTCGTTGATATCCTTTTGGCTCTCCCTTCTAATGGTCAGGACACTTTCTTTTTTGAATAAACAGCTTGTCTTCATCATTAATGGCTGATGGCCATGTGCAGGGGGACTAGGGACCTATGGTGGAGTCCTGGGGCTGGATTCTCCACACCCCGATGCCGAAATCACGTTCGGTGACGGGGCGAAGAATGTGTTTTCCCGCCCAAAATCGGGACCGGCACCGGTTCCGCTATTCTCTGTGCTCCGAAAAGCAGCATACTCGGGGAGTACACCGCGCCGAGTATGCACCACCTCAGGCCATTTCCTGAGACCCGCCACGCTATTCTCTGTCCCTGACCGGCCGAATTCCCAATGGCATGGTTCCAACATGGTCCAGCCGTTCGGGAACCTCACGAGGCGGCTGCGGAGTCAGTCCGGAGCAGCCACAGTCGGGAAAGGGCCGATCGGAGGGCAGGGTGGGGCTTCACTTTGGACTGGGGGCTATGTGTGCTGGTGGTCCGCGGCGAGCACGCGTCCTATGCGGGCACTATTTTGGAGGTCGTGGTCCGCGGGCTGAGTCCGCCATGGAGCACGGCGCGGCCGCTGGAGGCCGCCGCCGTGCGCATGAGCGACCTCTGATCCGGGAATGTGGGGGGCTGTATCGGCAGCTACAGCTGTGAGCTCTACAGCACCTGCCTGCTAACACCCTGCAAGTACTAACTTGATAGAGTTTTTCGAAGAGGTCACAAAGATAATTGATGCAGGTAGGGCAGTGGATGTTGTCTAAATGGACTTTAGTAAGGCCTTTGACAAGGTCCCACATGGCAGACTGGTACAAAATGTGAAGTCACACAAGATCAGGGGTCAGCTGGCAATATGGATACAGAACTGGCTAGGTCATAGAAGGCAGAGAGTAGCAATGAAACAATGCTTTTCTGATTGGAGGGCTGTGACTAGTGGTGTTCCGCAGGGATCAGTGCTGGGACCTTTGCTGTTCATAGTATATATAAATGATTTGGAGGAAAATGTAACTGGTCTGATTAGTAAATTTGCAGATGACAAAATGGTTGGTGGAATTGCGGATCGCGATGAGGACTGTCAGAGGATACAGCAGGATTTAGATCATTTGGAGACTTGGGCGGAGAGATGGCAGATGGAGTTTAATCCGGACAAATGTGAGGTAATGCATTTTGGAATGTCTAATGCAGGTCGGGAATATACAGTGAATGGTAGAACCCTCAAGAATATTGACAGTCAGAGAGATCTAGGTGTACAGGTCCACAGGTCACTGAAAGGTGCAACACAGGTGGAGAAGATAGTCAAGAAGGCATACGGCATGCTTCTCTTCATTGGCCGGGGCATTTAGTATAAGAATTGGCAAGTCATGTTGCAGTTGTATAGAACCTTAGTTAGGCCATACTTGGAGTATAGTGTTCAATTCTGGTCGCCATACTACCAGAAGGATGTGGAGGCTTTAGAGAGGGCGCAGAAGGGATTTACCAGGGTGCTGCCTGGTATAGAGGGCATTAGCTATGAGGAGCGGTTGAATAAACTCGGTTTGTTCTCACTGGAACAACGGAGGTTGAGGGGCGACTTGATAGAGGCCTACAAAATTATGAAGGGCATAGACAGAGTGGATAGTCAGAGGCTTTTTCCCAGGGTAGAGGGGTCAATTACTAGGTGGGTTAGGTTTAAGATGCGAGGGGGCAGGTTTAGAGGAGATGTACAAGACAAGTTTTTTACACAGAGGATAGTGGGTGCCTGGAACTCGCTGCTGGAGGTGGTGGTGGAAGCAGGAACGATAGTGACATTTAAGGGGCATCTTGACAAATACATGAATAGGATGGGAATAGAGGGTTACGGACCTAGGAAGTGTAGAAGATTTTAGTTTGGACGGGCAGCATGTTCGGCACAGGCTTGGAGGGCCAAAGGGCCTGTTCTTGTGCTGTACTTTTCTTTGTTCTTTGTAAGACAGTGAATCTTAGGCCTCTTGGCACCTGTTTTCCTGGCGTAAAAGACCACAGTTTTCATGATGGCGTGGTGACATAGTCCTAAAAACGGACAATCCAGCCCCTGATCTTTTGTTATCCTGTGATCCACTTCCGGTAGTTCTAGTTCTCCTTCATTTCTGTTTATCTTGGAAGGCCCTGAAGACATTGCTCATAATCCAAATATGTTGTTGCCAGTGCTATTTGTATAAATATATGGAATGATGTTGTTCTGTACTGGGCCTGAGGCAGGGGCTAAATTGCATTGTGTGGATATATGTAACTTCCCCTTAGAACCGGGGTTTTTGTGATTTTCTTTGTTTCCTCTTTTCTTTAAGGATGGGCATAAAAAAATCCATGAGGTTCTTGCATGGGTGCAGATGGGCCTGTTTTTTGAGGGGAGAAGGTTGTGGTGTGTTGTTGGCTCCTTTGGTACTGCTGGAGGGAGATATTTATTGGTGCATGCCTGAACACGGTGTGTAAGATTTATCCTGAACCCTCGTGACAATTGCGAACAATCACTGCAAGGGAATATGTGCATCAGTTGACCATGTTTTCATGTCCTACCCTGTTTCTCCTTGGTCTCTGGCTAGGCTTATAGAGATATTGAGTTATATCAAAGATTGTATTGAGCCAGTTACACTGCTATTCTCCTGTCTCCCTCTGTATTCATGGATGTTGAACTATTTTCCTTTGCTTGCTATTTGTAGTTTTGTTGCATTGCTTGCAAAAATGTAAACGTTAATAAACATTCCTCTTTTTAAAAAAAAAAATCCCTCGAGAATTGGGAAACGAGATTCTCACTCGGAGATCTCGTTTCCTGAATTTCCTTGCCCCTTGCCGGTGACGGTATGGGACAATTGGGCGCGGCCGTTTTGGCGCGGCCGTTTGGACGCAGCCGTTTGGGCGCCATGGGACAATTGGGCGCAGCCAATTTGGCGCGGCCGTTTGGGCGCAGACGACAGAAATTCTTTTAGTTTTTGTGGCTAGTAAATTGTTGCAAATTGTTGCAAGTAAATTTAAAAACCTTAAATTAGTTCATTTAGTTTAGTTCATTTGGTGATTATGAGCAAGGCTCCTCAAGTACTCGATAGCATCCATGTTTTCACATTTAAGAACAGTTTCATGTATTCTTTTATCTTTATTGTAAATTAAAAACCTTAAATTAGTTCATTTAGTTAAAAACCTTAAATTAGTTCATTTAGTTAAAAACTAAAGTTAAAAAAACTTTAGTTTAGTTCATTTGGTAATTATGAGCAAGGCTCCTCAAGTACTCGATAGCATCCATGTTTTCAAATTTAAGAACAGTTTCATGTATTCTTTTATCTGCATCTCTATACTTTTTTAGTTTTTGTGGCGGTTCATGGCCGGCTAGTAACCTTTCATAATATGCATCTCTACCTTTCTGTACTTTACGCAGGCCATCAATTAGTTTCCATATGGTGGGATGGTGCATGCCAAGTTCATATTTTAATCGACGGTGGGCTGCCTCCGCATTATTGTTTGTGCGGTCTTCCCCATTTAATGTGCTCTGATAAAGGTTCCAAATCTCAGGGCGAAATAAAGGTGTTCGTCTACCATTTCCTCGTCTGTTCGGACGACCAACATATGTATCTTCAAACCAATTGAGTAAATCTTGAAGTTCTTGCGGCAGTTGGGTCGCTAAAGCATCCAGATATTCATCGATTTTGTTCAAAGGTACAAAGGCAATGGCAATAATCATTTTAGCTTTTAACGCGAAATCTGGATCAGTGTTATACAAACTACGGAACCCCATACTAGCTAGATGTTTTTGCATATTTTGAGCTAAATGAAAAAAACATCCTTTTATTTGAACATCAGGGAATATGCCTTTCATAGCACTGTGCGCAGCTTGTTCATAATCACAGACGATTGAACTGGGTTTCAAGTTGGGTTCGATTTCTTTCAATAATGCGAACATTCTCGCATATGTGGTGCGTTGCTTGTTGGGCAAAAGAGCATAAACCGTAGGAGTAACTCCTCCGTGTTTTTTTACCATAATTACATATATCTGAGAAAAGAGGCTGGGAGCAATACTGAATGTGCCATCTGCAAACCACATATCAGATGTCAATAAGTGCTGTAGCCAGCTCTGTCTTCCGAAGATTAATATCCGGTCATGACCTGGTCCGCTATCACAAAGTAAAAAATTTTCTTCCACTTCTGGTTGAGGGACATATATCCTGTAGCATTCTGGCACAATCAATTGTTGTAAATCACTTGGATTGGTGGGGGCGTTCAATACATAATTACGCTTTCTGCTTATCATTCTCCTCAAAGCAGATATATTAGGAATGGCTGGTAGACTAGCTTGGGATATGTCTGTCAAACATTCATTACAACTACAGTCGGTGCCTCAAGGGTTTCCTGTGCTCTCTTTTTTATTTTAGTTTTCACGAGTGCAACCTCTACTTGTGCAGCAGAAGCATCATGCGAATGGCTGTTCAGCTGCCTCACCACGTTTGCAGCTTTAGTATGGAGACGTGCTTTGCACCGGTTTTTTTGCTCACAACGCCAAAATTTCACTTCGCTGTCACCTTTGCTTGTTTTGTCAAAGACATAAAGGAATCCGTTATGAACAAATTTTTCTTTACCACGTTTCGTTGATACTGCCTCAGCCATCACGTGGGTATGCGAATTGGTTTAGTTAAAAAATATATAAAAAGATGGTGATAGAACGCACCAGCCCCCAACTCAACGCACCCGCACCAGCAGCCAACTCACCTGAGGCTAATTCACAAATAAAGAAATGTTATTTTGGCGCCAAAACGTCCGGCGCCAAAACAGCCGGCGCCAAAACGGCTGGCGCCAAAACGGCCGCGCCACAACGGCCGCGCCCAAATGGCTGCGCCAAAACGTACCTAACCCTGCCGGTGATGTAATGGTGTTTCTGCCCATTCAAATACATTTTAATTTGATTGTCAGGCCTGCTCGCCACATGATCCCCGCCTCACTGAATATTCATACCTCGCCGGCATTTACAACAGCTTTATAAGTGCGGGAGTCAGTCAAGGGGATCCCGCCAGGGTGCCAAGGTCAGTATAACCTCTGGAGGAGAGAGAGACATGTGGCACAGGCAGGCAGTGCCAGCCTGAGAGTACCAACCTGTGCCAGGAGCCAGTGTCTGCTGTGGTCCTCACAGGAGCCCCTTTGGAGGGGGTTCCCCTTATGGTGGTGGGGGAAAGGCCAATGTCTGTGGTGGGGGGGGGGGACTTGCCTGTGAAGGGGGGGTGATGACTGAGGGGGGGGCAATGACTGCGATGAGGAGAGTGCCCATGATACTGTTGCGATGGGAGCGGGTTCACCCCAATGGTTGCAGGGGTGTCCTCCTTGTCCGTTGGCGGGGGGGGGGGGGGGGGGGGGGGGGGGTGCTGGGGGAAACTTAATTGCAGCGCTGCTCGCTTTAAAGATCTCTGCGGAGCCGGCCTAGCCAGCTCTCTCCGTACCCAACCTGCTAGAATGTCAATGTTGTGGTGATATGCCTCACTGTAAATACACAAGGGGTTAATAATACACATGGACTAGCTAGACACTCGAGGGAGCACCAGAGACATGACACACAGACATTCAACCAATAGGTCAGTAAGATAGGACACGACCAATGGGCATTCACGACACACAGAGAGGTGACACTACCACAGGGGGGCATTACACCAACCAATATATAAAGGACGCAGCACACGTGATCTTCCTCTTTCCAGTGGAGACACTTAGTGAGAACACAGGGTTGATTTGGAACACATCACACCCACCACCTGGATTGTAGCAGACTGGTTCGTCAGTCTGAGTAGCTGTAGCAGGATTAACAGGAGAGTCGAATCCAAGTAGGAGAATCGTTAACAGTTTAATAAATGTGTTAAAGCTATCTCCAAGTCTGAAACTTCCTTTGTCAGAGTGCACATCAAGGAAGCAGCTTATGCTACGTCAAGAGCATAACAAAACACAAAACAATTGTAAACCCCCCCCACCCCCCCAATTTTGTATGCACTAACTGACTGGATATCTAGTCCGAAAACTCAGTTGTGCATTTGGAGATATGCAGGCTGGTTTTCTGGCAGAGCCTCACACCTGGCAAATTATGGTAAAGTGCTCCTCATATCTTACAGAACATGGTCGGTCTATTTTCTCCCTCCTTTACTGGTGATTGCCATTTCAAAATCTTTGATCAAGGCTGTGGTTTTTGCCATATGGATTCATGCAGAATTGCGCAGCATGGGTGGGATTCCCCGACCCCCTACCGGGTCGGAGAATCACCGGGGGCCGGCGTCAATCCCGCCCCCGCCGTGTCCCGAATACTCCGACCGGCAAAAAGTCGGCGAAGCGTCAATCGGCTGGAGGCTATGGGTCCCGGTGCTGCCCGTATTCTCCTGGCCGGATGGGCCGAAGTCCCGCCACCTTGACCACGGGTCACGTTAGCGTAAATCACAACAGCTATTCAACGGCGTCAGCCAGTGCTGATGGTTGATGCTGTTCAGCGCGGAGGTAGATCACCGGAGTGGGGGGTGGCCGCTGGAGAAGAGACGGCGTGGCCGCAGTCTGTGGGTGGGGGGAGAGGGGGGTGAGGAAAGTGAGAGCGAGTGCTGGGGGGGGGGAAGGGGGTTGGGGGGGGATGGCGAGAGTGAGTGCCGGTGTGGGGAGGGGGTTCAGAGGGGTGGTGAGAGCAAGTGGCGGCGGGGGGGGGGAGTTGGGGCAGGTGGCGAGAGCGAGTGCCGGGGGGGGGGGGTTGGGGGGAGTTGTGAGAGCGAGGGGTTGGGGGGGTGGTGAGAGCGAGGGGTTGGGGGGTGGTGAGAGCGAGTGCCGGGGGGAGGAGGGGGGGTTGGGAAGGGTGGTGAGAGCCAGTGCTGGGGGGGGGGGGTTTGGGGCGATGGCGAGAGTGAGTGCTGGGGAGTGAGGGGTTGGGAGGGGTGGTGAGAGCGAGTGGCGGGGGAGGGTTTGGGGGGGTAGCGAGAGCGAGTGGCAGGAGGGGTTGGGGAGGTGGAGAGAAAGTGCCGGAGAGGAGGTTGGGGGCGGTGGTGAGAGTGAATGCTGGGGAGGGGGGGAGAGTGCCGGGGAGGGGGGGGGGAGTGTGCGAGTGCCGGGGGGGAGTGCCGGGGAGGGGGGGAGAGTGCGTGTGCCGGAGAGGAGGTTGGGGGCGGTGGTGAGAGTGAATGCCGGGGAGGGGGGGGGGGGGGGGGGGGGGAGGAGAGTGCCGGGGAGGGGGGGGGGAGTGTGCGAGTGCCGGAGGGGGGGGGGGGAGTGCCGTGAGGGGGGGGGGGGGGGAGTGTGCGAGTGCCCGGGGTGGGGGGGGGGGGGGGGGGGAGTGCCTGGGAGGGGGGGGGGGACGTGCCGGGGAGGGGGGGGGGGTTGAAAGGGAGGTCGTCCGCCTGGCCAGGTGCCATCTTCCCACAGTCGCGCCCATGCAGCCCATGGCACCTGACTACCCGAGGTGGGGATGGGTACGGGCAATGATGACATGTTGTCGTTTTCCCCCCCGCAGGCCGTTATGTTTTCTGATCAGCCAGCGATGTTGGCCATTGTGGCGGCAGCCGCTATTCTACAGGTTGCCCTGGAGGAGGAGTAGGACCGTGCCAGCGGAGGCTGCTGGAAAGGAGCGTGCCGCAGAGGGGCAGGCGGCATGTGCCCAGGCTGGAGGGCCACCCGCCCGACAGGACGAGGAGGAGGAGGAGGGGGAGCACGAGCATGGGGATAGGGTGGAGGACGTTGTGGCGCCACAGCGACGGAGACGCCCGAGGAGGCCCCGTGTGTACCGGCCCCGTTCATCGTACCAGGACCTCACGTACCGGGAATGCAGGAGGAGACTCCGGAAGAGCCGTGAAACCGTGGCACATATCTGCCACCTGCTGGCACACCTGGCACCGCATGGCACTGGGAGAGACACCCTCTCCCCGTGTCCGTCACGGTTACTGTGGCCCTGAACTTTTATGCCACGGGATCATTCCAGGCACCGTGTGGGGACCTGTCCTGCATCTCGCAGACATCGGTGCACCGGTGCATCCGGGCAGTGACAGACGCCCTTTATGCAATTGCGGACCGCTACATCCGCTTCCCTGTGGACTGGGCAAGCCAGGGTGCCCGGTGTGTTAGTATGACTAGAGGTACTACGGTACCTAGCAATGCCGAGACACCGTTGGTGGAGAAGGCTTCCTGCTCATTGGCCCGATCGTATGTAACACTAGTCACCCATTGGTTAGATTTGTACAGTAGCTCCGCCCAGTAAGGTGGAGTATAAGAGCCCGTGTATCCCCCACAGCCTCCTTTCTGTACCTGAGCAGCTGGGGGAAACATCTTGTCTATTAAGGCCTTGAGTTCGGACGCTTCCATGGTCATTGATAGTGCATCAATTTAATAGACAAGATTTTAAAGGATGGAGCTCCCATCAAGCCGGAGTGTCTACAGATCAGCTCCCACGCGGCTAACGCAGCAGCAACCTTTAAGCACTGGTTAGCATGTTTCAATGGCTACCTCAGCACGGCAGAAAGCACACCTACGAGGGGGCAGAAATGTCAGATCTTGCACTCGAGAGTGGGCCCGGACATCTACACGCTCATCAAAGACACTACTGACTACGATTCCGCAATGGAACTACTCAAAGGACATTATATCCGCCCAGTAAACCAAGTCTATGCCCGGCATCTACTGGCAATGAGGCGGAAGAGCCCTGGTGAGTCACTAGGCGAGTTCTATCGTGCGCTCTTCGTGCTAGGGAGGAACTGCAGCTGCCCACAAGTTTCGGCTAACGAACATACAGAACTATTGATCCGGGCCGCTTTTGTTGCGGGTATGCAGTCCCCACAAATCCGCCAGAGACTGCTTGAAAGAGAAACTCTGAGCTTCAAGGAGGCACGGGCCCTCGCCGACTTGCTGGACGTTGCCTCCCGGAACGCCCACGCCTCTTGGGCAGCGTGGAATTCCCCTCAGCGGTCTCTGAATCGCCTCAGGCCTGTGCTGCGAGACGACCCGGCAATCCCGCTGGGCCCCGTTGTTATTTCTGTGGGCAGGCGAAACACCCCTGACAGCGCTGCCCAGCCCGTTCGGCAACGTGTGCGGCAAAAAGGGTCATTTCATGGCAGTCTGCCAGGCCCGGGAGGTCGCTGCGGTCCCTGGAGGCGAGTGCGGATCGCCGCTCCAACCCTCTCCACAGGTCCCGTGCAGCCCACGAACATAGCCATCTTCCTCCCCCAGCGCCGCCATCTTGCTCTGCTGCGCCACGTACGAGGATGGACGCCACCATTTTGTCCACCCTCAGCCATGTGCGACCAGTGGGCACGGCCATCTTGGACTAGCTCCAAGGACCTCAGCGGGGGTGACCACACACCGCCCGATGATGATTCTGAACTCCTGCCACGGTTGGCATTGGTGACCCTGGACCAGTCTCGACCCCGCACTCTTTCCACAGCGACGACGATTGTATTGATCAACGGGCACGAGATGTCCTGTCTGCTCGACTCTGGGAGCACAGAAAGCTTTATACACCCTGATATGGTAAGGCGCTGTTCTCTTCCTGTCCACCCCGTCAATCAAAAAATCTTCCTGGCCTCTGGCTCCCATTCAGTTGGAATGAAAGGGTATTGTGTAGCGAAACTCACGGTCCAGGGAAGGGAGTTCAAGAATTACAGGCTCTACGTCCTCCCCCACCTCTGCACGGCCACACTCCTAGGGTTAGATTTTCCGTGTAATCTTCAAAGTCTAATGTTTAAATTCGGCGGCCCTATACCCCCTCTCACTGTCTGCAGCCTTGCGACCCTCAAGGTCGACCCCCCCTTCCCTGTTTGCAAACTTCACCCCAGATTGCAAACCCGTCACCACCAGGAGCAGACGGTACAGTGCCCAGTACCGGACGTTCATCAGGTCCGAGGTCCAGCGGTTTCTGAGGGAAGGGGGTCATCGAAGCTAGCAACAGCCCCTGGAGAGCTCAACTTGTGGTGGTAAAGACTGGGGACAAGGACAGGATGGTCATCGACTACAGCCAGACCATCAACAGGTTTACGCAACTGGATGCATACCCCCTCCCCCGTCTATCCGACCTGGTTAACAGGATCGCGCAGTACAAGGTCTTCTCCACAGTAGACCTAAAGTCCGCCTACCACCACCTCCCCATCCGCGCGAGTGATTGCAAGTACACTGCGTTCGAGGCGGATGGCGACTCTACCACTTCTTAAGTGTTCCCTTCGGTGTCACAAATGGGATCTCGGTCTTTCAGCGAGAGATGGGCCGAATGGTCGACTGATACGGTTTACGGGCAACATTCCCGTATCTCGGTAATGTCACCATCTGCGGCCACGACCAGCAGGACCACGACGCCAACCTCCGCAAATTCCTCCAGACCGCAAAACTCCTGAACCTAACGTATAACAAGGATAAATGCGTGTTTAGCACCGACCGCCTAGCCATCCTCGGCTACGTAGTGCGAAATGGAGTGATAGGCCCCGAGCCGGAACGCATGCGCCCCCTTATGGAGTTCCCCCTCTCTCACTGCTCCAAGGCCCTGAAGTGCTGCCTTGGGTTCTTCTCTTACTACGCTCAGTGGGTCCCCAACTACGCCGACAAAGCCCGTCCTCTTATCCAAACAACTACTTTCGCCCTGTCGACGGAGGCCCGCCAGGCCTTCAGCTGCATCAAAGCGGATATCGCAAAGGCCATGATGCGCGCCATCGACGAGTCCCTCCCCTTCCAAGTCGAGAGCGACGCGTCCGATGTAGCTCTGGCAGCCACCCTCAACCAAGCGGGCAGACCCGTGGCCTTCTTCTTGCGTACCCTCCATACTTCCGAAATCCGCCACTCCTCGGTCGAGAAGGAAGCACAGGCCATAGTAGAAGCTGTGTGACATTGGAGGCATTACCTGGCCGGCAGGACGTTTACCCTCCTCACGGACCAACGGTCGGTAGCTTTCATGTTCGACAATGCAGAGGGGCAAGATAAAGAACGATAAGATCTTGCGGTGGAGGATCGAATTATCCACCTATAACTACGAGATCCTGTATCGTCCCGGGAAGCTAAACGAGTCTCCTGATGCCCTGTCCCGCGGCACATGTGTCAACGCACAAGTGGACCGCCTCCGAGCCCTTCACGAGGACCTCTGCCGCCCGGGGTCACTCGTTTCTTCCATTTCGTAAAGACCCTCAACCTGCCCTACTCCATCGAGGTGGTCAGGATAGTCACTAGGACAGACACCATTGATGGAGAAGGTTCGCTGCTCATTGGCCCGATGGTGTGTAACACTAGTCACCTATTGGTTAGAGTTGTAAGGTAGCTCCGCCCAGTAAGGCGGGGCATAAGAGCCCGTGTATTCCCCACAGCTTCCTTTCTGTACCTGAGCTGCTGGGCGCAACATCTTGTCTATTAAAGCCTTCAGTTCGGACTACAACCTCGCTTCCGTGGTCACTGATAATGCATCACCCAGGCAGTGGGCTTCGCTGCCGTGGTCGGTTTCCCCATAGTCCAGGGCACGATCGATGGGATGCATGTCGCCATGTGGCCACCTGCAGATAACAGGGCTATGTTCACCAATAGGAAGGGCACGTATTCCATGAACATACAGGTGGTCTGCGACCACTGCAAGATGATCCTGCACATCTGCGCCCGGTACCGGGCAGTGTTCACGACTCGTACGTGTTGTCGTGGTCTTACATCGCCGGCATGTTCGAGGGACACCACCCCCGGCTGAGGGGCTGGTTGCTGGGCGACAGGGGTTAACCATTGCGGTCGTGGCTGATGATGCCTATATGGAGGCCACAGAGTGACGCGGAGAACAGCTACAATGATGCCCATGCAGCGACATGGGGTGTGATCAAGAGGTGCTTTGGGCTGCTGAAGATGCGTTTCAGGTGCCTGGACATCTCTGGGAGGGCCCTCCAGTACCCGCCAGATAGGGTCGGCCGCATCATTGTGGTGTGCTGTGTCCTGCACAACATCGCCCAGCAGGGGGGCGATGTGCCGCAAGAGAGAGGGGGGAAGTGGAGGAGCAGGAGGAAGAGGCGCAGACCTCCCCAGATGAGGGAGATGAGGGCAATGGTCAGGGCAGACAGGCTAGACATGGGCGGGTGGCTGCCCACCATTACCGGCTGGGCCAGCGAGCCCAGGCTGATAGCCACCCGGTTCACTAGGGGGTCGACGAATCGGCGATTTTGGCCACAAACTGCACACCATGGCAACATCCGACCACCATTACCCCCTTCACCCACCCAGCACCCTCACCCCACCTCACCCACCCCGCACCAACACCCTAACCCCCCCCCAACCACCCCCACCCCACCTGCATGCACACTACCCCTCCATTGCACATCCAGCTGCGGCACAACGGGCCGGGCTCACACGGTCGCCGGTGGAAGCGGGTCTATTGCAGGCCATGGAGGATGATGACGACCCGCTCTGCGATGAGTTCCTGGCTCCACATCGTTGGACAATGTCTGAACTATGGCCACAGTGCCACCCGGACCATCCCTGCATGCGGCCGTGAGACTGCAGCGCACAGTCCCATCCTCTGCCTGGGGGGATAGAGAGGGCGGCCCAGGTGGAGGGGGGTACACTCACCTGGGGCTGACGTCAGACCCCCCCTCACACACACACACTGGCGCTCAACGTACATGACACCCCTGCACACTTCGCACAGAACACAAAGGTAGCTTCTGTAGGTGTGAAAGTGATTTTAATTACAAACTGTCCATACACGTGCCCTAGCCCCTAAGACTCGTCTGTGCCCTTCACCCGTGCCAACTTACTCAGTGCCTAATTGTTTGGCTTTATGGGCCCTTTGACTACGCCTAGGTGATTCCCCAGATGGTACAGCAGAACTGGAGGTGGACTCCTGTGATTCCTGCCCTGTGACTCGGGATCCCTTTGGCGGCCGTACCCTGGGGCGGTCCGGCCTAGATGGGCCAGGCTGCGGCTCGGGCGACTGGTATGGTGAGCTGCCAGCCTGTCCTACCTGCTGCCCACCAGATGCACCTGGGGCGGGGGGGGGGGGGGGAGTCCGAGGTGCTGCAGTGTTCCGGGACCTCCCCTACAGGGGGACCTGGGACGGGCCCCAGCACCTCCTCCTCCCTCGTGGTGCCCGATGGCCCCGGGGCCTCTACATGGGTCGGGGTGTGAACGGACCGGCCATCCGACGCCCCTCCGACACCTGGCGCTGCCAGTCCTGGAGGCCCGTGCTGGTATCGACAAGGGTCTGTAGGTTTGCAGCCATGGAGCTGAGGGAGATGGCCACCCCTGTCTGTGACCATGCGACGCCGGCTAGCACATGGGCAATGGCGCCAATGCCCTCAGCCATGGCCTGCTGAGACTGGGCCACTGCCTGCTGCGACTGCGCCCATGGCCTGCTGAGACAGGGCCACGGCGTTGAGCGCCTCTGCCATCTGCCGCTGGCACATGGCTTCCTATGAGAGGGAAGCCAAGTCCTGGGCCACACACGGAACGCCACAGGCCTCGCATCCTGCTCCCCATGTCTGACACCGTCGCACCCATTGCCTCCACCGCGGAACCCACCCGTGCAGTTTCGGCCTGGGTGGCACGCATGACCGGCACCTCTCCCAGCTCCTGGACGCGGGTGGACTCCTCCACCTGCGTCTGCAGACCTGCAAGCCAGCCATCATCCTCTTCCTTTGTCCCAGGTTTGGTGGCTGCATCGGGTCTATGGGTGGGTGTGGTAACTCCAGGAACCCAGGACCCGTCTGGGCGGCAGATGTTCGCTTGCGCCAGGATGCCCTCCGACCTCCCGGCCACTCTGCTGCTCCTACCTCCACCTGCTGTACCGGTACGGCTGTGTTGTGCGCACCAGTGAGTGTACCAGACACCTCATCACTAAAGTGCCCAAACGAGGTGAGTGTCTCTGCGATGGTGGAGGGTGTTGGAGATAGCTGTGGCGTTGTGTCGTGCGCATCGTCAGACTCCGAGTCCATGGTCCCCTGGGGTGGCGCCTCATCTCCACCCGTCCACTGTCCTGTCTTCCAGTATCATGTGTGTCAGTGCCCTGGGTAGGAGTGTCCTGGGTAGGGCTATCCTGGGTAGGGCTGTCCTGGGTAGGGGTGTCCTGGGTAGGCCTGTCCTGGGTAGGGGTGTCCTGGGTAGGCCTGTCCTGGGTAGGGGTGTCCTGGGTAGGCCTGTCCTGGGTAGGGCTGTCCTGGGTAGGGCTGTCCTGGGTAGGGGTGTCCTGGGTTGGGGTGCCCTGGCTCGGCTGCGACGGGGGCCTGTGGCTGCTCCCCTCGTCGCTGGGTGTCACACGCCTGCGTCGCCGCACCCGCACGAGACGGGGGCGTCGTCTCCGTGCTGCACCAGGTCTCTCCCTCTCTCGTGGCCGCCCTGGGGGGGCTGTGGGCGTTGCAGGCCAGAGGGGCCGGGATTCTCCCTCTCTCGTGGCCGCCCTGGGGCATCCTGTGGGCGGTCGGCATCCGAGGGGACGGGTGCCTCGACACTTGGTCCTGCAATACGCAATACAGCATGCAGGCGGCGATAGGGGGATATGGGTGGGGGAGGATATGGGGAGAGGGGATATGGGGGAGGGTGGATATGGGGAGAGGGGATATGGGGGATATGGCGGAGGGGGGATATGGGAGAGGGAGGATATCGGTGATATGGCGGAGGGGGGATATGGGAGAGGGGGGAATATGGAGGAAATGGCGGAGGGGCGATATGGGGATATGGAGGAGGGGGATATGGGAGAGGGGGATATGGTGGAGGGGGATATGGGAGATATGGGAGAGGGGGGATATGGGACAGGGGGATATGGGTGAGGGGGATACGGGAGATATGGAGGAGGGGGCATATCGGGGATATGGGGGAGGGAGAAAGGGCCGTGGGTGGCTCACTTGCTGGCGGGCCCCTGACCTCTGCATCAGCAACCTCCCGGTCCTAGGGTCCGCCTGCCAGTTCCAGGGCCCTTTCCTTATGGACGGAGAGTGGTCTCTCATCAGCTGTGCCCCCTCCAGTCCTCTGACACTCCCTGTTGTTGTGTGCACTCTTCTCCTGTGGGAGAGGGTGGGTGGGGTGTGGCAGGGGTAAAGGGCAAGTGTTAGACAGGTATATGACTGCACAGCAGCGGTTGAGCGTATATTGGCAGAGGTCGCAGCACATTAGGGTCAGGGTCAGGGCCACGGTTAGGGTCAGGGTTAGGGCCAGGGTTAGGGTTAGGGCAGGTCAGGGTTAGGGTTAGTTGCACGTGGGGGTGTGCCGCTCATCGGGGGGGGGGTGGGGGGGGGGGGAACTCACCCTGGCTGCCCTGACAAGGTCGTTGACCTTCTTGTGGCACTGGGTGCCTGTCCTCGGTGTCACAGCCACAGCGCTGACGGACTGTGTCACCTCCCTCCACAGGCGCCGCCTGAGGCGAGAGGCGACCCTGCTGCCTTGTCCGGGGTACAGGGCCTCCCTCCTCTCTTGTACAGCGTCCAGGAGCGCCTCAATATCGCACTCCTGGAACCTCAGGGCTGCGCGACAGACGGCCATGTTTGCAGATATTCCAGAGAGCGGGGGGGAGGGCGTCAAGTGACGCACCGCATCCGCAGCGGGTGACGCTGTCATGAATGGCGTCATGCCGCTGCTAGCCCATTTTGGCCCAGAGACTTCATGATGTTTGGGAGGGGCCCCGACGACAGAGGGATCGGCGCCGATTTTGGCGCCGGTTCCCGGCCATTGCACCGATTATCGGAGAATCCTGCCTGATGTGACCATCAATTCACTAGAGACATGATTGGAAGTAAACTGTGGTCTTAATAGTCTTAGAACTGAACCTGCCTGCGAGCAGAGGAACTGAGAGCAGACTTATGGCTGCAGCACTTTATACTTCCAATAGTGGGAGGGGCCATGGGCGGAGCCATGGGCAGTGCCAAGGGTGGAGCCCTGTACAAGCTCCTCATCTCCCCCTATGGGCAGAGCCACGCAACGGCTCACATACAGAGCCCACAAGGACATAATACAATGCAATGCAATACAGTGTGAATTACAATACAGTATAATTCACCACACCGCCCATGTCAATCGTATTTATATGTCTCGACTTACAAGGATCCTGCACACAACTTGCAAACACCAGGACCGGACGGACAAATGCTTGGTCACCTATAACTCCGATAAATTATTCCTGCATAAACCAAAGATTCCTCCTCAGAAATCCAAGAACCCTGTTTGCTTCAGGGTGTTCTCCGCTGTGTTTGGGAATCTCCCCTGAAGATTGTTTTAAGGATGAAACCCAGGGCATGATTGCAAGAATGTTATCATAAAGCTTTACACTATCCAGTTGGGGAATCACTTCTGGTGGTGGTGCACGTGACAAAATATATTTCTTTGGCATTGCCATTGGTCCAGCCATTTTGGCCATCAGTTATGAATGGCAGTGCCATGAAACGTGGAAGCAAACTGGAAAGAAAAAACAATTGTCAGCGTGACCATATCCTGCTCAAATTGGCAAACATGCCTTCCCACAGTAATCTCTGTGCACCCAGACATTCATGTTGGTGAAGCAGTCATTTGCTGCAGGGCAGGAAGAAAGTGCAACTGAAAGTTAATCGGAAATAATGAAAGAGGGGGAAAAAATCCCCCCTCGACAAAGATACCAACCTGTTGCGTGAAACAAAGTTTCAAACTTTAAGGATGTGTCAGAGAACCGGAATTTTACACTCATTTTACTCGAGAAAACCATACAAAATCTTCTGACTAAAACTTCAGATTTTTTTTTTAAAAAGCAACATTTGTAAAGGAAGAGAAATATCTCCCTCGGAGCTGGGGGTCCCCAGAGAAATCCCCACGTGTATATCCCCAAACATACCCCCCCCCCGCCGCCCATTAAACCGTCAGTCGGTGCTGCTGAGTTTTAGTTTTCAGCCGGAGGGGAAGGCAAAGCTACTTCACTTCACAGGCACAGGATGCTTCTGGGCGCCCTGTGCTCCCACCCGGGCAGCAAAAGCGAAACTTGCCTCAGTCGTTTCTCGGTTTCCTATTCCACGGGGTGGGAGTGTGCGGTTTCTTATTTCCGATAAATCGGGCCGGTGGGGGCAGACCGAGCAGAGGAGTGCAGTGCCGGAGTTGCTGGAGGATCTTCACCGTCTCTCTCTCTCTCATCCACTCACTCAGCCCGGGGAGCCTTCCAACAGCGCTGACTGCAAGGTGAGCACTACACACTCAGCTCCACATCTGCTTCATGCAGATTGTCTTACCTTGAACCTTCTGATGGCAATACAGGTTCTCCCACTTGCAAGAGGCTTCGAATTATTTGATGCTATATATATATATATATATGTGTGTGTGTGTGTGTATATATATACATACACAGACACACATATATATGCAGGGATCTGACAGCAGTCGGCAGGGGTTGCGACTTGGCGCCCCGAATTCCCATCGTGGCTCACTTGCATTGACAAGTTTTAGACCGAGTAGATTTGCGCAAAGTTATAACAGGACAAATGCTTATTGCATGGCGCGTGTTACAATGGGCAGACACGAAACCCGTGTGAGCTGCATTGACGGTGCTCGGTGGCAGATGTTACGGAGGGAGAATTCATTGCTGAGTTTGCAAATCCGCAGGTGACGGAAATATTCCGCAGATCTGGCAGTGTCTGTGCGAGACGAACGCACAGTTCCTGTTTCACCAGAACTGGGGCCAAGTGTCGAGATGCGATGGGGTTTGAGCAAGTGAAAGGAGAAGGGGGACGGTAAAGAAACAAAAGGCAGGCCTGGAGGAAGCGTGCATGGCGGGATTTATGTAACTGCTATCCAAAAGCCAAAAAAAAGGGAGGGAAAGAAGAGAGAAGTAATGCAGCAAAGATAAAGGAAACAACGGGCAGGATTCTCCGCTGCCAGACACCGAAATGGTATTCGGCGATCGGGTGGAGAATACCGTTTTACCGGTGCCATTTTCTGGATGTTTCGCCCCCACCAAATCGGCGTTATCTGGGAGTACGCCGTACGCCGTTAAGATGGCATCAGCTCGTTGCTTTGACGCCTTCCCCTGATGCTCCGAACCCGATTTCCCGACTGCGCGGTCGCATGTGGTCTGAGTTTTCGTAAACTCGGCTTAGTAGCTGTGGACTGTGTCCAACGCTGCCATAGTTTGGGGGGGGGGGGGGGGGGGGGCGTGCTCCTGACGGGGGCATCAATAAGAACTGGAGGGACTGGTGAGGGGTGATCTGGGGATAGTGGGGGGGGGGGGGGGGGGGTTCAGGGGGACACTATTTGGCAGGCTGGGTCCGTATGTGGCTGACGCCATTCTGTATGGCGCGACTGTTGCAGGTTGTTGGCATGGGCGTGAGCGACCACGGACCCGGCAATTCTCCGCCCGTTTATATGGGACTATAGGGAGTTTTACATGGTGCGGCTGCTGGCCCCCCACCGGGCGGAGCAATAGTCCGGGGGCGGCCCCGACTTTTTCATTGTAAAACTGGACACATCCTTCGGACATCGCCTCAAAATTGGAGAATCCTGCCCAACGTGTGGGCAGAGGTTACAATGTAAAATTGTTAAACCCATTGATTTCAGAAGGCTGTCAAATGCCCAGTCGAAAGATGAGATGCCATCCTTCGAGCTTGCTTTGAACTTCGTTGGGAGACTGAGGACTGAGATGCCAAAGTGGGAGCAAGGTGGAGAACTCAAATGACAGACAGCTGGAAGCTCTTGGTCACACTTACGGACTGAGCAGGGCTGTTACCCAGTCTCTACTCGGTCTCCCCAACGTAGAGGAGCAAGTAAATCACTTTTTTGCTTGGAAGGAGCTCGTGTAGCATTGGATGGTGAAATTGGAGAAGACAAAAAAGCAGGCATTGCATCTCCTGCACTTGCATAGCAAGATGCCAAGGCAATGAGAAGAACTTTTAAGCGTGATTAAGAAATGGACCAGCATGTTAGGGAGGGAATGGGGCAATGCTGAAAGGGGAGGGAAAGTGAAGTTGTGTTTGGTAATAGAATCACAGGAGAAATGGTGGAAATAGTTCAGGATGATCTGTTGAAGACAGAGACTGATCAGGTGGAAGGTGAGGACAATGGGACCCTATCATTGTTCTGGGAAAGAGCTGAAGGGGCAAAAGTTGAAGTGGAAATGGAAAATACATGGTGAAGGTCAACCATGATGGGAGGAGGAGTCTTTGTTTGAGGACAAAGGATGTCAAATTGGAAGTGCTTGTACTGAAGATTGAATCATCAGAACAAATTCAATAAAAACAGAGAAACTGGGAGAGTGGAATGGAGTTCTCACAAAAAGTGAAGTGCTTTTACTGGTAAAGGGTCTCATGTCATTATTTGAAGAAGAACAAGGACGCTGGGAGTTCTGGTGGCTTATTTAATGTTTACCCCTCAATCAACATCTGAAACTCAGTTACCTCAAACTGGTTATTGTTTTATGGCTGTTTTGGGATCTTTCTGTGCTCTGAAGTGCCATCTCAAACAATGCACTCTTGTATCTGGGGTTGAATTTCTTTTGCCAATCTTCCGTCCACTTTGCAAGCTTGTGTTTGTCATTCTGCAGCCTTCCAGATTACTAACTATAGCCCCCAACTTGGTACCACCTTGAAAATCCAATACCATAGCTCCAATCCTTAACTCCATTTTAAAAAAGTTTTAATTCTCATACGTGGCATGCTAGAAATAGGTGACTCATATCTCGGTTGTGCACCACAGTTGTAATGAAAAAGAAACTACTGTAAGCAGAGGAATGTGTAGTGCTCAGTCTAGTCTAGTGGTTATATTAATAAACCCAATGCAATAGCCATTTGTGAAAAAAAACTTTATACATTTTATATAGCATCTTACACAAGCTCAGAATTTTCCAAATGCCGCACATGCCACGATGGCTTTGAAGCGTATTTGGTCACAGTTGGAATGAAAGTAAAGATTGCAGGTCTTCATGCAACTATAGAGTTTTAATTGACATTCTTTATCAATAGCTCATAGCAATGCCTTTACAAGAAGACGTTTATAAAAATTCATTCATGCATCACTTGCAAAGCCAACATTATTTCTCTCGAGAAGGTCATGATGAGCTGCCTTCTTGAACCCCAGCAGTCATGTTGTATCGGTATATCCGTAGTGCTCTCAGGGTTAGGAAGGGAGTTCCAGAAAGGATAGCAATGTATTTCCAAGTTAGGATGGTTTGTGGTTTGGAAAATAACTTGCATTGAAACTGCTGTCATTGGAGCTTTGGAGGGTGCAGGAGTGCAGGGCAGGTAAGTAGGGGCCTGTGGGAAGTAGGAGGGGTGTTGGGTGGGGGTCTTGGAAGAAGGGACTTGCTGTAAGGGGTCTGGGGGGGGGGGGGTGCCTGAGGAGGGGGGACCCCAAGGAACCCCATAGCGGGGCATCCTCACTTGTGGGATGTGGGGCAGTGCCCATTTTTGTGGGGGACCCACAAGCTCACTTAAAGATCAGGACACCCTTTCAAAACGGCGGCGTGATCTTTGAGATCAGTTTCCCATTCTAAGTGTGGGCTAAACTGGTGAGAAACTCACTAGGGCCCAAAAAAAGTGACTAAATGAAATTGAATAGTGGTGGGGAACTCGCTGGCAGAGCGGGCAGGAAACGCCCTGAAAAACCCGGCACAAATTAACTTCAAAATGTTGGGGGAGAATTGTACCCAGAATAAACTGTGGAATGTGCGGATCAATCACCAAATTGAGTTCCAGTAAAGTGTGGGGTGGTTTCCTTGAGCAGAATTGTGCAATCTCCCTTCATAAATGTAAGATGATATATAAGATATGTAAGATATATAAGATATGTAAGATAAATGTAAGGGCAGCACGGTAGCATGGTGGTTAGCATAAATGCTTCACAGCTCCAGGGTCCCAGGTTCGATTCCCGGCTGGGTCACTGTCTGCACGTCCTCCCCGTGTGTGCGTGGGTTTCCTCCGGGTGCTCCGGTTTCCTCCCACAGTCCAAAGATGTGCGGGTTAGGTGGATTGGCCATGCTAAATTGCCCGTAGTGTCCTAAAAGTAAGGTTAAGGGGGAGAGTTGTTGGGTTACGGGTATAGGGTGGATACGTGGGTTTGAATAGGGTGATCATGGCTCGGCACAACATCGAGGGCCGAAGGGCCTGTTCTGCGCTGTACTGTTCTATGTTCTATGATCCCTCTGGTTTCATTACACTAAATCGTAATGCAACACCTATCCCATTCTTAGGTTTGTCGTGAAGAACCTCAAACAGGATTTATCCCACGACCGACTTTCCGTTCCCGATCTCCTTTTTTCACATTTACACCCACCAACAATAAACAATAATCAGTAACAAATGCAGTGTCAATCCCCATATCATTAACAACAATCCCATCCTCCCACTAAACCCCCAAACAGCAGCCCACATGTTAACATAAACAAATAACAAAAAGGAATCTGGAATCACCCATAGTCACCATTAACACAGACAGTCCCCCTCCCCCCCAACCCTCCCAACGCCCTCCCCCCCCCCCAATGTTCAATGTAATCCAATTCTCGAAAATGCATAATGAATAACGCCCATGAATTGTAGAACCCCTCCATCCTTCCCCTCAGTTCAAGTTTGACCTTCTCAAGAGTCAAGAATTTCCGCAGATCCACCCCCCGCCACGCCAGGGCGCAGGATGGAGAGGTTGATCTCCATCCCAACCGGATCCGCCTTCAGGCGATCAATGAGACGAAGGCTATGACATCTGCCTCTGAACCCGTTTCCAACCCCGGCTGATGTGACACCCCGAATATTGCCTCCCGAGGGCCCGGGTCCAGTTTCACGTGCAACACTTTAAAGATTACCCGAAAAACCTCCTTCCAGTAATCCTCTTTGGACAGGACCAAAACATATGACCGAGGTTTGCAGCAACCCCCCCCCCCCCCCCCCCCCCCGGCAATGTTCACACACATCCTCTGCACTCCATCAAAGAGCCGGCTCATCCTCGCCCTCGTGAGGTGAGCTCTATATACCACCTTCAGCTGTATCAGCCCCAACCTTGCGCATGAGGTGAAGGCATTCAACCTCTGGAGTACCTCACACCAGAACCCATCCTCCATACCCTCTCCCAACTCTTTCTCCCACTTTGCCTTAATCCCATCCAGCGGTGCCTTTTCCTCTTCCAAAATAGCCCCATAAACCGCCGACAGTACCCCATTCTCCAGTCCCCCTGTCGTCAGCGCCTCCTCCAGCAATGTGAAGGCTAGCTCTGCCAGGAGGCTCTGTATCTCCATTTTGGCAAAGTCTCGAACCTGCATGTATCTAAATATTTCCCCCTGCTCCAGCCCATACTTCGCTCCCAGCTCCTTCAATCCTGCAAACTGACCCCCAAGAAAAAAAATCATTTAGTGTCCTAATTACTTTCTCCTCCCATCTCTGAAAATTTCCATCCCACTTCCCTGGCTCAAATCTATGGTTCCCCCGAATCGGCATTTCCCTTGACCCTGCCCCTAACCCGCCGAAGTGCTAGCAAAACCGCCTCCAAATTCTCAACCAAGCTATTACTACCAGACTCCCTGAGTATTTCCCTGGGGCCATCGGGAGCGGCGCTGTTGCTAGCGCCTTCAATCCTGACCCCCCCACACAAACTATGCTCCATTTTGACCCACTGGGAATCAACCCCTCTGGCCCAGCTCCGTTCCTAATCAATATTCTCACCCAGTAATAATAAATTAGGTTCGGAAGACCCAAACCCCCTGCCTGCCTCCCTCACTGTAGTAGCACCTTTCTAATTCTAGCCACCTTCCCTCCCCTAATTCTGGTCACCTTCCCTTCTTACTGGAAATCATTTGTATACAGATATGTGTTCATTCACACATCTGTAACGACTCAAACCTGCCAAATCAGTCATAGTTATAGGTGGGACCAAACGTTATTGACTTTAGAGCCTTCGCTAACAATAGCAAGTCTTGACACATCAAGTGTTCACATAATCTTTGTTTCGATCTGTTGAAGAAAAAAATATAAAATACTTCAATATCCATTCCTGACCACCAGAGGGTGCTAGTGTAACATCCTTGAGTCCGGCTCATTTCAAATAGCTTTTGGACAAAAGTGAATCCACTACTATGTAAAATGTTCAGACTGCATAAAGGAGCAACTTAGGATTCTCAATTTGAGAAGGTGCCTCCTGCAGAATTTGCTGTCAGCTATTTGTTTATTTTTAATAATTTTATCATGACTTTTAAAAAGTACAAGCCTTATGGGGAGAGTTTTAACCTCAAGAAATGGGTGGGTTTGGGTCAGATGGAAGATAAAAGATTTAAAAATCTGAATATCAACTTGTATCCAACCTTTCAATTACTGATTTTCCACTGCCGGGGGACGGGTTGGCAATTTAAATATAATAATAATAAATGAGACCACGTGCCTCTTTTTTTGCCAGCATTTCGATTTAACGTCAGGCCGAAAGATCAGACAGCTACAGCAAGTTGAGGACTGCTGCATTCAGGGATGAAGTGCCTTTCCACTTACCTGCTGGATTTAGCATATCTGCCTCACCAAACCCCAGCCCCTAAATATTGTCCCTTGCTCCGCAGAGGCCTCTGATTCCCCCTTGGGCTCCTAGCTCCCTGACCTCTGACTATCGCTCCTGACTGAGTCAGTGCTTGGACCTACCTGGTTTTGTGGCCTCTTATTCAGCATTCCCCATCAAACAGGGTCACACCTATAAATCAGGCTGACCTCGAGACAGGGCACCTATTACCCACATCGCTTGCATGCTGCGAAGTTAAAACCTCACAACAGTAAAGAAATCGCAACTTCCGGTTTTCCTGCCTGTTACAGCATCCAGAGTACAGGTAAAATAATGTCATGCTACAGCTATACAGGGCCTTGGTGAAACCACACCTGGAGTATTCTGTGCAGTTTTGGTTTCCTCATATACTTGCCAAAGAGGGAGTGTAATAAAGGTTCACTAGGCTGATCCAGGATTGTTAAATGATGAGAGATTCGCTCAACTACGCATGTATTCACTGGAATTTAGAAGACTGAGCGGGGATCTCATTGAAACATATAAACGTCTTAAATAGATTTCTAGACGCTAAAGGCATCAAGGGACATGGGGAGAGCGTGCGGGTGTGGCGTTGAGTTAGAGGATCAGCTATGATCATATTGAATGGCAGAGGAGAATTGTAAGACCAAATGGCCTACTCCTGCTCCTATTTTCTATGTTTCCATCCCCTTCTCCTCACATCAGATCATAAATTTAAAATTTCACCCCCCCCCCCCCCATACACACACAAACTTGAATTACAAAGAGAATGACATAAAACTGCTTTTGAAATTTTTTTAAATTGTGAGTGATTTGCCTGGTTTACCTTTGTTTTTGCAAGTACATACGAACATACAAAGTACAGCAGTCATCCACAGGGCCCCTAGAGCCTGCTCCACTATTCAATAAGATCATGGTTGATCTGTTGTAACCTCAAGTCCACATTCCTATCCAGCCCCTTGCTTATCAAGAATCTATCTCGCTCTGTCTTAAAAATATTTAAAGATTCCAGTTACACTGCCTTCTGAGGAAGGGAGTTCCAAAAACACAGTGCGCGATTCTCCGCAACTGCGGAGATTCGCGGAAGCCGCCGTGAAAGAGGCCGTCTCTCACGACGGCTTCGGTGCCCGGTCCTGGGACCCGATTCTCCCCCTTGGGCGGGGCTAGGAGCGGGGCCCCGGGGTTCTCGGCCGCGCCGCCTTGATGACTGTTCTCAAGGCCGCACGCCGAGAATGACGCGAGGCTGGCGCATGTATGATGTCAGCCGCACATGCTCAGGTTGGACGGCTGCAACCCGCGCATGCGCAGATGACGTCATCACGTAGGTGGCTCCAACCCACGCATGCGCGGAGCCGTCTTTTCCCTCAGCCGCCCCGCAAGACGTGGCGGCTTGATCTTGCAGGGTGGCGGAGGGAAAATAGTGCGTCCGTTTTGGACACAGGCCTGACGATCGGTGCCCACTGATCGCGGGCCTGTCCCCGCCCGAGCACGGACGTGGTGCTCATTACCCAAACGGGCGCCTAGAAGTCCCAAACGCGCTTCTGGCGCCCGTTTCACGACGGCAGTGACCAGGTGTGGTCGCCGCCGTCGTGAAAAGGTCAGAAACGGCCGGCCACTCAGCCCATCAGGCTCGGAGAATCGCCGTGAAAAACGGCGAGCGGCGATTCGGAAAGCGGGGCGAGCGTTTTGGGGGGAGAATCACGGGGGGGGTCGTAAAAAATGTCGGGAGGCCCTCCCGCGATTATCCCAGGCCACGTGGGGAGCGGAGAATTCCGCCCACAGTAACGTCAGAGAAAACAATCTCCTCATCTCTTTCTTAAAAGGCCACTCCTTTACTTTAAAAAAAATTTGAGTTCCCAATTATTTTTTCCCAATTAAGGGGCAATTTATTGTGACCAACCCACCTAACCTGCATATCTTTGGGTTGTGAGGGTGAAACCCACGCAGATACGGGGAGAATGTTCAAACCCCACATGGACAGTGACCCAGGGGTCGAACCCGGATCCTCAGCGCCATAGGCAGCAGTACTAATCACTGTGCCAGCATGCCGTCAAACACCATGGGCGCGATTCTCCCAAAACGGGAGAAATCGTAAGGCTGGTGTCAAACCCGGGCGGGTTTGACGCCAGCGCGCCCCTTCCCGACCGGGAACCGATTCTGGTCCCCGGTCGGGGCTAGCAGCCCGACGCCGTAAGCTCCGGCATCACGGGCTTAACGAATTTCGTTAAGCCCGCTTGCCGGAGTTAGCGCCGGCTGACGCGTCATCGCGTATTTGCGCGAAACCCGCGCATGTGCGGGCCGGGATGCCCCTCAGCCGCCCCGCGAATAGATACTGCGGGGCGGCGGAAGGAGAAATAGTGCGCGGGCATAGGGCCCGCTGCCCGCGATTGGTGCCCACCGATCGCGGGCCCATGGCACCCTTGGCACGGCCGTGGTACTGCCGTGCCAATCGGTGCCATGGTTATAAAAAGCGAGTTGTTCCCGCCGTTTTTACGAACGGCCAGACCAGGTCTGTTTGCCGTTCGTAAAAACAGCGTAAAGGGCTGGGACTTCGGCCCATCTATCAGCTGTGAATCGCTGCCGGCCGTAAAAAAACGGCGGCTGCGATTCGTGTCGGGAGTTGGGCGGGGGGGGGGGAGAATAGCGGGAGGGCGGGAAAAATGTCGGTAAGGCCCTCCCGCTATTCTCCGACCCGTCATGGGGGGCGGAGAATCGCGCCCCATTACTTTTAAACAGTGATCCCTAGTTCCAGAGGGTCCCCTGAGTGAAATGTGTTGGTTAAGTACAATATATAATTGATAACATAATATAATATTAAGTATAATATAGTAATTTCTCATTTGCAGTATTCTTGCTCTTTCCCTTGCTTTTGGCTTACACATTCCATACCTTTTTGAGAAAATCACTTCAAAGTAAACTGTCTAAATAGGAGACTAGGACACGTGGTCACTTGAGCAAAATGCAGGTTTAAGAGTGATATCAGGAAACCCATCTTCACACAGAGGGATGGATCTTGACTTTGTGCAACAGTGTAAGATGAGTGATTGTGAATCGGCAGCCGGTTTTACATTTTTAATTCCATTATGGGAGAGCTATGAAGTGGGCTGCCAATTTGCTATCTACCTTTCCAAGAACTGCCCCAAAACGTGATCAATACATAGAGTGGTTTCATATAGATTGGAGGTAGTGAAAACCCTGAACTCATTTAAGAACAACGTGAATCTGTAACGGAGGTCCTACAGGATGGTTCCAGATCACGGAACTAAAATGGGTCAAATAACTTTCCCCTTCTGTAATTACCCTGTGAACATTTATTTTCCATTTGTAATTCTTCTCTTGATCTGTCACTAATTCCTTCAAGATATGATCAAGTCATGGCTAAAGAAGGAGTCATATTATCAGCAATTATTTAAACATTTGCAAAGCAATTTCATTAACCTTAATGCCCTTTTTAATTTCTTTGCATTTCTATCAGGTTTTTATGTGGGATGTTCTCTAATTTAAAATGTGTGATACTGAATATGAGTGCAACCAAAGTAATTAAACCACAGTAATGGTCTTGTCTTGAGATTAAGTTCTGTTGTTGCTCTCATTTTGACAGATGGCCCTTTTATCGCAACTGTTTGCAGAGGACATACCATTACCTCGTGGAAATGCAGCCAACTGGGCTTCCATCATTGTTATGTTTGCCTCTCTCACGTGTCTGCTTTGTTCCACTGAAGTAAATACCGCGCAGCAAATCATATTTCACCTTTTCGTGTCACTTCTGGCTGGAAGTATGTTAAGGCTTTGTGAATTTCTGGAGGAATGCCGGCACATCCCTTCAAGGTATGTACGTGTCATGACTAAAGAAGGACTCACTTTTCCAGCAATTATCGAAACATAACATTTATAAAGCAATTTCACTAACCTGAAAGCCCTTTTTAATTTCTGCGCACTTCTATCAGGTTTTATGTGGGATATTCCCTCATTTAAAATGAATGATACTAAACAGAGTGCACCAAAAGTAATTCAATCATAGTGATGTTCTTGACTTTAGATCAAATTCTATTTGTCAACCTTAAAGGCTGGGTGGTGTGTTCTTGATCTTGCATTGGGTATCATTTTAATATGCCTCTACTGTTCTTGTTGTCTGATTTAAATGTTGTTAACTGAAAAATATTCCTTTGAAAATGGTCAGATTTTCTTTCACAGGTAAATCCCATAAAAAAGTGGATTCTAATTCCTCCAATTAAAATAAAATTTCTGTTCTTGCAGTGACAGTGCTTGAGGTTACGCCATAATTGCTCTGTTTAAGAAACGAAAACCAGAAAGGCCATGGTACAGGGCTATGACAAAAAAGATCCTGTAAGGGCAGCATGTGGCACAGTGGTTAGGACTGGAACTGCGACGCTGAGGACCCGCGTTCGAATCCCGGCCCTGGGTCACTGTCCGTGTGGAGTTTGACCATTCTCCCTGTGTCTGCGTAGGTTTCACCCCAACAACCCAGAGATGTGCAGATTAGGTGGATTGGCCACGCTAAATTGCCCCTTAACTGGAAAAAAATTATTGGGTACTCTAAATTTAAAAAACAAATCCTGTAATCATATTTTGATGCTGAAAACTGGGTATTAACATATAATTGCTATACAATGGCGTACAATTCATCACACCATTTATGCAGATATTTTATATAGTTACACAATATAGCACTATAGTAACATGCAAATTAACATGTGAGACTAAAATATACCAAATGTTTTAGCCACAGTTGCAGTTGTTTAGCCCGTCACTTACAATACCATAGAAAAATAGATGCTGTCAACTTAGGATGTGGCCATCTGGACCTCCTATCTGTGCTGTCCCTCCACTGATGACATTGAAAACTAGACTGTGGTGTCTGGTCCCTTTTAAGGGGTGATCGGCTGACAGGGTCACATGACCCAGAAACCCAACCGGGGACTAGGGTAGGGGTTCACCCGAGCAAGTGCGGGCTTTTGCCTCAGATCGATTCTGGACACTGGCTGGCAGCCAGAAAGCTGCAAGACTTTGTAAGACAGTCTGTTGTAAATAAACATTAGTTGTTTCAAACCTAGCTGGTGAGTCAAAGTTATTACATTGGCAATGAGAATTAAGTAGTGTACGGGTCCCAAGACTGTGAGTACAGAGCTCATTGAAGTCAAAGTCAGGTTGCAAAATAGAAGTGTGCTGCAGGAAAAATGCCTCTATTCGGTCCATTAGATCCCTTTGATACCTCCATTGAGGATTGGACAGAGCATACAGAACATCTACATTATTATTTTGTAGCCAATGGAGTAGAGGAGGAGGGAAGAAGAAGGCAATCTTTTTCACCATGTGTGGGACCCATGCCTACAGACTAATTAATAGCCTTCAGTCCCCGAACGCGCCTGATTCTAGTTCATTCACAGAGATGGTGGATTTGGTGAAGGCAGACTATCATCCAAAGCCCTCAGTCATTTTGCAGCATTTTAAGTTTAATTCCACGGGGAGAGTCCCTGGAGAGACCATTGCAACCTGCATTACGAAGGTAAGGCAAATTTCAGGGCCCTGCAACTTCGGGGACATCCTGAATGATATGCTGAGAGATCGCTTAGTTTGTGGAATCATGAATGAGGCCATCTAAAGAAAGCTGTTAGTGGAGACAGGTATCAATTTTTTAGACGCTCTGGAGATAGTTCTCGCAATAGAGAGTGCCATGAAGGGCACAGAGGAGCTACAGAGTGCACGGAATGGTGATACAGTTCATCTGATGGGGAGGGGGGTTGCAGTCAGCATTGATGCCAAAAGTAAAGACACTAGTTTTAAACGGGAAGCAAATGAGGCAGCAAGTACATGCAGAAGAGTTAGGAGAGTGAATGCAACACCAAGGATCGAAGCAGAAGTGTTACCAGTGTGGGGGTAATCATGCCCCAGTGGTTTGCGAAGGAAGCAGAATGCTATTCATGCCACAGGAAGGAGCAAATGAGGCACTGGTGTAAGATTAAGCCAAGCCTGCTTAGCACATTGCAAATACACAGTGTGGAAGATTTCCCTCCAAATTATTTTGAGTGTTCATTCATTGAACAACGTAGAAGCAGGCAGGGTAACCCCCATCACAGTGGTGCTTTTGGTTAATGGTAAACCTATAGTGATAGAAGTAGACACAGGACCATCTCCTGCCATAATAGGGGATCACACAGACTGGTACTTGCAAGAAGGGGTTCAGCCTTGTGGTTTAAGGAATACGTGAGAACAATTGGTGACCTATACAGGAGAGGCCATCAAGATCATAGAACATAGAACATTACAGCGCAGTACAGGCCCTTTGGCCCTCAATGTTGCACCGTCCTGTGAAACCCCTCTAAAGTCCCTCTACACCAGGGGTGGGCAAACTACGGCCCGCGGGCCGCATGCGGCCCGCCAAAGGTATTTCTGCGGCCCACCAAGTCATTAAAAAAAAAAAAAAAAAATTTTTTTTTAATTTTTTTTATTTTTTTTTTTAATTTTTTTTAAGGTTAATGGGGGGGGGGGGGGGGCTGTTGGGTTACTTACTGGTATAGGGTGGATATGTTGACTTGAGTAGGGTGATCATTGCTCGGCACAACGTCGAGGGCCGAAGGGCCTGTTCTGTGCTGTACTGTTCTATGTTCTATATGAGGCGCCCAGAATCATAACCGGGTGAAGTAATTATTTTACTTAATATACTATGCGGCCCTTTGTGAATTGTGAATTTCTGAATGTGGCCCTTGCACGGAAACGTTTGCCCACCCCTGCTCTACACTATTCCCTTATCGTCCATATGCCTATCCAATGACTATTTGAATGCGTTTAGTGTTGGCGAGTCCACTACTGTTGCAGGCAGGACACTCCACGCCCTTACTACTCTCTGAGTAAAGAACCTACCTCTGACATCTGTCCTATATCTATCTCCCCTCAATTTAAAGCTATGTCCCCTCGTGCTGGACATCACCATCCGAGGAAAAAGGCTCTCACTGTCCACCCTATCTAATCCTCTGATCATCTTGTATGCCTCAATTAAGTCACCTCTTAACCTTCTTCTCTCTAACGAAAACAGCCTCAAGTCCTTCAGCCTTTCCTCATATGATCTTCCCTCCATACCAGGCAACATTCTTGTAAATCTCCTCTGTACCCTTTCCAATGCTTCCACATCCTTCCTATAATGTGTCGACCAGAACTGCACACAATATTCCAAATGCGGCCGCACCAGAGTTTTGTACAACTGCAACATGACCTCATGGCTCTGAAACTCAATTCCTCTACCAATAAAAGCTAACACACCGTACGCTTTCTTAACAACCCTCTCAACCTGGGTGGCAACTTTTAGGGATCTATGGACATGGACACCGAGATCTCTCTGCTCGTCCACACTACCAAGAATCTTACCATTAGCCCAGTACTCTGCCTTTCTGTTATTCCTTCCAAAATGAATCACCTCACACTTTTCTGCATTAAACTCCATTTGCCACCTGTCAGCCCAGCTCTGCAGCTTATCTATGTCCCTCTGTAACTTGTACAAGTGTGGTCAGGACCAAGTCTACTGGGCTGTGACTGGCTGAAAGAAATTCAAATAAATTGGACAGAAATTTTTCAAGTAAAAGGAGGTCTGCCAGAATTAATAAGAAGAATGAGCTAGAGAAACTTCAGGGCCTGCAGGCAAAGATCCATGTAGACCCGGAGGCTGCCCCATGGATTTTCAGGGCCAGACACATGCCCTATGTCTTGTTAGAAAAATGGAGACAGGATTGAAAAAGTTAGATTAACTGAAAATCATCGGGCCAGTCCAGTTCGCAGAATGGGCAGTCCCATAGTCCATGTGATAAAGTCAGACAAGACCGTTCGCATCTGTGGGGACTACAAATTGACAGGGAATCAAGCTCCCAGACTACACAAATACCCCATTCCAAAGGTAGAAGGTTTGTATTCAAAGATGGCTGGAGACCAATCTTAGACAAATTTGGACTTCAGCCATGCTTATCAGCAGCTTGAGGTGGATGATGCTTCCTGAAGTTATGTTACAATTAACATGCAGGGGTTTGTTTCTGTATACACACCTGCCTTTGGGTGTGTCATCAGCTTGTGCCATATTCCAGAGAACGATGGCATTTTTGTTGCAAGGATTTCCACATGTAATAGTATAACTGGATGATGTATTGATAATGGGATCGACGGAAGCCAAGCACTTAGCTAACTTGAAAGAGGTGCTAAGGAGTTTTCAAGAGGCTGGAGTTCGCCTCAAGAAGGAGAAATGTGCTTTTCAGGCCAATTAAGTGGCTTACCTGGGTTACCGGGTTGATGCATGTGGGATGTATGCCATGAAAGACTTGGTTAGAACAATAAAGGAGGCACCAGGCCCCAGAAACATATCTGAGCTTCAGTCCTTCTTAGGACTGGTGAATTATTATGGGTGTTTTCTGCCAAATTTGTCAACATTGTTGGTCCCCGTACATGTGTTACTAAAGATGTTCCAGCATTGGTTTTGGAGGCTGCTAGAGAAAACTGGAAATAGGATGAGATTTATACTGTGTGGGCCGCGGGAGGCAGGTGGAGAGGGAAGCATGGAGGTGTGGGGCTGGATAAAGGGCCAGCGATAGGTGGAGATTGACAAGGATATCATGGACAAAAAGGACAAAGGGAATATAACTGGTGATGATACTGCCAAAGAAGTAATCTGTTCGTGGCACATTAAGAGATCAGAACATGTGAATGGTAGAATAGAGGCAAGCAGTGTATTGAAAGACAATTTGGAACAGGGAACAGATGGCCTAACCAGATGGTCCTGTTTGTGGATTTTGGAGAGGAGGTAGAAGCAGGCTTCCTGATGTTGGAAGTCGTGGAGGGAAGATTTCCAGAGAAGATGAGGTCAGTGAGGAGTGACAGTCCTGGAAACAATGGCTTGATGCTCATTGGTGGGGTCATGGTCCAGGGGGAGGTAAGAGGAAGTGTCTTAGAGTTGGTGCTCAGTCTCTGGGAGGTAGAAGTCAGTATACCAGACAACATCAGCGCCTCCCTTGTCGGCAGGTTTGATGATGAAGTCAGGATTGGACCTGAGCGTGTGGAGTGCAGCAAGTTCAGGAGAAGACAGGTTAGAGTGGGTGAGTGAAGCAGAGAAATTGAGACAGCCTGTGACAGTCTATGCCAACAGTTCTCAATGAAAAATATCAAGAGCAGGTAAGCGGCCAGAGGGAGGGGTCCAGGGAGAGGGAGAATAATGGAGACAGATGAAAGTATCTGTTGAACAAGGATTCCTGCGCGAAGAAGTAAGCATGGAGATGAAGACGGCAGAAGAAGTGTGCAGAGCCAGAAATCCATTGAGGTGGGGATGTAAGGGTATGAAGCTGAGCCCTTTGCATGTTCAGCCTCAGAGAGGGGAAGGTCTGAAGGTATTGTGAATACATGGAAAAGGCTGGGGTTAGAAACAATGGGATCTGAGGGACGGGGAGTGGTGGAGGGTCCTGGATGGATGACAGTATCGATTAGTTGCTGGAGATTGAGTTCCTTAAGGCCTGAAAGGAAGAGAAATAGTTTCTTGTTAAGGCATCGAATGAAACAAAGAATGAAATAAAACTGGGGCCAAGGACCTTTGAGAGAGGGTGAGTCGGAGCTGCTGGGGTGAGATATCAAGTGTGTGCAGGGTGTGATCTCAGGGTGTAACGAGAACAGAAGTCCAAGGAACGTTGTATGTCCTGAAGATGCCTGTAATCCTGGGTGGATTCAAAACATTAACGGTGGAACCTGAGTTGGAATCCACGCGGGGTAAGTTGGAGACAGAGGCAATTGCTGAGAAAGGAAATATGGCTGTGAAAGCGAATTCTGGTAAACACTTCGTCTAACACCAGGAGGGAAATTGAAAGCAATGACGGTGGACAGGGTGAAATAGACAAACAGAAATGCTGACACAGAAGAGGAGTACTTCTTCACAGTAGGCATTCCTGGAAGAGAAGTGGCAATGAATTAAACGTTAAGATGAAAGCAAATTACTGCTGATGCTGGAATCTGAAACAAAACCAGAAAATGCTGGACAGTCTCAGCAGCTCTGACAGCAGCACTTCACGTGCACCTCCTTCAATCTGGCCTGTTGCATCTGCTGCTCCATGTGGTCTACTCTACGTTGGAGAGTCTAAACCCAGACTGAGTGACTACTTTTCAGAACACCTTTGGTCCGTCCGCACACAGGACCCAGACTTTCCTGTCGCTTGTCATTTCAACTCACCATCCTAATTCTCATGTCCACATGTCCGTTCTCGGCCTCCTGCAATGTTTTAGTGAACCCCAACACCAACTGGAGGAACAGCACCTCATCCTCTGATTAGGCCTTCCAGATTTAACATTGAGTTCAATAACTTCAGACTGTGAACTCTCTTCGCCACCTTCACCCCATTTTTTATTCTATCAATTCATTTTCATATTTTTCATGGATCTGTTTTTCCCCCACCCCACCCCAGTAGAGCCATCAGTTCCCTGTTCCAAGTTGTCCTTTGAAACACTGCTTACCCTTGTTCTGCCTTAAATACACTCTGATCTCTTCATGTGCCACTATCAGCACCAGCCATTATCACCATCATTACATTCCCTTTGTCTGTTTGTTCCACAACATCTTTGTCAATATCCATCACTCCACTACCAGTCCCCCAGCCTACAACAGTATAAATCTCAACCTATTTCCAGGTCTCTCCACATTTGACAAAGAATCATCCGGACTCAAAACGTTAGCTCCCTCCTCTCTCCACAGATGCTGTCAGGCCTGCTGAAATTGTCCAGTATTTTCTGATTTTGTTTCCGATTCCAGCATCCGCAGTGATTTGCTTTTATTAAAGCAGTTATTACATCTTATAATCTTTATTAGTATCACAAGTAGGCTTACGTTAACATTGCGATTAAGTTACGTCATCCTCTTTATTGATGCACTTCGACACTTCCAGAAAATTGGTGTTAACTTGTGACACCTCTTCTTATGGCATTGGTTCAATTCTGTCTCATATCATAGATGATGGGTCTGAAAGACCGATAGGATATGTCTCCAAAACCCTCTCAGAGGCCAAATTCTCAGATTGCTAAAGAAGAGCTGGCTGTTGTGTGTGGAGTAAAGATGTTCCAATAGTATGTGTATGGAAGGCATTTTATCATTGTAATGGGACCACAAGCCATTGTGGGGTCTTTTTAAGGAAGACGAGGCTATTCCCCCAATCACATCACAAGGATCAAGCATTAGACATTAATCTTAACAGCATACAAGTATACATACCAATACTGGCCTGGAACTCAGATAGCAAATACTGAGTTACCTATCATGACCTGGGAGTGAAAACCCCCCCCGGATACTTTTCCAGTTGTGGTGCAGCAAATCAAGTATTGGACCAGCAGTGACCCGCTATTGTCCAAAGTGAAGCACAGAATATTAACAGGATGGACCAACCAGCCAATGTCTGAAGGGACAAAGCCACTTTGTATTCAAAAGACAGATTAAGTTGTGAAGACAGCATCATACTTTGGGGAGCAAGAGTAGTCATCCCTGTATTAGGAAGGGAGTTACTCTTGATGGAATTAAATGGTGTCCACCCAGGAGTGTCAAAAATGAAGATGCTCGCCAGGAGGTTTGTTTGGTGGCCTGGCGTAGATGCCGACATTGAGAGATTAGTGAAGCACTGCATTCAGTGCCAGTTGCAACAGAGGTTGTCTGCTACAGCCCCTTTGCACCCTAGGGAATGGCCTGGTCACCCATGGGTGCGTGTCCCCACTGATTATGTGGGGCCACTTTTGGTCATGATGTTTCTGCCCCTGATAAATGCCAGTTCGAAGTGGATGGAAGTGTTTGAAATGAAGTCTACGATGTCACACACAACAGTTGAAAATTGCATTTTACATCCCATGGAATACCTAAAGTAATTGAGTTGTATAATGGAACGGCCATCACCAATGCTGAATTTCAGAATTTCAGCTTCACGAGTGGTATAAAGCATATCCGGACTGCGCCACACCACCCAGCAACCAATGGCCTGGCTGGGCGTGCATGACAGCCTTCAAGGCAGGTCTTAAAAAGCAGTGAGGTGTGTCAATTTCTTCTAGGATATTGGATGATGCCGCATTCTATGACGGGAGTGCCACCAGCAGAATTATTGACTGTTTGGTCTTTCCGAATTTGTCAGGGAGGGTAGAAGTCAGTCAGAGCAGTTAGAACAAAAGCCCTGATTCAGGCCACGCAGCAAGTTCGTTTGGAATAGATGAACCAGTGTATGTCAGAAATTTCAGAAGCGGACCAAGGTGGGTCCCAGGAGTTGTTTTAGCCAGGACAAGTCTTGCGAGATAGAATTGTCAGGAAACACATTGACTACCTACATGGATGAGAGTTGTCCCAGCAGTCTGTGCTACAGCCTGAAACCATTTTGCCAGCAGGAAACATCGTGGTTCGTCCGAGTAGTTAAGAACCGACTCAGCCTGTGACAGGAGAGCCTGCCGTCGCCACAGAGAGTGATGAGGTCAAGTTGCCAGTAACTGAGGAAATATCAGGTGCCAAGTTTCTGCAGAAAGTCCCCCAGCAGAAGCACCAAGTTGGTGGAGTTACCCATTCTGCCTTTAAAGGGGCGATTGGCCAATAGGTTCACATGACTTGGAAAAAACATGACCTGGAAAAACAATCAGGAGACTAGGGTGGGGGGTTCATCTTAGTCAGTGCGGGCTTTTGCTTCAGATTAATTCTGGGCACTGACTGGCAGCCACAAAGCTGCAAGTCTCTGTAAGATAGTCTGTTGTAAATCAACATTAGTTGTTTCATACATAGCGGGTGGGCCAAAGTTATTACACACCCACTGTCCTGCTTTATCCCCATTTCCCTGTATTTTCCACTGCCTCAAATATTTATCCAGAATTCCCTTTACAACATGTCCATGTTTCATCCACTCTCCATGGCAAAGCATTGCATTCTACAGAAATCCTCTGCAAAAATAAACCTCTTATTCTCTGATCGTGAACTCTCCAACCAAGTTCAATCATCTTGCCCTGTTCAAAAGAGGAAGATTAAATGGTTTATAATGCTGTATCTGCAAAAACAATACTGGTTTGTTAATAAAGAACATTATAGTCTCAAGACTTTTAACCCCTTCCACATGATATTGGTTAGTTTGTGTAGCAGTGTGCAGAATGAACTGTATAAATATGGACGTTACATAATTCCTAATGAGATCAGTCGTTATTTAAATCATACAATCACAGAATCCCTACAGTGCAAAAGGAGGCCATTCGACCCACCAAGTCTGCACTGACCTTCTGAAAGAGCATATCCTGTCAAGCCCACTTCCCTGCACTAATCCAATAACCCCTTAACCTATCCTACACATCCCTGGTCACTAAGGGGCAATTTAGCATGTCCAATCCACCTAAACTGCACACCTTTGGAATGTGGGAGGAAATTGGAGCACCCGGAGGAAACCCAAACATACATGGGGCTGGATTCTCCGATTTGGAGACTATGTCCTGACGCCGGCGTGGGAACGGTGGAGTTTTACAACTGAAAAAGTGGCGCAAAATGGCCACCGATCCTCCGTCCGGTGGGGGTCTAGCAGGCATGCAGTGTAGAGCACCCGGCTCTAGCTGCCGATACGGCCAGAGAATTGGCGGGTCCATGGCCACGCATGCGCACGGCCGGCCAACTGGTGCCCCCCTTTGGCCAGGCTCGCCACCTCCGGACCACACCCCACCAGTGCCCCCCGCCCCTGCCAAAGCCCTCCCTGCCCGCAGATCGACTGTCCTCCGACTGTGGCGGTGCTGGACTCAGTCCGCAGCCATCACGCCGAGTTGCCGAAAACAAGTTGCATGAGTGACCCACGTCGTCGGGAACCCGGCCCATCGGGGGGGGGGGGGGGGGAGGGCCTGAGGTAATGTCCGGGTCCTTGGTGCTGTGAGGCAGCAGTACTAACCACTGTTCCACTGTGCCACCCAAAGCATAAAACTGGGGTGTTCAATTTTTGTTGGAATAAAGCAATTTAGATTGTTTTGTTACTACTTATTTTGTAGATATAAAAATGCCTGGGAGGCTTTGAAAGCATCATTTAATCTCAAGCGACTTGGCTGTGGAATAATAATACTTATACTATTCTACTACATAGTTCACGATAGCAAGATTGGTGGCATAGATTTTTCAAGTTCCTTGGCAATGCAATTGAACCTTTGCTGTTTCTGCTATGCATTCCTGAAGGTTTTTGGATTCCTGGTAAGTTTTGAATTAAAATTTAAAAATCTATATTTTACATTGTTTATCCCACAGTATTATTTAAGTAGCCTAGCTTTCTTTTAGATTTCTCTTAGAAGCCAGCTAGACTGGTGGATTCGATCACATGTTTGAACGAGGCTGGGCTGGAATCAAGTAGAAGTATGAGAATGATACAGTAACAACAGCTTAACTCTGCAGTAATTTATAGTTGGCTAAAGTACATTTACGTTGTGAATTTGTTTTATTTTGCTTTATCATTAACACATATGCAAAAAGTGAAAATTATTCAAATGGTATCATAGTGTTTAAAACGCCTAACTATTTAATTGAGAAATAGTAAGGTTTCTGATATAAAAGCAAAGCTATATTATTTTGTGAACTTGTAGAAATATACTATACTTAAGCTCAGATTTTCTGAATTTCGGAAAATTATTTGCACTCCTTGCCACTCTGGTTTAGGTGCTGGTTAATTGTCTTATGAATAGGAATTAGAAAACATTCAAGTTTTGGAGCCAATAGTTTTGTCATTAAATTCTTTAAATTCAGACTTCACCAAACTCTTCTGTTGAATCTAATAAACACAACTGTGCCTATAAAAGATATCTTGGACATATATGTTTATTTAACAAAGTAACACATGCTTAGACATTTCTCGACAGGATCTCACTCCAGCAGAAATTTCAGAAATCTGCGAGAAGAATAAATTTAATGTTGCTCATGGATTGGCTTGGTCCTATTACATTGGTTACCTGAAGTTAGTTTTGCCAAGTGAGTATTTATAACATTTATGTTGTAAGAATGTATTTCTTCTGATGCCATTAAGTCAATATGTACTACTTTAGCTCAGTTGGCCAGTTGGTTTGTGATGCGTAGTGACGTCAACAGCAAGGGTTCTGTGGTAAACCACTGTTGCACCTCTATTAGGTGATGTATGGTAGGACCTGTACTACAGGTTCGCCGGTAGTCCTTTCCTGCTGGCTCCGCCCAGTAGATGGAGTATAAATATGTGTGTCCTCCATGAAGCAGCCATTTCGCCAGCTGCTGTGGGAGGCCACACATCTTAGAGCAATAAAGCCTCAGTTGTATCCAACTCTAGTCTTTGTTCAATTGACCGTGCGTCAGGTTCAACTCCCGTACTGGCTGAGGTTATTCATGAAGGCCCCGACCCACCTTCTCAACCTTGCCTGAGGTGTGGCGATCCTCAGGTTAAATCACTACCAGTCAGCTCTCCCCATCAAAGGGGAAAGCAGCCTCTGGTCATCTGGGGCTACGGCGACTTTAATGGAGGAGTTGAACACTTTAAATCAAACAACAAAATAAAGTAAGGAGATATTTGGTAAGTGAATTACAAAGGAAGCAATCTATTCACGGTCAACATGACCTAAACAAAAACGCTAATAGTTAGCACGGCAGTGGGGTGGGTGAGTAATTAGGAAGTTACTTTGTGCTGTCCAAAAACAATTGGCTGTTTATCACAGCAGAACAAGTAGGGGAACGGAGGTCCCAAGTGTGCTTGATTCACAACAAGTACTATCCTAAACAGCAGTCGTAGTGCAAGAGTTCTGCAGTGTGACCTGTGACCACACTGACCACCAGCTCGTGGCAGAGGAGCAGTGCATGAGGAATTCTCAAGCTCACCAGACAAGTTCCTAATAAATTAATGAATCCTACTTTCTCAGGATCAGATAATGCAGTTCCAACAGTTATCATAGGCAGTGAAGGTAATTTCCCTGAACATTTATAATACAAGAACCTTCTAGGAAATATTGAATAAGTCGATCTTAATGGATGTTAGCTATATGGACTTGGGAAGGTATTTGATAAATACCCTCATAACACACTGTTAGCTAATGTTGGCATTCATGAAAATGAGGGAAAAATATTTACCTGATTAGGAAAGGGGGATGAGTAACAGAAGGTATAGAGTTTTAATACTTGACAGGTACTCTAACTGGCAGGATGTGACTACTGTGTCTGTGAGGATCTGTGTTGGTGCTTCACTATTCACTGTATTTACTAATGATTTAGATCAAACTAGATTCCGCGAATCCCCAGAGGTCTGTGGAGCGTAGCCAGGGGGTTAACCAAGCTGGCAGCCGCCACGTAACCAGTAAACACTGATTCAAACATGCAAATTTTTTTAAAAATGAGATTAATCAAATGAGCAAGACCTCTCAATAGATGCTGATAGGCTGACTAGTCAGCGTGGCCTACTGAGAGTGGTGATGGCAGGGTCTCAGGAAAATAGTGGGTGAGGTTCAGGCCTCGGGAAAGGAGCTGGTGGGGTGGCGGCCTTGGGAAAGGAGCTGGTGTAGTTCAGGCCTCGGGAAAGGAACTGGCGGGTTTCAGGCCTCAGGAAAAGAGCTGGTGACCTTCGGGCCTTGGGAAAGGAGCTTGCAGGTTCGGGCCTTGGGTAAGGAGCTGGTGGGGCTCGGGCCTCAGAAAAGGAGCTTGTGGGATTGGGCCTTGGGAAAGGAGCTTAGGGGTTCGGCCCTTGGGTAAGGAGCTGGTGAGGTTCAGGCCTCGGGAATGGAAGTGGTGGGGCTCGGCCTTGGGAAAGGAGCTGGTGGAGTACAAGCCTCGGGAAAGGAGCTTACAGGGTGCAGGTCTAGGGACTGGAGCTGGTGGGATTCAGGTCTGGGGAATGGAGCTGGTGGGATTCAGGCCTTGGGAATGGAGCTGGTGGGATTCAGGCCTTGGGAATGGAGCTGGTGGGATTCAGGTCTGGGGAATGGAGCTTGTGGGATTCAGGCCTTGGGAATGGAGCTGGTGGGATTCAGGCCTTGGGAATGGAGCTGGTGGGATTCAGGTCTGGGGAATGGAGCTTGTGGGATTCAGGCCTTGGGAATGGAGCTGGTGGGATTCAGGCCTGGGGAATGGAGCTGGTGGGGTTCAAGCCTCGAGAAAGGAACTGGTGAGGTTCAGGCCTTGGGAAAGGAGCTTGCGGGTTCGTGCCTGGGGAATGGAGCTGGTGGGGTTTGGGCCTCGAGAAAGGAGCTGGTGGGGTTTGGGTCTCGGGAATGGAGCTGGTGGGGTTTGGGCCTCGGGAATGGAGCTGGTGGGGTTTGGGCCTCGGGAATGGAGCTGGTGGGGTTTGGGCCTCGGGAATGGAGCTGGTGTGGTTAGAGCCTCGGGAAAGGAGCTGGTGGGGTTTGGGCCTCGGGAAAGGAGCTGGTGGGGCTCAGGCCTCAGGAAAGGAGCTGGTGGGGCTCAGGCCTCAGGAAAGGAGCTGGTTGGGTTTGGGCCTCGGGAATGGAGCTGGTGGGGCTCAGGCTTCGGGAAAGGAGCTGGTGGGGTTTGGGCCTCGGGAAAGGAGCTGGTTGGGTTTGGGACTCCGGAAAGAAGTGAGTAGGATGTGAGCCTTGGGAAAGGCGCAAATGGGGGCATTTGGGGGTGTTCGAGCCTTGAGACAAGAGCTGGGGAGGGGTTCGGGCCTTGGGAAAGGCGTTGGGGTAGGTTTGGGCCTTGGGAAAGTAACAGGGGGGCAGTTTGGGCCTTGGCAAAGGAGTGGGGTGGATCTTGGGAAAGGAGCAGGGGGCTGTGGGTTTTGGGAAAGGAGCAGGCAGGGTTTGGGCCTTGGGGGTTGAAGCTTCAGGAAAGCAGCGAGTGAGGATGAGTGTGTTTGTGTCTGAGAGTGTGTGTGTGAGTGAGACAGAGATGCATGTATCAACTTTCCAGCATCATTCCTCCCATTAAAAATGATGATATATTTTTAATCAGAGAACGTTTTCTAATTCTCAGATTAATAGATGCGTAGATATTTCTATGTTTGCACCTATTTTGTGGCAAAAAGAGGGACCTCAACATTATGAAAATGCTTGGGGTTCCCCGATGTTTTTGGGCGGTCACAAGAGGATTGAAAAGTTTGGAAACCCGGACTTAGATGGTTAAGTAAAACCCCACGGACTGTATTCTCCATTTCAGCGGCTAAGTCCCGGCTCAAGCAGAGAATTCGCGGGCGTTTTTACGACGGCAAAATTGGTGCCAAACCCTCACCAATTCTCTGACCAGTGGGGGCTAGCAGCTGCGCCATGTAACACCCCCATCTCTACCTGCTGATACAGACGCACAATTGCTGGGTCCATGGCCGCACATGCGCACCTCGGCGGAATGTGGCGGCCACGCCGTACAACATGGCACCGGCTGCATGCATACCCAGCCTACCAAAAACTGCTGCCCTTGCCACCCCCGGATCACCTCCAGTAGTCCCCCCAGCCCCCGCCGAAGCCCCCCTGCCAGCAGAATGGCGTTTTTGAGGCGGAATATCAGAAAAATGGATTCTCTGGCCAATTGCCGAACGTGATTTCGCCGTCAGCGGTCGGAGAATCCCGCCCCACATGTCCAAATTTGCTAAAGACACAAAATTAAGCAACTTTGTAAGTAGTGCAGACGGAAACGGTTACAGAAAGATCGTGATAAATGAAGTAAGTTGGCAAAACTCCGATGCATCGGTTTCAGTGTCGGCAAATGTGAAGTCGTCAACCAAAAATTATAGAACAGAATGTTTGTCACAGCAAAACAGGTGGGAGAAGAGGGGCCCAAGAGGTCAGAGGGCACAGGGATGTTTGATTCACATGAAGTTCTATCGTTAACAGCAGATGTAATGCAAGGATCAGCAGTCAATGTGACCTGTGACCACGCTAACCATCTGTGCATGGCAGGGGGTCAGTGCATAAGGACCTCCCAACTCACCAGACAATTTCTGACCAAGTTGATGAACCCTGCTTTTTTTGAATCAAATGTTGAGAAGCAAGAAACAGGTAAAGTCCAAAGAAACGTGGGGCTGCTGTGAGGAAAGATTTAACATCAGAAGCACTTGATGCTGGTGCAATGATGATGTAACATCACATGATGGAGTAACAGAGATCTGGGTGACGGAGAAGTTCCAAAATCATGCAGAGATCTGAACATATATATAGTCGCTGTAAATAAAATGTTATGGGGCTGGATTCTCCGATTTTGCGGCTATGTGCTGACGCCGGTGTGGGAACAGTGGCGTTTTACGACGCCAAAATCGGTGCAGAACCTTCACTGATTCTGGGACCGATGAGGGGCTAGCAGCGGCGCCGGGTAAAACTCCCGCGCCAAAAACGGGCGGAGAATGGACTTGTCTGTGTCTGTGGCCGCGCATGAGCATGGTGACAACCTATAGCGGTCGCACCGTACAACATGGTGCCTGCCGCACATGGACCCGACCTGCCAGATAGTGCCCCCCTGGACCCCCCTCGCCTCCCTGACCACCCCCCACCAGTCCCCCCAGCCCGCGCCAAAGCCCCTCCCTGGCCAGCGGCACGGCTCCCCCCACCCCCTCCCCCCCCCCCCCCCCCGCCCCGACTGTGACGCCGCTGGACACAGCCCACAGCTGCCGCGCGAGGTGAACAAAAACTCAAAGCACAAGTGGTCCGCACTGTTGTGAACTCTGTCCATTGGGGCGGAGCATCGGGGGAGGGCCTTCAGGTGACGTCCTGAGGCCGTCCCAACGGCCTGCAGCGTACTCCCCGATTATGCCATTTTAGAAGGGGCGGGGCATCCGAAAACAGGCACCGGCCCTGATTTTGGCGTCAAAAGAGATTCTCCGCCCGATCGCCGATTACGATATCGGCGTCAGCCAACGGACAATACTGCCCATAGTTTTAACAAATGATAGTCTCAAGCAGCTCCCAAAGAACCCAACCGTGAATACACGACAAAACATAGTGATAACATAAAGCAAGTAAATTACCCAGAAAAACTCCAAGCAGCAGCTACTGACCTGGCAAGCCAAGCGATCCTTAAAGGGAGGACGAAGGGAATGAGTCCAAAGTTCATCCAAAAGTCGGAGCATCGCGAGTGGAGCGGATGAAAGCCCCCAACAAAGCATTGGGGTCAACTCACCCCACCCCAGACAAACCATTGCAGGCTCCTTACCCTTGCCTAGACAATCATCGGTGGCCTCAACCACCCCTAACCCTAGAGAATCATTGGCGGCTTCCCCCACCCCACAAGCGTAGAAGTATCACCGGCGTTCCCACCCTCCCTTCAGTGGCTGCTTCCCCCCCCCACCCACCACCACCACCACCAGAAGGCTCCCAAAAGGGCCCGTCCTGGCCCTTCTCCCTGGCATAGGGTGGCACTGCCAGGTTGGCACTGTCAGGGGCAGTGCTGAGCACTCCTGCATGTCCCTCTTCCCCTGGGGGCTGTACTTGCCCTGGATATCCACTCAACTGATTCACGGTTTTAAAATGCTGTTGTAAATCTCACTGACATGAAATCATGTCCGCAAGGTATGATTATTTAGTGATGGTGGGATGATGTGGCGGGGAGGCCCATTAATCGTATTGACATTAATTTTTATTCATTTAAATGAGGTTCCCGCCCTTTGTGGGCATGAACCTCGTGATGTCGTCGGGCGGGGGTGGGGGGGCAAGATCGGGAACCGCGATCTCTCTGGAGAAGATCGCTTTTCCTGATTCTCTGCAGAAAATCCGTCTGTGTCGTTCTTCTCTCTGACAGCAATCGCAGACTGAAAATCACCCTGACAGAATGCTTGCAGTTTGCACAATCAAGAAGAAAATTATCAGGTCAAAACATTACTCTGTGCAGTTGGATCTATTGCTGATGATATCATAGCAAGGCAGGAAGTCGGTGAGGCTTCAACTTATTGGACAAATGTCCTACAAGCATTTTATTCATATTTCTGCATTCACAAAAAATTAATCACAGAAAGGGAAAAGTTTAACAAGTGAAAATAAAAACCAGGTAAGAGCATTGGTTCATTCATCAATGCTCTGTACAGGCTAGCAGAAAATTACAAGAATTAAATATTGAGGGATGAATTAATTTGTAATCGAGAAGAGGTTGAGGTCCTAGGTAATGGGCAGGATTCTCTGTTTGGGAGACTAAATTCTCCTGCTGGAGTAAAATCTCTCCTGGTGTAGAAGTAGCTCCCAGGAGCAATTGCTCCTCCCTTGCTATGCAAATATATACATTGCAGGAAGCCCCTGGAATTCTATTGGAATCCCGCTAACGGGCTACTATTTTCAGCGTGCAATCCAATGCCGAGGTGCAGCGGCTGTACTCAACCCCCCCCCCCCCGCAACCTAAATCCTGTCCCCCCCCCCCACCCCACCCACCCACCTACCATCACCGCTAACAAGGAGGAGCATCCTCCTCCCCACCACCATGGGAATTACGGGTCGACCCACCCCAGCACGCATGCATGAGGGTGACTAGGGGTCCCCGATCAGATGCCTAACAGAGACAACCCCATCAGAGGCCCAATAGAGACCTCCTCCCCATCCCCAATCAAAGGCTCTCAACAGAGACCCCTGTCTGTTTGAAGGCTCCTTTCCTAACATCTGCTGCCTCAGGCAGAAATGTTCAAAGCAGCAACAGCTTTTACAAGTGTCAGAGACTTCCTCAAAAGCCCAACACTTCAGAGGACTTCCAATCAATGGTGACCCCCAGGATTTTAATAACGGGGTATTCAGGATCGTAATGTCAAGGGGTAAAAGCAAATTACTGCGGCTGCTGGAATCTGAAACGAAAGAGAAAATGCTGGAAAATCTCAGCAGGTCTGACAGCATCTGTAGGGAGAGAAAAGAGCTGGCATTTCGTGTCCGATGATGATTAATTGGACTCGAAACGTTAGCTCTTTTCTCGCCCTACAGATGCTGCCAGACCTGCTGAGATTTTCCAGCATTTTCTCTTTCATAATGTCAAGGGGCAATGATTTGATTATCTCTTATTGAAGATGGTCATTGCCTGGCACCTGTGTGGTGTGAATGTTACTTGCCATTTGTGAGCCCAAGCTTGAATATTGTCCAGATCGTGCGGCAATTGCACGTGAACTGCTTCAGTGCCCGAGGAGTTGCGGATGGTGCTGAACATTGTGCAATCATCAGCAAACATCCCCACATCTGACCTTCTGTTGGAAGGAAGGCCATTGATGAAGCAGCTGAAGATGGGTTGACCTAGGGCTCTACCCTGAGGAACTCCTGCAGTGATGGTCCTGGACTGAGATGACTAATCTCCAACAACCACAGCCAGCGCCGGCCCTAGGGTTGCTGGCGCCCCTGGCAAGCTGAACTTTGGCGCCCTTGGGGGGGGGGGGGCTGAGGGGGGAGGGGTCGGGGCCGAGGGGGGGGCGGGGCCGAGGGGGGACCCGAGGGGGGGGCGGACCCGAGGAGGGGGGGCGGGGCCGAGGGGGGGCGGGGCGGGGCCGAGGGGGGGGGGGGGGGGGACCGGGGGGGGGGGCGGACCCGAGGGCGGGGGGGGGCGGACCGAGGGGTGGGCCGCCCTGGGGGAGGGCGGCCACCGCGCATGCGCTGGTTGGCACCTGCCCAACTGCGCATGCGCGGGACCCGAGTCTCTGGCGCCCCCTAGCACATGGCGCCCTGGGCGACTGCCCGAGTTGCCGGTGCCTTGAGCCGGCCCTGACCACAGCCATCTTCCTTTGGAGTACAGCTCTTTTGTCCACGTTTGAACCAAAGCTGTAATAAGATCAGGAGCTGAGTGACATAGCCTCAAAATAAGGGGAAGTAGATTTAGGACTGAGTTTAGGAGGAACTTCTTCACCCAAAGGGTTGTGAATCTATGGAGGCTCCTTCATTAAATGTTTTTAAGGTAAAGATAGATAGTTTTTTGAAGAATAAAGGGATTAAGGGTTATGGTGTTCGGGCCGGAAAGTTGAGCTGAGTCCACAAAAGATCAGCCATGATCTAATTGAATGGCGGAGCAGGCTCGAGTGGCCAGATGGCCTACTCCTGCTCCTAGTTCTTATGTTTATGTTCTTATGACCCTGGCGGAACCCAAACTGAGCGTAAGTGAGCAGGTTATCGCAAAGTAAGTGACTCATGATAGCATTGTTGATGACCCTTTCTATCACTTTACTGATGATTGAGAGTAGATTGACGGGGTGGTAATTGACCGGGCTGGATTTGTCCTGCCTTTTGTGTACAGGACATACCTGGGCAATTTTCCACATTGCCAGGTAGATGCCAATGTTGCAACTATAATGGAGCAGCTTGGCTAGGGGAATTGAAAGTTCTGGAGCACAAATCTCCAATAATATTGCTGGGATAATGTCAGGGCCCATAGGCTTTGCAGTATCCAGTGCCTTCAGTCATTTCTTGACATAATATGGGGTGAATCGAATTGGCTGACGATTGCTTATGTTGCATGTCATGCAAATGGCCTTGTGTTGTAGCTTCACCAGGTTGACACCTCATTTTTTGGTATTCCTGGTGTTGCTCTTGGCATGCCCTCCTGCACTATTCATTAAATCAGGGTTGATTCCCTGGCTTGTTGGTAATGATAGAGTGGGGGATATTTTGGGCCATGAGGTTACAGATTGTCAACACTCGAGTGAAAGGATTTGGCTGAAGACTGGCATCTGTGAAGTTGATGACCTCTGGGAGGCCGAGATGAATCATTATCTGGGCTAGAGATCGTTGCAAATGCCTCAGCCTTAAGTTTTGCACTGATGTGCTGAGCGAGTCCTTCATTGATGATGGAGATATATGTGGAGCCATTTCCTCCAGTGTATTGTTTAATTGTCGAACACCGCTCACAACAGGATGTGGCTGGACCGCAGAGTTTAGATCTGCTCCGTTGGTTGTGGAATCACTTATCTCTGTCTATTACATGCTACTTATGCTATTTGCTACACATGTAGTGCTGTGTTGTAGCTTCACCCGGTTGACACCTCATTTTTAGCTATATCCTGGCATGCCCTCCTGCACTCTTCGTTGAACCAGGTTGATCCCCTGGCTTGGTAGGAATGGTAGAAGGGGATATGCCCAGGCATGAGGTTACAGATTGTGGTTGAGTATAATTCTGCTGCTGCTGCCCCACAGGCCCTCATGGATGCCCAGTCTGGAATTGCCACATCTGTTTGAAACCTATCCCGCTGAGCAGTGGTAGTGCCACACAACACAATGGAGGGAATTCTCGGTGTGAAGAGGGAACTTGGTCTCGTCTCGCAATACTGTTCTTTATATCTAGAGACTAGATTAAAAGGAGATAAAAGTCATGAGGCTGGATTTTCTTATTCTGGGGCTATGTCCCCACTTATATAGAAAAACTGGTGTAAAACGGCCACCGATTATCCCCGTCTTGCTGGGAGCTAGCAGGAAGGCAGTGTAGAGAACCTGGCTCCAGCTGCCGATACGGTGTGGAGAATTGCCGGGTCCATGGCCGCACATGTGTACGGCAGCAGCCTACAGTGGCTACACTGTGCAACATAGCGGCGGCCGCTTGCGTACCCGGCCTTCGAAATAGTCCCGTCTCTTCGGCCGGCTCCGGTGCCCAGGACCACCTCCCGACAGTGCCCCCAGCCCCTGATGAATTCCCCCGTGCGCGCGGATCAGCCCTCCCCCGACTGTGGCGGCGCTGGACTGAGTCCGCAGCCGCCACGCCGAGTTCCCGACGGATGAGACCACACGTGGCCCACACCGGAACTCGGCCGGTCGGGGGCGGAGCATCGGGGGCAGGCCTCAGGCAATGCGAGTAGGCCGCTTTAGAGGGGGCGGAGCATCGCAAAATCGGTGCCGGCCCCGATTTGGTTGGGATCTTTGATTCTCCGGCCAATTCCAAACGCGATTTTGATGTCGGTGACCGGAGAATCCAGTCCCATGTTTCTCCTCTGCATTGCCCTTGTTACATCACACCAAGTGTACTGAGAGCAGTTAGGTCTCATGGATTTATGAAGGATATAACGGCCAGGATGACCAACCTCTCCATATTTTACACAATTGTCCCCTAGTTTAGCCATTTGTCCCATGTCCTATTTTTAAAAATCATTTTGTGATCCATTTAAGCCCGATTTGTGCTGCATTGATCTGAGAGGCTGACTCTTTTGAACCTGTCTTGCGCTCCCACTATAGTCCACTAGGTGGAGCAGCAGTCCCAGGAGGGCAACTGACCTGGAAGATCACAGGCTGGATTCTCCAAAAATGGGGTATGTCTCCATGCCGGCGTACAAACACTGGCGTTTCACGCCAGACTTTCCATTAAAAATTTACAGAGATTCTGCTACCTGCAGGGGGCTAGCAGGGCCCCGGAGTGCTTCTCGCAGCTTTTGCTGCGCGAACGGGCCCCCTCATTTCCGGTCGGGTGTCCGCGCACGCGCATGACGGCAGCCTGCAGCGGCCGCGCCCTGCACCATGGCGGAATCGGACCGTGGACTGACATTGAAAATGTAGGTCCTTCTGAGATGGTGCGCGCCCGCGATCTGAGCCGTCCAATCGCTGTCCTGACCGCCCATGAGGCCCCCCTCCAGTGCTCAATTCCCCCCCCCGCCCCCCACCAGTGTGGCCGCGAGCTAAGTCTGCCGCCGCCACCCGCTGTTCCCGACCGGCAATACGTGGTTAGAAGCACGCCGTCGGGAACTCGGCCAGTTTTGCCTGGAGAATCGCTGGGGGGGGGGGGGGGTGGTGGGCCACTGTCAATGATCCCCGCAACCGGCCACGACTGCCGCGTGAACATCGATTCTCTGCCCCCGCGCCAAATGCAATTCTGGCGCAGGGCTGAGGAGAATCCCGTCCCAAAGGTTAGCTTTCTACTTCCTTCATTTATTGAGGTGATTGTCATTAAGCACCACCCCAGCTCCGTCACACTGTAACACCTACCGGCCGCATCTTACTAGCAACTTAGATGAAGAACAGGATATTTCCACAGTTGGCACAAAATACAAAAAAGGTCAATCAGAATTAAGGTATTCATTAGATGGTTCAAAGTTAGTGTTATGTCTGCTGGTTCCCATGAGTTGGAACTAAATAATTACATTCTCGACTCAAAATGCTGGAGTTTCATCGAGTGCATTTCTTTCGGCTCTCCATGTCGCTCGTGGACTGATACATTCACTTGGATTCAACAGAACGCCATGATCCCCGACCGTGGGTGGCATGGTGGCACACTGGTTAGCACTGGACCCTGATTCGATCCCGGCTCCGGGTCACTGTCCGTGTGGAGTTTGCACATTCTCCCCGTGTCTGTGTGGGTCTCACCCCCACAACCCAAAGATGTGCAGGGTAGGTGGATTGGCCACGCTAAATTGCCCTTAATTTTAAAAAATGGTCCCCAAATGCCCAGATTGCAAGTCTGTGACGAGACCACCCACCACACTGACAACTGAACAGTTTGTCTCTGGGAGCAGCACTAATTTCATAAAGGCAAGACATCGGCCCTTATTTTGGAAAGAACTCCTGCCTTAAAGAGCTGCCAGCCAATTGGATGGCCAGTAGCTATGTTGCCCTTGCAGCGCTGGGTGAGAGCGGTGGCCACTGCTGGGACTACAGGGAGACAAAACAAAGAGGACAAAGAGAACAAAACAAAACAAACATTTAAAGTAAATCCTGATATTGCCAGCGCCAGGCTGGCACTCCCGGAAAGGGGTTGAATCCAACTGAATGGGTAGGCCAGGTGGGAAGGAAAAGGACAAAGTTTGATCTTGAAGGGTGGGAAAGGCCTCTGATGGGCACATCATGCATGTAGACTGAAAAAAAATCAGATGGGTAAAGGTAATCTAGCTGAGGAATTGATAGATTGTTTTTGGGATAGTTTCTTGGAGCATCTGGTACCAACAAGAGAGCAGGCTGTACTTGACCTCGTATTGGGTAGCGAGATAGGATTACTTAATGATCTCATAGTGAAGATGCCCTTAGTTGGCAGCAATCATAATATCATTGAATTTTACAGTCAGTTTGAGGGAAAGAAGAGCGGGTCTACGACTAGTGTTTTCAACTTAAATAAGGCAGTTATGAGGGCATGAAAGCAAAGCTAGCTGAAGTGAAGAGACAAATTAGGTTACGGGGTAGGTCAATCGGGATGCAGTGGCAGACATTTAAGTGGTTATTTCAGAATGCACAGAATAGATGAATTCCAAATAAAAATTCGAAGAGGAGGACCCACCATCCATGGTTAGCTAAAAATGTTATTGGGCTTAAAGGGAAAGCATATAACTTTGCAAAGATGGGTAACGGAAGGCATTTGATAAGGTGCCAACTCAAAGGTTATTGAGGAAAATAAAAGCTTCTGGTGTAGCGGGTAGCAAATTGGCATGGAGAAAAGACTGGCTAGCTAACAGGAAACAGGATGGTCCTTCATCTAAATGACTTAGACGAAGGGATGAAAAGTATGGTTGCTAAATTTGCTGATGACACAATGGCAGGTAGGAAGGTAAGTTGTGAATAGGACACTGGGAGGCTACAAAGAGATATGGATAGGTTCAATGAGTGAGCAAAGATCTGGAAAATGGGCTATAATGTGGGAAAAAGTGAAATGGTCAATTTTGGCAGGAAGATTAAAAAAGAAGCATATTATCTAAATGGCGAGAGATTGTAGACCTCTGAGCTGCAGCGGAATCTTGACATCCTAGTGCATGAATCACAAAAGGCTAGTGCACAGGTACAGCAAGTAATTAAGAAAGTTAATTGAATGTTATATATTGCAAGGGCAATTGAATACAAAAGTAGGGACGCTCTGCTTCAGTTGAGACAATTGGAGGACTGTGTACCGTATTCGTCACCTTGGGTGGAATTCTCCGACCCCCCCGCCCCCGCCGTGTCCCGAATTCTCCGCCCTCCCAAGATTTGGCGGGGGCGGGTATTGCGCCATGCCGGTCGGCCTGCGATGGGCCGAAGTCCCGCCGCTGACAGGCCTCTCCCGCCGGCGTGGTTTAAACCACCTACCTGACCGGCAGGATTGGCAGCACAGGCGGGCTCCAGGGTCCTGGGTAGGTGGGGGGGGGTGGCGATCTGAACCCGGGGGGTGCCCCCACGGTGACCTGGCCCGCGATCGGGCGGGGCCTGTGCCGTGGGGGCACTCTTTTTCTTCCGCCTTCGCCATGGCGAAATCCTTTTGGCGGCTGGCGTGGCGCCAAAGGCCGTTCACGCCAGCCAGCGGAGTGGGAACCACTCCGGCGCGGGCCTAGCCCCTCAATGTGAGAGCTTGGCCCCTAAAGGTGCGGAAAATTCCGCACCTTTGGGGCGGCCCGACGCCGGAGTGGTTCACGCAACTCCGACATGCCTGGACCCCCCGCCCCACCGGGTAGGGGAGAATCCCGGCCCTTATTTCAGGAAGGATATAAATGCGTTGGAAACAGTTCAGAGAACATTTACCAAACTATTATCTGGAATGGATGGGTTGTCCTATGAGGAAAGGTTGGACAGGCTAGGCTCCTGTTAGCTGAAGTTTAGAAGAATATGAGGTGATCTGATTAAAACATATAAGATCCTCAGGGGTGCTGACAGGGTGGATATGGAAAGAATGTTTTCTCCTGTCGAAGAATCGAGAACAAGGGGTCATTGTTAAAAATAGGGGGTGGAATTTTCAAATTTTTCTTCTAAGTGCCAGAACAGGCGAGACAGCTTTTGCTGCCATATTGTCCAGCACTTCGAAAATCCTGGAGGTGTGCCCCACACTGCCACGTTGGTGGGGTGGGGCCTGAAAGAGTTGGCAATGTTGGCTTTCCAGAGATCGGGACGCCATTTTTAAGGGTCAAAGGGCCCTGCCCGGGCAGTGTCACTGGTTAGTGCCAAGGGGCAGTGCCAGGACGCCATATCTAATGCAATGATAATGTGTTTAAATGAAGTTCCCCATGTCCCTGCGCCACACAAGATCTTGACAGTGAGAGTCTTGCTTTTGTCCTCTCACGGGACTTTACGCACAAGTTGCCATTCGCTCCGGGTGCAAAACCCTGGCCAAGGGGACATCCAACGTGTAGCAAAGAAGTTTATGGTTTAATGTACCAGGAGAGAATGACTTGGAGCATAGGGATGAAAAAGAACATGCATGTTGACACATTTGGCACTTGTAGTCATTGTCCTTCAGTTCAGTGTTTTTCAAACTTTATTTCCTGTGTCCACTTTTACCAACCAGTCGACCTTTGGAACCCACTCCGGTCACGCCGCTGACCTTCACTTGCCTTTAATGCAACAGGTGAGCCTGCTTGGTCCTCACAATCTCACTCCAATCAGGCCCAAAGGAGTAGAGGGCAATGTGCATATCAGATACAGAGTTCAGCCAGGTCCTTTGTGCCACCTTCATCATTGTCAAAACAGAAAATCTAACTTCACACATGTAGATTGTCATGAAGGGTCATAGCAACAAAATGCTTGTTTTACTCAGCACTGGATACTCTTGGGAGATGCTGTTCCAGAATGCTGAAAACCTCATGGGCTTTTGACATTTTTTTTGTGGTAGCACAGTTCAGATATAGCTGTGTAGTCTTTTAATCTTGAGTCAGCTGTAAGTTAATAACTGACTCTGGGGTGTCAACCCCAAAAGTAATTTTTCACACACCACTTCTCTTTCAAAATTTGAAACTTTTCTTCTCATTTGCCAGAACTTCCCTGCACATAACATATATGGGGCTGGATTCTTCATTGGCCGGCTCCAGTATTGGGGACCACGATAGGGAAAATCCTGGAAATCTCTGCAGGTCTGGCAGCATCTGTAGAGAGAGAAAAGAGCTAACGTTTCGAGTCAGATGACTCTTTGTCAAAGCATCGTGGAGACCACGATGCAGTAGAGAATCGCAAAATCGGGATCGGCGCCCAGCATTGGCAGGCGCCGATCTGAACGGGATGCTCCAACACGCTGGTGGGGGGGGTTCATTTAGTTAGGTGGTCCCTGGAGGGGGGCCTCCCTATTGCAGGTGTCCCGGTGGGGTGGGGGGGGGGGGCAATTGCAGGTGCCCTGGGGGAGAGTGGTTTCTCGCTATTTCAGGTGTCCCTGGAGGGGGTCTCCTTATTACAGGGGTCGCTGGGGGGACGGTCTTCCTGTTACAGGTGTCCTTGTGGGAGTCTCCATATTACAGGGGTCAGTGTGGGGGGGGGGGGGGGGGATCTCCTTGTTGTAGGTGCCCCAGAAGGGAAGGGGCTTCTCGCTATTTCAGATAACCCTGGGTGAGTTTTCTTATTACAGGGGTCCCTGCGGGTGGTCTCCCTGTTGCAGGTGTCCCTGGAGGTCTTCCTATCACAGGGGCCCCTGGGTGGGGGATCTCCCTAATTAGCATTCTTACGGGTGGGGGGGTGCAGGCCACCCCCATTCTTGGGGGAAGGAGGGGGCTGCCGGTCAATCCAGGGATGGAAGATAATTCACCTTCACAATCCTCTTGCCTTGTTTGCTAGCAACTAGGAAATTGAACCAGCTCTCTTCTGTGAGTTGGCACCAAAATTGGGTAAATAGAGGGTGCTTGATGTCAAGTGCGCGTACAGGGCACGTGATCAGCTCACTGCTGCGGCTTCTGGCTGGAAGACTGCACACAGCCTAATTTCCTCTCATTTAAAAGGCAGTAGCAGCCGCCATTCTCAATAAAAATGCCAGTGTCAGCCATTTGGCACTTCTCCCGCGATCAGGAGCACCGCAGGAATGCCACAACTGATCACTCCCCGGGGGCCCTCCTGACACTCACCCTCAACCCACCATGGGTCTCCCACTTTGAAAAACCCTGCTCTAGATGCAGTCTGACTAGCAACCTGTACAATGCCGAAATGGTGTCCTTTGATTTATCCTGTACAATTCTCTTAATGCAACCTTGTTTGCTTTAGCTACAGTTGCTCTGCATTGGTCATGAACATTCAGTGATCTGTACACAATAACACCAAAATCCTTTTCTGCCTCTTTCTCTCAGTATTGTTCCCTTCAAATATTAAATGTATTCTATGTTGGCCTCATCCACAATATATTTTTCTAAATTGAATATTGCATGCCATTGCTCAATCCCTTACCATGTGTCCTTTTAAACATTGGGATCCTTGGGTTGGTCAGTTAAATTGAACCTAATTATACTATATTCAGATCTAGCTATATGTTCTCCCGTACCGACCTCCCTGAACAGGTGCCGGAATGTGGCAACTAGGGGCTTTTCACACTAACTTCATTGAAGCCTGCTTGTCACAATAAGCGATTATTATTATTATATACTGGACTTCATTCTGTTTTGACAATATTGTTCAATAAAATCCATTTGTCCATGGTACTTTAATTCCTACCCAGTCAGTTTTTGCCAGATCTTCGGCCATAATTATGAGGTTAACCATGTTAAAATCTGGGAGAAAAATGAGATTGACTGCATCCTTGGGTTGGTCAGTTTTATTGAATCTAATTATACTATATTCAGATCTAGCTATATGTTCTCCTACATGGAGGTTAGATACTGCACTGGGGGTTATTTGTAAAAGGCTGTGTTTGCTGCCATCATAGTGCATGCACAGTTGTATGCTGATGGTAGATCCAGGTTGGCAGTCACCATCTTGAGAGTGCACATGCTCAGTCATCCTAGTCCAGACAGCAGGCGGAGGGAATGTTATGAGTTTCTATTCTGGACTGACCGTGAAGGATTTTGGAAAATCCAGGCTGGGGTTCCAGGCTGCAGGCTGTAGCAGTGATGTCATTGCATTGCTGTGCATGCGTGGACCAGTGTGCATGCACGACTCGGTATCGGTGGCCATCTTGTGCAGCCATATTGTGTTGACAGGTGACACCGTGTTGCTAAAAACCAGATCCAGAATGTGTTTCTCCCTAGCTGCCTCACCAATCTGTCATGCAAGGAAACAATTAATTATAATATCTGCAAAAGTCTCAGTCGCTCTTCCCTCTACACTGGATGATTCACCGTTCGAATATAAAATATTAGCATTAAAATCACCCACAATGCAAATTGGGATGAAGCCTTAGCCAATTGTGAATAAGTCTCTTCATCTAGCTAGAGGTGTAGGTTCAGAGGTTAATTAGCCATCATAATCTCTAAATTGTCAGTCTGCTTTTCTGAAATCCACCACTTTATGTGCAGAATTTCTTCTGTCTTTTCAATAATTAATTGAAAGTAATTCATTGTCTTCACATGTGTCACCAAGAGTCTAGTTCAGCTGAATTAAACCATTTGGTTTGGCCTGGATTTAAACATTCTACCACAAATCCGTGCCATCTTCAATACTGCCTGCTTCTGCCTCCATATTATAGCCTGACTTCACACTTGCCTCAGCTCAGCCGCTACAGCAATCCTCATTGAATCCCTTGTTGCTTTTAGATTCCAATCTTCTCCTGACTGACTTGGAATACAGTGTACAGTTTTGGTCTCCTTTCTTGAGAAAGGATGTACTGGCACTGGAGATGGTGCAGAGGAGATTTACTAGCTAGATTCCAAAGTTGAGAGGATTAGCTTATAAGGAGAGACTGAGTAGACTGGGACTATACTCATTGGAATTTAGAAAGCGAGGGAGGGATCTTATAGAAACATGTAAAATTATGAAGGGAATAGATAAGATAGAAGCAGGGAGGTGGTATCCACTGGCGGGTGAAACTAGAACTAGGGGCAATAGCCTCAAAATAAGCAGGAGCAGATTTAGGACTGAGTTGAGTAGTAACTTCTTCACCCAAAGGGTTGTGAATCTGTGGAATTCCCTGCCTATTGAAGCAGTTGAGGCTACCTTGTTGAATGTTTTTAAGGCAAAGATAGATAGATTTATAAACAGTAAAGGGATTAAGGGTTATGGTGAACAGGCGGGTAAGTGAGGCTGAGTCCACAAAAAGATCAGCCATGATCTTACTGAATGACAGAGCAGGCTCGAGAGGCCAGATGGCCTATTCCTGCCCCTAGTTCTTATGATCTCCCATCATCCACCCCGCCTCAATTCTGCTGCCCATATCCTAACTTGCACCAACTCCTGTTCACCCATCGCCTTGATGCTTGCTAACCTACATTGGATCCCAGACCAGCATTCGCTCCATTTAAAAATTCTTATCCTTGTTTCAAATCCCTCCATGGCCTCTGCCCTCCCTCTCTCTGCAACCTCCTCCAGCCCTACAACCTTACAAGATATCTGCAATCCTCTTAATCTGGCCCCTTCACCTCCTAATTTAATTGCTGTGCCTTTGTCAGCTGAACGTTTAGCTGCTGAGGTTGTAAACTCTAAAGTTCCCTTTTGTACACCTGTATCCTTCCCTACCTCTTGTTCTTCAAGCTGCTTCATAAAACCCATCACTTTGAATATGTTTTCGGCCACCTGTCTGAACATCTATGTCACTCAGTGTCAAATTTTGTTTGCCTTGGATTGTTTTACTGTGTTATAGGAGCTAAAAGGCCAAGCATGCTCACTCTAATCAAGCAAAGATTGGTTTGGGCATCTGCGCAGAAACGAAGATGGCAGTATCCCCAAGGATATCCCACACCGGGAGATAGCCCATGTTGAGAGGATGCAGGGTCCTGAAAGGATTCTCTAAAAGAGACATGAACAAGCCTCAACATGATAACGATAAGTGGGAAACTAATCAAAGGATGGATGCAAATGATGGCATCAACTATGAGCAGGAATTTGCCGCGCTCATCACAAATGTGTGGAGTAAGGAAATGCACGTTTTCTCACCACAGAATGCCAAGCTTCTAACCTGCTTCAGTAGTTTATGGTCAGTGGTGACCCCCACCTGTCCTCCCCTGGCATTTTGACATTGGGGAACTTTGCAACATTTACACCATTGAACATCAAGGGAAGGCTGTTACTTGCTCATTTATTGCAGATGGATATTAGCTACTTTTGAGGTGCCAAGTTCCATTCCACTAATTAACGCAGCCTGGATGTTGCTGCAATCTTGTATGCGGGTTTGGATTACTTCATTACCTGATTATTAAGAATGGAGCTGAATACTTTTAAATTATCAGTGAACAGTATTCTAGTATTCTGATTGTGAGAAGGTCATTCATGAACCAGCTGAATATATTTGGGTGTAGGTTATTGCCCTGAGGAACTCTTGCAGACCTTTCCAGTAGCTGAGATGATTGGGTTCAGCAACCACATCTTCCTCTGTGTCAGGTATGGCTCCAACTAATCTCCCTTGGGTTTGCTTTTACTGAGGTTCCTTGCTGTAACACTCATGTTAAATGCTGCCATGATGTAGAGAGCCATCATTCTTGCATTGCCTCTGGAATTCAGGTTTTGCATCCAAAGCTCTAATGAGGTCTGGAGACCAGTGCAGAAGGCAAACTGAGCAAGATGGACACTTCCCTATTTGCTACTCAAACCGCTATTGCAGGATTTCTGACTAAAATGTTGGAACTGGCATAGGAATTGAGGAAGATCATTTTAGCGTGGTGAAGAAACAGTGGCTCCTCGGGAGATGGCTCCTCTTCGGGATAATCGCAAACTTTTAATCTGAGGGGAAGAGCCAAACCAATCAGGCTGGGTGGTCGGTTGAATCAGGATTGGATAAGTACTAAATTTGTGAGCAGTACATTAACTCACTGAGACCATGTAACATTTTTGTTAGGAGAATACTCTGAATTTAAAATTCTTTCTCTTTACCTCCAATAACATCAAACTATCAAAATAGAACAAAAGCATGTTTGCATAATTGCATGGATAGCACTAACATCAATGTTGTTAATGGTAGTTGTAAAACTTAAGTGAAATGGTCATATTGCCAACTGCACTTTAATGCTACATTTATAATTCCAAAAGTTCCATCACATTGTTTATTTTCGGTCACTTGTTAAATTGACAATGTTTTGTTGCATTTATCAGATCTGGAAGAAAGAATGAAGGAATACCAGTGCTCTGTTAAATATGTACCAGATTGCAAAGAAAATTGGAAGTTGTATATTCTGATCCCATTCAACTGTAAGATTTACGATAAACTGGAAAAGGTGGACAGTAGGATTCAATTTTTCGGAAACCTACCAGAGCTCTGTATTGACAGAGCTGGGATTAAAGGAAGAAGTTACAAGAACAGTATTTATGCCATTAAAGATCAAAAGGAGAGGGTAAAGATTGCATTCTTTAATAACTGAAGATTATATTTTGTGTTCTAGATTTGAACTTCATAAAATGTTCAAGATCAATGTTTTATACAGTTTCAAGATCAGTTTCAAATAAGTTTGAGATTTTTTGATGGCGCGCATTCTAAAAATTAAGGTTCAGATAAATAATCAAATGTACAGCTATTTAAACTATTGTACAAATTGTCTGCAGATTGCAATTTCATTATCTTTTGCTCCTTCAATTTACCTTCAACCATAACACTAATACTCCATCCTGCTCCCTGTCACAGCCTCATCACTGTATCCTTGAATACGCCACACCACTGCAGTCCCTGTTTGAAATGTCCAATGATGCAACGGCAGCCTTTAGCAAAGAACAGCGTCTAGAGCAGGCCAAGTTGTTCTACATCACCTTAGAGAATATCCTGAACAACTCTCAAGAGTGTGCAGGTTACTTCAAATTAATTCCATATGGCGGTAAGTATGAATATTCATTTCAGCTCACACCGTCTGGGAACCTCGCGTGGCAGCTGCAGACTCAGTCCAGGGCCGTTACAGTCGGGGGAGGGCTGATCCATGGACAGGGGCAGCTTCATTCGGAGCTGGGGGCACTGTGGGCTGGTGGTCCGGGGCCTGTGAGTGGCCGAAGGGGGGCACTACTTTAGCGGTCCAGGTCCACGGGCTGAGTTCGCCACGGAGCATGGCGCGACGGCTGCAGGCCGCCGCCATGCGCAGCCACAGAACCATTAGGCTAATACTAATTGTGGAATGTGTGCAGAGTTTCACTGCTCAAGTGATCATTCTTTGCTTTTTACAAGAATGCCCACATATTTGCTGCATTTCTGACTGGTACATTTGTCCATTTCTGACGCAGCCTTTTTTCATGTAAATAAAAACATCAAATGCTCACCGATTTGAAATCATACCTAAGAGAACACTTGTTCTTTGGATAGTCAGGGGACTGGATTTTCCCTTCCCGGCACTGAGCAAACCCACATCAGGAGGACCAAATGAGAGGCATGTGGGGCCACAGTTTTATATTTAACAGATCATTCCTGCTGCCCAGCATTTTTCCCGGGTTGGGAAATGTTTTATGTGCCGTCATGCACTTAAAGTGATGTTGTGTTTGCTGTTCAAGTGCTTGCCACAAACATAATTTTCACTTAGGTACCACACCAGGTTAGTTTAAAAGCACTCGGGCTGGATTCTCCCTTTTGGAGACTATGGGCGGAATTCTCCGCAGGGGGCCGAATTCGTGAAGGCCATCGTGAGCTCGGCCAAGGTTCGCGACGGCCTCGGAGCCCGCTCCCCGCACCTAATTCACCCCCACCCGGGGGGCTAGGAGCGGGCTTCCGTGCTTCTCAGCAGCGACCTCGTTGCACCGAAAATGACGCGCGCCCAGTGCATTTGTGAAGTAATCCGCGCATGCGTGGGTTGCCGGTTCCAACCCGCACATGCGCGGATGACTTCACCGCGCAGACGGCACGAACCCGCGCATGCGCGGTGCCGTTCTTTCCCCTCAGCCGCCCAGCAAGACGTGGCTGCTTGATCTTGCCGGGCGGCGGAGGGGATAGAGTGCATCCATTTTGGACGCTGGCCCGACGATCGGTGGGCACCGATCACGGGCCTGTCCCCTCCCGAGCACAGTCGTGGTGCTCCCGTGCCAATCGGGTCCCTAGATGCCCCAAACGGGCATAGCGCCCGTTTCACGAATGCAGCGACCAGGTGTGGTTGCTGGCGTGTTGAAACGGGCATGAAGGGCCGGCCCATCGGGCTCGGAGAATCGCCGTTCGCCGTGAAAAATGGCGAGCGCCAATTTTTCCGAGCGGGGGGGGGGGGGGGGGGGTCGCGGGCGCCGCCAGGGAGACGTGAAAAATGTCGGGAGGCCCTCCCGCGATTCTCTCAGGCCGCGTGGGGAGTGGAGAATCGCGCCCTAAGTCCCCATGTCGGTGTGAAACAGGTGGTCTAACCTGGTGTAAAACGGCCACCGATTCCCCGTTTTGCTAGGGGCCAGCAGAGAGGCAGCGTAGAGCTCGCAGCTGTCACAGGCCCCGGACACCCGCCCACAGTGCCTCCAGCTTCGAATGAAGCCGCCCCTGTCCATGGATCAGCCCTCCCCCGACTGTGACGGCCCCGGGCTGAGTCCGCAGCCGCCACGCGAGCTTTCCAGATGGTGTGAGCACACGTAACCCACGCTGTCGGGAACTCAACCAGTCGGGGACGGAGCATCATGGGGCGGGCCTCAGGCCTGAGGCCGTGGATAATCGGCGTGGCGTACCCCTAGAGTAAGCTGCTTTTCAGGGGGTGGAGAATACAAAAAACGGCGCCGCTCCCGATAATGGCACCAAAATGAATTCTCCGCTCTGTCGATGAACACGATTTCACCGTCGGAGAACAGAAAATCCTGCCCCTTGTCAACTTATTGTTATAATTACATGCTGCTTGACAAGTAAAATGTTACTAATGCCGTGATTGTTCTATGCTAGGGTTTTCTCCTTAATAGGTGGGAAACCATTCTCTTGACTCATACTGTGTAAAGATTCAGATGTGTTAGAGTGTTTTCGAGTAGATAAAATCACTTTCTTCATTCAATAGAATGCAGTAGTTCAATATTAATGCATGGAAGGGACCCTGTGTTTGGCTTTCAGTGACTTAATATCCAAATACTTGCTGAGCGTTGAAGCACTCCTCTAATGTCCACTAGGCACAGAACCAGTGAGCCATATAAACGCTGGGAAGCCTGAAATGCTCAGGAAAAGAAAATTCAGCCATTCAAACTTCCCGTGACAAGATTGCCCCACTTACAACTGTATAAAAATGTAATTCAAACACAGCCATTCATATTTTGATTGTGAAAAGGTTTGCTCCATTTTACATCATCTGTCCAATATTGTCCAGATGATTATGAATTTCTGAAAGTCCTACTACCGCTTTATTAATGGATTATAGCATTTTCTCAATGACAGACATTAGGCTAAGTAAGTCTCTTCTTCAACATGATACTTTCTAATCTGCTAGAACTGTTCCAGATTCTATGGATTCTTGGAAGATTAACACCAGTGTACTCACTATTGCTGCAATCATATCATTTAATTCCCTAAAATCCAGACTCTCAGTCCAGCTTTAAGTTTTCAAAAATTAGTCATCCACTTTGCTGTGGGTCCGGAGGTTATGGTAGGATTTCAACCCATTTCCCCAGGGCATTAGCCATTTTCTCCTCCTAACTTCCATTACTTTTCTTATTACTTTTTCTGTACTGATTAAGATTATTTTAAGTTCCTCCTTTCCTTTTGCTTCTTTGTTTAATTTTCTACTATTCTTGGGGTGTCTTTTTTGTCTTCTACTGTGAAGATAGATACAAAGTTGAAAGTTTCTGCCAATTCCTGATTTCCCATTATTAATCCCCCAGTCTCACCTTCAGAGTGACAAATGCTCACTTTGGCTACTCTTTTCCTTTTTAGAATGTGTGTAGAAAACGTTGCCATAGGGCAGCACGGTGGCTCAGTGGTTAGCACAGCTGCCTCATGGCGCAGGGGTCCCAGGTTCGATCCCGACCCTGGGTCACCACCTGTGTGGAGTTTGCACATTATCCCCGTGTTCGCCACAACCCAAAGATGTGCAGGGTAGGTGCAGTGGCGTGCAGAGGGGGGGGCCGACGGTGCGTTGGCCCCGGGCATCCATTGGATGGGGGCATCAATTAGAGGCTATTGCTCTCCCCAATGTCACCCAGATGCCTAAATTTTTCCACCTGAATTTAACAAATTGTTTTGCTAAGGGGGGGGGGGGGGGGGGGGGGGGGGCGTCACAATCAAATCCAGTGACTACCGACATGTACCTTGTGTCAGGGTGAGGTGACTGCGCTCCCAGACTCCCCCGCGGTGGGGAAACCGCTCTATCTGCCGCGCGGGCGGGCGGCCCGGGACTGCGCATGTCCAAGGGAGGGGGAGCTCCTCACATGCAGGAAAAGGCCCCGCCCCCTGATCTGCGTGCTGAGATGTTGACCAATGAAAAAAGATTGAGGACCGGAGGGACTGTGGTTCTCCAGCCAATCAGAGCTCCTCACATGCAGGGAAAGGCCCCGCCCCCTGATCTGCGTGCTGAGATGTTGACCAATGAAAAAAGATTGAGGACCGGAGGGACTGTGGTTCTCCAGCCAATCAGAGCTCCTCACATGCAGGGAAAGGCCCCGCCCCCTGATCTGCGTGCTGAGATGTTGACCAATGAAAAAAGATTGAGGACCAGAGGGACTGTGGTTCTCCAGCCAATCAGAGCTCCTCACATGCAGGGAAAGGCCTCGCCCCCTGATCTGCGTGCTGAGATGTTGACCAATGAAAAAAGATTGAGGACCGGAGGGACTGTGGTTCTCCAGCCAATCAGCGCGCGGGCTTTGTGTGAGTGATAATTGAGCTTTCACACCGACGGAATCTTCCTCCTGTCTCCAACATCTCTGAGTAAAACACTTTCTTTTCTCCCCCTTTCCATTTCTTTTTTCATTCTGACCATCAATTGGTCACTTGCAGCAACTGAAGGGAAAGGAAGTGAATCCAGGGAGGGTTCAGACTCTGGAAAGCTTGGCCCAGGTCTCTCTCTTAAAAATATTGACATCCTTTGCTCCCTCAGTTTGACACATGAAATGAAATGAAAATCGCTTATTGTCAGGGGCTGTTTAGCACAGGGCTACATTGCTGGCTTTGAAAGCAGACCAAGGCAAGCCAGCAGCACGATTCGATTCCTGTAACAGCCTCCCCAAACAGGCGCTGGAATGTGGCGAATGCGGAATGTGACAATAAGCGATTTTCATTTCATAAGTAGGCTTCAAATGAAGTTACTGTGAAAAGCCCCTAGTATTGATCAGGACACGGGGGTAACTCCCCTGCTCTTCTTCAAAATAGTGGCTGTGGGATCTTCAACATCCACCTAATAGGGACAGACAGAGCCTCAGTTTAACAACTTATTTGAAAGAAGGCTGTTCTGACAGTGCAGCACTCCCTCAGTTCTGAGTGTGATTAGGGATTCAGTCATTCACCCCAACTGCTGACACACCAGCGAGTTCACTCTGGGGAGAGGCTGTTCACCTGCTCTGTGTGTGGGAAGTGATTCTCTCAATTAACCAACCTGCTGACACACCAGAGAGTTCACTCCGGGAAGAGGCCGTTCACCTGCAGTGTGTGTGGGAGGGGATTCACTCAGCCATCCATCCTGCTGAGACATCAGTGAGTTCATACAGGTGAGAAGCCATTGACCTGCCCTCTGTGTGGTAAGGGATTCAGTCATTCACCCCAACTGCTGAGACACCAGCGAGTTCACACTGGGGAGAGACCATTCACTGCTCTCTGCACACAGCGGTTTAGAACATCATCTACACTGAAATGAAAATCACTTATTGTCACAAGTAGGCTTCACTGAAGTTACTGTGAAAAGCCCCTAGTCACCACATTCCGGCGCCTGTTCAGGAGGCTGGTACGGGAAGTTATATTCAAAATGTTTTCCTTTCTCATAATATGTCTCAGTATATTAGGCCTTATACTTGAGTCTTTGGGGCATATAATCAAGATTTGCCCCGGGCATCACCAGACCTCTGCACGCCACTGGGTAGGTGGGTTGGCCACGCTAAATTGCCCCTTATGTGGAGACAATGAATTGGGTACTCTAAATTTATAGAAAAAAAGATTGCCATGTTTATATATTTTTTGCTAGTTTTCTTTCAGATTTCAATTTCTCCCTTTTTTTCGCATCCTTTGCTGGTTTCTAAACCTTCTCGAGCTCCTGGCCTACCACTAATCTTTGCACCATTTGTACACCTTTTCTTTCAATTAGATACCATCCTTAACTTCCTTAGTTATCTACAGACTGTGCATCCTTCCAGTAGAGTCTTTCTTCCTCAATAAAATATATTTTTTGCGAGTTATAAAATATTTCCTTAAATATTTGCTACTACTGTCTTCCATTTCAACCAATTTACCCAGCCCACTTTAGCCTACTCTGTCTTCATTCCTTGTAGTTGCCTTTATTTAAATTTAAGGCACTACTTTTAGCCCACATTTCTCACCCTCAAACCAAATGTTAAATTATATCACATTATGATTACTATTACCTCGAGGAGCTTTTACTATGAGATCATTCATTAAACCTGTCTCATTGCACCTTGCTAGGTCTCAAATAGCCTGGTAGGGTCCAGAATGTATTATTCTAAAAAAACAGGCCTGAATACACTTCATGAACTCATACTTTGCCAACTTGATTGGTCCAAGCAGTATGAAGATTAAACTTGCCCATGATATTTCAGTACCTTCTTACAAACCCCCATTATTTCTTGATTTATACTCTTCCTATAGCGTAACCCATTCCCACCGGTGACATCTTTTCTTTGCTATTTCTTATCTGCACCCAAAATGATTCGGCTTTTACATCACAGTGTGAGGGTTGTGGAGGAGGCAAGGAAGACATTTGAACTCGACAATAATGTAGCCACCTGAGAGGATTAATTCGCCATCGACCACAATATTATGCTGCCTGTGGGATTTTTAGGTCGGCGGATGGGTAACATGGGCATGCGGCCAATACGTTTTTGCAGTTCATTCATCCAAGGGAGGGATAAAAGCGGCTGGAGCATCGGCAGGTAGATGAGGTTATGAGTTTTTGGGAGTTCATTTAGCGGTTGTTTTAGAGCATTTTGAGTGTTTTCTCTGCATTCCTTGGAGGGTTCAGCATGTAGTCTGGAGCCTTCACGACATTGCTGTCCTCTTATTTCATTTTCATAGAATTTACAGTGCAGAAGGAGGCCATTCGGCCCATCGAGTCTGCACCGGCTCTTTGAAAGAGCAACCTACCCAAGCCCACACCTCCACCCGATCCCCATAACCCAGTAACCCCACCCAACGCTAAGGGCAATTTTGGACAGTAAGGGCAATTTAGCATGGCCAATCCACCTAACCTGCACATCTTTGGACTGTGGGAGGAAACTGGAGCACCCGGAGGAAACCCACGCACACACGGGGAGAACGTGCAGACTCCGCACAGACAGTGACCCAAGCCGGGAATCGAACCTGGGACCCTGGAGCTGTGAAGCAATTATGCGAACCACCATGCTACCGTGCTGAGATTTGCGTCCCTCTGGCATCTTCTGTGCACGGATCAACCCCATTTGCATCTCTGCAGATCAGTATAGTCTACTCAGGAGCGAGCACCTCCTCTGAGGAGAAAGATGGGACAAAGAGGAGACCAGGTCATCACAGACATCGTTCAGAGAAAAGATCCAGATTCTACAGATCTGTGCACGGTACCCTGGCAGATCTGAGAATGCCTTCATTCTACACCACTCACAAGTGCCAATGCTGTTCGCGGTTCCAGATCACCTTGATGGATGGTTGATTGGTGACAAGGTCTATCCTTTGTAAAGGTGGATGACGACAGAGGCAGAGGAGAGATACAATCGCGGCCATGTATCCGCAAGGGCAGTGGTGGGGAGGACCATTGTCCTGCTGAAAGTGAGATTCTAGTGGCTGGACCGGTACAGGTGTGACCTGCAGTAACCGCCAGAGTGAGCTTCTCCTGTGCTCTTTATAATTCCCCTCTCTCTCTCACTCTGTCTCTCTCTCTCAGGGAACCACTGCACCAGGAGAATACTGACACAGGTGCACCAGCTTCTGTTGAGGAAACCAACGACGAATCAGATGCAAAGTCTGGGCAAGCTGGTGGAAAGGATGAAGAGGCTGATCTAAGAAACCTTTCGGGAGGCAGAGACACCAGGGAGGCCTTGATGCAGTGTTCTTTCTGCTGGTCTGGCATGGCCTACCTCCTGTTCAAGTCCATGGGCATTACCTCCCTCCCAAACATCTCCCATAAAACCATTCCATTAGCCCAATGCACCATCATAGTCTTGGTAATAATATATTTTTAAAAGCTTGAAAATTATGTTAGTTATATAGAACGTTGGTTAGGCCACATGTGGAATACTGTGTCCAATTCTGGTCACCACACTACCAGAATGACTTGGAGGCTTTGGAGAAAGTACAGAAATGGTTTACCAGGATGTTGCCTGGTATGGAGGGTATTAGCTATGAAGAGAGGTTGAATAAACCAAGGTTGTTCTCTCTAGAAAGACAGAGGCTGAGGGGCAACCTGATAAAAGTTTATAAAATTATGAGGTGTATAGGTAGGGTGGACAGTTGGAGGCTTTTCCCAGGGCGGAAATGACAATTACAAGGGAGCACAAGTTCAAGGTTAGAGGGGATAGGTTCAGTGGAGATGTGCAGAGGAAGTTTTTTACGCAGAGGGTGGTGGTGGTGGCCTGGAATGCACTGTCAAGTGAGGTGGTTGAGGCAGATATATTAGCGGCCTCTAAGACTTATCTGGATAGACACATGATCAGACAGGTTATAGAAGGATACAGGTGTTTGGTTTGGATAGACACGTGATCGGCGTAGGCTTAGAGGGCCTGTTCCTGTGCTGTATTGTTCTTTGTTCTTATTGAGGTTTTACATTTTCGAGAATAACACAACAAAGTTACAAAATAATACATTGCTTAAGAGAGAAGAAGAAAATGGCTTAATATACATGAGTACAGAATGGAACAGGAGAACGACATCACAACTGGATCAATATAATCATTAGACAAAACTAAGTACTCATGTGGCCCCACCAAAGACCAAGGGAGGAGCAGGATAAAGGTGTGATAAAATGGTGCCCACCCTCCGACACCTTACAATTCACCAGTAATCACAAGAAATCAGGATAAATTACCCGTGGCATAATCGGGCGCGCACCAATAGGGGCTGGTTTAGCTCACTGGGCTAAATCGCTGGCTTTGAAAGCAGGCCAGCAGCACGGTTCGATTCCCGTACCAGCCTCCCCGGACAGACGCCAGAATGTGGCGACTAGGGGCTTTTCACAGTAACTTCATTGAAGCCTACTCGTGACAATACGCAATTTTAATTTTTTTTCATTTTCATGTACAACTCCCTTGACCCAACAGCGCAAAAGGCATCAATGACCCATTGCCGCTTCCTCTCGTCTGATATCAGACTTATCTGCACCCAATGTAGGAGCCAAGAACGGATTCATCATTCCCACCCTTTCAAACAAACAAAAGAAAATACATGAAAACTCCAGTTCTAAGGGGCTTTATATTAATGCCACATAAAAATAATAATCTTTATTGTCACAAGTAGGCTTACATTAACACTGCAACTTGGGAAGCATGGTAGCACAAGTGGATAACACTGTGACTTCACAGCACCAGGGTCCCAGGTTCGATTCCCCGCTGGGTCACTGTGCGGAGTTTGCACGTTCTCCCCGTGTCTGCGTAGGTTTCCTCCGGGTGCTCCGGTGTCCTCCCACAGTCCAAAGACGTGCAGGTTAGGTAGATTGACCATGATAAATTGCCCTTAGTGACCAAAAAGGTAAGGAGGGGTTACGTGGATAGGGTGGAAGTGAAGGCTTAAGTGGGTCAGTACAGACTCGATGGTCCGAATGGCCTCCTTCTGCACTGTATGTTCCATGTTCTATGAAGTTACTGTGAAAAGCCCCTAGTCGCCACATTCCGGCGCCTGTTCAGAATGTCCAAACAAGCTAACAGCATGTCGTTCGGGATTGTGGGAGGAAACGGGAGCACCCGGAGGGAACCCATGCAGACACGAGGAAAATTTGAAGTCTCCGCACAGACAGTGACCCAAGCCGGGAATTGAACTTGGGATCCTGGCAATGCAACTTAGCCCCAATCTAGGCCCAAAGCAAAACAAAAATCATTGCGTACATTTATGGAGAGAGGACCGGCAACGACATAATCGGATTATGATCAAACCTTCCGGGCCTACCATTGAAGACAAATAAGGAAGAAAGAACAAGAACAACCAAAACTAACCCATTGGGTATCAAAGGATCAGGACACAACCCAGACTGCGTACTTTCCTGGTGCCCACCAAGCACCCACCAATAAGGAGATGAACAGGCCACTCAATCAACAAGAAGACATCCCACCCCCACCCAGGAGGATAACAGGATATCCAGCAAGCACAGATCTTGACTGATCCCAGGCTCCTGCGCACCCGGGAAGCAAATCCCAGATTAACGTGAGACAAAGCAAAGACATCCAATCGGATCATTTCTAAACTCAAGTGATATGAAAAGAAAACATAAGCATCCAGTGCGAACCCTTGGCTGCATTCACAGTGTCACTGCTGAGTGTCACAATGTCACTCTTGCATTGGCGGGGCTTGTGTGCACCACTGTGCACTACCAACTGAGCCAATGCACTATTGCCCACGATTTACCAGTATCTGCGCTATTGCGTGGTGCTGAGAGATGGTGTGTTGTGGTGCATCTTCCACTGTCGCCCATTCCAGTGTCAATGGAAGGTCATCAGCCTACTTGCTGGCTCTGGTGGATGACTCATCTGAGAGATGAAAACAATCGGTCAGAACTATTAGTCATAACACATAGAATCAATGTCCATGATATGCTGCGCAGTGCAATTGGTATCAATGATATCACAATGGCTCTGTGATTGGTGCATCAATTAAGTCCTTAGGAGGGATAAGACGGCCATATTATCTTTTCACTCAGCCTGTCTCATATCTGCCCACTGGGCTCTTACCTTCATCAGAGAGGGTGGCCTCTTTGTGACTTCCCTCCCTGCTCGCATCATGTTCCAGGGCTTCTAGATCATGGCTACTGAGGACTGCTAGGTTCAGCACACCACCATCAGTGGGCGGTCTCTCCTTGTTGAGGCTCTGTTTCTTCTGCAAGTAAGTGCAGAGTTCCAATGAGTGCTGAACCCTTCACCTCCAGCAACATGCCATGCTATTGCCAACCACAGATTACCCCATGAGTGGCTTGTGTGCATTCCCATCCCTTAGCACACCTGATTCTTTGACGGATCGAGGACTTCAGATCTTCTCCCCAGCTTTGCGACTCGCAGGCAGATGTGTTTTGTGAGATTCCCTGGATCCCAGATGCGTGATTGCAACAATGACAGGCATCTTCCCTCAGTCCCCCACGCTGGATAATGCCCACTCTGAACTCACCCTTGCCAACTGCAGAAGATTGTTGAGCTTTTTCCAGCACTGGATGCATGTGCACTGGATCCACATGTGTCGGACCAGGCTCAGGCCATGTCTTCTGGCGTCAGCTGCCACCTCCACCCAGGCCTTCTTGGTGAGGTCGGGTGACCACCTCCTTCCATCTCTCGGCCCCTTCTGGCTGCCAATGCCTCCACAAGGGCTCACAGACAATTGAAATGGAGGACTTCTAGCCCAACTGAGCTTCCATCTCACCTGATGTGCTTCCCTGCTGCTGCCATTAACTCCCTCTGCTTCCTGCAATGTCTTCAGCAGTCTCTGGGAGCTGTCTTTAGACTTTTTACCGGGCTGCCATAGGACCCAGTGCTTGCCACGCTCCTACCCTGACCCAATGCAGACATGATTCACGCTGGTGGCCCTTAAGTGGCCAGCCGGTGTAATATTGCAACCCTTAATTGATCTTGGCTGGGACCGGGAAATGCTGCTGCTTGCAATCCCCAGTGAGATGCACGCATGTTACACGTGAAATTCAGGCCTTAGAGCAGAGTGGATATAATAATAGATAAGAACAAGAGGTAGTCATGAGTTCTGGAACTTTAAGAAGGGTGATATTGAGTGAGAAAGAAAGGGGAGCGAAGGGCTAGGACAGTTCAAGCATAGATTGAAGTCATCAAAGATGAGGAATTGAAGATTGAGGGTAGGTTTATGTGAGGAATTGGCTTGAGAAAGAACTAGGATTTTGAGCAAGGTGATGAAAATGGAAATGATTGAGTTGCTTGAATTAAAAATGCTGCCAATGGTGTTGGGTGAGGGACTGAGTAGGACGTGACAATAAGTGGTATGACACACATGACAGTCTGGGTTGGTGTCATAACCCCCACGAGGACCATGGGGAAAGCATTGTTGATCTTTCCGTGGGATTCATGGAGTGTGAACTTTCCAGGTGGGGGTGGGGTGCAGAGGCCACCCAGCTGGATCTCCTTAAAGCCAATAAGGTGGCCAGGTTGACAATGAACTTTCCATAATAATTGACTACGCCTAGAAACGATTGGGGTTCAGTGGTATTCTTCGGTGTTGGGGCCCTTTTTATGGCCCAAACCTTGTCCTCCAGTCGGTGTGGACCACCCAGCTCCGAATTGGACACAGAAGTATCCGTGCAGACAGATGACGTTTTTCGGGGACCGAGGTCTTGGCAATAACGTTTTGGAGGTCGGCCAGGAAAAGGAGGTCGATGAACGGCTGTACAACGCCCAACCCAGAACTGAAGCATAGCCTTGGGCGAAGCAGCACAGAAGGCCTCCACTGTTGGCAGCTGAAAGGGAACTTTTGGGCTTTTGGGGGGGGGGGGGGGGGAGAGTGGTTTCATAACCCCCATGAGGACCACGGAGAAACCATAGACGATCTCCCGTGGGACACATGGAGTTCGACTACGTCAGGGGGCAGAGGCCACCCAGCTGGAGTTTGCTAAAGACGACACATAAAAGCCGGGCCAAGCAGGGCTGTCCCAACAAGGATACGTGATTGGGAGAGAGTTACTGCCGTAGGCAGAGTTTTGTACATCGTTCAATAAACACTTGTTCCACTACCGCTGACTTCCTCAAGTTACTAAAGTGGGATGGTTAATGGCATGTATACAAAAACAGAAAATGCTGGAGAATCTCAGCAGGTCTGACCGCATCTGTGGAGGGAACAGGGAGGGAACATTTCAAGTCTGGATGACTCTTTATCAAAGCTATCCAGACTTAGCTCCCTTTTCTGTCCACTGATGGTGTCAGACCTGCTGAGATTGTCCAGTATTTTCTTTTTTGATTCAGATTCCAGCATCCGCAATAATTTGCTTTTGTGGCATGCATAGCCAGGTGGGGAAGGCTTCAGTAAAGAGGAAAAACGCTACCTGTGAGTCAAGTTACTATTAGCACTGAAGTGCCAGTGGATTCATCCAAAATGGAGTCATGAATAGTGATGGAATTGTTAATGAGGGTGCAAATCTCTTAGATGAAGGCACGAGATTGCAATAATACAAAATGCACCAAATGGAAAGTGTTTTTCCATTGTAGTAACATATCTTGTTGTTGTCTACTGACAGAATAAAATATTCTTTGATTATTTAAAAAGGAAATTGAGATTCTCTTTCGTATAGTTATGAGTGTTGCAATAACTCTCACAAGACCCACAGGATACTCCAATTGATCTCCCTGCGGGCTCGTGGAATATGAGCTCCCCCGTTAGTGGGCGGGATACCCATCAGCTGGGACTCATGAAAATCGACTTATAAACGGCGGCCCAGACTGGGACCAGCTGTAATGGTAATCCTGTTTGAGACCTTGGAGATGTAACACGCTCTGCTGCCTTTACTCTTGTTATCGAATTAAACCTCTTTTGAATTTACCTTCTCGGGTTTCCTGAGCTGTTATAAATGTCTGCATTTTATATTACAGATGATTTAGAAGAAGGAAACATGGGTTCAGAATTTTTATCCAGCAAGATCCTTCAGCATCTGGCACAAGAGAGAATGGAATATACTGTACCAGAACAATCCTCTTGGGATGAAACTTTAACTGAGGACCAATTAATGATCAGTGGGAGTGAAGACCCACAGCCTTTACAAAGTATAAATCATTAAATGTATCTTTACATTATATGTATTTTGTAATTCTCATGGTACATTGTTTCAAAATTGCATTTCAGTACCTGTGGTAAAATTTAAAGTTGTCCATGTTCCTTTTGAGAATTGAAATGGTATATCAAATACAAAATTCCCGACATTTCTGCGTTGTTCCAGGGAATGCTTATCCCACCAAATACATAGGAAACAATTTCAAAAATAAGAGTAGTTTTGTTTTAAATAATTACAGTCCCACGCCGAAGACAGCAAATAGCTGGCGGTAGTCATTTTTTATTATAATGATAAACACCTTGCCTGAAGCTTTAGTAATGTATGCAAGCCAGTAGAACTTGACAATTAAACTCATTACCTTACTAACTGCTGGCTAATTATTTCTAATATTTCACATATAATTTGTTTGTTTTGCTTACTATCTGGTTTCAGTATGTTCCAGAACTGGGGTCATAAATACATTAATTCCACTATTAAATCTAATGAGGAATTCAGATGAATATCATCATCCAGTGATTGTTTGGAAAGTAGAAGCTTGCCAACACATTGAGTACTTGAGGCAAATAGTAGAGGCACTTAATAGAAAGTTACATGAATGCAAGACTTGGAAAGGAATAGAATGTGAACTGAATATTTCCCAAATCGGGAGCATTTTCCACCTCCGGAGACGTATTATTGGACGTGATGATGTTGGGTCACATTCCCGATGCAATCCTGCCAGTTTGTAATCCTGGTAGTTCGTGATGTAACTGACTGCTTTGATACATTGTGTCAGCAATAATATGCCTGCCAAGCCTGATTTATGCCATGTGGGGTTCCTGTTTTTTTTACGAGCAAGTTTGTCAGGGGAGGTATAAAAGGTTCCGCTGAGCCTAAGTTGTTCAGAGACCTATAACTGCTCGGAGTGCTTCATTCAAGGAGCAGATTCCATTTCAAACTTGTATTAATGAAAGGACTTTATCCACCCACTGAGTGCTCTGTTGAGTGATCTATTTAATTATTGTCCATCATTCAAAGCTATGAAGTAGCTGACAGAAATGGACATTGGAGACAACCTCCAGTGAGGAGGATAAGGGGGAAGAATGAAGGAAAGAAGCTCAAGAGTGCGAGGTTCAGCGCGCACTGTTGATGCATGAAAGGGCGAGAGCTACACCAGATCCTGAGGGTCACAAAAGGCATCATACGTTCTCAGCAGAGGTGCAGAAGCCCCTCAAGTATACAGGCAAAGACATCTGCAGATGCCAGAGACTCAATGCAAGATAAGGCACAGGCTATCAAGATCCACAGTCACATCATTCTATAAAAGGCTCACAGGGACAATATCCTCCAACTGTGTTTGCCGAAACTGAGACCGAGAGCTCTGGAGGTCACTGTCACGCTCAGCGTTATTGTAGCAGTGCTCTGAAGACTGGGTGATCGCAATGCCCATTGTCTGGATAGACATCTCCACCGTCTGAGCCACAGCATGCAACCTTTCTGACATACATGCCAAATCTTCACAGACTTCTGTCTTACGGAAACTCAAAGGCTCATCATTTGATTCGGAATCAGTCTCTGGATCATGCCAGGCACTCCTTTGACTGCCCACGGTCAGCTCCACCACACTCTGCAGCAGCTGCATATACCAAGTGGAGTGCCCTCACCAATCTGTGCATGTCCCGGTTGTGGTGAATGAGATTCACACGGTATTATAGTTACCAATGTCACTCTGTTCCAAGTATATATATGTATCAATATTGTAAGTGCAGATGCACTACCTGATCACCAGGGGGAGTAGCTCTGGGAGTACTCGAGAGTTTGTACTGGGCTCCCCCCTTGGCTCCGCCCAGAACTCCTCCCCCTGGAGCTGATGTATAAAGATCCGTGCCACAGAGTCAGCCAGCCAGTTCACCGAGAGTTCAACGGCTAACAGGCTGGCTCTGTTGTAAGTATATTAAAACCGCTATTCTAATCCTACAAGCACGTGTCAGTAGAATTGATGGTTCCATCAATTTAATATACTTACGAAACAGTCGAAGTGAATCATGGAAGCAGCCCTCAAGCCTTGGAGGTCAGGCTTAGAACTCGACCCGCAGGATGCAGAGGCTAAGGAAATATTTTCCCACTGGCTGAGATGTTTTAAGGTCAACCTGGCAGAAGCCAGCACCGCTGGAACAACGGAGGAACAAAAACTCAGCCTACTGCACGCGAGGGTAAGCCACGGAATCTCCACACAGCTAAATCCGGCCAGTTCTTACACTGCAGCGCTGGCGATATTGGACAAAATGTACGTTAGGCCCATTAACGAGGTTTATGCACGCCACGTGTTTACGACTTGCCGTCAGCGGCCTACAGAAACGCTAGCCGAATTTGTACAGGAACTGAACAATCTTTCTAATGACTGTAATTATCAAGCCGTTACCGCGGCTGAACATAGGCAGCTTGTTGTGCGGGACGTTTTCTTAGCGGGCCTTAGATCTAACCATGTGCGCCAAAGACTGCTAGAAAAGGGGGCCCAGGACTTGATACTACTGTGGAGGCTGCTACCACTATGGAAGTCTCCTTCCGCAGCCTCACCTCATTTCCCGCGGACCCCATGACCTCATCGTGGACCCCCGACCAACAATCCCCCCAGGCCTGTGCCGCATAGCCCCCCAGCTACCGCGCTGCCAAAGCCAGTTACTCTGCTGCCCCAGCCAGCTACTCAGCTGCTCCAGCCAGCTACTCAGCTGCCCCAGCCTGCCATTTCTGTGGCCAAAACCAGCACCCGCGGCAGCACTGCCCAGCCCGATCCGCGACCTGCAGCAGCTGCGGGAAGAAAGGCCACTATGCCAGAGTGTGCCTCGCGAAAAGGGCCCCAGTTTCTAACTCCCCAGTAGAGAGAACAAATCGCTCCCAATACCAGCGGGCCCGCGGGGCCCGAAATGCTGCGGCCTACGCCCCGACTCCGCCCCCTCCCGACATGTGCAATCCATGGGGGCTGCCATCTTGGCAAACCCCCACCATGCGGCCGGCCACGTGTGACTCATGGGGGCCGCCATCTTGGACGCCATCTTCTTCGCCGCTCACCATGTGCGATCCACGGGCCCCATCTGCAGCTCCATGCTCAGAAAGCTCATCTGAAGACTATGACTTCCCCGGGCACTCATCACGCGGCCCGCAACTCAGCGCAGCGATCCGGCATCAAGCTTGCCAGAATGTACCGGCACCTACTCGACCGGACGCCCACTCGGAAGACTACGACTTTCCCGGGCACTCATCACGCGGCCTGCAACTCAACGCGGTCACCCTAGATCAATCCCGCCCCAAGCACCTACGAAGTTCGATGGCGGAGGTCCGGATCAACGGGTACAGCATGCCATGCCTCTTTGACTCCGGGAGCACCGAGAGCTTTATACACCCAGAGCTGGTAAGGCGCTGTTCGCTTCCTATTTTTCCTGTGAGCCAAACTATCGCCCTCACTTCGGGCTCCCACTCAGTCCAAATCCAAGGACGCACCGTCGCTACGCTCACAATTCGAGGCACTAATTATTCAAAATTTTAACTTTATGTCCTGCCTGACCTCTGCACGCCACTCTTATTAGGCCTGGATTTCCAGTACAACCTCAAGAGCCTCACCCTCAGCTTCGACGGGCCCCTGCCCCCGCTCACTATCTGCAGCCTAGCCACTCTGCGCATCTCCCCCCCCCCCTCCTCTCTGCCAATCTCACTCCAGATTGCAAACCAGTAGCCACCCACAGCAGGCGATACAGCCTACAGGATAGAGTCTTTATCCGATCGGAGGTCCGACGGCTGCTCAGTGAGGGGATTATAGAGGCCAGTAATAGTCCCTGGAGAGCTCAGCTGGTGGTCGTCAAGACCGGGGAAAAATTTCGCATGGTCGTCGACTATAGCCAGACAATAAATCACTTTACGCTCCTAGACGCGTATCCCCTCCCCAGAATTGCAGACATGGTTAACCAGATTGCCCAATATCGGCTATATTCCACGGTGGATCTGAAGTCTGCATACAACCAGCTCCCAATCCGTCCGGAGGACCGCCACTATATGGCGTTCGAGGCCGAAGGCTGCCTCTTCCATTTCCTCCAGGTTCCCTTTGGCGTCACTAATGGGGTTTCGGTGTTCCAACGAGCAATGGACCGAATGATAGACCAGTACGGGCTGCGGGCCACGTTTCTGTATCTGGACAATGTTACCATCTGCGGCTATGACCAGCAGGACCATAACGCCAACCTCCACCATTTTCTCCAGACGGCACAGAAATTAAACCTCACTTATAACAAGGAGAAATGCGTTTTCCGCATAAACAGACTGGCCATCCTCGGCTACGTCGTGGAGAACGGAGTCCTGGGCCCAGACCTGGACCACATGCCTCTTAGAACTCCCCCTTCCTCATTGCCCCAAGGCCCTCAAACGGTGCTTGGGGTTCTTTTCATACTACGCCCAGTGGGTCCCTCAATATGCGGACAAAGCCCGCCCACTCTTTAAGTCCACACGATTTCCCCTGTCTGCTGAGGCGCGCCAGGCCTTCAGCTGCATCAAGGAGGACATTGCCAAAGCAGCCATGTGGGTGGTGGATGAATCCACTCCCTTTCAGGTTGAGAGCGACGCCTCAGAGGTAGCTCTGGCAGCCACTTTAAACCAGGCAGGGAGGCCCGTTGCATTTTTCTCCCGTACCCTATCCTCTTCAGAACTCCGACACTCCTCTGTCGAGAAGGAAGCACAAGCCATCGTGGAGGCTGTTCATCACTGCAGGCACTACCTTGCAGGTAGGAGGTTCACCCTCATCACCGACCAACGATCGGTTGCCTTTATGTTTGACAACTCGCAAAGGGGCAAAATTAAAAATGATAAAATCCTTCGGTGGAGGATCGAACTCTCCACCTATAGATACGATATTAAATATCGACCGGGGAAGCTCAACGAGCCCTCAGATGCCCTATCCTGCGGGACATGCGCCAGCGCGCAGATCAGCCGTCTCAAAGCCATCCACGATGACCTCTGTCATCCAGGGGTCACCCGGCTCGCCCACTACATCAGAGCCCGAAACCTGCCTTTCTCCAACGAGGAGGTAAAAGCGGTCACTAGGGGCTGCCCTATCGGTGCGGAGTGCAAACCGCACTTCTATAGACCAGACAGGGCCCACCTTGTCAAGACTTCTAGGCCCTTTGAACGCCTTGCAATCGATTTCAAAGGGCCACTCTCCTCCACTAACAAAAACATTTATTTCCTCAACATCATCGATGAGTTCTCCCGATTCCCTTTTGCCATTCCGTGCCCTGACATGACCTCCCACACGTTCATTAGGGCCCTGCATAGTGTCTTCACCCTGTTTGGTTTCTCCAGCTACATGCACAGCGACCAGGGTTCGTCCTTTATGAGCGACGAGCTGTGTCAGTACCTGTTCGACAAGGGCATCGCCTCGAGCAGGACTATCAGCTACAATCCCAGTGGAACGGGCAGGTGGAGAGGGAGAACGCGACTGTCTGGAAGACCGTCCTACTGACCCTCCGGTCTAGAAAACTCCAAGTCTCCCAATGGCAAGAAGTCCTCCCAGACGCCCTCCATGCAATTAGATCCCTCCTCTGTACAGCGACAAATCAAACCCCTCACGAGCGGCTCTTCATTTTTTCTAAGGGCACTACCACGGGGGTCTCACTTCCGGCGTGGCTGAGGACTCCAGGCCCGGTCTTCCTGAGGAAGCACGTCAGGGGGCACAAAACTGACCCCCTTGTTGAAAAGGTGCGCTTCCTCCATTCCAAACCCCAGTACGCATTCGTGGAGTTCCCGGACGGTCGCCAGGACACAGTATCCCTTCGGGACCTGGCACCCGCTGGATCCAGCCCCCCCCTACCCCCACGGAGGAACCCCTTACCCCGTTCCCTATGCTGCCGCCCCCTCGTGCCCCCGATTCCGCAAGCTCGCCCCACTGGTTCCACGCACCAGCACCAGCCGCCCCCAGCGCCCCCAGTCTCCGGTCGAGCCAGAGGTGTATGAAGTTTGGACAAGACCCGCCCCGGAGTCTGCCATCGTACCCCAGCTCTCAACACCCACCCAGCCACCGCAAGAGGCTGCAACCCCGGTGCTCCGCGGATCGAAATGAACAATTCGTCCACCGGACAGACTAACTCTGTGAGACACCACCCCCGCCGGACTCGATTTTTTTCACAGGGGGTGAATGTGGTGAATGAGATTCATACGGTATTATAGTTACCAATGTCACTCTGTTCCAAGTATATATATGTATCAATATTGTAAGTGCAGTTGCACTACCTGACCACCAGGGGGAGTAGCTATGGGAGTACTCAAGAGTTTGTAGAGGGCTCCCCCCTTGGCTCCGCCCAGAACTCCTCCCCCTGGAGCTGTTGTATAAAGATCTGTGCCACAGAGTCAGCCAGCCAGTTCACCGAAAGTTCAACGGCTAACAGGCTGGCTCTGTTGTAAGTATATTAAAACCACTATTCTAATCCTACAAGCACGTGTCCGTAGAATTGATGGTTCCATCACCGGTCCAACATGCAAATCCCTGTCAAAAGTGTCAGCATCTGCGATGACACTACTTGGAGCAGAGAGAGGATCTGATTCTGCATCCTCCAAAGCTTTTCCACCTCCTCAGAGGGGAGTGGTGGCCTGGTATCGGCAATAGGGTCTGTGCAAGAGGCTTCACCTGTGACTGTGAGACAGAAGTTAGGGGGTTAGTGGGCATCACAGACTTGGCCACATCAATGCAGATATACTGTGTTCTGCAACAGTTCTCATGTTCAACGTGAGAGATGAAACCATGCAGACACAACGTACACCTTTACCAACATTTGACGCTGACCATTATAAAGCATGCCAGAGTTTTTGTGTCTGAACTACAATCACAATGTTTATTGCATCATATCAAACCTCAATCCACCTCCCACTTGCCCTGTCCCCTTTCCCATCTGTGCCCTTTGCCATCTCACCAGACCTAGGCGTTCCTCCAGTCTTGCCTCTGCCAATGGTTGTGGATGACTCTGTGACAGCGCTGTTGGAGGGCATTTTGTGATACTGGACTATGATATAAATTACAGGTGGCCCCGTAACTACATTTGTGCTCCTATATTACTTTTGAATAGTTCTGATGAAACAAAAGGTACTCATTGGCTTAGATGGCTTTTTAGAAGAGGCAATTTGTAGAAATAGATAGTGTATACACGATGCTGTTAATATCAGAAAAGACCAAAATGGCGGTTAGCTATTTTGTGATATTAAAGATGCAAAATGGCTGAACAAGCCACATTCCCTGTAAGCTGTCTCATGAGACCTAAGCGTGGGTATGTATAGGGAGCGTTCCAGCAGCCACTGATAACAGCTTCACAGAACAAGACTTGCAATATATCCTTGATAAGCTCAAGGTCTACGGCTGTAGACAGGACACATCATTATGTTAGTTTTGAATGACTTCTGTCTGACGTTAGAGGTGGGTAAGACAACACCCATTTTAACCATATATGTGATAATTGGGGATGCTTGGAAAATTGATTGACTGCATGTAATAAGTGTGTCACCAATATAGTTAATTGATTGTATGTAAATGAGAATACAAACTAAATCCGCCCCTTGAATCTGCATATTAACCAGTGTGAGCTTTAGCTCAAGTGGGGTAAGGTGCTGTCAGGGGCAGCGGAGTCCTCAGAACTTGTCTCCCAGAATTCTGACATAATAAACTGCTTTTTTTTACTTATACTCCGGCTTTCGTGTGAATATTTTCACCTCTAACAAGCGGCAATACCCCCTCTTCAAATTGACTGAGGATAATTAGGTTTGGAACACTTCCTGCACTCTGGCCTCATTCTCGGGATTTTAGCCTTGCTTCTCCTGTAAAGATATACAAGATTGCACTCATTAGCAGCTTCAGTTTTTAATGGTATGCTGTCAACCCTTTATTAGCAAAATGCATGGCATGCTGTGCTTATGCGCTATTTGCACAGTCTGCCAAAACTTCATACGGCAACGTGACCAAAGGTTTAAGAGCACACTGACATTTTTTTTCTGATCTCGAAGTCTTTGTTGAATCATGCTGCTTTAGAGCTCCAGCCAAACTCACTTTCTTCCTGCCTTTGTGACCAGGCCTTATTGCACGCCAGTATAAGATTGCACATACTGAGGCCTTACCCTTGCTCTTCTCCTCATGAGCGAATTGAGCCTCTTGTGGCAGGTTCTCCTCATCAGTCCAACACTGTTTACCTCCCCAGATTGGATCACGCTGGTTGGACACCGCAAGCAGGAGGGCTCTGAGGTTTTGCCCTTCTCCCCTGCCTCGCCCTTGCTCCAATGATTCAGACATTTACAGAGAGAAAGATGCAGCAATTAAACAACTCCTCCATCCAAAGAATGCTACCTATACTGATTGGGTAGGTTGAAGGCCTCAAACCAGCTCTGTCAATTCAAGTGCCCAATTAGCACATTATCGGGTGCGTTTCGAAGGCGGGCCTGGATGTTGGAAGGCCGCCAACTTTCAGGTGCAGAAGCTGCCCCCGGTGCGACAACATATTATTCAGCCCAGTGATGCTGATATGAATCGATGAAGCAGGATGGGAGGGGACTTGCTTGGCGAGCGTGAACAGCAGTACAGATCAGTTGGACTGAATGATCTATCTTGTGTCGTAATTTCTATCTAATTTCAGTTCTGGGTACTGCAAGTTTTTCTTCCATTTTAGTTTCAGCGTTATGGCTCATAGGTTTGATGTCACACATAATAGATAAAGTTGCCTCCATACTCCCAAAAATCCCCTTTTGCTTCAACATCAGAAAAGGACCAAAGTTATATTATAATTTTCCATGCCAACCTGGAAACCTGGGTCGGACTGTGAATAACAATTTAGTATAAGCTGTTAGTGAATGGTGGTTAGTTAAAACTCTTGTAGCCATTAGAGAATGGGCTTTCATCCAACTATTAGACCTGTTGTATTTCTGAATACTTCCAACGACCATAGCATTGGTCATCCTTTTTGATTTATTCTCTGATGGAAAGGAAGTTGCATCTTCAAGAAACCTCATGCATCTCTGCAGCAATATGTCCCCCTGCCTCCCCAATTCCTGTGGGAAAACAATGCACTGCATATTATAGTTAAATTGATATAACATTGAATATTAACTTGCTTACATCTTTTAGCAATAATCATAAACAGTCAAACATGTTTGTCCATAAACAGTAGCCCAAAATACCATTTGTATATATTTAGATTGGAGTATTTAAATTGATTTTCATACTTTCGCATTTTGTATCTAAAATATTAGGAAAGAAGTAAAATATAATTGTAAAAGATTCAAGCAAATTATTAAGACCATGAAGAATGTAAATCACTAAAAGTCTTCATTTATCTATATCAGCTGGATATGTACTGTGCCTATGTCAAAGCTCCAGAGGTTTTAATATTATTAGGTACATTTTATAACGATAGATCTGGATTTAAAAAAATATATATTTTATTCTCCTATTTCACATTTTCTGGATATTGTTAAATATTTGGATTCTTGCCCTTTCAAATATATAAATAATTTCTTATTAAGGTAGTTACCTCCATTTCCAATATTGGGAAAGACCAGACTATGGACTGAATTTTACCATGAGGTTCAGGAGTCCAATATGGGTTAATTTCCAGGTCATGAACCCACTCAAGTTTGCAACATACATTCGGGCAGCATTTTATTCAAAGCGACCAATTAGTGGGTCCCCTCGGCATTCACCTTCCAAACAGGGATGGCGGGTAGGTTCCAGAAGAGGGAGCTACAGTCAGCATGCCCCTTGGGAAGCCAGCAGCCCTCATTGTGTGACCAGCGGGAGCACTGCTGGGAGTGACAGCTCACACCTCATCACGATTGAAGACACCCATCTTCAGGACTTCCACGCTCAATGGCAAGGTTGTGACGTGGGAAGACAGCCACCTTGCCATTGAGCGTGGAAAACATTTCCCTCAGCTGTAAAACACACTGGATCTCCCAGTAACCAGCAACCCTTCTTCACTTACTAGGGGGCAGGCACAGAGGGGGTTTGCAGGATGCCGGAACTATTGCTGTGCTGCTGCAATAATTACTGTTAAATGGCTCCTTAATTAATTGGATTGCACTGCCAGCGCTGCCAGGTGCAGTTACCATGACCACTGCAGACTCACCTTTGTGCAAAGTAGGGGAGCATATTGTGTGTTGATCCTTGTGTCTTAATAAAGCTCGTAGTCTCAAAGTTGAAGTAGATGCTTTATTGTAAGTTTGTTCTGTCTTCAGTGCTTAACTTACAGTTACCTTGATGCTGCTTGCCTATGTCCTGCTACCAATTCCCCCTTCTGTGAAGTGTGTCCTCACTTCCTGTTCCTCTGTATTTACAGCTCTCCCATGCTCCCTCTAGTGCTTGCTCAGTTGTATTGCATCTACACTGATATACAATCACCACATATTGGAGAGTAGGTTTTTCATGAAATGTATTATCTCCAAAGTCCCACCACACCCAACCGCCTCTGAAGCTGACTCCAGAAGGCTGGGAACATTCTGCCGTACGTGTTAGTATTGAATATAAAATGTTGTTCAAGTATTTTTGTTAAGGGATTTTACGTTATTGAAAATAAAGGTACGGAGTCAAAAATGCTGAATATGATCTAATTTTTCAGACACACTTGAAAATGTAGAAAGTGTTAATCAAAGACTAACAAGGTAAACAAAAGAAAAGAGAAAGAAATAGGTTTTGATTATTCACTTACCTGGAAATGTGCTGAAGTAGCCTAAGGGCTAAATCTTACACCTCTCCACCAACGGATGGGAGCGGCAGATGGTGGGGACGGTGGGTAGGTGGGGTGGTTGCCCATAACATTGCCTGGATGGACATTTTCCCAACCTCTCTGCACTTTTACAATGAGAGAGTTGAGGCCTGCCCACCCTGATCCCAGTTGACGACCTTATGGGGTGTTTCCTGCCTGGCCTTTATTTTCAGGCAGCTGGGAGGAATTCAGGAGCAGGGGGAAAGTCCAGAAGGTCACTCTGCTCAGGCCTCGGATGAGAAGTGGGCACCTGCTTCAATAGCCTCCTTTCCACATCAGACAGATCGCCCCCTCTCCCCCCCCCTCCCCCGCCCACCACAATAACATGCCCCCTGAAGCACAATCAATGGACACAAAATGTAGGTGAAGTCCGAAACAAAAGGCTTTAATCAGCAAGAAGTGAGCCCAGTAGCAGACATACAGAAATGGCCTGGCTGCTGGGGAACACGGGTTCTTATACCCCACCTCATAGGCGGGGCTACCTTCCTCTTGGCCAATAGGAATACAGAGAACACGATACTTGGGCCAATGGGTAGCGAGCCATCTGCATCAATGGCAGCTCACACTCCCAGGTACCGTAATACCCCTAGTCATGCTACCACACACCCCCCCATGGATGCTTCCGGCGCATGGAAGCGGGAGTCCTATGAGATCAGTTGGCTCACGGTGTAACAGTCATCTGGGAGAATTTAAGCATAAATCCACAGAAGTCTGACTGGGTGACATCTACTACGCGGCTTCAGAGTGAGGTGTTGTCTGACCACAGTTAGCCTGTTCAGTTACAGGGAAAGTGTGTTTACTGAAAACAATATAGCATAACCTGTGTAATGTGTAATCTGTGCACATTTATGAAGATATGGGGCTGGATTCTACCTTATTGATTCTATGACCCCATTCCGGCATCAAAATGGTGGACTTTTACTCCAGAAATTCCTGCAAAAAATGTGAAATCAATTTATAGCCCTGCAGAAGGCTAGCAGGGACCCAGAGTGAATCTCGCAGCTTTTGCTGCAGATATGGGCCCCCATACTTCTGGGTCAGAGGCTGCGCATGGCGCCGGCCTCCAGTGACCGCACTGTGCTCCATGGCGGACTCGGACTGTGGAGCCAGACTCAGGAAAGAGACCTCCTGATTGGCGCGCGCCCGATCCTCAAACCCCGCACGTTAATTCGCCAGCCACCTATAAGGCCCCCCCCTCCTCCCGCCCCCGTTTTTCGATCCGCCCGCCCCTAACCCCTAACCCCATTTTGATGCTGAGCGGCCACTCTAAAAAAGGCAGAGTCCCACTGGCGCTGTCCACACCTGGTCGCAGCCGGCAGGAACTCTGCGTGCAGGGTCTGGGGCGGCCTGTGGGGGGGGAGGGGGTCTCCGATCCCGGGGGGGGGGGGGCTCTGATGGGGCCTGGCCCATGATCGGGGCCCACCAATCGGTGGGCCGGCCTCTCGCTCCCCAGGCCTATTTTCTTGCGCGCCGGCCCCTGAACTCCTGCGCCATGTTGCATCGGGGCTGGCACATTGAGGGAGGCCACCGCGCATGTGCGGGTTGGCGCGGCCCACAGTTCGTGCCGGGATGGGAGGCTGCAGCAGCGTGAACCGCTCCAGCGCCGTGCTGGCCGCCTGTAGGGGCCAGAATTGGTACTCCCAGCGGCCTGTTCATTCCATTGTAAAACGCGACGGCATTTCCGACGGCGTGGACACTCTGCTGCCCAATGGGAGAATCCCGCCCAATGGCTGTTGAAATTCATTGTCAAAATGGGAATTTCTACAGAGTAAATCCATCGAGGTTTTCAAAAAGTGCAAATGAAAAATCGAAGCATTTTAATTCTGCCTATACTACAGTAATGTTTTTCCTCCAATGTAAACCAAGACACAAGAAAAAAGTACTGCGAGAGGGTATGTAATGAGAAATTTGATCAGGACATAGAACTGCTGGAATCAATATAGAAACACACTTTTTCAAATGAATTTGCTGCTCAAGATGTGGTCTCTTCGACATTGGGGACCAAATGCAAACTGGGTGACCAATTTACAGAACACACACTCCTGCATGGTTCCAAGCTTCCAGCCACCTGTTATTTTAATTCTTTCTCTTGCTCCCACTCTGACCTTTCTAGTCTTGGATCCTGTGTGGGATGGAAGGCCAACAGTGAAGCAGCTGTAGGTGGTTGGGCCTCGGATGTCAAATTGCTGCCAGAATCAGTACGCCTTAAATTCCCAAAACATGTTCAGGAGGGCTAAGCAGCTGAAATGTGCCACCCAAAGGGCATGCCCTTGTTCTGCATTGTAAAAGAAGAGGAGCAGCATAAACAAGAGGATCTGAGAGTGAGACGCAACGGTGAAAGACAATAGCCAACTCACTAGCAGGGCCGGTTTAGCTCAATGGGCTAGATAGCTAGATTGTGATGCAGAACAAGGCCAGCAGCACAGGTTCAATTCCCGGACCAGCTTACCTGAACAGGCACCGGAATGTGGCGACTCGGGGTTTTTCATAGTAACTTCATACTTGTGACAATAAAAATATATTATTATATTAACCCAGTTCTGAAGAAAAGTATTTTGGACTCGAAACGCTAACTCTGTTTCTGTCTCCACCAATGCTGCCAGACCTCTGAGGTTTACCAGCATTTTCTGTTTTCATTTCATTATTAACCCGGTTGCACTTGGGCTTGTTTTCTGCTTGCTTTGACATTCTGGTATGAGAAAGAAAGTTGCTTAGGAACTTTCAGCGCAGGTTCTTATTTGGTCAATCAGCACAAAATACGGCACAAATTCTGCTACAATTCCAGTTAAAGTGTGCCCCAGGAAAATCCATGGCTGGGATTCTCCAATAATGGGCTAAGTCCCCACGCCCGCCAGGAGACAGGTGCGAATCACTCTCCATTTTTAAGGGGGCTTTCAGGGCCCCGGTGTGCGCCGCGCAGCTCTGGCTGCCGATAAGGGGCCCTGCACTTCTGGCCGTGGGTCCAGCCCCGCCCGACATGGCGGACCTACACAGTGGGCTGGTGCGGAAGAAGATAGGCCCCCCCCCCAGATTGCGCGTGCCCGCCGATCGGTGTCCCCCGATTACGGTCCTGGCTGTTGTGGAGGCCCCCCCTGGAGACTGATCCCCCTGCCCCCACCAGGACGGCCACCTCAGCCACGAAGCCGAGCTCCTGCCAGGTGGAACCATACGCGAACCACGCCGACAGGAACTTGGCTGGTCGACTGTGAAGAATCGCTCTTTCAACCGCTCCCGACCACCGCTGCGCCGACCGCGCGCACACGGCCCGGAGCATCGCTCAAAGATGTCCCGGGTCCGACACCCGATTCTCCCCCCCCCCCCCCCCACTCCGGGCGCGATCGCGGCACGGGGGCTCGGAGAATCCCGGCCCATATATTTAAAATTCATTTTACAGAATATGGGCGGTACTGGTGTTAAGATGCTGGACCAGACTCCAATACTTGTTGGAATACCAGACAAAAACGTCAACCCGTTTTTTTTGTATTTTTAAAACTGTGAGGAAAGTATACTTCACCCCAGGAGTGATGACCCTGACCAATATGCAGCTTTTATGTTAAACAAAATTTAATTTAATCACATAATTTACCACATTAACATCAAAGAAAATAGCTTCACAATTATCAGTTAACCAATTCTAAAACAAGGAAAAACATACTTGCCACTAAATCCAATTAAGCAAGCCATTGCAGATCAAATGCCACTTATAAAGTTAACAGAACAGGCTAACTTGCTTATCTGTGAAGACCTTTGGAGAGAGAGGCTCTTTTAAGAACAACTTGAAAATCATTCTGTCTGGTCAGACTCTTCTGCCTTGCAAGGCCATTTCAGAGGTAATTTAAGAGTCAACCACATTGCTGTTTATCTGGAGTCACATGTAGAATAGACCAGGTAAGGATGGCAGATTTCCTTCCCTAAAGGACATTAAACTTGATCCTGCCTGCCGTCATGTAATCAAGGTCTTTGAAATGTGTAATTTGATCCAATTGATGTTTGGCATAGTGAATACACTAAAATAAAAACAATATTGCAGATGCTGGAAATCTGAAATAAAAACAGAAGATGCTGGATAAATACAGAAAGTCTGGCAGCATCTATGGAGAGAGTTAATGGAGAAAAGGATTTAACAGCTCTGAAGAAGTCATATGCACTCGAAAAATTAACTCTGGGCATGATCGAGTGGTCTCGTCGCACCCAAATTGGGCAATGTCACCCCCACATGCATGGACATTACCCCACCCCCACACAATGAGGACCCCTGCTATGAGGTCGCTGAGGGCCCCCCTTTTCAGGCCTTGCGAGACGTTGCAATCTGAATCTTGCCCTCACTGGACGATACCAAGATATACATATTTAAATGATCCATTAGGCGTCTGATTCTCCCGAGACCCAGGAACAGAGACAGAGACCTCGCCATGGTTCCATTTAGCATTGATCCACACAAACGTGGCCCAGGTGTAACAGCACGTGGAGGGGTCTCCCAGGCCATTGGAGATCCCTGGGTAGTTAGCAAGGAAGGGTGATACTCTGGCTTCCCTCTGGCACCTGGGAATCTTGGCAGTGCCAGGGTGCCCAGGTGGCAGGGTGGCAATGCCAAGGCCATGGTCATGAAAGGAGGGATGGTGGTGGGGGGAGTATGAAGGGTGTGGGAGGTGAAGGACGGGTATGAAGGGGCCTTCTAAAGGTTGGGACAGGTGAAGAGTAGGTCCTGAAAGTGGAGGGGGCCGAAAGGGGAAGTGGGAAGGCCTGAAAAAGGGGTCCCTCAACAGCTCCATAGCAGGTGTCCTCACTGGGAGGGGTGGGGGGGGGGGGGGAGAGATAATGCCCATGTGTATGGGGGTGACATTGCCCATGGATGGGGTGTGTGTGGGACTTCAAGCTCACTTAAAGATCAGGGCACCCTTTCAAAATGGTGGCCTGATCTCTGAGGAGCCAGTCTGGTTAGTGAGTTCAGCTCCCCAGTGATGACAAAAGTTCTAAATGTGGGCTAGACCAGGGAGAAACTCTCAAGCCCTCCAGAAAAATACCCATGTGGATTTTTCTGTTTTATGTAGTGCTAACACTACTGCTTTCAGACAACAGATAATGCTCAATATTTGGGGTACTGAACTGTGAGAGAGTGCATAGGAGATGGTCACTTTCACAGCTTAGCTACCAGATTCAGCAGGTAGCCAAGGCTCACAGGGCTCATACATACATATTCAAATGAAAAACAATCCCAACACAATTTCCCATCAGAGAAAAAAAACCCCGCAAAACAAAGAAAAGATCAAGCAAAAGATCTAGCATCTAGCCAAACACACCTCCATCTCCCAACAGTGCAAATGTAAACCTTAATTCACTCAGCTCTGCCACTGGCCCCAAATCAATACAGAAGGCATTACAAATAACGTCTGCAAAATGAAAAAACAAGAAACTTTTTTAGACATGAACGTTGCAGCAAAGTTCAAAGTTCTCAGTCCGCCACCAGTCCTTTCCTTTTCACGAAGTCCAGCACTTCTTCAGGTGACTCAAAAAAAAAATGTCGCTCCTCACATGTGACCCAGAGACGGGCCGGATACAGCAGTCTGAACTTCACCTTTTTCTTAAAAGGGGTCGACCTTATCTGGTTAAACCCCGCTCTTCTCCTGGCCACCTCTACACTCAGGTCCTGATAGATCCACAGGATACTGTTGTCCCATTGACAGCTCTGTATCTGCTTGGCCCACCGTAAAATACACTCCTTATCCAAATAGCTGTGGAATTTCACCACCATTGCCCTCGGGGGGCGGGGGAGGGGGGGGGTTGTTTCCCATTCGCGGCTTCCTCGCGAGCACTCTGTGAGCCCTGTCCACCTCCAAGGATCGGGGGAATGCCCCATCCCTCAGCAGCTTCTCGAACATGCCTGCTATGTATGCCTCAGCGTCCGTTCCTTTGGACCCCTCCGGAAGCTCAACAATTCTCAAGTTCTGCCGTCGGGACCTATTATCTAGGTCCTCCACCTTTTCCAGGAGCCTTTTCTGCTGGTCCCGCAGCATCCCCACTTCCAACTTCACTGCAGTTTGATGTTCCACCTGGTCAGCCAGCACTTTCTCTACTTTCTGGATTGCCCGATCTTGGGCATCCAATCTAAGCTCCAGCCTTGCAATTGCCTCTTTAATCGGGTCCAAGCAGTCCTGCTTCTGCTTGGTGAAGCCCTCCTAGATAACTTGCATCAACTGCTCCATTGACCGCTGGGTCGACAAGCCAGAGCTCCGGTCGTCCGCCATGCTGTCTGCTGCTGCAGCTTCAGCCCAAGCCTTCTCTGTTCTTCTGTTTCGGCCTTTACGAGCACTTCTAGTCCTCCTCTCCATGCACCGATGTGGGAACCCAGTACACAATTGTCACTGTCATCGATTTTTCAAATCAAGTCCGGTAGAAAATCGGGGGAAAAGGTCCAAAAGTCTGACCTGAGCGGGAGCCACCAAATGTGCGACTTACTCCTTCATAGCTGCCACCGAAGTCCACGGGGCTTTAACCGTTATTCCATTTCTATGTTCCTGCTCTGACCTTTTCCCAGCATTCCCAGAGTTTCCTTGCCCTCACCCTCTCAGCAGCATCCACATTCACTGAATCATTCTCCAGCGTTTCTGTCATTCCCAGCATGATGCCAGCATTAAACACGTTTTTTCCCTTCTCTTTCAGCATTTTGTTCCCTCCATTACACGATGGTCCACTCTTACAATCACCTGTTAGGTGACTGACACTTTCCTGAACTAATCAAGGGGTCTCAGCTGAGAATTAGGACTAATGAAACTAAATAAGGGGCTAAACCCAGATAAGGATTCCCATAAGAATGTGATCCATTTGACTGATCAGAGAGAAGAATTGTAGCCGTCGAAGATCCATGAAGCATTCGTGAAAATTACTTTTAAGAAGGCCTTTTGTTGAAATTACTTTTAATTTGTAAATCTGGAGTCATTATTATTTTGAAGATTTTGTTTTCACTCTTCAATGTCTCAGTGACATTTCAATGTTCTCACAGAAAAGTTTTTTGCTTTAATTTTGTACAAATGTACCAAATGAGTTCTTAAAGAAATAAACAGTGCTTCGTATATCTATTCAACCAGACTGAGACCTTGGGCGAAATTCTCCGACCCTGCGGAGAATTCTGCACCTTTGGGAAGGCCCGATGCTGGAGTGGTTGGCGCCACTCCGCTACGCCGGGACCCCCCGCCCCGCTGGGTAGGGGAGAATCCCGGCCCTTATCTATGAGCGACAGATAATGGGAATCTTACTATTTGACTCCAGGCCCACAACAATGTGAATGGTGCTTAACTGCTCTCTGAAATACAAGCCACTTAGTTGTATCAAACTGCTACAAAAACCTGAAAAATAATAAAACTGGATGGAGTACCTGACATCGACCGAGGATTTGGATATGACAAAGGCACACCCAGTTCGATTGATCCTTCTCACTATCACCTGGGGAGTTGTGTTAATTTCGGACAGTTATCCCACAGACTAGTCAATCAGTGGCCTGACACAGTCATACCTTTCAGACAACATCCCAGAGGAACTCCTCCTTCAGCATGTCCTTCCCACCAGCAGGACAGACCCACCAGAGTGATATACAGTCAGGAGGGAGTGGCCCTGGATGTGCTCAACATTGTCCTGAATTGTCACAAAACTGACAGAAGGGTTTGAAATACGGAGATCTCGCCCCTGAACATGGCACCTACCATTTTCGAGGAGGCGGAATAAGTCCAGGTCAGGATTTATACATATGCATTTCATGGAGGTGGCTACCCATACAAATTAGCAGCTCTCTCCAGTCATGTCTGATTTTTATTAGCTAGGGGCACAACAGATTAGACCTGGTAGAAGCTGCTCTAAATTTTAAGAAGTGTTTTGAAAAGGTAGGCACCTTTTTGAAGCGGTAAAGTGCCTTTTTGGATTTGCTTCCTGACACCTTTGGGTGAGGCAAGGTTTCTTTTGGAATTGTTAAAAGTGGGCATTATTGAGTGTAAAAGTTAATAAACTCATTGGAGCTGTCAAGTGAGTTGTCAAAAGGAACTCAAAAGTTTCAAAAGCAATTGTCAAGCAATCAAGGCATTTGAAACTGCATCCATTTAAATCTTTGGAAAAATTGCGTGGTGTTAAAAAAAAGTAACTGCTTGCAATTTCACTGTCTGTTCACATAAGCTTGAGGTTTAGCATTATGGAATTTGTACTGCATGACTGATTTCACAATCTTCTATTATCACAGTGCATGTCTTCCATTTTACAGCTTGATTGACAACTCTAAGTGGCATAGACACTTTGAAGTGAGACTGAATTCCAATGTTTTCTTTTATAAGGGATTAAGCACTTGGCTGGAATGTTTGGGATTATGTCGGTGAATGAATGTATGTGTAATGAATGGTCTTTTATGAATGAGAGTGCTTTTTTGAAATAGTGTCCAATTGACACTTAAAACTTTATTTTATTTACTCTCATGACTTATGAGATCTGCCCATGGTGGATACTGAGTTGGCATGGTAGGTGTAAGTGCAAAGGATGGAGCAAGGGGGACATGGGTTGGTATTATGTTGGCATTAAGTTGGTATGGGCTATAAGAGGCATGGTAGTGGGTAGAGGGGAATAGGTTGATATGGAGGTATGAGGGGTTATGAGAAGGGGCGCAGACGGGCATCCACTCTGTCACAGATCTGCAATTTTGTCCTTTCATTTCTTCCACCATTTTTCTTGATTTTGTGTTTGCACAAAACCTTTCCAAAATGTTCCAGTTCTGATCGAAGGCTATCAACCTGAAATATTCTCATCGTTTCTCTGCTGCCTGAGAGTTTGTGACATTTGCTGGCTTCCTTACTGTAGAGAATCTGTGATTCCAATCTATGTCAAAGTTAATCTCATGTTGCAAACCCAAAGCTCTCTGTGGCTGCCTCTGAATATTTGTAGATGCAAACTGGGAATGAAAATATCCAAAGTTTACTTAGTGTCAAGTGCCTTTGATTTCCTCAGACAATATCTGAAAACTGAAGTCATACTGCATTTAGGAAGGAAATTAATGAACGTGAAATTGAGTTTATGTAGTTTGGTAATGTAATTTATTATTTCAGACAGTGTATTTTGCCCCACTGCCATTGCACCTGGAAATTACATTGTTTTCCCGATACTAATGAAGAAAATAATTAAAAGCACTGGATAGTGCATCGTTGCTTAGCAAGTTTATTGCAGTGTTTTTAACGACGGGCCCGTTTAGCTCCGTTGGCTAGACAGCTGGTTCGTGATGCAGATCAAGGCCAGTAGCAGAGGTTCAATTCTGGCCCCACCCTCTTGACCAAGCCCCTCCCCTGAGGCATAGAGATGCTCAGGTTAAATCACCACCACTCAGCTCCCCACCAAGGGAAAAGCAACCGATGGTCATCTGGGACTATGGCGCATTTACTTTACTTTTACTTATATACCAACCATCTCGATTGTCTAAATAACATAAGTTAACATAATGCATTGTATGGAAATCCTTTTCCTCTATTATATGCGTTGAGGTGGGTATGCAAATGAAAGGAAGATGTATATATTTTTTTAACTTTGGTTTTCATGAGGCTGTTAATTCCGTTAAAAGGGCACTGTAGGATCTTCCAGTGATGACAACGTGCTGAGCAGTCACATGTTAGGTGGCTCTCCTCCCGTGGATCCGAAAAACAGCCACGTTTCAATGAAATGCGCGAAAAAGACGTTGCAATCCAGTCCCCAACCTTAATAAGACAAAGAAAGGAAGAAAGCGAGAGACCTAAAGCGAAAATGCTCGAAAGAAACCAAGCTAGAGGCAGAACAGACACCAGGAGCAGAAGGGACCAGGGGTGAACACACTTGGATGAGCACGAGGCAGCAGAGAGGAACTTTCACTGAAACAAAAAAAGCAGGACAAGCAGAAGCAAATTTCCCTTGTACCAGGAGGGAACTGGAATGCATCCTTCGCCGAGGCTCTGAGGGAGCACCAGCAGAAAATAAAAGCAGAGGTGAAAGCAGGCATAGAGGCCGCAGTGAAGGCAGCGGTGACCAAGACCCTGGCCAAAATACAGCTCGCCCTGAGCAGAGCAGAGAAGAGACTGGAAGCCCAAGAGGCCACCAGTAAAGATTTGGAAAAGGCCGCAACTGACAAGAGCGATCAGATCGCGGCACTGGAAAAGGAGGTGGCGAGGCTGGTGACGACACAGGGGAACCAGAAGGGCAAAGTGGACGACCAAGTGAACTGCTCGAGAAGGCAAAAGGTACGGATTGTGGGCCTACTGGAGGGTATCGAAGACAGGGACCTCACGGTATACGAGGCCGAGATGCTAGGCAACCTAATGGCGAGGAAAACTTTCCGCAACCTACCAGAAATGGTAAGAAGTCTTCCAACATCAGGTTAAAGTCCAACCGGTTTGTTTCAAATCACTAGCTTTCAGAGCACTGCTCCTTCCTCAGGTGAATGGAGAGTTAGGTTCCAGAAACATTTATACAGACAAAGTCAAAGATGCAACACGATACTTTGAATGTGAGCATTTGCAGACAATTAAGTCTTTACAGAGCCAGAGATCGGGGTAACCCCAGGTTAAAGAGGTGTGAATTGTCTCAAGCCAGGACAGTTGGTAGGATTTCGCAAGCCCAGGCCAGATGGTGGGGAATGAATGTAATGCGACATGAATTCAAGGTCCCAGTTGAGGCCGTACCCATGTGTGCGGAACTTGGCTATAAGTTACTGCTCTGCGATTCTGCATTGTCCTGAAGGCCGCCTTGGAGAACGCTTATCTGAAGATCAGAGGCTGAATGCCCTTGACTGCTGAAGTGTTCCCCGACTGGAAGGGAACATTCCTGCCTGGCGATTGTCGTGTGGTGTCCGTTCAACCGTTGCCGCAGCGTCTGCATGGTCTCGCCAATGTACCACGCTTCGGAACATCCTTTCCTGCAGCGCATGAGGTAGACAACGTTGGCCGAGTGACATGAGTATGTACCGCGTACCTGGTGGGTGGTGTTTCCACGTGTAATGGTGGTATCCATGTCGATGATCTGGCACGTCTTGCAGAGATTGCCATGGCAGGGTTGTGTGGTGTCGTGGTCGCTGTTCTGAAGGCTGGGCAGTTTGCTGCATACAATGGTTTGTTTGAGGTTGCGCGGTTGTTTGCAGGCAAGTAGTGGGGGTGTGGGGATGACCTTGGCAAAATGTTCGTCTTCATTGATGATGTGTTGAAGGCTGTGAGGAAGATGTCATAGTTTCTCCGCTCCGGGGAAGTACTGGACTATGAAGGATACTCTGTCAGTTGTGTCCCGTATTTGTCTTCTGAGGAGGCTTGTGTGGTTCTTTGCTGTGCCGCGTTGGAACTGCCAATTAATGAGTCGAGCGCCATATCCCGTTCCTACTGGGGCATCTTTCAGCAACTGTAGATGTCTGTTACGCTCCTCCTCGTCTGAGCAGATCCTGTGCATACGGAGGGCTTGTCCATAGGGGATGACTTCTTTAACGTGTTTAGGGTGGTAGCTGGAGAAGTGGAGCATCGTGAGGTTATCCGTGGGCTTGCGGTAAAGCAAAGTGCTGAGGTGACCATCATTGATGCAGATGAGTGTGTCCAAGAATGCAACCGATTTTGGAGAGTAGTCCATAGTGAATCTGATGGTGGGATGGAACTTATTGATGTCATCGTGTAGTCATTTCAGTGATTCTTCGCCGTGGGTCTAAAGGAAGAAAATGTCATCGATATATCTGGTGTATAACGTTGGTTGAAGGTCCTGTGCAGTGAGGATGTCTTGTTCAAACTTGTGCATGAAGGTGTTGGCATATTGAGGTGAAAATATGGTCCCCATGGCTGTTCCGTGTGTCTGGATGAAGAACTTGTGAAGGTGAAGACGTTGTGATCCAGAATGAAGCTGATGAGTTGCAGAATTGCGTCTGAAAATTGGCAGTTGTTGGTGTTGAGTACTGAGGCTGTTGCAGCAATGCTGTCGTCATGGGCGATGCTGGTGTAGAGTGCCGAGACGTCCATTGTAATGAGGAATGTTCCTGGTTCAACTGGTCCATGAACGCTGAGTTTCTGTAAGAAGACCGCCGTATCGCAACAGAAGCTGGGCGTTCCTTGTACGATGGGTTTCAAGATGCCCTTGATGTAGCTGGACAGGTTCTCACACATTGTCCCATTTCCTGATATGATAGGATGGCCTGGTGTGTTGGCCTTGTGTATTTTTGGGACGCAGTAGAGATCTCCAACGTGGGGAGTACGTGGGATGAGAGCACATAGGGTGCTCTGAAGGTCTGGATCCAAGGTCTTGATCAGTCTGTTGAGTTGGCGAGTGTGTCCCTTGGTCGGATCTGTGGGTAACTCTCTATAGTTTTCCTGGTTGTTGAATTTTCAGTATACTTCTTTTCAGTAGTCCGTTCTGTTCAGTATGACGGTGGCCCCTCCTTTGTCTGCTGGTTTGATGATGATGTTGCGGTTGGTCTTGAGAGCGCGGATGATGTTGCGTTATGCTTGGGTGACGTTCGGGGCTGTCTTGTGAATGCGACTGATGAATCTGGCATTGACGCAACTGCTGACGGCTTGAGCATATATGTTGAGTCTAGGGCAGTGGCCTTCCGGAGGGGACCAATTCGACTCTTTCCTCTTTGGTTGCCACACTGCAGATCTGTTGGTCTGCTGTTCCGGTTCATTGGTTGTTTCATTGGGTTCGCTGTCGGCCTCTTGTGGTCTGTGGAAGAACTCACGGAGCCTCAATCGCCTGATGAAATCTGGAACCTACCTCTCCATTCACATGAGGAAGGAGCTGCGCTCCAAAAGCTAGTGATTTGAAACAAACCTGTTGGGCTTTAACCTGGTGTTGTAAGACTTCTTACTGTGCTCACCCCAGTCCAACGCCGGCATCTCCACATCATGGCCACCAGAAATGGACAGGGTACACTGGTCGCTGCACCCGAGACCCAATGCTGGGGAGCAACCGAGGGCAGTAATAGGCAAACTGCACGGTACCAAGACGGGGAAACAATCCTGCGCTGGGCCAGTCAGACCAAGAACTGCCAATGGGAAGGACATAACATCAGGGTATACTAAGACATTGGGGTGGACCTAGCCAGGAAACGGGCTGAGTTTAACAGAGCGAAAGCACCTCTTTATAAGAACGGCATATGCTTAGATATGCTGTACCCAGCGAAACTCTGGGTCACATATCAAGACACAGGATATTTCTTCACAGCCCCCGCCGAGGCAAACAGGTTTGTCGAAGAATGCGGGCTTGAAAACCGACTGCAGGGGAAGACATGCCCCAGGCAAGGAGCAACAGCATGCCGAAGTGCGGGGTGGGGAGGGCTAAGGCAACATCTAACCTCTCCCCCCACAACCCCCCCCCCCCCCCACCCCCACACCCCCCACAGGAAACACACACTGAATGACAAAAGGCAAACCACTACCTGAGGGACCACTTCAGGTGGGAGAGCATGGACCAGTACGAGAGAATAAGCAGAGCAGAGAAGGGAAAGCAAGCGAGAGGAGTTCAGGGTAAGATGGGGAGAGAACGGGCAGGAACCATAGAGAATGGGTGAGGGAGAAGTGAGACAGTAACCCCCGGGAGAGGGGGTCACCGCACTAGCAAGAAAGCTAGCGCCGGAGGTATGCAATAAAGGGGACGCCGCCAGGCCGGGGGGTGGTGTGGACCACACAACAGGGGTGGGGGAGCAAACAGGGATAGGATCGGGGGGAAAGAGGGACAAAAGAGGGGTAAATGGGAGGGGGGTATAAGAGGGGGGGGGGGGGGGACAGTTCGGGGGGGGGGGGGGTGGTTACTGGGAGGGTGGGAAAATTAGGGCCAGAACAAGAGCAGTAATAATGCTACAAAAGGCCACAACCAGGGGCTCTGAACAAGGAAGCACTGCAAGCAACCACCCAGTACGGTCTCTGGGTGAAGGGAGACACCGGAGTGCAGAGGCCTACCCACGTGGCGGATGCACAGTAGTCAGCCACGCTCTGTGCCCTCTGGACAAAGGGAGACCCCGGAGTGCAGGGGCAGACCCACGTGTCGGACGCAACTACGGCAGCCATGTTGGGTACCCCCTGGATAAAGGAAAGCCCAGGAGTGCAGGGACCCAACCGCATGGGGAGAGCAGTGACAGTGGCCATCTTGGATTAACCCCTAACAAAGGGAAACCCCAGAGTGCAGGGGCGCGTCCACCAGGTAAGTATGGTTAATCCCACAGGAGCAGGGGGGCAGAAGCCCCCCACCAGGATAGTCACCTGGAACGTAAGGGGGCTCAACGGCCCAGTGAAAAGATCCAGAGTCTTCACCCACCTAAGAACCATGAAAGCAGGCATGATCTTCCTCCAAGAGACGCATCTGAGAGAGCAGGACCGACTACGGGCAAGAAAGGGCTGGGTGGGGCAGACATATAATTCCTGCTACAGGACAAGAGCCAGGGGGGTGGCAATACTGATCAGCAAGAGGTCGATGTTTAGAGCGGTGTCATGTGAGAGTACCTTTAAGAAATAGATGTTTAAGCAATGTACCTTTAAGAAAATAGTGATGTCAGAGAGTGGGTGGAGCTGAGCTCAGTTCGGCCATTTTGAGGTTAGTTCTGGGTTTTAGTTTCAGTTTGAGACAGCAGCTTGGGTGTGACTGTGTTTTTGTGGCTGTGAGCTGCATGAAGAAAAAGCAAGGTGTTGGAGCTGAAGTAAACCAAGCTGATATATTTCTGCCATCCAACAGAAAATATATATTAACTGTGACCTGGTGTGTTACTGTTTTTGTGAAGGTGAAGTCTTTTGGATGTGTAAAGCAACAGTTTGAAGGATTGGGTCGTGTTGTATTATTTTCAGGGTTATCTTTGAAGTAAGGGATGTTAAGAGATCCAATGTTTATTTAAAAGGTTAATTTGAGTTCATGGAATAAACATTGTTTTGTTTTAAAAACCACCTGTCCATAATTGTAATACTACACCTGGGGAACAAGCTGTGTGCTTCAAAAGCAACAATCCATTAAAGGTGGGGGTTGGTTGAACTCCATGATACATTTTGGGGTTCTGAAAACACCTCTCCCATAACAACAGCGAAGACGGTTACGGACCCAGGGGACGGTATGTCATGGTTAGGGGGGCCCTGGACTGGGCGCAAATAGTACTAGTTAACCTGTATTCTCCTGTAACCACCTAAGATGTCCACAAACGGACACAAAATGGAAGACTGCAAAGAGTGCAGGGTAAACGGACATGTTAAAGAGCAAACAGCTTGCAGAAGCAATTATGCATTGAAACAATTGCAGAAACCAGTTTCCTGGCAGCTGCAGAGATCAGGCAGCGCTGTAAATGGGAAAGCCGTTAACATAGTAATGAGGTGATACCGGGCAGTCCCAGGTACAATGGATACAATTAAGTATCAATTGATACTTTTAATAGCAGCCCAGACACGATGGAGCCAGAGAAGCCCAGGACAATGAGTCCTAAGAACGGCCCCAGCCATCAAGGAACGGCCCTAGGATTGGGGGGTTCAAACCATATCGTTTGGGAAGAGGCCCAATCGATCCCCAGCAGGTGAGGAAGCCCGCCCCATGGGGCGCGGACCCCTAGGACCTATAAAAGAGAGGTCCCACGCATGGTTCAGTCTTCTGATTATTTCTCCTGATTCCGGCTTCTGAATCCAGCCTCGAGACCCCTGTCTTCTCCATCAGCCGATTGAACTGAAGCCGCCAATAAGTAAGTGCCTAACGACGATCACTACCTGACCCCGGCATTACTTATACCCTTGCCGACCGATAGTGACCCGAAGCCTGCAGCCCAGAACGGAACGAAGGCCTTGTTCCCTGACCTCGCAGTTCCTTCTTAGCTAAGTATTAGTCGTTTAGTGGTAGAAGTAAGTTAGTCTTTAGCGTGTGCATGAGTGTTATTATAATTGTGTTATAATAAACTCTAATTGTTTTGGACTTACTAATTGGTGTACAGTTTTATCGCTTGAACTTGACCTTGATACTTGTGACGGTGTCTTTACGGCACCTGGCGACTCCAGAGCTTAGAACGTGAAACAGAGCCAAGTGAGTGTTAAGCACACTCACCAAAAACGAGCAACACTCCCAACTGGGACGACACGGAATTCATTAAAAAGACCATGGCGGAAACCCCCGACAGAGTGATGCACCAACTAATCATGGTGGGGGGGACTTCAATTGTGTACAGGACCCAATGACTGACAGTTCAAACCCCAAAACAGGGAAGACCTCAAACATGGCACAGGAACTCGGTTGTTTTATGGAACAGATGGGGGCGGTGGACCCCTGGAGGCTCATCCACCCAGGGGAAAAGGTGTTCTCCTTCTGCTCCCCTGTACACAACATATATACCAGAATTGACTTCTTTGTGGTGGGGCAAATGGTGCTTCCAGGGCTGATCAAAGCAGAATACTCCGCAATTGTGATCTCTGACCACGCTCTACATTATATGGATGTGACGTTGAAGACGGCAAGGGCCCAATGCCCCACATGGAGGTTGGACACTGCCCTACTAGCCGATAATACTTTCAACGAAAGGATATCACAGGCCTTAGTGGAATATACAGAGAACAACCAAAACGAGGAGATCTCATCCTCCACGTTTTGGGAAACGCTAAAGGCCGTAATTCGAGGGGAAATTATCACTTTCAAAGTGCAAAGAGATAGGGAGGAAAGGATGGCTAGGCAACAACTGGTCGACTCCATACGGGAGGTAGACTGTAAATACTCTGAGGCCCTGACAGTAGAGTTCCTGGCCGAGAGGAAAGAGCTACAAAGGAACTTTGAGCTGCTCTCCACTAGGAAAGCAGTGTACCAACTCCGCCAGGCACAGGGACCCTATACGAATACGGAGCCAAAACCAGCTGCCTGCTGGCACACCAGCTGAGAAGGCAGGCAGTCACCAGAGAAATTGCACAAATCAGGGGCAACAGAGGCACATTAGAAACAGACCCAGAAAAAGGTCAACAAAACCTTCAAGGCCTTCTACTGAGCGCTGTTCACCTCAGAACCCCCAGCAGGGAAGTCAGGGATGAAACAGTTCCTCGATGGACTAGACATGCCAGTCATGGAGGACAGAAAACGGGGCTTGGAAACACATGGACAGTATTAGCTCCATGCAGGCGGGGAAGGTGTAGCCATCTCAGATGGCCACCTGCAAAGGATGATGGGAATTATGGCCAGGTTTGGGACACAGACAAGCTGCAGCTTGTATCTTTGCAAACGGCAGCCCAGAAGTATGCAGGAATTCACACCTGCAAATGGGCCATTCAAGGCGATTAAAATAACAATGGGACCATCAGGTCCATCGCATCATCTTCCAGACTAGGCAGCACCGAGGTCCTGCTCGGAGCCCTCCCAGGATTGGCCACTGATGCCCATCCCAAATGTGATGTGGTAGCCCCTGATTGGATGTGACCAATCAGAGGGTGGAGCCCTGAGGAATTGATTGACAGCGACCCAGAAACTGCCCACAAAAGGGGCAGGAAAACTCAAGCCAGTTAAAAGACAATGCAGCCATGATTTCTATCTCTCTTGGATCCGGCCTATGCCAACCCAAGTGCATCATTACGACCAGACAGACAAGTTCAAGAACAACGATCGGTTAGCAGATAGATGAGCCCAGCAGAAACAGAGCCACTTCTTCCACCCAGCCACACAAGATCCGGACAAAGGCCTTGTCCATCTGCACAGAGCCAATTGCCCTGAAGTTAAGTACAGGTTATTGTAGTTGTTAGGTGTAGTTTAACTTGTAGTGTTTTATGCTGCAAGTTGAAGTAATTCTTGTGTGTAAATAAACTACCTTTGAATTTGAACTGACTAACTGGCTGTTTGGTCCTTTGATCGATATCCGGTAAAGCCTTGTGGTGGTATCATTTGATACCTGGCGACTCTGAAAACCAATATTATCATTAATAACTGCCATATCTAGTTAACTTGGCAACATTCTTGGTGCTGATTTGCAATATTATTGGCGTCTCCGGTGCCGATTGGTAATAAAGGCGCCAGGACCGGACGGGTTCCCGGCTGACTTCTATAAAAACTTTGCGACAGCACTGGCCCCGCACTTGCGGGAGATGTTCACAGACTCACTGGCAAGGGGCACATTGCCACCTACACTAACATAGGCCGCAATCTCGCTAATATCTAAAAAAGACAAAGATCCAACGGAATGTGGGTCATACTGACCCATCTCACTACTAAATGCAGACATCAAAATATTGGCCAAAATCTTAGCCAAAAGGCTGGAAGACTGCTTATCAGAGGTGGTCGCAGAGGACCAGACCGGCGTTGTCAAAGGTAGCCAGCTATCCTCGAACATCAGGCGCCTGCTGAACGTGATAATGGCCCCATCTGGGGAGCGACACTAGAGGTCATTGTCTCCCTGGACGCAGAAAGGGCCTTTGACAGAGTCAGGTGGAAATACCTCATAGAGGTACTGGAGCGGTTCAGGCTCGGAACAGGGTTCACCTCCTGGGTGAAGCTCCTAAACAATTCTCCCATGGCGAGTGTAAGAACAAACAACACCAACTCCCAGTACTTCGAGCTGCACAGGGGCTCCAGGCAGGGATGCCTGCTATCCTCGCTGCTGTTCGCCCTAGCGATTGAACCATTGGCGATCGCTCTCAGAACAGCAAAAAACTGGAGGGAGCCAAAGGGGAGGCAGAGAGCAAAGTCTCGCTCTATGCAGATGACCTGCTCCTCTACATCTTGGACCCAAAAAGCAGCATGGAAGGAATCATTGCGCGCCTGAAAGAGTTTGGAGCCGTCTCGGGCTACAAACTCAAAATGAGCAAAAGCGAGATCTTCCCGGTGTACCCACAAGGGGAGGGGCAGCACTGGTGGGACTGCCGTTCAAACAAGCCCAACATAAATTCCGCTACCTGGGGATCCAAATCGCTCATGACTGGAAGGGGATCGAAAATGGAAGCTGACCAGGCTGACAGAGGAAGTCAAAAAGGACCTGCAAAGATGGAATACACTCCCACTCTCCCTCGCGGAGAGAGTACAGACGATTAAAATCAATGTTCTGCCCAGGTACCTCTTCCTACTTAGATCTATCCTGATCTATATCCGCAAGGCCTTTTTCAAATCACTGGACAAACTAATCATGGCATTCGTATGGGTGGGAGTGGGGGGAGGGGGGGGGGGGGGGTGAAGAATGCTGGGATCCCAAAGAAGGATTTACAAACAACAAAGTCCAGGGGAGGGCTAGCCCTCCCAAACCAACAATTCTACCACTGGACGGTGACAGCCGAGCGATAACGGGATGGATCAAGGAGCCAGAGGCCGAGTGGGTGCGCACGGAGGAGGCCTCCTGCAAGGGGACCTCTCTCCAGGCCCTCACCATGGCGGCACTCTCATCCCCACAAAAAGAAGACTCCAGCAGCCCAGTGGTGGGAGCTACCCCCCAGACCTGGAACCAACTACGGCAGCAATTCGACCTGACCAAAATGTAGGAGAAAGCCCCCATCTGCAACAACCATAGGTTCACCCCAGCGCTCACTGACGCCACCTTTAAAATGTGGAGACAGGACGGGGGGCCACAGACAGTCAGGGACCTGAAAAAACGGCAGGATCACAACACTAGACGAACTGACAGAGAGATTTCAGCTTGCTAGGAGGAACAAACTAAGGTACCTGCAACTTAAAAGCTTCCTACGGAAGGAGACAAGGCTGTAACCACGACTGCCACGGCAGCCACTACTAGAGAAGTTACTTGACATGAACATCCTAAGCAAAGGAAACTGTAGCGACATGTATGAACAACTGGTAGCGAGGGCTGACACCGAGAAAGTAATGGGAGGAAGACCTGGGGATCGAAATAGGGTGGGGACTCTGGAGTGAAGCACTGCATAGGGTCAACCCCACCTCCACGTGCACAAGGTTCAACCTGATGTAACTAAAGGTGGTACATAGAGCCCACTTAACAAGAACCCGAATGAGTAGGTTCTTCCCAGGGGTGGAGTACAGATGTGAACGGTGCCGAGGAGGCCCGGCCAACCATGCCCACATGTACTGGTCGTACCCCAGACTTGTTGGGTACTGGACATCCTTCTTTGAGGCAATGTCCAAATTGGTGGGGATGAGGGTGGAGCCATGCCCGAAGGTGGAGGTCTCCGGGGTATCAGACCAGCCAGATCTATTCATGGAGAGGTGGGCAGATGCCCTTGCCTTTGCCTCCCGATCGCCCGCCGTAGAATCCTGTTCGATTGGCGGTCAGCAGCACCACCACAACGCCATATTGCGTCAGGGCCAGCGCGCTTAAGACATTCCCCGCGCATGCGCAGGATGGTGCGGCTCAACTGCGCATGCGCAGGATTGAGCTGCCCCAACTCGTGAAGTTGGAGGTCGTGAAATCGCGAAGCGGAGAATCATCCCCAATATCTTCTCAGTTTTTTCTTTCTCTTTTGTGTACATCTGTAAAAAATAGGGATTTTCCAAGCCCGCGCTGTGTCGGAGAATCGGCGGGGATGCGGGAAATTCCCGCCATGCTTCTCCGATGCTGGGCCATGATTATCCAGCAATCAGAGGATCAGTGGCAATCGCGCCCTTGTGGTCACCGCGGCACCGGTTGGGGGCCGCTGAAATAGGTCCCCGCGGCGATTCTCCACGGTCGACCAGCCGAACTCCCGTTGAGTTCCGCCGAATCCCGCTAGCGTGGTTCCAACCTGGTCCGGCAGGAGGTCGGACCCACGGCCGCGGTGGATGTCCTGGTACGTGAGGGAGAACTGACTCCGGGGGGCCTCAACGAGGTCCAGGCCCATGATTGAGGGGCTTCCGATCAGCGGGCGCCCACGACCTGGAGGGAGCCTTCCTCTTTCCACGTGGGCCCGGTGTTAGGTCTCCAACCTGTTCCTCTGCGCCAGCCCGGAGACGGCAACCACTCGCATGTGCCGGCACGTAGACACCAAACACACACATGCGCCGGCATGGAGATAGCTGTGCAGGACTGCATTTTGGTGCCGGAACAGCGTGCAGCACTCTGGCGCCGTGCTAGCTCCCTGAAGACTGGTGAGTTTCTGGGCCAGGATGCCCATTGACACCGTCGTACACCACTTCGGAAAACCAATCAAAAACATCTATTTACAAAAAAGGGCACTGCAGTGTATAAAGTGAGTTTGAAGTCACAGAAGGTGAAAAAATTGGTGACGAGGATTGTGGCAAGGAAAACACTGCTGATGTACAAAATCGGCGATGGAGACGGGGCGAGAGCGGAGGAGAAGATTCATGGGATCGGATTCACATGTTGATCAAAGGAAAAGACGCCTATGCAGAAGGTTTAAAAAATACGAAGCACAACCATTCTAAGCATTGTAGCCGGGTCTATAAGATCTCAAGACCCACAGAAGATGATGCATCCGAACAACTTCAAGAACTGAAACTAGCCGTCTTGTTCTTCAGGGTCGATCAAAAGCATTTCTGGATGGACTTCCGGTGACCACCAGGGAGTGAGTGGTCACACACAGGCTGGCTCCTGCTTGAAGGCTTGAGTTTTGGTCCCTTTTACCTGAACTTCAGGGAATTTCAGCAGAAAATCAATGCAGAGAGTGGAGGGAGATCATTCTCCCCCAGATGGGCATATCTGCTGGTTATCAAACTCGATAGAAGACAGTGCGAGCCCTGGCTAAAGAATTGGAGGAGACTCAGCATGCAGAACCAATTGGAAAAATATCAGAGGAGGAAGGGTCTTATCGACTGGAAAGCTCCCACTAGAGCAGTTGAGGAGCTGAATTAAGGACGAATTTCGGCAGCAGCGTAAAGAAATGCAAAATGACTGGATTGTGTCACTGGAGGCAGAGGTAGCGATCCTAGGGAAAATAGGTCCAGGTGGCAAAATCTTCAGATTGTGGGCCTACCAGAGAGAGTGGAGGAAACGAGTGCAATGGGCTACGTCGGGAGGATGCTGGCCAGGTTGGTGGATGAGAAGGTGCTGGACAAGGCCCTGGAGGTGGACCAGGTCCATAGGTCCCTGAAACAGAAGCTAGGAGCGGGTTCCAAGAGAAGGAAAAGATCCTGTGGTGGGCCAGAGCATGGTGGATTGTGATTGGAAGGGAACTGAATCCAGATTTATCAGGACATTGGTACAGAGCTGGCCAAGAGATGGGCGGGATTCCAGAAAGCCAAGGCAATGTTGTACCATCGCCAGATTTTGTTTGGTGTGTTGCACCCGGCCAAACTTTGGATCACTTTCGAGGACCGGAATTTTTACTTTGGGCCCGGAAGAGGTGACTGACTTTATTAAGGAATATAAGCTGGAGGAGGTCTGAAAGTGGAATGTGGGTGGAAATTCTATTCCTGTTAAATTTTGTTACATGTTTTTGCTTGCCGATTGGGAAAGGTTGGGGGTGGTTGCACCTCCCCCCACCACTTTTGTATTTTTTGTATTGAAGTTAAATTACTTTTTTTGGAGGTGGCGGGCCTTCAGTGCTGTGGGAATAATGTTTAATTGTATTTACCTTGTTTGTTATGCTCTGTACAGTGCATGGAGGGTTATTGTGAGTTGGGGTGGGGAGGCGGAGCGGTTCAAGTATGTTTTGTATGGGGGCCATTTTGGGCTGATGTTTATAGCATTAGGTTGGGTGCAGAGTACTGGGAGAGTGGCCCGGGAAAAGGACTGGAGAGGAGCACCAGGGGAATGCAGGAGAGATGGGTCGAGGGTGTGGTGATGGTGGGGCTTGGGGTTAGGGCCTTCAGGTGGGAGACGCCATGCTAGTGAATGGAAGTGAAGTGGGGGTGGGAGGGAAGGGTCTTGTTTGGAAAGCTCCCAATGGAGCAGTAGATAAGCTGAATTAAGGGTGAATTTCGGCAGCAGCATAAAGAAATGCAGAGTGACTGGTCGAAGGCGATTGAGGGGGCAGTGGCACCTCTTCACGGGACACTGGAACAGGTGGAGAAGAGCCTGGAGGTGCAAGGTAACAATCCAAAAGGTGGAGAAGGTGATGTCTGACCAGAGTGGTTAGCCAGTGTGAAGGGAATGGGAGGGGGGAAGGGAGTTTCAGGGGGAGGGAGGTTGGGAGAGGAGGGTGGGGTCAGGGGAGAGGGGAGACGACATGGCAGTTATATAGAGTGAGTTTGGTCACGGATGGGGCGGGGGAGCCATCTTGGGTGGGGATGGGGGGGCGTGGAGCCCAAGGATGATGATGGCATACTCTAGGGGGTAGGCAGAATTCTCCGGTGAAAATCATGGCATGGAATGTCCACGGGCTAAGTGGGCCAGTTAAGCAGTCCTGGGTGTTCACGCACTTGAAACGTATGAGAGCAGAGATGATTTTCCTGCAGGAGGCGCATCTCCGGATGAAAGAACAGATGAGGCTGAGGAAGGAGTGGTCGGGGCAAGTGTTCCACTCGGGTTTGAACCTGAAGTCGAGGGGGTCGCCATACTGCTGAACAAGAAAATGGGGAAGTCTATGACCCGGGTAGGGGTGGGGGGGGAGTTTGTGATCGTAAATGGGGGTGTTAGTGGGGACTCCGGTGGTATTGGTGAATGTGTATGCACAAAGTCCGCATAAGACCTGGAGAATGGGTTTTCACAGAGGTAGTGGAGGGGTGCTAGATATGTGCGAGGGGGCCGGCGAACCTTGTCGATCTGTTCTGTGGATGTGAGGAAATGGAGAACTTTTGGGAGGCAGTGTTCAGGAACCTATCGAGGGTTGTAGGGTTTGAGATGGAGCCAGACCCTATGGTGGTGGTCTTTCGGGTGGCGGAGGTGCCAGAGCTGCTCAGGTGGAAGGGTCGTGTCGTGGCCTTCAGCCTCTCTGATTGCCCAGCAACAGATACTTTTGAATTGGAGGTTGGCCAAGCCGCCAGAATTCGTTGCATGGTTGGGAGACTTGGGTGGGTTTCTCAGGTTGGAGAAAATCAACTTTACCTGAAGGGGGTCAGAGGAGGGCTTTGAGCTACGGCATAGGCCGTTCATGACTTTATTTGAGGAGCTGTGTGCCATGGGGATGGGGGTGAGGGGAATAAATGGGGGAAAAATGTAGAAACTATATACTCTGTTGTATGTTCACGTTGTTCTACAATGTTAAACATGTGTGGAATAAAATATCTTTAAAAACAAAAGTTTCTGTTATTCCCAAAACTTGATGGTAACCAAGTCAAAGTGGAAGTGGATACAGATGCAACTGTATCATTGATACCTGAGACAAGTTAAATCAGAAGTTAAAGCATCTGTCATTCAAACCATCAAATGTTATCCTAAGGATGCACACAGAAGAGATTGTACCACTAAAAAGATACCTTATGGTAAAAGTAGAAGTAAATAGACAAACATTGGAGTGGAAATCTTCCTACTTTATTTGGCAGAGCATGGTTGGGGAAAATCAAACTCAACTGGGGAGCGGTGAATCAACTGGTGGTTTCAAAGAATGACCTGCAACAAGATAGCACGGCGGTGAGCACTGTTGCTTCGCAGCTCCAGGGTCCCAGGTTCGATTCCTGGCTTGGGTCACTGTCTGTGCGGAGTCTGCATGTTCGCCCCGTGTCTGTGTGCGTTTCTTCCGGGTGCTCTGGTTTCCTCCTACAAGTCCAAAGATGGCAGGTTAGGTGGATTGGCCATGCTAAATTGCCCTTAGTGTCCAAAAAGGTTATGTGGGGTGACTGGGATACGGGGATGGGGTGGAGGTGTGGGCTTAAGTAGGGTGTTCTTTACAGGGGCCGGAGGTGTGGGCTTAAGTAGGGTGTTCTTTACAGGGGCTGGTGCAGACTCGATGAGCCAAATGGCCTCCTTCTGCATTGTAAATTCTATGATTCTATGAACAACTTCTGGAAAAGTATAAAAGGGTGCTTGAAGACTCGATGGGCTCAATAACAGGAGTTGAAGTCCAACTCAAAATTAAGCCAAACAGTGCGCTGAAATGTCTCAAAACCTCAACCGTACCATACACCATCAGGCCAAAAGTCGAAGAAGAACTAGAAAGGCTACTCAAAACAGGAGTCATTGAACCAGTTACAAGTGATTGGACAACACCAATAGTTCCTGTACTAAAACGCAATGGCTCAGTAAGGATATGTGGAGATTTTATAACAACTATAAACCCAGTATTGTGCACAGATCACTCTCAACTGCCGTTGAGAGAAGACTTGTTTGCTGGACTTTATGGAGGTGAGAAATTCAGTAAAATACATCCATGGGAATGGCCAGCACAGCCATGGCAGAGAATACATATCGACTACACGAGTCCAATTGAGAGACACATGTTCCCGATGATTGTGGATGCACCTTCTAAATGGCAGGAAGTAGTGATTATGAAATCCACAATGACAGAACAAACTACTGAGAAGTTGGATGAAATATTTGCCAGATTTTGTAGACCAGAGCAGGTCATAAGTGATAATGTACTCACTTCACTTCTATCAAGTTCAAAAACTACTTAAAAGGAAATGGTGTACAACACAAAGTCAATTCCATATGGCTTGGCTGAGTAATTCGTACCGTCACTGAAATATTCCATCAAGGCATCAAAGGACCAATGTACATTGTCAAGACAAGTGAATAACTTCTTGATGTTATATCAAAACACCGTGCACACAACATTTCACCAGCAAAGCTGCTGTTCAAAAGAAATCTTTTACCTTTTGAGACCACCTGAGATTGTCAAACGACAACAATAAATACAGATGGCTAGGAGGGATTAAAACTCTAAAAAGCAAGTATTCACTCAAGGAGAGTGAGTGCTAGCAAGAAATGACACTGTAAATGAGAAATGGGTACCTGCAGTTATCCTAGCAAATGGAGGTACAAAATCATACACCTTACAGGCAGATGCTGAAAACATTTGGGGATATCATACTGACCAACTGCTAGCTTCACAAAGCAAAATCAGGAAGTCAAAGCAGTGATACTTTGCACAGAGACCAAATGTAGAGAAAAGTTCAGATCCTGTTTCTGAGGACTTTTCAATACCTATGGAGATGGACACTGAAGTAACTTCACAGGAAGTATCACCCAATGAAGAAAATGAAGACACTTCAAGGTTCCCAAGTAGCCAGGTTCCAGAATGTCGAATACAGCACCAAAAGAATAGACATCCACCTGAGACTGTCTTATTATGTCATGTACCTGTGTGGTGAATGTAACTCCGTAATTCACACTGTATTTATATACATGAGACCATGGGCGCGATTCTCCGCAAATGCGGCGAGTCGTAAAGGCTGCCGTGAAACTGGCCGTGTTTCACGGCAGCCTCCGCGCCCCCTCCCAGGACCTGATTCTCCCCCCCCTGGACGGGGCTAGCAGCGGGGCCCCGTGAAGAATAGTGGGAGGGCGTGAAAATTGTCAGGAAGACCCTCCCGCTATTTTCCGACCCGTCGTGGGCAGCGGAGAATCGCGCCCCATGCATTTGTAAGCACAGTTGCGTTGCCCGACCACTAGGGGGATTAGCGCTGGGAATGCTTAGGAGTTTGTACAGGGCTCCACCCTTGGCTCCGCCCACGACTCCTCCCCCTGGACTGCTGTATAAATACCAATGCTCAGAGCCAGTTGTTCAGTTCATCGAGAGTTCAACGCGGAATAGGCTGGCTCTGTTGTAAATAGATTAAAACCACTTTCATATCTTAAAGCACGTGTCCAGTGAATTGATGGTTCCATCAACTTGGAAAAATATAATGGGCATGATTTAATGGGACTAAAACAAAGCCCTTTAACATGGTGCAATTAACGGCACTTTGCCTTTTTTTGTCTCAGCGAGGAATACTCCCCCGAGGTTGTACTAACGAGTTCAGCTCGCCAGTGCAGGAAGATGACTCGCAGATCAGAGCGCCATTTTTAAATACCACCCTGATCATTCATCCCCATCAGCCAACCCACCATGGCCTCCAGACCTCCCCACTGCACAAAACCTACCTCTTCGGGGGCCTTCAAGCCATCCCTCATCTCAAAGGCAAAACACCCTCGGGCCCAATCCCTGGCCCAGGCAACCTGACACCTGGGCACCTTGACACTGCTAGCCTGCCACCATATCAGTGCCCCTGACAGCCTGGCAGTGCCACCTGGGCACCCTTGCCTGGGTGGCAGTGGGAAGGTGCCAGGCTGGCAGTGCCAAGGTGTCCAGATGCCAGCAGGAGTGCCAGGGTACCACCCTGCCCAGAGCCTGACCACCCGGGGGTCTCTAATGGCCTGGATAACGTTATGCCTTGTCCACCTTTGTGTCGACCAGTGCGCCCTGGTGGGGTCTACTAGGTGAGGCCTTTAGTCCCGGGCCCTGGGAAAATACAGCGCAGACGTATTTAAATAAGCCTAATAGGTCAGTGCTCTCCATCAGTGAACCCCAGGAAATGTTTTAGCCACTATTTAAGGGAGCTGCACATCATGTTAGCCACTGAGGAAATTGTTAGCTGAAAAATGTTGTTGATCAAAAGTTTAAATAATTGGAGAAATATCATATAACATCTCTGTAACAGCGTTGGAAGTGCATTTATAGAAGGTTTTGAAAAGTGAACAAGGGAGCAGATGCAGAAAAAGTTTAGTAGCCTCAGCCAGCTTCTTTCTGTTCAAACTAAATGGGTAAATCATGTATGCTATAAAAAGCCACCCCTTGAATTGTTATACCATGGCTACTTTTGATCAAATTTATAGCCCAGATGTTGTCTGAGTGGAGCTTCTCTCAGAACGGGCTGGGTCATGAAATCAGACGCCACAGGCAAGCATGTCCAATTCACTGCACAAACCTCATTAAACATTTAAAACATATTTAAATTAATCCTATGTCAGGTTCTCTAGTTTTCTCAAAGACTGCATATCCAATTTGAACCAGATGCAGCATACAAGTGGTCTAACCTGTAGAAAGGTTTCACTTGTTCATTGGCAGTTGCAAAGTTAAATTCAGTGTATTATTAAATTGCTTTATCTCCAGGAATCTTCATTGCTTAAATCTTAATCTGTTGAAACCTTAATCTTTGCATCATAGACTTTTATTTCCAACTCCTTTTCTTATAACCTATCTTTCTTCCAGCTGCTTCTTTTTTGCAACAACCAAAGTGGCCAGGATGGAAACACTGATCCATTCCAAATATAATGCGGAGATGCCGGCGTTGGACTGGGGTGAGCACAGTAAGAAGTCTTACACCAGGTTAAAGTCCAACAGGTTTGTTTCAAACACGAGCTGTCGGAGCACTGCTCCTGAGGAAGGAGCAGTGCTCCGAAAGCTCGTGTTTGAAACAAACCTGTTGGACTTTGACCTGGTGTTGTAAGACTTCTTACTGCATTCCAAATATAAATAGTTTATCTTGGTCATTGTCACAGCTGATCGGCCTAATGATGTCAATTTATTAATCCAGTACATCCAGTGCAAGTTGATTTTCCTGGAATGTTTTATTTTGTTTTGTGCAACTTTACCCATGAAATACACCTTGCTTTTAAGGACTTGCACCAAATTCGTGAGAGGATCTCCTGATTGGCCATTAATCTACAGGATAAACCTCACTTGCACATGAACCTGAGAACAGGAACAGCCCTTCAGTCCTCAAACTTGTATTGCCATTCATTGAGACCATAGCTGATCTATATCCTAACTCTATTTCTCTGCCTTGGCTCCATATCATGAGAATTTAGTTAGTGAAAATCTTTTCAATGGCTGAAAGATCAGTAACCATAGGGCATAGAATTAAAATGATTGACAAAAATCAGAGGCGACGCCAAGTTTAAACTTGTAAGTATGCAACAGCTGGTAAGGATTTGGAAATACTGCTTTACAGGATACTGGAAGCACGGTAGCATTGTGGTTAGCACAATTGCTTCACGGCTCCAGGGTCCCAGGTTTGATTCCCGGCTTGGGTCACTGTCTCTGTGGAGTCAGCACGTTCTCCCCGTGTGTGCGTGAGTTTCCTCCGGGTGCTCTGGTTTCCTCCCACAATCCAAAGATGTGCAGGTTAGGTGGATTGGCCATGCTAAATTGCCCTCAGTGTCCAAAATTAACCTCAGTGTTGGGTGGGGTTGCTGGGTTGTGGGGATGGAGTGGAGGTGTGGAACTTGGGTAGAGTGCGCTTTCCGGGAGCCGGTGCAGACTCGATGAGCCGAATGGCTTCCTTCTGCACTGTAAATTCTATGAGATGGAATCAGATCTAATAGTAGCTTTCAAAAGGAATTCCATAGAATCCCTACAATACAAAGTAGACCATTTGGCCCATTGAGTTTGCACTGACCCGCCGAAAGAACACTCTATTAAGGCCCACTCCACTGCCCCATCCCCATAGCCTGCACATTGATCATAGCAAATCCACCTAACCTGCGCATAGTTGGACTGTGGGAGGCAACCGGAGTACCCGGAGGAAAACTTTCAGGTAGAGTTGAGTGCAGATGGGACTAACTTTATTTATTTTCAAGAGAGTTAGCATAGATTTGATGGACTGAATGGCCTCCTTCATGCATTGGTCACCATTCACCAGTTTTGAGTCCAAGAGAACCTGCCAGCTGGTAATCAGGACTGTTTCCTGCTGGCAATAGCAGCGTTGAAGAGGCCCGATTCAAGTCATGCAAATAGGTCATCTCCCCTCCTCCACGTGAATCATGCAGGATTCCCAACTCCCCAGGTGCGCGATTCTCGGCAGTTGGGAATCAAATGTTAGCCATTGACAAGCGGGGACAGCATTTAAAAGCTCCCCGCAGCACTGACTGTCATTTCAGCCAAGATGATGGCTGCACGAAGACCTACACCCTCGTTCCTGACATTGAGAGGATGGAGAAGAGGAGGTCCATGCTATTCCCCAGGGATGGCAGAAGACTTCCAGCCCATGTGATGTCCAAAGCCTGGGATGAGATGGCAAATTCTGTAAGTGTCGGCAGCATCATGATGAGGACTGACCTCCAATGCCGTAAGATGATGAATGACCTCCTTCGAGCTGCCAGGGTAAGCATCCACCTGTATGGCCCTGGTAACACCACCGTTGCTAACCTCTAGCACTGGGCACAGGTGTCCTCCTTCTCCTCCTCTTAGTGGCAGGTCTGTGAGAACCTGGCAAAGTGCCACATGGGCCTCTTGTGAAGTCAAAATTTTTGCAGGTACATATTGTCCGACATGTGACTGAAAGTATCGCAGTTTTCTGACCCCCCTCCTCGCCTGATTGAACCTCACCGGCAGCCCCATGATGTTCGAAGACAGGCTCCAGGAGTGATGGGTCAAGCCCGGGCTGGCCTGGTGCTCTCGCCATCATCTCATCACCTGAATTCAACCTCTTCCCACCAGCATGAGCCCCACTACGCCCAGGTCATTAGAAAAAGCCCCTGCTATATCCCAGAATAAAGTCATGAAGGGCGCTTACCTCCTTGCTCCCCCTCCGAGTCCATGGCACTTGGTCCCTGCTTTTGAGGACTTGCACCAAATCACACCCACGTGACTCCCAGCTGGGGGATGTAGGAGCATCCCAGGAGGGTGGTGAATCGGGCTTCCGGCCCAGTAATGATATGGAAATTAAGTTTAAGTATGAGTTTAGGAGAGCCTCATTAGGGCAGCAGGGATGACTAATTCAGTGGGCCATCGCGATTTCCACCCGGGCTAGGGGCCACAGAGAATCGCCCTCATTAAATCCACTGGCTAGAGTCATACCTGGTACAAAATCATATGATTGTGGTTGTTGGAAGCTCATGATCTCAGTCCAAGGACATTGCTGCAGATAGTGTTCCATGCCCAACCATCTTCCTCTGCTTCATCAATGACATTCCTTCCATCATAATGTCAAAAGTGGGGATGACTGCACAATATTCAGCATCATTTGTGACTCCTCCGACACTGAAGCAGTCCGTATCTATACGCAGAAAAATTTAGATAATAGTTATAATGATGCCGCACAGGTGCCAGGTAATGACTGTCTCCAACAAGAGAAAATGTACCATCTTCCCTCAAGTAAGTTACCATTACTTAATCCCTTTTCATCAACATTCTGGCAGGTTACTGCTGAGTAAAAATTTAAGGAAACTTAGCACTATATACCCCATAAACATTTATTCTTTAAGCCCATAAGTCACAATAGGACACTCCCTGCTTTACTTTTATTCTCACCCAAAATTTCCCTACACTTTACAGAGTCTTGAAAGTAACTTCACTTCTCCTGGGTCCAAATCAAGGAGTGTCACAGCTCTCAGGAATTCACTTTAGTTCTCCTGAGTAGTCCTGTTATTCTCTGAGGTATGCAATTTCTTGGCTTCCTTCCACTAGTGTCTGGCTAGGTGGCTGTCCAACTCTCATGAAGCTGCTCACTATTGTGGGATATCCACAAAATCTCACGTTTTCACACTCACTGAATCTAAAATCAGACAACAGCCTTGTTATTTATAACCCTTTGCTTCTGGCCAAAGATCCTGGGAAATTTCTCTCTCTGCTTGTCCTAAAGCTACTTCCAGCTGATTACCTGTTTTGTAAGAGAACACACAGAGAAAACCCCAAACCAAGAAAATAATCTCCCTGCAATCTATCACTATGGTAATGTGGTGCACCTGAGATATCCTGGATAGAGATCCAAACTAAGTAGCTTTACCTTCAAATTTTCCCTGTCAGTCTTAGATCCACATGAATAATTTTCACCTCTAACAATAATAATAATCTTTATTGTCACAAGTAGGCTTACATTAACACTGCAATGTTACTGTGAAAAGCCCCTAATGGGGCAATTACAGTCTTATCACTGACTCCCTTACAAAGCTATTGTTACATGTTTACCCACTTCCAATTCTGATCTTATTAAGTAAACACAGGTCACTCTTTGAATGGATATTATGTTAAATTTGTTTATCAGCCTCCCAAACAGATGCTTCCATTATTTTACATTATAAAAATTAAAGCGCCCAAGCCAGATGTTATGCTCCGAAACAAATCAATCATGAAGTTAGACTTTTCATAACAGTCTCCCTCCTCTCTTTTGTGGTAGAGGAGGTGGCCCACAGTTGGCTGTTGGTGGGATCTTCCGGTCCGGATGGGGCTTTCCAGTCATTCCCGCCAGCAGGATCAGAAGATCCTGTCGGTGGGAACTGCTGGAAAATTCCACCCGATGTTTGTCTTTGAGGGAGAGACTAGAACTAAGGGACATTCTCCTATTTAAGAAGGAGTACAGCGCTAAAAACCTTTTTAAAAATGATCAAATTGTATTAGCACATAAATATCGCTATTCAATACTCTAAAGTTTATTACTATATGGTTCTTTTTTTCTTAAGGTTATTCTGTAATGGAATATACACAGTGACACTGGGAGATAGTTTATAAAAGGATATAATAGTATTAGGAAAATGGTTCGGTTCGTGTATTTTTAGAATTCTCTTCCCCAGAGTGTGGTGCAGGCAGGATTGATGAACATTTTAAGGTGGAGGTCGATAGATTAAGGGCAAACAAGGGAGTCAAAGGTTCTTGGGGGTAGGCAGAATGTGGAGTTGAGGCTATAATCCGAGCAGCCATGATCTTATTGAATAGTGGAGTATGTTCGAGGGGCCAAATGGCCTACTCTTGCGCCTAATTCAGATGTTCGTATGTTTGTCCACAAGCCAGCTAAATCTTGACAATATTACATTGTTACATCCATAGTTAGGAAGCATGATACAATTAAAATGTACAACTTTTCTTCTTGCAATGTCTTCTTTTGTTCCTCCTACGAATACAAAAATCCATGTTTCTGCTGGTGTTATTGTTATCCAACGATTCATGGTGCTTGCCAGTTTTTGGGGTGATGCAATATCTGCCCAGAAGCTGTTGGGTTGGCAGTGAGGTAACCATATAGAACATAGAACATAGAACAGTACAGCACAGAACAGGCCCTTCGGCCCTCAATGTTGTGCCGAGCCATGATCACCCTACTCAAACCTACGTATCCACCCTATACCCATAACCCAACAACCCCCCCCCCTTAACATTACTTTTATTAGGACACTACGGGCAATTTAGCATGGCCAATCCACCTAACCCGCACATCTTTGGACTGTGGGAGGAAACCGGAGCACCCGGAGGAAACCCACGCACACAGGGGGAGGACGTGCAGACTCCACACAGGCAGTGACCCAGCCGGGAATCGAACCTGGGACCCTGGAGCTGTGAAGCATTTATGCTAACCACCATGCTACCCTGCTCCCCTAAATATGACAGCCATCAATTTCCTCTGATGCTCCTTCTGGCAGTACAAAAATGATTTTTCTGATCTTTGAAGGCCTTTGCTTCTTGGCTGACAGGTTCTACTGAGTGGAGTGTCCATAGCGGCAATTTCGTCCGGTAGGCAGTAGAAAATGGCTTTGGTGTCCCAGCTATGTAATAGAGCCATGATTTGAATGTATTCATGAAGCTGGTGCCTGGGCTATTTAAGTAACACAAACCCCTGTTGAACCACCAGCGGGAGGATGGCTGCTGGGCGCACAAAATGAATAGGAAGTCTACTGTGTTTATTTTAATTCCTGTACCTCCTGCTTTCCACTCGGTGCATAAAGTTAATATCCGCACATTTTAAACCGGCATGGTAATACAGCATAGCAAAGTTTTGTGGTTCAAAAGACTCTGTGGCAGACACCTCATGAGCTGGCATCCTATAATTAGTTGTCAATTTTGGAATAAGTTCAAAAATGGATTGTGCATGTAATGTCTGCCAAGCCTCTGTTCTATGCAGCGCATTGTAACTGAAGGTTTGCTGGTTTTTGATCTGAACACAATGCAACGGAAAGCAGAAGTAAAGTAAGTGTATAAAGGGAGATGCTGACAAGTAGTGCTGAAAATGAGTGAAGAAATATTGGCGAGTATCTTGAGATAAGACTTTTCAGCAAGAGAAGGGATCAAAGGGAAAACAGCCACAACCAACAAATGATGGAAAGCAGTCATTTATAATTTACTTTCCTAACACAATTATATCCATTTCTAAACTATCTCTCAATGCCACTGTGTATATTCTATTACAGACAGATTTAAGAAAAAAACAATCACAAAATAATAAACTTTAGCATATCAAATGGTGATATCTATGCGCTAATATAATTTGATAATTTTAGAAAAGGTTTCTGAAGCTGCACTTCAACTAAAATACAAATGCTGCCAATCCATTGTGAATTTTTAGATCTACGATTCCCACACCCTGTGAATCAGAACAGAGCTTTATAAAAGCAAATGGTCAATGGAGTTCATTTCCATGTGATTTCATGCTACTTCCTCCCATTCTTTGAAAGGAAACACCAGAAATAATCAGTGCAGACCCATGCATTTGTGCATCTTTTCCATTTCCAAACTGAACCAAGGTCGGGAAAATACATTTCAGTCAATCGTTCTGCATAAAGGCAGCTGAAAAATGGCAACTTTTAAAGTCACTGTCTTCCTGTTTTTCATCTTGTTTCATGTTTTAAAAGGTAGGACTGTTTTATTCATAGCTTCTTTTGGTCCTGTTGTTTGTTTAAAAAAAAGAAAGAATTTCTAAAAGTGTTGAAAGTTAATTCGATGATACCCATTTTAACTAGCAATAAAACACCGTTTTTGTGCCTATCTACATATTTCAAAAAGTCCACAGACTACAGCTCGGTAACGTATTGATGGGGAACAATAGAAAATGTTCAACCTTCCCCATTTATTACTTTTTATACAGGCAAACCCCTGTTTAAAACATTTTCTATGTTTCTTACCTCTCAAACGTTTGTTAGAGAAAGGAAAAACTATTAGGTTTGTCCTGTCAAAAGTGTTTGTTAAAATGTAAGACTTTTCTTAAGTTCCCCTCAGCTATTTGTGATTTTCTGCTGTTGCTCTTACTTTCTTTGCAGTTTTATTCGGATACTTTCCATCACGGACTATAACTGTAACAGTATGCTATTGTTTCTGTATCTTGATGCTCTGAACAATACAGTTTCTTATTTTGTTACAAATCAGTGAATAACGTTATTGTGAATGGTGAATATTTTCCTGTGTATGTGCTTGAGTAAGCAATTTTTTACAAAACTCTTTTCTTCTTTCAACTTAGTTTTCATTTTTCTGTTTGTGAATTTGTGGCTATTAAGGTGTGGGATGAATAATCCTTCTTAGCTGCTTAACCATGAATCAACACCTTATTGTGGAAATTGTAAAGGGAACTGTCAATGGAAAATGACCTTTAAAGAGAAAGGAAAAAAGTCTCATCAATTATACCTTATCATATCCTTAGGACATCCTAAAGTGCTTTACATGCAATTAGTTATTTTTTGAAGGACGGTCACTTGTAGCCAATTTGTGTCCAGGAAGCTCCATAAATAGCAAATGAGATGAATAACCAGTTGCTACATTTTTATGGTCTCGACTGATGACCAGAGCATAGGGGAAACTCTCTGCCTTTCTTCAACTACCAGAAAGATATTTTATACTCACCAGATCAAAGTGATGGAGCGTCGGTTAAGAGCTCATCTGAATGATTTTGGCCAAGGTTTATTGGCTTCATCTCTCTGATCTCTCAGTAGATCTAGAGCAGACAGCCCAAAAATGTGCTACGCACGATCTCTAATCCTCATGTCCCATGGAGGGAAATTGCAGCAGCATTACATGTGCTTACCCACATGAAGTCAAATGACTTATTTACTGCTATTTGTACAGAGAGGTGCAGGTGTCCAGTGCAAACATGTGGTTGCAAGGAGCCTCAGTCCAAAAGAATAAAGGGGCCTGTGCAAGTCCTATCAGAGAATTGACAAATGTTGAGATTTAAAGATCTGAAAACCATTTTTACATAGGCCTCTAGTTCCTTGGGATTTGCCATTGCATGTTTCACTTCCCAAACTGGCATCATTGTCCGGCAGAGGCCAGTGAAACCCACTTCCTTTTCCTATTTGTTCTCAAGGTACAGTCAACACTGACAAGAGCGTTTATTGTCCATCCTCAGTTCCCCTCAAACCAAGTCACATTCACCTATCCCCTCTGTGCTCGCTGACCATACTGGCTCCTGACCTGACAACGTTTTGATTTTTAAGTTTAAAATCACTCCATGGCCTCACCCGTCCCTGTCTCTGCAATTTTCTCCAGCAGAAGAATCCTCCGAAATATTTGTTCTCCCCTAATTTCGGCCTCTTGATTATGCCTGATTTTAATAATTTCCCCATTGGTGATCATTTATTCAGTTACCTGGACTCTGGGCACGATTTAGCGGACTTGGGTTGAAGTCCACTGAACGGCACGTTTAGCAGGGTATTTCTGCTAGCAAGCTGAAGCAGGAAAGGTTCCTCTCAGATCGGGGTACCATTTGTATTGACTGCCCCACTCCCCCCCCCCCCTTTTCAAAGCCCCCCCCCCCATTTTGAATGCCCTCTTTGCCCCGACCATGGGAAGGCCTTCTGAATCCCCCCTCAACTCCCCTCACCCACCCTCTACCTGATAAGACACCCCCTCCCCCCCGGGCCTGATTGCTGGCAGTGCTAACCTGGAACCCTGGCAATACCACCTCTGGTGGTCGGGCGGGGGGAGGAGGGGTGCCTCCATCAGAACCCCATTTATGACTTCAAATGATATCAACCTTTCGGTCCAGTGATCTGCCTCCCCACCTCAGTCTTTCCCACAACACTCCGACTGTCCACTTTGCGTCCATTCCAGACCTTTCCTAGCTTCCCTGTCCTGGGACCCTTTAAACTTAGCTTGCCCTCTGCTCCTGGGAAACCCAGCCACCTGAGAAATTCAGGCCAAGAGAAATTTTTAATTTGCATATTTAACCTCCTGGTGATATTACTATTGCTAAATGCCGGAGGGCCCTTATAGCTGCTGCCAGAGTGAATTTAACACCATAGGAACGGTAAGAATTACACCATAGAGCTCGCTCGGTATTTGTGGGCAGCTTGTACGTGACAGAGGGCGAAATTCTCCGACCCCACGCAGGGTCGGAGAATCGGCCAGCAGCGGCGTTAATCCCGCTCCCGCAGGGTTTTTTATTCTCCAACCGGCCAAAAACCGGCGTTGTGCAAATCCCGCCGGCAGCCTCTGAAAACAGCTGGCGCCGGCGGGATTTCATTATATTTTTCTATCAACAAATCTCCGGCCCGGATGGGCCGAAGTCCCGCTGACGTGGCCACGGGTCACGTCGGCGAAAAACAGAGTAGCTTTAAAACGGCGTCAACCATTGATGATGGTTGACGTCGTTCAGTGTCCGAGGGCGAGTGGGGGGGGGGGGGCGAGTGGGGGGGGGGGGGGCGAGTGGGGGAGCGAGTGGGGGGGGGGGAGTGGGGGGGGCGAGTGGGGGGGGGTGAGTGGGGGGGGGTGAGTGGGGGGGGGTGAGTGGGGGGGGCGAGTGGGGGGGGGCGAGTGGGGGGGGGGCGAGTGGGGGGGGGGGCGAGTGGGGGGGGAG